>NC_092057.1:10298799-11526299 GCF_039877785.1 Chaetodon trifascialis
ACATATCAGGAATTCAAATATATGCAATAATATTATGGCATAATAACACCATTCCAATAATAGCATGATATACAAAAAGCTCATTTCGGTGGGTTTAGGTTATAGGACAAAACAGATCAAATGGTTCCCTTTTTCCAACAAACAAAAAACACAGAAGCACAAAAATACACACCAACAGTAACTAACCATTCTCCCTAATTAAAAATACCCTCCTCCAATCCACTCACGCAACAAACATACACATAAGATTCGTCACAAAGGCAGAATAATCACAGTTCAGGCTTCACAGGGGATATTATAGAACTCCTAAATCCATTACTGAACTGTAAATTGAGCACAAAATGCACAGAAAGAGATGAGAAATTTGGTGGAATGGTGTATGGAGAGCAATAAGGACCGTAAACTCTGCATGAACTTCAGCTGAGCTGTGGTTCTACACTGAAATACGGATAATGACACAGTGCTCTCTCAGTCACGGCACGCTGCACTACGCTTCCATTTGACCCTTATCTGTTAAAAAATTATTATTCTTTCTTCTTGTTTGACTCAATGAATGATTTCAATGACAATGACATGAAGTGACTTGATCAGAAGGCAAATGAGCAGATTCCCTTAGCACCACACACCAACAACAGCTGGGCCACAGTGATGCCAAAATAACTGTGTGTGTGTGCACCTTAAAAAGTACTGCAGGAGGTACAACAGAGGGAGCAGCGTTAGAATCGAGGAGAGTAAAGATGCAGAGTATGCAGAGCTTATGGGGACTCACAGTCGAGACAGAGCTTCGTTCTTCTGAAACAGCAGCTCAGGGAGTTGGCTGAGGCGGTTCTTGTTGAGGCGACTGGATGGACAGAAAAAAAAAACAAAAAACGTTGGATTAAGAAATGTTACAGTCAGCTTGGAGGAAATCACCTTCATTCTAAATGCATGTGTACAGTATATGTGTGAAAGGGTGCGCTCTCACAGTCTTTCCAGCTCCTTCAGTTCATCAAACGATCCTCTCTCAACAATACTGATCTGGTTCTCCATCAGGTGACTACAAGAAAAAAAAAGACAGACATAAAGCATAAATGCAAGCTGTAATGCACCACCATCGATTCAGGGACTTATTCATATTATGGTCTTCAAGCAGCACAGACTTTAAAGTTTATCCTGTTTATCCTGAGTAAAATATCAGGATATATTAGTAATAGTGCAGAATAAATTACAGTAGTTACAGCAAGAGGGTGGCATCAATTTTCCATTTGTAGATATTTATGTATAATATTGGTAATTATTTTGTGTGAATCTTGACGCTCTGCACAAACAAAAATGAGAGACAGGCTGTAACGTCATTCACCCTCTCATTAATCAAACTGAAAAGACAAAGCATGTTATTTCTCCCATGGTTGCTGCTGGGATCTTATACTTGATAAATACACTCCACAGACTTCCACATCGTAAACCACTGGTGTAACACTCAATCCCCTCCTGACAGCGACGAGCCCCGGGCTCCCAGCGGGCTGCTAATCTGTTTTGAGAAGGCCTCTGGAGATGTCATTAGTTCCTGGCATGTCATCCTATTCACACCTCATGTCCATCACTGACACTCAGCGCGGTCCTAGTCCTCAGGTTAACACAGGAAACCACCATGAGTGCAGCCTCTCCCAGAGGGCACCGTGTTTCCAGGTCAAAAGGTCACAGACAAACCCCTCCCTGTTGTAAATCTGACTGACACTGACACCAAACAAGCACCTGAGGTCAGCTCATGTGTCACTGCCGAGCCTAAGCGTCATTCTGTTCCCTCCGGCTTTTGATGGCACCGCAGCCGTGATTCCCACATTCTTACGAGACCTAAAACTAGCAAAGAAATGTGGGAAAGAATCTCTGCTGAATGCATCCGACCTGTTGTCCTGTCAGCAACAAGCCTGACAGATGTGAGAAGATAGGGCTCTTCATATTCCAGAAATGTGTCTGTGTGTATTTTGAGCTGAAACACAACAACACAAAACAGGTAATGACTGATTTAAAAAATGTTGGCTGTGACTCACAGGACTCTGAGGTGTTTGAGACCAGAGAAGTCTGTCTTGCTGATGACTGTCAGGTTGTTTCCGTTCAGATCCCTGAAAAACAGAGAGGACAACAGTGGATTAGAGGGCAGCAAGTAAACTGTGGATTAGAGGTCAAATAAGTCATGACATTAGGGGTGGGCAAGATAGCACGGAAGAGAGAAATGTTCATATCAGGACACACAAAATATACACAAAATGTACAGAAGTTACAAGAAGTGCAAGACATCCCATTTGCTTCCTTGACTGGGACATCACATCTACGGCACCTTGAACACTCACATTCTCCTTGGTCTCCGTTGATTTTGGCTTGTAATATAATCTGTACAAATATATTCATTCTTAAACCTCCTTCTTTCATTTAATATATCTTATTCTTTTATTTATTTGTTTTTCCTTTCTTCTTTTCTTTTCATCACTCTTGAAATTTAGAACCTGGCTTCCGGCTCCTCATTGCACTACTCTGGCACAGAGTACCCTCTTATATTTGGACTCTCAGCTTGTTTATGGGGCTAATGATGGTGGAGGTTGGGACTAAACATTGTTCTCTTCTATCTATTGTACAGTACCAATTTTCTGTGTAGAGTTTGTTGACTAAATATAGTCTAGAGGAAAAAAAGAGCAGCCACTTTCCTGGTAATCAGATATCAACTTCTGTCCTGATTAATGTCACAAAGGCAGCAGATTAGGCTCCAGCTGAACTCACTTTCTGCAAGTTTCATTGGCTGTAAAAAGAAATAACACAACCAGCTCTCTTCAGTCACGTTCTTCCACTTTTTACTCTTTCCTCGAGGACACTTTTTCTGAATTTATACTGTAAAAACATTCAGCACATCGTTCCTGCTCTTTGAAGTCATTTTCGCTCAGTTGCAGAAAGTCTTTTCAGAGGGAGTTCACATTCAGGACAATAGCCAGAAAACTAAGGAGGCTGTTTCTCCCAGCCGTCTGCTCAGACATACACTCTGAGACTCCTTCAAAGATGAAACAGCTACTGTTTGACAGGAGTGTCGCGCCGCTCCTCGTCTCACACTGACATACTCCAATCACTTTTTCAAAGGCTCTCTGGGAAGTTTCATGCTACTGCTGCACTCGCTCCGAGTCACTCAGGCAGAGGCTTCAGAGAAACGGCTGAGTTTCCAGTCATTTTGTACACAAACTTTAAGCGTAAACTGTTGCCAGTGTGTGTTATGTGATATTGTACTTAGGCAGGCACTCTATCCAGCACAGTCACAGAGGCTGCTCCTAGCAGGGGGGGGGGTTTAACCCTATGACCTCATTGTCTACTTTGATGGACGGTTGCGAAGAAAGAGACGGGGTGATGTCACTCTTCCCACGAGGCTTTGTGGAAGGAGAGGTAAACTGAACCCTGTGCTCATACCTGTGTGTTGTTTGTGTGTGTGTGTGTGTGTGTGTGTGGAGTGTCATGTTCCTGTACTACTGTAAAGGGTGGAGCAGAGTGTGACCTTGTCCCGTCCTGTATAAAAGAGAGAGAGTGGATGTTGTGGTTTGGGTGTGTGAACCGGATCTACACTTCACCAATGGAAATGCAAAGAAAACACCTGGCAAAGCGGGAAAAGAGAAAAATAACAGAAAATGAGCTCAGCGTGAAAAAATCTTTCAAGCGCTTTCATTTTCCATTTGTTTCCAGTGTAGTTTCTCTTGTATTAAGTGTTTTTTAATCAATTCTAGTTAACTTAAGTTACTATTGAAAGAGTTTTGGTTGCTACAGTCTTTCCTGCTCTCCTCTGGCCATGAAAACTTTCCCTCCTGAATGAGACTTTTTACGATGGAGTTCACACAAATTCTCCTTTGTGTGCAAAAATGGATTCTAAAGTTTGGCTGAAGATGACTTGAGGCGTTAGCTTTCTGACTCACATAAATCAAACAGTTATCTTCCAAAGTTACATTCTTTTGAGCACAAATTTTTTGTTTCCCCAGTGTGTCCTCACACTCAGAGCAACTGTAACACAGGAGGGAATTTTGTGCAAAAAGACGAGAATCTCGATCTCAATCTCTTGATTTGAATAACTCAGACAGTGTGTGACAAATGTGTGTCTGCACACTTTGTGGGTGCATGTAGGAATAAAAAGTATATCTACTGGGACTGACAATGTCCTCCTTGACAATTTCTGATTTTGCCAGGGGAGCAAGTAAAAATAATTTTCATTATCGATGAATTTCTAATCATTTTCATGATTAATTGATCATCGTTTTGTCTATGAAGGGTGAGAAAACAATAATGTAGCTCATTATAACTTCCAAGAGTTCAAGAGCAAAAGGGTCTGTATTCAAAGCCTGTTGCCATTGTTTTTGTTCAGTCTGCTGCTGATCCATCCTGATAAACATCTCCCACCGTTAAGGGGCTTCACTGTATTTTGAGGACGATTAGTTTTCAGTTTTTGAACATGGTGTCCCCACCCTCTCTCTGAGGACTCAGCGGGATTAGAGAGTAGAGAAGCATAACCGCAGGAATTCACGGATGCACAAAAATAACTTCTTTACAGTGAAATTGGTGCCGTCACAGCTTCCTCCTCCTGTCAGTGATGGATTGTCGATGAGCATTATACAGGCCAGTATATCAAGTGTTCAATATGGGCAAAAAAATCTGGTAGAAAGACATGGCAGTCTGTGTTACTTTGGCTGTGACAGCTGCTCAAGAAAACCATACTCTCTGTTAAGTAATTGCCTTGTTCTGTACAACATCACACAAGCTGGTGAAGCAGATTGCTGCACTAGAGTCAAGACGATGCAGGAGGAGGTCGTTCTGATGGACTGGGAGGGAAAGCTGAAGCAGCGGATTGGCTGGGATGGAGGGAGGGAAGGATGGCTAGAGACGGGTCGTGGCGGGGGGTCCAGAATCACTTGCCGGATGTGTGTGAAATTACCCCGACAGTTAGACAGCACAGGCAAAACAAGCATCAGGAACGAGAGAGACGTACAGCGAGCGATGACCACGTTGTCACACATTGTGAAAGAGCGTGTGCGGAAGTTCAGAAACACACCGAGTCTCAAAATATCAGATGTTAATTACAAAGGTTTGTCTTGTTGTATGAGGAGAAGGAAAGAGACACGAGGGAAGAGAGTAACACAAACGCAGCCCTGACGAGGCGTGGTTAATTGAGTTTTGTGCAGCATGGCGAGGTCAGGGGTCAGCTAAGCGACAGACTCCCCTCGAGTGGCGACTCTGCCAAACAATGGCTCATTAAAGCAGAACGCGTCTCACACACACACACACACACACACACACACACACACAATCCCAGCCTCAGTGGGCAGTGAGGCAGTTGATCTGCTCAGCTCTGCTATCCACTGTTAGATGTGACATGGAGGGAGAGCAGGAGGGGAGCGATGGAGGAAGATGATGAGATACGCGCTGTGGGCAGAGAGATAAAAAAAACAGAGATAAAAGACGTGCAGTGAACAGAAGCACTGATCCTGAAGTAGAGCTGAAACCTCGACAGGATTCTCTGTGAGTGGGTCCATAGAGTCCAGTTTCAAACACTGTCAAAGATCAAAAGATGCCGATCGACACTTGGTCTGATTCTGATCTGAATCCTCGCTTATGTTAAGACAGCATTAAACGCTGACGTCATGATGAAATTTTGACGTTTCTAAATGCAAAAACGTTTACAGTCCTCAAACTAAGGTATACGTACTGCTTTGATATGAGTACCAAAACTCAGGCATTATATTGGCACCAGTATTGGAAAATATTTCAAACACTATCACGCCCTACCCTGGAGAGAGCGGACATGTGAATAAATATTATTCTGAGCCTTCAGTACAGCAGGCCCCTGTGCAGACAAAGCCAGACCAGTTATACAGAGTTTAATAAGCTGTCAGCCCTTCTTTCAAGAGCCCAGTTTATACACAGGAGCGTACAGTTACGAGCCTCATCCAATCATTTTGTTGTGTGCATGGAGCATATAATAGTTTTCCCATATCCCTGTATTCTGTTTGAGTATCATGGGTTCTAAATTGATTAGATAAAAATCAATCAAAAGGTCAAAGCTAAACAATATCCAAACTTACACAGGTTTGTAACATCAAAGATACTGAAGAGGAAAACAGGAGACTTGTCTGCAAAGTGGTTAAATATAATGATGTCAAATATCAGCACAAAATATTCCAGCTTGCACACGTGAGCACGCGTGTGGCCAGTCAATGCAAATGGATCATTTTAACCTGTTTTTCAATTGAGCATCTATGCAGGACGAGTGAAGTAACAAGACACACACACGAACATAAACAACATCTTCCATCCCACACAAGCACAGTCTCTGAAGACAGAGACAAACACAGCAACAGTTTTCAGTCTCAGCGGGTCTGAATAAACAAAGAAATCCAACACTTTCGTGCTCCATCACCTATTTTCCATCCAGCAATTAAAACATGTTTCCCTATAAAACAGAGTGTTGGTTTTGTCGAGGTCCACGCTGTCTGGCTACAATGGGCGGATCGACAAACGCCTTGTTTAATGAACAGTTTAGGGATTGAAAATAAATCAGATTCATGAGTTTGTTTAGCTCCGAACGATGGGCTTTGTCTGCTTGGCATCAGTTCGTTTTATTATTTCTGGTCGGCGTGAGTTTTAACCACAGTGTACCAGATGTGAACAACCATGACACACAGTGGCACTGAAGTAAAGCTCCTGGAACCAAGCTAAGCTAACATCGTTTAAATGCAGAGCTGCAGCACCAGCTTAATCTGCGCCCCCTACAGGCAAGTGAAGGAACCCCTGCTGCAGCGGTAACACTTGTGCCCCCTGTAGGCCATGAGAGTCACAGCTGCAGCTTCATCTTTTCTTCAGCGCTGCTGTTCACATGCATGTGCTTGATGTTTCGTATATTAACACAGTCTCACTGTCTGACGGTCAAGTGCATGGCTATTGATGTTTCAAATGGAAATAAACATTTGGTGTTTTAGATCATCAAACAGGAGCACGTTAATATTTTAGTACTAGTACAACGGATATCCATTTCTTCTTCATTTTAGCAAACACATAGTACTTCAAAACTGCACAGACAGCAGTTATAAAAACACGCAGCTAGAAGCCGGGAGTCCGACTGTGTTAAAACAACCCAGAGGGCTGTGTTGTTTAAGGCACCAGTGAGACAGGAAACACAATCTAGAAAGTCCAGTTGGAGTGACAGATTAATGTGTTTAAAGGCTCATCAGATGGCACACTGCACAACCATTTATACTCACAGACAGGATTTTACAACTCTGGAAAGTTAGCATGCCAGCATCTTATTCATCTTTCATCTCAACGGTCCTCAGCTTTTATTGCTGGACGGCCTTGCGTTGCTGAACAGGAGTCCCCTGCATTGGCAACCCAACTGCGCCAATGGACCGGCTCTATTCAAATGAATGAGAGAGCTGAAATTTGTCAGAACACGGCCTGAAACTCACTGTCGACAGCTGCTGACGGATCTGCTGGAGGTCTAAGCTGCAGCTTTTCTGACTTCGCTGTAGGTGGTGTGGTGTTTGGCAGGTGCAGAGCTGGTCTGACAATGACAGACAAATCTACAGCTGCTAAAGGTCAATGAGTGAGTTTGTGAGGTGCGACCCATGAGCTCCATGAGTCACATTGAAAAACCCTGTTTCCATAGTCAGTTTGGATTACATTTAGTCTGGACAAACCACACTGCAGCCATAGAGGAGGTGGACTGATCCATGATCCTAATCACGTTGTCAGGATCTTAGTGAAAACCAGCATTAAAATGGGAGTATCCTGACCAAGACAAACAAAGCAAAGGACAGAAATCTACAAATACCATGGCAACCACTCCAAACACTTGCCACTAACCATTTTTAATACATATTCAGAGCAATTCTGTGCAACCCCGGTGTGGTTTCTTTCTTTGTTTGGTCATATGAGAACAGAGCGATCAGTACAAGATGTTACTGAGCAGGAGGTTTGTCAGACCTTTCCAACCCGAGCCTGCTTCATTTGGACCTAGATCTGACCGTGACCAATATCCCACCCAGACACACGGTAAAGGAGCCAAAGAGTGGCAGCAAATATTCTGCTGCTCGGAACAAACTCATTTCCTGACCAGGAAAGAAGAAGGTTTCCAAGCAGCTTTTATCAATAAATAAAAACTGAAATTAACTGTGTGAAATATGACCAAGTCGACAAAAGACTGCACTGCAGATGTTAAAGCAGTCTTTGTTTTCACCATCACCTCCTTCCTCCTCCTACCCTCAACAACACCTCTTTCATATTATCATCCTTCCCTCTTTCACCTCCATCCTCACCAGCTCTCCTCCTTCATGTTCACTTCCCTGCTTTCTCCTTTTCCTGACAGCCTGAAACAACTCTTCCTCCTCCTCCTGCTCCCTTCTGTTGTTCACTCTCCTCATCCCATCTTTCTCCCCAGACAAAGCACAGTGAATGTGACGAATATTAGCAACCACACACGCACAAATTCAGGTCTAATGACACTTCATTAGCGGCATCTTTCCCACTGAGGGGCTGCAGGGTAAATGGTGAGATGATTATAAGAGATGGACAGAAAAAGAAAGAGAGGGAGAGGCTGGGGTTGGTAATGAAACCGAGAAGTGTGTGTGTGTGTGTGTGTGTGTGTGTGTGTGTGTGTGTGTGTGTGTGTGTGTGTGTGTGTGTGTGTGTGTGTGTGTGTGTGTGTGCAAGAGAGGGAGGGAAGGAGGACTGTGAAGCGATAATGAAACAGAAGAAAGTAATTCAGCTACGGAAAGAAAAGAATTTAGCTACTTTACAACTGGCAATTGACTGAGGTTTTAAGATGCTGCAACTATGTCAGTACATGGAGGTGAAGGTTTTTTTGTTTGTGCATCTCACAGCACTGGAGAGCTATAAGAAGAGACAGCAAGAAACAATGTCCAGGTCACTCAGGATGATCCACAGACGTCGCTGTGTTGGAATTTTCCAGTGAAAAAGGTTGACAGTGATATAACAGTTGTGCAGTGTTGTCATCCCCAGTGAAACCAGTTCCAATCCCCCGCATTAACACAGTAATTCTGAATTTAACAAAGATTTAATAAGCTCAGAGTTGTACTTCTGCACTGAAGTTCATCACAAAATGAAAAACTGATGATCTGCATCTCACACTGTGGGGACCTATAGCTGCCATGTGGGGACAGACATTTAAGTTTTGAGGAGGTTTTTGGTTGTTAGGTTAAATCTCCAGTGAATTAATATAGGACAATGCAATGTCCTCATAAAAGTACTGTATGCTGTGTGTGTGTGTGTGTGTGTGTGTGTGTGTGTGTGTGTGTGTGTGTGTATGTGTGTGTGTGAGAGAGAGAGTGGCTGGTGTCCAAGTGTGCATGTGGCACCTCAGTTTCCCGCTCTCTGCCCACTGGGTCAGGCGCTAATGTTAATCCTCCACACACTCAATTAGCTGCCTCACTGGCAGCTACGCATGATGCTGTGCATGCATGCAAACACACACACACACAAACACACACTTGATTAATATTTTTCTCAATGAGTCATGGCCAGTTTATATAATGATGCATCCAGAGGCAGAAATAAACAGTCTGAGAGCGCAGTGTGTGACTGACTGCTGTGCATTTCAGATGTTTATGTTTGAGTTGTGAGGAGCCAGGAGCTCTGCAGAGACGCCACAGTAAACACACACACACACACACACACACACACACACACACACACACACACACACACACACACACACACACACACACACACACCTGAAATCGATTAGTCAAGTAACATTATTGAACCGATTTGCTGTTTTATGTCTTGTATTTCTCCTTGCAGGGGATTAAACACTTTTGACTTTTTGATCCTGCAGATAATCCAGGTAAAGTACTGTGAATTTGAAAGCTATGGCAAATTATCACAATATTTGTGTTGCTTCCATGTTTATTTACTGTACGTATATTCTGAGCTGGAGTAAAAGTAATACTTTTTTAATTTTTAGCAATACTTTTTACAGTGCAACCACTAAAGAAGTCATAATATGTAACTGATTTTTAACATATTTTGAGGGACCATGAGGGACCAGAGGAAGACAGCCCACAGTAGTTTATCTTAAACGTTGGTTGAGAGTGTTGTCTTAGAGCAGGAAATAACAACTTTTGGATGAGCGGTAACATAACCAAACCGATGATCCTTCAGTCTACGGTTAACACTCTGAATTGCTAAATTGACAAAGACCACCAGCCATCTTTCCTCTGACATCAGAGCGTATACTCACACACTCATAAACACATCCTGAGTGCATTCACACATGTCCTCTCTCGCTGTCTTTCTTGCGCACTTTCCTCTTTTCTCGGCTATAATAACCACGTTCATCAGGGCCCAAAGGGGCATCCATTTTTCAGTGTTGCCATGACAATCCAACAAGGAGGGGGTGGCTAGTTTAACTGCTGCAGTCACCTTGATAAATGACCCTCTTATTGCTGCCTGTCTCCCAGGGAATACTGTGTACACACACGCACACACGCACGCACGCATGCACGCACACACTGACTCTCTCTGCCAGTGGCTAGCTGTCCAGCTGACACACACACTCAGATCACTTTACATGCTAATTGGGCGACAAGCCCTCTAACAAATAGCTGTTTAATGAGTTCCTCCTCTCCACTGCAGGGCAGGGCCTGTCTGAGTCAACAGGATGGTAGAATAGAGATCTGGGAGGAGAAAACAAGGGTTAAAAGGTCACACTAGCTATGTTTACATGCACAGAGTGACCGGCCATTGGACAGTGGTCAGGGCTGAGTTCACACAGATCATAAAAATGCATATCAGAGTTTTGCAGTAAAGGTCTTTAAATGATGTTAAAGCAAAATTCTGAAACTATTTTACCTTTAAATAATAGATTCAAAATTATTCCAATGGTACACTGACCATCGGGAGAATAGTGTCTCTCTTATTCCCATTCTGTGCCCAAATGCCTGTTCTTGTACTATGTAACATGAGTTGCCGGGTGCGATCTGCCGAACAAGTGCGTAACGCTTCACGGCACTATGCCACACACCACCAACTATGTCACCGATTTTGGTGAAACTTAACTTGCTGCTAAAGAAACCACTAACTCCTGCTAACCATAGCTGCTGTTAGATAGTTAGCTCAGTTAGCCGTTCAGCTAGCTGATGCTTTCAGGCTTAGCCGCCTGTATCTTCATGACAGAGGTCTAGAGAATGAAGAGGATGTTGACGAAGGATGCTAAGAAAAGAAAAAGAGAGCTTAACTGTGCAAGAGTAAATCTCAGACTGCCTCTTTGTTCGCATCGCAAAATAAAAGGCTGCAAGACAGACGTCAAGCTGGCCCTCTTGCTGTTTGACTAGTAGGTAACATTAGATGGCTTACTAAGTTATATCTTGTGTTGTTGCACTTGCTTGATGTTTGGATGTGTTAGCAAAGATGTCCACTGGCTAATTTGTAATCATAAGTAATGTAATCGTAAAAAATGCATGGGCACAGCTGTTGATATTCACGACAGGGGTGTATAAAAGAATTGGACTCAGAAGCTTGAAGAGCACCATATCGCAAAAACACCAACTCTTGCATAATGTTGCACTGAAAAACTTAACAAAATGTCTGTCCAGAAACAATGTCTCTGCTGCTCAGGACACTTCACAGATCAACCATGAGTTTACACATTGTTTCTGTTTTGCTTTTCATTTGTGTGAACAGACCCTTTAAGACAGTTGCTGCTTTTTGATCTGAGAACACTTAAAGTCTGAAATTTGGGAAATGTTTTCAGTCTTACTAATAGTCAAATTATCCATCCATCCATCCATCCATCCATCCATCCAGATCAATAACAATTTCATTTCTGTTTGTCAATTACAGATATAGGACATGTTTAGCCCAGCTTAGGACGGACCAGGAACAGCGGCAAACTTTTAACCTAGCCAGAATAAAAATGGAAAATTTGCTTTAAAATGGGTAGAAATTGAAAGTGAAATCAAGACGGGGTATCATTCAGGCATTGCAGCTGTCCTGTGATAATGCCAGGTCGATATGACATATGTCCCTCAATTTGATCACCATGCCAGTTTATCTGATCACGGTGTCGTCAGCTACCGCCAGGATATGTTGAGACCATGCATTGAACAACAGGCCAATCATTGTTTGCGATTTCTAATCAAACGTGAACCAGCAGGTTTGGCCAGTGACCAACTTCTGGGATCACGAATGTCAACAACTGTGCCGTCCGAATGGTTACAGCTGTCAAACTGGGTGAGAGAAGGTAATAAAACTCTGGCATTCAAGTCTTTTGTGCCTCGAAAGGTGTCCTGAATGCCAAATGAGTTGTTTTTGGGATGAATGACATATGATGCTCATTTTGCCTGCTGATACAGGATGATAACATGATACCACGTAGACATGTATAACATGTAGATGGATCCTCGCAGAATCTGTCAATTCTTATGAATTTGTTTCAACTTTTACAACATAAATGACACCTTTCTGCTCTACTAAATAAAACTGTAGGTACATTTATGGCAATAACTTATCTGTCCAGGGTTTTTTTTCATGTCAGTTACTATTAGGTTGTACAGCAAGGAAAACCTTTAGCAGAGAACAGTTACTCTCTCGGCGATGTAAAAAGACAAACGAGGCAGCGGGTCTGCAGGCTCAGGGTTTTTTCCAGGCCATTTCTCTTTGACCAGGGGGCTCAAGTCTTCATCCCTGATCATAAAGCTATCAGCCTCAGAGGGGAAAACATCCTCCACGCTACAGTAAACCAGAGAGGAGGAAGGATAATGTGTCTCTGCTGGCACCCCTGACAATCATCAATTATTCACACACAGGCACTCTAGAACCTGAAATAAACACACACACTTACAATGTACAAACACATACATGTTCACTCTGCACTGAGAGCCCCGTACAGCACAGTGCATACACTTGGAGAGGGACAGAAAGAGACAAAGTGTTTCCTTATTTATCACATGCAGTCCATAATGCAATGTTCGTTATGGTTTTTTTAGGTTTGAAGATGAAAATTTCTGAAGGGAAATCTCCAGTACAACATTTTAAGATGTCTTGGGTGCATCTTCCTTATTTTTTTTAATAATTCGCAAAAAGCTAGATAACTGACCTGATGTCAAAACCCGATATTTCAGTCAGAGTTTTCTGCCAGTGGCCGTTTAACGGAATCAAAGAGCGAGGGATCATTTCTAGAAACGCCAATTTGCACCAACATTCAGCAGTCACACAGGGACAGCAGAACAGGCAGAGAGACCAATTAAGACACCAACGGTATCATCAGCAGACCAGAATGAAGTCAGCGATATTACATTAGGGTTTTTTGAGAGAAGAGTAATAGTATGACCATCACCAAAATTGGATTTGTTCAAGCTGCTTCTCTGGCCATTAAAGGCCAGATACAAGAAACCCCCAGCTGAGGCAGAAATAAACAAAGATGGGTTGAAAATAACAGCTGGTGCATGTACTAACATGATCTAAGTGCCAGTTTCAGTGTGTCAGTAAGTGACAAGATGTTCGATTCCTGGAAGTTTCATCAGAATTAGATCAGTAGGTCAGCAGTGATAGTCTTTCAAAGTTAGACTTTCAATTACAGCGACGTGAATCATTCCTCAAAGTGGCATGAAAAATGGATCTGCAGCGCCTCAGCAGAAAGTATATAGTTGCTTGCAGGTTTCATTTTTTGACTTTTATGAGATGCCATCAGACTTTTTAAATGTTGGAATGCAGTGTGAGCTACACCAGGAGGACAACATGTTTTCCCCTTTGTACTTTTAAAATAGACCTGTTTTACAGGAAGAGGAGCAACATCTGAGGAACAACATACACCAACGAAGAAGATTATATTACACTTTTCTGAACCTTGTGCAGTTACACTGTATAAGCTGAAACACGATACAGAGAAGGACAGAGTAAGAGCTGACAGCGAGAAGAAGAGGATATCTTGGCTTTTTTCACTAAAAGGTGCTGAGGAATTCGCCCACTGTGTGAGATGTGAATTTTGAAAAGACGGCGCTTGAGAGAAAACGGCGATGCCGCAGACCCTGAATCCTGCGAGTCAAGTGGAGAGTTGAAGTCTAAGTGTGTGTGTATGTGCATGCTTGTGTGTGATATGAAGTTAACCAGGCTAATGGGGAAGAGAGCTGGAAGAGAAGAGACACTGCAACAAGCCAGGAAAGATGCTGAAAGTGTGTGCACACACATACACACATAGAAACACTATGAAATGAAACACAGGGTGAGTCCCACTGATACCTCAATCGACCAGCACACTCATTTTCACCCACACACACATAATTGACTCCTTCCTCCACATAAGATGCATGTGTGTAAAACGTGTGTGTGAAAAACAAACACAGATATATGCATGTTTGATTATACTTGTGAGGACCTTCATATCATAATCTATAACCAATCCAAGCCTAAACCTTAAACCTGGTCTTGACTACAAACCCAGAACCAAATTGCTCCTTTAAGTGAGGAGCAGCAATATGCCGTCACTTTGAAGGATTCCCCTCATCTAGCCTTCTGTGAGTATGTGGTCCTCAGAAGTATAGAAAAATATGAATACACACGTGTTCAGTATGACTACTCACAGCCTCTCAGCGCCTCTGGGGATGTTTTTGGGTACGGAGTGGATCCCCAGGCTGTGGCAGTCCACCGTGGTCCCCAGGCAGCTGCAGGGAGCGGGACACGCCTCCACATCTCCAAGTCCAGCAATCAGCACCAGGACACCCCACGCCAGCACCGTCCGCAGACTAGATCGAAAAGCCCGGCCTGGGACCGCCGCCACTGCCGCCATCCCACAGCCTCCTGACCCAGCATCATCCCCGCTTCTCCCAGCAGACACCCTGCTCTCCTGCATCACTCCACCACACTGCAGAAGCCAGCCGACAGATCCTGTCCCTTCCTTTACCGTCCTCCTTCCTGGGATGACTGACCAGCACCACTACAACCGCCTCCAAAAGTGGATGACAATGCTGTAGTGCAAAAGTCCAATGAGCCAAATGCTTGAAGGGGCTGAGACAGACAGCAGCACAGCCAGGTGAAGTTCAGCTCAGACTGAACAGCTGCCACTTGATCCCAAAGTGGCCTTTCAGAGAAAGAGAGACTAGCAAAAAAGACAAATCTATCCTCCCCTTCCTCTTCTTGTCCCCGGCTTTAGAGCTCCCTCCAATTGGCTTCTCTTCTTCTACTCTCCTGTGTGTTCTCTGCTCTCTCTCTCTCTCCCTCTCTCTCGTGCAGGCGTACAGTGTGTTTGCCTCTCCCCTCTACTTTTCATTGAGTCATTGTGCACTGAACAGTGAGCCACTAGAAAAAAAAAAAGAAAGGGGGGGACTCCCTCACTCCCTCTATCTCACACACACAGAGCAATCATCCATCAAAAGCCTTTACAAATAACAGCACAGAGACTCCTCCCACGCCACCCCCCCACACACAAGTCACACACATATATGTACACACACACTCACACACACACACACAGCAGCACCCAGAGTGAACTCACATCTATTCAGTGACAGCAGTAGCAGGAGCCGCCACCTCCAGTGACGGCAGCCTTTTTCTCTCTCTCTTCCCTTCTCCCTTTATCTGTCTATCTCTCTCGCCCACATGCGCTTTCCTCCCTTGGGGGAAGAAAAGAGCCCAAGGCTGCATGGACATGATGAGAGGAGAGAGAGAGGGGAGGAAGGGAGAAAGGAGAGGAAATCATGATCACACTGAAGCATCCGACTGGGAAGCTCCAGAGAAAACGCGAGGGCAGAGAAGGAGAATCAGTTTGTGCAGAGAAACATTAATGAATGTGACATAAAGGATGCAGCAGGGAGTTCTGCTGTGTGTTCAATGTGATCCCTTTTTTTTTTGTGCCACAGCTCAGCGCCAAGACAGCACACCGGGCTGCAGGAACTTGGGTTGGCTGGAGAGGGAGGGGGTTTCTTGTGAGACTGGCATAACTGGAATGCCATAAGCTGCCACAGAGCTTACTCAGAAGTCTATTATGAATTCACTGGCAAGGCTCTGAAATTCAAATGGAGCCTGGCTCAGTTTTTTTTTTTTTTTAATCTCCAAAGAAATGCTGGTTTCAGCTTCTGTGACTGCCAAATCACCAAGGAAAAGAGAGAAGAAGAAATGTGAATCATGAGGGATGTGCTGGAGGGTAAACTCACCAAAACCTAAATCCATCATCCAAACCCATTTTCACCTGATTTGGGTAAAAATAAAAACTGCAGGGGTGCAACACAAAGATTTTTAACCATCCATTAATCTGTTTTTCAGTTGAATCCATCAATGGTTAAGATGTAAAGTGAAGAAAAAAGTGAAAAATCAACCAAGGTGATCCAAAGTTATTCAATTCACATCAATATGAGAGAAGCACATAATCAGATTTGACAACCTGAACTAAACAAATATTTAGGTTTTTTGCTTCATAAATGGACTGTATCAAAAATGTAAATTGTAGCAGTTGTCATATCCATCACTACATCATCAGTGATGCGTTCGCTATATCATGGCGTTATGTGGAATATAATTAGATTTTGTCTGAATAAGAGATTTAGTGTTTGTTTGCTGTACGCCGACCAGCGACTGCAGGGCACAGTTTACCCAGCTTTTTATTTACCACCATACTTGAGTGATTATTGCTCGTGGCCTCACTTTGTCTTCTCCCTGCAGACCCAGTGTGACGGGTTAATTTAACCAACCGCTCTTCACAAGTGATGGAAAACAAATTGGCCACAGGCAGAGCCCGTCTGCAGCTGAATTGAATGACTCATTCGGCGATAATCTGCAACAAAGGGAAGGACGAGATGTTGACATCTCCGGGGGGGTGGACCCTCTTATTTCTGGGGCCATAATAGCTTTCTGAGGCAGGGGTGGGTGGGGAGGTTGGGGGCTTTTCCTCCAGACGCGTCTGAATTGATTTCTGGAAGGACAGAGCAGATGCTTTTGTCTCAGCTCAGAAAACCTTTGGATTTGGAACAGTCCCTTCATTTAGGACGATGATCACAAGAACTTCTAATCCGTCCAACGGGAGAAGACTCCTCTATTCACGAAATTAGCCGTGCTGACAAATGTGGTTAATTTGATCAATTAAGACACCAGATTAAATGGGTGCCAACTGCCCTCCTTATGTGATTATTGCGTTACAATTTCACAATTACAAAGCAGCTGTAAGATCCAACTGTTTCCAGTGCAGGTGTGAGGAAAAACATTGTAATGTGAGATGCTGCTTTATGTGCGAGTACAGCAAATTAATTTGTTAATCTGAAATGATCAGTCAATCAAGCAATTTGTCTATTGACAATACTGGGAACCATTTTGAAAAAATGCCAACCATCACCTTATTGCAGATCCTCAGTTGTGAGGATCTGCTGCTTACATGATAGTAAACTGAACATCTTTGGGTGTGTTAGCCAAACATAAGAAGCTGTTTGGACTCTTGGAAACCGTGACCATGATCTGACATTTCATGAATCAAATAGAAAAGTAACCAGCAGATTACTTAATTATGAAGACCTGTAGTTTGAGTCCCAAAGAGCATCTTTTCCGCACTTCAAACCTGCTGACCAAATGCATAGCTATAGAGATTAAAAACGTGATTTCTGCTCAATTAATGTGCAAACATTTGATTTTTACATTGCTCTTTAAATCCAGGTGGCACGGTGGGATGGCGGTAACACTCTCGCCTCACAGCTAGAAGGTCCCGGGTTCAATTCGAGGAAAAACCGGCCTTTCTGTGTGGAGTTTGCATGTTCTCCCCGTGTTCACCTGGGGTATCTTCCATAAAAATACCCCCACTAAAAACATGCAAGAAGGTCACCACCTGACCAGTGGTGACGAAGAGAACTGGGTCCCCGGCCGCCGGTCGGATGGCAGCTCACCGCTCCTGGTCTGCCGCAGAGGAAGGACGACCAGGATGGGTCAAAGGCGGAGGAAAAATTTCACCAGTGCATGGCGTGTGTGCATGTGGATGTTGCTGTGTGACAAATAAAGGGGATTGTCCCTCTGATTCTTCTTCTTCTTTAAATCGACCATCTCTTCACACATGCCCTAACCATGCCGAGGTGTTAGCTTTAGATTGCTGCTGAAACCAACAAATTAAGGTGTGAATGATGAAAAGATAAATAATTAAAGGAGCATGCTGCGTGCAATTAACTTCACATTAAGTATCATATCAATGTTGACTTCAGTGAGTAGAATGTTCTTTCAGTGTTGAACTGGATTTGTATATTTTATTAAGCAATAGACTTGACCTAAATAAAAGCCCTGCCAGTGTTTTACTGCAGTGGGAAACCTAATGCCCAGCTCTAATTAACGGACCTGTCAAATCAGATTCGCTTTCAATGCATATAGTTATAGTTAGCTACAGGTATAGTTCATTATACTAAGACTAGAGATATAAGTACATGTACGTGTAGCAACAGCAGAGTTTTAGCCATCACTTGGTGTGCTTTGCTTCAAAAGTAAAGGTGACTTAAAGGGAAGCAGAGGCTTAAGAATACTCTAAGGTCAAGATGGAGCATCTATAAAGCAGAAGCATCTCTCAGTACTGCTGAATGCCTACCAGCTCCTGGGACACGTCACTGGTTGAGCCTGACCTCTGACCTTCCTGGAGGGGGACAGACAGAGTTTCTCAATGGGTATCAATATAACCATTAATGTCAAGAAAAAATGTTGATTAAAACTCGATCATAACAGAACAATAAAACCAAACTACAATCTGTATATGAACATGGCTATCTTAAAATTACTAAGATTAATTTTAAAAATGTAAATATACGATACATAATGGATTATATTTCTGCTCATGGAACGTGGAACCAATCAAAATAGATATCTTTAAATGATGTCACATTTAACTGAACACAATCTTGAAAATCCAAGACATGATTTAACTGTTATAAAACTGGCACATAAGGGATTTTATGACACAGGTAATGGTTAGAACAGTTACAGAACCGTTTGTGACGTTTTTCATCACACTTACAACTCCATGTTATCAGATTGCACCCTCTAGTGGGCAAACACAAGCACCACATTGATCTGAAACCTTCTCTCCGGTAGTCTGTTACTGAATACGGTTTCTGATGAGCAATTAATTCCTGTCATGACCTACTGTAGCATTAACACTGGAAAATTCAAAGATACAACGGGAAACATTGAGAAATAAATTCAACGCCACACTTTCTGTAGGAAACAAAAAAGTTTTAATCCAAAGCGGTTCGCCAAGGAAGCCAATGTACATGATTAAGTTATTTTACACTAAGGTATAAAAACAAAGGTTACCACAGTTTAAACCAGATGGTACATCAGTCACAGATGAGTTCACTGACACACTGGAAAAACTGTGTTTTGACAAATGAGAAGACAGAAGTTGGATTTGATCGTCTTTGATTAACCTAATTGATAAGAATTCTGTGTAAAAGTGATGTCGCTCCACAACACTTTCATCTGTTGCGCTCAGTGCACAGAGGAACTCATCAGTGACCACGTACAGCACACAAAGTTAAGATCAGTAACTAAACGTTTCACATTTATGTGAAGAGAAAAACAGACACTTACAGACAACAAGGCTCTGAGGGTCTTTTCAAATATAAAACAGTATTTCACATCATACAGACTGAAGCTGCTCAGGTCTGGGTGGCAAAAGTAAATTTTAAAAAAAAAGGGAAAAAGTGTACCTTAAATCTGGCTCATAAATGTCCCCAGCATAAGACGTTTTTGTTTACCAAAGAGCAATAAATACAAAAGAATCTAATTTAGGTCTCCCTTTAAGCAGGTTTGTAAAACTGCAGTCTATGAAGACTGAGCTGAAAAGGACGAGAAGACGTCATGAGAAGAGGAAAAGACAACATGGAGAAATCCCAATCCAGCGTCAAAATGCTGTTTCTCTGCTGAGGTGAATTCAGTCAGGTTAATTAAGGAAGGAAAAAAAAAGTCCTGCGTACACACCTGTACAATATGACAACATAGTGTAAAACAAAAGGAGGTAAGGTCTTCAAATGTCCATGTGCAACTGACATGTCAGTCACGTTCAACACCTCAATCACTTTCAACAAACCCATCGTTACAACATCCACAACACCTTCAAAACAGGATGCACCAATAACAGATTCCAGTAGCACAAGGCTGAGGGAGGAAAAAAACACAGGTATGGTCTAAGGCAAAAATTCCAGCATAATAATATAACCATGGCACGTATGTTATACATGACCAATAACAGCAAAACTTGACTCCCACAGCTCTGCAGCTGACCTCTGACCTCCCTGAGGAGGAGTTTGGAGAAACATGCAGTTCTGTTTGGGAAACCTGATTTAGTTCCCATTGCTGAAAACCTGGTACTGGTGCATCTGTACTCGCTACACAACATATTGAGCAGACATCTGTTAAGTCAAGCCATGAAGAGTAAAGCTGAAGGAACTGAGAACATAAAAAACACAGTGCCAATATTTAAAGGGACATTAGTAACATTTCTACTCTCTGCAAACACAAAACCGACAATGCAGCTGTGTTTGGAGTGCGTATAGTGCCTAATATTATTATATTTACCCCTAATATTCTTTGTGAGACATAAGGATTTGAATCAGATTTTACACTGTATTTTAACCAAGCAAAAGACTGCACAGCTGTTTGTTTCAAGAGGTTATTGATGCACTTCAAACATTCAGTGTACTTCGCAGAGTTTTATAGAGAAACATACTCAGCACAAGGTCAAAGAAAATACTGTCTCTTTACTCGATCCTTATGTTGTTATGAGTCCGTCAGAAACCTGCCGGAGCTGGTCCAGTCCTCCTTTACTCACACATAATGCTAAAAAAAAATCAAAAATCAATGTCTAGACTCATATAAAAAATAACTCAATCATCACTTATGAGCCACTAAAAGTGTGTGGAGGCGTCTGTATCTGCAGAGGCCCTGCCCTCTACCTGTATTGGCTTATTTTGCTCTGTTCCAGTTTCTGAGTGTCAACCTTGAGGGCAGGACTTTATGTAATGCTTCTGCCTTTAAACAGTTTGGGATGGCACACATTAAATTTAACACTGAGAACAAACAGCTGTGCTGAAACAGAAACGGGTGACGCTGACTGACGTCCAACCAGTTCCTTTCTTACTTTACTCAGATTCATGTCATGAGTATGACCTCTTCTTAACACACTTCAGCCTCAGAGGCTAGAACACACATACTGTGTGAAGAAGAGATGTGACTGTAACAGATTACTGCTCACTTCAACCAGAGTAAATTCATACAAAAAGCCCTTTTTCCACTCGCTTTCTCTCTGCCTCATAATCATCAACATGACAAATCTCTCAACCACTTTTGTTAAAACGCAACAAATGGAGCTTCCATCATCCAACTGGAGAAAAAGTAAAAACAAAACTAAAATGTTAAAAAAAATATTTCATGTCTCATGAGATAATCTGGGAATGTAACGTTTGACACAAACAGGGATCCCATTCGCTGTTTTCATGACAAACAAGCCGGTGACAGTAGTACATGTGATTCTTATTGAATCCTGCTTTTCATATCAGGAGACATTTGAAAAATAAAGCGACTTCTTCATCGATTCTTCATGTGCAGAAATGATCATCCAATCATCACCCAGTTATCAAAGAGTTGCAACTTATCGTACCAAAAACCAAACAAAGCAGTTCCCAAATAGTCTAAAAGCACACACACGTGCACGCACACACACACACACACACACACACACACAACTGTACAACATGTATAAATATTCTACAGACTGTCAGCTCAGTTTGCTAGTGGTCATAGATTCTGATTCAGTAGCTAACAAAACAAGTTTAAAGTGACAACTAGCATAAGCAGGTCTGAGCCAGCGAAGCCAAACCAAAGCAAAGACCCCGGCTACTGTTTAAATGATTCACATTCAGGTGGCGCCGAGTGAGTGTCTATTCAGAACCAGGCGCCATGAAATATGATGAGTGTTGTGATAATGTGTGAAGAGTTTGGTCCATTTCAAAACACAGACTTTCAGCAGATCATATGGTCCCAGACGGTGCTGTCATATTGAGGTTACTACGTAAAATTATTTTATCATGTGTCCAACCCTGTCCTTGGAGTGAGAATCTAAGACTAAACTGGATCAAAATTTAAAAAAAAAAAAAAAAGTTTTGAAAAAAGTTCAATTAAAAGGATGACTGATCAATAATCTGACATTTTGCATTGCTTCTTAACTGAATCATGCTGAAAATATATTGTCTATTAATTCTATCATCTGAATGCTAAAATAATTTAAATTAATAATGAACAGAACTGAAAGAAATTGAGGACTTCGTGAAAGTATTTCTGGAAGTAAAAACGCGTCACATGTTGAAGTCAATTATTATGTAAGACTGATTTGCTTTTTGTATTAATTTATCCCAATCAGATAAGAGCAAAGCTACAGTGGATGATTTAACTGTTAACTGTCCGTACCTGTTTGTAACAGCAGTGAAAAGAAGAGAAGAAGAGCTCCTGGCTTTGGTTTGGCTCTTCTGGCCAAGACGAAAAACTGCTATATATTAGTCACAGTTAAAGTAGACTTACTACGATGAAAACATGATGACAAACAAGAGGAATAGTAATATTAATACTGCCAAAGTCCTGTCCGAGACCAGGAGGAGGTGTTGGGTGTTACACTGAGATCTCCTGAGCAGGAGAGAAACACACCTTGACCACAGAGGGAGAGTCCTGCCGAGATGAATGGGGGGAGCAAACAGAGGTGGGAGGATGGGCAGATGGGGAGAGACAATCATAAATTACACTTAAGCACTGGTGGCTGAAACATTTATCCAAAATTAGAAAAAAAAAATGAGAAAAAGCACAAACCAAATTTTACCATTTGGATTGACTTTGTGTGAATTAATGAACTATGGAGGACACAATAGGAGTCTATGTCCAGTGCAGGCAACACTGTGGAGTCTTGGCTGATGTGTATATTCAGCGGTTTCAACATTAAAAAAAGTGAGAGTAAAAGAGTGTTTGTGATTCTGTTTTCAAGGCCTGCTTTATTTGGAAAGAGTGAGTTTAGTGAACTAAGAATACCGCGGCCGGGCAAAAAGCATGTTTTCACAGATTGGCTGGTACAAAGCAAGTGTTAAGTTGGATGCCTTGAGATGTATCAGCAGCCTCTGGACTGTAATTTGTCTGATGTCAGATGAAGAAGAGCAGAGGAAAACTGTCCTACCGTGGAAACCTTCACAGCTTTTTCTTCCTTGAACATGAAGTCTGGGTTTTTTACGACCAGCCCTGCTTTACCCAACACAGGACCATTTAAAGGGCTGTTCACCTGTACACACACATACATACTCCAAAATAAGATTCTTACATTTGATAGCAAGATAAAATTAAAATTTTGGGTCAGATGAAAGACAAGAGTAAACTATTAGAACTACTATAATACTGTATTATATACTGTGAATTTCCCTTGGGGATGAATAAAGTATCTATCTATCTATCTATCTATCTATCTATCTATCTATCTATCTATCTATCTATCTATCTATCTATCTATCTATCTATCTATCTATCTATCTATCTATCTATCTATCTAACACAAATTCAGAGTGAAGAAAACAGAGATAAGCTAACAGAGAAGATGCTAAGGCGCTTTGGATATTGACATTAGGTATTGTCACCCTCACTGTGGTGAAGAAGAGAAAGGCTCACCATTTGCTTGAGGACGACGTTCTCTTTACCAGATTTTCGTCCTGTGCTGGTGACAGTATCAGGGGAAATATGTCTGAGGCGCCTCTCTGCTGTCACCTGCTCACCACGAGCTTTGCGCTGTTACCAAAGCATCAGGGTGGTAAAAACAAGTCAGAAAGATGAGTTTGGTTTAGAGATTGTTACACACATTAGTTGTTTCAAGGTCCAGTGTGTAGGATTTAGTGGTATCTAGCAGCAAGACTGCAACTCCTTGCTTCACCCTCCTCAGTGGCGGCTAAAAAAAAAAAGCACTCTCTACAGTCAGTGTTTGGTTTGTCCGTTGTGGGCTACTGTACAATCATGGCAACGCAACACAGCGGTCTCAGTGGAAGAGGACCTGCTCCTTCTGTATCTGTGAAGAGCTCATTGTAGGGTTACAAAACTAACAACGATGTTCATTTTCATGTGATTCCAATGAAAACATAACTATGAATATTATGTTTCATTGCTGCCATATTCTGAAAATAGATCCACCTAAATTTTACAAATGTTTACATTTGTGAGGCTAGAGTTAAGGACACAACACTGTCTTCCTTCCATGTTCTTTAAGTTAATGAAAATGAAATGTGGAAAAGATCAGGGTCATTTCTCGATCTTAATGTCTTGATCTTGTCCTCATCCTGACTTTCTGGGATTGGTTAGTACCTTGATGAGACCACCAAAGGAGCGGGACCGGGGATGTTTCTTGCTGGGAGGCGGGGGCGCCTCGCTTGTAGGCGTCCCTGAGGTTGTCTGTTTGACTAACTACATTGAGGAAAAAGAGAGCTACGCTGTTAATATTGAAGATATTTAACATACAATCTCTAAAACAACATGAGTTGCATTTGCAAATGAATGTTTTCAGTTCAGCCAACTGAAGTCTAGGGCAGTCAAAAAGACCGAGAGATGAACCTGTCGGACGAGTTTCTTCTTCTTGGCGGAGTCCGGCATGTTGTGGTGGACATGTCTGAAGAGCTCCTTCAGAGCCTCTTCTGTGTATTGCTGAGCCGGTGATTGGCACTGCTTCTGAGAGCTGGGACCCAGAACAGCTGTCCTCTTCAGGGGCAGCACTCTGCGCTGCGCAGGAGAGCCACTCGACGCCAGCAGCTCCAGATCGTCCTGAGTGAAGAGAGTTGTACTTTAAGTGGAAATAATTTGATGATAGAAAGAAACGCCGCTAAGCATTTTGTGGTGTGTTTATGCTGCATGTTGGAAAATGGTGCTTTGATGCAGACTCCCTCCACTAGCCTTGATCTGCAGGGCCTTGGTCCCAGTGAAATGCACTCTGGCATAATCTCGCAGGTAGACAGGAGCCTGAACAACACACATTAGACATGTCACTCATCCATAGGTTATCCATCAAAGCAGTCACAAGGCCCAATCTGTTTCTGTGGTTCCAGACTTTATATGCATAATGAACAGCAAAGCCAAGTTCATTTTTTTGATGTTTGGTGTGTGTGATCAATAATCACCCTGAAGAGTTTCTGTGAGTGTTTAATGAGGAAGGCCATGCTGTTGTTCAGTTTCTTCAGATTGTCTTTCAGGTCACCGGCTGTCATCTGGAGCAGGACACAATGGAAGAAAAACACTTAATACTGCATGCAGAGAAATTTGATCATAATGGGAAGGAAAGATTTAAAAACAATCTCAATTTAATCTTCAAGGTGCATCAACTGCTAGAAATACATACACTGTGTATCCCTTTCTTTTTTGTGAATCATTTGTATCACCTACCTTGTTCACAAAATATAGTAGAGAACTTCTCATGAACCTGATTTTTCTCAAATCACACACATAGTGGCTTTAGGGATAATGCATGTCGCAGGTTTCAGGCAGTTTTCTTAAAGGGGGATAAGTATTTGTGGTAGACAACAGTGGTCCCAAAAATTTAGCAAAGTAGTCCCGACTATGGATAATTGGTTAACCACGAAGAATATTTTGGACCTTTTATGCAAGTGGGCTTATACATCAAAATTAACTGAAACTGACATCCACAGCCTTGATCTATGATTTTTGTCGTATCTGAGGCCCTTGTACCTGGAACACTTATTATGTAGTTATAAGTTATAAATCTTACATGTCTGGGCCAGAGGACATGTGGGGAAAACATCAGGGCCAGGTTGAAGGCAGACATTTTGTTCTTGTCCTGCTGCTTGGCGGTGTGGTAGAGCAAGTCCAGCAGCAGTTTGAGCAGTGAGCGGTTGGCCTGAGGTAACAGCAGGAAGAGCAGCTGCAGGGCCTCTATTTGGCGCTCCTTGTTAGGTATCGCAGTCTTGTTGCCGTGTTCATCGAACAGAGTCATATCTGGAGGAGGGACAAGGATGGAGGAAACAAAGTCATGAACCAAAATCACCACAAAACAACTGTAATCACATGAGCATTTTAAATCTTCCTTTTGCACTTGTATTGAAGAAAGGCTTGTAAGGACGAAATCTTTGGCATTTTCAACATCTTAACAGATTCGTTTCAGGGGTCAGGCCTTCAGATTGTGCTTTTCAAAATATTTTATACTGTAATGTCTTGCAAACATTGAAAAAAACATAGCAATACTGTTCAAGTATCATCAAGTAAAATTACACCAAAACGTGTGTGTGTGTGTGTGTTTTCACACCAGCTATCTTAAGATGTGCATGGAAGTGTCTGTGTGTGAGCAGCGGCTCGGGCAGCTCTCCCAGGAAAGTCTTGAGCAACGTGGCCACGTCATTGGGATGAAAGTCTCCAGACTCCAGGTCGACATCAGCCCCGCTGTTGAGGAGCTCCTTCAGGGTCTGCTGCCGAACGCTGTTCCCCGGCACCCGAAACAGACCCTCCACATGCAGATCTGAGTGTGTAAGAGCAGGTGGGTAACAGCATCAACACTACTTCCACAAATAGATAAATAAATAAAATGGATTGATTGATTAAAAGTAATTATGTGTATTATGTGTTAAAATTATATCAGATTTTCAGAGGATTCTGTTCTTTCTCCAAACACCACAAAGGATTAAGGAATCTGTGGGTTTTATTTCAATGACTCACTTTTGGTGAGGTACTCAATGAGCTGGTATATCTGGGCAATGCTGCTCTCTGTCAGTGGGGTTCCAAACACAATGCCTTTATCTGTAAAAGCAGGAGGAGAGATGAGAGTGAGCGATTATATTAAAAGCTCCTGAAAGACCCCTCAGAGAAACACTGCTTCCATTTCTACTACATGTGCCTTACAATAGGACAGTCTCATCACAGACAAGCAGGGACACTAAAGTCTGATGACATGTCAGCCAACATATTAAAGAACACACTGGCACAGGAGACAAACAACAACAATCAGGTTATAAAAATATAAACTATTTCAGAGGCAGCTACATCTGTTGGTGTGTGTTTAGAGCCAGATGTTAAATTTCAGCGTTAAAATGTGAAGCGGACTTGAAAGGAGGGTCGGCTATTCCCTGAGATGATCTGATTGCTGCCTCGTGTCTGCGTTCACCTGATCTGGCGCGTTGTCTAAATCAGACATGATGGACTCTGGTCTTTCAAATTCCATAAATATTCATTTATATACAAACATGGAGAGGGGCATTCACTGTGGCTATTGCTAGAGGGAACATCTAGATATCACCTCATTGACCTCTGACCTTTGCGTTTGAGGAAGTTGAAAGAGCGAAAGAAGCCTCCATTTCCACCTGTTGGGGTCTTAGGACCCTCCTCACCAAGGAGCTGAGCAAACTCTGTCCCGGGAAGATCAATAAGGCGAGTGATGTTACTGAGCACCAGCTCCAGGAAAATATCGGGGTTCTCATGGCGGAGTTTCTCCACAAAAAAGTCCGGGTTGAAGATGACTGGTGGTCGGCCAGCACGAGAGCCCCCCGGTGATTCTTCTTGATTGATCACCATATTGCACTCTGTACCTCTGAGGAGGAGACACAGGAAGACTGTAGTTTCTACTATTGTTATATTTTTTTTACTTATTGTTATATTTTGGACTTTTTTAATAGCTTCTTTTTTTAATAGATGTGTCATGCACCAACCTCACCAAAGCAAATTCCTCATATGTTTAAAATCGTCCTTGGCAATAAAGCTTTTTCTGATTCTGATTCTGATCAGAGAGCTATCGGCCTCTCATAGTGTGAGAGAGGACATCATACACAAGTAATGCTTAGGTCAACTATTAAGGCTAAGTAGCCTTTTCACAGTCCACTCAGTCTGAAACGATGATGTCTGCTGCTTGGTGGATATGCTTAATCAACTAGTGGACCTTCATAATTAAGGATCTTTGTTGTACATGTATCTGTAAATCAATGCCACTGTCAATTATAATGAATGTACACCAAATAATAATGGGGTGGACAAATTCCCTGTACACATGTCAAGTGTATTAGCCCAAGATGATATAACCCTGGAGACTTTGCCCTTGCTATTTTTTTTCCCACCACACAACTGTTTTCTCAATCCAAATTAACATTACTCCACATAAAAAGCAAATTGAAATTAATGTATAAAATCATCATAGTGCCCCTTTAACCCTTTCCTCGTCCTCTTCCATGCAGCTAGTTCTGATACCATTAACGTTAGCATTGTCGACCTCACAAACAAGCACAAAGTTGAATCTACGTCTCTAGCAATTTCAGCAAAGCTTGAACATTACAAGCTGAACAACGGCACAAAAAAGGGATTTTTTTGCGGCTAACAGACCATTCAGCTAACAGTGCTAACGTTAGCTGAGTCAAGCAAATAATTCCCACTAACGTTGCTTAACTTGTTTTCGAAATAATCATTTCAATTGCTGGCAAAAATGTCTGACCATAAAGCTAACTAACTTTGTTAACTTCAGCGTATAAATGTATGTTACGCAGCTAACGTTAGCTAACGTTAGGTAGCTAGATTAAATGACTTCGCTCGGACTGACGGCAAGACAGTGACAGTCCTTGATAATCAGTCTCACAAACGTTTATCTGTTTCAAACCTCCCAAGTTCAGCTTTAGCCGTGAGTAATGCTAACTCTGTGTTCATATAAATACCATTCAAAACGTAATCACGCCGGTCTCAATTCGTTCTTACCTTCTATTTTGTGTGTTTTCACCGACATCTCTACCCGCAGCCATGTTCAGTTTGAATCCTCCGCTGTTGTCCTCCAGGCACCGCCTACCCCATCAACCATTGGTAGTTCATCGAAGATAGGCATGGCTATTCGGCTCTGATTTGCATGTCCCTCACTGTGATTGGTCGGTTTGAATTCAGTAGCAGTTTCAAGATATAAACAACATCTGTATGCAAAATCTAGCTGAAGGAGTAAATAATGCATACAAATATACAACAAGAGCATATTTCATCACAATATTTCTGTTCGATATTTATTTGCAAGTATCACACGCATTCCCTAAATTTTATGCCCTCTTGTCTCTTTCCTGTCCACCTTCGTTAATCATTTCATCTGAATTTTCTCTTCATTGCGCATTCATTTCCATCTTTATATATTTCACTAGTTTGGAAAGACTGTAAAATCAGGTTATCCATCACAAAAGTTTATTTACAACTGCAAAGCACATTTGTCTTGTGAGAACAAAAACAACAGTTCATGAATGAATATGTGTAAATTTAAGTTCAGTTCAGTGTTTTATTTAATTAATTCCTAAAATATTTTTACTGCGTGTGTCTTTCTCCAAGTGGTACATTGAGAGACAGGAGATGATATTGCTTTATCTACCGTTAATGTTAATGTTAATGAACAATGTTAACTTTAACTGAGAGAGAAGTATAAGTGATTTAATCTTTAAAAAGTTAATGTGGGGGGGAAAAAAAGAAATGCAAATTAAATAGTATTATGTGATTATCATTATTAGTACCATATTTATTTAACTACATGTTCCCAGTCTTTTACACATGTGACATATTACCCGGGGGAATGTTTTAGAAATTCATGAGTTGTCAGCAGTTCCACCAAACACACATTTCCCGTCTAAACTTCTCAGATACTCTAGTTTAAACAACAGTTTGAGGCTTAAGGAGGCGAATGTATCCAATATTTCACACACAAAAAATGAATACATATTTGTGAGGAAGAACCTTGTTTGTCCTTCTTTTCTCCCCATTAACCATCTCATGACCCTTGAGATTTATTTTGTGACCATTAAGAGGAAGCCCAGCCCCTAGTTTGGCAACAGCATGGGTCATTTACTAAACTGTGTATAAAGTTGTGAAATCCAGCTCCACCTCAACCAGCTACGACAGCAAAATGCTGTGTAAATATTAAAGCATAAGGAATATTAACCTAATGTTATATCGAAAAAAATAATACTCATCTGTGCCATTTTGTCTGTTGAATGAGTACTTTTACTGTTGACACTTACATATTGCTGATAATACTCATAATACAGCATTTTACATTGTAGTCAATTAGGTGAAGGATGATAGTACTTCAGCCAGCACTGACTAATTTCCTGTATGCAGGATTCCTGTCTGCATGTATTTTCATTATGAATGACCTCACTTCTCCTTTCTCTTTAGCACCATGTGTTCTCACGACCACTCCTTTCCTCAGTAGCCCACAGCAATACAACCTGTTCTTTGCTACTGCAGTGACTGATGTCTTGTAAAACATCTTTCTTATCTCTCTCCAGTGTCTCCACATGGGAACTGTGATTCATGTTCATGTGGCTGTAACAACTTCATTTCCCCAGCGTGGGATCAACAAAGCTTTTCTTTTCTTTTCTTTTCTTTTCTTATGACCATAGTTGGTCTTTAATATGATGTCATGAACTGAACTGACAGATAAAAAACAGTAACATATACTTGCCTTTATGTATTTTCCACCGTACACACTGTTAACTACACCCGAACAAAAGAACAATTGCAGGAGAGAACTTTTCTTTAAACATTCTCATGTGCATTTTAGATCAAATCAAATCACATGACACAAGCTTGAGTTACATTATTTTGTCATCTTTCAACAATTCAGCCAATAGAATCTGTTCAAAGTGGACACAATGACCTGAAAGCACCACATTTCACACCATGTTTTAAATAAGCTGAAGACAAGCTTCCCTTTCAAGAGAAAAAAAAGCCAAAACATGGGGAAAGCATGAATAAAAATTGTCTGCTGACAGAACCTGAAAAATTTACTCAGACTTCTTGAACAAATAAAAATATCTCATCTCAAAGAATCCAGGTGTACCTTGAAGATAGAGCATCCAGACTAAAAACGACAACAATTGTCTAGATACAAAGAAATTCAGAGTTCAAAATTGTATTAAGATTTTTGTGTTTAATATTCGGAATAAAGTTTGTATTTATCAGAAATGAACTCTGTAAACAGACTCTGTCAACAGTCTGTTCAACAATTCATCAGTTCAATAGTCAAAAATGCCAAAGAAATTAATTGAAAAAAAAAAAAAAAAAAAAAAACCCAGGAAGGAAGTCACATCACTTCTTTACTCTTCAGTGTCTGTTAATGCAACCCACAAAGAGACGAAGTGTCTTCAAAGATCAGACGTCCCTTTTTCATCAAGAAATGTTCATTGTAATTAACTGACATCCATTTTTTCTCAATATGTGATCGATCTGCTGATTGAACAGAGACGTGAGGAGAAGCTATGAGTTTTACAGCAGCAGTGAGCGGATTTGTTGTCTTCCTTCTCTCTGTGCAAGGTACTGTACATCTACATTTATATTGTAGGTTAGTTCACACACTCCAGACATTCAGAGGAAGGCAAGTTATTTTTAGTAAATGCAAAGATCTGATGTGTGATGTTATGAATTCCCTGCAGCACCAGACTCTCCTTAGACTGAAGTCTTCACAGGACACCACAGAGATGTGTTTGTTTTTAACACCAGCAGCATCTCCACACACTTATACCTGAACATGAGAAACTTGAAACACTGAGGTACTGTGTACCATTAGAGACAGCAAAGCAGTGTTAATTTTGACAAGAATTTAGTCTTAGTCGCTTACTGGAAATAATTTTAAATTTAGTTTTAGTCTTAGTCACTTACTGAAAACTGAAGTTGGTTTAAGTCACATTTTAGTCTTTTATTCTGTTTTCATCAAGATTTAGTCCGTGGAATCCAGTTTTTGTTTAATTTTAGTCAAATGTTTTAGTCACAATTTTCTTAGACAGTTTCGTGATTAGAACATTAGAAACCTGAAAAACTGAGGTACTGTGCACCATTAAAGACAGTAAAGGTGTATATAATTATAATTACTGTACAAAGAAGAAATTCTCGTTATTATTTGCTGAATAAAATTTGCCACCCTGTGGAACTTCCTTCATTGCTCCACAGTCCTACAAACTCCACTTTAGTCTGTTTAAATATCCAGGCTGATAGCTCTCTGATCAGAATCAGAATCAGAAAAAGCTTTATTGCCAAGGACGATTTTAAACATATGAGGAATTTGCTTTGGTGAGGTTGGTGCATGACACATCTATTGAAAAAAGAAGCTATTAAAAAAGTCAAAAATATAACAATAAGTAAAAAAAATATAACAATAGTAGAAAATATAACATTAAGTAAAAAAATATAACAATATAAATATATATATACAAGTCTGTTTTGTTTTGTTTTGTTTTGTTTTGTTTTGTTTTGTTTTGTTTTGTTTTTTTTCTTACAGAAGCACAGTCTGTTCTTTCAAAAGGAAGTCCAAGCAGAGCGTTAATGTAACAAAGGGTTATGGCAATGTCAGTGTGACAAGTAGAGGCAGAGGTGAAGTGTGAAGAGTGTGTGTGTGTGTGTGGGGGGGGGGGGGGGTCAACCACAATGTTTCCTGCACGCCTCAGGGTCCTGGAGGCGTACAGGTCCTGGAGAGACGGGAGATTGCAGCCGATCACCTTCTCTGTAGACCTAATGACACGCTGCAGTCTGCCCTTGGCGGTGGCAGCAGCGTATGGTGATGGAGGAGCTGAGGATGGACTCAGTGATGGCTGTGTAGAAGTGCACCATCATTGTCTTTGGCAGACTGAATTTCTTCAGCTGTCGTAGGAAGTACATCCTCTGCTGTGCTTTCTTGATGAGGGAGATGATGTTCAGCTCCCACTTGAGGTCCTGGGAGATGATAGTTCCCAGGAAGCAGAAAGACTCCACAGTGTCAATAGTGGAGTCACAGAGGGTGATGGGGGCAGGTGAGGCTGAGTTTTTCCTGTCGTCCACAACCATCTCCACTGTCTTTAGAGCGTTGAGCTCTAGGTTGTTCTGGTTGCACCAGGTCACCAGATGGTCAACCTCCCACCTGTAGGCGGACTTGTCACCGTCCGAGGTGAGTCCGATGAGGGTGGTGTCGTCCGCAAACTTCAGGAGTTTGACAGACTGGTAACTGGAGGTGCAGCTGTTCGTGTACAGGGAGAAGAGCAGAGGAGAAAGAACGCAGCCCTGAGGGCATCCCGGTGCTGATGGTCATTGCGTTGGAGACGTGTTTCCCCAGCTTCACGCTCTGTTTCCTGTCAGACAGGAAGTCTGTAATCCACCTGCAGGTGGAGTCAGGCACGCTCAGCTGGGAGAGCTTCTCCTGAAGCAGAGTTGGGATGATGGTATGAAAGGCAGAGCTGAAGTCCACAAACAGGATCCTGGCGTAGGTTCCTGCAGAGTCCAGGTGCTGGAGAATGACATGGAGGGCGAAGTTGACTGCATCGTCTGGAAGACCTGTTGGCTCTGTAGGCAAACTGCAGAGGGTCCAGGACAGGGTCGGTGATGTCATTGAGGTGTGAGAGTACAAGGCGCTCAGCCGCTCACAAGGCGCTCGATGCAACCCTGTTTCCAAAAAGGTTGGCATGGTGCGTGAAACATAAATAGAAAGAGAATGGGATGATTTTCAAAAGACTGAAATAGAAAAGAATAATTCTGTTCATATCACAAATACTTTTCAGGCCTCAGTGCTCTGCATTTCTCTACAGTTTCCACTCACACTCTGCAGCAGCATGACCACAGGAAGAAGAAGATGTTAAAGTTTTTCACACCCTTTGAATGTTTAATCTTCAGCTTTTTCTTTTATTCTGCTCAGTAAGCACTGTGTTGAAGCACACAGTTTCAATACACTGCTGTTCCTTCACTGCAGCCTCTCCATGATGTCCTGCCTCAGCGCTCCTTGACATTAACTGCAGAGATCATGTGCACACCTTTGACTTCCTGTAAAACTGAATGATTTGCAGATGTCTCCATACTTCTGTTCACTTTGGCCTGAACCAGAAACAAAATTAAAATTTGATTCACAGTATTTTTACAACACAAAATCTCAGACAAACGTGTGATACAGAATAAGCTTTCAGCTCAGTTCTAGTTAAGACAACAGAGACTGCAGTATTTTGATGTTTGTCCACGGCCCCCTCCCCATAAACATCTTGGTACAATGAGATTATCTTTGTCTCACACTGACTTAAAGTCGGATGGCACGAGAGCCAAAGTAGTTTCTGGAATCACACACTGAAGCCCCTCCACTACAAATGAAAGTGTGTCTGCTGATGTTGTTGTGAGTGTGACTGTAGTTTCTGATGTGCTCTGTGTTACAGTGGTACAGGGTCAGTGGGGCTGGGGAGTGACTTATGGCTCTACTAAGATCTGTGCCTTAAAAGGATCGACAGTGGAAATACGCTGCACATACACATACCCATCCAGCACAAACAGACCTTATACCAGAGTTCAAAACAAATTCTGGTTTACTAAACTCAATGGAGCTGAACCTGTGGATCTGAGAACAGACTCACAGTATTCAGGTCGTGTGGAGTACAGTTATAATAACAATGACTGCACTCTGAGAATCACAGACCTGAGAGAGAGCGACTCAGCTGAGTACAAGTTCAGGTTCATAACAAACCAACCAGGTGGAAGCTATACTGGTTCATCTGGAGTCACTTTGACTGTAACAGGTACGTCTTCATTTGTCTGTTAATTAATTCCAAATGTTCAGCATCTAGAAAACAATAATATGAATGTGTCTGAATTTGCATGTGTGTACGTTGACAGTTTTGTCTGAAATAACGTTCCTGTTCCTTCCTCATGGATCCAGATCTCCAGGTGGAGGAGGAACACGAACCATATTCTGGCTGGATTAAGTGTTGCAGCATTTGTTATGAACCTGATCATTATTCCTACATCTGGTACAGAAATGGAAAGAAAATTTGGGGAGAAACATCTAATTATTATGAATATTTCGCCTACCATAAGTCTGCAGACAGTTATTCCTGTGCTCTCAGAGGAAATGAGGATTTCCCCTCTCCTTCAGTGTGTGAGTTCACTCCACAGTCTTCCACTGACATAATGGTGGTGGAGCTGTGTCACTACATGTACGTGTATTTAACCAAGTCTCTTTTAAAAATGGACAAAGGTTGTTTTATCTTTCAGGTGTCCGTGGTCAAACATGCAACAAAGTGACGTACACTCACAGAAGCATCTGTGCATGCAAAGGCTCATCAGTGGACATTTCCTGCATGTACAGTAGTAGCTACGGTCATAATGTCACATCAAAGTTCTGGTTCAGTCCTGTTCGTAGTCGTCAGTGGCAGAATCCCTCACAGCCTGAGGACCTCAGTGAAGACTCCCAGTATGCAGGTCGTGTTCGGGTCTTTGAAACAGAGAGAGGACGCTCCACTCTGGGAATCACTGACCTGACAGAGAGTGATTCAGCTCAGTATCACTTCAAATTCAGAGCAGGAAGCTTTGAATGGAGGAGTAGTTTACCTGGAACAACTCTGACCGTCACAGGTACTGATCAACACAAACTGATGTTATACACACCAACACAGTATATTTAAAACACTGAACATGTTGACAGTGATCAATCATCACGAGTTCACTGTTGTGTTGTTACTTCTGCTCTCTACTACTTCTTGAATTGTAACTGTTGTGTAGACGTGTGTGTTCATCTGTCGTGCATTTCTTTTACAACCAGTGATGATAATCTTGTTTCTTGTTCTCATGTCCAGCTCTGCAGGTGCAGGTGACCAGAATAAAAGTCCACCAGTCTTATACACAGGCAGAGCTGAAGTGTCACAGCAGCTGCCGTCCAGCTGGTCAATTTTCCTACATCTGGTTCAATAATGGAAAGGAAATCACAAGAACGCAGATATCCTCTTATGAAGGCCAGTTTTATCCTGGAGACATCATCTCTTGTGCTCTGGAAGGACATGAAACTTGCGTCTCTCCCTCAGTGTGTGAGTTTACTGCACTGTGTCAGGACAGAAAACACACATACACACTGACATTACAACACAAACACAGTTTCAGATATATGTCGTGATACAACACTCTGAAGTTCTTTCCTGTTGTGTGAATTTTTTGTCATTCAGGAGTATTAGAAGTATAAAATACGTTGTTGCTGCATTCAATGTTTTGGTGGTTATAACGTTTCTGTAGTTGAGACGCTTCATTACTTTTATGATCTCATGGCCGATTGCTCTCAAGTGGAGTTCATTGATCAGTTTCTAAGTGAGACAGGATGGATGTTGTTAGTCTGTAACTTTTCATGTTTCATAGTAACACTTTCAAACGGAGTCACCAGCTTCATCATTTATTCATGACAGAGTCGACAGACAGACGTCTTAAACTTAGTGAATCCAAAAAACAGAAGTGCTGCTGGAACCACAAATCTGGTCGGTAACATTTGCAGAATATTCAAAAAAAACTAAAACAGGATCTGAACACAAACAAGACTGAAGACTTACATTAGAAATTATTAATGACTTGTTATTGGCTGTCAGTTTCCAGCAGCAGGACTCTGACCAGGGACAGCTCCAGGATCAGCACTCTGGACAGCCACTGTGACAAATACACGGGATAATCAAGAAGAATCAAACAGAAAGAAATTGAAATTAAAATAGTCACTTGTCTGTGAGGACTTATTCTAATCTCAGTAATTCCTGTTGATCTCTTCTCCAGATGCTCCAAAGCTTCCCTCTGTGTCAGTGAGTCCCTCTGGTGAAATCATGGAGGGCAGTTCAGTGAATCTGACCTGCAGCAGTGATGCTAACCCAGCAGCTAATTACACCTGGTACAAGAAGAGTGTAAACGTCAAAGCTGTCAGTGAAGAAGCACAGCTTGTCTTCAGGTCCATCCAGTCCTCTGACTCTGGAGAGTATTACTGTGCAGCTGAGAACGAGCTGGGGAGGAGAACATCTCAACACATCTCTGTTGATGTGAAATGTGAGTCAAACAGCTTATTGAAAAATAACAAATCTGTCCAGATTTTACTGATCATATCTACTTTCTTCAGCTTGAAGTGATTCATATTCACAATCTGTCTCTGATTCACTGACCAACATTTGTCAGATAGTCTAAAATGCTGCTACACACAGCTTTTAATTTAAATACCATATGTGCTACAGTAGTAATACGCACACACAAACTAAAGTAATCTCTGTTAACACATCTCCTTCAGATGCTCCAAACCTCCTCTGTGTCAGTGAGTCCCTCTGGTGAAATCATGGAGAGCAGTTCAGTGAATCTGACCTGTAACAGTGATGTTAACTATGACACTTATTGACCGATTGACAGTCTCACCTGGTAAACTGATTCATGAATCAAACCCTGCTCATGAGGTCCAGTACAGTATAACTAAAAACATCAATCTCCCTCCTTCAAGGGATATCAGTGATGATGATAGATATCATCAGGCTGACTCTGGTGGTTGTGATGCTGATTCCTCTGCTTCTGATCTGTCTGTGGATGAGGTGAAACTATGAAAATTAATCAGTTCCATCACTGATCTTTTACTTTGAATATCTATTTCAGAATTTTCAAATAAACTTCTTATTTGTTTCTTTGTTTTTGGATGCAATTCAGGAAGAAGAAAACTCTGAGCTCCAACACTGAAGCAAATGAACCCATGGAGACTATGGAGGTGAGAGAGATTTGTGGCCACACTGACAGAACTTACCCCACCAAGGGATTATCATTTTTTATTTATTTTTTTATTTTTTTTACTTCAGAGGCATTCATTTTGTTCTTATAAGGTCATAAAAACAATTTACATATAATTAAATTATTACTGTGTTTCTTGATGGTACAGTGTGTAAGATACAGCCAGAATTTAGTTTAAAACATTAAAAAAAAAGAGGATATTATCAACAGAATGTGAAGAAGTAACAGTTCTGACGGTGCATCAAAGACTCCGCCACATGTTGCAGAGATATCTAGAGACGTTAGCATGCTAACCAGCTAGCTGCAGCCTGTCCTGTCTCCTAAGAGAACGAGCTCTCGGTCCAGGCAGGCTCAGTCAGCTAAAAGGGCCACTAGCTGCACAGCTAACAGCCAAAGACAGCGTTAGCAAAGAGTACAGTGAGCAGCAGTTAGTTACTCTGGTGATTTGCTGCCCACTCTTTGTTTGGAGTGACCAGTTCTTACACATTGTACCTTTCATCGAAACCATTGATGTGTATTCAGTCCCTTCACACATTTTCCGGCCACATTTACTGCAGAGGTCTTTTGTGCCTTTAAACAGGTCTGAGTACATTTTAATATCTAATCTAATCGTATCCAGATTCCATTTGAAGCCTCTGACTCTCATCTTGTTGTCTGTCCCCATCAGTTGGAGTCTGATCCCAATTATACAAACGTCTCAGCCACGAACAGCGACACTGCAGCGTGTAGCAGAAGATTGGAGTAGAATGCAAGCTTTATTTTTACCTGTGCAGGTACATTACACATGTTAGGGACTGTAACATGCTATTTTAGATATTCATGTGGTAAACTGCTTTTAAGAAATACTGTCACATCACACCTGTCCTGACAGAGAAGGCCAATAAAATTTGTTGAAAACAGCGTTGAACTGACAGCACAATACTTCACAGCATGTACAGTATATTTGAATACAGTCGACTTCCACATGAGCCAATCTCTGGCACACTTTGCTTGCTATAAACATTTTTCAAGTATTGCAGCGACTGATCAGCAGCTATTCAGTTCCAAAGCAACTCTGTGTGTATTTGAGTTCCCTCCCACTGCTGCAGAAGGCGACAGGGTGCAGAAAGTTTTGGATTTCAGCTTTAAACAAACTCTTTTTGTACTACTTATTCAGACTAAAGATTGTATTGATCATAAATAAAGTCAAATACAAGATGAATCAGTTTGTTTGCTTTGTCTTCTCACCTTCCCATTTTTCGTCCATCAATAAAACAATGTAATAAACTGGTAATGCACACCCTAAAACAACAAGCAAATCCTCTTCTGGATGGCGACTGTCAATGTTCAAATCCCATTTCACCTGCACTCCATGTTAACTTCCTATAAGTGCCCCATACAGGTGAAGGATATCCCTGTTTTCTGTACTGTCACCCTGTCTGATGAAATAGATGTACTATAAAAACATATCTCCAACAGATATAGGCCTGCCATAAGGAGAAGAAACATATCTTTTATTATCACATCACACAGAGAGCTAGTTGCACACTACACGCCATGCTTCATGTGAAATTATTTTCTCCGCATTTAACCCATCCTTGGTCCGTCCTTCCTCCGTGGCAGACAGGGAGCAGTGGGCTGCCAGCCAACAGCAGCGCCCGGGGACCCAACTCTCACTTCATCACATTGGTCAGGTGGTGATCTTCTTGCATGTTTTTAGTGGGGGTATATTTTATGGAGGATACCCCAGGTGAACACGGGGAGTACATGCAAACTCCACACAGAAAGGCCCCTTTTCCTCGAGCAGCAGGCACCGACGGCATGGTGGAGGACACGCCCCCCGGTGCCCACAGCGAGAATCGAACCCGGGACCTTCTAGCCTGTGAGGCGACAGTGTCACCACCGTTCCACTGTGCCACCATAACTTTATTTTTTTATCTAAAGAATATTTTTTCTTGAATATTTCTAACCAACCCAGGAAATCTGGCCCACAACCAAAAGAAAAGCAAACAAAGGATGGAGAAGTTTAGTAAACAACACTTATACAGACCATACTGCCTGAAATCAGAAGAGGGAAATATGACTAAAAGAGAGAGAGAGAGAGAGAGAGAGAGAGAGAGAGAGAGAGAGAGAGAGAGAGAATAAATTACAGTTGACATATTGGGTCTTTTCGGCCACTGACCATGGAAGTTTGTTCTGATACAAGATAGTTTGGCTTTGAATATATGGGCCCTGTATGCGACCTCAAACTGTAACATACAGTAATCAGCTATAGCTTAAAGGCTTGATCCAAAAATCCTCTGACAGTGAGAAGTTTAGACCCTGCTCTCGGGAAATTTAAATTTTGTCGAAACATCTGCCAGCTCGTCAAAACAGATATTAGATCTTGTGTAACAGGTGTAAACTGAGAGTGGAGAAAGTGCCTGGTTTGCAGATACCTGAAAAACTAGGTGTTTGGTAGGTTGAAACTGAGAGGAACCGCAACATGAATTAGTGCAAACAGGTGTTCAGCATGTACGCAGGCGACGGTTAGGCCTCTTCCAGTCTGTTCAGTCAGAAGGATCCGCTGTATGAAATATGGACACTCCTTCAGGACGTCCTGAGGTGATCAGCGGCCAGATGCCAGAGAGGTAACCACACCTGTCTCTAAAATCTCTCAAGCTGTCTCAAGCTCTGTGAGGGAATTTAGGCCGGGTTAAGTGAGGCCACCTGTTAAACTGAGCCTGCCTGGACAGGGCACTGCTGGAAATGACTTCCTACTCTACACGGAAACTAATTTTATTCATCCTACTCAATCTGTTTATCATGGTGGTCTAATTAATCAGCCGACGAGTTGTAATCCCTTGTGCCATGACTTCATATTAGTTCACTTCTGGTGAATGAGGGACTTGTTTTTGCTTTGCAGCATAAGACTCATTTTCTTCACAGTGGCTTTGATGACCATTTCCCTTCATTATAACACTTTGTACACATTATAAACTCTCTGTTCAAGGCCAAACCATATTTTTTAAATATTTTGCATTACACTACTTTTTATGAGATGTCCAATAATATATGGTACATATGCATCAAGTACACATTCATGATCATTAGAGTAATAAATCCAATGGTATGATCTAATTTGGTGAAGTTCATGGATGTGTCACTATTTTTTTCAATCCACTTTTAATTTGACCGTGTGTTACTTGTGGGGAATTTAAGGTGAAAAACTTGGTTTAAGGTGAATTTGAGGGTAGGGGTTAGGCATGTGGTCTCCAGGGATTAAATGTAAGTCAGTGTGGGGTCCCCTGAATTTTTGTGTGTAACCTCAGCTCATGAAGTACTAGAAGTACATTTTCCTTACTTAGAGGTTGCATGTGAGAACGAGATAAACCCTTGAAGGTGGAGGAATCGGCCCCTCCTGCCTTTTCAAGGTGTAAGGCCTCCGTGGGGAGACACTCAGGCTCCATATGCTGGTCTAATCCAGTCCAGGTGGTCCTGTCTGCTCCTATTAGAGGAGGCTGAGACCAGAGTGAGCCTTCACCAGGCTGACTCTGAATCAAAGAGGAAAGCTGAGCAAAGTGGTGATATTCTGCTTACCCCGAGATTACAGGAGAACGTTCTGCCTCAGAGCGCCTGACCCCAACATTGGATCTGAGGCAAGGAAGCATTTTTATGCACAGAAGTCTGGTTGGGCCAGTCAGTCGTTGATCACGAGGAAACAGAGCGCTGATGAGACAATCAATGGCACTTGATCCCTATTAACCTGCCGACATGTCCTGCTGTGGTCAGGTGAAGGAGCAAGAAGCAGAAGCTGTGAGAAGCGGTGTGAAGAGGTGTTTGCATGTAATTCTGCTTACAAACAGATGGCACATCACACCCAGTGACATGTTGCTGTTTTGTGAGCAAATATCACTGATATTTGATTTTCATCCTTGAAATGCCCTGTTTGCTAAGTGAAATAATCTTCTAAACAGTTGTTATAAACTTTAATCAAGGCTTCCAAACATAATTCACAACCAGTGATGCATTGAGCATAACCATAAATAAATAAATAAATAAATAAATAACAGTCAAACAAAGTCAAAAACAAGTTTAGATCTCCATCAGCCATGTTGGACAGTCAGACTACATCAAACTTGTGTCTGATAACATTTGTGGGCTTTGTTTTAACACCCTGGGAGCCTTAGATGGGTGGGGTTACCCACATCCGGATATGAAACACTGAAATGTGTATGAGGTTTCCTGTGGTTTTCTCACCCAAAATCCTTAACAAAGTAGACTCGCCTAAAATTGGCTTATTGCCATACTTCAAACTCTAGCAGTTACACAGAGGTTGAAAAACAGTGTGTGGTGGCAAAAAGAATCAAAAATGGAAGAATTCGTCAAGCAAGTGATCAGCAGTGCAAAGCTTGCAGGACCGGCTGATGACAGAGTGTGGCACCGCTGCATGTTAAACGTTTATTCCAGCAATAGCACACTGTACTTCTGTTAGAGACTTGTGAGATACAGATAAAAAAGAGAATAGAAAATACTGAAGCAGCAGAGGCTTCGTGGTTTCCTTTTAGCCCCGTCTATGAGTGAGGCTCACAAATCTTTGGATACTACGCTTCCCAAAATGCATCTTGATAGCACCTCTCATTAAACACCCGCTGCTTTCAAACTCTACTCTCCCAGTTTGTAACCAAGACTTTCTGCTATCAATTTAAAGTCAAGCTGCAAGTGAGCAGCGGTCAGCCTTTCAAAGGTTTGCGGCGGAGCCACAGAAGACGCTTTAAAACTGCTCGTAGTTACAGGTAACCTGATGGCTGTGTGAAACATTTCCCACTCACACTTTCCCTGACAGTCTGGGGGTTTGAACAGGAATCTTGTGAGCCGCAAACCTGCATTTCTGAGCTTGTTGTGGACCTCGATTTGTTGTACTGTGTGGTGATAATCCCCACCCATCTGGCAGCTTTGCACACATGATCTGACCCAGGTTTGCTCTTACACAGCTGTTCACTTGAATTCACAGCTCTGCTCTCCCATCAGACAGGTGATCTTCCTCCACCAGGTCTCCGAGAGGCTCTTGATCTTGTCGGGCGTCTTCTTGCTCAGAGTCAGCCTCTGCTGCTGGACGCTACAAGCGCCTGTCGGCTGAATGCTAGCCAAGATGGCTGAATCGAAAGCGTCCTTCAGGTTCTTCTGGGTCAGCGCCGAGCACTCCGCAAAACTCACTGCCCCGAGCTCCTGTGCGAGCTGCTGGCCCTCCTCTGTGCCCACTGGCCGCTCCTGGTTCTGTGCCAGGTGAATCAGCACCTGGACGTCCTCCCTCAGGTCCAGCTGGGTGCCAACAAGGACCAGAGGCGCACCGGGACAGTGCTGACGGATCTCAGGGACCCACCTGTTAGTCAGGTTGCGGAAAGAGCAGGGGCGGACCACGCTGTAGCAGAGGAGGAAGACATCTGCGTTCTTGTAGCACAGCGGCCGGAGGCGCTCCAGCTCATCCTTTTGATTCAGAAACAGATACACCAGATTAATCCCTCAAATAAGAAGATTATAAGAAGCTACAAACTATAAAACATGGATGCTTCACACATCTTCAACCCAGCAGCACAGAAGAACTACGATCTACAGTTTGAAGGTTAGTGTCACCCATTCAGTGTCTGACCATAAGTGAAATATGGTCACAATCTTCCAATCTGTTCCTGAGTTATGGTGCTGAATAACGGCCAAAAAGTGTTTCTACAGAACATTATGACATCATATTTCTTTGGTTAAATCCACAACATACTTTCCTCTGAAGAAACATTCCCTATATAAACTGCTGACAGTGAGGTCTGTGATAACCCAGATATACATCTACAGAGGCTCCTAATAGGAAGGTTTGGATGATGGATGAGAAATTCTACTGAAAGTGGACGATGGAGCACAGGATGACAGAGGGGGCGGGTGAGTTGCTTTGTCCAGCAGGGGGCGCTGTAAACTGTGGAGTTACAGGACTACGGGGGGCAACTTATACTAAAAGGGTCTTAAAGGATTTCAGTCCAGGACTAAACGCAGGCTGCAGGGGGCAACCAACACAAACACAGCAAGAACTGTAAACGTTTGAGAGTACCACTAATTACTAACAATAAGTTATTGATCCCTGATCACTTACATTGATTGATCCATCAACCAGCCCCCATTTCTATCATGAAAAAGCAGGACAGGAAAGAAATGCGACAGTGCAAAGTTGAAAGATTTCCACAATGGAAACCTGTGTTGCATGCACCTGTTCTACAGGTGCCACTTGGTGAGGTGTGCTGATTGTTCTTTATGTATTTATGACATTAAAATTGGGAAAGAGAGAGGCGCAGCTCACCTGTCCAGCCATGTCACAGAGCTGCAGTCTCACTGGTTTTCCGTCAACAACAACCATCACTGAGAAGATGAAGAAAGCACTTACAGTATGTGTAACATTTGATTCATCATGAGGTAAGAAAGCCGACATGAACACCATCTACAGGCTTGTAAACAACTTAAGGAAAAGAAGTTCGACAGAAGCCTTAAACCTTAACTTTCAGGTGTGCCTAGCACCTGTGCGTAACGCTTTCATTCAGCTACATCCATGTCAAAGATTACCGGTAAAGTTGTCAAACGCTGTTGGAACATATTCTGTCGGGTAACCGTTGGTGGTGTAGCTGACGATGAGGCTGGTCTTGCCCACCGCTCCGTCGCCTACTAGGACGCAGTTCACCTTGCGCTCAGGTGCGGAGCCGGACCGCCGGCGCTTCACGCTCAGAGGGAAGTCCCGGTTCTTTAAGCGCCGAGGAGGGATCGGGGAAACATCTCCACCGCACATCGGTTCCGACACACGGCGCGGCTTCTGCTTTCCGACATCCTGAGGAAGCATGGCTCTGCCTTCGGACAGGGATGTAGCTGTCTGACGCTTCAGAGACGTTGACGACTCCATGCGCGCTCCATCCTCTTGACAGCTCACGTGTTTTCTGCTGCTGTTGACGTTTGTAAACTGCAAACATAAAGCGCCAGACGACACTTAGATGTGCTTCGTGTGAAGCGAGGCAGAGATTTGAAGCGCGCAGTGGCACAGCCGTCGCGTTTCTCCGCTCAGCAGGAGCTCCTGATTGGCATTCTCCCTGCATCTGCTGTGGTCGTGATTCCTAAGAGGCTTACTGAGCAGAGCACCATATGAAGCTCCAGAGCTTTCCAAGTGAAATGAACTAAGCCTTCTGGAAAGCTTTATCCCATGGAGCAAATATACAGTATGTCACCCTCTTTAGCCAATTAAAAGATAGAAATAAAAGTCTACATAGGGGGTTCACACTTTGCAGAGTATCTTTGTGCGACAGAGGCAGCACAATAAATGGGTTAATTTTACATTATTTTTTTTAAGTATTACAAAAACTCACGAAGAGGGATTACACACAGCACAGCTGTCTGACAACAGTGTTTTTAAAACAGATTATATTCAACTCTAAAAATCTTCCCAGATGGAGCTTCGTGAGACACAATCTGCCCCCTGTGCGGAATAAATTTGAATAATGATAAACGAGCGAATACATGGCAATCACACACAAATGATAGACTGGATTTTCTTTTTTCTTCACCGGTCTGACTTACTATTTCTGTCCTATAACATCCATTCAATCAAACAACCCCATATTTGACTTCCACCAGCCTGTTGAGGGAAAATACTGTATGTACATGTGTGACATCTACGATGTGGCGCACTGACGCCCCCAAGTGGTGGAATCAGGTTAACTGTGGGGGACTGAAGGACTGGATGCAGCATGATTCATCTTTTCTTATCACTGTCACCAGCAACGAGAGAGAGAGAGAGAGAGAGAGAGAGAGAGAGAGAGAGAGAGAGAGAGAGACTGGAGCTGAAAACAGATTGAAGCATCAAAAGAGGAGAAAAAACACTGCAAAACCTCAAGCAAGCAGAAAAACATCATTTCTGGTATGAGGGTGTTGTTTTTATGATCCTCATCAAACAGGAAATGAATGAGGAACATCAACAAAATACACCGTTTCCTGATCCAGCTATTACATTGTCTCTGACACATGAGGGAATTTTATTTCATGGTTCAACTAATATGGAGTTTTTGAGGCTCAATCAGCTTCATTAGTATTCAAATCTTTTTTTATGCTCTTAAAACCTTCCTTTTTAAGGTGGACAAACTTCTGAAACAGCTTTCTTTAGCATCTCAGGAAACTAAAAAATGCCTGAAACAGGACGTCCTGATGATTTGAGTGGTTAGAGGACTGTTGGCAGCTCTTTCAGACATCCACCATATCTATCTGGTGGCATGAAAACACTGATATTGAATTATAATTCAGTATGATTTATAATCATATGATAAAATGCTATAATCTCAAGAGACAGAATTTAATTTACCAAAAATTGAAATTTATTGCAGGTTTCACCAAGCTCACAGTTTTTCTTTAGCTGTAATCCTTGATCATTATGATTGATTCAAAATTATAAAGTGCTCATAGCAGCCTGATGTATTAAATTAGCCTTGTTTTATTCCCAAAACCCAGTGGGCGTCTTCATCACTTCTGCGGGAGGCTGCAGGGCGACACCATGGTGAGAGAGCAGCAGTCTGTGTGTACTGTGTGTGTTTGTGTGTGCGTGTGTGGGAGGCAGAATGCATTGCCATGCATTGAACAGCACCAGAAACACCAGTGAGTGGGAGTGAAACCATACGCACTAGCAAAGAACAGGACACCTTTTCACACACACACACACACACACACACACACACACACACACACACACACACACACACACACACACACACACTCCAATTCAGATTGGTTGTGTCTTTCTCTGATATTTAATATTCCACAGAAATCAGTGTGTTTTCCTCATTTTTCACTGGAAAAATGTTTAATTGAAGATTGCCTCTAAACTGAACCACATTTTACTTTCTTTCACTTAATCTCATTGCTCCATTACTTAAGCCTCATTTATTTTTCACTTGATTGTGTTTTGTGTGTGTGACGCTGTGCATATGAAAAATGTGAATAAATAAATTGGTTTAAAAAATCCTGAATTACATCTTGTAGTAGTGACGGCCACAGCAGGAGTCATACTGCTGACAGCAGTGACGATGACGGTACCAGTTTTTGCTTTGCAGTCCTGGCAAAGTGGTTTCGGTCATCTGTTTTTTTCAATGCTGTGAGCACCAGTAAGATAATTCTCTTTGCCTTCAGGTACCAGGAGTCCCAGTGGAAGATCTTCTATGTTCTCTTCACATGAACCAAACTTGTCTCCATTTCTGTACTCCACCAGAGATAAGGGGCGATATGTCGCTTTATGATCAGGCCCTATAGACTTTTATTCCTCCACTTACTAATGCGCTCCTAACCTGAACCTTAACCTCAGACTTGTTCTAACCACTAACACTCAGTACACCTTCAAAGAAGTGACGACTTTAAAAAAATGCCCTCAATTCCCAAAAACCTGCGAGCTTCAGGGGGCAAGCAATACAAACACAGCAAGAAGTGCCAACGTTTGAGAGTGCCACTAATTACTGACAAAAAGCCTGAAGTCGGTCCTCATAAAGACAGACGTACAAGAGCAAACTGTCTCTCAGCTCCTTGATGGTGTAAATATGCTAAAAATAATCTTTAACCAGGCACTGACATCGCTGGTTAACAGGATTAATGAAGAGTCAGTGAGAAACAACAGAGATCTTCCAGCTCCGTGAATGGAGACATCGGGCAGCCCTGCCTGGCACAAAACCCAGAAACCCATAAACCCTGACAACACACACACACACACACACACACACACACACACACACACACACACACACACACACACGGAACATACAAAGCTGCTATTCTACTCATGTACAAACAGTCCCCCTCCTCCTCCTCCTCCAACATCTGATAAACTAGACACCTAATCAGAATCTTTGGGGACCCTGGGCCTCCTATTGGAGTTTGCAGACCAGGCAAATACATTAACTCAATTTAGAGTTTGGGATTAAGGACCCATCCCTCCTCCCTTATAACACACATACACACACACACACACACACACACACACACACACACATAGATACAAACACACACCATCAACCCTCCTCCTCTGTCTTTCCTCCTTCTCTCATCTCTCTTTTTGATGGGATCAGCTGAGCGCTACATTCTCTTCTTCTCCTGCACTCTCTCTCTCTCTCTCTCTCTCTCTCTCTCTCTCTCTCCCTCTCTCGCTCCCTCGGGGGACCGGGGTGCTCGGACTCTATAGTTATGGGCCGGGGCCATCTGTCACCGTGTGCATTCACGCAGCCACCAGAAGGCCGCAACATGTGCAGATTTAAATGGAGAACCCAACTTTCCCAGGACACACAGGCCTGACCCCGGCAGCCGCGGCAACCCCCCCTTCCTCCTGCCTCCCCATCACCCTGTGCCTCCCCCCTCCTCCTCCACTCTCCCCCATCCCATGACCATCACCACCACCATCCAGCATCCTGAAAACCCAGACCCCACCCACCTGCCACACCCTCCTCCAACACCAACAAGAAATACTGTCTGCATGTGAATCAGTGAATTAGAGCCCCCCCCCAAACCTCCTGGACCGATCATCCCCCCCACCCCCAAACACACCCCACTAAGTGTGTGTGTGTATGGTAATGGCTGTGCAGCATGCACGAGCACCTTCTTTACACACAATGATGGATTTCCACCTTACATAGCAGCTGATGGTACAGGGGGAGGTGATGGAGGAGGTGGGGCGAGGGTGGGAGGAGAAGGGGATGAGGGCAACCCCTGGTGGATGTGTGAGAAAGAGAGAGATCAGCTGATTGGTAAAATTGATTGTGAAGGAGAGGGAAAAGAAGAAGGGGAGTGTGTGTGTTGAGCAGCAATACAAGTGTGTGTTGTGGTTTTTGTGGTTGCAAGGAGGGGTGGGCGAGGGGGATGAGGGGTGGGAGGGTAACAGGATTGGTCTTGTCTGTGGGACCCATGGGGAGGACAATAGGACCGGCGGGGGTGGGGCGAGTGTCACACGCTTTTGCTTTGTGGCTCGGTCAACAGGCGTGTGCCACGGGTGTCGTCTCGCCTCCCCTCGCCTGCTGTCCGACTCCAGGGAAGGACCGGCGGCCATGAGAACCGGGGCCCCGAGCCCTTTAATGAGGGGCGTGCTGTTTCTTATCAAAGATGGACAAGCCATCATTACAATCATCATTAGAAGCTGCACAATGGAGCACGCCTCCCTTAGCAATGGATGGGAAAATCCTCCTACAGAGCTGCGGCGGAGAAGGCGGTGGCAGTGGGGGATCAAATCAAAAACCAGCACAAAAACGTCTGAGTGAATGTGTCTATTTAGTGAATCTGCAACAGTTACGTCTGGTGAGGCGGCACGTCTCATCAGGTGCAAATGAAAGATTTTAGCTACAACGAAACATGAAAGCTGCAAACAAAAACATGAAAACCCACAAATGAAATGATACACTCACTGGTCCAGCTCCATCTTCTTCTGTCGCTGCTTCTGAGATGTTTCCTCTCACTGGGGCGAGTTTTTCATTAACGACTGGGAAAGATTAAGACTATACAACTCAAGATGTATGAGTGCAGAGTTGGTTGTGTGAGGGTTAGAAATACTTTGTAAGGTCAATGTAGCATTACAACCATCACATTTGGCCATTATTACCTTGAATTGTGGACTTAGGCTGATGTCAGGTGTCCATATTTGTTTGTGTTTATTAATTTGGATACATCAAATCTGAGTGTCCCTGTTGGTGTGAACAAATCTGAAGCTGGTAATTATGGTGACTCCGACATAGCACAAACATGACAAAAGGATAGAGGGAGTCTTATCTTGTTTGGATCCATTGCTAGAATGAATTAGTGAAACTATTATCATGCTCTGTGACAAAAAAAAAGCTGAACAGACCCAGATCTCAACCTAACTAATCACTTATAGGAGATTTTGGGCTGACATGCTAGACTGCGCTCTCTAACCCCAACCCTTAGCCATAAAACACCAAATGAGGGACTAACTCTAGGAAGAATGGTGGTCATCTGTCCACCACAGACTGGGAGAATCTCTGCCAAGAAGCACTGAAGCTGTTCTGAAGGTTTGTTTAGAGGCCTACACCGTATTAAGACACCTCATGTTGGTTTTCCTTTTAACTTGTCACACATTTGATAGATTCTGAATCTGACTTGATAAGACCACTATCAGTGCTTGCAGGACAGAGATGAACTTTGCTACTTTTATGGTTGAAGTCTAAAGGCTGAAGTCTGCGTTTGATTTTATAGACATTATTAATATCTACTTCTGGCTCGGAAGAGCTGAGAGGAAATTCTGCTGCTGGGATTGTACACATTTGAAGCAAACAAAAAGGACCATAGTGAATCTACAATCGAGCTTCCTCCACTACAAACTGTAGTAAGTTTTGCACCATTACACAAAAACAATGATCTCTCTTTCTATCATTAAGCTTTCTATTTCATTTGCTCTGAGGGGGCTGGGAGTCACATGTCGTGCTCTGTAACCCCGCGCAGAGTTTGTCATCATCAATGTTCAACCAAAAAACGTGTTGCTCTGCCGTGGCCTTTCTCAAGAGTCTCCTCCAAGTCCTTTTTAATGCTCTCCACTGGCCTGTGGCCCTGGCCGCAGGGAGCATTGTCATGGTGCTGAAGGTGGAGGGGATACTGGGAGGAGGTGTGTGTGAGTGTGTGTGTCGGGGGGTAGGGGGGCATGACGCTGCAGCAGTGGCAGCTGGCGGCCCAGCTTGCAGGGGCCATCTCTTCACAATGGAGAGCCTTCCCCCTGGGGCCAGTGATTTAGGACAGGGCTCTCTGGACAGGCCCCTGGAGAGGAGAAGAGAGGACACTGGCTTTGGAGGAACGCACCCACCCTCCCTCCCTCCCTTCCTCCCACCTCCACCTCCCCTCCTTCTCCTTGTCTTGTCCTGTAAAGCTTCCCTGCTGCCTCCTGTGCCCCCCCAGCTCCTCCGCACACACTCCTGACACCCTCCCCTCATCCCACCGTGGCTAAGCTCTCTCCTGGGACGAGCAGTCAGGCCTCTGGACAGGGAGCATTCCTGAGGTGTAGCACGCTAATGCTAGCCGGACACAATAGGGGGACGACAACAGGTGCGTGTGGATCCTCTGTCGTCCAGTGGCAGCTGAGAGATAGGGACGGGGGGCTATTATGGTGCCATTATCCACCACTGCTCTACCGTTGGGCTGTTGGACCTCTTTTCTTGAACAAAAACAAGGCTTTTTATGTGTAACCTGGTCTTGTACCCACCCTGCTCTGACAAGCCTCTCTTTCATCCTCTACCCCAGCTAGCACCTGCCACCCCCGGGCCCTCCAAACGAGCCCAGTGGCCACTTATCCCAAGACTAGATTCAATTCAATCGAACCCCAACTGCAAGAAAACCTGAGCCCACTTGTTTAAAACACTCACCACTTCATATTGGAGCCATAGAAATTATCCAAGCAGCCACCGCTGTACATCACCCAGCCCCCCTCCACCCTCCCTCCTCTGTCCCTCTGAATTATGTTATGTCTGAAATGAGCAGTCATACAGCAGATTGTTTGGTGCAGCCACTTGATATAACTGGTGACAATGCCTCTAACAGAGCGAGTGTCCTGGGGGGATAGGCAGTATTTGGTTACTGCATCCCTGATCTCTCCCCATTGTGGTCGGCTCTGGGTCCCATGGAAGGTTGAAAGGGGGTTTGGGGAGGGGGACATGTGCGCATATGTGGGCCCACAATGCAGGTGCCTACATCTGTTCATTTCTGGGCAGATGCTCATGGTTGTAGAGATAGAGAGGGAGAGTTAGAGAGAAAGAGGGGAGGGGAGGGGAGGGGAGGGGAGGGGAGGGGAGGGGAGGTGGACGTCTTCCATTTACTCTTTCATCATTCATACTGGTGATTAAACCTTGATGGAACAAAATTAGAGTAGAGCTAAAGGTGACAAATGGAGAATTGCACTTCTAGTTGGAAAAAAGACGAAAGTCAGCCTTGTGTCCTGTTTTTTCAACATCAGACACACTGCATGGATAAAAGTATCTTGGCCGGGGGTTGTCTTTCATGGTATGGAAGCAACTATTTTGATAATAAATAAATTATTAAAATCATTATGGACCAGAAATGTAAAACATTCTCTGTCCAGCTTCAAATATGAGCAATTGCTGATTGTGTATGCTATGTTTTTGTGACATTTTATAGCTTAAACAATAAATCAATAAATTTATTGTGCTGACTGTGAAGCAGGCCTTATCACCAAACGTCAGTGTTGGACATCACTGATGCTCTTCTGCTGCAGAGCCTGAATCCAGAAGAGTATAAGCTGTTACTGAGATGAAGCAGGTTATTGTCCAATGAGATGTTCAGAATCACATATGGGTATAATATTTGGGTGTCCACATACTTTTGGACATGTAGTGTTTATGATATGGGCTGCCCATCTGAAATTAGCTGCTGGTCATGGCTGAGCCCTCAGTAGAAGTGAAGTGATTTTACTGTTATATGATTTTATTAGGTTTGGTTTGATTGTGTTGTGGTGCAATAAAACAAACAGAGCTCAGTGGACTCACCCTCTCCTAATTTCATCTTCACATACGATAATGTAATGGTTGTTATCACAGTCAATTAATCATTTTTCAACCTGCAGCCACTAGAACCGCTTTCCTGTAAATCACATCAAGTACTGTAAGTGATAAATGAAATGAAGACAAGATGAAGAGTCTACAGCCAGGATTTCAGCCACATGCTAATACCAACATACTAACATGCGCACAATGACAATGCTAACAAGTGTATTTTAGCAGATAATGTTTACCTTGTTCACCGTCTTATTTTAGCATGCTAACATTTGTTATGTAATGTGTTAAGTTCTGCAGGTACTTGGTCATAAAGAAAACAAATTAAAATTTAGATCTAATGATAGCGGGCTGCACGGTGGCGCAGCAGGTAGTGCAGCCCGGCCTTTCTGTGTGAAGTTTGCATGTTCTTCCCGTGCATGCGTGGGTTCTCTCCGGGTACTCCGGCTTCCTCCCACAGACCAAAAACATGCTCATTAGGTTAATTGATGACTCTAAATTGTCCGTAGGTGTGAGTGTGAATGGTTGTTTGTCCTTGCATGTGGCCCTGCAATCGGCTGGCGACCGGCTCAGGAGTACCCCGCCTCTCGCCCATTGTAGCTGGGATAGGCTCCAGCCCCCCGCAACCCCGAAAGGGATAGGCGGTATAGATAATGGATGGATGGATCTAATGATAGCGTGTTCGTAGTTATTACAGGTTCATAGTTATTACAGTTCATCCCGTGGGGGGCATGAATACCAGTAACATTTCTCTAAATAACATACAAACGTCAACCTCATGGTGGCGCTAGAGGCAAGGTTAGAGGCTTGCCAAAATTAGACTGATTCATCCTCAGGGAATAATGAATGTATGTACCAAATTTCATGGCAATCCAGTCCAAGTTGTGGAGATATTTCAGTTCAGCAGTGGAACGGCTGACACATTGCCATCTCTGTCACTGTGTCACTATACATGGCTAAAAACACAACGGTGTTCAGATGATGTTGGTCAAGAGCCTGAGGCTCCATAATTTCCCACAGATGTTCAAAGGGGTTGCAATCTGCTGATTGTGAAGGCCACAGTGAGTGATTGACATCATTTTCACACTCATCAAACTAGTCAGCGACCCCCTGCGCTCTGTGGTTGGGAGTACCTTTTCTTTTACACCTTTTCCTCTTGCATCTTGATCCAAAATCAAGGTCGACAGGGTCTCCTCAGCATTTTCACACTCAGAGCATGACAGGATGTTGGTTGCTTATTGTATCATGCAGAACCAGAAGCATCTGCATTTCATATGTTTCTCTACTCACTTTAGTGTGTTGGAGTGAGAAAATACAGTGATCTTTTAATTCAGTTCAGATTCTATTTGTATATATCACCATCTCACACAAAAGTGCTTTACATAGAAACAAAACAGAGTGCTTATAAGCAGATACATCCATGCGTTCAGGGACCATAGGAATTTTTTCTACATTTAGATGGACTTGGATGGATTTTTACACAAACTGAAGGTATGTGACACTCACTGAGCTCACAATGACCATATTTGCCTCTTTAATCTCCTGTAAGAAAATACAATGTTCAAAGAAGAATGTCAATACTCAAACTTGCGTTTTTACCTCATTAACATATTTTTCCTGTAATGAACTTAGGAAACACTATATTTATTGAGCTGTATTTTAATGTTTGTTTAACCCTTTAGCTCGACATCATTGTGGCTGGTTGATCTCTCATCGGCATTAACTTAAGTATTTGTTGTGGGTAAACGTGTCGCGCACAGTATCAGTTGTTGAATTATCGATTTTATTCATAGGGACCCGCATATGTTGTGGTGCGTCACCCCGGGCGCGCGACAGATGTGTTTTCATAAACATTGGCACGCGACCGGCCACGTACAGCTCCCTCTTTACCTCCCCCTTAGATCCCCAGTGTCTCTGCACACACACACACACACACACACACACACACACACACACACACACACACACACACACACACACACACACACACACACACACACACACCACCCCCTCCTTGCTCACACACTTTCAACGCGCGCACACACACACACACTCGCAGGCGCGTCTCTGGGCCCCCCACGTAATTACTGCGGCACTCTTCCCATAAACTTAAGCTCAGCACGTCTCCAGTAACAGCAACGTATGCAAATGAGACAGCAGCCCGGACCGGGAGCCCCAAGGAGCCGTGGGAAGCCGTGGGGAGCCTCGCGGAGCCCCGAAGAGCCCTGGGGAGCCGCGGATCTGGCCTGTGGCCCCCTCTTCCAGCAGCTGGCCACAGTAATCTGATCTGAACACAATGGGGCCTGTTGATCGCCGCGTTTCAGCAGGTAAAACGGGCGAACCAGACAGAGAAAGACGGCCCAGGTCTAGTCTTACATCAGGAGTCTCGAAAAGATACAAAACTTTAAGGACAAGACGAGACATGACGTCAAAAGCAAATCAGAATATAAAGTTTTAAAAGTAGTACACTGAAGTACAATAAAGCACATAGAAACTCTTAGCGTGTAGCATGGAATAATTGTAATTTCCCATGTGATTATTAATTAGTGATTTTTAAACTACAGCTGTTTTGTGCGTTTGCATCATTAAGGACCAGGGGGAGGCGTGCGTAAAAGCATCTCCTGAGAAAGTGCTGATTCAAAACCTGCCATTTCCTTGAGGCTTTCAGTACCAGCCTACATTTAGCACGACTGGCCTCGAAGACAACCCTCCCTCACTTCCCTCCTCCTCCTCCGTTCAGCTCCATCCCACCCTGGCAGTGATGGTCTAGTGACTTGCTCCCCCCTGCATTATTCAGGGGATGGAACCACCATCACTGGCACCATCATGGGCTCGACTCATTGCATTGTACCCGGGGTGGAAGCGTTCACTCCGGGTCCGTCAATATTTTCTGCAATGATGAGGTATCAGTGGAAAGAAAGAAATCAATTGATCATCACGCAGTGCACCATCACTGCCCCCCTTTTCCCCCAATCACCGCTTCATATGATCGATATCGTGTGATGCGCGCCGTGTTTACGTTCCCACGAGTGACCATGTGGTGTCTCCTCTTCTGGGACCAAAGAAGGAAAAAAACCCTCCTGGCTTCCCCCTCGCCATATGGCCCCGGAGGGCCCATACCGTTACAGGTCCTTTAACATGCTTCAAGTTGAGTGTAGACGGAGCCCGGTGGACAGAGGCGCATAGAGACGTGCGCTTCAGGCCGGAGGAGGGAAAGAGGGAGGGAGGGGAGCAGGGAAATAAACGTCGTTTTCTGGATGTGGAGGGGGGGTGGTTAGTGGCAGATGGCTTGTAAGGGTCTGTCCGCGTCTGAAGGCGTGTCGTGGTCCTTCACTGGAGACCCCCTTCCTCCCTCCCTCCTGCATTCACAATCAATGGAAATTAAAGCGCAGAGAATGGATGAATAGTCAGACCCCGAGTCACCCTTTTTTGTTTGGCGCAGCTACTGGTGGGCAGGAGTTAAACTACAGCAGCCCCCTACAGTAGCACTTTAGTTAAACAGTCAGAGCTCAGCCAGCAGCATCTTGGCCAGAAGAGAAAGGGACAGAAAATATACTGTAAGAGGGACAACTGTGTCCAAACTGGGCACAGTTTTCTTCTTAGTTTCAGCTCCTAGTTGAGTTTGATTCATTTCTCACTACTTTCAGCCGATTACCCCTGTTTGTCCATCTGACTGTAGTTCAGTTTATTTGCAGTACTGTTCAAGTTTAGATGCATTAACGTTTGTTTCTTCTGTAGGCAAATGCACAAAAACTGACAGCAAAGGGCATTAATAACACTTTGATTACTGATCGAGACCTGTTCTAGAATCAAATCAAACCACTGGAAAACGACTGACGTTTAGTTAGTAAGACTTCTTAATCTCACATTAGTTTTAGTTTCTCCTATCGTGTCTAGTTTTTATTCCAGTTGATATACTTTTCGTACATTCATTCTAACTTTGGTCTTCCTGTTCAAGTGATACCACTAATGCAAACTCTACATGGATATATACTGCAGGATGCTCCTGCAACTCTTCAGGATTTTACTGAAAGTCCAGTAACTTTAAAGCTTCAAAGCGGCACCTAGCTGAGATTTGTTCTGCGCAGACTTTATTGAAGCTGTAAAACATTTCAAAGCGCCTCCCTTAAAGACTAAAGATTATTTCCCGGAGTGAAAATATAATTGACTCTCTTGTCTCGAGCAGATGTTAATTGTGATGGTCACGGCTCAGCCGACGTTTGGGTTGAAAAATAGCCCGGTGTGAAAGGAGAGATGGACAGGTTTATTAATGGAGGTGGACTTTGTTTGGATGTTGCTGCCATTGATTAGAGGTAATAAGTAACTACGGGCACATCAACCATGTTATGTGACATCAGAAGTGAAGGTAATTTGGATGAGAAAGGGAAAGCATGTCATGTGTTGGGGGGCGCTTACCGCTCCCCCAGCCGCGGTGTGGAGAACGGATGACAGCAGCAGGTAACGGACACCGGAGAGACGCCAGAAAACAGGAGCCGTGATGCGCATATCTGAACACAGTGACGCAATGTACGTGCACAGCACGGTAGCCCGCGCGTGCAGCTTGCTATTGGCCCCATTATACAGCAAAAAAAAAAATCACACTTCTCATGAACGACCTAATTAAGAAACAACCCCCACCTCCTGCTCCTTATTCTGAGGTGCGCGCACATGCGCGTGCACACGCCACCATAAAACTTAAATGATGGCCTCTGTTTTTTTCCTCCTCGTGCTACACAGGATTTGTTCAAAGAAGAAGAAAAAGCAAATGTGTGTGATATTTGTCTGGTTATGTTTGTTTGATTTGAAGTGTGTGTGGGGGGGGGGGTGGAGGTGGAGGGAGAGCAGAGAGTATTATGTACGGACTTGCAGGCGCGCGCTCGGGCAAGGGAGGCGCGCGCACGCTGTTATTGAGGGGAGAGCAGGTGCTGGCCGAATTACCATACAGCTGAGGGGGGAGAGAGCAAACTTATTCCTTCACCACACACACAATAACAAAAGTTGCCCCTCATGTTGGCCACGTGAGCGACTCCGGTGCACGCGCGCACGCTTGCACGTACGCACACACACGCGAACACACATCTATATACATGCACACGCGCGTTTTTTAATCTTAGCCCGGAGAATGAGAAGAAGGGGAGAGCAAAATGGAAAAGCAGGAGTCCAGCCCCTCAAAGTCGTTTACCTCACCACGCAGCTCTGCCAAGGAATGTTTTCTTTAGTCTTTAGACTCGATTCAAAGCATCAAATTCTTCCCACAGCCAGAAATACCAAAATTTAGAGGGTGTGTATGCTGAGAAGGAGAGAGGGAGGAAGAAAGGAAGGAAGGAAGAGGAGGGGTGTAAACAATTAACTGAGTCAGGGTCTGACCAACAAACATCTTTCTCTTTTTTTCTTTTGAGAACTCTTTGAATAACTTCACGCAATTTATTTATTTATTTTTTTTTTTTTTTGGCACTTTTCCCAAAACATTTTAAGACGCTAAACAACAAATAGATTTGTCCAGTGAGGCAGAAACTGGAGGAGTGAATTAAACCACATGTCAACAACATCCTGTCAGAGGGGAACGGTGTGTAGGTGGTTCAAAACTCTTTACATTTTGGTTTAGTGCAGTTTCTTGAATCTACAGAGATTAGACGACTGAAACGTTTCCACCTTCTAATTTATAGAGAAGATGTATGATCTCCAAACAACCGCAAAAGCAAACAAACAGTCCGTCTTACGTCCCCCCAATCCTTTAAATGTTCTGGAAACCGCCTCTAAGGATCCTTTCCCAAACCTGTGAATTCATTTGGCATTTCTGGAAGGTTTTATTAAAACTTAAAAGGTAGAAACACCTTTAATTTATCTCTTTCCCTCAACAGGTTATCTGACATCTTTTCCACCGCCTGTAGGAGTCACAGCCTTCTTTTAAAGTTTCACTTCCCATCTGGTGGAAATACTTTCACACGTCTCCATTTTGGGCTCAGATATTAACGCTGTTGTGCAGCACTGCTGCTGGGGTAAAGGGAGACTGTTGGGGTACTTGCATGGGATCCCATTGTGGAGAGCCGGGCCAGATTGGGAGGTGAAGTCAGGGAGGAGGAGGAGGAGGGCCATTTGCATGTTATTACCATAGCATGTGTCAGGCCGTATATAACAGGCTGCAGGCGGCCTTGGCTGGAGACAGACGCACAGTTCACAGTGAGGAAAGACATTAGGAGATAGAAGGAAGCATGTTGGACCAGTGACAAATCTGTCCTTGGGTTAGACCAAGACCTTCAGACAAAAAGCTACTTCCTAAAATTTGCCACTTTCTTCACAAAACAACAAACAAACAAGGAACCATCTTTTTTCCCATCTCTCTCTCTCTTTACGCATTGGATTAACGCTTTATAACGGAACTGGAGGACTTCTTGTTTTGTATTCACCACCGCGCACTCGCAGAAGTTCACGTTTGGTGATTTAATTTTTTTTTTATTATTATTATTTTGAAGGTTTGGGATTTATCCTCTTTTGTTGCTCGGGACATGAATGAGAGCGGCGTGGCTGACAGCGGCAGCAGTTGATGAGAAAACCCCGTGAGGCAACAGAAACGTGCTCAATGCATCTTCCTCAGAGGGATTGAACAGGAGGAGGCACCCTGAGGACAAGCCGAGCCCCGAGACTTTTTACTCTATTTATTTATTATTTATTATGTATTTATTTAATATGGGGCGCGTCATCCTGCTGACTCTTTCCGTCATGTCCATGTTGCTGTGCCAGGTAAGATACTGATTCTCTATTTCTTCCAAACAATGAACCATCAACACCCCCCCTCCCCTCCCCTTTTCCCTCCTCACCCACCACAACACTCACTCATACAGAAGCGTTACTGTGCGTGTAGTTAAGACAAGTTCCTTTCCTCCGCAGGGGTTTTGTTCTGGAGTTTTTGAGCTTAAGTTGCAGGAGTTCTTAAACAAGAAGGGAGTACAGGGCAACAAAAACTGCTGTAAGGGAGGCTTGACCTCGTCTTTCCAGCAGCAGTGCGAATGTCAAACCTTCTTCAGAATCTGTCTGAAGCATTACCAGCCCAACGCCTCCCCGGAGCCTCCGTGTAACTACGGCGGCGCTGTGACGCCTGTGCTCGGTTCCAACTCGTTCCAGGTCCCCGATGTCATCCCAGAGAGTTCATTCACCAACCCCATCAGGATTAACTTCGGCTTCACGTGGCCGGTAAGTGCAGCCATTCATGTCCATTTTTCTTCAATAGAAGTGCAGGCATCGATGTCGCGCCTTTTTCTTGGTAAATCCGTGCGTAAAAACGCACTGCGGCACGACTTCTGGCCGCAACTTACGGCCCTTAAGAACGCACAAAGTTTGCAGGTATTTAGTTTCATGGGATCAGTTTAGGCAGTTTGCACTGAGCACAGTGAGTGTATGGCACAAACGCCTCCGGCCTTTGCTTGATGTTATCGCTGCATCTCCGCTGGCCACCTGTCTCATGAAGCCATTTGTGTTCCCAGGGGACGTTCTCGTTGATCATTGAGGCATTACACACTGACTCCAAAGACGACCTCTCCACAGGTAGGAAACAAACACCCTTCCCTTTTCAGTCTTTATCGCATTCACGCACTTCCCCATCCCTTAACCCCTCATTTTCCATCTCCACGTGTGCACTTTAGAGAATCCAGACCGCGTTATTAGCACCATGACGACGCAGAGGCATCTAACAGTGGGAGAGGACTGGTCTCAGGACCTGCACACCGGCGGCAGGACGGAGCTCAAGTACTCGTACCGCTTCGTGTGCGATGAGCACTACTACGGGGACGGCTGCTCGGTGTTCTGCCGGCCGAGAGACGACGCCTTCGGCCACTTCACCTGTGGAGAGCGCGGGGAGATTGTGTGCGACGCCGGGTGGAAGGGACAGTACTGCACTGAACGTGAGTGACAAAACTTTCTTGCATTAGGAGAATGTGGACACGTGTGTGTGTGTGTGTGAGAGATGCTGAAAACTGTAAGGAATAATCTTAAAATATATTTCAAGAGACAATAAATGTTCACTATAGAGGATATAACTTGAGATGAAACACCATAAAGTTGCTTTAAGCTTAACATTTACAGATTTAAGATACTGCAGTATTGGAGTATTACTGGCTTTAAGTTTGGAAAAAGAGAAGTATAAAATGTTAATTTCTGTGGTCCTGGGTCTGTAACCAGATCTCCTGAGTGCCGTTAGAAGGCAACTTGTGCGTAAACAGCACACGCGCCCCCTCCTTTTCCCTCACACACACACACACACACGCACACACACACACACACACACACACACACACACACACACACACACACACACACACACACACACGACCACTTGATTTATTCTAAGGAAAGTTTTTGGGAATAATCTCACGCGTGCCATAAATTTACATGCTACCTTCCGATTCGTTACTCTCGGAGTGGGCCGGGCGCTGATTGGCCGAGGCGGGGGAGGTATTGTTTGAAGTGGGCAGCTGCCGGCAGAGAGGAGACAATGGAGCAGCTGTCGCGCACTGGCAACACACTCGCCAGCTGTCCACTCTTATCTGCCCCAATCCGAGACATTAAGGGTGTGTGTGTGTGTGTGTGTGTGTGTGTGTGTGTGTGTGTGTGTGTGTGTGTGTGTGTGTGTGTGTGTGTGGGTGCGCGCACAGAATGAATAAAAGAGTTTTGACCCGCAGCAAAGAAGAAAAAAGAGGGTGGTGGGGTGCGTTGAGGGGGTCTGTGTGTGAGTGTGTGTGTACACTCTGTGGCACACACATTCACACACTCCCTCCTTTGTCTCAGCACTATGTTAAGCAGAAAATTCTTCCACGGTGATAAGGAGATTGAGTTTAAGATAACAGCTAAAGGGTTTAGGAGACCCTCCTTTCTTGCATTTTAATGACTGTTGGACTTCAGGTGATTTGTTTTATGTCTTCAAGAGCAAAACCTAACCTAACCATTATTTGTTTTTCCTGCCTCAGTGTGGCTAAAAGTGTGTTTTTCTCTTTTCTCTTCCTGCACAGCGATCTGCCTGCCGGGCTGTGACGAAGAGCATGGCTTCTGTGAGAAACCCGGAGAGTGCAAGTAAGTTTTCTCCTCTGGTTCACTGGGGCATTAATTAATTAGTGGGGCGCATGATGTAATGTGAGTGGACTGACCGGTGTTGCCTCCTAATTGGACAACAACAGGTGCAGAGTGGGATTCAAAGGCCGCTACTGCGACGAGTGCATTCGTTACCCGGGCTGCCTCCACGGGACCTGCCAGCAGCCCTGGCAGTGCAACTGTCAGGAGGGCTGGGGGGGACTCTTCTGCAACCAAGGTGAGGAGAGAGTGTGTGGTGAGAGCTGGGGGGTAATGAGTGATCGGGAAAGACAGAAAGGAAAGGAACCAGAAAGCACTGATCGGGTGATTTGCTGGTCGTCAAGGTGTTAAGGTTAAAACCAGGCCAAGTGAGGTTAAAAAGTGAAAGTTTAGGTGGCACAAAACTCTTAATTTAGCAGCACTCTGATGAATATATTTCAATGGGAAACAGGCCCTAACTGCATCTGGAAGAGTATTAATTGACATAAATTTTATGTAATAGAGACTAAAATGTCCCATTTTCACCCAGATGCCAAAACATCTTTAAATAGGCAAATCACCAAAACCATGCTTCTGGGTTTACCTCAGCTGTAAATGACCGGAGCAATGCTTACTGGGAAAATAGAGATAGAGGCCAGAAAGCAGACAAAATGTTCTTGAGGCCAAGTTTTACAAAGTTCGGCACAGGAGCTTTGCTTTATGTCATTGCACTCCAGTCTTTGATCACTGAAAACAGTTTAGTAAAGTTTTAAAAGGGACAGAATAAGTCAAGATACCAACATGAAAGACATCAACACTGTGGTAAAGAAACAGCAGCAGCGGCAGCAGTTGTCTGGAAATGAACAGTGCAGAAAGGAGGCCGGGAACAGGAAACAAAACACCACTGGAAGAAGAGAAAGAGTTGAGTGTGTCAGAGGACAAAAAGGCATTCTGTCGCTGCTGCTGTTGTCCTGCCATGTGTTGTGCTGTGGCTAATCCACATGTGCTGCTGTGTCTTTCCAGATCTCAACTACTGCACTCACCACAAGCCCTGCATGAATGGAGCCACTTGTAGCAACACTGGTCAGGGCAGCTACACCTGTTCCTGCAAGCCTGGCTTCACTGGGGCCAGCTGTGAGATCCAGGTCAACGAATGTGCTGGAAACCCCTGTCGCAACGGAGGAAGCTGCACTGTAAGACTCATTTGCTCTTCTTAAATGATCTTGGAATGAGACAAGTGACATCCTGTGAGCTGTAGCTCAGTGCCAGCAATGTTCGATTGTGACCTGGCACATTTGTCTCATCCCTTCTCTTCCGCCTTTCCTGCTTTTGCGGACTCTTGACTTTACATTAAGCCAGAAAAGCTTCTAAAAGTGTAATTATAAAACAACCTAGCACCATGCAGCATAGAGATTCAAACAAGTGCAGTTTGTAGCAGCTTCAGTTGCGAGACAGAGCTTGATGTCAGGCCTGTTCTATTTTTTCCCCACAGGATTTGGAAAACACATATACCTGCACCTGCCCTCATGGTTTCTATGGCAACAACTGCGAGCTGAGTGCCATGACATGTGCTGATGGGCCCTGCTCCAACGGTGGCCGCTGTGCCGACAACCCTGACGGAGGCTACTTCTGCCAGTGTCCCACAGGCTACGCAGGGTTCAACTGCGAGAAGAAGATTGACCACTGCACCTCCAGCCCCTGCTCCAATGGTAAGAGAGGCCGGCTGCGTAATCCCAGAGAATTTGTTGTGACTGTGACTTTCAGTGCGCCTTGAATGCTGAACATCAGATAAGGTGTGTCATTCCAACTTTCCGACCAACGTCCTCATCTCTGCTCTCAGGTGCACGCTGTGTGGATCTTGTCAACTCGTACCTGTGTCAGTGTCCAGATGGTTTCACTGGCATGAACTGTGACCACACAGGGGATGAGTGCTCGACGTACCCTTGCCAAAATGGTGGGACATGCCAAGAAGGTCCCAACGGCTACACCTGCACCTGTCCACCGGGATACACTGGCCGCAACTGCAGTTCACCCATCAGCCGCTGTGAACACAACCCTTGCCACAACGGTGCCACATGCCACGAGAGAAACAGCCGCTATGTCTGTGCATGTGTTCCTGGCTACGGTGGCAGAAACTGCCAGTTCTTGCTTCCAGAGCATGCTGCGATCCGCGGGTCAGATGTGCCCTGGATGGCCGTCGGGTCCGGTGTGGCCCTGGTGCTGCTGCTGCTGGCAGGATGCGCTGTGCTTGTTGGATTTTTCCGATCAAAAAAACAGCGCAGCAGTCAAATAGAAACCGTTGGCGAGGGAGAGACAATAAATAACCTGACTAACAACTGTCACCGCAGTGACAGGGACCTGGCGGTCAGTGTGATGCCAACACCAGGCGTCAAAAATATCAACAAGAAGATGGACTTATGCAGCGGTGACCCTGATGAGGGATCTTCACCGGGGAGGAGCAGCTACAAGAGTCGCCATCCGCCTGCAGACTACAACCTCGTACACGAGGTCAACTATGAGCAGGCGGCTAAAGAGGCCATGCTGGAGGCGGCCTGTGAGGACAAGTGCCAATCCCTGGACTCGTTTGAGTTCGAGGAGAAACGCAGCAAACGTTTAAAATGGTAAATATTTGTCACTGAAAAGCTTCTCAAACAACATGTAACGCCGAGGCTGTCAGAGCGATGAAGCTAACAACGTTTTTCTTTCTTTCCTCAAGCGATGCATCAGAAAAGAAAGCCCCAGAAATGTCTGCATGTGCGGACACCAAGTACAAATCTGTGTTTGTGATGTCAGAGGAAAAGGACGAATGTATAATAGCAACTGAGGTGAGTTTTGTTATGTTTTACTTTGTTTTACCTTTCAGTGCGACAAAACCTCCGTCTTGAAGTCAACTGACCAACAAACACTCGTGTTTTTTGTCTTCTTGTGTGTCTGCAGGTGTAACGAGCCACCAATGGGCTGCCCGTTGCTCATTTGCTCTATAGGAGAGTTTTTATACTCCTTCAGATGCTGCTCTAACCCTAGGGGGAGGTGTCCCGCCTTGAGACTGCTGCTGATACTGAGACGTTTAACTGATATTCAGAGTGAGCTGGTTCTCTACTGGAAACTAAGCGCAGGCAACGGCGGCCTGTGGGATAAGAACTGGCAGGGTTAAAAAAAAAAAAAAAGTTTACGATTGAAAGTAAACTGCCATTTAGCTTTCTGTTCTGCCTTTGATCGGGGAGAGGGGGGGAAATAACCTATAAACGGACATTGTCTCGTGGCGATAAAGTGCGATGCTACGATTTTTGTTTTTGCAACATTTGCACCCGGGCCTTTTCTCTAACCCACACGCCGTTGCTGAGCGCAGGAACTGCATCAAACGGTGGATGTTTGGCCATAGTGGCCTGTTCTTCATGAGGCTGTTCACGTGGGCTGTGCACCCATCACTACACCTGTGAAGACTGTATGTATGCTTGATCACTGTGTTAACTGAAGTGCGTTTTCTTCCCGAAGCCCTCCAAACCATTTATGACATAGTATTGTTCTTTTTTTTCTTCCTGGGACATGAAAACTTTGTCTTAATTAAAAAAAAAAAAATGTTGCTTTTCGATACAGATTGTCCTTTTGTAAAATAAAGAACGGAAAAAAACAAGAAAAAAGTTATGATTTAAAATTATGATTTAATTTAAGTTAATTTAATGATTTTGTGTTATTTTTATTTTGTATTGTATATTTGTGATGTTTGTTATGATTATTTAAGTTGGCTTTTTTAATGATGATATTTGCAAAGGCACTTCAGGTCAATGGGACTTTTTTTTTAAGAAAATGTTATTTAAGAGGGATTGTACTGTACAAATTGTTATGTTACTGTCTCCTTTACCGTTTTTGAATGAAGGAATTAGCCAAGACTATTTTTCCAAATAAATATTGCTAAACGTGAAATTTTAATTGCGTCCAACTTTTGTTTTGTCCATCTGCAAGCACTCTGAAAAACACTTCTTTAGGGGTCTGTGAGCAAAGTTAATCAGTAACATCTGTTGTCTTCCCCTGGCGACCCCATGGTGGGCTTTTCTATGCCGACACTGTTGGCTACTGCCAGAAGTTGAAAGTGTCTCCCTGGAGACGGGAGAGGGGGCCTATTCATAAAAAACAATGTCCCTACGCTAGATTTACCACTCCTATTTCTCCCCCTGAAGAACAAGTCAGGTAATTCATGGCTCTAAAATTCAGGTCAGTGTAGAGTAACGCCTACTGGACATCCAACTCTTTGGGTTTTGGTTTTCCACCAAAAATAACTCCAGTGGCTTTTTTTTTTCTCACTAATATCTGCAACTTTTCCTTCTCACTGCAGCAACGTTTTCTTATCTGAATCTGAACAAATCTGCCAGTCTGCGTTCAGATTGCACTAAATTATTTTTTTTAACAATTAGCTCTTTAAGTTCCCCTCAGTTTTCTTGCTTAATTGCCCCACAAAGACGTTGATTGTATTTAGACACAAATAACTGTAAATCATCAGCCCAGTAGAGTTGGCCTCTGGAGGGGTTTATAACCCCGCGGCATTATGGGAACAGACTTCAGCAGACAATGATGGAATTGACAATGGGACACACAAAAGGCCACCCTTGGGAGAGCCTGCGTGTCCCTCGGCATGCTGGGAGAAAGAGAGTAACAGGAACAGATGTTGTTGAGTAACAGATGCCTTCTGGCCAGAGTTCAGCCCGACCAGCCAGACCTTCAAAGGCCCGAGCTGCGGAAAAAAAGAAAAAAAGAAAAAAAAGAATATCTATGGGCTTCAAGAAAAAACAGCTTTTACATTGTCTTCCTGATAAAGATGTTGGGATTTCTAGAAATGGCATAAGAGAACACCAAGGATGACTTTTGTGTTGAGTGATGAACGCAGACAAACAAACTACAGTAAGCAGGAACACAAAACTCCAAACTTGAGGAATACAGGAAAGTGATTTTTCAAACTATATAAATAAAGAATTCAGCAGCTTTTCAGTAAAAGGCAGTAGATGCAGTAAAAAAAAAAAAAAGAGCAACCATGTAAATGTTTAAAAGAAAAAAAAAAAAGTAATTTTAAAAACTGAAAAATGTCCGATTTCTTTCAAAATTATTGACAAGTTTCAGCTGATTGACTGATAACTGGTCAATCGTTTCAGCTCTGAAAAAAGAAATTTGTTTTCGAGATTGTGCTTTCATAAGAATAAAGATGTATTTCTGGAAAAGCTTTTTTTGATTTAAGATTTTGTTCAAACTTTATTTGTCCAAAACAAGCTAATAACTTTAAAGAAGGAAGTTTTTAATTCTGTTTCCCAAGTGAAAAATAAGTGATCAGTAATTGATAAACTGATTGCTGTGCCTTCACAGGGCTTGAACAAACTTGGTGTCTTAACATCAGTGATGAAAAACAGTCCGGTCGGGTGTTTTAGTGCAACTTGAGGTACTTCAACTGTACTTGGGTATTTTTTTGCTACTTTACACTTGTACTTTGCACCGTTTCAGAAGCTAACTTTGTGCTTTTTACCTAACATACAGCTACTTTGTTAATATTTTACATACAAAACATAACGGCAGCTTTAAAATAGAACACACTGTTACTGTTTAAACTGTCTGAGTCCACATAAACTAGGTAATAATTAATGAACAGAGAACTATTTTCACACACTATACTTTTCTGACAATACCCCAGAACCTTGTAGAGGTTTTTAGGATGTGGTAACTTCGATAAATCTGACACACACGCACACACACACTTTAAAGCTGAATGAAAAAAACAAAAAAACAAAATCTAAATCCAACCACGGGCAGCTGGCCTGGAGCCATAGAAGATTTTTTTATTTGGAGAAAGAAATCTTTGAAATCACTCATTTTTAAAATTCAATTAATTCATTGAGTACAACATCTAAGTTCTCAGAAAAAAGTTAAAATCATGCTTTTAGTCTTTTTATACATAAAAGATGTGGTTTTACGATGACAAGTGATTTTTTATAAAATGACTGTTTCATCTTCTGACATATTTAACCTCTGTTAAAGAAATATTAATGTAGAAAAACAATTAGCAACTTCCCTCCCGATAAAACAAAAAACAGAAAAAAAGGCATAACACAGTACGTTACAATGCGCTGACATGGCTTCAAAGCACACATATTACAGTACTGTACAAGGGTCCGCCTCAGACAAAATGCACCAAAACCACTTCCACTGCTGAGGATAGATCAAACCTCTGAAACAGCTCAACACTGCTTATTTACCAAACCCAGACCTCAGCATGGCAACTGGCAAATGAGGTAAATATTTCCAAAAAAGCACCAAAGGTTTGGCGTTAAAATTTTCATATAGCTTATAACCAACAGTTGGAGGAGTTTCAGTCCAGCTTCTCAAACTTTTTTTTTAAATCTTTTTTTCTACAACGCTGGCGAAACGCACGACTGAGTCTGCAAATTAATTTGCAGTGTTCAGAGGCCAATGAACACACGCTGCCAGGCCTGCTCCCTGTAAATAAGCAGTTTTTCCACATTCAAATGGGACATTTAATGTCAATATTTATAGTGAAGTCCAGACGGAAAGGATCTGAATCTACGTCTTTGCTGAACTCACTTCCTGAAATCTTGATTCAAGTGACATTTTCAGCGATTTCTCTCATCACTTGTTCTCAAGCTTAAAAATGTCTCACTTGTTGGGGAGGTCTACTTATGAAATCATGTCAATTAGAAGGCTCTTACAAAGCTTAAGTAAACTACTGAATATCATATAATGCTTCGACTGACAAACATTAAGGAAAATGAGCAAAAAGCAGGGACACGTAAGGTCTTTTTAAGATCACCTTTTAGGTGTAAAAAAGAAAACAAAAACAATCTTAGGCCAAATACTTCAGGGGACAACAACATCTACAGTATGTCTAGCAATATGATGTGCAAACTTAACTGTGCATAGAGATCAAATTGTAATAAATATTAATGTGATAATTAACATTATCACTAGTCTGACTTCGTCAGAACTTTTAGGGGTGATTGTACATTTTCATGATTAATTTAGTTTTACTAAAACATTAAAAAGTTTTTTTTCATAGTGCTGCAAGAAAAGCTTTTGTTTTTTTTTGTTTTTTTTTAAGCAACAAACACTTCCCATTTATTATTAACCAGAGCCCCAAAAGACAAACACAAACACTCAATAAAAATCCCAATAAAAATCATTGATTTGTCATAGTTATTCAACCAAGTTCCTCTGAATGGCTCTTTCACTTTAGAAGTATCTTTTTTTAAATGTTCTGCCTTATTTCTGCATCAAAGAATCACATGAGCAACAAATAACAAACTGAGCGTTATAGCGATGTACAGGAATTTTACATAGAAGTACTTTAGTAACTTTCAAAAAGTAAACGGATCTATCTTAGCTTTTGTTTTCACTGTTTCTTCGTTTGATGTAGCTTAAAAGATGCGAAGCATAATGCCTGTCTTTGGACCACAGAGGTAATTGTAGGTGTGTGTGTGTAAAACATGCTGAAATGTTTCCCAAACATTTCAAATGGGAAAATAGTGTCCCTCCGAGCCGCTGGGGGCTCGTCCTGGTTCGAGGTATATGATCCTGGGGCCGACCAGTGGCGCCTGTGGAAAATGTTACAAAGCTGTCTGATGGATGATGGTGAATTTCATTCACACTGCTGTGCATCACGCCTCCTCCCTCTCCTCTCCTCTCCTCTCCTCTCCTCTCCTCTCCTCTCCTCTCCTCTCCTCTCCTCTCCTCCCTCCCTCCCTCCCTCCCTGCTGTAGTCTCACTCTGCTCAGACTACTTTTCCTTCTCCATCGAGTAATTCATCAACAACCCTCTTTGTCACCCTGCGTTGCTCCTGAATAATGCAGGGCTCCATTCACATTCAATTCAGTTCATTCAGGAAGTGCTTTTTTTCTTATAAATGGGAAAACTTATGCTTTTGTTTCATTTAAGAGAATCTGATGGTGTTTCGCAGCCTGTGTTTTCAGCCACAAACACACGACAGACGCAGCAGTCATTAGCTGTGGCTTGATAACAGCACACGCTCAGACGAGACAACTCAAAAATCTGAACTTCCAGGACCTAAAGCTGACCTGCACATCGCATCCACCTTGTCCTGATTTGCCCTGAATCTCATTATTGTGTTCATCTTAATATAAAAACTGCTGAAAACAAAGGAACTAAACGGGAATCTGGTGGTCTATAATCAAGAGCTCCATTGTGTTATTAAATCAGTTCTATTAGACTTGAACTTGACATGGAGTTTGAAGTTTGTGTGATGTCAATTAAATGTCTTCACTTCAAAAGTGTTTGGAAAATCTTCACTTGTCCGGTAATGAGAAATCCAGATGTCAGTACAGAGGCTAAGAAATAAAGCTCCTACTTTTCGATTCATGCACCATCAACCACTTGCCAGCTGGCAAGCTAACTAGGTGCTATTGTTTTGGAAGGCTAATGGATGTAATTTGTTCTGATGGTTGAAAAGTACCAGATCATAGAGCAGTTAGTTTACACAAGCTCCCACTTACGGGTGGTTCATATTTACTCCTTTAATATTAAAACATCTCTCAAATTTCAGAAATGTTTTTGGTTCCACCTGGGTTTTATTCCCAGTTCTATAACTCAACTTTTAATGACATTTTAAGTAAGCCACTTTGCTGAGATCTCGAGATTAACAAATTGCTACAACAGGACACAGAGTACTTAGAGCACTTGGTTGTAAACAAGCCAATTTCACATGTTTTTGCACTTTCAGACGTGATGTTGAACTGAATGAACTCTGACTCTCAGTTTGAATTCAGTGAATTGAGTGTGAGTAAAACTCTGCAACCCCCCGCCCCTCCCACTGAACTCTTCCTTCGCCTTATTTTCTCTCACTTGCATCTCCATAAAACCCCAAACCCCATCCCATCCCACCCTCACCGCCCCCCAAGAAATACTATGACTCCCCTCGCCCTCACCCACTCCCAAACCCGCTCTGTATTCCTAACCTCTTTGGTGACTCTCTGGTGTCGTGGGACAGGGTTCCTACATGTTCTCCAATTCAAAATTCAAGACTTCTTCTTCTCTCCACCAAAAAAACACAACTTTTTGGCTGGATTTTGGATGGCTGTTCAACAAGCTATGTGATTGTTAGCAATGTTGCTCTTATGATTAGTCGTCACAGCAACAAATGTCACAACACAGGGAATGACAGTAGGACTACAACTACCTAAGCAGGGTTTCTGGGGAGGGAACAATTATTTTTACAAACTTTTCCTGGGTTTTTGTGCAATTCCAAAACACCTTTAAAATTTACATTATTTTCTACCTTCCAGCCCTCTGTAGGAACCCTGATTGAAGGTGTCATTGAGCTAAAACAACGGGAACCTGTAAGAGCTGTTCCCACCAGAACAAAAGATCGACAAGGCTGTTAGGACCAAATAAATGTGGGTTCGAGGAATGGGCTCACTAACCTCCCCTGTATCGCCCCTTCACTCTCTCTAGGTGGAGGAGGCTCCGTGGCTGGGCATGTTGGCCATGCTGCCGACCATGCCAGCCGCGCCAGCCATACCTGAGGGCCCTCCCATAGCCGGAGGACTGTGCTTGTTGGGTGAGGTCATGTCGGGCCCACGCCCCTGGCCTTGGGCCTGGGGGGCGTGGTGGGCGTGCTGCAGGGCATGGCGCTCCAACAAGGTGCGGTGGGTGAAGGCCCGGTGGCACACGTTGCACTGGAAGGTGCGCTCAGCACGGTGGGTGCGCATGTGCACGTTGAGTGAGCTTTTCTGGGTGAAGCGCTTGCCGCACATGGAGCACTGGAAGGCCCTGACGCCAGTGTGCACCACCATGTGTTTGAGGAGGTAGTCACGCAGGGAGAAGGAGCGCCAGCAGATGGAGCACTGATGAGGTTTCTGACCTGGAGGGACAGGTATGTATACACAGAGGACACGCAAAAAAAGACGCACCCAGAGGAGTCGAGTCAGTGCATCTGAATCATTTTCGATTTACACTTGTGTCCGATGTGATGTGTAGCAATGGAGAACGGCTCATTACATTATTACATTAAATTACATATATTATATCCAAACTACCCTGCCAAAGCAGAGTGTCTGAAGCCTTTATTGATACTGGCAAGATTTACTTTCAATATTTGCTTTATGTTCATACAAAATATTTACATGTAATCAGTGTTTAGAAGTGTTTTTTAGCAGCATAGAAGCTTCCCTTCTGAGACAGCATTAAGACCAACAAGACACTAAAAATGTGAGAGTTCGCTCGCTTCGCTCTAAGACCAGGAGGCACTGCCCTGCTTCTGGATTCAAAATTAAAAAAGAAAGCTCTGTATTAAACAACTACACGGTTCGATAAAATGATCTAAGACATTCTATTACAGGTTTGCTGATTGTTTAGGTTGATGTTTTTGTCTCTTTGGGAGACAAAAACAACAAGCTGACTGACACATAGACTTGACATCAAGCTGCTGTGGCAAACATGTTACCTAAGGCTCTAATAATTGGTTTCGTTTTAGCTCAGGTTTGGTCTCCACCAACTCCTGAGAAATCTGCCTTTTTAGCTGCTATATATTCCACTTTCTTCACCAGTTAGTCTCTAGCTGTCTGTCTGCTGTTTAGCGCCAGGCAGGTGGTGTGCAATGAGTTTATCGGCGCTTGTTTGCTGACAACAGGGTTTGATAAGAATGACTTTGATTCACATCAGAGTGAATGTTCTGTAAAGCCAAAACACAGCGACAAAAGTGACGGAGCTGCAGAGTTGGTGATCGTTCTCTGTAGTTTGTTCCAAACAGTTCAAAACAACCCCTTTCACACTACATTTCATTTGCTTGATCGTTAATATAAACATTACGGGATCTTTCAAAGCTCAACTGAACAAAGAACATGGTGGAGGAGAAGGAGGCGTGTCTTACCAGAGTGGATGAACATGTGCTTGCTGTAGTTCTTCCTGGAACGTAAAGATTTGCCACAGTGCGTGCAGTCAAACGAGGTCTCAGATCCCTGGGAGGAAGGGGAGGGGCCGGCAGAGCAGGAGGAGGTGGAGGGAGGCGGGGCCGGTGTCATCGGTGCCGGGGGAGGGGCCTGCTGACTGGGCTCCGTCCCCGCCATGCTGTCAATCCCACCCATGTAAAACGGAGCTGGCTGCGACTGGCTCACTGGGTACTGGAAAAGAAGCTGAGGGCGAGAACAACGTCCGCCGTTAGCGCCGGATGACAAATCTTTCATTGTTTGGAGTCAAAATAATAATATGGTGAACTAATGAAGTGTTTACACGTTTGTTTTCTTGATTCGCTTCTTTGGTTTTATCTTTGTTGACGTACATATGTATGGGGGGGGGTGATAGCGTGGAAATACACAATTAAAATATTCCAATCTTCAATTGCATTTTTTATATATGTATTTTTATTCCAGATCCTCTGTAATTATGACAACTTTCTGATGCAAGAGAGCAGCTGACATTTCCAAGTTTGGGTGCACACAGTGTCTACTGATATCCATCCATCCATTTTCTATACCGCGTATCCCTTTCGGGGTTGCGGGGGGGCTGGAGCCTATCCAAGCTGTCAACGGGCGAGAGGCGGGGTACATCCTGGACCGGTCGCCAGCCAATCGCAGGGCTCTACTGATATCATTTGCTGATATATTTTAGCATGTATTCGACTACTCCGTCATGGATGCGTGTTTTTCATCTCTTGCAAAGCACAGTACTGCATCTATCTCAAGGAAAAGTACATAAATCATAAGAATGAGTTCACTAACCACTTCTAAAATGACTGTGTCATTTAAATTAAAAACTTCCCTTTCAAATAGCAAGTCCGTAATTCTAAAGACATCTTTGACAAATTATAATTCAATTTGCCATTTCATTGTTTAATTATTATTGTACAAGCGTGATGAATTCAGTGGCAGTGATTCTGTTTACGTTTACCTTTCCACATGTCATGCGTCTACTCTATAAAACTTCAAATGCAAATGCTACCCTCCTTAGCATTTTCATTTTCAAAGTAAACACAACTGTCAATCAAACTGTGTAGGCGGGGGTTTGGAAAAAAAATCCATCACTCTACGAATGACGCCCTCATTTAGTTTTCTGTATTATCTTTGTTTCATTGTTCTGAGTTGAGTGTTTTTCTTTAATTTTAGTGCCGCATTGCGTTAAATTCTGCTTTCTGTCAATCACCTCATCACAGCAAAAAAAAAAAATGAAGAAATACAGTAAATGTCTCTGTTAAATGAATGTCTTTTAGAGGGCGGTCAGCATTTACCAGACCCTTGTGTAGTCTGTGAATGCCACGGGTCCTGAGGGCAAACCAGCCACATAACTTTTTTATTCATTCATTTATGGTTAACCTATCCGCCCCCCAACGCTGTTAAATGTACAGAAATGTCCAGAGAGAACTCAGTCGCCTCCGCTCTGTAAACCTGCCTCACTGTGCTGAACCCTTCACATCTGTGAAAAGGCAGGAAGAGGCGCCAGAATAGGCACCAGAACTGGAGCCGGACAAGCCGGCAGCGGAACTGGGCTCAACAGCCTCCCAGCGAACACGGCCGGACTGGGACCGAACACAGCACTGAGGTGATGAGCAGCTCTGACCAGGACTCTGACTCCAAGGGCGTCCGTCAGTGCCCAGCTCTGGAGACCTCAGCAGGGGTCATGGCAGGGTCAGTCTGCTGGTGCCACGAGCCAAACACAGCAAGATAACCACCTGTGTGTTGTTGGATCGAGGGCAGACTGGACGCTAAAGTCACTCACTATTGCCTCTTAAGGTACAAAGTGCTATTACATAACAGGACAGGCTGGCGCTAGCAAGTTAGCATGCTAAATTCTCTCTCTGCGACACGATGCATAGACATCTTCAACATGTCACTTCTTCATAGTCTGTTGCCAATTTGTGAATGGTTTAAACTAAAATTATTACATACTGCTCCTTTAAAGATGCATCACAAAACATCTGACCAAGATGTAATGTAAAAGTTTGTAGCCTACAGCTCTACATGACACAGACACAGACATCTCCTTTAATGTCCCTGTTGATCTTGTTTATATGCAGGATGACACACAAAAGAAGGAATATTTACAAATGCGATATTTTCTAGAAATTAACAGAGCAGCATCCAGTCAGAGCAGATGGAGTCGTTTGTGTCTGTTAGTGTCAAGAATATGTTTGTTTTCCTGTAATATACTCTGTCACTGTAACTCTGCCTCTGGCATGTTATCATCACTCTGACACTCTTGTAACAAACCCAGTTTTATAATGCAGTCATGGTGTATGATGTGAGACACCGACCTGGTTGTTAATGGACTGTGTGGTCGGAGGTGGAGTCAGAGGCTTGTTGACCCTTCCTCTGGGGTTGAAAGCCATGGCCTGAGGAGGCTCACTCTGGGGCCAGAAACTCTCCGAAAACACCCCCTGCTCATCATAGAAATCCTGAAAGGCACACACACAGACAGACAGACACACACACACACACACACACACACACACACACGCACACACGCACACACTTATTTGAAGATCCCAACACACATCTCTGAGATGAAAAATCTGACAACACCAGTTTTCGTTGTATTCAAGTTTTGGCTTCATTTCAGTGATTGTCAAATAAACAAAAACAAACAACCCTCACCCGTTCCATAGGTGTAGATCCGGCGTGTTGCGTGCATTGGTGAAGCGTGTTCACCTTAACACGTGTGCATATACAAAGCTACACATTTCTTAGTACTCCACTGTGTCTCCTTACATGTACAGACCACATCCCTCACTTTTGCGCATTTGCCCCAGTCCTACGCATGCATGAGTGCAGACATTAGAACAATCACCCGCACTGTGCAGTCCAACCAGTCAAGCTACATTGCTGTCAAAACAGCACTGTGATAAAAGTACAGTTTGATGTATGGCTGCAGAGAAAATCTAACAAGAAATGCCAGCATAGGTGGAGCCCGTCTAACATAAAGAGGCAGAAAATCCCAACATGAGTCACCTCTTTAGTTAGTCAGAGAGGCTGGTGGAGAGCAACCTGCCACACAGAGGGAGGCCAGTGGCTTCAGATCACATATGTCATTTGGTATTGCAATCGCAAAATGCCTTAGTATTTAGTATACTGTCTGCAAACTCATTTAAAAACCATTTGCATAAATAACCAGAGGGAAATGCGACTAAATTAAACATCTGACAAATCAAAGCACCACATCATATTGACACAATGCTGTAAATCTAATCATGTAATGAAGCAGTTCTGCATATGAACAACAAAATTGGTTTCATAAACCCTTTTGTCCACCTGGTATTAGCATGTGACCGGTTACCTGGACGATGATGTCTGATTATGGACCTTTGCATTAAGACTTGTAAAAAAAAAATTCTCAAAATCTCACCTCTGCCTGGTTTGTGATCAGGGGCCTGTTTCACCTAATGTGCAACATACAAGCTGTCATCTCCAGCACGAGATGATTTCCACTTCCTCTACTGTCTCTTCTCACTTCGCCGTACTTCTGCATGAGCACGCCATAGCCCTGTACCACTTGCTAATATTACATAATTATATGAAACTTTCAAGCGACAATAATTAGCAAAATATGACACTGCTGCCGTCTGTGATCTACGCGTTAACAGCGAGACAACTGACTCACGTCATGTAGACATCCCAGTCTCAATAAATATTACAAAACAATCAACATTGACTAAACCTAAAGACATCTCTTGTAAATCTTTGCTGTTAGATGTTGTTAGTGTTGTAAGTTCACAATATCATTTTAGTTTTTCAGTTTTTTTTTTCCAAAGTCTAATTTTGAGGATGACATTATGGAGTATGTAGATAAAAGTATCAGTAAAGGCACATCATTAACAGCATAATTATCACTGGAACATTTTGCCCTGTTACACTTCCAGCAGTGACGAGCAAACAGTGCAACGCTCTACGACTTGGTTTTCAAAGAGTCTGTGCTGAGAGAAAGAAACCTCTTCACAGCAGAACAGAAACACTGTTCAGAGACAGAAAATTAGATTGTTTTAAAGACTGTTGGGTAAATTGATGATTGATAACTCCTTAACCTCCAACAGGGTGGATTAATCCATTTCCAATCTGACTTACTCTGCAGCACTTTTTAGAAAACTGACAGGCAAAGCTGAATCCTTTTGACTGTGTGGCAGATGTTCCTTGTGTAGTCTGCAGGGTACAGCAGGCTGCGGCATAAATCTGCTCCACCATGTTGCCCCCCCCCCCCCCACTTACTTCAGGACTTGTGACAGAAATGCTGAGATTAAATCAAAGACAATAAGGTAAAAGTTTCCTTCTGAAGCAAAATAAAATATTTTCCATGAAAATATTTCCTTGAAATAAAGACTCAACACTTCAAATCTACGTGATATTTTGTGCTATGAATGCCCTTCTACAAGCAGTAGTCTATAAATTATTAAAACATTCGATAAAAGTGAGCTTCACATCTTGAACATGGTTTTCTTTTATCAGTTGCTCTTTTTCACTGGCTCCCATATCTGCAGCTCACCTCTGAGTTAAACCCACCTGTCCAAAGCCTGCCATGGATTCCTGGGAGCCCTGCTCTCCGTCTCGTCTTGCGTCCTCCAAGGCATAGACGGACCCGTCTGTGTCCTGAACCCCTTCATCCTTCACCACCACTCCTTCTCCACCCAGCACCTAGAGAGAAAAAGGTCCTTTTCAATTTTGAGTGGTGAAGAAATTATGCCTACAAAAGTGGCAGCAGATAGTCTTGAAGAACAACAGTGCATTGACCCAGCTACAGCCCCTTCAAGCAGCTACTAACAAGTTTAATGACCTACAGTAAATATGCAGAAGTCCATAGAACATCAGCAAGGCAATTTCTGCAGAAGTTAAGACGAGAGCTTCTCTTCAATTGCGCAAAGTGCAGAAACATCTCAGCGATATACGCCAATGCAGTGTGAGAAGAGGGAAAAGCAGAAAAAGAAAGAAAAGCGAACCGTTGCAGCTCTGCATGCCTGAAAGCTGTAACCATGGCAACCCTTCCCCTTATCCCTCTACCTGGAGTCTTAGCGGCTGCCTCTGCTTGCGGCTGTGGCTCGCCCCCCTGTCTCTGTCTCCGTCTCTTCCGCGCTCTCTCCCATCCAAGTCCTCCTCCTCGCTGTATCTGTCCATCCCCACCAGGTCATCAGAGAGGTCGGTTGTGTTGCCACGGAGGCTGTCCCTGCCGATGCTGTCCACGCTGCCCACACCGGAGCTGCAGCCCGCTGAGAGGTTCCCTGTGCTACTCGTGCTGGCTCCGTTGGCCGACTGCGCCAACAGGTCTCGGAGCTTGTACCTGACGTCCTGAGTACAGCTGGAGGTCTGCTTCATGAGGATTGTGCCGGCCCCAGAGACCAGTCCGTCGCCACCGCACATGGACCCGGGGCCCATGTCGCCCAGTGGCATCAGACTCACGGTGTTGGCTTGCTCCATTGGGCCTGGACCGCTCTCACTGACACTAACACCGGCACCCCCCAACCCCCCGCCCATGTTACTTGCCCCACATTCAGCCAGGAAGTTAGAGAACTTTGCGTACCCTCCACCAGAACAGCTTCCACTGCTGCCTCTCTCTGTCCCGTTTCCCCCACCGCGCTCCTCTTGTTTAGGCAGAACTCCTCCAAGCATCCCTCCTCCTGCTGCTGCTGCCGCTGCTGCTGCTGCGGCTGCACTCGCCGCCCCTGCCGCTGCCTTCCTCTGAGAGATGATCTGGGTGCACTCGTCAATGACCGTCTTAATCTGCAGGATGCTGGCAGCAGTGAGGATGCAGAGGGCCTGCGACTGCAGCACCACCAGTGAGCCGCTGTACATAAAATCCACAAGCTGCTTCACAGTCTCGGCGGGCACCAGCGGTGGCACAGAGATTTCAGAGTGACCCAGCAGCAGCTTGTCCTGGAAGAAGGGGCTGCCAGCTGCTAGGACGCAGGCGTGGGCGCGTAGTGAAGCATCATGTATCCGCACCGTCACGTCGCAGAAGAGGCCCTCACGCCGCTGCGTGCGCAGGGCTTCCAACACCGACTGGCTGGAGTTGTGAAGGTGGATGTAGTGCACGGTCTCTGTGCCGGGTGCCATGGCAGGAGGTGGAGAGTCGCTGGGGATGGGGTGGGAGTGGGGGTGGGGGAGGGGGGGTAGGTGCCTGGGGTTTTGCGTCAGCTTGAGGGATAAGGAGGGCAGGGAGGGAAACGGGTACAGTGCATGGGCCACAGTGGGTCCACGTCCCCTCAAACAGTCATGAGTCTGATGGAAGCTTTCAATCTGTGGCTCGGCTGTGTGAGGAGCTGCCTTTGTTGTCCAGCGCGTGAGAGATATCAAGAGGTTGTTTCCACCAGCTTCACAGTCTCTGTTCAAATCCTGTTGAAATAAATCATGATCAGAGTGTTTAAGCGCTAAGCTGTTGAATTGCATGTTTACATTAGTCAACAAGGGCAGTTGATCTAGTGACAAAACAGTGGTGATTAAAAACAATAATCATCAACCATTTTGATGGTTGAGTTTCTTGACTGTAAGGATTTATTCTGTTTTCTTTGTCTTGAATGACAGTACATTAAACATCTTTTTCCCCCTGTTGGTCTGACAAACTGGGAGATTTTGATGGACATTTCTCAGAATTTCTAGACATTTTGTCTTTTGTAGAACACAACAATTAATGGAATTAATAATCACCATGTTATTTGATCATGCTAACGATCGTTAGTAGAAGCCCAGGTTTACATTTGGTACACTGATTGCTTTCATGTTCCAGCCATGTCACACAGCTGTGGCTGAAGGTGACAGAGGTGACAACTGAGAAGCTGCTAATTAATCATCAAATAAGTCGCGTGCATCGTCTGAACACCTGTGTTTGACAAATGACAGCACGTGCCGTGCGCGAGTCCAATCGGGTCAGCTTATTTGGCTTTTCTGCACGGTGGGTGGCCGGTAACGCAACACCAAAGATATTTTGCGTATAGTTGTGCTAAAAAGACGGACGAACAACGAAATAATGTGAGCTGAACAATGAAAAACACCCCGTTAGTTAAATGTAACTGCCAGTTCCAGTAAATACGGTACTGACCAGACAACGTTAGCTTAAGCAACAAGCGAACAGGTTAACGAAGACTAGCTAAGTTAGCGCTAGCGAGCGTTAGCTGTTGACATTAGCCGCCTAACTCCCGCACGAAAATCTGCAGTAAATGCTCACATTTCTGCATGCAAACTGGGCATCGCCATCGACGTAACTCGAACCTAAATAGTTAAATGTTGAAAGCAAACTGGCAACGTGCCTAGCATAACATAAAAGCAGCTGTCGGAGCTCGCCCCCACGCTCCAATACAATGCTAACCTAGCTAGATTAATAGCTAGCTAGCGCAAACTGCAAGACATAACTAGTAAAGTTAGCACGCCAGCTAACGTGCTACCACAATTATCTGTACAGACCACGTTAACGCTCATGTGGTTGACAGTTCGTGTCATTACATTTCGTTCAGTCGTGACTACATACCTGCAATGAGCAGTGCTAGTTCAGCGCTTTTAATTTTCAGGCAGAAGGATGCAGCAGGAAGCCCTCAGTATAACGCACCCAGCCCGGTGAGAGCTGGAAACAAACACACATTCATACAAACACACACTCACCGACCCACACACACGGACAGGGATAGGCACAAAAAGGGATGTGGACTTTCCTCTGCTAAACGGCAGCTAAACCATCACAAACTGTGATTGTATTGTACACGCAGCATTAATATCGCAAATACACAGACTCACACGCGTCGGAAGGTAGGACGAATACCTCCACACATAACACACAGCAGAGCCAGCAGACATGACCGCATACAAGTACATGCAAACACACCTGTTCACACCCACACACAGTCCAGAAAACACATTTTAACAAAAGGATGATACACACATACAAGCACAGGCTATTATTTAAATTATGCATTTGGTTGGAATACTTTATGTGTGTCACTCATCAGCATAAAGGAAAGGATGGTTAAATGTACAATGTGCTAAACAACATGTAATGAGCACAAAAGTTAATACTACACCATAATATTTGTTGACAGATGTTGGCAGATGTTTAAATATACAGTTTGCACGCAGGTTGTATGGATGTGTATCTCAGGGCTAAAAGAGCATGCAGTGAGGTGTCCTCTTTGTGTCTGGTTCCGCGCAGGTAAACTTCAGGGACGGTGGCAGCAGGTCTGGCGGACTTGACAGAGCAGAATGTGCTTTGAAGAGCGAAGACTTCAAGTGAGTGTAACGCACGGGCGAGAAATGGTTGACATATAGGAAATGCTTCGGTTAACTGATAAGAATCAGTCCGAGCCAGATGATGAATGGAAGAGAGGCACGTGTAGAAAATGTCTTATATATAAATCAGATGTGGAATATATATTTTGATTGACATGAAAACACTGTGATTGGCATTTCTAGTCATTTTTCTGTCATCTAAAGACAAAACGAGCGATTGATTCATCATAGAAATAGCTGAAAAAAGGCAACAAGACCCAGGTTGAAGATTCTCCAGTGGAGTCAAGTGGGACTTTTTGAAGAATTCTGTCATCATTAAGCTTATTTCTAGCTCAAATCAAGCTATATTTCTTTATTTTCACCCATGATATAACAAACAGTTGCAAGGGTCATGTTGTTATTTCTGAATCGTAACTACTACATGTGATCTGCAGAGCTCTAGCATACACTGGTCAATTTGCATTAGATAAATGCCCCACTTTTTCTTTTCTTAACATGTTTCTGCCCATGACTTCCTCATCCAGCATTACAAGTTTAGGCATGCCTCTGCTGCTGCCTGATAGTTTAAGAAAGAGACACCAGGTTTTACTCCACAACAAAATATAATTTAATGAATTCACTTTTCACTGTGTCGATCACAACTCTATGTTGATGTAAAAAAAAAAAAAAAAAAAAAAAAGGAGAAGAAGAAAGAAAATGATCCAGTGCTCTCCTTGTCTTAATGTAAGGCATGCAGTCTCACAGAGCTTTGGACATTGAAAGCTACAGGTCATTACAGTAGGACACACTGACACTCAGCCACAAATACACACAAAAGCACTCACAGTATCCACTCTTGTCTTGGGGCCCAATAAACATTTATTCTTTGCACATACAGTGGGTAGAAGTGGGATTCATCACAACACCAAAAGTATAGTAGTTCACAAATATACGGATACGCTAACACTTCCACTTGGGCCTTTTCTACCCTCTCAGCTCTTGAGGAATAAATGCTATGGTGCTGCTGGAATACTTCAATATGTGAGTTACATTGATAGTTACACAAAAAAGGGTTAGTAGCAGATTAGCACATCGTGTGAGTGTGTTGCACATAAAATGAGGATGATTTTAACAGCCGTGACTCTTGCAATCAACCCTATGCAGCGAGCCCTTTTAGAACTGGCTCTGTAGACCAGTGGAGCTTAAAAATGAGTTTCATCATTCAGTGAGAAGGACGTCCTTCATTTGGAAGTTACATTGAAATGCTGCTGTTGTAACTCTCATATAAAAAGTGCGGACATTTTCTTGTGTCTATGGTGCAAAATCCTAATGACCTCTGGGATTCAAAGTGGCCTCAGCTTTATAAATACAATTATATATTTGCCTCCATATAAAAATAAAATTAGCAATACACAAATATTGCACACCTAAGGAGTTTAGATTTATCAGATTACTGACAAGCTACTGAGGAAAATGTACAAACATGGAAATAATAAATCCTCCAGTGCAGTATAAATAAATACTTAGATATTCAGTTTTGATTCCCTATGCATACAGCATGTCTCTCTGGCTGTGGGGGGGCCAGGTGGGGCAGAGGTGGAGTCACGGCTGCCAAGGGGAGATGGAGTTGGACTGTGCGGCGGGTGAAGGTCATGGTGGAGCAGCAGGTAGACAAACGGGGCGGAGCTCCTCAGTGCTGTTGCGCATCCAGCTCCCTCTGGCGGCAGCCCACGGCTGTGATGAGGGCAGCCCCCTTGCCGCTGCCGTCCTCGGAGAGCAGGAAGTTGACGTCGCATTTTGGGGCAAGTTCCTTCACCGTCTGCTGGAAGATCCGAGAGAAGCTGAGGGTAGAGAGCAACAGGAAACTGTGGTCAGGAGGCAGTTTGGTGCTGAACTCGAAGAAATGAGAGATACTTTCAAGATAAGCAACAATACTGCTGTCACTCAAGCTAGGACGACCTGTGGGGTAGCGCAAGGAGAGTTCATTAAGGGCCTGTCTCACAAAGAGGCACAATGATATCTGCATAACTGAGGATGGACTGAAGGTAGAAGAGCTCCTCTCTCAGCTAACTTGGTATCCCTGCTGAAACAGTCCACAGTAGCCCCATGAGAGGCTTTCACACCTCTGTTATCTTTAATCTGTTTTAGAAATGTTGGAAATGGTGAAAAATCAGGTCTACAAATTGCTTGTTTTGTCAAACTACAATGATATTAAACGGAGAAACGCAGCAAATCTGGAAGGAGCCAGTATTTGGCATTTTGACTCGATAAATTTATAAATGTTCTGTTTCTGTTAACCAACTCCAGTTTTCTCATCCAAGGCCAGTGATCACTTACAAAGGACTTTCACTATCAGTGTCTGAGATTTTAGAGACAGTTTTTAGTGTGAAAAATGATCTAAAAAAAACTATGAATCAAAAATGAGTTTCTTGCCACTTGAAGTGCCATCCTCTCCTCTGAAATGATTGATACAAGAAAATGAAACAAGGATACAACCTTCGCAGCCTGATGAAATTCAGTATTCACTGTAGTGTTTTAGAATGAATGGACCCTTTTTCTCCCCAAACACGCCCCTTCTTATGTTCTGATCCTGTTTCTTACTGTGGGTGCAGCTTGTAGAGCGTGCCGTCCACACCCACGGTAATGTCCAGGTGGTCCACTCCTCTGTTCTCACGGATCTTGTCCACCACGGCAGCCATTCCGGCTCCGCAGATCTGAGCCGCGCGGCGGGACACCGTGCCACACACCTCCTTGACGATAATACTGTCATCACAGGTGCTGTCGAGCCCCAGCTGCTGCAGGATCGCCCTGACCTGCAGCAGCGCCAGACGATCACTGTGGAGCAGGAGGGGTGGGGGGAGAGTGGCAGAGGTCAGCCAACAGCAGGCGAGTCACTGGATACCTCACAGCTGTTCCCAGAGGCTAAGGTAGGCTTAAACAGTGTATAAACTCAAGTTGTCACATTGCTCCCCCCTCCTCCTCTTCTCATACCTGAGTGTGCTATCCTCCTAGATGCTAATGCTACTCAAGCAATTTTTCCTTAATGCACTTGACCCCTCAATAATACTATTCTTTTTATAGACTGTATATAAAAAACATGTCAGGTATTTTACAGGTACTGTTTCGGGTCTTTCAGCTTGTTTAATTTTCTTTCCTTCAGGCAGCCAACAGTTTCCTCTCATGTCACTACAGTGTGAAAATCAACATGAACCTATTTGATATATGTTTATACCACTTTGTCTGCTTTTGGACAAACAGTTGGGGGTTTGATGTCTCAAAAAGCCACCACAACAGCACTGATGGGTCACCAGCAGTAATAAGCACTGAGTGATTCTCTCACCTCTCTATCTGTGACAGGAACTTTGTCTCGAAGATGCCTCTGGTCTTCAGCGTCTCGGAGATTTGTCCCCGGAAGAGGAAGCCACGCTTGGTCAGATCAATCAAAATCTGCCTGACGATCTCACCGAGGTACATACCACTGCACATCTTCTCATATCTGCCATGTTGAAAACAGAGACAGGTCTTCGTTATCAGTAAGATGACAGCACGCTGCACTAAAACAATAAGATCTGGTCTGTTTAAATATGTAAAATGACAGAGAAGTGTTGAAGTTAGTTCACTAAGGTGACCTTTGTTTGCCTTCGTTGAGCGAGTTCTCGTCCACCGCCTGATCGTACTTTGTCCTGATGTCGTCCAGACAGCCATTGTCTCCAAATGCCCCCCACTCCATATTTACACACATACGGCCCTCGTTTCCGTCCACTATCTCGATGTTCTTCGTCTCTTCCATGTAACAGGCGTTACTTCCTGTCCCTGAGAGGACACAAAGCCACATCCTGTTAGTCTCAAAAACCTTGAACGGTACTTCATTTTGAAAGACTATGTTTTTAAACATACGAATCAAAGACATTTCTACCTATAGATTAGCAACATTAGCATTTCCTAGTTCAGTCTAATTATTTACCAGATATTGTTACTTTAAACTCCTCATAAAAACATAGATATTAAATTTCTTTATAATACAATTTCCTTTTAAAAGCAGTGGTGTTTAGCTCACCTGCAATCAGCCCCACCTCACAGGTGGGTTCCTCATATGCACATGTCATCATCGTCCCCACTGTGTCATTCACTATGGCAACCACATCCAGCTCAAACTCCTGTGAAGAGAAACAGCAGGAGAATTAATCACAGGTACAAGAACTACATATCTTTCTCTACACGAGTCTCACAATTCAAGATTCATGCTTGGTGTTAATGTACAGAGTGCCGTTCGAGTCATGTTACTTCTAAATTATTAGAAAAGTAAAGCTTGATAAAGTTTCTCAAAGGATGTGATTAATACATAATATCTCTTCTGTTCCCAGGTTTTTACTTAACATTAAAACAAAGTTAAGTCCACATTTTATATCCAACAATTGCTGCTGAATGTGTGTGTTGATTAATGTCAGGCCTGGCGACTTTTCAAACGTCACAATGATCACAATGCAGTTCACTCACATTCCCAGAGAGACTACAAAGTAAAATACACAAGCAGAAAAAATCAGGAGCATCATCCCTTACATTACATTGCTGTGCTAATTTTGACCTTCAGTAACTCCACACTGCAGACGCAGACACACACTTCTCCACAATATCTGAAAGCAGGTTTGCCAGGTGTTATGACATGCTACAAAAAAAACCACACGCTGCTCCAATCCCGCGCTGCTTTACCTGCCAGTTAATGGTTTACAGTCACTTAATACTTACTGGATTCTCCATCTGAAAGGGTGAAATCAATATAAGACACTAAAAAGTGATGGCACACGAATAAACAACACTTCCTGAATAAAAACAGATGCAGTCATCAAAGTAAAATGTATTTATTTATTTATACTGAGTGATTGGCCAGCTGTAATGCCAGGGGCAGGTTTAAGTGTCTTCATCCTGGAACTGCAGAATTCCAGCTGAGTCCACATGTGTCAGTATGCCAGGATTAGCATACAGACACGGGATGTACAGTAGCTGGCCGGTACTTCATATTATATATTGTATTATTGGCACCTTATGAAGAATGTTTGCTCATTAAATTTCATGAAGCAGTCGGTCAGAGGATTCCTGTTTGTCCTGCAGTGTTTCACTGCAGGAAATATTAAACAGTAGTTCTGTACAGGTAGACAAAACAAACACGTCGTTCCAAAGGACTTCAGATCTGAAATCATTTAGAAACATTGCTTCACAGGCTGGTTGGAAGCCAGAAAGCAGCCAGTCTCAGCTGTCCATCAAACCTTTTGTGTGCAGTGCTCTTAAAGCAACATGAGACAACAATCTGAGCTACAGGAGCGCAAACTATGCCCAAATTATACGTTGGTCCAAAAATAGCGTATATGAAGTCTTTAAGTTTAAGTTAATTTTAAGCTTGCAGGAAAATGGCACGTAGTACTAGTATGAGGTATGGATGGCTGAAATACAGTCAAACATTATGCACATCTGTAAATGTTTTTGCAATGCTGAATTAATTTTAAGTTACAATTCTTTTGAATCAAATTTTACCCCTTATTTTGAGCAATCCTTACTGAATCGTACTATTTTTTTAAATTTTCTCACTGTGTCAGCACAAGATTACCACAATAACATTTATTTGTCACATGAAGCGTTGCATATTGAAAGCAATGGAAAAGTTGGTGTTTCTGTCTGTGTTGCGGCAGTTCTAGTAACACATAATTCTTAACGATGATCAGATGTACTTCCTGTTTGCCATTACCTCTTTCCTCTTGATCGCTTCCCGAAGAAGCTCCACCACATCTTCACCCTCACAGTCTGTGGCCTTGAAGCCTTTGGTCCAGGTTACGAGGATACCCTGTAGAGCACACAACACTTACTGGGAAAAATCTCACAGATACAGTTGGGATAGTACAACACTCAACACACAATAACATGCTGGAATCATCTAAAGGTTGAAGAGCTTAGAGCAGCTTTCTGACTAAAAGCTCAGCTCTTGAAACTTTGAACAGGAATGGAAAATATTGATGGAGACACTGGATTATAAAGGCTACTGTGTGCTTGAACAAGGTTCTTATGTTCAGTCACATCCAGTGGCCAGCAGAAGAAGACTGTTTTTACTGAACTGTAATCTAAACTTCAAACACTTTATTTAAATACGCCACCTCCATCATGGATGGAAGCCAGGTCTGATTCTTTTTTCTTTACAAAAAATGTGTGCTATTTTTGAGATAATTGTTAAATAACATACTGCGTCCAAGCTGGTCTGATGGCAGGGGAAGGAGAAGGTGAAACCCAGCGGCAGTCGGGCACTTTTCATTCCCATGTAGTCCAGGAAGTCAGAGATGCAGTGCACAATGTGGTCAAAGAGCTGGAGAGAGACATGCTTTTAGTGGTTTGTGTAGAAGGAGATATAGTTAGGTTTGCTATCACGTTATTTTCTATGGCGAGACAAAAATGTTTACATGCATTCTGTCAGTGTTGTTTATTGTGGCTGGATGTGAAGCAGAAATAGGACTGAAACTATGTCAAAGTACAGGAGTGAGTGTATTTCTGTTCGAAAGGAATGAGAATTATTTCCCGAAATCCCTGAGGCAAACAAAGAGACAAAACTGAAAATCATTACCTCTTCTCCTGTGCCCTGCATAACTTCTATGGGAATGGCGTAGATTTTGTTATGCATCTCCACTGTTCGCCTCTTCCCGCTGCGAATCTTTACCAGAAGCACACGGAAGTTTGTCCCTCCGAGATCCAGAGCAAGGAAATCTCCGTTCTCTGTATTCCAAGAAATGACTTGTTAGCCTAAGAACCAGCAAAACATCTGTCACATCTGTGGTCTTCCAATGTATTAATCGAAGAAATAACCCAAAACTTCCCAATTCCAAAACAGTTGAGACACTTTGTAAAGCGTAAGTAAAAATAAAATGTAGTCAATTGCAAATAAACTGTGTTTGAGGATGCCCCTTTCATACCCAATCATGATACTATCACCTGTCACCAATGAACCTGTTTACCTGTGGAACGTTCCAAACAGGTGTTTCTGGATCATTCCACAGCTTTCCCAGTCTTTTGTTGCTCCTAACCCAACTTGTTTGATGTTCTGTTGAACTGATGTTTCACATTTTTTTGTCATCAGGGTTGTCACACAGTTCAAAGGCATTGAAGTCTACTCAGTCAAAAGAAAAAAGTAATGACGGTTTAACTTATTAACATGGCTCTGCATATTTTTGAAATAATGTGGAAGAACCTGATTCAATTGTGCTCTCTACATGTGACTATGAGTTCAGAAAACTCCTAAGTACAAAAATTCTGCTTAGCACTGAAATGCAAACTAATGAGCCTCCAAAGAACAGGAACAGTCATAACAATTAGTAACCTGTAGTTGATTACATGAAAAAGATGACAGAGAATTTGGTTTTTCAGCTCTTTGTTGGGGTCAAGTGACTTGTATGATTGACAGAAGGGAGACAGTTCAGGACACGTGCAACCCAACAACCCAGCCCAACAATTGGAAACAGCAGTGACGTCTCTACACTGAAACACTAGCCGTTTCTCAATATGCGTTCTTCTCTGTACTTGTGTTCTTGTGTACTAGAGAAACGTCATCACTGAGTACTGTTCCAATTCAAAAGTTCACATCTCGCCAAGTACATGCAAATCCCAGGATGTGTTCTTGCCCCTCCCATTTTATCGAGGATGCATCGGATGGTGACTTGTGCGGACTTGGGGCAACCACATATCCCAGAATGCATTTCGTAGCAACGATGGCGGAGGAGAGGACTCACAACTATAAGTTAGAAGTTTCGAAATACTGCTGTTTTAGTAGTACGGAATGTGGTTTGAAGATTATTTTATGGGAGAAAGTGGATGTTAAAACTTAAAATCTGTGGTCGATTCATCACGATAGCGCGTAGTTTAAAATTTGCTCCACAGTTTTCGGAGATGTGTCATCCTGTTAACGTCATCAAGTACGCTGCCGTCCCAATTGCAGAATGACGGTCCTGCGTCCTCCCATCCTGGAGAGACTGTACTCCCAAGTCGAACTTGCTAAGTCCGAACTGCCAAGTTTGTAAGTCCGAACTTGGCGTACTTGGTATTGAGAAACGGCTACTACTGTCTTTGGTCTTTCAGGAAATTGGTTGGTAAAAAACAACTCTCTGATCAAGATTATTGACGCAAATAACACCTGGTCAATTATGTAACTTTAAACTAACTTCATCCTGCTTGTGCAGTGAGTGATTGTGAACATTTTGAGAATTGAAACCTTGACTGAATATGGTCTTTTGCAACTGCTTTTCCAAGCAAAGCTGTCTTGGGTAATTTCTGCAAAGTAAACGTATGATGTGATCGATCAGTCATTTGTCACCTGCTGAGCTGAGAATTGCATCCTGATGCATCTCGTTTCATGATTAATTTAGTTACTTAATTGCCTCTGATATTAGCAGGGACGTGTTCAGGTGAGGCAGTCCACCTTCACTGTAATGCATGTGGGGAAATTCTGTCACCTGTTCCATCTGGTGTACTCCGGACAAAGGTTGGCAACATTTTGACTGTGGCCTCCTTGTGGCTGTTCTTCTTGAGGCCTCTTTCAATCTCCACCCTCATGCGTTTCTTCACTTCTAACAGCTGGGCTTTGCTCAGCCGGAATTCTGCCAACGTCTGCTGGATCTGGCGCGCCTGCTCCGTCAAACGGTACGCCACTGCTGTCACCATGGCTGCGCCTTTCCCACTCCCACTCTCAGACAGCAGGAAGCGGACATCTGAGTCTGGGACCAAGCGACGCACTGTCTTGTGCAGACGGCGGGCGTATCTGTTCAGAACGGAGAAGATGATGTCGTAAGAGAGAGGCTTAATCTCTGCTCATCATTCAACACCAGATCTTCCTGGAATGTGCACATAGAGTAAGATACAGGATTTGAGATGCTGTTCAGTGATATTTCACACATACCATTGTCAGAATCAGCTTCATTGCCCAAGTATGTGTGCACATACAAGGACTTTGACTGCTTTACTTTTATTATAACATTATTAGTATTTAAAGTATGTACCAGCACATGACTAAATCCGACAGTGAAAACAGTTGAAATCACTATCACAACATGAATCTGGATATTTATTACAGTATGGACATGTTGAAACAATCAAATTACCTGTATTTCAGTTTGCTCAGAATCATTAATTTGGACTTTTCATTGCTTATTAGATATAGCTGGAATGAACACTAACATTGACTTATCACCCAAAGACCCTTAAAAAGGGTATTTTGTGAAGAAACGTCAGTCTGACTTAAGAACAGAGGCGATCTGGGCTGTGTGGTTTTTAAAGACTGATTTATGGGAATCTGTAATCTTCCCACTGTCTGGCGTACATCCTCTATATTCCTTAGAGGATCTTTTTTCTAGTTCTTGGGGGGCGGGTGGGACATTAAAGCAAACATGAAGGCTAATGTAGAGACATGAAATCCCAACTTTCAATATGAAGCTTTCTCTACACTCACTGAGGGTGCATCTTGTAGAGAGACCCATCGATGCCCACAGTAGTGCGGAGGCGTGCGACTCCTTTGTTTTCCTTTAGCCGAGAGAGGATGCCTCCCAGTGTTGCAGCGATAAGATTTGCCGAGCGGAACGATACGATGGTGCACACGTGCTGCACAGCCAGACAGTCTTCATCTGAAGGCTCCACCCCGAGCCTCGTCAGGATCTCCATACATTTCTTCAGTCCTTCTTTAGTCCTAAAATGACAAGCAATTCTTGTTATTCAAGCTTTAATCCCTGCTGTTGAGAAGAAAAGCAATGAACTAGTTGATCATTTAAATGTATTTTATTTATGTTACATTTCATATCATGCATTTTTCAATCCTATAAAAAAAGCAAAATCAACTTTTCCTCTTGTGCATTACTCTGCATTCTCATTCTCATCACTCACTTTTCAATGGCAGAAACATGTTTCGTCTCGATCTTTCCTTTCGTCAGGAGCTCAGGGGTTATCCGGCCCTCAAATAGCAGCCCTTCTTTGGCCATCTTGACCAGGATAAGTCGAACCAGCTCACCCATGTACATCCCACTGGCCATCTTTTCAAACCTGAGCAGAGAGAAACACAGCAGCGTTTTTAGAGGACGAGTTGTGGATACAGTTCGCATTACTCACTCTGTCTTCTCTACATCTTATCACCTCTTTCTCTCTTTCTAGTTCTGATATTTCACATATGAAGTGCTTCATATTTCACAGTTTGAACAGCATTCTATGTTTGTCAGGTTAAAGAACAAGAATCTCTGAACCCTCTTGTAAAATCTGGGTTTTGAACGTCTGTAGGTATTGAATCCCCCAGGGTTTCTTTCAAACAGGAGATTTCTCAGAAAGACTGAGCTTTGTTGGTCAAACACTCGAGTAAAGCGTTAAAGGAAAATCTTACAGCTGCTTTCCTGGGTTGATAGAGCCCCTGTCGATCTCACGGTCAAACTCTGTGCGAATGTCCTCTATGGACCCATTATCCCCGAAGGCACCCCACTCTGTGTTGATGCACATCCGCCCTTCGTCTCCTTCCACCAGGTCAATGTGACGCAGCTCCTCCATGTAGCAGGCATTTGTTCCCGTTCCTGAAAGGATGCAGAGCTGCATGACTCTCCATGACTTTTGCTCTGTGGAGCTCAGCAGGCAGAATGCATTGTCCTAACAATGCCAGGGACAGCATTATTATACGTTTGGCGCCCCCACATGTAGAACTGTGCTCATGGTAAAGTAAGGCACTTTGGATTTATGTGTGGACTGCCTTTTGCTTAAATGAGAGTGCTCTGATCAAAGATCAAAACAGACGGCCTTGTAATTTTATGAGTAAATAAGTAAATTTTTCCCCTAAAACAAATGTAGTCTGTACAGTCTTTACCTATGATGATGCCCACTTCACAGCGCTGATCATCAAATCCACAGGTCATCATGGTGCCCACTGTGTCGTTCACCACCGCCATGATGTCTGCGTCATAGTCCTGAAAACACAAGATTATGTTTAACTCAAAACAAAATCAAATATACAGTCAGGATTCAGTGAAATAGTTGCTACGGGTATTCTGAAATGCATTAATCAATGAACCACGTTAAAAATATTTAGCTAAAAGAAAAAGACTCACCCCTCGTTTCTTGATGGCCTTGTTCAGTAGCTTCACAACGTCCATACCTTCTACACCACTGGCTTTAAACTTCTTTGTCCATGTCAATAAGACCGCCTGTAAAACAAGTCGTTTTGTAAGAACAGACTAAGTTACAGATAAACAGGATCGGCACGTCTACAATGTCTGTCCATTGCTATTCCAACCACAGCAAACAACACATTTACTAACACTTCTTTTCAATAGTAAAGAAAGTAAAATTACACATAACAGCATTTCTGAAAAAGAAAAAAAGAAAAAGTTCTAAAATATTCTACAATTCACATATCTTTTATATACATTGTCTCCACAATATCAAAGAAAAGGCAATAAAAACATTTGACACCTTATGCCTAAAGAGAAATAAAGAACTAATAATAGTAATAGTAATCTGACAGTTGATTGTGGCTCAGTTATGCCTTTACCTTTAAGCTGCACAGCACATTTGCTGAAGTGCTTACCTCATCCAGTTTGGATTGGGCACAGGGGAAGGAGAACGTAAATCCTACAGGAAGCTTTTTATCCTTGATTTTCTGCTTCTCCATGAAGTCGCCCAGGCAATCTGCAACGTGGTCAAAGAGCTGCAGACAGAAAAGGGATTTTACACTGTAGAATAACGAGATAACACAACACAACCTTAGACCAACATTATATTAACAAACATTTTTCTTTTCTCTCATGACACTTTCACGCCACACTCACTGTCTGAGTTGTGACCAGTTAAAAAATGATAGATGTTTCTGATGAGTGAAAGACATCAAGTAAAAGTCTGAAAAACTAAAAATATTTGCGTGAGAGATGTATATTAACTACTTATTTCCTGTGTTGTTACTCATCTTTTGTCCTCTCACATCGACTCTGTTGCCAGTTTGTTGGTTCAACTACATGGTCATTTTAAGGACTGTGGAATTGTATTTTATCACACTGAGTGATATCTTTAATATTCTGTCTGTCTTAACATGAAGCAGGGAAGACTAAATATTGGAAACACTTCTCAGAATTACACAATACAATTCTCCAAAATGACCAGAATGTAACCAAAACCTCTCTAAAATGGTGAAAGTCTAATTTATTGGACGTCTGTTGCATTAGACTGCTTTAGTTTTCTCTGTGTATCATTGTGTGTGTGTCACATTTCAGGGAGTCAGACAGATCGATGATCACTCACAGCACTGTATTAATTTGACTGGTTTAGAAGCTTATAAACCACTGTTGAAGAGGTTTATATCTTCGTTGGAGTAACTTTACAACTAAACTACAAATTTTACTCTCCATTAAAACAAACCACCTTGTTAACAAAAAAGTTGATGTGGCATGTTACATTTTTGGCCAGCTGTCCTCTGACATTTCATTAAACAGCATCTGTCTTTGCTCTGATCCAATCACACAGCCCCAGACAGACGCTCATGTTTTGGTTATCGTGTTACAATACAGCTGCCAGCTGTTCTCTGCGAGTTCAGCGAAGGTCAAGGTTCTGACTTCACTCTCGTTGCTTTCAGCGTTATTGAAGAGGTCATTTTACACACTGACCCTCGACCTGACCTCAAATACTACAGTGCTCTGTATGGAGATCAGACACAAACATTGAAGATTTTGAGGGGAAACAGTTGAGTGTCTGACCTGGGTCATGCAGTTTTCGCTGTTTGCTGACGACAGAGTTTACGAGATGTGGACAGTTTAAAGAGTATCTGGTACATGTTTTTAGTGATATACATCCAGTTCTGAGGTCTGTTTAGGAAATATCACACTGTTGACAAAACTAAAACTCTGGGAAAGTTTAACATATGTGCAAATTTAAATGTATTGAATGTACATAGTATTTGTGTTTACCCGTGACCCGCTGCCATGGATGATGTCATCAGGGGTGTCATAGACCTGGCTCTCCATTTGAACCGGCTGCTTCTTGTCTTGTGTCACTTTGACACGCAGGATCCGGAAGTTCGAACCACCGAGGTCCAGAGCTATGAAGTCGCCCTTTTCTGTCAAAAAAAGAAAAGAGGTAAAAGTTGGAGATTTTTAAAGTTGGAGCGTGTGACTTTTAAATAAACTAATTCATACAAAGCTGATTAAGCCGATCGCCACTAGGTAAATCTCTCTGTATTTTGGCGTATTCCAGAGTTTTAAAATCTGCTGTAGTGATGCATTTTACAGGGAACGAGCAATGATTTGGTTTGCCAGAGCCGAAGGGAGGAGCAAGCATCATAAGCACGTCGACGTGTTTGTGTAATTACTCTCACTGCCAGAAGGGGGAGACAGAAGTTCCTCAGTGCAGGTTTAAAATGGTAATCTATGTTTTTGCCCATTAAACATGTTTCCAAACAGAGTGCTTTGCTTCCTGTGTGCCAGAGGATTTCTTCCCTGGAAAAACATAGCCGGAGTCACAACTGATGAATTAGTAAAATCAAATTTTTTATCACAATATCGCAGATTACACTTTAGCTAACTACCTGAACTTAAACCACCAGGGACATCAAAGTGGACAAAGTGTGACTGCTGTCAGGTGAATGATCAGATTTAGGATTTTATTACTCCCTGATTCTATATTTAGCTCACTGGAGGCATTTCTTGTGTTCACTGAGTCCATCGTTTGCACAGCATTAAGCGCAGAGTGCAGGTTAACAGCAAGATTAATGCTAATAGTAAAGTAAATACTAAAGTTTGCTCTTGTGTCTGCACTCTCAGCCGAAGTATATGCTCAGGGATCTTTTGAAAACACTGGCATGAGCAACGCTTCTTCAATGTATCTTCAGGTTCATTTCTGTTAATCTTGACATGCCGTTATTGGGATGCAGATGATGGCGGTGTGTCTACAGAATCCAGATCTGTGACACATGTAACAAAACAAACTAATGATTAAGGTTGGTAACAGAAACGACCACAACCTGAACCATTCAGACACTAAAAGCCTGAAAAGGGAAGTGCCCCTTAAGAAAGAGAAGACAAACAAAATGACCGTATTGTAAGATGCACTTAAGCTGGTTTTCCGCAATGCTTTCATGGGAGCAGAGCCACCAGCCAGGTGCTGAGATAGAGTCTCACTCCAGGCAAGAAGCCAAAATGTAAACTTATCCTCAGCAGAGAGAAGCTTTCTCATCACATTAGAGTTGGTTTCATTTAGCTTATTCCACAGCAAACACACAACTTGTTACTTAGAGACTGAGCTACAGTGAGAGAGTAGAGAAGGACTGAGTGACCTTTCAGTTACAAGAAAACAGCCAACTGCCTCCCAAACAATGTTCTTCCTTTAGCGCCGCCATGACTGTGACGTCTGTTGCATTGTGCTGTTTTTCTCCTTGACCTGACTGGAATGACATGTGACCAGGCTTGACATACAGAAGTGTTACTGATGTGCTGCAGAGCATATGTCCATTTTAAAGTCTGCAATCTTAGTGTATGTGTGAGCCGCTGCCTCTCGCCTTATATGCATGTTGGATTTTCAGTATTTTTTGCAGTAGCTTCATAACTAAGCCCATCAAACCCGGTGCTAAACTAACAGACAGCGGACAGCTGCTGACTGTATTAAGTATCTTTTAATCAATTTTTTTAAATTAAATCCTGTCAGGCATAAACTTTGGTAAGAAACACTCAAGACAGATATGCAGAAGCACAAGTTAGACGAGGATTTAGTTTAATTAGACAGCAGAAATGTGGTTGTCATTCTTAAATTTAATCCTGACTATAATACTGTCTGCCAGCTAACCCAGAGATTCACTCAGTTTTCAAGAGATATAATCACCAAAAATCAGGGCCAGCAGGAGCAGCTGAGGTGTAGTGATGTTGGACTTTTAGATCCCAAAATGTTTCCATGTCCAACGTGATCTCCTCAGACTTTGCCAGAGTTCAGGCTTGTTAACTTTGTTGGGTGAATCTGAACAATTGAAAACACACACAGCAACTGTAAGCCGTAGACTGAGCATTGATTAAGTCTGGCTTAACGTTTAACTTTTGAGAGCCCTCACTTCTGTAGAGCGATCTTTGCCTCCTATCGCACAGATTCATCGTGGGTAGACAGATGGGTTCCTGCTGCTGGAATATTAAAAACTCTCCATGCATTTGATAGGATGCGCACACCGCTTAGTGGAATTTTCTTCAGGTTTGGTGGTGAACATAAAGGTTTAGTTTGACAGAAAACTCTTAACTTCTCATAAAATCTTACTTTTATGAGCTTTCAACAGCAGCTTCCACCATTATTATGTGACCAGTTATCAGTTGAAATCATGACAACCAACCAAAATCCATCCTCTACAACAGATGGTGAGATGTGGTTGAAAGCTTTTTAAAAGCCAGTGAATGAACCTTGAGTTAAGATTTTTTGGGGGGGGGCAAATTTTCAGTCATAGACATTCAGAGCGCATGCAGCCTCTCTACTCGATACAGTTGTCTTCATTGTTGTCCACCATTCATGCATACACGGGACTTGATGCAGAAACATTCAATCGTGATTTTTTAATGCTCACTTCACAGCAAAAGCTGAACTGCAGGCACAAAGGGAACTATTACCGTGAGCTGGTCTTTCCTCATTTTTCTCTTTATTAGCTTTTAGTCTAATCTTATTACAGTTAAGATTACTCTGAACTGAATCATTCGTGCTTAACCACGATTTCATTGACTCGTTTTCCTTTGAGACACACACAAAGTCTGCGCTGAGGGATTAAATTAGATTAACTGTTGCTGAAATGACGTTACAGTGGAGGAAAAGTTATGTTATTCGTGTTGATGCTGTCGTCCCTCTCATCATGTCCATCATTGCTGATCAGCCTTTCAAATGTCTATCACTTTTCACTGTGGACTTGGCTTCAACCTTTTGTTTTACCCTTTGCCCTTTGCTCAATCCCTCCGACCTCATGTAGTTTTTGAAACCTGAGGCTATTTATAATGTGAGAGAAGGCCTGTCCGTCTCCACTGGCCTTGATCGGGCCACAGTATGTCTGACAGGCACTTGATGTTATTTCTGTGTACTGGCTGCTTACTAACAAGGACAAACCCTGCTAGGCAGCAAACTTGACTTTGGCCAAGAAAAACTGAGCTGTTCTGGGGGGTGTTTTGGTTTCTCTGAGGATATTTTGCACATTAAAATAATCCTGCTTTATCAAAGAATGACTACACACAGATTCAGAAACAGCCTCACTCAGGAATCAAAACTCAAATACACTCCTACTTTTTCCCCTGTAACTGTACTATGATAACCCACAACTCTCTGGTGCTTTTATTTTGAAACTCTCATACACCTGTTTCATTACCTTTGAAAAATATTTGATCACATTTTGAATAATATCCGTAGTTTTCACTGATAAAGCATTGCTGCTATTATTACAGACTCCTCCTCTAATGGAGATATACTGTATATCTTAATTCTACATCTTAGAAAAATTTAATTACACTGCAGCTCACTCAGAGTATCTTCCACAGCAATATTTTAATATGTTTAAGTTGTCATCATAATTTCAGCAAAATAAACTTGACACCATTGTGATCATAAAGTCATATCATTAATATGTTACTGCTGCTGTAGCTGATAACAGGCCAACGCTCATACCGTCAATCATGAATATTTAATGAGCAAAAGGTTTTGAGAGGCTTATTTAATTATATAGAGTTATTGGTTATTAAATTATCTCATTAAATTCTGATCAATAAAACATGACATGGAGGTTTTCATCTGACACTGATGGCTGCGTGTTTTGAGATGAATACATAGTGTTATCAAGCTGCTGAACTGTACGACCCCGGGCCTAAAACAATAGTGATCTACTGAGTCCAAATCCAGACCGCAACACAAAGAGGCTTATGTCACAGAACAGGCCTGGCGATTTTACCACATCAGCACATTGTTTATAGACAGACAGAAACGGGATAAATCAGCCGGTGCTTTAACGTGCTTACAGTACACATAGACTGTATACATAACACAGACACTTTTAAAATGCAGAACTGTTTCTTACAGATAATTAATATGATCACAACAGGATTCCTTTTAAACTCCTTTAATGCCTGCGTTGTGTCTTTTGACACACACTATATTTTTTTTATGACCTTGTTATTTCAGTTATTTCAGCTTAAGCACTGTTTCCTCCATGAGTTTATAAAATATGATTAAGCTGTTAATTTGGGTTGTTTTGGTGAGGAAACACGTTATTTGAAGGGGCGTGCATAAGACTGACCCCTGTCATACACATGAAGGAGTCTTTATGAATGTTTATGACTGTTGTTTTTGTCATTTGGTCAATTATGCCATTTTTTATGCAACGTTGACATTGTTTGTCTCAGTCATGACAACTTGGCATTAACCAAGACAACATAACCTGTTCTAAACTTACTATCACAGACCCAACTACAGTGGCACCATGAAGATTAGTCATTAAAATGTCGTTAACTTTTATTGCACTGTAAAATGCCTCGGTGTCATGAATTAGTGGTACAATTTAGACTCCTCATGAAGATGTCATTAAGTAAAAGGCCAGTGTGTTGACAGAGAATACAGTACTGAGGTGATTTACAGAGTTTCTTGATGGACAGATAGCTTTATTTGTTACTAAAGTAAGCTAACTACTGCTAACTGTAGCCACCATTAGCTGATTAGCATGATTAGCCATGCAGCTAGAGCTCCCATTGGTTGACTCAGCCTCAGGTGCCAGGACACAAACCTAGCATCCTGTCATCAAACTGGCCTCCAACCATCTCTGAGGCCGTGTTCAGTCGTGGTCCGGCCATGTTTAGTGGGAGCTTATTTGATTACACGTATTTATATGTGTCTCCCTTGAACATAAGAAGCTAGGACAGGATTTGACAAAGACATTGTTGTCTTTTGATTAATGTCAAGTGGCCATGACTTCTCAAACACTGTCAACTTTGCATTCAAATGATATAATTGACTGAATGACTCTTAATGACCACCGTTATAAATATTCCTGGACTCCTTGATGTTCATGACAGCATCATGTTAATGTTAGACACACCCCTAAGTACTTAAGTACCCCTAAGTAAGTGCTTACTTTACAGCCATTATTTGCTCACTGAGCTAATTCAGCCAAGAGACACATCAGAGTTTCCTTCAGCTATAGAACACCAGGAACTGATGTTGAGGAGTGGCAGAAATTCAATATTTTACTAATATTTAACTTCCAGCTGAATAATTCAAACAAACCTCGAGTCAGTACCTGACAGAATAAAGCCAGTTAGTAGCCACAGATCAAGTTCTTTTTACACCAACTTGTCAACATTTTTTCTTAAAAATGCACAACATATAAAAGCTCCAAATCCGTACAATGTACAAGTACAACATTTTCAAATGTTATCAAAAGTGAGCTAGGCCCTGTTTTCTGAGAGCATCAGATGTAGGTGCTGTTGGGCATCATGTCCAGTTTTCACAATGATCAGTTTTTGCCCTGAGAATCTTCTTGTAAACTGTACCTGATCCGTCAGGGATAGACCTGACGAAGGTGGGCAGCATCTTGACAGTGGCAGTGGGGTTGGTGTCACTACTGAGCCCATTCTCCATTTCCCTGCGGAACCGGTTCATGATGTCCTTCAGGGTCTCATCCGAAAAACGCATGGAGTACAGGTACTTATCAATCTGAGGAACAGACACAGGACACACACACAGGCCTGTCAGGGAGTATTCAAAAACATGCCAAATTCATAAAAACAAGAATAACCACGTGCGCATGGTATAATGAACTGTGGGTAACCATGGCAACATTACTGATGTTTCATGCTGTTAACTGACTGAAACTGACCTATGTATTAAAGAATGTATGAATACAAACGGACTTAAAAACATAACTCCAGATTTAAACATCTAAAACTTTTTTTCCCTTCGGTATGTCATAAAGATATAAATGCAGGTGTCCTCATGAAGAAAATAGCGCTAGTTTGCCTTTATTTTTCAAGATGTTACGCATGATTGTGGCATAACCACAAGCACACATGCAAAAAGGTTACAAATATTATATCAAAATAAAAATAATAAAAAATAATATATGCCCTCCTAACCCCCACATATCCCTACAACATTCCTTCCATGTATACGTTCATATTCATATCAGTCACAGATCTTCCACTTCTATCACTGAACTCCCTCATCTGCCTCACCACTGACAGCCGGTCACACGATGATACAAGCTGAATTACATATAGGGAGAGGGGAGATCTAATAAATAAAAAGCTCAGGTACAAGTGAAACAATCAGCATTCGTTTCACAACCATACTACAATGTTTGCCTCTACCTCATTATTTCTTATGCAAGGACACATCAGATTGTGTTACCACTTAACTAATTGAATGAGGTGCATGGTGGGAGATGGGGTTCTGAGGCTTAATGGTAATTAAAAAGTCAATAGATTGATTCACTTAACACGAAGTGCCACGCATTGTGAGCAGGAGCCCAAAGCAGGACACCACCGAGGCATAACACTGTTGTAAAAACATGTAAATGGGACAAAAGTGACAAGCTTACTGTGTTACAACACAATGTTTAGATCTTTCATTGTGTCTTATGGTCGTGCATGATGCTGGATCAATCCATTAAGCAACATAATAATCAGTTTGTGTAAAGCGGCAGCCTTGTGCAGTTTAATTGTTGTGTTACAGTTAATGCATCTAATTAGTGGAATGTTTGTTTGCTGTGGAATTCACTGTTGTCGTTGCGTAATCACACAGGGTGCATGCCGAGTAGCACGCCACAGCTAAGAAATCCATTCTGTGCCATGAACAGTCCACGCGTTTGTTTCTCTTCAGGCTGCTCCATGTGGCATTTCTATTATTAGTCTCCAACAGACTCATGCAATGTAAATTACAATAACATTGCAGAGTATTGAACGCAGTGTCACATGATTTCCAGGAAGTCGCACGAGACAGATCACTCCTGGTTCTATTCCTGTCTGTCGCCGTCAACCTTATGAGACACTTTGATCATGTCTTTATTACTGAAGTTCTTCAACTATTGATTTTCTTCTTACATTTCACGATGTCACAACATTTCTGAATCTAACGTATGATTCTCATAGAAGGTTAAATAATCAAACCCAAGGCGTGGTGCCTTGGTTATTTTTTGGCTGCACCATTACAGCTAATGGAAATGTTATTATCATATTTTGAGATCACTTTGCATCACCTTCTTCTGAATTTAGCCAGCCATTTTTATTTTCTTGGGATTCTCTGGAATCCTCTTTGCTTTTTAAATAAAGCACTGTGTGTTTGAACAGTGTTTGGCTGTTCAGCATGAGTTGGGAAGGGGAGGGGAACATCAGCTGATGTTGAATCTAATTCTGCCTTTTTTTAATTTTGGCTACTGCTAAATTTGACTCCATTTCTTAACAGCGCACCAGTCATCTTCAGGATATACATAGTTGAGTAGCTTTCATCCTTTCCAGGATTTTGACTCACTCCAGTGGAGGCTGTTGTAAATTCCACTAACCTACTTCAGCAGAGGCACGTGCGTCTACTGCACTGTGACATCACGCATGACATCATAACTCTGCCACTCTCCCACCATCTGATTTGGCTCCCGGCCTGGGAGCATGTCACCGGTCTGACATCCCATCCAGAGGCTGATTGCAGCTGAACACGGGGTTAGTTTGTGTGGATGAGCAGAGTTTTTATTCCAGCTCAGATCAGATTCACTGATGGAACATCTGTTTTCTGCTAACTAGTTTATGTCCTCTGTCCAGGATGATAAGAGACCGAGACACAGGAGATAACAGCCGTGAAAGGAAGTGAGAGATCAGCCTGGGAGGGAAGAGATGGTGGAGCTCACGACTTTTCCCAACACAGACACCTGTCTGCTTCAGCCGCCCTGGCAACCGACGCTCCGGAAACACTCAATAACGAGGGGTCTGCCTGCAGCCCACCACCACCACCATGACCACAGCCCTTCTCAAGGACATCCATGTCAAACACTGCTAACCCCTGAGCAAACTAAAACAGAATCAAAGCCACGTTAGGATTCAACATGGCTTCCTTTCCTCTACTTTCCAAATGCTGCATCCTCCTCTCCCGGCCCGATACGCCCCACAGGCTGCGTGCTGACATGCAGGTACCGTTCACCGGCGTCCATGGCTGTCCACTGGGCTGCTCTCACATTACACAACTCTCCAGCCCACAAAAGGACCACTGTAGCGATTTAAAGCTGCTCTCACTCACCTTTTTGAGTTGATCATCCTTCAACTCGGTGAAGTAGTAGGCCAGAAGCTGAGCTGCTATCATCCTGCCTGCACGTCCGCCAGGAGCTGTCAGCAACTACGAGGTGGTTAGAGAGTAAAGGAGGAGGGAGTGAAAGGCTGCCGTCCGCGCTCTCCTGTCCCCCCACGCTGATCCCTTTTTATCCTGAAGTGGAGGAAGAAGCGGGCCTGAGCCGAGCACTGTGGCAAGGCAAGGTTAAAAGGGGAGAAAAGTCTGATGAAACAAGAGTGCAGCAGCAACCCGTGCCTGCTAGTCTGCGACAGGCACACACTTACAACCACACGCACACACACACACACACGCACGCAAGCACGCACGCACACTTGAACACACGAACGCACACAGAGGCTGGGTTTGACCGTGTCTCCTCCCTCTGAGCTGCTAGCTCCCTGTTAGCTCTGGGGAGATGCAGCAGCTCCGCACTGGAATGGTGCTTCTGCTATGCCCTGCCCCCACCGAGCTCTCTGATTGGCTGAGCTGTGGACGTGAAGGAGAGGACGAAGGGGAGGGGTAGGTGAGAGCAGGGGGCTTCTCCCTCAGCAGTGAGGAAGAGAGGAGGAGGAGGGGAGGTGGCAGGAAGCTGCATCTGCATGATAACCTGCCCCCCCCTCCCAGCTGCACAGAGAGCCAGAGACTTCCCCCTTGCCAGCACGTCTCACACGCTGCCACGGCACACGCATGTGTACGTGCAGAGGAGCAATGCAACCACACAGTGATGTCATCATCCCTCTTCCCACTGCATCACACTCAGCATCAGCTACGGGCTGAAGGGCATCAGATACAAGGTCCCATATCCAACCGTCTCTCAACAGCTCCACACGTACCACAGTTAAAAGAACAGGCTCGTGACTCACAGTTTCTTATCTGATGCGACACTCCCCTCTCCGAGCCTCATGCTCATACTTTAATAAGCTTGAAACATTGATAACTACAACCCGGCTTCCTAAAAAGTTTGGTCTGTAAATAGAAACAGAATTCAATCTTTTGCAACCAAACTGTGTTTCTGAGCCCATGTAGTCAGGGACGGGGCTTGTGGACAGGCAAGCCAGGCAGTTGCTTGGAGCCCCCAGCCACTTATTTACAACGATTATTGATAGGCCTGGGCTTTCAGGGACCTCTGTTGGTCCCCGGACCTCACTTTGAGAACCACTAATCTATTTTTTCAGTATTTATCTCAAATGTCCCAGAAATTGTGCATTTATGTTTGCAAAAACCAAACTGCGGCGTGCACGGGTGGGGTGGGGGCCCTGGGATTTCTTGCTTCGAGGCCCAAGAGACCGTAGCAACGCCACTGCATGTAGTAATATCCTTTATACAATCCTGTGTTCACAAAGTATTGAACCTTGCTCCATCCTCACTGAGCCTTTCCAGGATGCCCCTTTCATACCTAATCATGATACTCTCACCTGTTACAAATGAACCTGTTTACCTGTGGAATGTTCCAAACAGCTGTTTTTGGAGCATTCCACATCTTTCCCAGTCTTTTGTTGCTCCAGTCCCAACTTGAATGAAAGGTGTTGCTGCATCAAATTCAGATTTTATTTAGTCTAAACCACATCACGGTATTGATTACACATACAAAACAATGGTAAACGACCAGAAAAGAGCTTAGCATGAACTAAAGCGAGGCAGAACGTGACTCAAAAATGCACCTAGTGTACAAACTATCTTTGGTTTATCTGTCGGCAGTAATAATGAGTTTGGTTCACAAAGCATTTTGGCTGCTTCTTCTTTCTGTTCTCAAACAATATTTGTGTTTTTACATTCAAACAGAACAAGATATTCATCCAATGTTTATTAAAATCACCGGGCTGTAACAATCAGTGTGATGTTTCAGTGTTCATCCAAGCACCATCAACAATATCACTGTTTGTTTTTAATAGTCCAGTTATTTTAATAAACCTTTTATCAACCCGGATGTCCTAGAAAATGAATCTGCAGAGATAGAAACCTTTGATTCCTCTCCAGACCTTTGTAGCTTCCTTTTACTTTAGAAATTCTACTATAAGAAACCGACTCTCTGCTCTGCCGAGTAGTTGATTATGTTCAGTTGCAACTCCAGCTGTAAAACAGTGACTGATTAGAGGGAAGCTGGTAGAAGTCTGGGAACAGAACTGAGAGCCGATAGAAAAGGTAAGTAGTTGTATTTCACTCTTTAGTTTTCATCTTCTGTCAGTGTTCATCTCATCCCCAAATGTAGTTTTTGTTTCTTCTGTATCAGTGGTCTCGATCTATTAACTCTTTCCTTAGACTTCAAGAGGTTATCAATAAGATCAGCAGTTAATGTTTCATAAAACCCAGGACTGACCAAAATGATGCTGCAGAATGTGGTGGAGGTTCAATGTCACTGACTCAGGAATTAAAACATTTTATGACCGTCTGTACACCACAATAACAGAACCAGAGCTCGGCTTTTATTCTCGTGTAAGAATTATACGAGATAATAATAGCTAGACATCAATGAGACAATCCCTCCATCCTCTCAAATGTGTGTTTTGTCTGCAGTAATATTTATTGGATATATTATGGAAAATATATTCTGTTTTACAAACTGTGACACGCTTATAAAAACGTCTCTTCTTAATTATGGGCCGCACGTGGTTTGAAGCCCCTCTCTGAATCGCTTAAGAGGCCTGATGCAACAAATCTCAGTGTTGCTATACATAGAGAAGACCCTCCTCTCCCCCTGCAGCTCGGTGACGTCAACACGCTCTGCGTAAAATGACCCGCGTCTGCTGACTCAATGACGTGCAACAGCCTCTGACGTCCCTCTTTTTCCTCCTGAATGGCTGTAATTTGGGGCTTCCCTACTTATTTCCCTCTATCCTGCCCACAATCCCCCTCCTCCCCCTCTGTCTCGTCTTCTGCCGGCTGCATCCACGAGTCAATGAGTGCATGAATGAAAAGAACAGCTTTCCTGTACCATCTTTCCCCCCTCTGTGCCTCAAAGGAGCTGCTCTAAAGGGAGGCAGAGAGGAGGGAGGGCTTAGCATTCACTCACTCCCCTCAGAGGCAGAATATCCTGCCTGGTGTCATGGCTGCTTCAGGGTGACCTTCTCTAGCGACCTTTGCATGAGGAGTTGATTCATTGTCCCTATTGACAGAGACTGCTGACACACAAATCCAATAAACTCTATTATTGCAGTATTTTCATTTTAAACCAGCGAACTGATGCTTGGCTGAAGAAAAGTGCCCATTCAATGATGACTCTAAGTCAAACTCCTGTAAGATACAGATGACATTTTTGTGCATTCACAGCCTCACAGCCGCTTTTCTCTGTTTTACATTATATTTAAGTATCTTTCGATCATGGGCCAGAAAAATACAGAATATTTGATGACTTCACCTTGGATGCTGGAAAACTGTGATTGGCAGTTTTAATTATTTTCTGACATAAACAACCAGTTAATTGGAATATATAGCTGACATTAAATGGTAATGAAGTGTTAATTGCAGCCGTAGCTGTGAGGATCTGTGGAAGTGTCAGCAGTGTTGCACACATTACACACACAAATGAAAACAGGATTAGACAAGTTTTCACTTTATAGTGCAGTTAAATATCTTCCACTGATATTTCAGATGTGATACCTGTTCTCACTCAAAGAAGTAAACACTCATAAATTATGAAACCTTAGAGTAAAAGCGGCTTCCTCGCTACACTATATGTTGTATATATACCAAATATCTATTCATCCATTACATCTGTGCAACTTATCTTGTATTTTTACTGTACAATAGCCCAAAGACACTGTATTTTATTATTCATTTATTCTTTTTTCTACCTCTCCTTTTTTCCTTCTGTTGTAACAGGGGCCTTTCCCCACCCTGGGATCAATAAAGTCTTATCTTACAGTTGAATCTTAAACGTATACTTTACCATCATTCAGAGCAGCTGCATCAGTTATGATTACCTCAAAAATTCTGCCTTACCTTATTGGTGGCACAAGAGGAAAGTCAGTGAGGAAACATGGATTTGTTAAGCAATTTTGACATTTGACTAGTGGAAGTCATTAGGAATCTTCTGTGGAAATCAGGCCAATAGTTTTTGGGAACTAATGTGTTAGAGGAGGGTTTTGGCAGTGTAACAAAGGAAAGGTCACTCAAGTTAATTGCATTCATCCTTTCAGGAGCCATGAATGTCCTGACCAAATACCCTGGAAATCAGGCTTGTGGATACTAAGAAATCCTGCTATGATCAAAGTGTTGGACTGATGAATGGACCAAATGACAAACATCCCCATCCCAACATGAACTAAGATTAAAAAAAAATCTATTGACCTATTCATTATCAAGGAACAACATAAAGTCACAGAGGAAACACAAAACTTGTCATGCATGTTTATCTGGATGCAGCTATTACATTGAAACAGTGTAGAAGTCCACAGTCAAAGGTTGGTGTCGCTTTGCAGCGATGAGGCCCCTCAAACTTGTGAACTTCCTGCTCGTCATATTATCATGCTCCAATAATCTCCTTTATGTCCACTACAAACATGCTGTGTGCTGGGGCCAGAGGGAGGAAGGAGACTGGAATCTATCAGGAGACACACACACACACACACACACACACACACACACACACACACACACACACACGCACACACACACACACTCTCTCATGTCAGCCGGTATGAATACACAAAGTACAGAGAACTGTCTGACAATGCAGCAGCTCTGCAAACAAACTTCAATTAGTTTGAATAATGTTTTTAGAGAGAATATCAGTATTTGTTGATGAGGGTCTGCTTGTTCCTCTTTTCTGATTTATTTTTCTTGTGTTTCACTTTTTATGATGTGAAATCCCTGCATGGGTCAAAGGTTAAAGCAATGCCAACTGCACCACACTGCTGTCTGGCTCAGTGGAGACGATCGAGATTTATGGGATTTTTTTTTTGTGATGCTCAAATATCGACTTATTCTGAATTTGATGCAGCAACCCATTTCAAATAAGTTGGGACAGGACCAACTAAAGACTGGGAAAGATGTGGAATGCTCCAAAAACACCTGTTTGGAACATTCCATGTGTGAACAGGTTCATTGGTAACAGGTGATAGTATCATGACTGGGTATGAAAGGGGCATCCTGGAAAGGCTCAGTCATTCACAAGCGAGGATGGAGGGAGGTTCACCACTTTGTGAACACATGAATGTATTAAGGATATTACCACATGGACTGAGGAACACTTCATAAAACTTGTCAGTAAACAGTTAATTTGCAAATGAATGATTCTGTTTTTATGTAGGTTTTGCAAAGTGTGAACTTTTTTGGAATCGGGGTCATGTTTACTTTTATTTACTCAAGATGTACATTGAATTTCAGTTGTAATATCTGGTCGTTTAAAAATGTTTATTCTCTGCATCAATTAAACATTGTGTAAAGGTTAAATTCCTGAATTGTTCATTCTCCTGTCTCAGTCCTCGTGTCTTCCTTTTCCATTTGTTGCATTTTAATTTGAGATGTTTTAACTCTGATGTGCTGTTGTAAAGCGCCTCCTAACATAATCCTTGTTTGTCCATATCAGCTGATCAACCGCAGCCACTTTGGAGAAACAGACACTAGGTGGCAGCATTTAACAGCGAATAGCACCAAACTGAGCTGGCTTTGAAGGAGAACTCCACTGATTGGACACATGAAACAGAAAAGTTTACTGGTCATTAGTGCAACTCAGCAGATGAAAACAGCTGTATAACATCCTGTGCGGCCCAGAAGGAAGCTTGGGGAAGGTCAAATGGAAAATGCCACTGAGTTCCATTATTGGTCATTCAGGATTCTGTATTTTTGGAACTTGTCCCGTACAAGTCAGGACTAAAAGTCAACAAGTCCTCTGGCTTTATAGAAGGGCAATAATAAATTGCAGGAATAGCCGTTTGACATAAGATTCACACTGGGTATAAACACATTGTGTGCTTATTGCTTTGCTTGTGTACTTATTTATTAGGAGAATCCAAAGATATTGATGGAGGAGACACGTGGAGTCGAGGGCAGAGTGATTTTCAGTGTTTATTTAAAGTACCCTGCACCATAAATATATTGCAAATACAGTAAGAAGAACATAGTGTTTTATATTGCATGTATGAACTGATGGTAAACTGTGTTTTGCAGGAGTGGCCTCTTGTATAAAGGTGGGAGGGGGATGATCCTCTGGAGTCAGCTCATCAGGACACTTGCAGTAAGTGGCAGTACATCAGTCATGGACCCAGTTTGGGTCTATCGTCCTTATGTTTACATTGATTTTGAATAGCGTTTCTTGTTCCACCTCTTTTACCCTTTTCTTTATTTTGTCCTGTCAGTACACCTAAACCCTTCCAAACTGCATCTAATGAAATAATAGAAATAACAGATCAATTATATATTTACTCTGGTCAGATTTGACCTCCTTTACCTGCTTTGTCTTCAATGAAGTGACAGAGGTTTGGTCTATAGGCGTGTACTGATGTCTGCCACAGTGTCTTTCTTGTTCCTACCATCAGGAGGCGTCAAAGAGTCCTGCTTTTTGGAGCTCTAAGGAGGACATGTAAATCACCTTTTGAGGGCTTCATGAGTTTGTGTTTTATTAAAGACTGTCCTGTAAAGTTGCAGGCCAGTGTTTTCTAAAGAGAGAGGGGGCGGTAACCTTTCAAGTCAAGACACGCAGCGACAACTGCAGGTCATTTGGGCAATAAACTCAAGGCCTGCTGCCTCTTGTGCTGTTGTTTAACACATCAGAGTTTCATTAACTCTGCCTCAAGAGGTTTTTCCTCTGCATCTTCAGTCATTTTAGTTTTTAAAATAGACTTGTGACTAAAATTAGCTGCAGAGGCTCTTGTACAGTAAGAATCAGGGGTATCACTGTATCGGAGGACTAGCGGTTAAAAATAGCCTGACTGTTGCCCACAAGTGTTGAGCCAAGGAGGACAGGCTGTCTCGAGAAACCTAAAAAGGTCTCACAAGGCTTTCGGTGTTGGGATTTGCCAGCAAACCATCTGAAAACGTCTTTCAGGTTCTTGGCTCAATGAATATTTGTGAAATCTGCAGGTGAGGTGCCTTTTATTAATCTTATAAGAAAATGAAATCTTCCACCCAATAATGTGAAGACTGGCAATGTGCCATTTTAACCTTGACTTAAGGACTAACCAAATTAATTATTGTTGTGTGGAAACAGCATTTCATTTCAAAAATCCAGCCTCCGTTACCATTTAACAGACATTTATCATTTTCTTTTAACCCTTCACTCACAGTCTCAAAATAACCCTTGAATGAAATAAATGCATTGGATGAAACATACCTCTAAGTCATTCAATAAAATCACAGGTACAGATGCATACTCTTCATCTCCAAAGTGCAGAATGAGAACAAAATTTGGGGGTACATGCTATATATAGTCTTAAGTGCATCCATACATGGGGTGGAAGGGGAACAGCATTCCTCCAGTGAGAGGGTAATATTTTTGTTACCATCAGCAAGTGCTTCCCAAGCGGCATCAGGCTGGTCTGCCACCGCTTTGCGCTGTTTTAATCTCTTGGGGTAAGTCAGTTTTCTTAATATTTGCTCACCAGAGGGCTCATTTTATTGGAGAAATCCTTTTGCAAAATGATTTCCAGACCAGGAAGAGAAAGTATCTGCTGTCCAGTGTAGGATAAGTGAAATGAGTTGCTGTAATGAATGACTGTAGATAATCTGTCTCCTGTGTGGGAAACGGCAGCAGTCTGTTGTAATCTCCCTGAGCAGTACATCCTTACATGCCAGAGCATTAAGAGGCTGCTGACCCTCTTTTCCCAATTTGAGTCAGCCTTAAAGACTCAGGTAAAAATGTTCTGGTGTTGAAATAATTCATTATACAGGATGGAAGCGTTGATTAGCCGGTGCTTGGATTTGACTGCTGGTTTAGAAAGTCTTGTTCAATTTAAAAGAGCCCATACAGTGTGATCAGTCTCATTGCCTGCATGCTGTCTTTAATTAAACAGCACGAGGGCTGTGCACTGCTAGTAATGACTCTATTTCCTTCATTTCTCCAATCATGGAATAGGCAGACTGCTGCAAGCTATTCATAGCTGAGCTGTATGAGGTTGTAAGGTGAAACATTTGAAGTGCTGAGCTCTGGTATACACTAGAACTGTACTGGTTCCTCTTAAATGTTGGACTTTAACATGTTTTCCTCTAAGATAAATATGTTCATATGGTATTCTTTGTTTTCCTTTAGTATCTGTGTTTTAGCAATGGTAATTTATTAAAGTGTGAATGTAATAATGAAAAACATGTATCACAGAGACCTGACAGTGGCAGCACTAACAGTAATGCTGAAGGACAGACTTGTATTGACATTGTTTTCATGGTTAACACATGTTTGGTCTCCCCTCCCCCCCTGGTGCTCTTGGCCAGGTCTCCTTGCAGTGTTCCAGTCATGGCTTCCAAAGTCATACCTTGGTATAAGAAGAAGCGTGTGAGCCAAGTCAAAACTGATTATGCTTATCATCACACTAAAAGTTCTGTCAAGCAGCAGACAGAAAGGTATGAAGGTAGAGCTCACCTGCTACTTTAAAAGCGCAGCTGTGGCAGCTTTGCCAGGTGGAGCAGCAGATCTGCACAGAGCCCCTGCTGAGGGGCAGATCTGACTCACAGTCATCATGATCCTGTTGCATACAGTATGCGCCTGCTTCCTAGCTGCTGTCCATTTGTCGGCTGAGGCGAGATTTAAAGTTGTACAGGGTCTGATTTTATTTTTACTGAATTACTGATTGACTTATGCTGCGAATCAAACCTCCATGGACTCATCAGTGTTAGACCTTTTTGCTTTTATCCCTTTATTTTTGATGTGTTTATATCATCACAAACCATATATAATTATAACAGTTAAATATATGTAATGACGGGCTTTGTGGTGTTATGTATTTATGTTTCTGGATGCTAAAATAGGTCTAGAAAATGTTGTAACCATTCCCTCTCACGGCCAGCTGGAGTCATCAGTGTGTTAAGTCACCTGAGGCTGAGAGCACAGACCAAACATTATTTAATGACTCAAACTCAATACACAAGTGTTTCCAAAGAGAGTGAGCTCACAAACTCATTGTCAACTAGAAAAAGTTTGAGAGAGCTTGCTTCATGCCGCTTGTTGAGAGACAATGAGAGGCTGATCCAGGTTTGAGCATGATACCTGCATGACCAGTGCATAAGGTGTTTAGTTTGAGGAAGAAAAGGCATGCTGTGTGTTTGCATGTGTTAAAATGGTCAGCGGAGAGTCTGTGGCTGCTTCTCATCCTGGAGTCCAGACTCTCTGGAGCTAGATAATGCTCATGCTCTTGATGCTCTGCAGCTTCTGCCAACAGTTTTTGGCTGGTTTCATTACTCCGGTCATGAGAGAGATGTGTTTATTTTACTAGAATGCTGTAGGAGCACACTTTTAAAGAGCATTGCACCCAACCTGGCGCTTCGTGCAGCTCTGCTATGCAACGTAGTCACGCTGAACTTGATACACAAGTTGAAGGCTGCACTGGCTTTGTCGTCACGAGTTATGAGGGTAGAACATAAAACTGCCTCAAGTCCCAGATCTGAACCTCTACAAGTCAACCCCTGATCACCGGGTCAACCTCCACAAAGCTGCCATGTTATCATGTAGCTTCTGCCTTATGTCAGAGGCTGCATGCCACTGAACCTGACCTACATCTGAGGCCAGGGCAGTACATACTGATATCAATGCTGGCCAAGTTTCCCAAGAAGTTTTCAATGAGAGTGATGTGATAATAAAAACATGGGGGGCTGACAGTTTTTGATTATTGGTTTTTGGATGAATTGTCCATTTCCCTGATACTCATTGTGGCTTTTTTAAGTTAATCAGGATTTAAATATTTGCTTTTTGTAAAGCAAATATCTTCATAAAATAGGATGGATTTCTTTGCATACTTTATTGATGATTAAGGATTAAATTAGTGCAAAGGAGAGACGTGGGTCTCCAACAACAGGTCCATGGAAGGAAACACAAGTATAGTCTACAAGTTAAATATATATATATATATATATATTCAGTCCATTCATATTAAACTAAAGAAAATTAAAGCCTAATATTACAGATAAGAAGGCGCCATTTTTGCACTACTGTGAAACTACTTCAAATACAAGACCAACTTGAGGTGGATCATGGGAGATTTCAGCTCAGCAGCTGCTTCTGCAAAGCTAAAACCTGAAAGTCTCCTATAGTGGAACTTCCTTTTGGTTCATGTTTTATAATGATGGGCCTCCTTCCGACAGGAAATCAAGCTCTTCAGTGAGCCAGGTGCAGGCCCAGGCCACAGAGGCTATGACGGAACCAGCGTATACCATACCGGTGTTCCGGGAGAGGTGAGTTCCCATTGGCTGCTGTCATATGTCAGGCTATTTTAGGTGTAAGGTTATACTGAACTAGTCTCTACTAGCTGACCTCAGTCAAGACAGCACATTTCTTCAGTGTTACTAGTTGTTTATTTTTCAGTAATGTTTATTTTTGATTTTATTTAAGTAATTTCTAATCATGTTGTTGAGGCGACTGTCTATGAAATATATTAACTGCTGGGCTGATGGAACCAATAAATTAACTTGTAAAATTCTCATTATTGCTGTACCAGTACTGTTGGTACCACTGATGAAATACACAAACGTGACCTTGAGTCTACTTTGCAGGTGTCCTGTTTTCTTTCAAGTCTGAGTCCAAGTTGCCCATGAAAGGCAACATAAGAAAGGCCATGTGTTTCAATGTTTCACTTCTTCACTATGAACTCTGTACAAGATAAAGTGAAAGTCTAACTCATGGTTGACAATAAATGACACTAAAATTATGAATCAACTGTATGCAGTTGTTTATTAGATTAGAAGTGGATCAGTTTAAGCTGTGTGTTTGTAGGAGTGCTGAGGGGACTGAGGAGTACCAGCGAGTGTCTACGAATGTTGGGAAAGGACTGACTGTTATTCAGGAGGAGCTCCGCAGGATGAGGATAGCCACCAAGACCCAGGTGGACAGTCTTGCTATCCAGAGAGAGGTAAGAGCCAGTCGCACAGCATTTTATCAGGAACGCTGTCTTTAAAAAGGAGCTTTGTTGATTTGTTTACTATCCTGCAGAACTGGCTAATAGGTTTGATATGCTTTGATATAATAGCCAACACCTTAGATTCACCAGTCTGAGTACAGTGTTTCAGCAGGTTGACATCAGTGCGAGAAATGACACAGAACAAATCATCTCAGAATTATCATTATTAACATTTCACATCACGTATATGCAGATGACACTCAGCTGTACATTTATCTTTTACAGACCACCTGGACTTGTTGGTACACTGCATGTGATAAAATGTTCCATTCCATTGCCACAAAATTGAGAAAAGCCTTATTGGCTGCTGGTGCAACAAAATAAGTGAATATTTTTTCCATACTAAAGCTCGTTTAAGGCATTGCTGCAAAAACTTTATGAAAGACCAAGAAATTACTTGTTGCTCTGTCTCAATGTGTCATAGAAGAGAAATTAAGCTACAGTATCATAGATTAATGGATGTTGTAGATTATTGACATGCTTCCACTGTAGGATGTGGACCTCTCAGCTCATCGGTTTCTTGCTGTTCTGAGGTTGAGAATTAAGACTGAATTTGCATTTATGCTGCTTAGCTATTTCCTGTGTCTGTAGAACAAACTGCCAGTGGATCTGGATCACTTTTTTTTGTTTCAAATTGCCTTTTAATGTTGTCATTTTTCTGTCTTTATGACAGCTTTGTTGCAAAATTCACTTGGCAGCAGAAATTCATAATTTTCTGCATATTTAGTATAGCAATGATCAAGCAAGGTAACAACATTAATGTATGATTAAATGAAGTGATGAAAATAGTTATCATTGACATGTTCAAGCTTTGAGAATTTGATCAACTTTTCTCAACAGACGAGCATGAAATTTCTATTTGTATCACAGATTTATATACAATAATGACATACTCTATTAATCTATAAAATTATCTAACACTGTGAAATTTCCCCTGTGAATGGATGGTGCTGTACAAATGAATTAGTCCCATCCCATTCTGTAGTAAGAAGACAGATAAAGTTAAACATTGTGCTCTGTTGTTGACTGCAGGTCTCACTGCTGCCTGCTGACTTCACCTCTTTAATCCTTCTGGTTTGGGCACATTTTAGTTCTGTTGATGTGATGTCAGATGGGAAATGGTGATGATGACAACATGTTGGCATTGAAGGTTTTATAATGACTGAAAGCAGAACTGAAGCTCCAGGCACTGTTTCATCACAAATGCAGTACAACATGATGGAGTGCAGATCCAGTGTCGTGTCACTGTGCTGTGACTTGTGCATTTTCACTCGATGCTGTTTACGCTCTCCAGGTTAAGGGCATGATGGCTAAGAGGGTGGATTATTTGGATGAAATCCCCAAAATGCCGGACTTTGTGGTTGCCCTCCGGCCCCACACCGTGTGGGAGAAGACTCCTGTGAAACTGTTCTGCACCGTGCAGGGAAACCCGAGGCCCATTGTCAAATGGTCAGAATATTCACATCTCACAGGAGTGTCATATTTTATGGTCTAATTAGTTGTTTTACATTATGCTGGAGAGAAATACAGCATGGATCTTTTGATCTCCCCTTAAGTGGATTGTTAGCATTGTTAGCATTCCTTTAATCCCTTTAGTACCAGTTTGCAATGTTTAACATACCCTCCCAGTAGCCATCACTTTGTAAATATCTAATTGTTATTTAAGAACAAATTTCACTTTATCACTGGATGCTCCATAGAGAGTTATGTATCCTCACACACAAAAGTGAGAGCACATAGATGTCAGATCACTGACAGCCGACTGTTTGCAGGTATAAAGGGGGAGTTCCAGTCGACCCACTGAGCATCCCAGGAAAGTACAAGATTGAAAACAAGTATGGAGTCCACAGTTTGATCATCAGCAGGTACAGTAAAAGCACAACTCTGCAGAGTTCAAACATAAAAACAGAATTTTCTTAAAAACATCAAACATAAAAACCTTCCTTTGCCACTTCTGCTGGATGTAAAGTTTCTGACTCATGTAGGTGTGGTAGAATCAGTTTTCCACATGGCATAAACAAGGCAGGGATGAAATGCAAAAATAAACTGCATTTTCAATCTGGCCTTAAAGTCTCAGAAAAACCAACCCAAACGAATAACATTCAGAAAACCGTCCTGCTCCATTGATTACCTCTACCCTACTGGCTTACATGTGACTAATTTGACAACAATTGCAGGACGTGCTAATGCTCTTCCTCCACTTTTAAAATGAAAAGACGGGGGGCTAGAGAGGCAGAGGGAGGACTGTTAGAATGAGGTCCAGGGTCCAGCCTGTTGGCCTGTTCGTCATCTTCAAGACTCCTCAGCTGTTGGTGTTGAAGTGCTGACCTTTGCGTCATTCGAGCCATGAATTCCTCCCACTGCTCCCTCTCTTGCTCTCTCTGAGGCATTGAATATATACGCTTCTCTGTCATTGTGTTACAGGGTCATTTATGTTCCTAACTACATAAAAGATGTTACAGAATCTTCTCATTCAAAGTTCCAGTGAAAAGTTTTATTGGAAGAAGAGCTTCGACTCAGTTTATGTCCCCAACAGCTGAGAAAATGGATCCTCTTTTAAAATAGTTTTGTCCAGCATGAAGGTCACATTTCTTCCTTCTATTCTCACCCTCAGTCTCCTCTTCAGTCACTGTCAGTCGCTGCCTTGGTGCGACTTCTTTTCAGTGGCTGTTTTTCAAAAGAGGTGGTACATGATGTCCATAATCAGACATTGACTTGAGGAGTTTACAGCTGACCTTGAAGAGCCGCCGACGTGTTGTTGAGGAAAGAAAGAGCTTAGCTGCTCCGTGTACCAGTGTTACAGTGCCAAGACTTTAAGATGGGCTCACTTTTCAGCTGGTTGTTACGTCTCTTGCTCAAATCCTTTTTGGCTGTCAAGTTAAATGTGGACGTGCTACCTATTTTCACTTTTTTCACCCTTAGTGTCTTATTTTGGGCCTAAACATTTACGTACATACTATGTATGGATTTTACCATACACATCTTTAAGGCTGTTTTTTCTCAGCCCCTGAGCCAGAACTCTCCACTTCAGTAGCACTTAAACACACCAAACCAAATTTATCCATATTCTGAGGGTTTTACAGAGAGGTTTGTTCATAAAATCATTCATAGCTTGATTTATACAGCATTTTAGTATTTAAAACAAGGCTTGACAAATTGAGACGTCTACAACTTCTCTCTGTAAAAATCTGTAATACCACCTTTGAGTAATAATAAACAAGAGGTACGAATCAGTTCAAACACAGGAGAAGCTCCCATGAGCCATTTCACAGGAGCAGACATTCATCTACCTTATTCTCAGTGTCACATTTCAGTGTTTATCCTCTTAAGATAAAATTGACACCTTATACTTCGCCTTAAGTAACATTTAAAATGATAAAAATCTTCCAAGTCTTCATTGTTAGTAACCACATATTCTGTCATGTTAACAGTGAGTGAAACAGTCAAACCAAAGCCTGCGTGTTGTTTTTCGGGCTGCATCACTCCACCTTTGTAGAACAACAGTTTCTCTGAACAGATGACATTCATTTGTATTTAAAAAGTATCAAACATGATATTAAAATACTGAAGATATTAATATTTCATATTTGTTGGGATGGGATATTTCAGATTTATGGAAAGCTTTGGCTACACTGCATATTCATGGATTTGGTTCAATGACATTATGTCTCTCTATGCTGTCTGGTCTTGTAGGTGCGTTGTGAGTGACACTGCCGAGTACAGTGCTGTGGCCACCAACCCACATGGCACAGCTACCAGCAAGGCTACAGTTACTGTGAAGAGTAAGTCATTCTTTTTTCCTGGCTCTGCAACCTTCAGACGTATTCGCCTCTCATGTTATCATGATTTTCTCTTCCTCACAGGAGCCTCGGGAGCCGGGGAGTCCTGCCATCTTGGGTTAGGTGAGGAGAGAGGAGCTATCCAGATGGGGGGTGGGGTGTTTTTAAGACACAACCAGTTCAACCACACGGTATCAGTTGGCTACAAATAGCAGTGCATGTAAGAGGCCCGATAAGCAGTGGAAACTATTGTAGGAAGCTGCTTCCTCGTCCAGAAGCAAGTGAAAACAAGACAACCTTCTGCTCTCAGTCAATAGTTTAGCTCCTGATGATGTAATAAAACATTCACATACTTTTTAGGAAATTGGATCATTAAGCTGATAATTTGTCCCACCAATAATATACCCTTTTTGCAGCATTTGAAAAGTTTCTTTTAAATTTGATTGAGATATTAGATGGAAACATAGTTTATGTGAACCGATTGTGTAAGACAGCAGTTCCTAAACAGATGTTTGATCATTCCCAGGGGTCATTTAAGGGAACCCTGGCAGCTGTATCCTCTAAATGTGCTTTAATGGGTTTTTAACAGCTTTTTATGCTATTTTAAATTCAATTTTAATCATTTTCTAACATAGAGATATTTCCCCTTTCTTTAAATAAGTAAAACATAGCTTCACTGATCTCTGGGATCTCTGGTGGTCTTGGCTGATTTTTAAGATATTTCACTTTGAGATTGCAACACAGAAACAACCAAGGTTACATTCACATCTGACATTACTGTATCCTTTGGAATCCTGCATCATCATTCTGGTCTTAATCTCAATGTACATGCTGTGAAACATTAATGATTATTAACAACAACGTCTCACTTCTTGCCCCAGTGCCACATCTGACTGAGATCCATCCCAGTAAGCTGGAGGTCACCCTGCTCGAACGCTTCTCAGTGAGCTTTGGCGTGGAGGGCAGCTCCACCAGTCTGGTGTGTAGCATGGTGGTTGTCCCCGACCTCCCCAACCTACCCCCCCTCGCCCAGTGGTACAGAGACGGTAAAATATTTATTGGTCATTTGTTCAGGTCATTTGTTATTGTTTGCGTTTCATTCTGATTTTATTCATTCTTCAGAGTCAAACAACTGGTCCCTCCTCACTGTGCCCTCCATCTTGTTTGTTAACAGATAAACTGCTGAAACCCAGTAAGCTGGTGGAGATGACGGTGGGTGGAGGTATGGCTCGTCTGACGCTGCCTCATCTGGCCAAGGACGATGAAGGCCTGTACACCCTCCGCATCTTTACAAAGGACGGCACCACTGAGCACAGCGCCTACCTGTTTGTTTCAGGTACATTTCTCTGCATCATGTAACATTCCAGCATCACTAAATCATCACCACACTGACTGTAGACACCAGCAGGTGGGACGGATCATTGGGTCACATTTTCTTGGGTTTAATGCGTTTAATGTGCAAGACAGTTTGTTTTGAATAAACAGAACTATAAACAGTGATAGTCACCACTGCTGAGCAATCGACTGAAATCTACCACAAATTCATTGATTTATGAAAAAAGGCTATGCTGAAACACCAAATCCAGAGCCAAATATGAGTAAAAGACAGACGAGGATGAGCTTTAGTGATATCTGTTGCCATAAATGTAGGTGTACCGTGCATCATCTCTGTTAGATAAACAATAAAACAATTTAAAATGAAGAGCAGGAGTAAACTGATTCCGCTTTGAATTGCTGTTATCAGGTTGTTTTCTGTTAATTTGAGAACAATGGTTTGTCAGTGATTTCAGCACATTATTTAAGAGTGGCAGACTCAGAGCACCTGAATCCTCTTTTATTTGAAAGGGCCACAAGCAGAAAACCTCAGTGGTCGGTTTGAAAGAAGACAGACCGTCAATATTATCTCTTCTGGTCTTTGTGTCTTTGTTAATGAACAGCTGGATGGACAAACTGGTTTGATCTAAATGTTCAGCTTTTTTTCAACAGTCATGGTGTTAGGACCCAAGCCAAAACTCAGCCCATTCCAAATGTCACATCAGTTGCACACAGCATGAAACAGGCTCATAACTCAGTTAAAGTTCACTCACAAAACCTGATTTCAGGATGTGCCTCAACATGACACAATCAGGGATTATTTTCTTTGTGGCTGGTCTGCAGTCCATTAATTAGAAAGGACTTCAGTCAGTTCCCATGATAGTCATGTCTGGTCTGAGTTTTGATTCAAATAAAAGGAAGTGTTTTTAATCAGAGTTTTGTTCAACAAGAACAAACGCACATACATAGACGTCAAACAGGCGTGCAGAGATGGAAGCAAAAACAGTTTTTTTTTTTTTGATCAAAGTCTTTTTATTAGTATTTTCCAATTTTTCATTTAAATGCAAAACAATACAAAGAAACACAAGATAAACAGATATAACATAAACCCTTCCCCAAGATGCTAGACCAATTTAGAATACATATACCCATAGCCAGATTTAAAAAAAAAAAATAAATAAATAAAAATAAAAGTGAAAAAATTAAGCATTGAGAGAGAAATATGACATGTGTTCCACAGCATTTCACAGGGTCACATAATTACTGTACACAGTTACATTAATTATTCGGTAAAGTTGGCAGCAGCCACATCTCCAACGAAAGTCATAAAGGGTTGCCAAGTAGAGTAGAATTTTCCAACAGATCCTCGAGTGGTATACCTAATTTTTTCTAAATGGGTATGATACATGACCTCTCTAATCCAATGTCCATATGCGGGGGGTTGAGAGTCTTTCCATTTAGAAAGAATAAGCCTCCTGGCCAGCAAAGAACAGAATGCAATCATATTTATATTACACTTACTGAGAGAGATATCCACTGGGGTCACACCAAATAATGAAATTAGAGGGGATGGGTGCACCGTTTTCCCACATATTTTAGAGAAGGCCTCAAAAATAGATCGCCAAAAACCATACAGTCTTGGACAAGTCCAAAACATATGCAACAATGTAGCTGGAAATTGTTTACATCGGTCACAAGTTGTGTCCAAATCTGGTTTGAATTTAGATAATCTTTCCTTGGACCAATGGAGACGATGTACGATTTTAAACTGTACCACAGCATGTCTCAGGCATACAGAGGAGGAATAGATCCTCTGAATAATCTTTTGCCAGACCAGCTCTGAAATAGGTTCCTCCAAATCTGTTTCCCATGCATGCTTAATAGACTCTAGAGTAGTCGCTTGATGTGAATTGATCAGTTTATAAATCTTGCTGATAATTTGTTTGGAGACTATAAAACATTTAAAGATTGAGTCTAGGAGTGATTTGGGAGGGCATAAAGGGAAACAGTCTGAGTTAGATGCAACAAAGCATCTGACTTGTAGATATCTGAAAAAATCTGACTTGTGAATACCAAATTTTTGTGACATCTGTTCAAAGGAAGCAAATTTACCTTCTATGTAGAGATCGTATAGTGACTTAATTCCAATTTGTGACCAGAAGTCAAAGGCATTATCGATTATCGAAGGGGTAAACATGTGGTTTTTCGTCACTGGAGCAGCAAACAACAGTTCTGTCATGTTAAGAGATCGTCTAAACTGATTCCAGATCTTCAATGTATGAATAACAGTTATATTGGATGTAAAATTAGAAATGGGCTTATTGAAAGGTAATTTTGAGCATAACAATGCTGCAGGCAAAGTATGTTCAATTGAAGCCTTCTCTAGTATCAACCAGCTGAGGTTATTAGCATCACTCCTCATCCAATACATCAGTGTCCTTATATTAGCAGCCCAGTAGTAATATCTGAAGTTTGGGAGCGACATGCCTCCCAATGTACGAGGCATCTGTAGCACATTTTTACCAAAAACAGTTTTAAAAGGTTGAACAACACACAGCACAAGAAAACAAATAGAATATTTGGGATTTTTATAATTCCAGATTGTCTCATCTGTCCACTTTCTACTGTATCCCTCCATCTTCCCTTTCTATCTCGTCCTTATTTCCTTGTTTTCCAGATGCTGCCCCCTCCACGGCGGGGGCCCCTGGTGCACCAATGAGCGTAAAGGCGTATGACATCAACTCGGACTATGTCCTGGTTGCCTGGAAACCCCCCAACACTGTCAATGAGGCTGCAATCACTGGATACTTTGTGGATCGGTCAGTCTACACCCTGAAAACTCTTCAGGCTTTCTTTTTATAGCACAGAGTTGGCACACTAACATGAATACAGTCGGATCACACTGCACTCAGTGCCAAGGAAATTAGGAAAAGTGTGATGTGATGTCACAGTTTTTATTTAAAGCTGCACTCAGTCCATCAGTATTTGTATATATTAATTATACATATTGATCATTATACTGATGATGTCTGTAGGTGTGAAGCTGGCAGCGACAAATGGGTCCAGTGCAACGATGCCCCAGTGAAGATTTGTAAATACCCCGTGCACGGCCTGAGCGTGGGCCACTCCTACCACTTCCGGGTCCGAGCCGTGAACAGCGCCGGCATCAGCAGGCCATCCCGCAAGTCTGAAAAAGTGACCGCTCTTGACGCCGCCGAGAGCGAGAGGCTGCAAGGTACCGAGGAAGGTAAATAAAAAGTACAAATCGACAGGATACAACAGTTTCCTAACAGGTCTGTCATTGTCGTTCCCTGCAACAGTGATTAAAATCGAAGGGAAGTACGACATAGTGATCAAGGATGATGACCTGGAAGGTACAGTAGAGTACAAAAACTGATCTGGGTTCAGTGATTTTAATCCTTTAAACCACTTCATCGGAATCTCACACAAACCAGATACTAACACCTGTCCCTCTTTCCAAACCTCATTATGAAACCACACTGAACATCTTTAAAGGGGAGTCGAAATGTACATAAACATGCAGTTTAATAACTCTTATCGACATTAACATCCCATCAACATCCTCATAGCTGATCACAGCTGTATTTCGTCACATGAACATTGTTTCATACCTCATCAGGACATATCAGCGTTGACTGTTCAATGGAAAAAATCATTTTTTTTAATGAGTTTCTGCAAAAGGAAAAAACAGCCACATGAATAAAAACTGCATTATGAGGATTCTGCTCACAGGTATGAAAAAAAATCAAAATCTCAAGAAAAAAAAATGGACAAAAGATCAGATTTGAGTCTCAGAGTTTTTTTCTTGGGATTATGTCACCACTGAATTTTGAGATTAAAACTCTGACGTTGTTCTTATTTGGGCTCAGTGTACAAACTGTACATATATGCATGAAGACACGTGGCACCTTTACAACATTTATCAGTCAGTCTTGTTAACACTGTTCACAGTAATTCTGAAATGTAAATATAAATGTAGATTAAAGTCCCTCACTGCATCATTATTTTGTTGTACATCAGTAAAAAAGCAAGCTGCTTCAGATTGCAGACTTTTCTACAAACTGACACCAATCAAGCTTCTCTCAAATGTTAAAACATGAAACTTTTACAAAACAAAGTGACCTATGAACACATCTGATCTTTCAGAATCAAAAATAGCTCTAACATAACACTAACTTGTTGATTTTAATGCGACACCGAAAAGACTATTTTCCCATCTCCTCCCGTCCTAACTGTTGCGGTGCCTTCTTTGACCTAACTTGTGCTTTAATCGACTGAAATTTGATTTATTTGTCTTTTTCAATTAAACCACTTAAAGAGTTTTCCTCCTCCAACGTGTGTCAAGTATCTCTTCCTCTACTTAAAGCAAACCTTTAACTCAAAGACTAATTCAGAAACTAAAAAAAGGTGTCAACACGTTGGTATTGTTTTACACGAGGCTATTGAAGAAGTCCCACATTTCACTGCAATATGCCAAACTTTAGAGACTCTATTAAAGGAATTTCAGACGTGCGTATGTATCTGTATCTGCAGGATTGAGGATTTTTTTTATTGCTTAATGTAAGTCTTTCATCTGTCTTTTTAAAAAGCTGAAACGTGGTGTCATCTGTCCATTAACTGAGCCTCACATCAGGCTTTGACAGCTCTTCCGTGGCAACAAATATGTTGCTGTTGAATGTTAATGATGTTTGTTAACATGCCACCGACACATTTTACTCACCAGTAGATCAGAATAATGACCAGATCAAAATACTCACTGCTCAGCTTTTAGAAAGATGAACGAAAGAAACTCCAGTTTGGCTAAGAGGACAAAACATCTGCTCTTTTTTTGAATTAGTAAAAAGATGCTGCTGTCCACCAATCAGTGACATTGTCTGTAAAGTCAGTCTAAACCACATTTATTAATACAAAATTATGAAAAACATGATTAGAAACACTTCAAAACACTCGCTTCAAAAAACACACAATGTGGGACTTCTGCAACAGGCGCTGCTGTGTGTACTTTAGGCCTCAACACCATTCACTCCCAATCTAGGCTACGTAACGATCCCGGGGGAGCCCACCGACGTGCACGCATCCGAGATTTTCAAATCATATGTCGTGCTGAGCTGGAAGCCTCCCAGCCCCCGCGGACGAGCTCCGCTGTGGTACGTCATCGAGAAGGTGTGTGGCCATCCGTTTCCATCAATGTAGCCCACTGTTCAGTTCTGTAGTGCAAAGATAAAGATAAAGAAGACGTTGACCTCTTAAACTCTTAACTAAAAAGTTAGCTTCTTGCCGTTATGCTTGTGCTCACATTACAGTGAAACTATATGATGGTCATTCTGAGGGAAATGTATTATATCAAATGGAAATATTACAGATGTCTTAAGCGTCGTTTTACACACATTTTCCCGCAGAATTCATTCATTTTTTGACATCTCCATTAGAGAAGGTTTTGTGGGTTTGAACAGTGCTTTTTTGCTACAGAACAGGAGTGTGTAAAGATTAACCGCAGAGTTTAAGAGGTTTCATGTGTTCTTTATGATTTGTAATATTCTAAGCACATAAACATGAAACCAGTAGAAGCTCACCATGTATCACCGGTATCGTTGGGGCTCCACCTGTTTGCCATCAATGCACATTTAAAATAAGGCCAAAGAAATCCATATCACATGTAAAATGTCATATAAATAACTCACAATTAATCCATACGTAGAAATGTGGCTAATAACAAGAGCCCAAACTGACCTGTACTAGATCAATATTACCACTCAGTATTGGTACAGATATGCAGATATATTAATATCTGCATAAATGCTGGCAGATATGCAAACATTATTGCTACTGGCCTGAGAAATCCAGTCTAGTTTGTGCTCTAGCAGGTGCTCAGTATATTGATGATTACAACTTTTCAGACACACTTTGATATTTCAGATTTGCACATCACTGATTTACATTAGTCTGGTTTTTGGCCAAATGAAAACCAAACTGAGCCCCAATGACATAAATCTGTCCCCTGAAAGCTCCTCTTTGTTTTGTGCTACATTGATGAGGTTGTTTCGCAGATGGCTGTCCCTTCTCATGTCCCCCCTCCCCAACTCTCCCACAGTGCATAGCAGGCACTGGAGCATGGCAGCGGATCAACACGGCAGTCAAACTGCACTCCCCTCGTTACCCGGTTTTTGATTTGCAAGACGGGCAAAAGTACCAGTTCAGAGTGTATTCAGTCAACATGTACGGCTCCAGCGAGGCATCCGCGCCCTCGGAGCCCATCCAAAAGGTCGATGAGGATGGTAAGGGCTGGGATCTGTGTGTGAATAAGTACAACACACACAAATACACATCAAAAGACAGTTGGAGTTCATATTTTTATCTGTTATTTATTTATTTTAAGACGGTTAATGAATATGAGTCAGATTGGTTGTATACTCCCTAATTGTCTTATTGTGCCCACCGGTGCCCCCAAATCCATCACTTTGGTGGTGATCAAAAGCAGCTTGGATAAAGGTCTTAAAGGGTCTTAGGTGAAGGCTTTTGTATGTTCTCCTTCTGTTGTCAGTACTTTGTTTAATGAACATGAAAAGAAAATAATAGTTGAAATGAAATTGAAGACAAAAAGAACTTGAATTGTCTAACAAAGATTTTATTTTAAAATGTTGAAATTTTGGGTTGTCTTCGATTGCAAATTTGGGAAAAGTATCTTTACATTTGTTAGCTTCTTTGTCCTAATATTGTAGAAATTCAGTGTCATCTTTGTGTACAGCCTGGGGTCTCACCTGAATTTTACTTCCTGTCAAGATAGAAAGGACTCTGAAACAGCACTTAGCTTCAGCAAACATTATGCAAACATACGAATAATCTACAAACGCAAACACGTGAAATGCTGAGACTGACCTCTTGTTTTATGTGAATCACTGTATGATTCAGGTACTGAGGTGCCGGTTGGTATGTACAGTTTAATGGAAACACCTTTTAAAAAAACTGTCTCACACTGCTGTCACATCACAGTTCACTCTTCCACTGTGTGGTCTAACAGTGAGTGACCCGTTTGGTGCTTCTTACAGTTAAGCTCCAGTATTCTTAGTTTTCTTGCTTGGGTTAATTGCTCTGCATTCATTATTAGTCACATAAAGTGTATGTTAAAAAAAAGAAAAGTGCACAAACGCTCTGGAGCAGCTCAGCTAAACCTCCACTTCATCTCAATCACTTCCCTCCAATCTAACTTCCTCTTCTTGTGTTATTCCATCCAAGACGCCAAACCAGTTTCACAGACCCAAACTCACTCAGTAATGCACAATGGCAGCTCACCTTTCTTTGAAAACATGAGGACACACCTTTAAGTGCTGCATGTATTGTAAGTGGTGTTATGTAATCTACAGTATGTGACATTAAGCTGCATCAGACCTGCAGTCAGTAGTATTTACAGATGATCGTTAGTGTTTCTGTTCCACAAGAAGCACCTGGATGGGAGTCAGTGCATTGCTTCCAGAGAGAGTAGATGGTCACATGTTTAAAAAGTCAGGTGATGAATTCCTGTGATTAACAGCTGATTTGACTCTGACGTCTGAATCATCCTGATGTCGTAAATCAAGCTCCCTCCGTCCTTTCTGCCATATATCTGCATATCGATGTTCCTGGATCCCCTGACTTTTAGGTGCTAAGTGTTGAAATTTGTTTTTTCCTCACTATCTATATATCATCTTCAAATGTAACTCTTAAATGTTGATTTTCATATAAATTGAAAGTAAAATACATGAACCCATTAGAATGAAATATTGATACTGATATTGTATGAGTATTTAATAATGACTTCTTTCCCCTGAACAGGCGTCCCCTCTGCTCCCGGTCAGGTTATCGCCACCAGAAACACCAAGTCGTCTGTGTTTGTGCAGTGGGAGGCTCCCAAACATCTGAAAAACCTCATTGGGTACTATATCGATGGCCGTGTTGTCGGAGCCAAGGAGTGGTTCCCCTGCAACCACAAACCCTTCAAACACACCAGGTAGACGTTCAGAACTAACCCAACGATTTTTGGATTTGTGGTTTTACATTGTGCAAAAAGCACAGGATTTAATGAATGTGAATAAAACTGATGGACACTGTGTCCATGAATCTTAAGGAGCTTTTATAAATCCCTCTGATCAGCTCTGGAGACTATTGGACAGGAAAACTTTCACTTTTCTGACTTTGTAAGCTCACAATTTGTGAGAAACACATTTAAATGGATTTTATTTATTTATCACAAGTGCTAATTTGGAGCAACAATGATCTGCATGACTCCCAGATTATGTGTGTGTGTATGTGTATGTGTATGTGTGTGTGTATGTGTATGTGTATGTGTATGTGTATGTGTATGTGTATGTGTGTATGTCCGCCCATGTATTACTCACGTTGTGGGGACCTAAACTTGTTTACAGTCACATTGTGGACACTCACCTTACACGTGTGGAGACAAATTCAGGTCCCCATAATGTAAATCATGAAATTTTAGGATGAAGACTTTAGTTAAGGTTAGCGTAAGGTAAGTAGGGGTCACGGTTATGGTTAGGGTAAGTCTCCAGGAAATGAATCTCCCCAAAAGTCATGAAAACCTTATGTGTGTGTCTGTGTGTGTATCAGGTTCGTGGTCCACGGCCTGATCCCAGGGGAGACCTACGTGTTTCGTGTCCAAGCTGTCAACCTCTTTGGCCTCAGTGAAGAGTCTCAGGAGTCCTCTCCCATCGCTGTGGAGCCAGCCCTCGGTGAGAGCAAAGTCACATTTAGAATAGAGCTAAAAATGAAAAAAAAAAAAGTGCTTTTCAATGTTAACAATACAAATACAAACTGAAAGTTGTTCAAAGGAACAGATGAGTACATTAGTCTATATGTAACTCAAAAGAGATTATGAGATGACTGAGGACTCAGAAACATGATGGATGTTCAGTTTGATTTTCAGTGTGGCTCATTTCATTACTCTATCCAGGCAAAGGGGTGGAATATGGTATGTATGAAACAGTTCTGTTGATCTTCTCCCACCTGACTTACCCACTTTGTCCACTTCCACTTTGCATTATGTGTTTTAATCACAAAACTGGATATTTTCAATGTCACCTTACACAGGAGTAACAAAGTGGTGCCACCACAGAAACACTTGTACAATATAAAACTACTGCACAGTTACTCAGCTCAGGAGCTGAAAACCTTTTGTTGGATGTGTTTTTACACTGTGATGTTGAAGTAGGTCATATAAATATAGTTTGCTCACAGTTAACTGAAATAATGAAGCACAAATGTCTCATTAAGATGCTCTGTATAAGAGTGTAGAAATTTAGTATCCATGCATGTAAAACATGTAGTATTTTATGTGATTCAGCCACTCCCAGCGCTCCCTTTGGCATCACCATGCTGAGCTGTGACGGCTCCTCCATGACTTTGGCCTGGAAGAGTCCCAAACACTGTGGTGGCTCCAAAGTCAACGCTTACTACATCGACAAGCGCAACGCAGACACTTTGGTGTGGAAGGAGGTCAACCTGACGGGTGTCACAGAGAGGATCTGCACTGTGAGTGGCATCAGTCTCACGCAGATTTACACATTGCAAAAACTAATGGATGCAAGTTTGTTTTGGAAAGTTCTGACAAAATCTTTCACAGATCTGTTTGTGTGCAAGTATCCAAAGTGTTTTTATGGACTTGATAGAAAAATAATAAAAAAGTACTCATCAGAGAAATAACTCGTCAGAGATGAAGAGCAAAAGCTCATAAAGGCAAGCTCAGATTATTTATTATCTGGATACAGATCCCATTTTAATACCAGGTTTAAACGGGATGTTACATTCAGAGTCCAGTTATTAATCAGATCTAATAATCATGTCTCATCCAACTCTCTGGTTCTTCAGGTCGACAATCTGACGGAGGGAACCTTCTATGAGTTTAAGGTCCAGGCAGCCAACATGGCCGGTGTTGGCGTGCCCTCTGCTCCCAGCACCCCGATGAAATGTGAGGCTTGGACCATGGAGGAGCCAGGTAGGAGAACTTTCACTGCTTCTATAATATTACAACACTCGCAGCTGTCTGTCCTCAGTATTCTGCTGTTGAATGATAAGTGTGTGAGCTGGAAGGAAGACATGACGCAGGGCTGCTGCTTGTGCCTGTCATTGTAAAGACTTAAAAAGAAATATTTTTACTTGCAGAAAATACACCACAGTGGCTCTTAACTATGACATTGTGAGTGAGGCGGACCTCTTTCCTCTTTGGCCCTGCTCATGTTTTTCTGTTTTATATTCTGTCTTACCTCCAGGTCCAGCCTACGACCTGAGCTTCAGTGAGGTCAGAGGTCACTCCCTGGTCATCCTGTGGAAGGCTCCCGTCTACACTGGAGCGAGTGCAGTCACTGGATATTTCGTGGACATGGCCAAGAAGGGCTCATCAGAGTTTGTTACTCTGAATCAGGAAGCTGTGAGCCACCGTTACCTGCAGGTAGGAGATCAGCCATCCAGTCAGAAATGATACAGTACTTAAACGGTTTGTCTATAAGGACCCATTAACATTAACAGACCGTTGCTCAGGCTTTAAGACTTATTCTTTCATGAAATTTGAATGTACAACATGAGTTTAGGTGAATAGTCATGTCACACTTTACATCTAGCAATGTTTCCATGGTTTCCTGCAGGTGACTAGTCTGGAGGAAGGTGAGACATACGTGTTCAGAGTTCGCTCTGTCAACGGAAGCGGTGTCGGAAAAGCTTCCCAGCTGTCTGAGCCGGTCTGTGCCAAAGCTCTTGCAGGTAACAACAGCTTATCAGCTGACCTCCTCTGCAAGCTGCAGCTTTCATATTCACAAAATACCTGCGAACACGTTGGGGGTGTTTCAAAAGATGCATTCTTCATGTGGATCTGAATATTATATTTGAAAGAAGCTTTGTATGGGGCAGCACAGTGGCGCAGCAGGTAGTGCGTGTGCCTCACAGCAAGAAGGTTGCCGGTTCGACCCCGGGCGGGGCCTTTCTGTGCATGTTCTTCCGTGCATGCGTGGGTTCTCTCCGGGCACTTCGGCTTCCTCCCACAGACCAAAAAACATGCTTATTAGGTTAATTGGTGACTCTAAAATTGCCCCTAGGTGTGAGTGTGAATGGTTGTTTGTCTCATATGTTGCCCTGTGATCGACTGGCGACCGGTCCAGGGTGTACCCTGCCTCTCACTCGTCGACCGCTGGGATAGGCTCCAGCCCCACCCCACCCCCCCCCGCAACCCCGAAAGGGATAGGCAGTATAGACAATGGATGGATGGATAAACTTCGTGCGTCTATGTGTGTTTTTTTCATGAAGTGGTCACATGTTACTCATGTTCACAGGCACCAAGGAGATTGTGGCTGGTGTGGACGAGGAGACCGGAGACATCTTCCTGTCTCTTGAGGCCTGTGAGATCTGTGAGACGTCCAAGTTTGTGTGGTCAAAGAACTACAAACCCATCGGCGACTGTCCCAGGGTGGCCGTCACAACAAAGGGCAGAACGTAAGCTCGCCGCAAACCTGGACACGTCACAGAGGCTTCAGGCATTGAACAACCCAATTTCTTAAAGGTTTCCAGGAAAGAAGTATTTTACAGTATTACAAGGAAAATAGAGACAAAGCTCCGAGTTATGTTAGTTAGTTCACTTGGTTGTGTGCAATGAGTTATTTATGTTTCTCCATTTACACTGAATGTGTATGAATTCATTGCTGGAAACTTCACTCTTAATATATGTTGAAAAGTACACTTTACACTGCAGGAGGCAAACACTAAAACTATTTATTTAATTTATTTGTAAAATACAAGTGAAAACAGCAGCAGCTTCTCAGTTTGATTCCTGGTTGAGTTGATGGCTGTAATAGTTTTGACTTGCATAGATATTTCATAGTTTCTGTGTTTGTTTCTCAGCTCCAGACTGACTTTCAGTAACCCTGATAAAGATGATTTGGGCAGATACTCTGTGGTGGTCACTGACACAGATGGAGTCTCTGCCAGCCACACTCTGACTGAGGACGGTGGGTCATGTAGCGACAGACTAAATGTAGATTGTGGAGTGTTTTTCATCCTGCCTGTTAGGCTTTATTGATGTGGTTTGTTTGTTGCTGAGTTTGTTTTCTTCACTCTGCAGCCCTGAACACCATGCTGGAGCTGAGCTATGCCATCAGACATCCAAGTGAGTAATGTGCCTCAGCAGCAGACCTCCTGTATCAGTCAACGCTTCCTCAGGATCTAACCTTTGTGCGCTCTCTGTCTCCGTGCAGTCGTTCCTCTCAAACACGGCCTGAACTATGAGATTTTGGAGAAGGGCCACGTACGGTTCTGGCTGCAGGCCGTCAAATTGTCCCCATCTGTATCCTACAGGTTTATCGTTAACGACAAGGAGGTCACCAGTGGGGAGGTAACATCTTCAACATTCATATCAACTGAGTTCCAAAACTGAAGCGTAATTATACACTTTGTTAGGCACTCGTGAATGATCTAATGAATTCCAATACGACAGGTCTGTCAGGACATCTTTACAAAGCTTGTGGTGTTCAATCATGTTTTCAATCATAGCTATGTTTTGACAACCGCAGCTGAAATCAGGCTGTGGCTGATAAGGCCTTCGGTGTTCAAATGAGCACAGCAGCAGTCATACCTGTCAAACAGCTGCTGTAGCTCCACTTCTGTGTTGTCACTCCTTGAGGAAGAGTTACTAATGGTGTCTGATGCTCTTCGAGGTTTGTTTACATCAGTTGTGCTTAGAAACTGGTCACTGAAACCAGTTTACATTTTCATTTATAATCAGTTGAGAAATACACAACATGCATATTGTTCTCCATGTAAATGACTTGAATCTAGTTAGAAATTACTGCTTGTCTTTGACAGCATGTAAGTCCAGTAGCTTCTTTTGTGCATTGAGGACATAATTGAGATAGAATTCATGAATAGTCAAACACACCACACTCAGATTTGAACATTGATCTCTTGGTGTGTTGTGAATATAAATCTTTTGCTCTCAGGGACACAAGATCAGCCATGATGTGGCCACAGGAATCATCCAGATGACGGTGGATCATTTCACCAGAGCCAACGAGGGTACCTACACCGTCCAGATCCATGACGGCAAGGCCAAAACCCAGAGCTCCCTGGTCCTGGTGGGAGATGGTGAGGCTTTCTCCTCCCTCACATAACTGTCATTACATGGTTAACTAATAAGCTGACTGACTTTTTTTAGTAAATAATTAGTTTAGCAAATTGGTTTAATGTTAATATATCAATGAACCACGTCTTTTGTTCTTGTTTTGATAGAGAGACTCCTAGTTGCAGAAATTACATGCTGTGTGTTTACATAATTTGGCAGAAGCAGAATGTGAGTAATCGCTGAACATTATCCACATTTATTGATTATGTTTTTGTGTTTCAGTGTTCAAAGTTGCTCTGAAGGAGGCCGAGTTTCAAAGGAAAGAGCACATCAGGAAGCAAGGTACCAACAGACACTCCACCAAGGCCCCACTGTCATTATGCAGTGAACACCACTCACGCAAACAAAAGCTCTTGTTACACCCACTGTTATCTGTGAGTGTGTAAGACTGTCATTACCTCCGAAGAAGTTTGTGATGAAATCTGAGGTCAAATGATGGTGCAAGCAAAGAGACAAGCAAAGTGGATAATTGTTGGTTTGGAAGCAGGCATGTTTATGTTCGTACATAATACTGATAATATCCTAACTAACATGACTCCACTTTGTGGTTTTAGGTCCACATTTCTCTGAATATCTGTATTTCACTGTCACTGAGGACTGCACTGTTATGCTCGCCTGCAAGGTAATGTTTAGATCTCTCACTTCTTCACCTTTTTTTATCACCTGCCTTCTTCTTTTATCTCAGTGAAACAAATCCTTGTGTGTTTGTGCGTCAGGTGGCCAATGTGAAGAAGGAGACCACTTTCCATTGGTACAAAGAGGACGATGAGATTGTTCCAGAAACTCCTCCCAATGTCATGTCTGGAGCCTGTGCTCTGCCCATCCCTCTGGTAACAACTGCTGCATCCACACCGAACTCACCCATGTGGTGCTGAGAGCTTTCATTGGTTAACACACAAATACTCATTGTGACATGGTGGTAATCAAAAGTCAAAGCGATAATCTAAGACTGAGCTAACATTTAGCATGATTTAAGTCATTATAGTTGATTTGCATCATTAAAAGACTGTCTCCAAAGTCTAACATGTTTTCCCAAACTATAAAAAATTATAAATATTATGCACAGTTTTGATCTGGCAGCAAGCTACTGTAGCTCTTCAACGTTTCTACTGTCCCCTGTTTTGCAGCATGTTTGTGATGTCGAATGTGACACACCAGAAATAAAATGACAGAAACTCGTCTACCGTCAGCAGGAAGATCGTCAATCGCCTGTTTTTCCCCTCGTTTAAAAAAAACCTGCATACATGTGCTAATTAAAATTTTTTTGCACATGTCTAAAAATATAGTTAAAGTTGCATGCTACAGCTGCATGTCAATATTGTAATGTTTGTTTTTCCAGTTCTCCAGGAAAGATCAGGGCGTTTTCAAGGCCGTGCTGAGTGACGACAGAGGAAAGGACACATCTCAGTTTGACATTTCAGGCCAAGGTATTTTCTCTCTGTTCAGAGGGGGTCAATCACTTTGCTGTTTATTCCTGTAATAAACATGTTATAATGTATTTTGTGTCCTTCTTGCTTTGATTTTCAGTGTTTGACGACATCATCAGTGCCATCGCCAAGATTGCAGGTGAGCTTGATCGGCTGACTTTGTCTCCTTGTGTTATTAACATGATATGATGAATATGTTAAGTTGGCTCATTCATGGTGCGTTGATGAAAGTGAGACTCCTGACAACAGTTACTGGAAAGTCGGTCCACAGGATTTACACTGACTCTACCTCTCTGCTTAAACAAAAGCTAAGCTAGGGGCCTTAGGGAATCTCAGGATCACTATTTGAAAAGCCATCTGTAAAGTGTCAACAGTAGAAGTGTTGGCACAAGGGAAAGTTAAGCTTATGTTCATAAATATTCCAAGCTAAATGCATGCTAAGCGGTTTAAATTGCAAAGAAAACATCTTTTTTATCATCAGTTTGTCTGACTGAGTCCATGCGTTTGCTGCTGTAGGTGCTTCTGCCTCTGACTTGGTGCTGCAGTGTACTCCAGAGGGCATCAGGCTTCAGTGCTACATGAAGTACTACACAGAGGAGATGAAGACTGTCTGGAAACACAAGTACGCCTTGATGACTCCACCTTTTACAGGATTCAAATATTTACTCTCACTGCTGAGAAAACATTGTACCAGCTGTTGAGCTCTTTTTTGTGCAAACCTGCCATTGTTGTTTAATGAACAAGCCCAAAGGCGCCAAATTTTAGTAGCGTTAGTTTAGATTCATGTTCTAGTGCAGTAATATTTGCAGCCAGATACTGGTGCTTGATCGGTTTACCAGAAACCTATTCATCCATGTGCAGCTCAACAGCAGAACATCTCTGTGAAAAAACTTAATTTCAGCTTTCAAGAACAAAAACAACATATTAAAGATTGTGTTGATATCGACTATAACTCAAGGTTTGTCTAAAGGCTGATCTGAATGTACTCACTAGGCATGTGTACGGCAATACGGTTCGGGACATATTCAGCTTCTCTGGCTTTACCAATGGCAGTAACGACACACACACACACACACACACACACACACACACACACACTATGCAGCCCTGTGCATACTGTACTGTAGGTGGTGTTAATCAAAAACTCAGAGCAGGTGTTTCCTGCCAGCTGCCAAAAGAAAATGACCTCAGTTGATTTATTATTAGTGTTTTTTCCTGTTAAGGAATGTGACACTTGAAGCTGCATTAAAAAAAAGAAAAAAAAACTGCAGTGTTCTCCACGCTCTCTACTCTACTCATATTTTTCTCGATAAGATAGAAATCCCTCATCGGTCAGTTTTTAGTTGTTAAACCTTGAGAAGTGACTCCTGTGATGTAAACCCTGCAGGGAGAGTAAGATTGCCTCCTCTGAGAAGATGAGGATTGGCGGCACAGCAGAGATGGCCTGGATGCAGATCTGCGATCCCTCTGACAAGGAGAAGGGTCACTACTCCATCGAGATCTCAGACGGTGTGCAGACCCACACCAGAACCTTTGACCTCTCCGGACAAGGTGAAGAACTTTCAGCTGTGTCTCATTCATGAGTATCTTCATTTTTATCTTAATAATTTGTGGTCAATAGTTTTCTTTACCACATTTGTTTTGTTGTTTTCTACTTTTTTATTTTTGGTGAAAGTAAACTCAGTCTTCATGAGATTATGTCTCTTTTTGCAGCGTACACCGACGCCTATGAGGAGTACCTAAGACTTAAGTAAGTTTTATGACAGTACAGTAGTTTGTGAACATGTATCTTTAACTTATAACCACATTACATTAATCATACCGACGCTCTTCTGTCTTTCAGGGCAGCCGCATTTGCTGAGAAGAGTGAGTATCTGATTATTTATTAACTTTTTTTTTAAGGGACTTTGATCGATTTTTTAAACTTTATGCATCAGTCAAGGGGTGATAAGGTTTTTAGAGATCGACTCTTTGAGCATTCAGAGCCTCCTCAGATGCCTCACAGGCAAGTTATTTGCCTTCAAGGCAAAGTACTGCATAAATGCTGCATCTGAAAGTTGAAAGAGTTAGAGCTTCACATTCCTCCTCTTTGTCCTTCCCATTATCTCAATCTTGTTTATACTGTGACAGGTGAAGTCTGACATCACTTCACAGTGCAAACAGTGTGATGTTCTTTGCTGTGAGTTGTGTTTTCATACATGCTGCTGTCTCTCCTCAGACCGTGGCAGAGTGGTTGGTGGGCTGCCTGACGTGGTCACTATTATGGAGGAGAAGGTGAGGATTTCTCAGACATGCTGATATGAATCCGCACTATGTTAATCACGTGTAAGGAAGTTTTGCTTCAAGCAAGCAGCACTGCAGAAAAAAATCAACTGTATATACATGTACGTTATATTCAAAAGAGTATCCAAATACTATTGCCTTGAGAAGGATGGCTCAGTTTCTCAATGGAAAAATTTTGAATTGCACTTATCCGCCTCCAGCTTCTCAGTGGGCATTCAGATAATACTTTATATTAAGTTGCACCATTAAATGCTTATAAGCATGCATATTGGAAGCATATTGGCTCTCTATTGGTTATTATAAAGCATTTTTTAATGTCTTATTCCGGAAGTTAGGGGTTATTAAGGGTAAGGGTTATATTATTAAGATGAAAATTTATGTACAACAACTTCCTTACTATCAATAAACAGTAATTAGGAGGTTATTGAGGGAAAACTCATTGTCTTTGTCCTAGTCTTCAGGCCCTTTGAGGGGGTCCAGCTCCCCAGATGTGGTCGAAGTGTTTTTCTAGAATTTAGTTTAACCCGCTGTTTTATTGTTTTATGCAATAAACAAACCTGTATTTTTGAGTAAATCCTGACTTGACTCTTGACCCTCTGCAGTCTCTGAGCCTGACCTGCACCGTGTGGGGCGAGCCGACCCCTGAGGTCACCTGGTTCAAGAACGAGCAGGAAGTCCCCTCCACCGAGCACACCAAGGTCACGTTTGACGGCGGAAAGTTCGCCAGCCTGGTCATCAACAAAGTCACTCCTGACGACTCTGGCAAGTACAGCATCAACGTGCGGAACAAGTACGGTGGCGAATTCGTCGAGATCACCGTCAGCGTCTACAGGCACGGCGAGAAGATCCCCGAGCCCAAACTGGGACATCCCAAAACACCTGCTGCCACGCCAGCTGCTACACCTGCAGCCACGCCTGTGCCGCCAAAATCCCCAGCTCCCCCCTCCAAGACCCCAACACCAACCCCTTCCAAGTCCCAGACCCCAGCGCCATCCATGAAGAGCCCAACTCCAGCCTCTACCCCTGCATCCACCCCGGCCCCCAAGTCTCCAACCCCAGCCCCCAAGTCTCCAACCCCGACCCCGAAGTCCCCAACCCCCACTCCATCTCGCGGAGTCAAGTCACCAACCCCACCCAGATTCATGAAGTCTCCAACTCCACCCAGGAAGTAAGCGGCATTGGTGACGTCTGGGCTGGAAATGTTTGCTGTTAGCAAAGCTGATTTATAGCATGAGTGTGAAATCTTGAGCTGTTACTTTAAAGTTTATGTAGATGTAGTCACTGTTAAAAGTCCCACTTCTGAACTTCTGGACTACCACAAACAACAGGCTTCTAACCAGCTGAAATTCTTTCTATTTCTGAGATCTACTTGCAGGATATTTACAGGAAAAACCTACGAAAGAGGGACTTTTACAGTGGCTGCTAACATACAGTAGATGTCCTGCTCAGTTACTTCATATCATAACTGATCACTGTGCTTTTGACGCAGGTGCAAAAAAGGCACAAAACTAAGAAAATAAAAAAACAGGTTAAGATGTTTTTGTTCCATGTTTTAAAAGCTGCACCTTCCACTGCGCTACATTGGTGGAATGCCTGTATACATATTTTGTGGGTGTTAGAGGATAATTCAGGTTTATAGCAACTTGGTTCATATTTATCAATGGCATCAATAAAAAAAGAGGACACACGGCGCAAGAGACACAAGCAGTAAGACAAACATTTGGAAGGGAAATCAGAGGCCGGCAATGTAACTATTACCCAAACTGTTTGTCGTAAATGTCCATCGTGGTTTATAGACTGTCTTTCTGGTTCAACGTTGACCAACCCTCATATCATAGCAGACAAAGTTTCCTGTGCAATGAGGACTTGCCGCCAACATTTCAGGTTTGCTCACTTTGAGTTTTACCTCCAAATGAAGCAGTTTAGATTAGTTTGTTTTCCAACCTGTCTGAGCGATGTCACCATGTCATCAAGTTTTCATAACCAATAAGACCAAAACTATAAAAATAAGACCAAACTTGTTATAAACCAGAATTATCCTTTAAGCTGGGTGACCTGGGAGGTAGCAGGTACAGAGCTGGGGTTCTGTTGTCAATACCTGGGTGTGTAATTAACACCAGATACCTGATTATTTTTTTTTGTTTTTGCTCTGGGATGGTTTTCCTCCTTTAACAACAGCTACTTTTTCCCCCAGGTAGCTTTTCATTATGTGGAGATCTTAATGAAGCCAGTTAATGATCCTTTGAATAAAGAAATATTCACTTCCTGTCCTGGTCTCTGTGCCACAGAGTCTGTCTGTGTCCCCTGATGCTTTGTGATGGCAATAAACTTTACTAATCAATCTCCTTCTGTTGTCTTGGTGAGTAATCTCTCCGTACCCCAGATATGTCAGGAGGTAACATGAACAAAGTTGAAAATAAAAATGTACAGGCATTCTAGTGAAGGCACGCTCAAATGGACTGTGTGACAGGTGGAAAGGTAAATAAACCTGCTCCTGCCCCTGCAACCCAGGTGAGCTAAGATGGGGGAGGGGTGTGTTACAGTATGTGAGCAACAGGGCAGGTACAACAAGCTATTCGATGCATAGACAGTTCAAATCCACGCCTTAGTGCTGCTGGTTCATGCTGCAGAGTGCACATACCGAGGCTGACTGGAGGGTTTAACGTTGTTCTTTTAGAGCTGTTTTCTTGAAGGTTCAGGACACAGGAACAGGGGACGATTTCTTTTACCAGTCATGAAGTAAGTTCATTTAAGACGTTTTTCTGCTGTCGCTTGGCCAGTTTACAAGGATCATAATATTCAAGAAGTTACTACATGCCCTTGTATTGTTTAACTTGTGGTGAATCACACTTGACAGACGGGTTTTTGTAACTTTATATAGGTAAACTGCCCTTCTGTCGCAATGAGCTCTTCAGTATCTGTTGCTTCATTATAGCTGAGGGTCTAGTCTGAACAGAATGTTTAACAGTCACACAACTTGTCACACTGAAGGTAAAGGAGAGGTCTGTTGCGCGAAGACGCTCAGACAGGATCTGGCATCCATGGAGTCCAGTCTGTCCTACCTGTCTTCACTGAAAGAAGAAGAGCATCCACTTTACATCCAGCCTCATTACAAAGAAACCTATCGTCTGGCTATTTATGCCCTGCTCTGTGGAGGTAAAGAGGCCTACGAGGAGTTTCTCCATTCCGAGCAGATCAGCTACTTTCTGTCAGAGGAGGAGATCCTGTTCATTTTGGAAAATGCAGAGTTATCATTTGTGGAGGATGACTCCGAGCAAAAACAGGTCAAGGACGTGGTCAGTCCCTCCACGTACTTCCCAACTGAGTCGGACGAGGAGGTGCCTGATCTGGACCTGGGCTGGCCCGAGGTCTTGCTGGAGAGCATGGACACAAGCATCAGCATGCTGTTCCACCCACCCAGACAAAACACACCCAGCATCAAAGAAGTGGTTCGCAAACAGATACAGGAGGCGAGGCAGGTGAGAACCAAACAAATACGTGAAAAAATACTCTAGAATCTAGCAGGTGGGTAAATGTTCAGAGATTCATCTTCATTCATCATACTTACAGGTGGAGTAGTACAAGAACAATAGCAGTTAATCTATTGCACAAACACAATGAAAGGTGTTGCTTCACACAGAGGTAATGCACTCATGTTTCTCTGCATACAAAGCACGCTGTGGGCCTAAACTACACTTTACAGGAGAGAGCTCAATACAGAAGTTATTCTGCTTTATGTTTAATGCCGATAAGAAAGTTTGTTATAAAGTTCTTAGCTCTAAATTAAGCTCTAGATTTTCCTCCCCTTCCGCTGTTTGCATGTGCCAAGGTCTCCATCGCTACATGAAACAAGAAAGTCTGAGCTAGCAGCCTACACGCTCGAAACAGCAAGTTTCAGCAAAGCTACAAACGCCACTGACCGTGATTTAAGCAATGCACAGATCAGTGTGGAAGAGCTCCTGTAATACATGTCTATGGTTTTAATAAGTCCACTGAGCTCCTCCAGAGCTTAAGTACAGGCAGACTTCACCTCAAGGGCACCGATGATCAAGTCATGTTTGTCTTTTTTATTAGTAAAAGTTGTATAACATAGTCAACATGCCTTTTACTGTTTTATTTGTTTTCTTTTGGGGGGATTTAGCCATTTTAATGCCAGGGCTCGCCTCTCTATCTGCAAATGCTCCACCAAAAAAGTTACCTCCAACACTATTTTTCAAAGGCACTGTTGCCTGTTTTTATCTGTTTTATTTCCTTGGTTTGTCTGTTAGCAGGATTACGGAAAACCTACTGACTCAACTTTCATGAACCTTGGTGGAAATTAAATAGTGTTTAAAAGTGTTTCCAAATCACTGGGTGGAGACACTAATTCTTTTCACTTTCGTTAACACTGCAGGGGCATTTGGCCATGGTGGAATAAATGAGATACATCTAAATCCGGTAGATGGTAGTAAAATTCAACAGTGACAAAACATAGCTGATTGTAGAAATGCAATAATCCACAACACAATCCACATTCATGGGTTCCAGTAATCCACGGGTGCAGTCAACACATGTAGCTGCTCAAACTCCACACAGAAAGCAGTCGTTATGGAGCACTCGGGGACAGTGGCTTCACTGGAGAAACACAACAATCACAACAACTCTCCTCTCTCAAACGAAGGTGTGGCTATGAATATCTAAATACATACATCATGTAGCTAATTATACTCTTATTCTCGTCCACATGTGAAAATGTCAGCAATAACGGAAAAAAGTTCAAACTTTACACTTCACGAGAACAACCAATAATACTGGCTGTGATGTTTGAGCCTGCAGATTTGCAGATCATAGAAGAGTGGACTATTGGCTTTGGTGGAGGTCTGCGCTCACCAAGCGCACTTGTAGTTTTAAGAAATTTCCTAATTATTTAGAAGAATAGAATTAGAATTTCGGGTTAAAAAAAAAACAAAAAAACTATGTGATCTGGTAATTCCTCTGACACTGATCCATTCAACTGAAACATGCAGAAACAAATCACAAAATCTGGGTCGACACATCTGACTCAATCCTCACGCAAGAGCCTGAACTCATGAGCAGACACGCGTGTTAGTTTACGTGTTACAACACAGCCTGCCTCTCTGTCATAGGTCAGACCTGCTCTGTCCTGCCGCAGCTCATTCATTGTTAAATAATTATAATCTCTTGCTAAACTAGATGTTGATGATTCTGTTATAGGTTTTTAACTGTCAAAACTGTAAAAACAAACCTTACGACAAGATTAAATTAAGCCAATTCGAAAACAGCTTGTTGTGATTCAGTGGCATCGGGTCAAGTATATCAATAACTAAAAGAGAAGGATGCAAACAGTTCTGCCGCCAATACTACTGAATGTGTGCAGGTCCACGCCGTGCAGCACACTGAACATACCTCCTGTAGAAGAAGACAGGAGTTTGCTGGAAGTGACTGTGGAAGTTATTGGATAAAACACAATAATCAGGATTACAAATCAGAAAAGACAAAACAAGTAAAGTTGCTATAACAGTTCATATGTACAATGTTGTATTAGCAACATATTAGCCTCAGACAGCTAAAGCTAGCTTGATTAGCTGATGACAGAGAAAAATGAATGAATAAATTTCAATTCAGTGGGAGCCCAGCTATAATGAAGAGCGTCAGCAGACAAACAAGCTAAACATGGGTGTGTGTGGAGCGGATAAAAGATGAAAGTCAATTTTTGTTTGGTCACAGATTTGAAGAATGACTGGATGCCAGTTAACCAGTAACTGTGCCAGCAGGGGTTACCATAGAAACAGAGGTCCAGGTGAAACCATTAATAACTAATAAAACTTCTTTAGATATTATGATATTATGGTGTTATATCATATACTTGTAGCATATATTATGTTGTACTTTTATTAATAACAAAAAAAGTCAAATTAATTTTAAATACCTAGTTAAAAATAATAATCTATTTTTCAAAGCACATTTCAAAAAAACAATATCACAAAATGCAGCAATAAAACCGTTTGTATGAATCAATTCAAACCAGTGATGGAATTTGAGGTACTTAACTTGAATATTTATGTTGTCTATTCCACCACAAGGAAATTTTACACTTTTTACTCCTTGTATGCCTTAATTGTAATCCCTAAAATTTTGAGGCTTTGTATGGTGGAAACACATTTTTTTTCTTGAATCGTCGTGTTTTCTGAACCGTAATTTTGTTTTGACCCTCAGTGGTTTGGACTGTTTGTCTCCTTTTCCATTATTTTCAATCATCAGTCGATTGATTGAGAGAATAATGAGTCAAAAGAGCTAAAAATGAGCTCCACCTCAACCACCTGCAACAGTAACATCCTGCTTTTACGTGAGTGCATGAGTCATAACAATCTAATTATATCATTAAATAATAGTAGAACAAAGAGGTTTTTTTGCAGTGTAGTAGTATCACTTTTTCTTAAATAAGGGATCTGAACTCACAAGCATAATGTTGATAAACCCTCAATAGACAGCAGATTTTGACAAAATAACGTAAACATTCATCAGCTGTACCAGTGAAACCATAAACAGCAATCAAAATATAGCAGAACAACCAGACGTGAATCCAGCAGCTACTGAAGTTACAACAGTGGTTGTAGTTGCCAGCAGAATATTGACGTGCCAGAAAAACTGAGCTCCTGGGGCGAATTATTCACCATTCCTCTGTGTACAAGAATAGATGGCAAAAGATCTTGCTACAACGTAAAGTATATACAGCTTAACATATAAAGAACACAGTCCCTGCGCACATTTACATTGACAAGATGTTACTTTGCCAACGGTGAAATAGGTTCTAATGGAAAAGGTGAGCATAAAGGTCATGTTTCACTTTCAGACACATGACAATAACCGGCCGGCGTGTCTCAGCTTGACTGTACTCAATGTTCAGATACCAGCTCAATGTCTCCACAACTTAAGCTAATAATTCAGAAATTACAGCAGGGTGTGTGTGTGTGTGTGTGTGTGTGTGTGTGTGTGTGTGTGTGTGTGTGTGTCCACGTACAGGAAATAGACTTTCACTCCACAGATATCCACCATCTGAAAATGACTGATGAAATGTGCACAGTGTAGCAGCATGATGTGCGCTGATCTGTTTATGCATGTACTGCAAACAGTCATAAGTGAAGCAGGTAAAATCCAGTGTGAGCCTTTTTTAGAGTCATAGCATGAATCCTGGATGCTTTCAGACATGATTTCACTCGTGCTGTTTTCCTTTGGAGAACCACCCCGCTTATAATTTGCATTTGCCAAACATCTACCTCATACAACATGCTGCGATGTGTCCTGTTAATTATTAACCTCATAAAGATTTATATCAGGCCTGAAAATGGGGGTTAAACACAGGAAGCATCCCTTTTCTTCAGAGTATTCCCCACTGAAATGTCTTCAGTCATGACATATAAAATCACGATTTTAAATCTTTAAACCTAAAAAAACCTTTAAAAACTTAAGATGTTTTAGTTTTGTTCATGGATCCACATTCATTCCTTCATTCAGTCATTCATTCATTCACAGTGGCGAAAAGTAATTAAGTACATTTACTCAAGTACAGTACTGAAGAAGAAATTCTAGGTACTTGTACTATGCTGGAGTATTTCCATTTTATGCAAGTATATATTTTCTTGGCAAATATTGTATTTTTACTACAATACATTGGGTGATTTTGAATGTTTGTGATAAACCAAAGGGTAAAGTGTTTCTTTAAGGGTTATGGTTCTGAAGACATTTAAAATCCTTGTTGGATTAGCTGGAAAATGTATCTGAATGGAGCTAAAACAGGCTGTTTTTCTGAGCTCATGGAAAGTTGACTTTTTAGAGATACATGCTTCTCACAGGACAGCAATGGGACAATGTAGGAGAACAAACCTGCGGATTTATGAAGGAACTAAATATTATGTTTTAATCCAACAGTCTATCTGTGTTGGTGCAGGAGCACACACACACGCTCAGACCCAATGACCTCTGAAAACACGACTAAAGAACACAATCTCTTTCCACCAGTCATGAAGTTTTTAATTAACAACCTTGCTTTTCTCTTCAGATAAAGACTGCACCAAACTGGAAAAGCCACATATTAACTCCCAGGTGTAGCAGGTTAACCCCTACAGCGAGCATATGATGCACTGCTGTAGCATGAACTAGCCCACAGCACATGAGTTGTTATATGAGCTCAAACGCACACATTAATGCAGCAGTAATTAATCCAAGTGCATCGAATAAAATAGAAAAAGACCAATCTTGGAAGCCATCGGCTATCGTCTGATGATGATTTAGCCTCTGGGGGGCAACAGCCAATGTTTCAGGGTTTCTAGTGTAACCAGTGGACATGTGGGAAACAGATAACAGACATGCAGGCCAAGACTTCCTGTTTGTTTACAGTCGACAGCAACTCGGCATTTCGGCCAATCTGTATAAACAGATATCTGCATGATTTCAGATCAATTTAAAAAAAGATCAATCGTCAACAGATGATGGCTGATGGCGTCCAAGACTTCATTTCAGCTGATGTGATCTGCTTCTCTTGCTCTCCACACCAGCTGTTTACCCGCATGCAACCAAACTACTTACTACGTACTTTACCTTACATTTTACAGATAATGATTCTATACTTAAATAAGGTTTCAAATGCAAGACGTTTTTACTTGTAGTGGTGTATTTTCATGGCATGGTATTAGTACTTTCACTAAGTAAAGGATCTGAACACTTCTTCTACCACTATTCATTCATTCATTCATTCATTCATTCATTCATTCATTCATTCATTCATTCACACTGTCACGGTCAGCCTGTCTTCTCCAGGAGGACATAACAGTGAATGACAGTATTCTGATGAGGATTCTGTCAAGTCAGGAAGACTTTTCTTTTACAATTTCAAGATGCTTTTTACTTGGTGGAACTTTTGTATAAACATTCTCATTTAAGTGCCTTTAAGAGTCATTACTTTGAGCCCTCAGACATCCTCAGTCTGAATAAATATTGTTTTTTCTGTATTCAAAGTATCTTCAAATGTTTAATATGTCTCCAGGTTATTGCCATAGCGATGGATGTCTTCACTGACGTCGACATTTTCAAAGAGATCGTCACTGCCACGATGAGGGGAGTGGCAGTCTATATCCTTTTGGATGATTCCCACTTCAAGAGCTTCCTCACCATGTCGCACAGGATGGGCGTCAATATCCAAGACCTCAAGGTGAGAAATAATCACCACCATCAAGCACAATGTTCGATGCACTAATGTCAAATGAAAATGTTTTTGAATACGGGGAGAATAAGACCTAATTTTTCTTTTTCGGGGTTTGAGAACATAATGATCATTTGTTGAGAATGCAGACAAACGTGTACTTACATTAGTTCACTCAGACTACTACTATGCCCCATTTACTTAATCCTTCATCTGTTTTCATGACACAATATTTTATTTTCCAGCATTAGATGCAGGGAAGTGAAATATACACTGACTTTGTTTGAATTTGTTTTAATTCTGTATTTCTGCACCTTAATGGCCCCCACCCATCACATTCCACCCAGCGGTTTCAATGTCCAACTACTTTCTGTTCCTAGTAGCACTTTGTCCACAAGGATTCATGTAATTTTCATGCATGGAAGACATATGTACTGTATGTTTGTTTCAAGGTTCAAAATTGGCTAAAATCAGGCAAGGATGTACTCAGGACTGTGATGTTGGACATATCTTGCAACTTCAGTGAGTGGACATCTTTGGGTCTTAGACGCTTAAAATGTTAGCATCTTAAGTTGTTATTAAACCAGACAGACACAGGCGTTGTATCACCTTAGAATAAAGAATTCATTTAAAAGCCTTGAAAACACTTTAGTCTACTCTTAAGGTTCTGGTGCTGTTTTTAAATGCACTCTGTGGGCTTCTTGTCCATTATTAGGACTATTGGTCATTGTTCTTATGAATGGCTTCCAATGTGGTTTGTTCTCATGCATTCTCACGTTCTCAACAAGATGCACAGAAAGACATAAAGTGCTGCACAGACAGGAATACAACTTACAACAACTTCTTAAATATGATGTGATATGGACCTTTCCTAACATTGAGGGGAAAGCTACACATCTTTCCACTCCTTCAACTGTATGTTTGTCACTTTGTATTCCACTGATGTTTCCTGCCAGAGGAAGTTTGGCCTGTGGCATGACCTTTCGTCTATTGGCAGCAGCGTTCAGTGGATTAAGTCTGACATTTGCTCCACACCCTCGTGAAAATGCTGTCATTTACCAGCATTCCCCTGCTGCGTTTCTACCTGTCATTATCATACGAGACAACTGCAGCGACCGTAGGACTGATCTGTTAGCATGGCTGGATTTTCCTGTTGAGCAGTATCAGGACGACGTTTCAACAGTCCAAACAAGAAGACGTCACAGCGAACACAGTGCCGGCTTTGTGATCTTTGTGCAAATTGCTTAGCCAGTAGCCACATCAAAATACCAGCCTCAGAGAAACTGATACACAGGTTCAGTCTTGTAGAGTATCACGAAGGGTGTGTGTGCTTGTCTGTATGTGTGTGTGTTAGTAACGGAAATGGAAAAATCTACTGCTCTGCTCATTTAATTTCCACTTATGAAATCAAATCTGGTCCGGGGGGCATGGCCACCCAGATACAATCACTGGCCTTGCAAAAGTAATTTAATTTAAGTTTAAGTAAAAATACATTTAGTGTAAAAAAGGCACAATGAACAAACAATTACTCAGTTAAATAATGACAGAAAAATTCTTTCTTTCCCTGGCTGAAGTCGCTCTAACCTGGTGCCTCTTTTTTTGGTTTCTCCATCAGAACCTCCGTGTTCGGACAGTCCAGGGCCAGCAGTACCGGTGTCAGTCTGGAGTGAAGTTCAATGGAGATCTGGCTCAAAAATTCATTCTGGTGGACTGCCGAACAGTGTTGTACGGAACATACAGGTGACCCTCTAACAATTAAACCAAGATATTCAATCCACCTGGTGCCTCTTATTGTTCTGCACTTTTTTTAACTAAAAATGGGTCAACTGAGATGAAACCAGAAATACAGCACACTGTATGTCTACACCAGACAACTTCTTGTCTGGGTAAGGAAAAGTGTTTTTTAATGCAAGTTGTAAATGCACACAGAAGGCATTGTGATCGAAATGCAGCCAGACCACATTTTAGGCTTGCATCATGATCGGATCTCAGCCAGGTGTAAATATGCACAGAATAACCAGTCGTAAGAAAAAAAAATGTGTCTAGCCACTCGTTAGCTCTAGTAATCCTGGCAAAAGGACAAGTGGTGGCTGAGCAGTAGCAAGTCCTGGACACACCTAAAAGTGATTTAGGTGAATGACGCACATACATTTCATTTCATTTGTCCAACAGTCCTGCTGAACTAATTTTCATATCAAAATGACCAAAATATCAAGCAGGCAGCAAGAAAACAAGACCCAAATGTAAGAACAGTTTAGTGATTTATTGGAAAAATGTTAATACATAAGCTTACAGGGAAGGTAACAAGACTCAAGAGGTTAACTCGGGGCAGGCAGGTACAGGTACAAAGTTTGAGTTCAGGTTCAGGGCCAGCTGGCTGAAAAGCAAAGGCAAGAAACAACACTGACAATCTGGCAACTGGTATATATAGTGACAGGATGTCTAAGGGAATGAGACACAGGTAAGCAGGTGATTATGGGAATCAGGTGATGAGGAATGATGTCCGAGGAGTGGGAGCGTGGCTAAAGGAGGGAAAAGAAAGGTGGAATAAAAAAACAACTGGGGCAGCTGTCATCCAATACAAAGGCTCTGGGTCAGATGTCATTAACCAGATGGTAAATGTAGATACAGATCACATGTTAAATCAGATGAGTTCAAGTGACAAACAGTGTGCATCATTTCTGGTTTCTTCTTTGTTCCCAGATTACAAAGGGAACATTGATTTGTGACGTTAGTGAAGAGTCTGGCTGTAACTGAAAGCCTTTCTCACATCAGTCTTCATTAGTAAGAAGAAAATTATTCACAATGTTTGACAGTTGTAGTTTTTAAGACCTGGTTTATATCTAAAACACATCTACAATTCAGATAATAAAGACTTGCATCAGTTATTTATGATGTGGAAAATCTATGTACCATAATCATCCTTGCTGGCTCTCTGACGACTGTGTTGCCATGTCTTTTGCAGCTACACGTGGTCATTTGAAAAGATCAACCTCAGCATGGTCCTGGTGATCACAGGTCAGCTGGTTTGCTCTTATGACGAGGAGTTTCGAAGGCTGTTCGCTCGCTCCACGGTTCCTCCAATTCAGTCCAGGGAGAGGGCATCTGTCCAGAACCTGAGAGACCTGCAGAGCCCAAACTCCAGCCACCTTTCCCTGCATCAGATTCACATGAGATCCAGAGAGATTCACGGCCTGAGAGGTGCTCAGGACGACAGGTTTAACAATTCCGGCATGTTGACCAGGGGGCTGAGCATGCAGGACAGGCTGCATCAGTCTCACTGTTCTGATATGGGGAATCTGATGCGGGGACACAGTTATGGTGGAGAACTGCAGAAGTTAAGTTCCCTGACTCGGCTGAGGATGGGGACAAAGGACATTGGAGCCTCTCTTACTCCTGAAAGGACTGGATCTAATCTGAGAGGGACTGGCGACTCACTATCAAACAGGCTGTCCCAGCAGCACCTTAGGCACCAAACTCTCTACGGAGCAGACCAGAATCTGATACCATTCAACTCTGAATCATCACTCCACAGGTGGAAAATGGAAACATATCTTAGCATGCCTCTAGATGCATCATGTGATGTGACATCCCCAGTAATATCTCCATATAGCAGTCTCACAGGATTAAACGAGCAGCAGTCACAGATGATTCACAGCAGGTCGAGGGACATTAAGTCCAGGATGGAAGAAATGAGGCAAAAGAGGCTCAGTCTGCAGGATTTCACCAATCTCAGGCAAAGCCAAGAGTCACTGAGGTCTGCGTATGTGACAGAAAGACCTAGCTTTATGTCTTCATTAAGAGGTCTGGACAAGAGTGTGGCAGAGTTACAGCCAAATACACAAAACGGTTACAGCCTGGAAACAGCCAACCACAAACACAGTGACCCAAATAAAGAAGGAATTCTGACTGATGGCCACCGCTCTGCCTCTCACTATGATGTCAAAATGATGGCAGAACGAAAGACAACGCACAACTGGCATGAGCCTATTTCCAGGACAACCTCAGCTGGTGATTTAAATATGAGACTAAACGATCCGTCGCTCAAGCTCCCTCATTTGCAGTCCAGTGGTCTCAGTATCCAGCAGTCAAGACCAATGGAGTCTTTGATTGAAATCCCTGAAGAGAAAGAGGGTTCAAACACACGAGTCAGCACTTCGGACTTCACTGTATTCAAAGATGGAAATGAGGAGATTCACAGAGATGACAGAGTTGTTTTAAAGGAGAACTGGAGATTACCTGCAGAATCACAGCATCAGGATCATACCAGAGGAAGCCATGCTTCTATCGGTAACATTGCCAACAGCTCAGGCTCACCTGTTCCAGGAGGACAGAAATCAATACTGAATGAGACACAAACTCTCCCAAACACTTCTATGGGAACTCAGCATGCAGTAGATGATAATAGTCATACAGAAAAAGGGCAAACACAGTGCGAGGAACCAAGCCTACAAAGGAAAAATTCCATGAGAATGAAAGTATATTCGCTGCTTACATCAGATGACAAGAAAGCATCCAAAAAAGAGGAGAAATCAGTCCAAAGAAGGTCCTCACTGAAATCCACGAATCCTTCAGGATTCTTCACAGACCATTCACAGGCATCTGTGACAGACCAACCAACAGAGACAGACAAGCCAAAATCTCCATTCCTGAGATTATCTAGTCAGCGTTCAAGCAAAAAGAAGGCAAACCTTCCAGCAGATCAGGACCGAGGCTCAGGAGGCACTCTGAACGAAGAGGGACCGACTGTCTATCAAAGACAGAAAGTCTACAGTCGATTTGAATATTTTTTGAACACTGATAATATTCCCAAAGACAAAGGCTCTTCACTAAACAAGCCTCACTCTGGCTATCCAATGCATCAGACACAAAGTGGTACTGAAAACAAACTGGGAAGATTCATGCAGCGAGTAGGGAATCTTATAGGCAAGAACAAGTAGGGTTACAGGAAGAGAAGAAGGCCACACCCAGCAATGAAGGCAAAGTTAGTGCTTCTGTTGTTTATTCATTGATTGGCTCTTTCTAGTCACCACTGCAGTACACTACATTTTTCCTTTAATGGGTTTGATAATGTGCCTAAGATCAGGGAATAGATTTACCACTGATGCCAAAACACAAGATGTAATATATCAGGTACTAACTAAATCAGTGTCCATCTACCCTGAATTGGATGTCACATGAAAGCAGGGTTGATGTGAAAACACCAGCAAGTCGTTAACCAATGAAGTTAAAGCAGAGTCGATGTAACAGTAATGCTTGTAGACAGGGCGAAATATTTTGTCAAGTAGGTTTAATTGTAAAAATGTTTACTTAAAATACATGTGTGTATATATTAAATGTGTTTGTTTCTTTTGAAAGTTTGATTAAAAGCCCAGTGTGTAAGATTTGGGGGGATCTATTGGCAGATTATAGATACAGCTGTGTTTTCATTGGTGTATAATCACCTGAAAGTAAGAATTGTAGTGCTTCATTACCTTAGAATGAGCTCTACATCTGCAGAGGAAGCAGCTCCTCTTCCACAGAGTTCGTCCTGTTGCACCGTCACATTTCTACAGTAGCCCAGAACAGACAAGGGGTGAGGGATTGCAATCTGCAACCTCACCACTAGATGCCACTAAATCCTACACACTGGTCTTTTAAAGGTATAGTGTGTAAGATATGGCCAGGATTTTAGTGCTACTACTTGATTTTGTACATTTTCCCTGTGTTTTTGTTGTGATAATTGTGACATTTATGGCTCATGCTCATGGTATGTGTGGCTGCAATACAGACATCCAGATGTGTAATAAATAAAACAAACCACACAGTAAAATCACGTCAAATAATGTAGCCTAGAAACCTAGATTTCAGTGGTATCTGATGAAGAAGTCAGACTTCTTAATGACTTTAAAGATATCATTAGACAAGAAAACTGTGATTATGCAGAGGAACTTGGACATTGCTTCTGGAAAGAGACCTGCTGTAAAATATCTAAATGTACTTTTTTAATGCAGGTAGCAGCACTAGCAAAATGTCTTTTGTAAATTGGGGCAACTGACAGTTTTTCTGTCAATTCTTGTTGTGAAAACAGTCACATGTGAAAATGTGGATTGTTAAATGCAACGCTTAGAGGGTTGGGGAGATATTCAGTGTAAATGTAAGCATACAATGTTCATATATGAAAACTTGTTTCTCTAGAGCACTTGCGTCTTGTGTCGTTTGTCTTTTTTGTGGAGAGACGGAAGGTTTAGCTGAAAAACTCTCTGATTCTGAGGTCATAGATGAAGTACCTCTACAGGAAAGCAACTTAAAGTCAGTAGCCACACTAGTGGCCCCAAGAGGTTGTAATGTTTACTACACACCAGAAAACAAAAATTACTGACAAGAATAAAAATGGAAAGATAATTCTTAGCATTAGGATTCCAGCATATTTTATCTTCTGTGACACAATTAGCCAGTGAGTAGGACAATACCACTTCCTTTTTTTATTGCACTGGTTAATGATGCATTTCTTATAAACTTGTATGTTCACACTTGCAAAAGAACAGCTGTGTCAGTATTGTTCTTGATAGTAATTGTAAAAAATGCACACACAAAACTGCACAAGACTGTTGTGTACATTGAGGGTGTCCTCATAGCTTTATTTTGAAATGACTCGGAAAAATATCTACAATCTGTATAATAATAATAATAAGGTGTCAGTAATATATAGAATAAAAAGCTTTTCATTCAAGCTGTTTTTCATGCTTTTATTTGTGTAGCAGGAGGAAGTGTGTTCCCCATAAAACAAGGAGGAATTCTAGATGAAATACTCTAAGCACTTGTTCCTCTCATCATCCAGTTCTTGGGTCTCAATCTCAAACTTTTTCATGGCGATGAAATACTGAACAAACGGCTCTCCGAGGGCGCTGCGGATGACGTGATCCTCCCCCAATGCCTCCAGAGCATCATCGAGCTTCACAGGAATGGCAAACTCCTTCTGCTGACTGGGGGCTTTGCTCAGACTGCTGTCGACATTCAGGTTCCGTCTGATGCCGTCCAGTCCTGCGGCCGCAGTAGCAGCCAGCACAATGTAAGGGTTGGCCATGGCTGAGCCCAACTTGTTGTCAATGTGCGTCTCCCTCCCGCCATGACACTTGATATTAAAGGAGCTGCTGTTATCGTTGCAGCCGCAGGTGGCGCACAGCACTCTTTTGGGGTCTTTGATCGTCTTGGCAATGTGGCTCCGGCAGCCCAGGCCGGGCGACATCAGGCAGCTCAGAGCAGCAGAGTGGGTAAGGAGCCCGGCCAGCCATTTTCTGCCGATCTCAGACAACTCCCCTGCCTTCTCCCCAGTGTGGAAGAGGCTACGTCGGCCATTAGCATCCCACAAACTGTGAGAGAGCACCCCAGCATTGTACAGACCATCGTCTGTGAAGAAGCTGGCAATGTAGCTGTGTTTACGAGCCATCTCTTTGATGCCGGTGCGGAAGGTGAAGGCGCTATCTGCGGCCGCAATCCCAAATTCTGGCCTCAGGTTGATCTCCATCTGCCCAGGCCCACTTGCAGAGGCGATGCTATCAATGTCTGCACCCATGCAGTACATGCTATCCACCAGCTGCTGGAAGAAAGGCAGGTCATGGTTGCTGAGCAGGGTGGTGGCCGGGAATAAGAGTGTCTTTGGGCCTATCCGGTCTGGCGCTCCAAGTACACAGCATTCATAGGTGAAGGATGAGTGCAGGGAGAATCCCATGCTTTGGAGCTGGCCGAGGAGCTGCTTGGCAATGAGGCGAGGTGAAGTGCGAAGGGGGCTTCCTGTAACCGTGCAGGGGTCACAGATGACTCTGGCTGTCTGCTCAGCCCAGGGTAAGACTCTGAAGGTTGGAAGATCAGGGATCAGAAGGACATCACTGCTGAAGTTGGCAGTGCTGGCGTTGTCCACTTCGTTGCTCTTAGGGCTCAGGGTCAGCTCCAGGTAGCTTCTCGGCATTGGGACCCCATATACTGCTTTCTCCTGTGGATACAACATTTGCATTGAAGCAGTAGTTTGGGAAAAACAATCATTCATTTTCTTTTTGAGAGTTAGATAAGAAAGTCAATACAACTCTGATGTCTGTTAAGTATGGATGCATAGTTTAGGTGATTAGCATAGCTTAGCATAAAGACTGGAAGCAGTGTTAGCCTATTTGTGTCCAAAGTTCAAAAAACACCTACCAACCCCTCTAAAGCACATTAATTCACACATCGTATCGTATTTGGATATTTTATACACAACAGTTTTGTTAAAATGGCCATTTGTGTTTATAGAGAGAGTTAGGTGGTGTTACTAAAACCTTAAACCATCCGCCCAGTACTTCTGTTTTTTTGTTTTGTTTTGTTTTGTTTTGTTTTGTCTGTTTTTTTGTCATTTTTATCTAGCATGTTAATGTCATTTACACATTCATGTCCCCATCAGGATGACTTAGTGATTTAACTTCTCATCTAGTGCCTCCATCTGGTCAGAATTATAATGTTTAGTTTATGAGTGAGCACTTATGTAGGCTACTAAATACTTGCAAAGGTAGTTACTCAACAGTACTTTGTGTTTATGGTAATTAGCAAATATCAGAATGCTAATAGGTTTTAATAACAAGGTACACATATTACACATACACCTGCTGAGCATGTTAGCATGCTGGCATTAGCATTTAGCTCAAGCACTGCTGTGCCTACGATCAGTCTCACAGTGTCTCTAGCGTGGATGTAGGCGCTTTGTCATGTTGCAGTTCTGTTTGTCCATCCATCCATCCATTGTCTATACCCAACCATCCCTTTTCAGGGTTGCGGGGGGGCTGGAGCCTATCCCAGCTGTCGGCGGGTGAGAGGCGGGGTACACCCTGAGCCAGTCGGCAGCCGATCGCACAGCAACATATACAAACAAACAACCATTCATACTCACACCTAAGGACAATTTAGAGTCACCAATTAACCTAATGAGTATGTTTTGGTCTGTGGGAGGGAGCCGGAGTGCCTGGAGAGAACCCACACATGCACGGGAAGAACATGCAAACTTCATGCAGAAAGGCCCCACCCAACCCGGGGATTGAACCGGCGACCTGCTGTGATCGTGATCGTGTGATCTGCTTAAATGAGTTAATTAGTGAGAGCTGTTGGTTGACATGTTTTTCAAATTGGACATAGCATTAGCCAGGCTCGCACTTTCTTCCAGTGTCCAGGTTTTAAGATAAGCTATGCTAATCGCCTCCCTGTTTCAACTTCATGCAGTTTCACGCTGAGACAAGATTGAGAATAACCTTTTAACTAAAAGAAAGCAACAAATCTGGCATCCCATTTAGCTCACACTTGTTTCCCTGCAACACTTTTTGCTTTTGCCAGAGCCCTATCTCCATAAATTGCTCTTCTCTATGATACAACAATCCTTCACAATAGATAGAAAGGTGAGGTGATTACATGGAAGAAGCGGACAGGCACTGTCTTGGACCTGGACACCCCGTGGAGATCGGTGGCCTCAAAGCGGACGAAGTTAATGTTTTCTCTGGCAATCTGCTGCTTGATCTGCTCCATGGCTGAAATGAAGCTCTGATTCGCAAAGATCTCGATGGTCTCGTTTTCGTTATCTGTGGAAAAGAATTTGAAATATCAAATATGTTTTGTTTCTTTCAGTATTTCTAAAACTCAAAGCTCCAGTTGTGTCAACACCCCTTCAGTCAAGCCAAAGTCAAATCCCAAACCAGTTCTGTTGATTTCAAGTCAGTGTTGAATACAGCTGGACAATAAAAATATGAGCTTATTGCAGACATACGGTATCTGTCTGTATGTCGGTTATAATAAGAAATTGCAGGATGGAAATGCCAGACAAAGATATGATTAATTTGGAAACGCTGTCAACAGTACAATGTTTGCCCACCAGAGAGCGCTGACAAGTTGATTGTTCAAATGCACAGTGTCTAGTTCAGAATGTATCTTGATCACAATCAAAATCAAATCCCATTGAAAATCAATCTCAAAGGGCAACAGACGGTTGTTCCAAATGCAAAACTAATGATTAAGGAGTTTCGTAGGGATGAAAAATGATGTCGATCCTACTGCTAGAGATCAATGGCAAGTTACTTTTACCAATTGACAAATCAATTCATAGAAATTTTCATAGAAAAGTCCACAAATAGATATTGCTCATTTTTCAGGTTATAGAAGTCAATATCCATCAATCCTGAATCCAAGTCCAAGTTAAAACAGGAACAATAATGAAACAAAACCGAGTACAGTAATACTTGAGCACTGTAGCCCTGTGAGCCAGGAGTTTGTCCTCAAAGAGCTGAAGCTATCTAATGTGTCTCACAGTATTTGCTCAGTTTTGACTTTGTAAAAGATATTTTATCATATACATCATGGATAAACTTGTCTTTTAGCCAAAGCTTCACCAACCTGAATGAGAAGCTCCAGTCTCTCCCCAGTAGCCGCTGCTTGCATCTGTGCCTGTCCTGACTCCAGGCTGCCTATTTGTGTTGGCATCAGACCTGAATGAGCTGGACGAATCCATGCTGGAAGGCAGCTGAATAGATGTGCTATCTCTGGAGCTGGGCCCCCTTCTGGAAGCGTCAGACTGGGGTTTGAAGGTGCTGAACGCCCTATTGGGATTTCCATCGTCGTGCTGTCTGTCGGGTCTTCCACCACCACCTCCACCACTGCTTCCGTGGAGGTACGTATAAGGACTTCCTGGCTTCCCATCATCTCTTCCCCGGATGCTGAGCAGAGGACTGTCCCTAAGGACGGTCTTCAACTCCTCCATGGTCTGCCGGGGGACACCCATCTCACCGTAGGACACCCTGGTTTGAGAAGACGCCTCTCTGCTCCAGTCCTCCCCAACACCAGGCTCATCCATGGGATCATCGACTTGCTCTGGGGGCCTGTGAGGCAGAGGGGCGATGGAGATCACAGTGGGGATGTCTGGAGGTAAAGGGATGCTGATGGGAGCGTGGACGATGGATGGACCTCCTCCTCTGCTGCTCCAGTGCACTGGAGGCACATATTTCCCAGTCACCCTCACTCCCTTCCTGTTGCCCAGGCTCATCCCTGTGCCATCTATTTGGTCTTTGCTTCTATTCTGACCCTCCTGGAAAACACACAGTGGGTCTATCACAAGTACGGTAAGAGATGGTTGAGTTTATATGAAATGAGTTACTAAAGAGTGCAAGGAATCGGGAGCCAACCTACACAACAAAGTCAATAAAAAAGATATATTTGAAGCCAAAGCTGTTGCGTCCATTCACACCTTTGTGCTGAAACAAAAAAATGTTAGATATGGAGTTGTTACCTTGAAATCTTCAGAGTCATTCATTCTTTGTTTGCACCCTTTCATGAACTGTGATTTGGAATTTGATAGCCCTCATGTGAAGGCAGAGCCTCACTCGCACATTAATTTTTATAGACAATTGGTACAATGGTGACCGATTAGAAAATTCTTTTTGCCTCCCAACACCGACAGGAGTCCAGCTGGAAACTGGCACCTGCCGGCTGCTGGTGGACACTGAACCACTGCTGCTTTGAGCTCATTGGCTGACCGCGAGGACAATTCAGTGCTGCTTTTGTGCTGTTGCAGTGAAACCGCAGAGCTCAGCAGCTCTGTTTGTGCTTCCAGAAAGATATGAGAGCAAAAGTATTTATTCCAGAGAGATGAAAACACACTGTGAGGCACAGACAATGGCTGCGGGTAGTGATGGTCTGTGCGTGAAAGAGCTGCTGTCTGAGTGAAATCTCTCCAATCAACAGTGTGTTTTCTTGAGGAACAAATTGAACATGTTCACAGGCAAACTCAGTTCAAACAAAAGCTTTGTTTTTCTGCTTACTGGTTTTAGTCAATGCAGTTTTTTACTAAAGAAGTATAATTGTGCGACTTCCTAATGAGTTAAATGTAATAAAACAAAACAATCTCACAACAAGGTCCATTTAGTAGCTGTTCTGGAACCTTCTATCGTACCACACAATCTGCATCAGCAGATTTTCAATCTCAACCTAGAAGTCAACAGGGATGAAAAGTCCTCAAAATATAAAACAGTGAAATTTAAATCATCTAAAATATCACAGCAAATTGATGAAGAGCATGTGACACAGTTAAAAGCTCCAGAGCAGCCACTAATCCTGGACCTGGACCTGGAGCTGACTTTGTTTTGTCAACTGTTTACAAAGTCAAAATGGACTTTCAGTTTATATGTTGTACTTAATGGCTATTCATTAATGGTCTGTTTTCTGGCCAAGCATGTGTGCACATACAGGTAATTTCACTGTGGTTTATACATTGCACTCAGTGTACTTGCATAACAATAAGTTAATTAGTGCACATATATCAAATAAACAATAAGATAAAAGAAAATGTATTAATACTTCATAGAATCATAAACAGTTCAGAATATTTATATACATTTTTTTATAAGTAAATCTTTTATAAGTAAAACTTGTGAGGTTGCAAATAAAATCTTAATAAATACATTTTGGTCCAGATGTTCTGCAGCTTATTTGCTGGAGGTAACATGTTGAACTGTTTATTGGAGGATAAACAGACCAATCAGGTTTTGTTGAAGGTGGATAAACAACACACAAAATGATTGGCGATGTCGAATTTTATGGGTGTGAAGAGACAGCCAGTAACTGGAGTTAAGTGTACCAACTGATCACTTTCTTTGTTTCTCCTAAAGCTTGTGCCAAATGACATCACTCTTTCCAGGAATCTTCCTGAAAGTCATTAGGAAATCAACAGGAAAATAAAGTGTTACCGAAGGACAGTCCACACCCCAAATATTGTTATATGAATGGGTTATTGCTGCTCTGTTAGTAAAACATTAATGAACTGGTGATTTATTAACCATTTATAGAGCCATTAATTACATCTTACAACTCTAAAGTTTCGCCTTATTAGAAAGTGCCCTGATATAATTAAGGTTTTACTTGAAATTGCTTAAATGCTTTCATATATTTAGCAAACTATGACTACAACCTATCTGCTTCTATGATGTGCTTCTACTACTTCGACTACTTTTGCTCTACTTCAGTGCCTCAGTCACACTGCTGCAGATCGGCTGTATGTGTGGAAGTCACTGGACTGAATCTCCAGCTGTAATGACTCAGCTCTGACTTCAATACCGATGACTCAGGATGAGACACTGATGACTTTGGAAGTAAACATCAAATGCCCCATTAAAGAGAACTTAATTAGGATGCAATCGCCTCAGAAATCAGCTTCACATCTTATCGGCATAAACTTAAATGTGCTGGTTAATGATACAGAACTCCACGTAATCAGAAGCTACACCGTACCTACCATTAACAAAAATGTACTTTTATGTATTTTTAATGAGGGTTCATTTGTTTTTATACCCTTACACATTTTTAAAACCCAACAGTTTTTCCACTATTTTTTTTTTTTAATGTAAAATCCCTCACTTTAAAATCTTAGCCAGAGTAGATGTATGAGTTGTAGTTTTGTAAATTGAATTTGTTCGTAATGTTTCAGTGATTTCTGGTGTCCACATGTGGCTGCATGGAGGTGAAAGAGCAGTCAGGCCTCAGCAGACACCACCTGACCAGTGCAGCATGGAGGCAGAGAGATGTCTGGGCAGAACACCTCACATTTTCAGGGTGGGGTTTTAAAGAGCTGCGGCAAGCTGGAGACAAGTCAATAGAGGGAAAACCGGAAATTACCAGTGTTTCTCTTCAAAATAAGCTTAAGGTGTGTCAACAACTAAGCAGAGACAAACCAGTATTTGATCATTTTACTTTCGCCCTGTGTTCAGAGAGGTTCAGAGAATTAACCTGTTGGCTGATCAGACTCCACCTTGTCCAAAGCTCAGTCAAAGTTTGTTTTTGTCTTTTGTCCGATAATTGAAGGGTTGACACTTTGGTGATTCAAGATTTTTTACATGCCATTCAGCAGCATGTTCAGTCGCATATTGGCCTGAATATTAGGATTTGTATGTGAACATGGTCATAGGCAGGATCTTAGAAAAGCTGTATCCAAAACACCAACCTATTCATTTCATTTTTGTAAGTTTTATTCCTCTTCTATCCTTAATGCCGACCTGTTTTTCCACACAGTACATTTTATTGCTCTGTTTATGTGTTGGTTGCAAAGCACTTTGTAACACTGGTTTCGATAAGTGCTAGACAAATAAACTTTAATATTATCATAAACTTTACAACAGTAAAAAAAAAACTCTAAAGATATTCACTGTGCATTATCAGGGAATCGTCACATTGCTGCCAAGTGGAGGGGGTGTTTTATTTTGAAAGTTCTGACAGGAACTTGGCTTCGTCTTTCTTTCAGCCTGACGGAGTGTTCGCAGTAGACCAGGAGACTTCGGCTCCGCTCGGAGAAGCAGCACTGGCCTGTATGGTGGAGAACCGTTTATCATTTTTACCTTTTTCTGGGGACCGGCTGTATGATTAAGCTACAATCTTCAATGAGTAAGCATATTCCAGTAAGTAAAATGTTTTTGTGGGTGCCATTTTGTCTCCGTTTCCACTCCTTCGGTTCGTGTTGTAAATCAGTACGTTGTCGTTACCAGCTGGCCTTCACGTTTCTTCGGGGAAATCTCGGCCTTCTCGTCACGAAGCCGCTTTAATTCCTCCACGTCTCTGACACTTAACATTAAATCTCCCAGTTAACTGTAACATGAACCGACTGGACGTGTATTAATTTCGGTTATTTCAGCGTAATTAAAGCTCTGTGAGATGTTCGTCATGGTGAGGAAGCGGCAGTCGGATGCGCAGCCCGGGCTGGTCCGGCTAACGTTAGGCATAAGTTTCTCTCGGGTGGAATCGACGTATTTTGACGTGAAATGTCAAAAATGTTTGAAAAACACCCCGACTGTGATTTCTGACACAACGTACCTTCTTGCTGCTTGAACGCGGCGTCGTGTTTGTCACCGGAAAGCCTGGTATAGGTCGCCCCTCTCTCCGCTCCTGACAGTGCCTATAGGCCTCCAACGGTATATGATGGCGCCCAGTGCGTCTTCACACAAAGGACACTTTCCGACTTTGAAATGTAAAGCAATAACATGTCAGCATGACCGTCGTCCTATTTTCTGTTCCTCACCCATTTTGTTGTTTTCTATCACCCCTCTCTCTCTCACTCATTTCATTTTCTCCATTTTGTTCACTGTACAACATTTTCTACCGAATGCTGTTTTCCAGCCGGATTAACAAAGCATAGCTGAGCAGCTTAGGTTTTAGTATTTGGAGCAAAAGCTGGAGAGAAACATGTCCAGAGAGTGGGCCTTCAGGTATTAACACCCTGCTTAAGAGTGTAAAGGGCAGAAACATTAGGAAGGAAATTGCAGTGAAACCATTTGAGAGTCAGATTTATGGTGATGATTATAACTGTATGTGTGTGCGTGTGTGTTAAAGCCCAGCTGAAGGCCTCATGGTGAGCTCAGCTTTCACTGATATGACCTAGATGTCAGAAATGACACATCCTTCCCATTGTGCACCAGCAGCCATTAGGTAAGACGTTACATGGTGCTGCAGTGTGATTTTATATAACACTGACAGGTAGATTTTCATTTGTGTCCTGCATCTTGTCATCTGCCCCTCGGTGAAGCTTTGCATCCCACGTTTGGTTGGAGGCTCTGTCTGTCTACACCTGTTTGGGGTGGGAGTCAAACTCCACACCCTGGCAGTGGATAGTGCCTTGCTTGGGGTGTTAATCTGACTGGTGGTTAAATACCGCACACACACACACACACACACACACACACGCACAGGAGTTTACATTCTCATTTTCTAAAACACTGGAAATTGCACCGCCCATTTTCAGTGGAAGAACATAAATGTAAATGAAGATGTAAATGCAGAGGGTTTGTGATTATGACCGTATATCTGATTTCGGTCAGGGTTGTGTGGCGGCTGTTCATGCGAGCAGGTGTTGCAGGAAGCTCTTAAATCTATATAAAGACATTGTGTCATGTCTGCATTGACGTGTGGTCTGTTTGGTCTCTGTGCTGTTTCTATGATCGATCTCCTCTTGTGAGATATGAACACTGATGTGGAGACAATCTGTTCTTCTTGGGATCTGAAGGACTGGTGGATTTCACTGGACATGCAGTTTCAGTATCAGAGTTACACTGTCGTTAGTGTGCCGAAAGGTGTCTTCAGGGTGTGTGATGCAACTGTGAGACAATACAAAAAGTCAGCGACATAAGTAGGGCTGCAACTAAATGCGTGTTTGTGGTTGTTGTTGAATCTGATGTCTAAATTGGTGGAATCACTGTTCAGTCCAAACTTGATATTAGTGATGGAGTCTGAACATTTTCTTCCATCGAATTTAAGTCCATGGGAACAAGAAAAATACAAAGCACACCACCGGAAGCTGTTTTGTCACATTTCAGTGCCAAAACCAAGAGTGTCTGTAGTGTCTTTAACACACAGAGCCTCAACAGAAGCCCTGTGTGCCTCTTCTTTTTAAGAATCTGTGTTTTTAAAAGCATCCTGTCCTCCCTCCTTGTCCCCCTCTGTGTCCTGCAGCAGTTCTGTGGTGTTCTGGGTCACACATTTATGGAGTTTCTGAAGGGCAGTGGGGATTACTGCCAGGCTCAGCACGCTGCCTATGCAGACGAGTGAACAGCCAAACTCGCCATCGATCCGACGCACTTGAGCCACAGGAGGGACCCCGGAAAGTTGGCAGGACCGGGACGCCTCCCAGAACCAGCGACAACTCGGCCTGGATGGGGTAACTCCACCCGCTGCACACTGCCCTCGTCGGCTTCCGCCTGGCCTGAATCAAGGTGGAACCAGCCTTGTTTTTTTCTTCCTTTTCTTTTGTTTTATTCCAAAGGAGAGGGTTTTGAGTTGTTTCTCTGATTGTCCGCCCCCTTTTTTGGTCGCCAACTCCCCATATTTCTCCATTTGCCCGTTGCAGCCTTCGTTTTCGTTTCTGCTCGCCAACCTCGAAGGAAGACCGAACGGTTTCTGGGTTTCTAGAAGCTCGCTGGACGTTTTTGTTTGACATTCCCTCCGAGTTTAACTAAGTGTTTACATTCGTGTTTTTACTCTGTGGAAGACTTTTGGGTTTTGTTTTGTTTTTTTTTACGTTGTCACAATGGCTCGTATGAACAGACCGGCCCCTGTGGAGATCACCTACAAAAACATGAGGTTCCTCATCACCCACAATCCCACCAACGCCACCCTGAACAAGTTCATCGAGGTGAGCCTCAGCGTCATTGGTTTAAAAGAGTTCAGCTTTATTCAGCCAGATTCAAGGGGAAGTAGTACGGTTTTAAGATTGCATGTTCACATGTGGGAATTATGAGCAGAAAGAGATCACGAATGGAAATCTTTTGAAAATGACAACTTAACATGAGAGGTTCTCTGTTTAGACGTTTCAGCAGAAGATAAAATGTTACTAAAGGAGACATTGCTCGTGTACTTCTGTTATGTTTTGCAATAGCTTACCTGTTCCCGCACGTTTGTATTTTTGCAATAAATCTTGTGTTTTTGCAGGAGCTGAAGAAATATGGAGTGACCACCGTCGTGAGAGTTTGTGAGGCCACCTATGATGCCACCCTGGTGGTCAAAGAAGGAATCCAAGTTCTGGTGAGTTCAGGCCTAAAAACCTTTGACTCCTTCATGAGCAGCGATGCATCAGACCAAACTCAATGTAGTTTTTTGCCCCTTTTCTCTGATCTCTTTGTTACTTTCCCAAAATGGCCTGGTCGGTTTTGTCCTTGTGTGCATGAAAAGCAGTCATGACATTGAGCTCACAGCTTGTACCATTTCCTCGTTGTCAACTTAGTGACTTTCTTCTTCGATTTAGTGAGTTTTGAGACTTGCAAAATGCAAAGACTGCTTTAAAAACAACAAGCAGGCCATGGAGGACAGTGCTAATGTTTTAAGATCAACGCAGCTAGTTCAGTGCATATCTTATTTCCTTCTTTCCTTCTCCCTCTTCTTTTTCTTTAACTTCTTTTTATATTCATTATCTATCCATCTGATGATTGGTTGTGGTCTATATGTCAGAAAATTGTGAAAAATGCTGAACGCAATTTCCAAACATGTAAGTCGACATCTTCAAATTGCTTCTTTTATTCAGATCAAAGCAAGAAAGCAACCACACATTTGAGAAGGTGGAGCAAATGATCTGTCTGCTTTAGAAATGATTTAAACAATCAATCCATTCTTGAAACAGTTGTCAGATAGTTTTTCTGTTGATTGATTGATTAGGCCATTAATCAGCTGGTTGTTGCAGCACAGTTTGAATTCTGTGTCAGTCAGTCAGCAACACTCTGATCACAGATTCATTTAATGATGTGTAAGACTAAAGGTTTTGTGTCTCTTAAGTATTCTACTTAAACTGATTTTACCATTAACTACATTAACTAGATCATTTTCAGAAAAGCCTCCACTGAAAACGGCTCAATAAAATGTCAAATGAAGACACAGAAAGAAACCCCCTCCAGCTGTCCCTCCCCCTACAACAACATTTGTGTTTCCCTGCAGCTGGTTTCAGCCCTCACACTTCTTTTGTTTTGGTTTCCAAGAAACAGGGCCGATGACGTCATTTCCCTCTTTCTCCCTCTTCTCTGCAGGATTGGCCGTTCGACGATGGAGCTCCTCCCTCCAACCAGATCGTGGATGATTGGCTGAACCTCCTGAAGCTCAAGTTTAGGGAGGAGCCCGGCTGCTGCATCGCTGTCCACTGTGTGGCAGGGCTGGGGAGGTGAGCACTTACTGTCACAGAGATTAAAGTATTATGTTCTTATTGCACATGATTTCTGTTGTGATGCGGCAGATAAAACTATGACCGCTTCCTTCTGTTAATGCGTTCTCTGATACAGAAACGTAAGGACAGTGTAAATGAAAGCTGTTTTTAGCTGACTGCGCCACTTTGTTTCCCCTGCAGAGCTCCTGTTCTGGTCGCGCTCGCCTTGATTGAATGTGGGATGAAATATGAAGATGCTGTCCAGTTCATTCGACAGTAAGTTCACGTGTCAATGAAAACCTTTCAACACGGCTGCAAGTTTGCTCTGGAGAAATTTTTGTTTGAGAATTTAATGAAGCCTCCAGGTGATTGATAATGTCACAGTGAACCAGCATTAGAAGTTTGGGTTTTTGAGACCAGTACTCAAGTATATTTGGAAATTAAAGTGGCAGTAGACAAGTTTTTTTGCTGGAAATGGTCATTATGAAGCAAATGTTGATGGCACAGTGTAATGGCTGTTTGTTTTTTGGTTGGACAGTATAGAGGCAGACAGCAAGGAAACAGTGGAAGAGATGGGGGTTACAATTACAGTACAGCAGTTTGATGATATGTGTTTTTTAACATGAACACACAAACGTTTTCTAAGTTCCCTTGAATGTGGTTTCACTCCGTAATTGTGGCCAGGATGTGCACTGAGCTAGAAAACAGCTGGAAAATGAACCCGTCAGTGCCCTCTGGTGGACGAAGTGTGTCATGGAGACCCTGCGCTCCCTCAAATGTGCATTTGTTGGTTTTTATTACTTCTCACCCACCTTATGCGCACACACCAGAGTATCTGTGATGAGCTGTCTGATAAAACTGGCCATGCCATCATATTGGTTTTGAGATCTTGGTGCTTTTCTGTGGGACACATAAAGCAGGGAAGGATGAGTCATGTAAGTGTAAATAGCAGGAGTGGAGGGAGGGAGGTGATGAGTCTTTGCTTGAAATGTTTTTCGATCCCACATGCTGGCTTTCAAATGATTATTCATAGAAAGTTACAAGAATAATGTTAAAAATGCCAAGACTTGGGTGTGTAATTTATTAATTAATATCTGTTGTATGTTATTGTATATCAGTGTATGTATCTTGATGTGATAAGCTGGGAAATTACAATGAAAAATTGTTGATGGATAAAATATGTTTTGTCATGACTGAATTATTGTCTACTACTAGTTAGTGAGCTAATTAGAGCTGTTCGCTCATAGACACAAACAATACCATTAACACACTGTAAACACATTAGTCGATAAGATATTTGCAACATTGTTCAGAAAAATGACAATTCCTGCATAGTGTACCTTTTAATATTGTCTTGCTTTATATATATATATATATATATATATTTATATATATATATATACACACACACACACACACACACACACACACACACACACACACACACACACACACACAGGCATCTCACCTGTAAACATAAAGTAGTAAATGGCTAATAAAGTGCACATCTTCTCTTTATATTACATACTCAATATTTATTCTATTCTCATCAAATGACCCTGTGGTCTTCTCAGAGAATGATGATCTGTTTAACTGAGCTGAATTTGTGTCCCGTTGCTTCTCCCAGGAAGCGTCGAGGAGCGTTCAACAGCAAGCAGCTGTTCTACCTGGAGAAATATCGTCCAAAGATGCGCCTGCGCTTCAAAGATTCCAACGGCCATCGCAATAACTGCTGCATCCAGTAGAGCCAAACCCTGAGCCACGCATACACACACAAGACAGAAGAGTTCAGTTCAACCTCCCTGGCAGGCTTGTTTTCTTAGTCATCGTGTTGAAGTATGTTATTTTGAAAAAAAAATCATGCTTGGTAATTAAACTGTCCCCTTCCTGCTCCAGGTTCAAAATCAAGTTTAGAAAAAAGGAAAGAAAGAAAAAATGATTCTGTGAACCAGATTCACCATGTTTTATCTTCATCTACCCCCCCCCCCCCCAAAAAAAAAGAAAAGAAAAGAAATAAGGAAGGGCAGCGCTGAGTCGTGTATCATTGTAAGATGTTGGATTAGTTGTTTTGTTCAGATACATCCCAAAGAATTCGATTGGCCAGTTTACCCGATTATCCTGAGAATGTGCTTAAAAAAAAAGAGACATTTTTCATTTCATGTGAGCAATTATGTACCCTGTTCAATCTTAGTGTTCCGTTTCAAGACTGACTAGAAAGAGGTATGCCTTCCTTCAAATCAGATGGTTCATCCATAAATGCCTTACAATCGAAGTGGAACAAAGGCAATCGAGGCGGGAGCCGACTCTCGCCAGCATTTGGAAAAGGTGTTTCATTTTTCTACTCGGAACAAAAAAAAGAAGTTGTTGCCTTTGTCTTGTGCAGGAAGTCTTACACTCACTGATGCCCTTTCAGTAACTATTTTTTAATATAAAAAGCTTAATTGTTGCAACATTTGTCAATTGAAAGTCTAGGAACTTGTACTCATTTCTTTTCTCTATCAAACCTTCTGTTTACTAATTAACTGCCATGTCCAAAATGTGATGTTTATTTTGTTTTATTATATTTTATTTTTCAGTTCTTGTTTCTTTTTTGCTTCAAACTGGACTTCCAACGTCTGCGATATTTTGTATGCCTTTTTATTTGATGTCCGTAACTTAAGACTTGGATACTTGATGATTTTATGTATTTGAAAATGTGTACTATTATTATTAGGTTGGCTATTTATACTATCAATGGATGTGTGATTTAGTACCGTGAGCGACAAAGTTGTACCTGTTCACCAACTTGTGAGAGTACATTAAATGATACACTGAAAAACAGCAGAGTTCATGAGTGGTTATTGTCAGTGATTCTAAAATATTGTCATGGTTGTCAGGACAAAAGGGTTTTCTTCTAAATACTTTTTCAATTCAGTCTGAATGGGAGTTCATTCTTGATTGTGGAGTTAATAGTTGAACAGAAACATGTCAAATCAAGCCTCACTTACCAGCTTTTTCCAGAGCTCTCAGCAGCATCATATCGCTCTCTAAATGTCTCTTCAGTTTTGGTCATGTGTGCTCTGCTTTGTGTTACTTGGACCTCTGTGCTCCATCCACATGCTCTTTGTATTCTTTGTCCAATCACATGATTCTATTGAAACAACATCAAACCTCCTGACTTCCTGTTATAAAACCATAGAAACAGGTAGGAACAGCAGGCACTGTGTGTGAGGTGTTTTTAAAAATGCGTCAATTTTAATTTACAGTTTCATTCAGCAAATTAGCTTCTTGTATTTGAAACAAAGAGTGGAAACTGTTTAAAGGTCAAGTTTCTTGTAAAATGAAACCCAAGATGTGCAGAAACATATTATGAAGTAAAACACTTAATGATGATACGACTGCCACCCTGCTTCTACTTCTGCTGCTTCTTATTCTGCGTCTTCTGTTTCTTCTTCTTTTTCTCCTGCATCTTCTTTTTCTGCTTCTTCTACTTCTCCTTTTTCTGCTTCTTCGTCTGCGTCTTCTTCTGCTCCTTTGTCTTTCTGATCAACATGATGTAAACAAGACTTGATGATGGTAAAGCCTGCAGCAGTCTCCCCTCACGGTGACCTGATATGATGATCATCCGATTCAGATGCTTTTAGTTTGATTTCACTGCAGATGTTCAAACACTGAAAGTCACTGAATCATTTACAGGAAACCTTGAGTGAAACACAGGTCTCTATCCTTCCTCTCCTTAAATCAGATTTTTGTCATTCACAGGTGTCAAAAGCATTTCACCACCATTTTTAATCATTTGTCAAATAGCTGAATTTAAAGATACTGTGAGCTGATTAGGAGGAAAGTTTCAATTGTGGAAGTTGTTAAAAATGATCAAATAGACACATGGAGCTGCAGCCTGAATCAGTTAGCTTTCTGTCTTTGATATATTTGGGGAATATCTAATGAAATTGTGGGCAGAACATGATATTTTATAAAGCACTGAATCTCCTGAGAGAAATCTAATCACTGTTGTTGTAATTGATTATAACAGACATGTTTCATAAGGATTATTCACCCAGACGAGACTTCACATTTAATGCTTGAGTGGCAGGAAAATAGTTAAATTTAAAGACAAGTTCAGTCTAAAAACGTCTGGCATGTTTATACCTTCATAGCAGGATCGTCAGGTTTGGTTTGTAGGAAGATGAAATTATTGATCATAGTTTTAATTTGAATTTTTTAAGGGCACTCCTGGTTGTTTTGGTCTGTACTCGTCCATACAAAACATGCAAGAGGTTATCAAAATGTGTTTATTTCCTCCTTTGTACAACTCGAAGATGTCACTTTAAACCTTGATATAATAAATAAGAAGTCATATAAAACTGCCAGAGAGGTTTTCACACATCGCCACCCTCCAATCACAATCACAACAGTCGTCATGACAGAAATTATCAAACACATTGAGAGGAAAGGACACAGGAGGGGTTTAAGTGGATAAACAACAAAGATACTCACAAACAAAATGTACGTCATCCAGCAGTATAATTTTGCGTATTGACACATTTACATAAACATACAGAGAAACGTTCAGACTTGCCTCATTGCTGCTTGGATAGAAACAGGGCTGGTGGGTTTGTACAAATTCAGTGAGTTCTTCATTTCTCAATTTTTACAGTACAGAGATGGCAAAATTGAGGTAAAATGAAACTTTTGTAAAGGAGTTTCAGCAGGTGAGGTGTGCTGTTCAGTGTCCACCTTCATGTCACTTTATAACCACAAAGGTGGCTTCAAGAGAACAAAATTACTTTCCAATTGAGAGGACCAATAGAAAAAAAAAGACAAACATACAAACCAAGTGACAAAACCCAAATGGACAAATCTTCTGGTCCTGGTTCCTACTCCAGTCTCTCAGTTTTCCACTCCGGCCCCTCTTCACATCTCACTGGGGCCCTTCATGCTGGAGTCCTTTGCAGAAACCGGTGACGCCACCATGGGCAGGACGCACTGTGACGACTCGCAGTAACCGTTCAGACCGGGGGTGCCGGGAGGACCGGGAACACCAGGCGTACCGGAAACACCGCGGGGCCCCCTCTCTCCGTCACGACCGTCTTTGCCATAGGCCGGTCGACCGGGTTCACCTGGAAGAAGAAATTAAGCAAAGATTCCTCAGAACACACTGTGTGCGACCTGCTGACGGGCCCTTGAGCAAAATGCTGAGAAAAAATAGAGTTTTTGTTCCTAAATAATAATAATAATAATACTTTTTGAGCTTTGAGTTAAAGCTTTGAGTTCACAGTACTGTTGTCCGGCTTCTGTATCTGATCATCAACCAATCAATCGATCTATGCTCTCTAGATTACAGATTACTTCTTGTTTTAGAAAATCTCCTTGGTCATTTTTCCTACTTTACTCATACTCAGTATGCTGTGTATAATTGATCCATCGTGCCTTTGGTGCGCTGGGTGAAGTATGGTGTGTGTATAACAGCACTGACTGGAGTGAAATATGTGGAAGTATGAAACTGACTGAAACCTGTCAGTCTTGTTTATGTAATCATTGATCGAACAGTTCCTGATTTAAATCAAATTTTCGCTCATTTCTGCACAGCTCATACAGCTGTTTGTGTTTTGAACATCTGAGAAATGGCTTCTTTCATTCAATGAAAAAATAATAATTTTTTGAGGAAAAGATGTTCATATTTTTCAAAAAAAGTTTGGCATCTGCACCAAAAGTCATGTATGGAGTCAGGACCAGAGTAAGAAGCAGAAAACAAGAAGAATTTCAAGTTATATTGTCAATGTCTGCTCGGGGTTTTTTTGTCAACTAGACAAGATTTGGCAAAATGGTACCCCCGTATTCTAAATTAGACATCATCCCACAAAATATCTGTTATCTTTTCTTTTATTTTTAATCATTTTGAAAATAGTACTTTGCCCACTGAATGGGCAGATTTTGGCCTATTTTTCTTTAGACAATACTTTCACATTTCGTGATTGATTCAGAATGTCAGACATTGAGGACATTTGCTCTAAAATCAGATTTCTTAGTCATGCTTGTCATTTACCTGGCAGACCGGGGGCACCTGGCGCTCCTTTGGGTCCTCTCTCTGTGGGTCCTCTGTCCCCTTTGTCACCCTGGTCACCTGCAGAGAGGAGACATCATCATCAACAAGAGGATCCACATAATTGAAGTTTCCATATTTAGCTGAAGTTCAAGCTCAGACTTCACATCTCATCTGTTCCTTCATTAGATGAACTTGATTGGTCCCTGAGGGGGAAGTGGGTCACTGCAGGATAAAAATAACAGGAAAAGCAGCGATTCACCAGGACATCTTTAGCCCCGACCAGAGGAAATTCTCACAATTCTGACTGATTTGTGTATTTAAAGATGTGCAGACGATCAGAGCATGTGTGAGGTTTTTTCTATATATGCGGCAACATGACTCAGGCTCTAAGGACAACTTAGAAAGAAACTGTGTTTAATATAGATCAGTTATGTCTGGCTGACGAGCTGATCAGCATCATGAGGTCATTATCAGGTCCTGGATCCATAATCTTCAGTTTTATACCATGTCTCCTTAACGTACAGTGTCAACAGCCTAGTTTAACTCATATTAACGGAACCATAACAGTAAATTCTCAGTGATTTGTCCTTTGTGTTTTTATCTCAGTGTAGCCACATATTCATATCGTCCTCGAACCTTTGAGTCCTTTGCGACCCAGCAGCCCAGCTGGACCCTTCAGACCAGGCAGTCCTCGTGATCCGGGGTGTCCGGGGAAACCATTTTCTCCGGTGGGGCCTGGAGGTCCAGGCGGGCCAGGAGGACCGGGTAGCCCCGCGATGCCTGACTCAGGCCTGCTCAGGCTAGCTGCTAGCTGGGCCAGCTGCTCTGTGACACAGGAGGACATGTTTATAATTACAAGCTGCCACTCCCTGCCATGTGTCACAAACTGTGGCGAGGACCACAACTGAGACACATATTCTGAATGTGAACATTCATTCAAGGAAAGCTCCTGAAACCTGAATAATATCAGCACATTACACACTTTTTGGTGTGAGGCCCAATTTATAAAATCCAACTGGAACATACTGTTTGCATGACTTGTATGAAATCTGGAATACTGGCATATTTGGAATAATGGAGGAATTCCAGATAAAAATATTACAGTAGTAAAGATTCACCACTGACAAAGCACTTTATGTTGAAACCGAAAAGGTAGAAAGTACAGGACACAGACTGAGTGGGTGGTGAGGAGATGACAGACTCTTACCTTGCATTACCCTCATGCAGACTTGTTTGATGTGTGTATCAGTTGGTGATTTTCCCTGAACAAACACAGATCGCAAGGATGAGTCTATTGCTCACACAGTGTGTCCCTGAGTGTTGCCTCAGCAAACTGAATGTATTTGACTCCATAAGCTAATGCTTCATGAAAAAAACACAAAGATTCTGTCATTTCTAAATAAAAATAATTTCAAACCCTCACTGCTGAAGGATCATTTTGAACTCTTGAAGACTTAACAGAACTTGAACACTGGTTCAAAATAAGCAGAACTGTACGATAAGCAGCTCTGAGTCAGCAGCAAGCTGAAGATGAAAGCATCTCACCGCTGGTCCCTGAGCCCCCGGCAGGCCCGGTACCCCCGTGTCGCCCTGCATGCCGCGTGGTCCCGGTTGGCCCTGCTTGCCCTCTTTCCCCTGCTGTCCTCGGCTGCCCTCTGGGCCTTTATTTCCTGTCTCTCCAGGTGGGCCTGTCTGTAATCCACAGCAGCAGATACACACTATAACATTTAGCAGAGCACAGTGAGAGGTAAACAAATCTAAACTTCTGATTTATTCTTCTGTTAAACCCTCCTGATATCAGGGACGTGGCCATCTGTGAGTTTGTTTAGGTGAACATACCGATCCTTTCTCTCCTGGTTCTCCTTGGTCACCCTGGGAGAGAAGCAGAAATAATTGTTCATAGCGACAGTGATGCAACACATTACACAGAGCAGCTCTCCAGCCTGCATGAAAGTGAAAGCAGGTGTTTCAGGGCTTGATCACTCACCATGTCTCCTCTCTCTCCGGGTGTTCCTTCAGCACCTGCAGCTCCCTGAAATAAGGACACATGACAGATTTTTGGCACTTTGTTTGCTCCGACTCAACACTGTCCCCAGAGTTTTAATAGAAGGTGTATAATCAGGACTCCTGAAACCCACCTGCTCTCCCTTTGCACCATCGAGACCAACGGCACCCTAAAAGAAAATGAACATCATGGTCATCATCATCACAATCATCATCATCATTTGATTATCTGAAACTTTACAAAACTGAATCTGTTTGCACATCCAGCACTTACAGAGAAACATTAGCATTCACGTGAAGTCTGTTTCTGTTCACTTGATGAATCTAAGTTCAGCATTCACTCCCTTTTAGCTCTGGTTTTTGGTCTCCACCAAAGGAAGGAAATAAGGTGGAAATAAGGAAATAATTAGCTCTTTAGCTGCTAAATGCTGCACTGTGTTCACCAGCTGGTTGCTGACCTCTTCTGTCTGCTGCTCCCTACTGAGAATCAAAGGACTGCTGGACTGCAGGTTTATATTCAGTCTTCAAATTCAGTCTCTAAGCATACTTTAAAATTCATTGCACGCCCATGCAGCTGATTGGCTGATTAGATGAATTCAGACTAACCAGGATTGACATGTCCTGTTAGCTTTGAACCACATTTTGAAGGGGGCAGTTTACCTGCATGACTCTTATCATGTTGACGTGAACATATTCCCACCTCAGCTCCACCCACATTTAACCATACACATCTTTAATCAGCAAAAAGAACAACATAACATCGGTATGGGACTTTACTTCACCTTTAAAGTGTGTTTATCTTAGTGTGTCTCTTACCCTGTCCCCCTTCTGGCCACGATAACCAGCTGGACCAGGAAGTCCAGGAAGACCAGGATCCCCTTTGCTTCCCTGTTAAGACACACAAAAAATAAATTCACAGAATCATAACACAAGGCCGACTGTGAGAGGCTCAGAAACGTTACCTCCCCCACCTTAACCTGACCACATCCACAGAAAAAATAAATCTGAATGGTGAGGCTGGACCACCGCCCCCCCCCCGCAACCATCCACCCCCCCATAACCATCCACCCCCCCATTACATGTTTCTGGGTGTGTTGGTGCCGATTGTGGTGTACAGTGGGCCGACAGGTTTGAGGCATTCCTGGGGAACAGAGAGCTCATTCAGGGCTTCTCGGCTTCTTTTCCTGTCCTGAATCCCCCTGAGCTGCAGAAACACCCCTTGGGCTTTCAGATTTCTGTAACAAGGAGCCATTCATGCCCGCTCACCAGCAGATTAGAGGCTTAACTGCTGGGACTGAAGTTCATAAAGACCTGCCAGTCTTTAATAAAAGCATGGCACAAGGCTTCAGTTCCCAGATACAGGGTTTATCTTGGGGAATGATCCGCGTGTCCAATAATACGTTCAGGATAGGAGGAGAGTATTTATGAACACGGATTGCTTGCTTTGTGTTTCCTGATCTCTTAGTTTGATAAAGTCAAGGTTTGCAGCAGCACAGAGGAAGCCTGAGCCGAGCAGGGAGGAGTGTGGTCACATTAAGGAGATTGTTGTGTTTTCATATTTTCAACCTGATAAAATAAAAACTAAATCCATTTTTCACTGCTTTTCAATCCATCCGTGGTCTCATTTTCATCCATATCCAATTGCAGTGTATTCCTGTTCCTATAATCCTCTTGTTTTTTCTCTCAAGTTTACTTGGTTCCACCAAAACAGGAATGTTTTTAACCCTGTTAGTTTGTGCATCTGCTAACAGAAGGTCCCAGAAACTCAAAAACCTTTGTGGACGAGAACGTCTTCACAGTTGTGATCCAGGTTTTTCTGCCATGTGACAGTTTACAAAATCCATATTTATGGAACCAACAGGGAAAGAGAGAAGATCCAAACTTAAATAGACAACTTTCTTTTTTCTGAGTTTGTTCTTGTATATATGTATATGTATATATACATATATACACACACTTATAATTGTAGTCGATATCTAAGCTCCTCCTCTTCTAATAATCTTCTCATCTTCTTCATCTTACCCACCATCCACCATAACTATCATGTGTATTATTATGTGTTACTCCCACACACAATCATCATTCAATCTGTTTGAACTTTGACCTTTAAAACACCTGCATGGCTGTATTTCTAGGTGATTGACATCTCTGACACTGTGTCAGTCACTGGAGTGGTGTCAGCCATTAGGAGTGATTTTATCCTTCGACTCCTTCAAGTCTTACCCTGGCTCCTGGTAATCCTGGAGGCCCATCATGCCCTCTCTCTCCTCGTTCACCCTAAAAGAGAGAAAAGAAAAGGTAGAATCTGCATAGAAAACACAAATAGAAATGTATCAAAGCACAATGGAAAGAAAGACTTTAAGTCCAGAATTGATATGAATTTTATGAATAATGAATGTTTAATGGTCTGTTAATACACTTAAATATGTTTAATGTGTTTTGCTTTATGCTTATGCTTGTTTAAATAATAATCTTTAATGTCATTAATGACATTATCCAAAGAGGAAGTTTAAGTGTCTTTTATGGCTTCTAACCAGCAGATTTTATGTCACACTGTGTGTTAGAGGCATCAGAACTAGTGTTTTATTGTATTAGACGGTGAATGAAAAGAGTGAAGTGTGCAGCAGACTGTACTTGTTCTGCTTGGTGTTCACAAAAAGAAACACAGACATTTTGGCAAAGTGAAAAACTTCTCTCCTGGATCTAGTTGAGCCTCCTGCTTGAGTCAGCTTTACTTTCGATCTTGGAAACAAAGGATTAATGATGTGATGGAAACTCCCTCAGCCCACACTGTGTGGCCTTATTAGCCTCCTTCACTCAGACTTTGAACAGGTTTGTACAGACTTCACTGTGTGTGACAGGAAATAATGACAGCTAAGTGGCAGAATATTCTGCATTATCAGCTTGTGTCTGTGCATTTGGGCTACTGGACACAGAGCAGGAAGTCAAAGCTAAGAAACACTGACATTCAATTCTACTTTGCACATTTTTAGGACACCCAGGATGAGTGACAGGCTGGGACAGGAAGTGAACGGGAAGAGGGTGGGCATAACAATATATTTCCTGTCTCAGGGAGATAAATTGCAGCCTTAAATGAAATGTAGATGCAGCTGACTCACTGATCCTCCTCTGGGTCCGACAGGTCCCACCTCTCCCTGCTCTCCACGTTCGCCCTGGAAACAAACAAATCAAATAATTAAGCCTCAGAAAAATCAATTATTTTTTGACTTGAGGAAATTCTAAATATCTCAAAGCAATTAAAATCCTTATATTGAATTGGTGTTTGGCTTTACACTTACTTGTTTCCCTGGAGAGCCCATCAGTCCTACAACACCTGGGTCACCTGTGACACCCTGGTGACAGTTAACAGTACAGTTTATTTTACCAAGGAAAGTACAATCTATATATAGTAACAGCAGAAAAAGCTGGTGTTAATAGTGTTACTCGGTGTTGTATAAGCATATAAAGTTCTGATCATACCTTTGTGCCACTGACTCCTTTTTGGCCATAAGCACCCGGTAAACCCTACACGAAGAATATGGCATCAAACATTAACATCTGAGCTCAAATGAGCAAGTCTCACATTGTCAGTGATGAATCAGGGATGCTTTGAGGTCAGAGGTCACACTTACAGGAAGTCCTTGTGTGCCAGCATCACCTGGAGCCCCACTTTTCCCTGGAAGACCCTAAAATGACAGAAAGAAACTGTCAGGGTGATTTGCTAAAGGGCAAAAAATCTCTTTATCTAAAAGCACACTGCTCAAATCCCTTAGTGGGCAAAAATGTTTTACTGAAAAAAGTCACTTCCACATACCGCCATAAAATGTTATAAAGTAAGTTACCTTGGACCCTGGAAGTCCAGGTATTCCCTCACGGCCATCTGGACCAGGGAGGCCCTGTTGGTAAGAACGATGGGAGGTTTACAAAGTTAAGCATACACAGGAGTCTCTTTAAATGAAGGAACAACTCAGACAAAAGCTGTATTTATTGGCTGCGGTCAAATAAGTGGATATAGTAAACCAACAGCATTCATATGGCTCCATTATGGGAAGGTAGGTAGGAAAATGTAATTAGTTATGATGTGTAAGACTAAAAAGCAGTTGGACAGCTGGATAGGAAGGGATTGATTGATTGATTGATTGATTGATTGATTGATTGATTGATTGATTGATTGATTGATTCATTCATTGATTCATTCATTCATTCATTCATTCATTGATGAAGCAGTGCTCACAGGCTCTCCTTTTGGCCCTGGTACTCCTCTAATTCCAGCTGGACCTCGATCCCCCTATGAAGAAACACAGAAGAGGTCAGATTTATAACACTGAATAAATAATCTGGTTGATTTGGTTTGTGTTTAAGATCTTACCTGGACTCCCGCGGGGCCGAGCTCACCTCTGGCTCCTCTTTGGCCTGGATCACCCTGAAAAATGTCCCCAGCTTTTGTCAGGATTTTGTCTAAATAATGAGGAGGGGGGTCAACAGAGGAGAGACAAAGATGGGTACTCACTGGGCCCCCCTGGATTCCCCGAGAACCGACATCACCAGGTTTTCCACGAGGTCCCTGTTTCAAAAAAATTGTTGTCAATAAAAGTTGAAATTAAAAAATGAATCTGTTTTTTCAATTAAAAGATAAAAAAAATAGTCAATGATTGCATTCTTTTATGGGCTTTTATTTTGAAATTTCTAGCCACGTCATGCTGTTTATATATATAACCTATATATTAAAAACCTGATGATGATTGTACAAAGTTTAGACTATTTTAGTAAATCTGTTATCTTGTGGCCTGTGGGGTCAAACGCACTGAACATTTTTAATATTGTTTTATGAATCCATGAAACTCCTGTGCAGTGTGACTTCTTACCCTGTCGCCTTTTGAGCCCATTATTCCTGGGAGGCCTCTTGCCCCACCTGGGCCCTAAAATTACTCAGCGGATAGAGGAGAAGAGACAGCAATGTCCCATGTTAATATGTTTGACTGTGAAGAGTAATCTCATTTGAAGCCACTCTTGTGTGGAGAGAACTGTCAAAGAGAGAATCGTAAAATATTTTACTGGTAGGCCTTGAGCTCCGACTTCACCCTGCGGTCCTTGTTCGCCCTCCTCTCCCTGAAAGACAACAATAAGCCAGTCATGTCAAGCTGTGATATCTGCAGCAACTTCAAATTTATTTTTAATCCATTTTTGTCTACTTCAGCATTATTTAGTTTTATGCAACATATTATGTTTTATTCTAGACACTTTACAGCATATAAAGAAATCATTTTCACCACACTCCATTCTCACTAAAGAAAAATCATTTTGCATGTTATATATTGCAGGAAGTAATCTGCAATCAGAGAGGATGTTACCTTGTGTCCTTGTCTTCCAGGTTCACCTGATTCACCCTTAAGCCCTTTGTGGCCCTACAGGCAGGAACATCAAGTTTAGCCTATCTCAAAAAATGCATTTAGCAAAACAGTGTTATTGACCAGCTAGAAAGTTGAGGTGACATAAAGACATTATTTAAAGGTTGTTAGTAACGTTTTAAACAAAAATTCTTACATATAGAATTTTTGTCTAAAACGTTACTAACAACTAACATTTTCAGCAAAATGTGAAGAAGCAGCAGTTTTGATGTTATGTCAGAGGCCCATTCTGTCTCCTGTAATACCACTTTGCACCTCAAGAGGTGACAGTGAGTCACTGTAGCATCCAGTCTGCCCCCAGTGCAATATGAGAAGATGAAGAAGAAGCGCTGCCTCCAGGACAAAAACACACATTTATCGACAAAGAAAGAAATGATAGAAACAGAAGTCTGATGTTGTTGCTTTACACCGCTGGAGATGTCTCTGGATGATTAAAGTGATGAAGTTTGATGCTGAACTCTCAAAGTTTCTTGCAGACAGGTAAGTAAACAGTTGCTAATGCTAACGCTAGCTCATTAAGGTTGCTAATTGTATAATGTTCCTGACAGTGTTAATGTGTTTGCTAAGTTAGATGTTTGTTGAAGTCCAAGTGGATGCCCCAATTGCATGGTGCTTTCTGCTCCCAGTTTTGTTTGCCATGTAAATTCGACAAAAGGCCAGTTCTTACATGCAGCTCCTTGACCATTACGGCTCAATGTCACAGAGAGAAAGTAATACCAGAATCAGTGAAATTTCACTTACTTTCATTCCGGGGAGACCAGGATGTCCAGTCAAACCAGCTGGGCAGGCGCTAGGACACTGAAAAACATAACAGCCTATTTGAGGTCATGGAAGAGCCCTGCCACTAGGGGGCTCCACTGACAGCAGCCCCTTTACCAGCTAGCAAGAGCAAATGAACAAATGTTTTTGTTTCAGTCATTAATGTCATGAAGAGAGTTATGTGAATTTGGGATGTTGGAGACTCCTACGAGACATCTGTCTGGCTTTCAGTTTAAGAGCTTTGACGACAAAACAAATTCAATTTCATTCCGCAGTAACATGGACTGAAACAATGGCTACTTTAAACCTTTTCAGGTAATTGCCATCTGCTAATTCTCATGGTACCATGTGAGCTAGTCATACTGATTCTTTTCTGCAGAACAAGAGACATGGCTGACAAGCTCACATAAGCATCCATCCATCCATCATCTATACCGCCTATCCCTTTCGGGGTTGCGGGGGGCTGGAGCCTATCCCAGCTACGATGGGCGAGAGGCGGGGTACACCCTGAACCGGTCGCCAGCCGTTTGCAGGGCCACATGCAAAGACAGACAAACATTCACACTCACACTCACACCTACGGACAATTTAGAGTCATCAATTAACCTAATGAGCATGTTTTTGGTCTGTGGGAGGAAGCCGGAGTACCCGGAGAGAACCCACGCATGCACGGGAAGAACATGCAAACTTCACACAGAAAGGCCCCGCCTGACCCGGGGATCGAACCGGCAACCTTCTTGCTGTGAGGCACCCGCACTACCTGCTGCGCCACCATGCAGCCCTTCACATAAGCATGTATCAAATATTTTGTTTTCTAGTTTCTGGGTTAGTTATAGAAACTATTTGTAAAGGCAGAAAGCAGTTTTATTGAAATGGTTTTATATGAATCCACTTTGGCTTACCAGGTCCTCTCCTTGATACACGCCAGGAGGACCCTGGAGAAAAAAAAACATAATATGGTTGAGCTTAAATAAATCATTGTCAGTGTAGCACCCTTTCACTGAGAGGAGACAGAAGCTGTGATATTTACCCGTGGCCCTGCAGGACCAGGAAGACCCACTTGACCTCTCTTGCCTCTTGCTCCCTTTGAGAGATAGAGGAGTTTTAATTAATACAGTGTATGGACAAACAATCAATAGTCACTCTAATCGATATACTCTTGATTCTGGTCTTCTGTATCTTTACTAATGTTTACATTCGTATGACATTTAGAAATACGGTGATATGTGTACTCACAGGTGGTCCAGCTTTTCCCAGTTCGCCTGGTAGTCCGTCTGTGCCAGGAATACCCTGTTAACAAACAGCAAAAAATGCCTGGACTTCTGATGAACAGTCTGTTGCAATAAAGACTCTAATGTTGCAACAAATGATCACATTTTGTAGATATATATATATTTTGTTAAGTGTACAACACTGGTCTACAGGCTGTGACATGAAGACAGCCATGTTAAAGAGACACTTAACACCACCTACGAACTTGTTTTTGCTGAGCTCCGGTGGTTGAATGTCTCACTTGCTGCAGTGATGTAGAAGTGTACTCAGGGTGTGGTAAGTACAGAGTGACATCACAGACAAGGTCAGTGAAATTATTCTGTTCATCTTGATGTTAAATTAAATTCAACTCAACTTAATATCTGAGTTCTTCTTCCACTACTGCTGCTTGTTTTTTGTTTTTTTAAAGCTTGAATTAAGTGTCATTGTCTTCATAGTGGTGCTGTGATCGTTCTCCTTTCAAGATACTGACACACAATTCATAATCTTCTTTTCAGAAAATGAAATGACTTGTTCTTTGAGTGTAAACCTCTTTGTTTGCTCTGTGCTGCACCTGCAGTATCCCTGCTGTGGTTGTGGTAATAATGCACAGTGAAAGTGAACTAATAATCAATACGTTTATCTATCTAACATAGTGTTTAAAGTGTGATATTGTAGGTACTCACATCCAGCCCATCAGGTCCTACACCCTGTCAGACAGAAATCATGGATTGACAGTGTCAGACTGAGACTGATTGATCAGCAGAAATCAATAAAGACAATTCTGGGAGGTACAGTGTCATTAATGCTAAGCAAAAGGAGCTAAATGCATCATAATGGAGACAATTTCTTTGATTTTATTACAAGGGTACCATCAGTGAACAGTTGAACTATGCAATAAATAATCAATAATATGTAGATTTTATATGTAGACATCAGAATATATCATATACTCATGATGATGATGATGAAACCATACCAGCACTAATAATATGTACTGGTTATTTAAAATGAATACAAGTGTTGCTTGAGATTAAGGTGAGACTAATATATCGGTCAGCAATCATTCCTGAACTTTGAAGGTTAAAAACTAAATGTACTGAATTGTTTGATTTACAGAACATCAGTACAAATAAACACAAATTCTGTTAATGTACCTTTTATCTTTGATGTATCCTAACACCTAAGTAGCGAATATTTATACAACTGTTACCCAGTTTTGTACTGAATCTGAATTTGAACTGAATTCAGATTTAATGTTTGTACTTACAGGCTCTCCAGGAGGTCCACGTGGGCCAGGATCTCCCTGAAAACAAACAACAGAAATGTCAAATCAGAAACATCAGAGTAAAAATGATGAAAGATTTGCCCACCAGCTCTGCAGTGAGTGTGAGAATCAGCTCTGATGTTTGAACAGAATGCATCAATGATAAACTTACTTTTGGCCCTTGTTGGCCCACTGTGCCTGGATCTCCAGGAGGTCCAACAGGTCCCTACAAAGACGACACGAAATCCTTTAAAAACATAATCATGAAAACAAAGTCTGAAATACGGCACAAAACACTGTGAACTTTGCAGCCACACAGACTTTTTATACTGATAAAATATGTTAAAGCTTTAGGCTCAGGTTGGTTTACATTTTTCTGTATTCAAATGTATTTTATTATGTGGTGTAATAGAGGAACTGACTGACTGCCTCAATAAAAATCATGATCCAGGAGGAGGTGTGGCCTTCCTTTAATTTTTTAGCTCCACCCCTCACCTGCCTCCTCCACAAATAACACTCTCTACCTGGCTAACAGCATCAGCAGGCAAAGGCAAAGTGAAGACACCTAAAACCAGACGATCAGCCAATCACAGCAAAACGAAGACTGCATAAATATACCCCCTCAGATAATCATTATACCACACCCAAAACACAACCTGTCTTCCAACTGCATTGCATTCTGGTCCATTTTTTAGGTGTAGAAACTGATCTCTCTCTGCCTCTTCTTAGAAATGTATGATTGGTTCAGATGTCTGTGTGGTTTAAACTTTTTCTCAGTTTCAGTCCACACTCAGCCATGAATCTGCCGGTCTGTTCTCAGCAGCGTCGCCACAGCAGCCACACTGAGTTCATTCTGCGCCACCTTTCCCAGCATACGCTTCTCTCCTGTCAGCCATCACTGGGCAGCTGATCCCACTGCACACCCCTCGATCTCACACAAAAAGACCCCTGTGTCTCTCAGGAAGCGACTCCAGACTCTCCCTTAAATAGCCAGATTGATTTATACAAGGAACGTTTTTTTTCCTCCACACTTTCACTCAGTGGAGGCCAAGACAAACTGCTCACACAGCAGCAGATCTGAATATCTCAAGTCCTCCAGCTCAGATCTTACAGAAATTCAATAGATCCTCTTTAACCTGCAGGACAGAGAGTGACTCTCATCCACTGGGTTAAAGGAAATTCAGAAAGCAACAGAAACGACGAGCCTGTCAGAGCAGCTGTAAAACATGTCTGGTAGATGAACGCTCCACCAGCCACAACTAGAACGAGTCTGCGTTAAACGTCACACTCCACCATGTCAACACGTTGTTTCACTTACATCTGCGCCGGGAAGGCCTGCAGCTCCAGGAACTCCATCTTTGCCGTTTTCACCGTCAGGGCCCTGGAAGCAGAAGTTCACCTCACCTTAGCACTGTTGATTTACATGAATCCTACAGTCAGCATCCATCATACATTTCTGCCCGTGAAAGGAGAAATCAATAGTCCACTCACTGGTCCGCCGTTCACTGTGGAGTCTTCTCCTCTGTCACCCTGCAGATGCATGAGAACATGTTCAGGTGATGACAATAATTTTACTTAAAGCAGAATTTTTAGAAATTTTTTAGAAATTTTTTTTAGGCTAAACTAGGTTATTTAAGACTGAATGATTCAGGATATTCCTCATCAAAAACATGCAGAAAACATAACTGAACGGCCCACAAAAACACCCTTTCTTCTGTGCAAACATGATGCAGGTTTGAATTTACTGAATGTGGGCCTAGAGTCATAGAGTTTTAGCAGCCCACAGAGCAGCATTTAAGCTTTTAGTGTAATCAATCTATTAAAATGACCTTATTGTAGCTTCACATAAAAGCAGCTAGTGAGATTTTTGCTCACTCATTAACTCTTGTTTAGTCAATTAATCTGATAGTACAACATGGGTTTGATAGTGTAAAATCACTGCTTACAATGCAGGTGAATGTGTTCCGGATAAAGTCATGTGAGGACCTTTTTATTACTAGAAGACTTCATTGTTAAAACAGCTGCTGCTTTTTCTCCTTGTGTAAATCAGTGATATCCTGCTTCACTAAGCCGATTAACCTGCAAATGAACCGACTCTCAACCTTGACCCACATCTGAAAACTGAAATTCATGACTGAGAAGAAACAAAACCACAACTCACATCGATGCCATCCACTCCGGGCACGCCAGCAACTCCGGGCGGCCCTGGGGGGCCTCTGGGGCCGACCGGGCCCCTCTGCAGAACAAACATAACAATCAGTTTTAACTTTTTTTCTTGCTGAAATTCATCTCTAAATATCCTCCACTGCCGCTGGTGGTGGTGTGAAGGGCAGCTCACACAGAGTGTCATTGTTTGGGTGATGTGAGGGGAAAGGTCATGAAACTAAACCTGGTTTCCCATTATGGTCCCATTATACCACCTAAGTAATGGCATGTGTTCAGATCACTACTGCTGTCTGGACCTTATTGATGCCAGGTGTGCACACTGGGGTGAATAGACCACAGTTTGCATCACTTTTTAGATGAACTTCATTAAAAAATTTAAGTTATACTTTAAATTCAATCAATTTCATCATTCTCATGCCCCAAACAGATTTTATAAATGGGGAATACAGTAACAATATGTAATGCTAACACACAATGTCAAAGAAAATCAAATACTACACCATAAAATATTTAAACTACACGTGATAGAGTTTATATGGACCCAGAAAGTTTCTACACTACAGCAACACACACGTAGTTTTCACAGGTATAATGTGGTGAAAATAGGAAAAAATAAACACTAAAGTTACAGTAAGGTGCAATTAAGTCTATTCATTACTGAGCAACACAAACAATGTGAAAGAGCCAACAGGAATATAAAATATGAAACCATAAGAGATTCCAGATGATATAGGTAAGATATGAACTTACTTTTAAGAGTCACACACCTCAGATTCTCTATTTATTATAGAATTATACACTGGAATAAAACACTAAAAAGTACAGTAAGATCACAATGAATACCTCTCTGAGCACCCATGAGAATATAACAGGAATATATTGGTGTGTCTTCTCCAGGAGACGAAGGAGAGACAAGACAGAGCACCTATCTCTCACCTGAGCAGAGCAAATCAGCACGATTTGCAGTAAAATCACCAGCAAAGAGTCTCGACAGATCCTGGAGTGAGCCATGGTCTTCCCACGGCCGAGGAAGACGCTAAAAGTCCCTTTTTCCCAGATTAGACGGGGCTCACGGACGGTCCACCTGTCAGTCTCCCCCCTGACTGAAACCCCACCGCTTGCTGGAAGGGGAGGATGTTAGAAAGTCCTGATTATTCATGAGAAGCTGAGGCTGTACAGGGGGAGGAGGAGGAGGAATGCTTCTCTACACAGACTGGGTGGGGTTTACCTACCTTTACTTTGAAATGAAATTAAGTTTGACACCCTTAAGTACACTGGAAATTGACTATGACAGAATTTTTTATTTATTTATTTATTTTTTTGATATTGTCCTTAACCTGACTTCAGGATGTAGACCTTGTTTTGTACAGCTTTTTTCAGTCTTGTGACAATACATTTTCCAGCTAATCCACAGGCTGAAGAAGGGGAAGAATTTCGCAGCCTGTAGAGGAAAACTTGATCCTGCAGTTTGTATTTTACAGTAATACATCAGTAATAATGATCCAATCCAACAGTAACAGTAGCTACTCTCTACTCTCTCTACTTTTACTTTTGATATTTTAAATACACTTTCTGCAGATACATTTGTACTTTCACTGAAGTAAAATTTTGAATCCAGGATTTTTACTGTTAATGGAGTATTTTTATTCTGTGGTATTGCTACTTTTACTTAGATAAAGGATCTGATTACTTCTTCCACAGCCGTTGTCAGTACCAAACTGCCCCTGCCACACTCCAGTCGAATGGTGGCGCTACAATATTAAATTGCTAACCGAAGAAGAAAAGAACCGGAAGTTGATTGAAGCCGAAACAAGGCGTCGTTTTCAAAGCTTGTTAACGGCTGTTGTCTTGGTGCTGTGTTTGCGAGGGTGTAAACAATAAAACAAACTTGTACTAATAACCTGGACCGGTAATTTTACCGTAATGGATAGAGTATAACAGCGAACTGGCAGTCGGGCAGGTGAGAAACGAACCCGTTAAATGTTACCACCTAATGTTGTTCATACGTTTACTGCTTGTTTGACTGCTGTAACATTAGCTTAGCTCGCCTCCGTTTATGTCTGCATAAACGATATGCCGAACACTTCAAAAATGTAGAATTGGCTTCCTTAATAACATCAGTCTTTTAAAAAATTGGGCTACTTAAAATCTGAGTAGTCCACTCGTAAAATCGGCTTGTGCAAGAGGTCAAGCTAGCTAATTTTATTTTGTTGAAATAGCCCCTGAAAAGGTGTTAACATTACTAGTTTTTTAACTCAACGCGCTATACATTTAAATCAACAAGTGCTACTAACATGTATCACTCGGTACAATTATCTTAAGGCATCTTTCAGCTTTTAAACAAATTGTATGTATATGTCATATTTAGAGACGGTAAACATGGTAAATATTCAACAAGTTACAGGTTTTGTGTTTGACGGCCACTAAATTGTCACTTTTGTGAATGGAGTTTGCTTTGAAACAAACATGTCTACTGCTAATCGCTGATTTACACTACCAGATAATATGAAAAAAGGATGCGGTCAAACATAAAATTATTTCATACTGAAAGGTGTTGTTTATATTGTATCTATTAGGGTTGACTCTTACTGCTATATATCTTTTTAGATATTAATTTTATTAATCAATTAACTCACTGAATCCAAACAGGCTAAGGTGAGAAGACTTATTTCCAACGTGGTATCAAGATATTAAAGATATAAAATAAAAAAATGCCAAAATTACATCTGTAAAGTTTAAACTCAGAAAGACCCATCAAATCACCTAAGTTCTGTACAACTCGCCTGACCTCAAGAAACTATTAAAAGTCTCTCTTATTCTTCCTCATACCTGTTGCCCCTTCAGGATTTATACTGCCTCCTTGACTTCAAGCTGAAAATATGATGGACAACCTGGATTTCTCAGAAGAGGAACTTCAGGAACAACTGGTGGACCTGGGCTATAAAAATATACCAAAACACAGGCTGCATAAATTCAAGCAAGGTTAGACTCTGAAACATCCATCCTCTCTCTCTCTCCCTCTCTGATTACCATATTGTTTTTCAGCTTTATCTGTTGCTTGGGACCCTAAGTGTTTATATTTTGCACTAATGTTAAAAAAATAATATTGGTAATTAATACTTTTTTAACTCTAAGATGATTACATCTCAAGAAAGATGGAGGACATGGAAATCACTCCATGTTTAAAATCATTTTAAAGGATTACAGCCACTGTTTGTTAAATGTCAGATCTTGATGAACTGATTCGACGTGGAGAATGGAAAAGCTTCGCCTCGCCCACTCAGACATACTGCACCAGATCTCAGACAGCCACATCTCATCCAAGTCCTCCTCCTGCCTACACCAAAGAGAAAGGTCAGAGCATGTGTTGCACTGTGGGATTATAAGAGGAACTGTTTTAATACGATTCTCTAAAAGTACAAAGCATGTCAGCAGTCAAGTGTAACATTTTAAGGTTTTCCATCAAAAGTTGTTGTATGTTAACAGGCGAATTCTGTGTTTTTCCTCACAGTTGGTCAGTGCTACTTTGATGACTCTGCAGAAGGGTTTTTCTTACATGCGGGACAAGCGGACCCTGACAGACAGGTATGTGTTAACCACACCGAGACTGTACACAAGCAGATGTGTGTTTGGATTTTGTACGATCTGAGTACTCCATGATCATACTGAACTGTGAAAAAGTAGCTAAAAGCATGATAATCAGACTGAAACACTTTGCAGATGATTTATGTGTATGGTTTAACTCAGGTGTTCACCACCTGTCAGAACGGAGACTCTCGACAGCAGCGGGGACGCTGTGACTCGTACGCTCAACACTCGTTGGCTACAAAGGTCCATCTGCCTCCAGGTGCTCCTAGCAGGCTGCAGGTGGAGCAGGATCCTGACGACACTCTCCACCCGCTGCTCACTGACAGCTACACATCCACTCCTGACAGCCAGGGGAGACGCTTCATCAAGAGAAAAGTCCTGAGGTCATTTGAATTAAGACTTACATCCACAGACACACTCACTGTTCATTCAGCTGTTTTTTCATTCATTTGTTTCAAGTTAAATTTGAGAGAGAGAGAGACACACACACACACACACACACACACACACACACACACACACACACAAAGGATGCATTAACACATTTAATCAGTTATTAGTCTGTGGCTCCCTTTTTTAATTGTCCACACTTCTGTTGTACAAATGGGCTGCAACTAATTATCACTTTTAGTATTGATAATATGATATTAATAATCTATCAAATGTCAATAATGATGACAGACACCTAGAACCCAAACTAATGGTCTTAACTGTCTTCTGTCTGACCAGCAGTGAAGTAGTGAAGTACTGTAGTATTAAAAATCAGTTGTGTGGGTCTGTTTGATGAAGAACAATTACTAATTGACCAGAATTGTGGTAAATTTTCTGTTGATCAGATAGAATAATTGATTAATCATTTCAGCAGTGATTAACAGAAACACAACATAGACACAGACTTACTTACTTGGAAATGTAACAATCAGAATCAGAATGCCTTTATTGGTCCCCCGGAGGGGAAATTGACTTTCAGTTACATCCCGTCCAAGAAACATAAAAAAGACAGTGATACATAACATGGGGAGGACAGGAGCGGAGAACTGTGGGTCGCAAAAAATCTCTCATGAGCAGCGCCCCGTTTACTTAGATTAGAAAAAAGGAGAACAAGAGGGAGGAAGAGGAAAAAAAAGCAACTCCCAAACTAGGCTCCTGTGGGGGGGCACAGTGTGGGATTAGGAAAAAAAACACCTCGGCACACAAGCAACATAATAAGACATTACAATAAAACTCGAAGACTTGCACATGTGTGTGTGTGTGGGGGGGGGGGGGGGGGGTGAGGAGGGGAGGTGTCGCAGCACAGACACATTTGGGTGCCTCGCAACAACCCTCCATGCTACACTGCGACAAAGGCAGGGAGGGGGGTGGGAGCCACGAAGGCGTTGAGTTGGAGGGGGTGTGCGTGCGTCTTCGTGTGTGCGTATGTGTAAGGCCGTGTACTTCATCTCCACTCATTCCCAACCCATTGTCTCTGCCGTCTGATAACTGATGACGAAGACACAGCCGTAGCCGTGGAGACGACCTTGGAGAGTTCTGATCCAGTAACAAAGTTCACAGGAGTAGGGGGGGGATAGGGCCAGAGCATCTTGTCTGCATAACATCCAGGAGAGTGGAGAGACACCGACCTTGGGAACCGGGGAGCCAATGAGGATAACAATTGTTTGGGTTAGTCCAACACTGCAATTTTCATCTGCCTTGAGTCTCTCTGATTCTCCCAGTGGCTGTAATTCAAATATATCCAAATTCGGTGGTCAATTTCATCTGAGCCGAGCTGACAACTTCTCCAAGTTGGCAGGGTGGATCCCTGCGAAGGAGTTCAGCAATCGCATCCAGCCTGCGATTTTGATCAAGAATCGCATCCAGCTTGCGACCGAGCTCACATATTGCTTGAGTCTGAGTGTTGACGGCCTCAGTCATGATGGTCAGCTTCTCGATTACCATAAGTGCCGCTGACATCTTCTGAACTTTGCGATAGATCAGGAAGCTGCTAACTCCAAACAGCAGAAAGCCTGTTATCATAATTCCAATTATGTAGACGTCTTCAACATCCTCAACGGAAAGGATCGACAGGCACACGATCCTCCACTTCTCCCAGGGGTCCATCATGTATCCGGCCGCAAACGTTCCATTAGGGCAGACGGGCTCTCCTTGACCCAGTCTCTCTGTCGAGAAAATTTGGTCGATTGCGTTGAGAGACCAGCTGATTGAATACATGATTTTAGGTTTTGGAGAGAAATGCAGAGAGAGGCTCTGATAGATCAGACAGAGACAGCACAAGACAAAGAGCAGCAGCAGGGCAGATAAGGGCAGGGTGGGAGCGAGAGAAAAAAGCGCCCGCCTTCGTTGAGAGCCAGAAGAGACATAACACTGTTGTGTTTTTTTCCACCTACAGGAAACATAAAGGACAGTCTCTTATCTGTGATGAATCAGTCTACAGTGAAGACTCAGGTGAAATACACTTAACTGTAATCTTCTGACCACCTGTTTGAAGTGTTTGTGTTCTATAATAACAACAGCAATGATATTAATAATCTTCATTCACACATCACATTACAAACTCCAGGTTACACAGTGCTTCACACAAGGCAGCAGATCAACATAAAGAAATTATAAAGTCAAATGTAAAATTTGAGGTAACATAAAACGTTCACTGTACCTGCAGTAAAACCAATTCCAGCAATATGAACAAAAAGAAATACAGTAAAAAGTAAAAAAACAAAATCAGGATAAGGTCCCTGAGTGATTTAAAAGATGATACTGACCAGAGATCCACCATTTCAAATACCCAAAAATAATGTTTCAAGTCACACGTGAAGGTTTGTCTTTTGCTGAAAATATAAAAGATGTTTATGCATTTTCAAATGAATCACAAAGTACCGATTTCCACAACAAGTTCATGTACAGTTATTCTTCAATTGTTCTTCAGAAATTATTTTTGCAGCATAAAAACATGAAATAAAACCATAAACAGAATGAAAATGCATACAAATTATGATAGCATGTAGCTACTGCATCTCTGTGTCGTGCCCCTGTCACGCATCTCTAAAGTGGAAACCAGCTGTGGGATCAAATAGAATGGGATCAAATAGAAGGATTCAACACAAAGGAGCACAGATGTAATCCCTCTGGTCACCAGCAGCTGGAGCTGTTTGGGCTTCGAGAAGAGGGCCAGCAGAACGGCTAAAGCTCCCGACTACCAGCTTAATCCTCTTAGCTTGTTCCTTAAGCCCTCTGTGTCCACAGATCACACACTGCACTCACCTGCAAGCCGCCACCATGTCCAAAATGTACGACAGTCAGTGGGACGATGAGAGCGACGATGACAAGAAGTCTCTGAACTCCTCTTTTTGGTCTGATGGAGAGCGTCGGGAGGAGGAGGAAGAGGAGGAGGTGGTGGAGATTGAGCGAGTGGTCCAGGAGGAAGACTCCAAAACCATTGATGAAGCTAAGGGCTCACTCCAGGAGGCTTTAGAGGAGGAAAAGCCTGAACTGAACAACCAGGGCAACCTGAGTGAGGGGAGTTTCCAAAGTGGAAGCAATAACGAGGAGGAGGATGATGATGACGAAAGCTGTAGCAGCAGTTGTGATAGTCAGGAGGAGGAAGAGGAGGAGGAGGTGGTGGAAATTGAGCGAGTGGTGCAAAAGGAAGACTCCAAACATGTTGATGAAGCCGAGGGTTCGCTCCAGGAGGATTCAGAGGAGGAAAAGCCTGAACTGAACAACCAGAGCAACACGAGTGAGGGCAGTTTCCAAAGTGGAAGCAATGATGATGAGGAGGAGGAGGAGGAGGAGGATGGTGATGATGATGATGATGATGAAAGCTGTAGCAGCAGTTGTGATAGTCCAGCTCCAAGTCTGATGACCTCCGGTTACGGCACCTACAGACCAGAGGAGCAGGAAGGAGGAGACTACAGAGATGACCACACCATAACAGAGTTTGACCAGGACAGTCGGGGAGACCTGTCTGAGACCAGAGACGACGAAGAGGACAGTCGTTCTCTTTGCAGCTTTGGCGGGTTTGACATCGAACCCGCAGAGCCAGACTACAGCGAGCCTCGTCCCGTCAGTGCGTTAGCAGACACTGAGCCTGAAGCTAATGTGGCATTTTGTGGAGATGATGGCCTGCAAGCAGGGGTGGACGACACAGACAGGACACCAGAAGAAGATCCAGACCGAGCAGGTGAGGAGAAATCTGAAGAAGCCGCCGAAAACAAAGTGAGAAATGGAGCAGCAGAGGAACACCGTGTAGCTGTGGAAGTGAAAGACAAATTCGTTTTGGATGAGAAGCAAAGTGTTGATGTTGAAGAGGGGCAACAATCTGAACGGCTGGAAGAAGAAGAGGAAGTGCAGGACCTTCAAGAAGACAATGATGTGGAGAAAGAGGACAAAGTCCAGTCGGAGGATCCAGACGTGTCTTCAAGCAACAAAGACATCAAGTTTATCGACTCCAAAGTGGATTTCAGCCAGATGACGTATGAGGAGATGTGTGAGGAGTGGGAGGGAAACCTCAGACAGATGAAGGGTAAATGGCTTCCTGTCTCTGTCTGCTAACAGTGTCAGTATTGGGACATCAGCTTGTTAAAATGCTATTACTCAAAATTTACTTGTCCAAAAAAATACTTGCTGACAGGAAGTCACTGCTGATACAGTAGATATAATGGCTGTTTATGAAAAGGTTGAGTTAGCAGTATGTCAGAGGTCAATCTGAAGATTTTGATTGATAATTGAGTTAACTGAAGAGGTTTTGACAAGGGACTGCCTTCTAAGTCCAAGATCAATAATCCAGACCAAAATCAGGACAGTAATTAACAATCAAGCTAATTTGCCGTCAGTATTAGCCTTGAAAATAGATTCCTTTCAGTGATCGCAGACACAGGAGCAGCACATCCTCCCACCACTAATCACATTTGTTCTCTGGTCATTGTGATGCTTTGCCTGAAAATCAAACCCAGTGGAATCCTGACGGTGTCTCTGAATGTAATGGATGCTGTTTGTTTGCATGCAGAAGCAGCAAGCTGTCTGGAGGAACGACTGGCGGAGCTTCGTTTATCCACGTCGCCTCAACGCGACTTTGAGACGGAGAACGAAGACGAAGTCAGCCATAGCGACAGCCAGGGCGACAGCCAGGACGACAGCCAGGGCGACAGCCAGGGCGACAGCCAGAGCGACAGCCAGAGCTCTGAGAGCGAGGGAATCTCTATGAGCGCCTTTGAATCCTACATAAGAGGCCTGGTGGGTAATGTAGTCAAACACAATGGGGAGGTCCCCTCCACTGTTTGTGTTACATTACATAGAACGTAGACGTGTAGCTAATCTGTGGTCAGAGCTGATTAAACGTCTTTATTGTCACTAACAATCACTTTACTGTCATTTCACTTTGGACAGACTCGAGCTCAAAGGGACGCCGACATCAGGCCCAAACCCAAGTCCTGTAAGTCAACACCAATCTACTGTACCAACTCAAATTATTGTTATAACACAAAACCGTTTGATAATTTATCAGACATTTTTATGTTTCAGTCATCCGACCAGTACTGAGTCAGCAAACCATGAAGAAGACAGACCCAGTGGCCAAGTAAGTTAAAAACCTGAGAGGTAATCCAAGTAAAGAGTCATTAAAGAAAACAGAACCACAAGACCGTCAATCCTATTCCAATTACAGCTACATTGGTCTGATAGTTGACTCATGGTCCCTGCAGGTATTTCCAGTATAAGCAGCTCTGGGACATGTACAAACTCCCAGGAGAGACGGACAGGAGAGGTCTCCGCCTGGAGATAAAGGTATGAAAGCATGTCTTCAATAGAAAAAAAGCCCTTTAGCGTATATGAAGTGTTCAAATATTTACTTTGAAGCTCCTCCTACGTGTCGGCTGCAGTTACACGTCACATCATTCTCGATAGCGTTCAGTCGTTGAATGTGTTGACAACATGTTGCACCTCTGGTTTGCTTCAACAAGTTTTGCTTTTGTTTTCAGGAACGACTCGCGTACCAGCCTCCTCCAGTAAGTGCTTCCCCAAATATTCTCTATAAAGCGGCACCAGGCGATAATCAGTGTCGTGTTTAAAGCAAAAACCCACGGTCACATTCTCTCTGCGATGAACTTACTTCCTGTTCCACACAGTGTGACTGCTTAGCATTGAAGCTGTGCAGCTAAAACTATGGTATTTCTACCATTTGATACCACTAATGCTATGCTCTAATTTCATCAATAGTCTCAATTCTGCAGTCTGAGAGGACCTGAAAAATCATTTATGTGGACTAAGAGCTTCAGACACTGTTTTCAAACTGGATCCATGTTAGCGTCAATGTAGATTAAGTGATTTTGTTGTGTTGCAGCCTAAACCTCGGAGGGTTTACGTGCCAAACACCTACATCGTGCCAACAGAGAAGAAGCGCTCGGCCCTTCGCTGGGAGATCAGGAACGATTTGGCCAACAGTCTCGTTCCATACAAATGCAGCTATCGATTTTAGGCCTTCTGCGATCCGCATGCCTTTTAGATACTTTTAATAAAACTTTGCATTGTTTTTTTAATCACTGGCATTATTTATTGATGGATTTTTTGTTAAACATAATAAACACATAAAGAGAACATTGGCGTCACTGAATATATTACAGGTGAGTTCATGTCTTCTATGGGAAGTCAGAGTAGGGCAGTCTGAACGGGTACAGGGGCGTGTAGCGCTGGTCGTGCCAAAGCAGCTTGTCTTCCAGAAACTTGATGGTTTCCAGTGTGAGGATGATGGATTCATGTTTCAGCATGCTGTGGACATTCAGACCTGACAGAGAAAAGACAGATTCTGCTCACCTCTATTGCAGGTAACAAAGAAAGCACGTTTTCCACCACCTGTAAAATATGTCTGACGTTTCTTGTTCATCCAGGTCATGTGTTCTTCTTGGTGCCTCCAGAAGATGTTTCGCCTCTCATCCAAAAGGCTTCTTCAGTCCTGACTGGTGGGGAGTCCAAGGCCTTTGTCCTCTTGCAGGATCATAGCTTTGCCCAGCATCATGTGATGCGTTCGGGTCACGTGAGTCCTGATGTGATTGGCTGTACAGCTACCTTGGGAGAGATCTCAGGACTGCATTGTAAGTGGCTGATAAGTGGTGCCTTAGACCACCTCTGCTCAGCGATGGTCTTTCCAGTTTGACATGGACGGCTTCTTTCACTCCTCTTTCAAACCATCGGTCATCCCTGGCCAAAATACGTACATTATTGTCCTCAAATGAATGTCCCTTGTCCTTGAGATGTAGGTGGACTGCTGAGTCTTCACCTGAGGTGTTGGCTCTCCTGTGTTGTGCCATGTGCTTATGGAGCGGTTGCTTTGTTTCCTAAAATGTACAAGTCTGTGCATTCCTCACTGCATTGCGCTGCATACATTGCTCTACATTGGTGGACAGGCTTCGGCCTCAGGGTGTTACTGGGCTTCGGTTCAAGCCCAGTAACACCAAAGCAACCGCTCCATAAGCGCATGGCACAACACAGGAGAGCCAACACCTCAGGTGAAGACTCAGCAGTCCACCTACATCTCAAGGACAGGGGACATTCATTTGAGGACAATAATGTACATATTTTGGCCAGGGACGACCGATGGTTTGAAAGAGGAGTGAAAGAAGCCGTCCATGTCAAACTGGAAAGACCATCGCTGAACAGAGGTGGTCTAAGACACCACTTATCAGCCACTTACAACGCAGTCCTGAGATCTCTGAACAGCCAATCACTCCAGGACTCACGTTGCCCAAATGACTCGCATGATGCTGGGCAGAGCTATGATCCTGCAAGAGGACGAAGGCCTGGGACTCCCCAAAGGTCAGGACTGAAGAAGCCTTTTGGATGAGAGACAAAACGTCTTCTAGAGCCACGAGCAAGTCCAGTTGCCTTTGAAAGCACTTAGAAGAACACCTGTGAAATGCTCTGCTAGTGAAATACTTTTTACAGGCATCCTGACGCGTTGATGTAGCTGCAAACTAACTGAAGTTGTAAATAATGATGTAAAAACAAATCGTCTTCAGAAAAAGCTCGTGCTTCATGTCGCCTTTTAGTGCCAACTTACCAATGGCTGGAATAACATTCACTGTCTTCAAATTTGCTGTCGCCTGAAGGATGTTTTCAGGAATCTCTTCACCTCTGAAAACAAGAGGAACATCAGCACTGAGCGAACCACAGAGGAAATAAAGTTTTTATTTAAGCTCCACAAGATGAGACTAGCTGACGGTACTCACACATCGACTATCAGCACCGACTCTCCCCAGTGTCTGTGTCTGAGCAGGTCCAGCAGGTACTGAGAGTCAGGTGTGGGGATGTTCAGAGAGTCCACAACGTGAAGGTAGTCCTGGGAGAATATACAACAGTCGGATCAAAGTTTAAAACAATTAGGAATATTCATCAGCAGTTATTTTGGCTATGACATTTAAGTATACCATTTTTAAAATCAGGCTATGAAGATTGGGACAAAGTACCACTTTTTGCTAAACATGTTTTTGGTTTGTCCAATAAATAAACTCAAACCACTGGAAACATGTTAATTCTATTTTAAGCACAGGAAGATTTAACGGACACACGTGTCACAAAACTGATTTAAGTGCAATTTAAAAGGATTTGCCTTCAGTTACCTGAGCCATCTTGGAGCTCAGAGCCACTTTGAGTCCCAGCACTCGAACCTTCATGGGTAACATGTAGTAGTAACTGGTCGGCCCTCTGGGTCCGTGAGACACCCCACCTGAGGGAAAGACACCGGCCGTCAGACTTCATCTCATTCCCAACCTGTGAATCTCTCAAGTGATGATTCTACTTAGGTGAAGGAAAAGGATTTACACCAGAGATCCGGCGTTTGTCACTTCCAGTTAAAGTCTGACCAGACGATTCATCTACATCTACCCGAAACATTAAAAGCACATAAGGAACGGAGCATTTCACAGACTAAAAGCAGTCACCTCCTCTCCATAACGGTGACCTGATGCTTCCATGACGCGCTCTTCCACTTCCTTTCTGTTTCCACGGTTTCTTGCCTCCACCTCTGACCTCTGACCTGACCTTTGTGCTGGCATGGCTCTGCAAGATCAAACCAACAGTCAGTTCAGTGAACATCAGCTTTTTAATGGTCAAGCTTGAGTTTCTATGCTCTTCAGCCATGATTCTCACTGTTCATCAGTGAAGATTCTTTATTGTCAAACTCGGTGCCCCGTGGTGAAAATTGTTCTCTGCATTTTAACCAATGCCTGAGGAGCAGAGGGCCAACTCCACCTGAAAGCCAGCGACTGGGTCAAGGGTCCTGACAGGAGATGCAAGTTTTTGAAGGCGAGGGAGACCAGAGACCCCGGAGGAAAGTCATGCTAGCATGGGGAAACATGCAAACCTCACACAGGGAGGCCCTGCTGCAGCTGTACTGCACAGCTCTTACTGACTGATATAAAATGCAGTCAGACATTTCTGAAAACCTGGTTGAGGTTCCTGCATAGACCAAGCTCAGCTGCAGCAAATGTTAATGCAACTAAGCTGTTTTTGATCAGTCAGTTTGATGGTCACTGAAACGACAGGTGTTGTAGGGTTTATGTATCTGTCTCTTTAAAAAAATTCCTTCTTATGGTTTGTTTATCTAATGGAACTTCAAGCCTGAACATGTCCTGAATTCATCCCACAACAAAACATGAATCACCGCATGAAGCCGTCTGATGCCAAACATTTCAAAATGAGTAACTTACAATTCTTTTAAAATTTCTCTGCCATACTTCAACATCATGGAGAATATCGAGCCTGAGAGGAGAGAAAACGCACGACTGGTTAACACAGGAATCATCCATAGTTTCCACTTCCACGCATCAAGTCTTCTACACTGTTTCAATAGCATAGATTGTATAGAGTTTGTACACAGTTATCTTTTTAATTTAAACAAGATGCTCGAGAATTTGGTGCCTAAACCTCAACTTGATAACAGCTAACAGTGACTGATGTTTGGGACAGAATCTGACAAAACTCTCCTGACAAAAGATGAAAACACTGACATCAAAGCTTTGAAGATGTGAACTCCACATTACCTCGGAGGCACCGCGAAGACATCTGGGTGGAGATGAGCCAAACCCAATGGCTCGCTGTCCTGCCTCTCCAGAGTGTCCACCCACATCTGGACGGGACTCAGATGAGCGGGAACGACAACGTCACACTTCCTCAGAACAGGCAGGGAGCAGCCTGGAGGAGGAGGAGGTCGCTCTGCAGGAGAGGAGTCAGTGATGAGCATCTTTCATACGATAGACAGAGACAGTCAGGACTATTAAAATGAGACGTGAGCAGAGAGAAACCATTCTACTGGTGTGTGAAAGAGTCAAGTCTTTGATGAGTCTGACTTTGGGAACAACATATTTCATGTTTAGGAGGTTAGAATCAGTGAAATTTAAAGATACTGGTGTAAAATATCAGGTTAAACAAGTTCAAAAACATTTCTTTTTACTTCAAAGACCATAACATCTTAACTGCAACAACAGCAACATCGACGAGTTCAGATTTAATCTAAAAACTGTGATTTGATCTAAAACAAACTCACTTAATCTGGCAGGATCCACCAGGTTTGAAGGCAGCAGCAGGTTAGGAGGCAAAGCGCTCTCACCAGAGAAGGATGAGGCAAACTGAGGAGGAGAAAACTTTGAGTCAGTTACACAGCTTGAGAAGAAAACACCAAAAAAAGACTAACTGTCATCATTCAGCAGGCACCGCAAAACCCTCCAATATTGCATTAATCAGGCTCCACAGTTTGCACATTTCTGCTGGTTAAATAATAGAAATATGAAAGGAGCTTATGTCTGACTGTGCTGCAGTGTGAAGAACTGTACTTCACATAGCTTTATTTTCAAATACTCAAGCAAGTCATATATATTTAATACAGTTTTACATATGAGCTATTGAAATAATGACATATCTCGATCAGATGTTACTAGAGCAAAGCGTGATGTTGTGCTTGTTTCTGTCCATGTAAATAATAATAACATAAAAAAAAAAATTCATCCGCAGCCAGCAAACGTCTGTTATTTAACTTCATAAATGACATTAGGGCTTAAACAACAAATTAATCTGTGGCAATTTGATGATTTCAGCACTTTATTGTGAAAATGGTTCCAGCTTCTTCTGTCGCAGGATCTGCTCATTTTCTCTGTTTTATGTAATTATAACTTGTATTGTTTGAATCTGATGAAACTGCCTTCGGCTCTGGGAAACTGTAGAGATTGTTTAGCGCTAAGGTATAATAGGAATATACAGCTATTGAAACAAAGCTGCAAATTTTATTCCCTCCCGTAAAACACTCAAAGAACTCAGATTTCATTTTCTGATCATTATTAGACATGTATTAGTTAGACTTTGAGGTCTATTTTCAGCATCTTTATTAGATGGATATATTGTTTTGCTAATTAGTCAAAGCTTCACCTACAGAGTCACCGCCACTGTCCTTGCAGACGCTTTTTAAGTACAACATGACCAACTCACGTTCACATTCTGAAAGTGACGGATTTAATCGAACTACGGGCAGCAAATACAGCAGCAGGTTAAACGTTACTCACCCTTTTAGCGGCTCCTCTGCCACAAATTACCAGAGAACAACGAAACATTGCGATTTAGTTTTCTTCCACAGTAACACACGCACTTAATTCCCTCTTAAATTGTTTGAAATGTACATTATAATCGGAATCGCAGCGTGTTTGCTGCATGAAAGGTCGTTGTGGTTTTTCCGTTGTATGTTGTCGCGTGTTGATGACGTTTCATATCCAAACGTACGGTGGCGCACACTTGACGTCAGAGGCGGAAGTTCCTGCTCTGTTGAACCTGAAAGATGGTTCAAAAGAAATTAAGCAGATGTCAAATTAAATGTTTCTTAAAGGGAAAGTTTGCTTTTTTTTTTTTTTTCGAGTCCATCCTCGCGGCCCAGATGTACATTTAAAGAGTTACTGTCAGTATTGACTGGAGTACAAGTGTTAAATACATCTATATTTAAGAGGTAAATATTGTACTTTTTACTTCTCTAAGGTTATCTGACAGCTGTTGTTACTACTTAGTTAACTTAGTCAAATAAAACATTCTTGCAAAAAAATATAGGAAAAATTTAGATGTTTCATTTATACAAGCTGAAATTATTAGTCAATAAAAAGTTGATAATAAATCAATAAAAGTTGATTGACAGACACTTAATTGGCGATTTAACTGATAATTATTTATTTTTCATGGAAAAACATTTCATGGCTCCAGCTTCACTGAAAGATTTGCTGTCTTTCATTTCCATTGATTTATTACTTTAAAAAACAATCACTGTGAAGGTGTCACTCTGAGCACTGGGTAATTGTGAATGAATTTCTCACTATTTTCAGAATTTCACAAACCAAAAATCAGTTTCATCCATAATGAAAATAATCATTAGTTGCTGTCCTATACAAGATAGTTCAAAAACTTAAATCTATTTCAAAGACCAACTTGACATTAAAAACTGTATGATGTTTGTGATGTCCTATGGCACTTGAGATAGTTTATTACATAGTAAAATTCAATAATTTCGCTATCATTTATTATATTATTGCTCAAAACAGTAAAAATTATAGAAACTCAATTATATACTTCCCCAATGAATAAAAAATAAAGTGGATGTTTCAAAAGTATAGACATACAGTATAATATAAACATATGCACAAATTTGGACATTTTAATATCCAAATATAATATTCAGTTGCAATATACGACAATTCAACAAAAAACAACAGTATTTAACAGAATAACATACATGGTTTGATCTTGTAATGTAAAATACACACGTTTCTTCTTTGAGAATCACCATTAGTATTAAACTGGAGTAAAACTTTTGGGTGACATAACTTAACTTTAATATACATAGAAAGAATACCTACACTCTTCAAACAAGTCTTGCATAGTACAAAAGATATTAGAAAATAACAAAATGTGGAAAAAGTCTGAATTTACATATAAAACAAGTGCAAGACTGCTGCATTTAATGTAGGCTGCATCATTACAAAGCAACAAGACTGGCTTTATATACAGTAAAAAAAAAAAAAAAAAATCTTAAATGAGGCAGAAAGTGACATATTTCAAAACTGCATGAACATAAATCATACAATAATATACATAACAGCTTAAGTCCAAATAAAAAAAAACCCAAGATAAAAAGCTCATGAACAAAAATACTTGTTACCTCTTACAGAACATCAGTGGCTTAAAACCTATATGAGGTTGGAGAAAAAGAACGTTGACCCTTTTACATCATTTTCACCTGGAACTTCAAGGTCCACGTCTCTTGGATAAAAGTCAGGCATTTTTTTATTTTGTGATTGAGTGGGAAAAACAGTGACATAGTATCCATCTGTATTTTCTGGCATTCTTATTCTTGAATCTTGAGAAAAATGTGGCAAACGTGCATTAGGTACTGGCTGCTTTGTCTTCTGAGGTTTTGCATATATGTCAGTTTCACCAGGAGAAAGTCTTCTGGTATGCCTGGGGTCCCTCATGCCAGTATGACCACCTGGTGGGGGGATCGTCTGTCCATAGTAATGTGATGCCTGGAGGTCCAATTTTGAGCCTCTGGCTCTGAGCACATGATTCTTTCCTGTGAAATCATCGATGTTCAGATCTGAACGGTTGAAATCAAGATGGTGGCCTAAATGAGCATCCACCAGAGGGTAGCTGGACCTTACTTTGGTACTGCGTGACTTTATATCTTTGTGACGAAGTGTGACATCTCCATCTACATCCAGGGCAGGCATTTTCATGTTTAACCCTGTGACATCTGATCTGCGATTCTTATAAGCAGGTCCTTTGAAATTTAGTGAGGGATCATCAATGTTAAGATCTGGATATTTGGGACGCCATTGTGGATTCTGCATTGCTGCTTTCGGCATGCTGAGGTCCATGTTTGGAGCACTAACATTTGGAGCTGTGATGTTCCCCCTTAACTGCGGTTTCATGTTCAGTTTTGCATTTGGAGGAGAAATGTCCATATGTTTTGGTCTCAGAGATGCACCAAAATCAATATCAGACCCTGTCCTATTAAGATCTGGGCCTCCAAACTGAGGCAACTTAAAAGAAGGAAGTCTGAATTTTCTGTCTGCCAAATCAAGATCAGTCTGAGGACCCTGGATGTTTCCTGAGGGAACGTTCATGTCAAAGTCTGGACCTCTTATTCCTCCTTTAACTTGAGGGGCGGTAAAGTTCAGGTCAGGTTGTCCTATGTTACCATTTATTCCTAGATCAGGGCGTTTTGCATTGAGGTCTAGTTTGGGACCTTGGAACTTGGCATCAGGCAATTCTAAGTCTGGCATACTTTTACCAGGGACTTTCAGGTTAGGTTCTGAAAGATTAGGTCCAGAGAGACTGAGGTCTGGTGCATTTAAATTTGGCATTTTCGGGAGACCAATATTGACATCTGGTTTGTCTGTATGTAACTTGGGGGCCTTAAGGTCCATGTCTGGCAACCCCAACTTGGGGACATCAATTCCACCTTTCATCTTTGGAGCTTTGAGATTAAAATCTGGAGTTTTCAGGTCTGAATTTATGTTCAAATTTGGCCCTTTTGGTAATTTGGCATGAAGATCTGGTGACTTGTAATCAAAGTTTGGGCTATCTAACTTTGGACCAGAAAACCCCACATCAGGCATTTTCAAATGTGGCTTTTTAAGTTTTCCTGATGGTTTGCCAAAATCAACATCTGGCATTTCAAAGCCAGGTTTGGACCCTTTCAGGTTAATGTTAGGTTCACTGATGTCAATGTCTGGGCCATCAAAACCTCCATCAATCTCAGGTCCTTTTAGGTTTGGTAGATTCATTTTTGGCATTCTCAATTTGGGCATTTTCAGTTTTGCCTTGGGTGAACCAGTGTGAACATCTGGAGCATTCATATCTAATTTGGGAGCTTTAAGGCTCATATTAGGCAAGTCCGAGTCAGGAGCATCAATCCCACCCTTTATCTTTGGAGCTTTCAGACTCAAATCTGGTGACTTTAGATCTGCGTTCAGGTCCATATTAGGTCCTTTTGGTAACGTGCCTGAAAGATTCAATTTAGGCATTTTCAATTTGCCTGAAGGACCATTAACATCCCAGTCTGGAGCATGAAGCTCTGGCATTTTCAGTTTACCTGATGGCATGCCTAAGTTAAGCTTTGGGGTGTTTAGGTCCAGTTTAGGACCTTTGAGATCAGTCTTGGGCATGTTTATGTCTGGTGCATTTATATCACCACTGAGCTTGGGACCAGATATATCTAGGTCAGGTGAATTGAGGCCCAAATTAGGGCCATCTAACTTTGGACCTGACAGGCTAAAATCAGGCAGGTTCAAGTTTGGCTTTTTGAATTTTCCTGATGGACCAGCAACATCAATATCTAAGTCAGCTTTAGGACTTTTGAAGTTGACATTTGGTGCATTAACATCCATGTCTGGACCATCAAAACTGTGATCGATCTCAGGTCCTTTCAGGCTTGGGAGGCTAAACTTAGGCATTTTTAATTTGGGCATTTTAAATTTTGCTTTGGGTGAACCAATGTTGACATCTGGAGTGTTCATATCTAATTTGGGAGCTTTGAGGTCCATGTTTGGTAAGTCAAGGTCAGGGGCATCAAGTCCACCCTTTATCTTTGGAGATTTCAGACTCAAATCTGGTGACTTTAGATCTGCGTTCAGGTCCATATTTGGTCCTTTTGGTAATGTACCTGAAAGATTAAATTTAGGCATTTTCAATTTGCCTGAAGGACCATTAACATCCCAGTCTGGAGCATGAAGTTCTGGCATTTTCAGTTTACCTGATGGCATGCCTAAGTCAAGCTTTGGGGTGTTTAAGTCCAGTTTAGGACCTTTGAGACCAGTCTTGGGCATGTTAATGTCTGGTGCATTTATATCACCACTGAGCTTGGGACCAGATATATCTAGGTCAGGTGAATTGAGGCCTAAATTAGGGCCATCTAACTTTGGACCTGACAGGCTAAAATCAGGCAGGTTCAAGTTTGGCTTTTTGAATTTTCCTGATGGACCAGCAACATCAATATCTAAGTCAGCTTTAGGACTTTTGAAGTTGACATTTGGTGCATTAACATCCATGTCTGGACCATCAAAACTGTGATCGATCTCAGGTCCTTTCAGGCTTGGGAGGCTAAACTTAGGCATTTTCAATTTGGGCATTTTAAATTTTGCTTTGGGTGAACCAATGTTGACATCTGGGGTGTTCATATCTAATTTGGGAGCTTTGAGGTCCATGTTTGGTAAGTCAAGGTCAGGGGCATCAAGTCCACCCTTTATCTTTGGAGCTTTCAGACTCAAATCTGGTGACTTTAGATCTGCGTTCAGGTCCATATTTGGTCCTTTTGGTAATGTGCCTGAAAGATTCAATTTAGGCATTTTCAATTTGCCTGAAGGACCATTAACATCCCAGTCTGGAGCATGAAGCTCTGGCATTTTCAGTTTACCTGATGGCATGCCTAAGTCAAGCTTTGGGGTGTTTAGGTCCAGTTTAGGACCTTTGAGATCAGTCTTGGGCATGTTTATGTCTGGTGCATTTATATCACCACTGAGCTTGGGACCAGATATATCTAGGTCAGGTGAACTGAGGCCCAAATTAGGGCCATCTAACTTTGGACCTGACAGGCTAAAATCAGGCAGGTTCAAATTTGGCTTTTTGAATTTTCCTGATGGACCAGCAACATCAATATCTAAGTCAGCTTTAGGACCTCTGAAGTTGACATTCGGTGCATTAACATCCATGTCTGGGCCATCAAAACTGTGATCGATCTCAGGTCCTTTCAGGTTTGGGAGGCTAAACTTAGGCATTTTCAATTTGGGCATTTTAAATTTTGCTTTGGGTGAACCAATGTTGACATCTGGAGTGTTCATATCTAATTTGGGAGCTTTGAGGTCCATGTTTGGTAAGTCAAGGTCAGGGGCATCAAGTCCACCCTTTATCTTTGGAGCTTTCAGACTCAAATCTGGTGACTTTAGATCTGCGTTCAGGTCCATATTTGGTCCTTTTGGTAATGTGCCTGAAAGATTAAATTTAGGCATTTTCAATTTGCCTGAAGGACCATTAACATCCCAGTCTGGAGCATGAAGCTCTGGCATTTTCAGTTTACCTGATGGCATGCCTAAGTCAAGCTTTGGGGTGTTTAGGTCCAGTTTAGGACCTTTGAGATCAGTCTTGGGCATGTTTATGTCTGGTGCATTTATATCACCACTGAGCTTGGGACCAGATATATCTAGGTCAGGTGAATTGAGGCCCAAATTAGGGCCATCTAACTTTGGACCTGACAGGCTAAAATCAGGCAGGTTCAAGTTTGGCTTTTTGAATTTTCCTGATGGACCAGCAACATCAATATCTAAGTCAGCTTTAGGACTTTTGAAGTTGACATTTGGTGCATTAACATCCATGTCTGGACCATCAAAACTGTGATCGATCTCAGGTCCTTTCAGGTTTGGGAGGCTAAACTTAGGCATTTTCAATTTGGGCATTTTAAATTTTGCTTTGGGTGAACCAATGTTGACATCTGGAGTGTTCATATCTAATTTGGGAGCTTTGAGGTCCATGTTTGGTAAGTCAAGGTCAGGGGCATCAAGTCCACCCTTTATCTTTGGAGCTTTCAGACTCAAATCTGGTGACTTTAGATCTGCATTCAGGTCCATATTTGGTCCTTTTGGTAAAGTACCTGAAAGATTCAATTTAGGCATTTTCAATTTGCCTGAAGGACCATTAACATCCCAGTCTGGAGCATGAAGTTCTGGCATTTTCATTTTACCTGATGGCATGTCTAAGTCGAGCTTTGGGGTGTTTAGGTCCAGTTTAGGACCTTTGAGATCAGTCTTGGGCATGTTTATGTCTGGTGCATTTATATCACCACTGACCTTGGGACCAGATATATCTAGGTCAGGTGAACTGAGGCCCAAATTAGGGCCATCTAACTTTGGACCTGACAGGCTAAAATCAGGCAGGTTCAAATTTGGCTTTTTGAATTTTCCTGATGGACCAGCAACATCAACATCTGAGTCAGCTTTAGGACTTTTGAAGTTGACATTCGGTGCATTAACATCCATGCCTGGACCATCAAAACTGTGATCGATCACAGGTCCTTTCAGGCTTGGAAGACTAAATTTAGGTGTCTTTAATTTGGGCATTTTAAATTTTGCTTTGGGTGAACCAATGTTGACATCTGGAGTGTTCACATCTAACTTTGGAGCTTTAAGGTTCATGTTTGGCAAGTCCAAGTCAGGGGCATCAATTCCACCCTTTATCTTTGGAGCTTTCAAACTCAGATCTGGAGATTTTAGATGTGTGTCTATGTCCAAATTTGGTCCCTTTGGCAACGTGCCTGAAATGTTCAATTTCGGCATCTGAAATCTGTTTGAGGGAGCATCAATATGCAAGTCAGGACTTCCAATATCAGCATCAGGCATTTTCAGTTTTGACTTTGGGCCTTTGAGATCAAGTGAAGGTGCATCAATGTTAACATTTGGGTGTGTAATTCCAGCTTTCACATCTGGTGCTGTCAACCGCATATCTGGTCCTACTAAATCTCCATTAAAATCTGGAACTTGAATGTTTGGTAAATCAAATTTGGGCATCATAAACTTAGGAGCCTTGTGTTTTCCAGATGGACCTTTCATGTCAATGGGTGGAGTGCCAATGGCTAAATTTGGTCCTTTCAGGTTGGCTTTGGGTAAATTAACATCAGGTGAACGAATCCCACCTTTTATGTTTGGTGTTTTGAAACCCAGGTCACTTTTGCCTGAGACCCCAAATTTGGGCAGGGTGAATTTATCAGATGGAGCATCTACATCTAAATCCGGAGATTTGAGTGATTTCATACGTGGCACTTTGACTTGTCCTGAAGACATGTCGATGTCTGGTCCATTTAGATCAAGCTGTGATACATCAACACCTGGCATTTCTAAATCTAAACCAGGGGATCTCCCAGAAATCCTGAGCTCAGGTGACTCTGCGTAACTGAAAGGATCATCCACATTTAAATCTGGGTTTTTCAGTCTCTTGAGACTGAGTTTACCTGAATGAACATCTGGGGTTCCTACATCTGATGTCTGGACCTCACATTCTGGACCACTAAAAGATGGTCCAGAGAGGCCCAGGTCTGGCAATTTGAATTTTGGCATTTTGAGTTCTTTGTTTGTTTTTTCAATGGCTACTTTGGGAACACCAGTGTCAAAGGATGGACCAGTGATTTTTCCCCCATTAAGGTTAATCCCCATGTCAGGGGTACTAACATCTGGGCCTTTTAAGTCCATACCTACCTCTGCAGCTCTTAAAGTTCCATTGTTATCCACCCCAATTCGAGGTTTTTCAAGATTTGACATTGTCAAGTCAACTGATGGACTGTCAGTGTTTGCCAGCTGAATACCATTGGTAGTGTTTACATTTGGACACTGTGGTAATGTTCCTGACAGAGGGATGTCTGGAGCATTAAGGTGTGGACTTCTATCATTGACTCTCAGTCTTGGTACCTGAGCGCCACTTAGAGAAGTTCCATTTAAGCCAAGACCCAACGGTGGAAGGTTCAGATTGCTGTCAAATGTTAATTCTCCACCATCATCAGATTGTGAGTCATCATTAATGTCTGTGCTCAAAGTCTTGGTTTTCAGAAGTCCAAAGTCAACACCAAGGCGAGGCAACCCCATGTCGCGTTTTAGGCTGACCTTGGATGAAGCTGGTACAGTTGGCTTGGCAGTAACCTCCCCATTCTCACAGCTCGCTTCATCAGGCAAGTCACCTCTCATAAACTTCTTGATTTTGGCATTGTAGAGTTTGCTGTAGGAATCCGTCAGCATCTAGAAATATAAATCACAACTTGAATGTATAATGTTAAGGTTTTGTGCAACTGTTGTCTAGCAGTTGACATGAGGATCAATTTTAGCACTGTTTCCACGACAACTAATGTAATGCAGACACTAAAACTGCTCTTTGTTGAACATTATAAAAATGCCAATAGAATGAATGTGCTTTAAAAAATAAGAAAACCAAATAAGAACATTGGTTTTGGTGGAACCTGCATTAAAACTTTTAGCAAAACATTTCATGTGTTGTGAACCACTACTGCATGAAATTTATTGATTCCATTTGTCTTGATTATATCTGTATTCCACCTACCGTGGCAGGACTCTTGGTGCACTGGTCCAGATGCCCAACGCTCTTGCTGAGGTTGCTCCGCGTGAGGACTCTCACCTTGTCATCAAACGGCTCCATCAGCTTCAGTACTTTTAAGACCTCCTCTTTTGATAGTTGATCAAAATTGATTGTTGCTCCCAAAATTTCATCCCCTTAAAAAGAAAAATCAAGTGTTTGCATTAAACAGTCGCACACTCTATCTGCTCAGGAGGCTGAGGTCTTTTGAGGTGCGTGGGGCACTCCTGAAGACCTTCTATGACTCTGTTGTGGCCTCTGCCATTTCTACGGTATAGTCTGCTGGGGGAGCAGCATCACAACAGCTGACAAGAAGAGGCTGGACAAACTCATTAGGATAGCCAGCTCTGTCCTGGGATGCCCTCTGGAACTGGGGGAGAGGAGGTTGACAGCCAAGCTGTCCTCCATGACAGTCAATGACTCCCATCCCCTACAACACACACTCACTGCACTGAGGAGCTCCATCAGTGACAGGATGCTACATCCAAAGTGTGTGAAGGAGCAGTATCGCAGGTCATTCCTTCCTGCAGCTGTCAGACTACACAACAAAAACTGCTCCAAGTAATCTGCAAATTATCTGTAGATCATCTCTAATTTGTGCAATAATCTGTGCAATCCATCCTGTACATAACAGTTTGTAAATACAATTTATAATTTAAGATAATGTTTATTTTTATTACACTCTTTTGTATATACTTATTGTTTTTACTCTATCTATCTATCTAATCTATCTTTTACTGATGCTGCTGTAAACTGGAATTTCCCCTTGCAGGATTAATAAAGGTATATTGAATTGAATTGAATTGAATTGAATTGAATTGAATTGAATTGAATTGAATTGAATTGAATTGAATTGAACTCTAAAAGCTAAGACACTAGTATGTCTTGCTTCTAAAACTGTCAGAAGTAATAGAGTAAAGAAAAAAAAAAGTTTAAGTAGCAAGCCAAGGGTTATACCTTCCTTCAATCCCTGATTGGCTGAGGCACTGTTGTCGATGTTGGATACGACCAGGCCCCCCTCCTCTGATCGCTCCAGGGTCAAGGCCTCAGAGAGACTCCTCACCCTGCGGTGTGACGGCTGCAAGCATAGACATTTCATACAGCGCTTTAAACACACAGGAAGAGCTTTTAAAAGCAACATACAACAGAAATGTGACTATTTTAGATTATAACACAGAACTAAAACATGTCAGTGTTGCATACCATGATCCACGCGTTTCTGTTGCAGTGGCATTGAAAAGTCCCCTTTGATTAAACCTATAGAAGAAAATAAAATTTGCAGTTGACAGATTTGGCTATTATGGGAACACACGGCAGTTCTTTACACGTGTGACATACAGTGCAGTGTATGCACTGTATACTGCACATTTGTAACACGTTAATGCTTCTAAAACAAAATGGTAGGAACAATTGTCAGACTTCAGTGAAACAGGTGAACCAGGAGAATCCAGCAAACAGCTCTGATCATACATCATTAAGAAACACATTTTTCCAGTCTATACAGTTGCACATAAATGCACCATTCTGGCAAACTGTTAAGTTTTAACTGCATTTCCGAGAAGTCCTCTGAAAGGAGAGAGCAAGACAAAACATTCAGCAGCTTTGGGTGGGGACAGTCTATCCAGCCAGCCTATTAAAGTCCATGCATAGGAATCATTGGTGCTGTTTTAGTTTATTATAGTTGCAAGAATCAACAAAGACAAGGGGAACGACACGACTTCAGCAGGCAATGTTTTGACGAGAGAAACAGAAAAGAGACAAAGCAATTTATTTAACATCACAATTAAAGTCATTAAGGGATGTTTCTGTTGACAAGTTTAACATCTCATCTCAGTGTGTCAATGAGTTAATTTAGATTCAAGATAAATGCTACGTACTATCAAATTCTCATATATACTCTTAGAGACGAGTTTAGTTAAATGAAGACATAAAAAAAAAAACAGTTTTAGTGTGTACACAAAGACAAGTGACACCCAGGTAACCTCTGCAGGTGCATCTCTCAGGCATTTCAGTTATGGCTTTTCAGCTTTTGGGCCATAATTGAAGGAAACCAGGAACAGGTTTATCGAGACTGTTGTGATCAAGTATCCTGTCGTTGGGTGTTTCCTCTTCGTGAGCACACAATGTCAAAAATAACCACACCCACTACTTTCTATTACGGAGTACTGGCAGACCTCCAGTGAATCCAGACACACTATGTTCTATCAACATCGTGTGAAATGCTGTGCAGAGATGAGCTGGATGACTGAAACTGTGATTTACTCTGCACCAACACCTAACTGCAAGTTATGTAACTCCACACATCGAGACAGTAAATTAAGGTTAAGAAAAATCTTTGGTGATTTAACAATCACATGTCAAATTCAAGTGATTTTAAAGACGGATTTACACAGCGTCAGTGTGCCATTATAACAACACATACTGAAACAATGATCAGGCAATAAGGATGAAAAGAAGATTACAATAACTGCAGCAGGATCATGTCAATAACAATTTGATGTTTAGAGAGAGAGTTTCAAATTAGAGGGGTTAAAATTAGTTTAAAAAGTCTAATTATCTCTAATTTATTTATGTAAGATGTCAAGCTGGGACAGATTGTGGTAAAATCTTACTCATTCATTCATTCATTCATTCAGACAATAACAACTGTCTCCACAAGTCTGTTATCACAATACCATTATATAAGACAAAATAATGACATTTAATCAAACAAAATCCTAAATATGATGTAGTAAAATGGTCCTATATCCTCAAAAATGCTTCATGTTTAGAATATTTTGTCACTCGTTTTCTATCATGTCTTTCCTGAATTAACTTTAAAACTACACCACAACAAATACCTCTGCCATTATTGTGTGAAACCAAATACTAACATCAACCACCTTTTTGGCATTTAGCTCATATTACATAATTGTAAATGATATCTCAGAAAAGCAAGCAGCTGATTTACTGCTTTAGTTATACATTAAACATCTTGCAGATGAGCCAAAGTGCACATGCCTGCTGTCATAAAAGCGAAAACATTAAGTCTGGAGGAATTGGGAGCACAATAGAGCCACAATGCAATCAAAGAATACTTCTCTGGGATTTTTTGTTTGTTTCATTAATGACACAAAGCCATGAGCACATTTGTACTTTGGCAGTAGCAGAGGATTTGTAACTTGTAATAATGAAAGAGTACATGCATCATCTAAATGAACGGACAAGGCTTTTTAAATGAAAAGTGATTTGTTCTGTTTTTGAGAAATGTTTAATTGTAAGTGTTGGTTGCGGCTGGTTGAACATGACATTCAACAGTTTCTAAAAGGAGTTAAGTTGAACAGCACAGGAGCTGAGACCTGACAGAAACTACCTGGGTGCTGGTGCCTGAAACCTGAAACACTGCCCACTTCCACCCAAAACCTGCCACTTTACGGACCAGATGTGGCGTCTGGAAGAAGGTAAGAAGTTCACAGCTGAAAAAAATCATAAATGAAACTGACCTCAGGCTTTATCAGGCAGGTGTCTGCCCTCTGTGCTGCTGAAGTTGCGAGTTTCAGCGCGGAGTTCAGTCAGTCCATGCTGTTTGCTCTGCGGGCGGTGACTGAGGAGAGGCACGCCAGTCAGGTGGACAAATACCTGACCTGAAGCAGTCAAACAGGTTCCAGCTTAAACATACCCCTCCATTAACTGTCAACAGACATAAACACACACATTCACGTCACATGTCCCGATGCAAACACACCTTGACTACCACACGCCTGCGGCTCGCATGCATACAAACACAGACACACACCACAACAGACAATAACACAACTGTTCCCACTGGACCCGCCTTTCCTCATACGTCAATGAGTCCCCACATGCACATGTGTGCAGTCTATATGCGCTCACTCACACTTTCACGAACACATTAAAGTCAAACGCTGAACATTCAAGAACCAAGATGCAGCAAAAGAAACATGAAGCAAACACCGAGACAACATGATGCGTCTGTCAATATGAGAAAAATGCTGACCTGTGCCAAGGGAGCGGCAGGCGTTCACTGCGTGAGTCACTCTGATCACAGTCATGTTGATCACAAAGACTCCCTTCTGTGTGAACCTAGATGGAAAGAGAAAGAGGCGGCTCAGTGGAATGCACAGACTTATTATGTAATCATACCTGGAAAGGTAAGCCTGTGGCTCCAGGTGAGCTCTGATGATACAAGAAATAATAAAACAGGTGTGACAACAATGTTTAAATAAAACTGATTTATTTTTTATTAGTTCAATTATTTTTAAAGAGGGCTTCATAAAGCACCTTGTTGACAAAACAAAACACCCCCCCCAAAAACCATTCACATGAGTGTGTTAAACATATCACACATCATCACATTGCACATACAGCAGGTCTAGTCGAGTGCTTTCAGTGGCTCTGAACTGTCCAGTATAATAATGCATGTAACAATACCAGTGGTACACTCAAAAAGTTTGTTCTTTCAGTCCATTTTTGAATTTACATTTGATTTAAAGTTGCTGCAACAATGAAAATGAATCAGAAGCTATTTTGACAATCCATTAATTGAGTCAATTTCAAGCATGAATGGAAAATATCTGACGGCAAACTACTCTTTAAATGACACCATGTTGAGCTGTGTAACATTGTGATGGGCATTTTTCCTCAGGCTTTATCGACCGAGCAGGTTAACAGATTTTTAGAAATCTCTCTAAAAGCACAGGTGTTTGAACATTTTGATGTTGACACAAGTTGGAAAGATATGTCATAAGTAAATGAAGAGACGAGAGAGAACAAACACGCCACGTTTACAGAGAATACATCGAATTCATTCTGAAAACATTCCCTCCGGTTAGAAAAGAGACCTGGTGTTCCTTAATTACAAAACACACACACAGAGAAAAGTTGTGTTTTTGTGTTAATAAAGAAAATAGATTTAAAAACAAACAAACAAACCAAAAAAACGAGCAGCCGAAAACCTGCAAGATTATTAAAAACGAATATGTAGTGACTGTATCGTCTGAGCTGCTCTTAAACAATGAAGAGCTTCATTTAGAAATAAATGTCTTGCATTATTAACCATGAAGTAGAGGCTTTCAGCATCTTGCCACGTTGGAGCAGCTGCACACTGGCAGAATAATTTAACATAGAAAAATGCTCGTTTGGTCAATGAGTTTATCAGATTTAAAACATAAAACACCAAAAAATACTGTATGTCATAAATAACACAAAATACACTTATGTTATCTCCCTCTAAAACCAATTTTTTCTAAGATTATTTCTGAAAATGCTGCAGGGGCTTTATCAGCAGTACCACATTATACTAAGCATTCTCTGAGCTGTGATTAACACTGAAATCTGACTGGGACGTCTGCAGACTGTCAACTTCAGTTATAACAGCTCAATCTTTAGCCGCCTGCTTCGTAGCTGAGGTGGCTCAAACAGATCTAGGATCAGGTACCTGTACCCTCAATCCACGTTGTTCCCATGGTGCAAGAGTGTGAATTATAACCCTTCAGACCTTCATGTAAACCTCAGTTTATATAAAGAATTCACAAAGTAATATCTGTTGCATGTAAAGAGACCCATCATTAACTCCCAATCATTAAGTTTAAATGAGCCAGTTTGAGATTACAGATTATTAACAGATAGATCACACGCTAAAATTAGAGTTAGATCATTAAGTCAGACTGATATTGCTTCACCCCCTACAAAACTACAAAAACAGGCTACGAAACCTGCAGCCACATCTGACATTTCATTTAACTACAGCCTGATAGGTATGAGTCTAAGTGGAGGTTAAATGCGACAAGACGGAGGAAAACGTTCCCCAGATGTTTTAGATGTTGGCTTTTATATTTCTCCCTTTTGACATTTTGAGTGCAACTACTGTCCCACATCAGCCACCGTAGCTAGTTTATAGGAGTCTATGACAGAGTGATTTTTCCCAATACATCCACGGAGAAGAAAATAAAACCGTGAAACAGGCTAAACACAAATAAATGAGTCGACAAAAACAATAAAAATGGACATCTGAGGATGGACTGGTTGAGTATAGAGTCACTTGTAAGCCCTGCTACCATTTACCCACTTGTAGTAATAACTTAAAGGGTAATTAAAAATACTGGAATTACACTTTAAAACAATCAAGATCAAGGGAAGCACAGTTTTTACACAAAACTCATGAATTTGAGAAAAATTAAATTAGTGCTGTTTCAGCATTAAAATCATAAATTGAAAGAAACTAAATGTCACGGTGAACATATCATCTCTTCTCAGTCCAAGCTGCTGGTTCAAATCCAGAACAGTACCCTGCAGCGAGGCATTCACCACGTATCTGCTCCAGCAGGAGAAGAAGATTTTAATTATGTTTCAAGTGTGTGCTGTAAAAACCATTCAAGTGTGTGAAGCAGGACGCTGCTCACGATTGCTCAGCAAACCGTTCCAGGATAAAATAGAAAAACAGATCTTTCCATTTCTAACAAGTCGCCTCCTTCCAGTCTCTTTTTCGTCACTCTTCTCTCCAACCGACCATTCTGTGGAAGATGGAGCGGTCATTCTGGCAGAGAGCAGCCGGGGTGTCAAACTCCACCACCTTCCCAGCATGCATCACTAGCACCCGGTCACAGTCCATGATGGTGTTGATCCTGGTGACACAAACAGACAAAAGAAGAAATATTTCCAAATATTCTGCTTCTGCTATTATGATGCTGCTGATGATGATGATGATAATTATCATTATTACTATATATGACTATATGTTACTATGTGCTATTACTATTGTTAGTATTGTTACCATTATAGCATAAGTATTAGCATAGCATTATTCTAGTATTCTATTATTCTTGTTACTAATGTAGAATGTTGCACAGCAGATATATTTCTATGTAGATGGTTGCTATTTATTGTAGCATAATACACATAGTTTATTATTATATTTCATGTTGTTTACTATTCATGGTTGATTCATATTGTAGTAGAGTGTACATATTTCTACACATTTTTACATATTTTTACATATTCTCTTAGGATATTTAAGTTATTTCCTATTTCTATTTTATTTACTTGTAAATAAATAATGCAGTTTTAAATTTTTATGCAAAGATGAGGAATGAGCCAAGAGTTTTTACTAAAGGTTTCGTTCATGAATTAGATGGTGAATTAGATGAAGAGAGGAGCATGAAAGGAGGACTGTTCACATCTTGAAACATAGATTGGAAATTTGTTTTCAGGAAGCCTTTTACCTGTGTGCAATAGTGAGGACTGTTTTGTCCTGAAACTTCTCTCTGATGGTTTGTTGCAGCAGTTTGTCCGTCTTCTGATCCACACTGGCTGTGGCTTCATCAATACACAGGAGCTGCATGACGTGAAAACAGTGACTTATGTTCCAGAGTTGTGATGTGGAGCTCAGTGTATTCATGAGAAACAGCTTAAAGCAGTGCAGGATTTACTGAGAATGATGGTAAGAGGGGATCAGACGAAGAACTTATTCCAGAATGTGCATTTAACGTTGCCATCAACAAGAAATCACTAATATAAGCCTTGAATTGCATTGGAATGCGTATGTGTGCAGCTTTCACTGGGTCCATTACTAAAACAGAGCAGACTACCATGAAAATGTGTGTCAGTACAGTAAGATTAGATCTACCTACACATGAGGTAATCACAGGAAATGCAGCATGAAATCCAGCGTTACTGTTTATTTTATGTCATTAATATCAGCCTCGCTGTTTACTCTTCACTCTCCTGCAGTCATATCAGAGCTGGATCAAGTTGCTGCTCATGCAAACCGAACATTGCCTGCTGCGTCACATTAAAAGCATGTGACTGGTGGTGTTCGTGCTGACAGCAAAAATACGTCCACAGAAAAGGTCATTTTAACACAGCAGCAGCAGTTTTATGGAACATTTCTGCATCCCAAATGTTTCCAGTGACGTTCAAACCCAGAGATATCCGTAAATGTATTGACGGTAACAGTGTGTTTCACTTTTCACCATCTATCAATGGCAACAAGGGAAACATCACATGATACTTCAGAGAGTGAGGAAGGAAGACGCCAAATAACGTGAATAAAACTTTAACACCTCAAACATTTCTGCCCGAGTCATGTCAGATAGATTCTCTTTAGCCTGGTTTAACAATGAAAATGCTAACAAACTACGCCTTTTTTTACATTTTCATGGTTTTGATGGGAGACCTGCAGAGAGCATTGGAAGGAGTAGCCACGGTCTCGTTCTGTGTTGGTGTTATGGTTTAATAACGCAGCTGAGGGCTCACCTTGGCCTGGGTCAGCAGAGCTCTGGCCAGACACAGCAGCTGTCTCTGTCCCACCGAGAAAGATTTTCCTCTCTCCCCAACCTCAGCATCCAGACCACCTGACACACACACGCACAAAAAGGCATTAGACAGGGAGTCTGAGTCTGTCGCCATCATCATCTCTCATTTATGCTGCTGATGCATCACTTTGAAGCTTTTTGACTAAAAGTGTGTGAAGTGGTACATCAAATATTTAACAGGATGCTGTTTGTTAAACAAAACCCGGTGCTGAGGAAGCACACTTTATCTTTCTGCCAGAGTCTTAACAGTGCAGAGACAGTCAAGTGGCCATTTTTCCTGCATCCAAAACTAAATCCCACCACGTCTCTCGAGGGCCTCCCAATCCTAATCCTCCTCTTTGCTTTAGAACTGCCAGATAAAACATGAGAGGAAGATGAAAAAGGGAAGGAGGCGAAGACGATAAGTAGATGGTGCCTATAACTTGATTTTATGTACGCTGACAGAAGAATGGATAAATAAAGCATCCAGATCATCAGATGTTCTGAATCAACAATCACTTTCTCAGAAGTTGATGACGCCTTTTGAACCCAAAGAAACATTCTGTGACAGTCGCTGATCCTGTGACATGACAGGAATGAAGATGGGTGGAGTGAACTAATAAAAGGACTGCATGTCAGGCAATTAAATGCAGACACACCTTGGTTTAATAACCATCGCTCTGCTCATCTCTAATTCACTGTGTCATCCAATCTCATCAGCTCACTTCATTACTGACTTCCTCATAACACCCTCTGTCTCACCCATCCTGTTGACCACAGAGCTGAGGTGGCACTGGTCCAGGGCGTCCAGTAGCTTCTGGTCTGGGTTTTTCCCACATGGGTCCAAATTTTCCCTGATGGTCCCACTGAACAGGAAGGGGTCCTGAGGAATAATGGCCAACCTGGACCTGCAGAGGGCGCCACCACAACACACACAAAGTGTTAACTTTGACTTGCTACTGCTTTTATTTTAATGCACAGCTTTATCAAAGTAAAGGCTGAAATATGAGGCCTGCATACTGCATATTTGGCAGAAAGTTCAGTCGTGGGTCAATTCACAAGAGATTCGATTTTAGTGAAGATTTCTGTGATAGATTTTTTTAACTTTTCACTATTTTCTCCTGAAATGCTGTTCCCTCTTGGCTGAAACAAACATGGCGCATTTCCCATTGTTGTCTAACACAGTGTGTGTTTTCGTTGTACATTTCATTTTATTGTTATTTTTGTTTTATCTGTTTTTTGTGTTGATGGCAACATAACAAAACAATATTATGGTCAGAATATGGATCATTAGAGCTGTGGATAACATTTATCTCTCAAACTGTGTGGACTCGCTCCTGTTTGCTCACATTTTGTCATTTAATCCTCATCCAAACCCACCACCGCTTCAGGCATACCTGAGCTGAGCCAGGCCCACGGTGCTGATGTCCAGCCCGTCCAGGAGAATCTGACCCTGGTTCAGCTCCACCATACGGAAAAGAGCCAGGAACAGGGTGGACTTGCCGGAGCCCGTACGTCCCACGATTCCCACCTTCTCCCCAGGTCGCACTACCAGGCTCACCCCATCCAGAGCGTTCGGAAGACCGTTCCTGTAGGCCAAGACCACAGCGCGGAACTCCAGCCAGCCCTGCTCGGGCCACGCCGGGGGCAGCTGATGTTGGAGCAGAGAGGGTACCGTGAAATAAAGGACATATCAACAATGACAACAGACACAAATACAAACAACAACAGTAAACATCAACTTCATGCGTCAACAGAACAAGAAGTAACATTTCAAACAGCAAAAGACCCTCAAGACCAGTCAGAATGTGGCCCAGCAGAGTGGGTCGTGAGCACATGGGTCAACTTCATCAAAACAAAAAGTAAATGGTTAATTTCTGGAGCAGAATTTTTATTTTGAAGTACTATTTCCTACTTCCTGAGTGTGAGAACTGCTGTCACCTGTTGATAGCGGTTCTGTTAGTAAAGTGACCTCTGCATGTCTGTTGACTGACTTTCAGGAGAAAAGGAAAATCACTCCACAACAGGCCAAATAGACGAATGACAAAGAATATATTCAAAATGGTTTTACTTTAACTCAACAGAGGAAGAGAAAAAATAAACTTTAATGCAGTGAAGTACTGGCCTGGATTAAAATCTTATCATTATCTGTGTTTTTGCCCTGTGATTTTTGTCTCACCTATTTACACGTTACGCTGTTAAAATAGTTTTAGACACCTGAATAAGTTAGTTTGTAGCATAAGCATCAGTTTGTGTGGCAGTGCAGCAGGTGCAGCCGTGTGTCTGACCTGCGTGTTCTGCTGCTGTGGCTCGTTGGGAAGGTCCGAAGAGTACTCCTCGGTTCTCTCCACGCTCACCAGCTGCATCTCAGTCTGGGTGAAGTTGAAAATGAGGCCAGACAGCAGCCCTGTGATGGACAGCGCATAGGAAAGGGACAGACCCACCAGACCTGACAGGGACGACACAGCCAGCAACACACATTATGGAAATGACCAACTCATATACTGGTGCACAGCCACCAAACTCAGCTGAGCGCTCACCTGGATCAACAGAATTATACTGGTGCTGGACCACAGCGATCACCGCGAGGCCCGTCACCACAGCAACACCAATCAGCTGCAGGCGGATGTCCAGCCACTGCCTGGTGGCGCTGCTAGCGAACACGCAGCGTTGGTTCTGGTCCAGACGCCTGGCGTTCTCCTCCTCAAACCTGGAACAACAAAACTGAGTCCCTTAGTCTCCTGTGTGGAGCCGCTCTGACTGTGCGACTCATAATTCTTGAATAAGCAGATTTCAGGATCAAAAATGTTCATGTTCAATATCATCTGATCTATTATTATTGCATATTTTAAATCTCAAATACTGATGTCAGTATCTGCCCCAACAATTCAGTATTTATGAGGCTCTACAAAGGTCTACTTTGCTGTCTCTGACCTGGCAGAGTTGCCACTGGCCCGGATGGTTCCCAATCCAGTCAGCGTCTCAGAGAAGTGCGAGTAGACAGGCGACAGAGTGATGCTGCACAGGCGCTTCAGCTCCCGAGAGGTGTGTCGGTAGAAGTTCTGTGTGCGGAGGTAGAACAGAGCCAGGGGCAGCAGGACCACGAGGAACCAGGGGAGGCCGTAGCTTATCACTACCAGCATGCCCAGCAGGCTGAACACCGTGGCCAGCAGGATGTTCAGGATGAACGGCAGGCTGTCGTCCACGGTGTATAAGTCTGAAGAGAAACGGTTGATAATGCGACCCATCGGGGTGGTGTCAAAGAAGGTCACTGTGGCCTAATGGAGGGTGTAAACAGGAAGTCAAGAGTGTGGTTAGTTATGTAACCTTGAAATGAAGGTGGGTAAAGATGAGAAGAGCTTCTTCTTAAAGCTGCTGTAATCCATACTTTTATATTAGCAATGCATCACATGTAAAAGGTTTCCATTAGCTTTTCATTCCTTATGCTACACTAGCTGTCATCTGCATGTAGCTTCATGTCTAACAACAAATATGAGAAAAAAGCGTATTTCCAAAAATGTCAAATTATTATTTTTTTTTATTTGTGGCTCAGTCAAGCAGTTTGAGCATTGAGGGCGTTTGAGGATGACAGGAGTCTATCTTTCAATGACATCCTCCCTTCAGCTAGTCTGGAGTTTCATGCTGGCAACCTTTCAGTCAGCAGCCTGGATCTCTAACCTTCATCCACGGCTGCCAAACATAACAAACACTCAATCTGCTCTGCTCGGCTCTCGCTGTCGGCCGGGGAGCCTGACAGTTGGTGGAGGCTTAAAGCTCAGATGACGTACCTTAAGGACCCGGTCCAGAAGTCTGTTGTGGATGGCTGTGGCAGCGCAGATGGCTCCGTAGGCAAAGAGGAAGGCTCGGAGGGCGGTGAAGACGGTGTTGGCCGCGGCAATGGAGCTGTACACCGTCAGATAAAACTTGACGTCGGAGCTCAAGTTGTTTGAGGGGAACGTTTGCACAGAGGAGGACAGAGGAGACCTGGGTTTGTAGAGGTAAAAGTTTATTAAGATTTAAAGAAAAGGCTTCATAAAAAGAAAGAAGACAGGAAAAAATCCAGTTTCCAGACCTGATTACGTCACTTCATTCATTACCAAAACAACAGGCTTATCTTACAATACAAAACATTTTTTGCTTCTAGTGTTAAATTACTATAATTTTCTGTGCAACCTAATTTGTTCTCATTCAATTAAAAATTGTACTGACGGACGGCTTACATTAACCCTCCAGGTGAGAAGAGTAGCAGGTGAGGTGAGCTGAAGGCGCCTGAGGAAGAACCATTTGTTGTAGTGGAGCCGTTGTTTTTCATCTCTGAGATCCAGTGGGACAGCCACCAGTCAGACACGTTCTTAGAGGCTGAATCACAAAAACAACACAAAGGAAGTTTGTTGTAAAAAAAAAAAAAACAAAGAAGAAAAGTGAAAATTTTCTAAAGTCAGATGATAAAAGTTAAGTTTAAAGCCACATGAGGCTCACTGATCGTTCCACCCCAAACGACTAAGTGCTGGATAAAAAACACAATGTCATGATGATTTACAGGAGAAATAAATCTCATCAAGTCATTTATTCAGGACAGTGACTTTCATCCAGCTGCCATGATGCAAAAATGTTCTGAGGTGATTGATGCAACTAACTGATGCAACATCATTCACCTTGAAGCGTTTTTACTGTGTTTATTTATTCTGTGACGATAAATATCAAAACAAACATTGCATTATCACCTCCATCGAGGAAGTTTTCAGTCCATTTTGTCTCTCTGAGTACTTTTCTGGTTTTGTTCTGTGTTTGATTTCTTCTTCGTTGGATTTACTTTACCTTTGAGATAAACCTGTTATTTACATAAATGAATGTCTATAATATGAATGAAAGAACAAATCTAATACATATGTCTGACCTGACATCTTCATATTTGAGTTGAAAAATGAGAATCGCTGTATTTCAGCTGCAGGTTGAACAAAGCGTTGCGCTCCTTAAATAACTGAGAGCATCTGCTGAGTGTCACCATTGCACAGATCATGCTGAAAAGCCGAGCGGTGGATCCAAACCTTGCATGAGGAACAGAGACATCAGGATGGAGGCAGCCAGCACTCCACCCACAGCACCCCAGTAGGTCTGGTACACTCTCCACGCCAGCCCGCCCACCTGCTTCTGCTCCGCCCCCAACAGGTCAGGGTCATCATCCACACATCGATCAGGGGATGAACCCGGCTCCTCTTCCTCATGCTCCACACCATCTGCTTGAAACCAAGAGGGGACATGAAAACACTGTGCAAAACCAGACTGAATAAACGGTCATTAGCAGAGCAAGAGACAACACTGTACTGGAGAATTTAGCCAGAATTTAGGAGCCAGCTGTATTCAGATGTGTAAAGTGAAGAGAATTTGATTTTCATGTTGTTGTTGTTTTCAAACCTTGAAACATATTTTTTTGTAACAAAGAGGAAGTCAGTTAAGAGTCAGTTAAGATTCCAAATGAAGGGTAAAGTCCACAGCATTCGTGTCTAACAGCCATGATAGCAGCTCTGCAAGGATGTGCCAGCGGTGCTTCAAGCTAAACGCTAACTCTAGCATACCATGCTCTCATCTTAGCATGTTAGTGTGCTAACATTTTCTAATTTGCACTCAAAGTGCAGATAAAACTGATGGAAGCATCACTAGTTCAAATATATCTACATGTTGGACACATTAATATATTGGCCTGTTAATGTCGCTGATTTAAAATTTAAGTGATCACTGAAGTGAACACAAATCATCCTGAGGGGGGCGTGAATGTCTGAATGAAATCTGATGGAAATCCATCCAATAGATGTGGAAACATTTCTCTCAAAGCCACATGTCATAAGGCTTTGAGTTGAGATATTTCAGTCTGGACCAAAGTTACGGAAATCAGTATAGAACAAAAGCTGCATTGGCACAAGCCTACTTTTAAGTCCAGCAGTTTTAGCCTCAGGTGAACATACCTTTCTCTTTCATGTTGTGGTCGTTCTTCTGTTTTTTCGGGACTGCCTCGACGAAAGGAAGGATTTCTGCCGGCGTGCCTGTTTAACAGCAAAGGAACAGTGCAGGTGTTTTCCAAGAAATTGTGCCTCGTCCCCAGTTCAAACAATATAAAATGAGCTTCGACACAAACATCCAGTTATTTACAGGTTCTACAACAAAGCATGCAGCATTTCAGAATCAGAATTGGGTTTTTTTTGCCAAGTAGGTTTTCACATGCAGTGATTTGCATTGGTGTCTTGGTGCAGAGCAATAAACGGTTTTCTCTGCTTCAAAAGCACTTTCATATAAACTAAACTCATTTATGAAGCACACTTAGGTTTGTTTTGAGGGGTTAGAAGAAATTAAAGAGCCACAGCCAACATGTTCTACAGTGAAGCTAAATACAGAAAGAATTAGAAGAGAAGAAGAGGGGTTTTGTTTCTACCTGTTTTGATGATCGTTCCGTCGTCCATGAGGACGACCATGTCAGCTCTGTCCACAAACTCTATGCGGTGTGTGCAAAGGATTCTGGTCTTTCCCCTGAGGAGCTCCATGATACATTTCTGCATGAGGTGTTCGGCAACGTCGGAGTCAACCGCTGCCAATGGATCATCAAGGAGGTAGATGTCTTTGTCCTGAGGGACAGAGAGGAGCGTCACATGATACACCTGCTGATTATATGCCAATTCTGTGTTTTCCTGATTCACTGTTGCCTCCAACAGGAAGAAAACGTGTTATAGGTCTTCAGTTCCCAAGCTGTTGGTTCGGTAACAGGATTACAGAAAAACTACTGCCCTGATTTTCATGAAACTGAGAGCTGAGAGTGTCACACGGCCAAGAAAGAAACCATTAAATTTGGAGAGGATCTGAATCACCAGACGGAAACATTTTTTCCCATTTGTTAACATTGCGAGATGTTACAATTGGCCTTGGCTTAAAATCCAGTGCCTGGTAGTAAAGATCAATAAACAAAATATGCCAAAACATAGCAAATTATAGAAATACGATGACTCCACATCACATATCCACACTCTCAAACCACCAACTTTGTGCATCTAAGCTACTGCTGTTTAACATAAACAATATTCAATGCAATCCATGCAACATAAATAAACACATACTGATATCAAATTCTGAAGTGATTTTATCACTTTTCACTGTTTTCTGCAGACTAACACTTGTTTGTTTCTTGTGGTAAAACCTCCTCCATTTCTCTCTGCGCACAAAGCAGATGGCGGGTTTGTGCAGAGTACCGACCATGTAAACAGCTCTGGCGAAGGCCAGTCGAGCCTTCTGTCCTCCGCTCAGAGTCATGCCGTTCTCTCCCACTTCTGTCTTGTCACCATTTGGCAAAACCTGACGGCACATTTTAGAACAAGCTTACTATAAATGTTAAATAAACACACAAACTGCAGGCAAGGAACACTACTCTCTTGTTTACAGTTGTTTTTATGATATCAGGCTCAATCAGCCTAATGTGGCCTGAGAGTAGCACAAGATCTTATAGGAAAAGATAAGATATGTAGAGATAGTAGAGGAAAGAAATAGACAGGTAGGAAAAGGCATGAAATAATGCAGTAATCGTACATTGAGGTCGTCTGAGAGAGCACAGGCCTCGATCACAGTCTGGTAGAAGGCAGGATCGTAGTCTTTGCCGAAGAGGATGTTGTCCCGCACCGATGCATGCTGGATCCAGGGCTCCTGAGTGGCCAGACCAAAGCCAGCCTCCCTGTCTGCAACATATACGACTCCGCTCAGCCTGCACAGAAAGGAGGAGGACGGGTGAGCCTTTTTGAACTTCATGAAGAAACAGGAATGCACTTCAGCATCCACCCACAGGAAGGAGACATCTGGATGAGGCTGCATCTACAACTTCATGAACTGAATCCACATTAAGCTCAACTGTAATATTTTAAGTTTCAGAGGTGATGTACCTGCTGAGTTCTCCAGTGAGAGCAGCCAGGAAGGAACTCTTCCCACAGCCGACTTTCCCGACCACAACAACCAGAGAGCCCTGAACCAGACAGAAGTCAACACTGTTTTCAGTGTCAGGTGGTCAGTCTTCTTATTTGACACAACACTGAATTTTTCAAGCTTTCATTCATCAGTTGCTTGTTGAAATCTGTTAAATTCTGTAAATTACAAGTGGAGATCTTTTATTGTGTACAGATGTTTAATGGCTGAGTTAAGTTACTTTAAAACAACTGCAGCCTCTTGAAAGTACATTGGGAAAGAAAATACTATATTTATGTTTCTAGTAATTTCTGGTTTTAGATGAAGGATGGAATTAAATTCACTCCTCTTGACTGGTTCAGCTATAATTCTGCAGGATTTAAAGAACAGAGCAGAGAGTATGAAGGCAGTCGAGTAATTCACGTACAGTACGCTCTCTGTGCTGACAGATGGCTTGTACCTTGGTTATATGTAGATTGAGGCTGTGCAGCTGCAGACTCCCTTTAGCAGCTCCAGTTTCAGTTTCCCCCTCTTTGGGATGGATGGGCGCCTGCCAGGAAAATGTCCCCTGACTCAACAGGACAGATGTCTGACTGTCTTCAGGAGACACTACAAGATAAGTTTGAGCAATAGAAATGTATATTACTGTATGTAATGATATAAAGTTATAATAAGTTTTAATAACTGTTGTAACAAATGAAAAAATGTGGAACTTCATGTTCGTATAAATTTATTTTATGCCTACAAAGATTGTTTTAAAATTCAGAAAACCTGCTCTTCCCTTGACAGATGATGACTAAATGGGACCAAATAAATATTATGATCCGCTCTGGGTCATTGGTTAAACACAACCTTCAGAGCAGCAGCCTACCCAGGGCGTAGTACGCCTGCAGGTCCTGGTTGGTCAGTTTGAAGAAGCGCTGGATTCGCTCCAGAGACACTTTGGCCTCCAGGATGCTGTTGAGCACCCAGGGGAAAGAGTTGAGTGGGACGATCAACATTCCCACCAGAGCCAGCGTGGTGAACACCTGCAGGGGAGAACATTGGCTGCGGAGTCTGAACTTCACTGAGTCATCCAACATACTACAATCTGCATGAGATCACATGTGATCACATGTCATGGAGGCCTGACAGTTTCAATTTCAATGAACACTAAAGATATGATTTAATGTCTTCAACAAGAGAAACAGGGACCCTTTAATGGAAAATAATCATCTGATTCATTATTGGGTTCAATAAACTAAAGACAGACCACAGAAAACTGATTTTTCTTTATATGAGGATGCACAGATTATTACTAAGTTTCTATTTTTACAAACTCCTGCTCATCATCCTGGGATAAAGTAATTGAAGAAGCTGTGTATAAAATGCTTTGTTAGCTCTTTTTTCTCATGTCAAGAGAAAGAATAATTACTAGAGATTCTGTGTGCAGGTTGAAGCCTTAAAGCTATTGCTGTTATAAACACTAGCTCATTTCAAAGCGTCTGAAAACGTTTCCCCACCTTGGCTGCAGTCAGCTGGTGTCCCAGCAGCACGTACGTGACGAAGGTGAGGATGGAGATGACCACAGGCAGAGCAGCCCAGGTGTAAACACACAAGGCATCCAGATACTTGATGGCCTTGAGATGGGACAGCTCCTGTTTACGAAAGTCGGCGACCCTCTGAGCAAAATGAGGCTCCCAGTTGTAGAACTTGATGACGCGAATGCCAAAGAGGATCTCTGTCATTAACTGGAAAAGTCACAAAAGTAAGAGAAAAATCCGAGACTTAACTTTCTTCTTGGGCAAATACAAAATATAACTGGAAGAAATAAATATATATGTGACCTCTGGTGACCATAAAACTAGATCAAGGGTCAACATGTATTTAATTCTTGTTCATTAATAATTAATTGATAATAATAATAAATAATTAATAATATAAAAAAATCTGAACATTTCTCACCTTGACTCGGCTGTCCTTGTATCTGAGCATGTGCTTGTTGTTGATCAGGATACGGGAAGCGAGGAACTTGTTGAACGGCACTAGCAGCAGCGCCACACCCAGCCCTCCGAGGAAAGCCACACCCACCTGAAGGTACAGTAAGTAGAGGGTGATAATAAACCTGATGGGCATGCTCCACAGCTCATGGAAACTCCTGAAGAGGCCGACCACGCGGTCGGTGTCTGTGCTCATTAAGTTCACAACCTCTCCCAAAGTGTACCCGGCCAGGCTGCTGCCACTGACCCGCAGGGCTTTGCTGTAAATGGCCGACACAAGAGAGGTGCGTACTGCCAGCACCACCTTAGACACCTCGAACATGAAGATGTTTTGGAGGAACGAAGTGAGAAGAGTGACGGCAAAGAGCCCCACAGCACACCAGACACCTGTGCTGACTGGAGCTCCCTCTTCTTCCATAAAGTTCACCAGAGCGCTGAGGAGCAGGGGACCCGCAAAGCTCAGCATGTTGACCAGCAATTTCAGCACACCAAGGGCGTAGTACCATAACCCAAACGCCTTGTGCAGCACCCTCAGCAGTCCTACATCACCCTCCAGCTCCAGTGATTCCTCCTGGTGGTGTGAACTCCAGGTGCCACTCAGGAGGTTTCTACTGACCGGCCTGGGCCACTGATCCTGAGCGTTACTGACCGCTGCCCCTTGTCGGCAGGCCTCCCAGCACTGGTGGAAGTATCGACAAACCACACTAGTCCGGAGTTTCCTAGGGAGGTGATAAACATCAGCTGGTCTGTTCAGCTCCCCTCGCTGCCCTCTTCTAAGGAGGGGAGTCAACCACAGGTAGAAGAGCCGACAGATGCAGCCGCTCCCGTCCTCAGCCACCATTTCACCTGTATCCGGCTGAATGGTCTCTGGGATGAGAGGGGATCCATCCACAGCATTGATATACAAAGTATATCCAGCGTCACTGATGCAGGGAAATGCAAATGCCAGAAGATAAACCAGAAGGGGGACCGTTCGGGCTGAGGCAAGAACAAAACGTGCCATTTTAAGAGGTTCTGTGAGGTTCAAGTATTCCTGATTGTCACAGTAAATCAACAAGGTGATGACCACGTTTGGGACTGACAGAAGGACCAGCAGAAGCAGTAGTGGAGGTCCTCTGGTTCTCCTGAAAGCAGTCCTCTGGAGTACCGTGATGGCACTGAAGTGGACCAGCCAGGCCAAGACAGCACAGCTGTCAGCTAGGACATCCAGGTACATGTCCACCTGCTGGAGGAGGCTCACCAGAATGACATCCACAGTGAAGAGAAGCGCAGCCACCAGAGCCGACACCAACCTGAGAATCCACCCATAGGGAGGAGACGTCTGGACGAGACTGCGTCTACAAAGCAGAAACATTATTACTGAAAATACTAGAGGCGTCCTGAATTTCGGAGCCGATAAAAATTCCATATTAGTTGGATTTTCTGTGCCCTTTCCCGTCACAATAACAGATTACTTTTGCAATTGTAAAAATGTCAAGAGGGTGCATGAATAAAGTGCCTGCACAGACCAAAGTGTGAACAAAATCTCTATGTTTTGCTGACAGCCCTACCTTTCCATGCCGAGGTAGCAGGCACTGAAAATGGCCATCCCTGCATGAGGCAATGCCCCGAGGATGAGTTGGTTAAAACAGGGGCTGATGTGTCCATTCTGCCACACAGGGAAAGGATTCTGCTCATCTGTATGACAGAGGCCCGCGAGCAGCTCTGCTGGCACAAAGTCCCTCATCCCTCCTCCTACTTGATGGTCGTCATTCTAGAAAATATCTGAGGAACAAAAAAACAACCCCAGTTATGAGCTGTGTGAGATAAGGTGACTGTTGAAGAGACAGTAGGAATGCTAGATATCCTTCTAGCCAGTATTATGAAAACAGCCAGATGTGAGTACTGAACCACAATACCTTTAGAGTATCAACCAAACTGTGTCCTTAGGACAGTGTTGAAAACTGTCAGGTACTGTGCGCTGGTCTCAAAGTCTGGTCAAAATCATGTCTTGTTAACTTCCTCTTGGCTTATACAGTTTCTCACCCTAAATATGCCATATTTTGCTCAATATAAGCAAGGGTTTCATAGGAAAACATTCAGACACTTTGGTATTGAACCAAGTGTTGTTTAGGCTTAATGGGTTTGGTATTTAAAAGGGAAACCCAGCCCTGTTCAGTCTATTCTGAAACTTTTAAATTGATGCAAGCGGTTAAGTGAAATATACGTAACTCAACAGAAAGAAAACTAGAATGAAAAGGATTTGTACACCAACAATATAAAAGTTAAGAAATTCACTTTGGTTGACTGTGTTCCTATGTGGTGGATATACAAGACGTGACAGACAAGAGAAAGTCTTGTGTTTTAGATACTCCTCCATACGTCCTCCCCCGATACTCCAATGGCCAAAAACCACGAGAGGACATGAACATTTAACACTTTTAAAGAAGACAAGCACAACATAAGTCAGGTAGTAACTCACAATTGTTGGTGATTTTTCCGTCATACGTGTGTTTTAACCTTGATCTTTAACCCTTGACGTAGCAGAAAGAAGAAAACCTGTTAAAACGACAGACGCAGATATCAGAGGGTGTCCTGACTGCCAGTAACAAGCTGGATATGGTAATGTAAACAAATGAGGCTAGCTAACTAACTTAGCTAACAAAATACCAGCCTGTTTGGCTTGTTTAAATGGCACTGCCATTTTAATATAACTAACACATAAATAAAACATTAACGACACAGACCAGTGCCAAATAAAACTCAACGACAGCACAAACGACATATAAAAAAAGATAAGAAACCTTCAAATTACCGGCTTACGTCCAGCTAGCAGGAACCTCTGTCGATTCCTGATGACGCAATCAACAAGCTTTTCAAAATAAATGTCCCATGTAGAAATAATATGAAATAAATCTCAGCAGTTGGTCACTAAAGGAATTAACATTTAAAATTTGCACTTAATGTTTCTGAGACTTGGCTAGTATTACATTGTTGCCACATTGTTAAAATAAAAATCTTTTAAATGTTGACTGGTAATTATCAAATTTATCCCAACAGGTGTGAAAATGTGCAACTGATATTTACATGTTGAGCTGTGTCATACAATGCTGTCTTTCATGATGTGATATCTTTTGGGGGTATTGATGTCAACTTTCTGAAAACAAAAATTCAATTCAGTGTTCTAGTTCTTGAGCTTTATATTTTCTAATTCATCTTAACGTCAGACATTGAATGCTTGTGTCTGTCTTGATGAAGGTTGATGGACTCTTTAAACAGCATTTTTATCACTGACAAAGTCTTATATTTCAAGAAAAGCTATAAAGTACTGAGGACTAAATTACTTACAAAAGTGTTTTTATCTATAATTGACCTCAATATGGGAGTAGGAAAAAAAAAAACAAAAGAAGCAGCTGGCAGTTTGAGTTCTTTATTGAGTGGGTGACTGTAGAAAAGGAGCGAACTTTATGTTTTAGCACCTTTAAACAAGTTATAAAATAAATTGCTGGTTTTCTAAGTTCTCCTGATGAACACAATTGGCTGCAGAACATTATATGACATATAGGCTTGGAAGAGGAGAAGCATTTAATTCACAGAAACCAAGCAATAGAAATGTCTTAATTTGGAAAATCTCATTATATTTAATTACAATCAAGATTAAATTTACAAATTTTGGAACCTGGGATTTTAAATCAGTGCACATAACATTAGCATTTAACATAAGTTAAAAACACAAAAGGAACTTTACAAATGTTGTTACCTGGAATAGGAAAGAAAAAACATCTTTAAATACTGGGTGCAGCTCTCTAAGGCATCTTTAATTCAATAGAAAAAAGATCTAGAAGTCTTATACAAAGCAGGAATGAAGCTATACAATGTCACATTATATTTTATTCCTTACACACTGTACAAAGTCCACTTCCTTCAGAGCTGGCCATGCCAACCACAACACTAGGCAGCTTTACTTTTGTTTTCTACATTTACTGTGTCTACCAGACACACACTGTATTTACATATTCAGACATGAAATACAAACATAAATATGAGCAGGTTCTTTCTATCCATCCCAATGGCATCACATGTCTTCAAACACATTCTTGAAAAAAATACACACCAAATATTGGCCACCTAAGCTTTACTTTATCTGTTGCCCCAGTGAAGCACTTTGAGGAAAACTAGTTCAAAGTGCTTTAAAATAAATCGGACTTTAGCTTTTTGGACAAATTTCTGTTACAGATAATTTTTAGCAAGGCAGCAAAGGGCAGCATCCATCAAACATGTATGTCACAGTATCAAAACACACCACAGTGAGGACACAACACAGAGGTGAAGCCGCTACCTGCTGTCTGATGGCACCATGCTAATTTGACCAAAAAGCTTTTTTGACGATAAGTTGATGTATTTCTGTAAATGAAAGGAACTCCCATACAAGGTCAGACTTCAAACTGATGACCTGTTAGCCAAAGGTCAGTACATCTTGATTATATGAAAAATGATATGAGCAACAGTATGTTTGCTGTAAAGCAAAAAATATTAAAGTAACTTGTGTGAATACTGTACAGTAGGCCTAATGCTGGTCATCTGTATATCAACAATTCAACAAATATTTCTCAAGTGTTAATTCAGAATTAAAGCTATCACATAGCTGGAAAAAAATCATGTACAAAGAAACTGAACAAGGCCTGAGAAAGGTTTTCTTTTTTTATCTCAAGACGTGATTGTCAAGTCAGGCCAAATAATTGGAAATCTGATCATATATACAGCAATGCATAGGCTACAAATCATCAAATCAAAACTATACTGTAAGCAAAGCAAAACAAAACAGCAAAGTTACCCTGGAACTTAGTTATTATTTATTAGTACATAAAAATGTAAGTAGGGCTGGGTATTGTTTGGTACAGGTACCAAATTTGTATTTTTTTAATACCTTAGTTTGAAAAGTATAAACATGTTTTTCAAAAATATACGGCGTAATGAAAAACCAAACCTCTCTGGAAAAAAAAAAACTTTTTTCAGCTAACAAAAGAAGCTGCCAGGTTAATGTTAAAATTAAGTGTTGTCTAAAAACACAAAGCCACTCGAGAACTTTAACAGGAAAAACATCTAAAACTAGAAAAATCTAAAAATCAAGAACTATGTGATAAAAGAACAAATAAAGAGTATGAATCGGGCCAAACATCCGATGCCCACTCTCAGTACCTGACAGTTCCGATCCTCAGTGCTAAGGACACATTTCAGTACCAGTCAGGGACAAAAAATTATTGATGTTTGATACCCAGCCCTGTGTAAGTGTACCTGTCGCGTTATCCAAGAGGATTAACAACTATGTAGCAACCTGGTTTGGTTCTCAAAGGGACAAGAGGGGTGTAAGTGGGTTTATCTCCAGGGCAATCAACTCCTCTTATCATTAATATTTCACTGAATTAAATCCTTAGCACTCAAACACCAATACTCAAGCGACCCATGTGACCTTACAGTTGCCCTTGACAGCAAAAGAAATGAAGACGTTCTCCAGAAAGTTGAAAGTTTTAGCAGTGTATCTCTAAAGGTAGAGAATTTTAGGGAGTACACACAGATATTGTGTATGAGAAATCATCACTATCATTGGAAATCATCCTAAGCAAACTGCTTGATTACTTTGATAGGTCAAATTTGAATGTCATTACATCTGGTGTTCCACAAGGAACAATCCTGGGTCCTGCATCATTCTCCAACTACATGTTTGCACTTTGTGACCTGATGCCTAATCAGTTATCTTCACATTAAGTATGAGCTTTTGGTGGACCTCTAAAAAATGAGAGATTCAAGTCCCTTCAAAAGCCTCATTGATGGCCTTTTACAGTAGCCAAATTTCCATAAGGTTGATAAAAACTTTCTCATTAATGTTATCCCTGCCCACAAAACTCAACTCAGCAACTAAACTCAATATATGAAGCCTTACTAAACCGAGTTTGACTCTGACACTCAATTTGTTTTATCAAGGATGTTCAGTCTTGCTTCTCTCCGATTAAAGGTGCAATAAGTAAGAATTGGCCACATATCGAATTTATATTCCAAACAAAATTGGGGGTTAGCAGTACTTACCACCCGCTAAGTACTGCTAACTGTAGCTGTCATTAGCTCAGTTAGCCTTGGAGCTAATAGTCCTAAGCTGACTCTGCCCAGACTGAGAGCTCTGAGCACCAGGGGAGCACTGGTGTTTACACTGTTCGCACAGCAACTTTGGACCGCTGGGAAGACGAGGTTTTCATGTTCGGGGTGGCAGGGACCCAGTGGCACCAAAACTAGAGCTGGGCAAGCAGGCAACAGAACTAGGCTCAGCAACCTCTCAATAAACGTGACTGGACCAGTACCGAGCACAGTCGCTGAGATCGGCAGTTTTACGGCAGGGAAAAAAAGACTTCAAGTATGATGAAGATATGGCGGGTTCAAGAGAGGCCTGAGAGGAGGGAGGGCGCCATCAGCTCAACGTTGTCAGTGCCTACCTCCAGAGGCTTGAGCTATACTATCGGGCTATCGCCTTTTGAGGCACAAAGTGGTATTACAAGACAGGACAGGCCGGGGCAAGCTGGTTAGCATGCTAACATCAGCAGATACAGATACACTGAACATGTCTTCATATTCTGTTGATAATTCTAGTTAATTTTTAAATTGTTTCACTTTTTTTTTTTTTTTTTTTTTTTTTTTACATATTGCACCTTTAAGTAAACTGTGTTTAAAGATGAAGGTGTCCAAGGTCTTGGATCCCTTCATCTGGTTGCATTTAGACAATTGTATGTATATTTTCGAACAGGAGTGAGGATCTTCACCAAGATCTCACTATGCTACTCCACTACTGGATGTCTTTTTTTATATTGAAAGATTCTACTGAGCTTTTCGAATGAAACTTCTAGTGTCTGTCTATGAAAAAAAAAACAAAAAAAAACTCCTTGAACAAAATTCTCAATTTGAGGTGGTTTAAAGTGGATTAAATGAATTGGTCTTTTTTCAACTTTCTTTAATGAATATGACTCGTCAGTTTGCAAACATAAATACATGTACACATTTTGACTTTTGGACTTTACAAGTCTCTGGAGTTATTGGAAAATGGATCAGACGAGTCGGATACAATCCTATGCAGCCACCACTGGAATCTAATGCTACAAATAGTATAACATTAGTATTATTATTGTAGCCTAATCTTTACTAACTGCGCAGAAATACCAGGTTTTAACAGAATGAACAAATGTGAAAAAAAGCTGATTTAGAGTTCAGTGTCAAAGTAATTACTGAAGCTTTGAACTATTCAGTACAGCCCTACAGATCTCAGCAGCTCTTTACTTTTTGTTTGTTTGGAAATTGATTTGAAATTTTTCATGACAACTTTTAAGGCACAGTGACTTCTGGCCCTGAACAGCACACTAAACTTCTTCCAGACCTGAGCTCAGTGCTGCTGTTTGGTTGTGAGGTCTTGGCAGCCAAGTGACTGCATCTAAATCTTTGCCATCACAGACACCAGGCCTGGGATCGCTCTGCTGCAAGAGCTCAGGCCAGCCTGATCAGTACCCTCAAAGCAAACTAGTGCACACAAAGAAATGTTCTTTTTACTGTACGTCCCACTTGTATTTCTGGTGTAAAATTTTAGGCCTCCTGTTTTTAACTTTGAGTCCCATTTACATGCCTGTTTCCTTTTCTTCCTTCAAAACTACTTAAAAATCAATTTGTAACAATTGTATGGAAAAATGTTATAAATAGTTTATTACCATTATTAACATTATGTATAATAGTATGCATATACACACTTTAAAAATAGCCAATGTAAACTTTTAAAGGTTTTCAAAAGTGTTCAGTGAGGGGAGTTTTCAGCTTTTTTTGGATTGAAGTCAGCAGAGACTCCTGCTGACACACAAACATCTTACATCTAAATTACTGTTCCACTTAGGTAAAACAAAATTTGTGTTAATTTCTGAACTTTTTCCTTTTCTCACAGCCAATCTGTGGGAGCTCCCAATGTTCCACCACAAACAAACAAAACAAAACAAAACAAAAAAAAAAAGCAGGATTTGGGGAAAGAAAAACTAAACAAAAGAGAGGGATTGGAGTCCTGTGGTCTTGGTGTTGGCGTCTGAATAATTCTGTGTACGTTCCTCCTCCCAGAGCAGTTCATAAATAAACAAGCAGAGTTAAGCATCTGCATCTGAAGCCTTGCCATCTCGTCACCTTAACTGCGGAAGCGTTCGGTCGGAGCTGGTTCTGGCCTCTGCTCAGGCCAGAGAAAAACAACAGATATAAACTATAATTAATAAATTTGCTGGATCAGTTTGAAGTCCACCAGGAAGGATTTCTTTGTACACCACGCTACAATGTCCTAGAGGAGTGAGAGGGGAAATGGGGACATTTTTGGAGTATTTCCCATACTGGGACAAGTCACAGACACTCCCTTGGTAACGTCTCCTCTGCCCCTCCTTCCTCTAATACAGTCTTCAGCTTAAGAGAGCTTGTCTGAGTATACACTCAGTATACACACAGCTCACAGGTTCTTGGTGTTTATGTGAGTCTTGTAATGCTTCGTCAGGTGGTCACTCCTCATGAAGCGTTTCTGACATTGGCTGCACTCAAAGCGTTTGTCTCCTGCAGGGGAAACAAAAAGCAAGTGTCAGGTTTATGTTTTTAATGTTTGGGGGGGATCTTCCTCATGGGCTGGGACCAACACATTCTTTCCTTACAAAAACTATAAATATTTATTAAAGCTTTACTTCATCATTACACTTGCAGAGAACTTCAAATTTAAATTTTACAAATTTCTGTAATTTAAATGATAAATAATTTCAAGCTAGTTCGTGCAAATACAAGCATATAAGAGAACTTCTACTCCTTTAGGTTCGATACTCTTCTCAGAGGAGTAGATGCTCAGATGTCTCAGCTACACTTTTTTCAGTGTGCAATCAAAAGCCTTGTTCACACTGAAAAGCACTAAAAGATCATTCTAAATTGATTTGGGTGTGTAAACTCTTGTACTTGCTCAACTTTGACTTCAACCTTCAGAGAAACTGATCATCTGTCAGGCTCTTATGAAAAAGTTGTTTTCCTTTATTCATATTGTGATATGTCTCAACATTGAAAGCATTCTTTGTAGTATGATGATTTCAGCCATGCTGTCAAGTTGTCAAATTCAGTTTTTGTTCTTTCAGTGTGAATTTCATAGTTTCATTTCATCATTTCCTGTTGGTTAAAGTGGTTAAAACTGCTACCACAATATGTAGCTTTTACCTCAGCCAGTCTTATTCATTAGGTAGCCATCTTTGCTTTAGGCTGAGTGTTATGAAACTCTACATGATATATGCCATTATGTGTGTGTGTGTTTACATATGTGCTTCATTGTCTCCAGCAGACAGACCTGTGTGCGTCCTGGCGTGTCGCTGCAGCTCGTCGCTGCGTGTGAAACGTTTCCCACAGAAAACCCAGTTGCAGACGAAGGGCCTTTCGCCAGTGTGCAGCCGGACGTGAGCTCTGAGCAGCGACGTTTTCCTGAACGTCTTCTCACAGCCGGGGACGTGGCAGATGTGCTTCCTTTTACCCACCTCCCCAGGCCTGCAGAGCGCACACAAACAAACAAACATGTGAGATATAGTGTTCACAGTAGAAGGGAGCTTTTGATACTAACAACTAACTGTATTCACGTTTTTTTTATGTCAACGCTAATAGCAGTATCTACTTATTAAATACTATTTCTTGACAAATTGTCTCACAGTTTCTAAGAGCAGGTAGCTCATTTAAAATTTCAGCAATGAATTTGAAAATCTGTCCATGACACAATATTCCAGTTGGGAATATTTCCCTTACAGCATTACGATTCTGAATCTGTTCTTGTGTCTTTATTGAATGTTGCACCCAGCTCAATAACCAGGGAAACTTGGCTAATATTGGCAGCTATTTGTCCGTGTCTTGACACTCTCACCTTTTGTCTGCGTCTTTACAGTTGGGGCAGGTGCAGGCCATACGTCGTTTCTTTTCTCCTGGCTGGCCGGGCAGCTCCAGGGTGAGGGTCTGGTCTACCTGGATGGTGGGCTGGCCCGGTGTTGCTGCAAGCTGGAGCCCTCCGCCCTGCATCGCCTGGACCGTTAGGTGCTGCTGGCCTGACAAACACAGATACAGACAAACTGTAAGAGACAAAGCAGAGCTCCTGCCAGGGTGGCCAAGTTTCTCTGAAAGTCTAATTAGACTACAAGCTCACTGCTATGAGTCAAAGTGGAGTGATGATTAATGGCAACATTAACATAATGCTGACATATGAGCAGAAGGAGTTTTATGAGTTGATTAAGAGTCTGCTGTTTCTTCCTTTTTAAAACTGTTGTTGATTTTTGTGCATAAATAAGACGACTAAAAGTCTCTTCAATCATTGAATCTCCGTGGTTGAGATTTTCTGCTGTCTTTTCCTTCTGGCAGGTCAATAATGGAATATTACTCTTTTTCAATATTTAATGAAATTGTATCCTGATTTTTTGGCCACGAAATGTGTCTAATTTAATTATTTCCAACACATGTTAATTAAGATTTATATTGATATCCTTCAAGAGAAACTTAAAACTAAATAAATGCTGGTGTTATATATAGTCAGAGTGTGCTCCTAGTTGTTAGAATTATTTCAGTTTATAATTATAATTTTAGTTATTTGTTTACATCATTGGATTTCCTTATTAACTTTGTGGTGTATCCTTATGTTGTTCTTGTTTTGTGATACATGTGTGACTGCTGCAATGCTGCCATTTCCCAATGGGATTAATTAAGTACTCCATGTGTGTATCTAAATCTATTTTCTATCAGTCACTTCATTACACTATCAAACTGTTTTTTGCCTTTTTCCAGAGAAAAATCAAGTAATTCTGTCCTCTGCGGTATAAAAACAATCTGTAACATGGCCTTGTACTTTGTGTAATTGCAATCCTGTGTCTCTCTTGTGGTAAACAGCCAACATCAACTCACCCCCTGCGTTGGTGATGGTGACAGGAACTCCCTGAACTTGGACCCCGTTGATGCTGATGGTCTGCACGGCCTGAGCTGCTGAGGAGAGCTGTGATGTATTCAATGCTATCATTCCCCCTGCAGGAGCAATTTTTGCCAGAGTCCGTTCCTTCCGTGCCCCCGCCAGCGTCCTCTTGGTGCCAGCCGGTGGTGAGGTGGTGGTGCTGGCGACCGAAGTGGTGGGACTCGTTGCCGTGGAGACCGAGTCCTGGAGCTGAATAGACTGCCAGTCACCCGAAGCTGTTTTGAAGAGGATCTGAGGAAGGAAAATGCCAAATGAATGTCTGAAGTTCTATTTAAACTGGACCACGCAGTGTGATTGGGGTTTGTGCTCATTTCCTGCATTCCCTTGAAGTTTTACATCACCGTCTGTTATCCTAAAAAAGGTCAATATTTTTTGCTCATTAAACGCTGACAAAAACTCAACATCCCTGTCTTTCACGAGATATACCAGAGTATTTAAATCTGGAGTCCGTGGTGACATTTATCATTGTCATGTGGTGATGCATTTTACATCAGTTAGCAGCAACTGGTCTGATGATGACTGATCGCTACAGCTGAAGGGGCAGCAACAATAAAGACGGAGTAAGCTACAGCAACCAGGAATATGTGGAGCCTCTGGCATCATAAGCACATGGACGGTGTTTGTGTAATTACTCGCACTACCTTAAGGGGGAGACAATAGTTCCTCATGGCATGTTAAAGTAGAAACAAGAATATGATGGGAAATGGAAAAGGAAAGTTCACCTTTTCATCTCCGTTGAGCTAAATGCTAGTAATTTTATTATTATTATCAAATCTTTATTTTACCATGTCCCACTGGGGTCACAATTTTTTTTTTTTTAATGTAGCCCAGACCAAGCCAGACGCATTACGGTGTTCATGCAACATGCTCATAGTGACAATGCTATCATGCTGATGCTAAGCCGGTATAATGTTTAACTTGTCCACCAGCATGGATAATTATCATTACAATGAATAAAAAACACAAATGCTAAGTGAGTTTAGATTCAATGTGTGTCTGAATGGATACCTGTGTTGGTGTCGGGTCTGACTGAGTGACTTGCAGACTCGAGGGGGCTGACTGTCTCTGTGGTACAGGTGGTAGCGTGGCAGAGGCGGCCTGCACCACCTTCAAGGCCTGCTGTGGGATCTGAACCACCTGAGACTCTGGTTTAGACTGGACCAGCTGGACTTGCTGCACCACAGCTGGCTGCCCAGGGCTCTGTACGATCAGTAGGTTGTTACCTGCCTGCAAAAACAGAGACACGAGAGGTTACGGTGGGGTGTTCAGGTATGAAGCTTTTAGCCAACACTCAAATCTGGACTGGTGTCACCATATATGTGTGGGAAGGGATTCAGTGTGTTGGGCTCAAGGCTGCTGATGTACAAGAGGTCTTTAGGATGCATTCAACCCTGTAATAGTTCCATTATAGGACCATTAATACTAGGCCACTATAACCCAAATTAATAAGACAACTTTCAAACAAACTAAATAAAGGCAAGACTGACATTATAACATATTGTCACCAATATGTACATCCTATATTCAGCTCTGTTTTGCTCTGCATTAGCCTCTGAGGAAAATATCCAGCTTTTTAGCAGCTAAATGCTCCATGATGTTCATTTTGCTGTTTTGTTCTGGGACAGCTCACAGTGGGTTTTTTTTCCAAAACAGCTGCCTACTCCAGCTGGAAACAATGCTGATGACAACAGTGAGAGTGAACCTAAACAACAAAGTTTGAGTTGCTGAGAAATGTAACTGCTCTGTAGGACTGAGAGAAACTGCAGCATCGGGCAATAATTTTCTGTGAGTTATTACAGGTGACACTTTTCATCTGTTTATCCCCTGCTAATATAAAAATATGTACAGGATGAGAGAAACTTTCAGTTCACTCCACAATGACACAGGACAGATCACACTCTAACCCCTAAATTACACCGAGCATGGCTGTGTTGGCTTCTGGTTACGATGAGGCTGCAGCATAAAGGACGGAACAATATCACATCAGTTGGAACATAATGCAGCCGTGCCCAATGAAAACTCTGGGTAAGTCAACTTGACTCTGGACATGAACTCAGAAACCTCATGTAGTTCAGTCCAAACATGTCAAGAATGTTTGACACAGCAATTGATGAATGAAGTGAAGTGTGGGCCAGTGAAATATCAAAAATATTAAAAGTGTGCATTCTGTTGATTGCAGCAGCAGCAAGATGTACCTGAATGATGTTGTCGCCAGCTTCTATCAGGATGGTCTCCATCTGCTCTGGGGGTGGGGACGCAGCCTGTGGAAGAGCAGGAGGAAGAGGCGGAGGCTGAGCAGCTAGAACCGCTTTCTTCTTCCTTCCTCGTCGTCCTTTTCCTGAAGTGAGAGGGGCAGCTGCCGTCTCTGTGATGATTTGAGTCCCACCGACCTCTCCGGTCGCCACATTAAGTGGCAGCGTGAGCCCACCAGGCAGCTGCACCATGTTTGCAGCAGAATTATTTAGCTTGCGCAATTTGGGGGAGGGCTTGATGGCTACGGTCTTCTGCGGCGTGACCGGAGCCGTGGCGGCCATGGGGGCCGGTACAGTCATGGGAGTGGTAATGATTGCCTGGTTGGTGCCTGGTATGAGCTGGATCTGGCCTCCCTGAGGCATCACCTGGATAGTTTGGGCACCCTGGATCTGTGGCACCATCTGGTACTGGATGTTGGCAGGGGCTGAGGTGTTGGTGCGAGCCGGGCTCTGCTGGATAGTGAGAACAATGGGACTGCCAGGGGTCGTGGAGCCCAGGCCAGGAGGAAGCTGAATCACATTGCCCTTGGCTGACAGGAAACCCAGGTTTTTGGGTGGAGCAGGGGCAATTGGAGCTGGCTTTATGGGGAGGAGCCTGCGAGGCTGAGGCTGCGCTGGAGGAGAGGTGACAGGAGCCTGAGCAGCAGGAGGGCCAATTTTACTACAGGTGGCAGCCAAGAGCGCCAGAGGAGAGGGTTGGGTGTCCTGCAGAGAGAAAAAGTCAAACACATCAGCTCAGATACAACACACACAGTGTGCAATAAAACCAGCGTGAGGAGACACAGTTAAAAAAGTTAAGATAAACAAATAGGTAAGACGTCAACTAAAAACTAGATTACTTTGTTACACATACTTCCAAAGGTCAAAACCGTACTTCCACGCTCAGATATTTAGTCTTATATCACAACAATTGGTTTTGTGAGTAATTTTGAGTAAGAGTAATTTTGTTATCAAGCTGCTTCACTATATCAAACCACTCTTTACATACAAAATACTTTCACAAAGAGAGGTTCATTCATTTCAAACAAGAGAACTGGTCGCTGAGTATGATCCTGGCACAAAAATGTTCCTTCAGTGTGAAGCCACTTGAATGCATTATGGGTTAATGGATATGATGATGTCACATGACAGAGCAACAGTGCAACCAGAGAGCAGACAGCAGCAGGACATGACATCTGGCTGTTACTCACTTGTGTGGAAGCAGTGGAAGGCTGAAGGTATTCACTGGGACTGACAGCAACAGTGGTGGCCATACTGTCCTGTTGTTCTGGAAAACACACAGACGCAGCAGAGTCAGATTCAGGCTGCCCGCAGCATCTATTTTCAGTGGTTAGGCTGTTCAAGGACATCACAGGACATTACAAAACAGACACAGATCTAAGGAAGACAAGTTCTGTAATGTCCTGCTGTAATCACCACACGATCATCAAACCTTAGTTACATAAATGAGGTTATTAATTACACTAATTAGTGTATTAAGTTTCAAACATCTACATGTCGACATATTTGTCAGAGTGTTAGCAGAACTCACATTAGTCACAGACAGGTTGCTTAAAAGAGGTGTTCTGTGTGATTTTAAGCTGCAGTTTCAGCTGTACTACAGTGCAACAATAACAATGAAAAATATAAGAGGAGTAACTAACCACCACTGTGATGGATAATCTACCATAAATACCTTTCTAGTTTTTGCAGGTTAATTTTCATACCATAACCAACATCTGTCAGGGAGGTAGAAAAAATAATTGACAATCTAAAAAGCAGGTTCTGGAAAAAAGTCAACTGTAAGGCAAAGCAGCACACACAAAGTCCTGTAAAAACACCAGTATGCTCCTTTAAAACAGCATTTACATCTGTCATACTGTATTTGAAATACAATAAACCTACCAGATCCTTTTTGGCTATATTAAGTACTACTTTGTGCACCAGGTAAATATTTTGACAGGATTTGTTTAATGTAATGATAATCTAGATAATGATCCCACTGTTTACTCTCAAGGCCAACAAATTGTGCTGTTAACATTTTCAAGACAGCGCAGAGTTTTGATCCCCTGCAAAAGCTTGTTTGAAGTACCTGACACATTCTTCACAAAACATCTAGCAAGGTGGTTTTCATGTAGTTAGCTACAGACCATGACAGCTGTTACGTTTGGACCTTGAAAAGTACAAGCACAAATATATTTGACAAACAAACATCAAGTTCCTGGCAATGATGTTACTGAAGCAAAGAAATACACTACTGGACTGTAGTCAAAAACATTACACGGGGAAAAGAGAAAATTTATTGAGCTTATTATATTTATGTTAAGACAGCCAGCATAAGTACACTTAGGGCAGGCTGCCCAATAGTTTAAGAGCAGGGTAAATCTTGAGTACCAGGCAATGCTGCCTAATGGCCAAAATCAGCTGGGGCTGTTATTGTCAAACAGAATTGCTCCGGGTAAAGTGGTCCACTCATGATTTGCACTGTGCAACCCACTGGTCATTACTGCCTGAAATGCAATACAGTCTCTACACAAAATACAATCACAGGGTTATAAAAATATAAGCCCTGAAATCACTTCAAGTGCAAAAGGCAGACAAGCAGCCTGTGTCTGTTGTTGCCTCCTCCTTTTCATTTGTGGTTTCATGCACCAGTAGTGCTTGTGGGGTATTTCAGGCTTTCGCAGCTGTGAGCATTCATGAATGTGTAAAATAAACTGAAACATGAATATTTGCAGTATTTGAGTATATTAGTTGAGCTCAAGGCATGTCAGCGGGCAAGCACTTGAAATACAACAGCAGCCAACACATAACCACATGACAGCCACAGAGTACTCTTCTGGCAACCGGCAATAGTAGTGAGAAGTGCACAGGCTGCTAAGAAAGGACTGATTCATTGCAGATCTACTCTAACTGCAAGAGATGCTGATACCATCCATGCACTGATGAGCATTACAGTAACGCAGTCTACGCCTCCTAGGTATCCCCACTACATTTGAGTCACACTACAAGCATTCTTTTTTAAAGATAAATGCTTTGCAATGTACAAAAAGAAAAAAAAAAGCCCACAACATAGTTTAACAACACTTTGTATGTTGTGAAGTAGCCTTAAGGCTGCCTTGACAATTGGCTGCAGGATGAAAAATGGTTTAGCTTCGTTTTGCACATCACAATGAGTGTTATTTAGTATGAAAATGTTAAGTAATAGAAAGCAACATGAGTATAGACAGCAAAGATATAACTGATGATGATACATTCAAATCTTGGCTCACTCTGTAAAAACTGTGCAAAGTCATGTCACTCCAAGTCATCACCTTTTTCTGGATTAGGAAATTGAGGTGACTTGGGAAACAACCTAAAACCTTTTTATCTACCTTTATATTTTTATAACAGTAATGCATGAAATCCATAAAGTGGGACTTCATTGCAACCGCAGTCAAATGCAAATCATCCAAAAGACAAAAGTTGTTAGTTGTTATGAGAAAGCTGTCTAAAATACAAGACTCTCACCTACAATATTAACTACCCAATTCTGCACCCTACTCTGTCAAGACTGAACTTTACACAGAAGATAAACTCAACTTCTGTGTTGTGACTGCTGGAGAGCAAAGCGCACAGGAACACTTTCCACTGTTGGTGCTGTTTGCCTGCATAATGTGAAAGTATTATAAATTCAGCTGTGGGTCATAAACTTCATTGTCAAACCCCAAAAAAATTTCACACGAGGATATTCCATCTTGCTGAGCCACTAATCTTTCTTGGCTAAGAAACCTTTTTGGATGTATCAACGTGGATGGGTGATTACTGAGCTGCTGCACTAAGTAGATGGCTTCACAACAATGAACACTGCTTTTGCAATTTTACAACCACCATTTCTGAGAGTGTGTCTTTAAGCCCTGCCAGTAATACTCACAGAAAAAAAACTGTGCGGCCTCAAAATAGCCCCGCCGTCAAACACATAGTGTTGGTTTGGTTTGCTGCGGACAACCAGCTAACGTTAGCGAACTAGCTAACTAGTAATAGCGACTAACCGGAGCAGGGTGAAGTGGCTAGCCGCTAGCTTAAGCTGATTTGGTCCGTGTGCAGCTTAGTTACAACAAAGCGAACCAAGCTGGGACTATTACCTGCGCAGTCTAAATAACTCTATTTTATTGTGTGAAGGATGGGTGGGGGAATTGCAAGGCCAGATTTGGAAACAAGTAAAGGACCCGCTACATAGCCTACACTAGCATATTTTGGCTAGCTGACGCGTAGCTAGCAAGTCAAACTCTCTTTGATAACGTTAGGAAAAAGGCAGCCCTTTTCCGGAAGTGCATTGCTTATTTTGATTCACACAACTGCCCGAATCCCCCTAAAAATACTTATTCGTACCACATTATGTCCAGTGCTTTTCTGCTCAATAAAAATACAATGTTTTACGAAGTAGAATGTAATATAAACATCAATGTTTTAATTCCTACCCACCGCTCATGACGACATTCGCTCTCCGCGAGCCTTGAAGACCGAGCCCATGGAGGAATCCGCCCGCGCTGCTGCACCAATCCACGGACAATGGACCGTTGAACGACGGCCTAGCTGACCAATTAGCTTGAGGTGTCTGTATGATTGATATTCAATTAAGCCACTCATAGCGTGATATTTTTGTACGTCAGTCGATGGATGACAGATCAACCAATGAAATGTCGAGATTGTGCTCGGTAGGGGCGTTTCCGAAGGCTACACCTCGAACAAGCTAGGGTCCTATAACAGCAAGAATACGATTTCACTGACGTCCCCAACGACCAATGTGAGTATCGAGGGGCAGTTCGGTCAAAATAAGAATGACAACCGTGTTGATCAATGAGCTGTAAGTCGCTGTTGTGTGACCTGTTTAAATTGTACCATGCTTCATTATGACAAGCAGACCGTTCTGTGGGTTGACACAGACTGTACTAAGCCAGTGTAAACGGATTATAAGTTTATTTTAAAGCTGTGGCTGTGGACATGATACACTATATTTCTTATGGATTACTTCTCAATGACTGTATTAAGATAGACACACCTGGCTGTTCTTATAAAGGTTTATTTCACACTAGTGACACCTTCAAACATGTATGGTTTGCAAGATATTGAATCCTGAAACAGGTTGTAGTTTGACCCTAAAATGTTTTTTAACCTTGTATTTATCACTATGCATGTGTGATAACTGCCGGTCCAAAAGTGGACTTGGCAGTTTAGTGAAAACAAATGCTCTAACGATACAGCCTTACTGATTATTATACTGTATAATATACTGATGTGAAAAGTGATTCTCATAATGAAAGCATCAACCTTTTAACATCTAAACTAACTCCATTGGTTTTAATGGTCCACAGATTCACAGTGGTGGAAGAAGTACTCAGATCCTTCAGCAGTAAGTACCAATACCACAATGTAAAAATACTCTATTACAAGTAAAAGTGCTGCATTTAAAATCCTACTTAAGTAAAAGTATCAGCAAATGTATAAACAAAAAGTATTCGTTCTGCAGAAACTGTCCCCTGTGACTGATAGACTGATACATCATATTAGTTTCACTGTTACTGATGCGTAAGTAGCTGTCGTAATTGGTCAACATGAGGCTAGTTTGATAGTAACAACTTTATGTACTGTTTGTTTAGTCCAGTGGTTTCCACCTTAGGACTCCCTCTAAAGGGTCACAAGATAAATCTGAGGGGGAGGAAAGAAGGAAAGAAACCTGAATTGTGCCACACAAATTTATATATTTGTTTTTGTATTTAGTCAATTTATAAACCAAAGAAAAGGCCTTTTGTTGTCCTTTTTTGCATAGATTAGTCAAACTTACTCTGGTCACTTGGACTCAGACCACATTTAAACACTGAATACTCGCTAATTGTCTGTTTGGTTTGGTGTTTGACCAAAACCCAAAGAGAAAGGCTGACATGACCCCAGCTTTTCCACTGCAGGCCTTTCTTTCATGGCTGTTAGTCTGATCCGGTATGCGCATCCGCTAAACTGGCCTGAAGCACTTTCGAACAACATGTAGATAACGATGAGCTGTCCCTCTTTCTCATTGTATCACTCCCTGCGACTCCTTTTACATCCACAATGCATGTGGCCCTTTTCATAAAGGCTTTTCCCAAAGAGCGCACTTGACCTTATTCACATCCAGTCGTCTCTGTTTCTCCCGAGTCCATCCTCTCCCTGCATCACTGCAAGGGGTTTTTAAAGTGCTTGGGAAACGAGAGTCCTGCTTTTAGCTAAAGCACTGTCTCCCTCTCTAGCTCAAGAGTGCTGTAGATGGCGGTGGAGGATGCAGATACTGTCTATCACCTTCTCCCCAGGCACCTCTGTGGAGAGCCTCAGAGAGAAAGAGCTGCATAATTTAACTGGGATATCTCACTTTTTTCACTTAACAGGCTTCATAAGAGAGCCAAAGCATTAGCAGGACAGTTTTAGGCCCTTTTCAAACATTTCAAAGTGAATAGCTGATGTTAAAAAATTAAACACTTTCTATGCCGTGACACCTCCACCACAAACTGGGAAGCATCTTTACAGTGTTAACTGCCATAGCTGCATTCATAATGTCGTACATCCATCTCCATGCTGACCGCTAAATAGTCTGTTGCATTCATTTGCTTTTGCCTGAAAAGTAAACCTGAAGCAGACTATAGGTAAAATGGTTGATCAATTAATTGATTGAGTCGACTGACAGAAAATTAATCAGCTACAAGTCTGCTAATCAATTTATCATTTAAGTCATTTTCTTCAAAAATATGCCAAAAAGGTTTTCAGTGAACAGCCCTACTAACTCCTGAGTTCAGGTGTTTCAGCCACACCCACGGCGAACAGGTGCATAAAATCCAGCATTTAGCTGTGAAGCTCCATCGACAAACTTTTAGGACTGGCAGCGTAACTCACCTGGTGAAGCTGCATCCTTACTGCAGCGACTTAGGTTCAGTTCCAACCAGGCGACCCTCTCCCTTTCCTCTTTCCTGTCTCTCTTTAGCTGAACTCTCCAATAAAGGCAAAAAAAAAGGACGGCTCTTAAAGAGCCCAGTGACTTTAAACTTGGCACTGTCTTAGGATGCCACCTTTGCTACAGTTCAATTCATTTAACATCTGCCCTTCTAGAGCTTCCCCGTCAACCGTAAGTGCTAATAGTGTGACCATGCAAACTCACAAAGCAGGGTCAACACTACCTGAGTGTCAGGACCTTCCTGGTTGTTTTTCAGGGTTTAGGTGAGGCCCCTTAGTTCCACTGAAGGATCTTCTTAAGGCTACAGGATCCAAAGAAATTTCAGCAAACTGGACACTTCTAACTTTGCACAAAGTGAGGTTCATAAATCTATGTAAGATGAGTTTGGTGTGGAGTAACTCAATTGGCATGCACAGAGCCCCAACCTCAACCCCACTGAACACCTTTGGGAGGACTTGGAATACCAATTGCGAGCCAGGCCATCTCATCCAAAATCAATGCCTGACCTAACAAATTTTGGCTGAGTGGGCACAAATTTCTACAGAAACACCTTCAAAATGTTGTGGGAAGTCTTTCCAGAGGATTACTGACTGTTAGAATCGCAATAGTAAACCAAATATCTCTGGGTTTGTAGTTGTTGTGAATAAAAAACAAGCATTTTAGTAATCTGGGGGAATTTACATTTCATATTGGTGGATATTTTAAAAACAGATTCCAGTATTTTTTAGATTAAATATATTCAAAAGTCTGTATTCCTACACTTTCAGCTAAATAAACATTGAAAACCACATATGAGTATCTGAGGAAGTCATTGCCCCAACGCTGAAAAAAAAACGTCACATGATAACAGCAAGCCATCTCCATGACAACTGAGCAGCTCCATCTACTGAGCGAGGCTATGTGATGTGGTTGAAAGCAAAAGTTGGACCTTATGTTGATTTATTGTCGTGAAGGGCTCTGAAAGGCTGGCACGTGGATTAGGACATACATAGTTTTCATGTTCTGAAGAAAAATGCAAGGGGAGCTTTCGGCTTGGACACCTTAGTGACCTCAACATTTCTAAAATCCTGGTTACGGCCTCGGTGAGGCCTGTCTAAATCTTTATTTTCTTACATTTTCTTTCAATGATAAGGGTTATTAATATAATGTAACAATGAATCTTGAAACATTTTCATACTTTCAGACGATTTCTTTTCAACAACCATAGAATAACATTCAAATAGAAAAATGATGCCACTCACCAATGTTTATTTTTCTTCTTTTTTACTGAAAACGCTGAGCCAGTAGCCAGCTTCAGGGTTCTGAGAAATAGAATGAGCAAAATACACCTGGGCATTTCAACAAATAAAACTGACAGGTAGAGACGAGTCATGGCAGATATACACACTCTGAGGCAGGGCACTGTGGGGAAAAATGAGGCATCTGAATATAACCTCATACCCAGCTCATAAACTCCCAGAACAGTAACAAATTCACAAGATTGTTATGCTTATGCAAATAAACTCCACATTAGTTTTCTCTTTATTTACAAAACTTTTCTCTGGTATTTTTTATTTTCTAGGACAGCATAAGTGCATTAATTAATCATAAGGACTATGATGAAGCATACGCTAGACCCTCAAGAAAAAGACAATTTCTGTCATTTTAACGTTAAAGATAAACAACATTTTTGCGATCTTTTGCTTTCAATTCCAATGAGCTATGTGGAATAAAACAGTTAAAATCAGCTGCTTGTACTGTAAATTGCATTTCTAGAGATCATTTTTTCTTTGGTTTATTTTTCTCTATTCCTGTCCAAATGTAAACAGCAACTATATGTAGTGAAATAATGTCGTGTAAGAGCAACAGACACCAAATTACCTACCACCAAGAGCCTCCACGGACCACAATGCAATGCAACTCAGCGCCGCAGCAAGCTAGCAATGGTCATATAATTTTAAACATTCTTATCTGAAGGTCGGTTTGAGGCATTCTGGGAAGTGTAGGAATCACGACCACAAATATTACCTGCAATGAAATCCGAAACTGATATCTAACGGAAGGTGGAATTTTTCCCTTTTTCGAGAAACACAAAGCAGCAGGACACTGTCACACTGTACCCACAACACGGATGACCGTGACCTACCAGTTTCCCATTGAAGAGAGGTCTGATATTGTGAGTTTTTGTCCATTGAATGTTAAACAAAGGTACAATCCACCATGTCAGAGGAGTGACAACAAAAGAAAGCAGTGCTACTTTTTCCTGGCAAGCACAACGGGAGATGTCTGTGACCTGATCAGTTAAAGACGACCTGTTGAACAAGGTGATGCTGGAGACTGTGATTGTCATTCAAACCAGTGACATTTGTAAATCACTGTAGGAACAAAGAGGGACATGACTGCGGTTGAGTCAACATGAAATAATAGAGGGAATAAAACTACTGTCACACGTGGGGTCAAACTCTCTAATATGTTGCACTTCTGGACAGGTCGTCAGTCAATCATAGGGTTAACAATGTCAGACTAATGTCTAGTCCACACATACACAAGTATTTTTCAAACAGGCTTTTTCTTCCTTCATTCTCAGAAAAAAATCCTGTCCACGCAAGCACTGTTTTAAAAAAATCTCTGTCCTAATGTAAGCGCAAAAAGACAGACCGAGCACTACCAACAGGTGCCAATATAACCCTAACCAAGAAGGCATGTTGGCCAATCAGAGGCCTGAAAAAAGCTATTACCGTTAGGCCACCTGCAGCTAGAGGTCTGACCTGGGCTTGTCCAAAAGCAGCAACACTGCTGGCAGGGTCCGTGTCGAGTGATGGATTATGTAGCAGTGACTTCAGGAGACATTGTGACACCTCTGTTTCGCAATAAAAGAAGAAGAGTAACTGTGCATTTATATGTAAATATATAAAGTCCTGTAAGCACCAGCACTATTCCAACTACGTCCACTGTTACGTGAAGTATCACCTCATATAAATAAAGGCGATAACACACTGTGGTCACAAGCCAAAAACTCTGCTTTCCATGTCTACACATCAACACTGCAAATGAAGTTTCCAAACTTCTTCACCCTGGAAGGGGTTTTCCAAAAGGTTCATTTTCCGTGACCTGAAAACGTAGTGTGTCTGTGGACAATTACCAAAATGCAGAGGAAAAGTTATGTTTTAAAAAAATACCTGTGTACATGTGGACGAGGCATAAATTATGTAAATCGAAAGAACTGAAAATTCATTCTGACCATCAGGCTAAAAATTCAGAACATTCAAAGGCTGAGATGCTTATACTGCAGTCAACAAACAAGTAAACTTCAAGCTGAGAAGTTGTGAAGGTTCCTTTAAATCTGTCCACATAACAAGCACCTCTGGTAAAACAAAACCGAGTTTTGAATCCAATTTCAAATTAATTTTATGTCTAATTTACATGAGCATTATATTAGCACTGTAGCTAACATTGAAATGTTGTTTCTTTGCAATCAGGTTACCCAATGGAAGATTCTAGGACCTCCGACATGGTGGCCTGTTTCTCTTACACACCTCTGTGATTGCCCTGCCTCTGTGTGTATATCTGTCCTGAGGGCAACTTTTAATCCAAAAACCCTCATTTTGACAGACTGGAGGGAAAAACAAGGAAACGGCAGCAAACAACAGTTGTACAAATTGACCAGTGCATTGTGTTTTAAAAGTCCAGTTCAGCAAGTTCAGGAAAATTGCAAATGAAGTTCATAATTTACTTTCTGTTTCAAACCAACGTGTTTTGCAGGTGAGAACATCTGTGCACTCCCTCTGAAGACGAGGCCGAGTCCTCTGCATCTGAACTTCTCAATGACAGTTTTCCCACCATCCAACTGCAAACACTCGTCTCTCTTTGTGTGAGTCCAAATCAAGAGACAGGCGGGTCCATCCAAGTCCAACTGGGCACAGATATTTCCAGGGACTCTGATTGGCTGATGCTGGCAGACCAGAACAGATCAGTCCTCCATACAGAAACCTAGGCAGAGATACGGGTTTCGGGAGAAGTTAGGATGAAGCTACATTCACATCTTATCACATATATTAGAAAATATATACAAATTTCACAGGAAAACATAAAACAGGAAATTCAAGTGATTAATTCTAGAATACAATATATTACAGTCCCTTTTAGATATTTTATCCTAAACCATTGCTGTTTTTTATTGCCTTTACTAAAGATGCACTTGCTTGGTTGGCTTCATAAAACGCTGCTTTAGAGATACAAGATTCTCTCCGAGTTTTTACAAGCAACTGAAGGATCAAAACCTATTTAGAGTCACAAGAAAGGTTTGCCTTCTCCTCTGTCTCTATGACAACCAGCTATTCACCCGACGGTGTGGCTGTTCAGAACAGCCATAAACACTTCTGCTTTCCCATGAGGTCGGGCAACAGTAGTAGATCCACACTCACTGGAGCTGAGAAGATCTCTGCTGCTACGTCTGCGACTCAGCCTCTTGCTCTGCTCCCACCACCCTCCGGATGCTCTTGATTGACAGGTACATCTCCTCCTCTGGGTCGTAGTAATAAAACTTACTCAGGTAGGATATTACTGGTCTGGAAAGAAAACCAAAGGATGGGGCTGTCACTCAGCATTGCATATGCTAAAGTGGCAGCATGGGACTAATTTTGCAAATACAAAGTACAAATAATTTCTCCTGAGGGTAATTTTATGCATAATTTTAAACATAACAGCACGCCCACTGTGTCTCCATCCCTCTCATCCCATAATCTCACAGATAAGGCCAAAGTCGCTTTAACACCAAAGAGGACACATTTTGGATGACATCTTGGAAATCCTGAGAAAACTTACTTTGTGTGTTTATTGTGTTATTGTTTATGGTACAACAGGTGCATATTTCAGCCGGTGGATATTTACATGATCACATGACTTGAGTACCTGGGCAGTGGAAGCTCCTGGATGTGGTCGATGCGGACGATTTGTCTGATACAGAAGCGACAGAGATGTTGCAATGACTTCACGTTGCTGAAGCGAGATACAGGATACAGCAGCTGAACCGGGGTGGGAGGAAGCCCTGCAACACACACACACACACACACACACACACACACACACACACACACACACTTAGTGTTACTGCATATAGTCTTATTTAGCATCATCTCCTATAACACACTATATTTTATTACTGTCAATAAATCCAACACAAACATGTGAAAGTATGTGTTAGTTAGTAAAACAGCTGGTCACTGCAGTTAAATGCTACTAAAAACAGGACTAAATTTATTGGGGACTATTGTCAGCTGCAGATTAATCCACATTTGTTGCTCTAAGAAGATATATCAGGTTTTGAGAAACACACTACTGGGGATTCATTCATTGTTGGTTTGTGTGTTTTCATGGAATTTGTGGGTAAGAAGAAAGATACAGAATATCTCAAGACTTGTTTTTCTAACACTAAGTTAACCAAACATTGACATTTTTGTCACTCTTAATAGTAATAAGTGATGCGCCAGGGTTTGAGGGGTGCCTCTCAGCTTCATAAATGGTCCGACCCAGGAGCCACTCTGCAGTTACCATCAACCTTTGATTGCAGGTGGGGAGACGCCACTCATTGATTTTTGCTAATCAGACCCTTTCGCACTTTCCAGCTCTCCACCCTCCTTCAGCAGCTTCTTCAAAACAAAGTTAAGACAGCAAAGCAAAGTTTAGCGTCAACTTTCAACACCCAGCATTCACACCACAATCGTCGTCGTCCTCCTGTGCCTCTCGCTCTTCCCTTATGTGCACCACTGCTCTAGATTCCAGCCTTCGCCAGATCATTCAGTTTGCCAACGCTACAGCCAAGCTCTGAGTTCGTCAGCATTTACCTCGTGCTTTCCTGAACTTGGCCTCATTCTGTGTTTGCCTTTTGGGCCCTTGTTGGACCCACCCACCACGACCTGTATGTATGCACCCTTTTAAACTGAGCAACCACATGAAGAGCGGGCTGGCCAACTGGAGCGAGAGAGATCGCCTGGTCTGAGTGAGCTGGTCGTGGGAGGCAAGACAGTGACACGCACACCCATCGGATAGGAAAGGTTACGTTCACCGAAGGAAGTTTAAGTCACATTTTCACATCTAATGCAACACGTGGAGAGAGGTACTAGATCTGCTAACTTTAGATCTAAGGCCATGAGCTGAGATTAGCGTAGCAGTGTAACAAAATCAGGAAGCTCATCTTTTACGTGAAAAGGATTTAATGATTTTGAACCCTTCCGTGTGACAGCGTCGCCAAAGGAGTTTGCATAAACAGTCTTTAACCAAGTATTACACTTTTTGTACTTTTCATTTCAATCTAAGCCTGATTTGCCTTAACTGTCACTCAAGTTTTGACCCTAAACCACAGCACTAACTACTCTTTGGTGAGGATGTTTAGTGATTGTAAATACAAGAACACATCCCAACACATACTTTGCAGACAAACCTATAACATAAACACGTGCAGTATTAGCTACGGTCGTACTTACATTGAGGACAACCCACACACAGATGCATTCTCACAATCATAAATCATACACAGGCTGAATGCAGACATACAGACATATACATTCCTCCCTCCCTCCGTCTCTCAGGCACTCCTCACTAAGTGGCAGCTCACATCCATTTTTGATCGGCTCGGGCCGTGTGCAGATAAATGACCTATATTTTACCTGGGACTCTGGAGCGGAGGAAGTAGAGGAATTTGCCGTTCTTCGAGTGCATGATGGCTCGCTCGATGAACTCCACCACCGAGTGGCAACGGTCCTCAAACTTCGGGTGGCACCACAAGCTGAACGTCCCTGGAGGCAGAGAGAAATGTTTTTTGGTTTTTTTTAAATATCACATGTAGCATTTTATCATCTATAAATCATATCCACGTTAATTATGAAACACTTATATAATTACAGTAAACACAACCATCCTGTGCTAGTTAGCTGCCTCCACCAGCCTTTACATTTGACATTCTTTGATGGTTTTTGCAGAGATTTTTTTAGTACTCAAATTCCCCAGTTGTACAAAATTATGTTCTACTCCTGTATGCATGACCTGATGAAGAACTTAATTCTTATTGGCTGAGCAGTGAAAACGGATCTACCAGGAGAGTGTAACAGTGGTGCAACATCAGAGCTGTACAGACAGGCTCTTTACTGGTTCATCAGTAACACCATCTCGAGAACATCAAAGTCTGACTTTAACTAACAATGCACTTTAATGTTGACCTCACGCTGCACATGGTGGCATAAATAGAAATTTCAAGCAATCCTGACATATACTGGCAAGTTTATTTTCCATCTGTAAGATAAGTACAGATCACAATTCTCTAGTAACCAAACGGAGGGAATCCTCATCAAAAATGTTTGTTTGTTTAAAAAAAACCCCTCAATTAATGACAGTCGTTGGGCTATATTCCTGTGAAATCACAGTGCTAATGCAGTCATCTAATCTCTTTAGCTAAAATGATATTGGATTACAAGTCATTATTACTATCAATGATCCTTCACTGTGTCTCACCCCATCACCCAGTGTCAACAGGAAATACATCACACAACAGAACAAAAGATCCCATTTCAATCCAGGAAGTTAAAATTTGAGTTTTTGCTTTCAAGTCTCAAGTCAAATCATATCATGACATGTGTAATTGAGTCTCAACTATGTCAAGCCTCAGAAGAGTCATTCCTGTGACTTCAGTCTGACTCACATCTATAGCTCTCTGGGCTGTTGTTGCTGAGATGTACACACTCACAAAGCAACTTAAATGGCAAAGTACACTCACAAACACACCAAGAAATCTTCACAGTTGTGTTTCTCCAAAATGTTTTTTTTCATGAGCTGGGATGGTTGAATAGATAATATCTGTTTTAACGGTTTTATTAAGAAGTAGGACAGCTTTTTCAAACCATAAAAGCATTAAGTCCTTCACTGTATGGAAACCTAAAAATAACGAGTACACACACACACATATTTTTCCTATACATTTGCCCAGAGTCACAACCAGTATTTCTACTGAATAAGTTGAAGGAAGAGTTTGAAAATTTTTATTAAATATGAAGCTACAGCCAGGAGCTACATAGCTTAGCATGAAGACTGGAAATGGGGGAAACTGCTAGCCTGGCAAAGGTAACAAAAACCATGTAACAGCACCTCTGCAGCTCATTAACTAACACATTACATGAATAAGCATGTTTCCCGAAAAAATAACTGGTTATTCCTTTAAAAACACATGTTTAGAATTAAGAACTGTGTATTCAAGCTAGGTTTGACACACAGCTTGTTTAGAAGACCTCAATATTTGTTAACATACAGGAGTCACGACTCTAATGTGGCGGTAAACTACCTAAAAGAAATGTTCGGTCTAAGATTTCCAATAATAGCCTTTAATTTGGACAGAGAGCCCACCATCTACAATGAGCCGATGTGTGATTATACACATGCCGAGTGAACAGACACATCTCAATACGTTGGTGCGAGTTGACTTCCTGTTGACTGCTCAGTGGTTGTTTACATCTGAAAGCCTTTCTGCCCTCGATTCCCGTCAGGCCACGATGTGTTCATGCACACATGATTGTGCTGATGTGAATGTGTTGTGTCAGTCGAGGCTGCACATCTGAATAATGAATGTGTTTCCAGGCATGAATCCATAGTTTTATAATGGTGACTCATTAATGTAGAGCCCCGTTTATGTACGTGTGTGTGTGTGTGTGTGTGTGTGTGTGTGTGTGTGTGTGTGTGTGTGTGTGTGTGTGTGTGTGCGCACGCGCGCGTCTGCCTGGTTACATGTGTATCTTCCATGAGTCACCTTGTTAGTTTGTCACACTTGTGGCGTGTGTGTAAATATGCATGTGGTGTTCTGAGAGTTATCCATGCTTGTAGTGATCTTATTGGGTGTCCATTAGGACGTGTTTGAGTTTATCCTTAATTTATGCTCTGTTGTTTCTTCATGAAGCTGTTGTTTAATGTACCTCACATTGCTGTATTGTTTCTGTTTCAGTTGTTCAAGTCCGTCCTGAAACAACAGTCAGGTGGACATTTTTTGCTCATGTTCAAACACTGTTGCTTTGTGTTGACTTGTCTTTACTCATCAGTCAGTAGTTAGTTGACCGAAAATTTAATTTCTTTAAGATTTACTAGAAAAATTACAGACACATCCCAGGCATCACAGACATATTCTCATAGAGTGAACTCCATCAACTGAGGAAGACAGAGAAGTGTTTGAAAGCTCTGGAGAAGACGGAAAATGAGCCTTGAGTCGTTCTTTAAAAGACAATATATTTTCTATTATTTTATTGGGCTTCAAAATTACAACGAAAAAACAATCTGACAGATTTTCCTATTAAAGTAAACAATTAGGTGAAGAACTATTAAAAGTCTAAAATGATCAAATGTCAAACTTAGGTAAAGTTTTTTTATCTGTGTAATTCGTGAACAGTAAATGCATGATATTGGGTTACACACATTAAATTGACTTGACTAAATGTCATGTAACCCTTTAATGTGCATTTATTTGTATATGTATGATGTTATGTGGTCAGCTTGCATGTGTGCTTAAATGTCTTCTGTGAGTCATGGTGGTGCGCCATCATACATGTGGTCTGTGTCCATATAATGTGCCTGAAGAGTTGAATGACCAGCGTATGGATGCACGTGTTTCTGTGTGTGTTTGTATGCGTGTGTGTGTTGCTGTGAGCATGCATTTGCATGCATACTTGCACACATATGCAAGCATAATGCAGGATATAAGCAGGAATGTGTGTGTGTGTGTGTGTGTGTGTGTGTGTGTGGTGGTGGTGGGGGGGTCCTTGTATTTCTATCCTGGTGAGCTTCAGACTGAGAGTGAGGACATTTAAGAAAATGAGAACATTGTGTCTGGTCCTCTGTTTCAGGGTTAAGATTATAATTAGCTTTGGGTCAAGGTTAGGTTAAGGGTGGGGGTCAGGCATGTAGCTGTGATGGTTTGGGTTAAGCTATAATTCCACCTTCCTTACAGGCAGAATGACTGAGCCGACTCTGTGCATAAACTGTGACTGCACATCTTGGGTGATTTCCAAACATTGCATATAATCTTCATGGTGTGGATATTTACACATTCTTCTTTTGCAGTACTCGTTTATTTTTTTCTTACTGTGCTTCTTGTGATCGTTATGCACCAGAATCCAGAATACCAGGACAAATTCCTCATATGTGAAAATCTTCTTGTCATACTGATTCAGATCTGTTGGATGTCTGTCGTTTATCATGTGTATCTCTCGTCAGCATCTGTCTGAGTTTGGCAATATATTATTTCAGAGTGTTCATGTGTGTGCGCGCGTTTGTGTGTGTGTGTGTGTGTGTGTGTGTGTGTGTGTGTGTGTGTGTGTGTGTGTGTGTGTGTGAGACCTGGTACTTATCATGTTGTGGAGACAAAAATCTGTTTACACAGTCACATTGTGGGGACTCACCTGCCTTATGGGGACAAAATGCAGGTCCCCTTAATGTAAATCATTAAATTTTAGGGTGCAGAATGAGGATAGGGTTACGGGTTAGGTAAGGTTAGGTTAGGTACAGGGTTAGGAACAGGCAAATAGTGGTTAGGGTTAGGGTAAGGCTCCAGGAAATGAATGTAAGTCTATGTAATGTCCCCACAAGTGATAAAAACACAGCATATGTGTGTGTGTGTGTGTGTGTGTGTGTGTGTGTGTGTGTGTGTGTGTGTGTGTGTGTGTGTGTGTGCGCGTGTGTGTGTGTGTGTGTGTGTGTGTGTGTGTGTGTGTGTGTGTCTCTCTCTCTCACCTCGATAGTGCTCCATACGTGTGTGGTGTGTGACTCCCTGTGACCTGAAGCTGAGGCTCAGGATGTATCGGGGGTCCGAGCTGTCTCGTACCAGGAAAGATCCGTCTGGTTTTCCCTTCAGCTTCATCTCTGCGTCTTCCCAGTTCATTGGACCCCAGTACCAGCCACACTAAAGAGAAACCAACAAAATCTTCAGCAGTCCTGCAAGCAGCCTTTTACCCCCCTAGTTGTTCTAACTTCCAGGTAAACACATAAAACACCAGATGATTCGTTAGAGTCTTTATTACATTATCTCGTCTGTGACCTGTGAACATTTCTGAGTCACATCAGATTTCAACTGCCATGAAATTTTTTAACAATGAAGACAACAACTCCCATGATCCCACGCTATCACACAATTTCGTCAAAATACTTATTATTTCTGAGTACGTATTGCTTTTATTAAGAGAAATTACATAGTGTGCGTTTAAATGAGAAAATGATGGGCAGATTCATCTCAAAAGAAAATAATTAGCTGCAGCGATTCAGCAAGGCATCATGAGCCAGCCAGCATGAATGCAACATACATACAGCAACATATGATGAGTGTACGATGTAAGAAATTCTCCACAATGTGAGTCTTACCTTCTCCAGCTCTCTCAGACTTGCGGTAAAGTTGCTGGCTTCAGACCGCCGCAGGGCGCACAGCATGGGGGGTGGAGCCTGTCTGGAAGGGGGTGGAGCATCAGCCGGCGATGGGGCTGAATGAGGAAGTGCCCGGAGGAAGGCGTCTAAATCAGGGAAAGAATTTTAGAGACATTGAAGTTGCTGTGCAAAGCATTTAAATTCTCTTCACTTTTCAGTATAAGTAAATAAATAATGGCACAGCTGTCATACATATATAAAATGACAGCATGACGCAGATGACTCATCAGCCCACTGCTTCTTGTCAAACATGTTGGTCGTGAATGTACTATTGACTTTTTATGTCTTCCACACCAGAGACTCTGTTTGTTTCATTCGATCTACAGTGGCACTCACTTCCTGTTTAGTGCCAGGAAGCAAACATGTAGCTTCACCAGCATGTCTTACCATTGAGGCTGAGACTGTGCTGGATGGTGGCGTGGGAGGGAGGAGGAGGAGGAGGAAGAGGCAAGGGAAGGGACTGCAGGGAGGCGCCCATAACACTCACTAGGAAAGGCCCAGGCTGAGGGCCGGCTATGTCATCTGGAGGAAAGACAGGAAGGAGACAGGAGAGGAGAAGGAGGAAGGACGGAGGGAAGGAGAGAAAACAAGAAGAAAGAAAAAGTGTCAAGATGGGATGAAAGAGAAAGAAATAGGCAGAGGGAAAAGAAAGGAACCATAAAAGAAGGAAGGATAGAGTTTGTCAGCACCTTAAGACAGAACGCCTCAGTCCATCAAATCAAAAGACTTCACCTTTAAGTATTGGCCAATAAGATTCCTCTATTTTGTTTGTTTACTCAATGTCTCACTTTTTTATTTTCATTGTCAACTAATTGAATGAAAAGACCAAAACCAACAGTGAATGTATCTCCTAACAAGTCCTGTGTGTGTATCACAGTCTGACAGATCTTCTTCCTCTGAGCCATAGAGCTCCACTGTTGTCCAGAAAATATTAAAAACACATCAATGAGCACTGGCTGACATGTTTCTTCATTACCATGAACACACACGCTGTACTTTATTTAGACTCAACCCCACATGCACTGTCCTGCTGTCACTAATACTCTCTATAGAGCACCAAATGTGGATTCATCCGCCGCTGAAAATAGTCCCCAACAAATGCACTATTTCCTGCTCTTTGAGTTTCATTTGATAAAATGGACATTGGGCAGCTGATTAAGAAAAATACTTCTTTAAAAGGAAACTATGTATTTGTGAGGTGTTTTTAAAAATGTCTGTCTTCAGAAGGAGCTAATGGGGTTGGAGCTGAGAGCCACAGACAGAGTAGAGAAGTCAGACAACACTGACAGACACATTGTTGGTAACGTTAACGACCTAACAATCCGTCTGCTGCATATGTGGGTCAGAAAATAAAACCCAGCTCAGAGCAAAAATATGCATTTGAAAGGTAAGAGATAACCATCAAATTATTTATGGGGGACAAAACTGGGCTAACATTTAGAATACATTTCCTACATTTGACATTGTTTAAAATTAATTTCTTAGATACTCGTGCATTGTTTTTAGTGCTTTTGGTGTTGAAACTATTGACATAAAAACTGTCATCCGTTAACCAATACAGATGGTTGCATAACCTAAGAAAAAAATAAAAAATAGGACAAATGTACTTCTAAACCCAACAAATAAATAAAGAGAGACAAGAGACAGATTGATTTCCTGTGAAGAGAGGGAGATTGTTTTTCTCATCGATTGAGTCATTGCACTCGGATTTCAAATTAAATCTGTAGTTTGCTGCTGACCTTTCAAAGCTTCTCCAATCAGATTACAGCAGATTACAAAAACTTGTCCGTGTCCATTTCCAACAATGCATGACAGAAAACAAAATTAATATGTGTTTGACTTAGACAGAAATATGAAGAGAAACTGCCAGAACTTCCTTTTCATCTAAATGTAGACGGGCTAAAGTAAAGCAATCTGTAAAGCTTATAACAGACAGTTTGGCTTCATCTGCTTCCTTCTTACCATATTTACTATTTATCATATTATATCAATGTGTGTGTGTGTGTGTGTGTGTGTGTGTGTGTGTGTGTGTGTGTGTGTGTGTGTGTGTAGAATGAACAAGGTGAGGCAGACAGGAAGGAGAGAAAAGTACCTAACAAACTGAGACTTCGACGTGGAGGCGGGGGAGGCGTGGGAGGGTGTGGCGTGTTTGCCCCTCGCCGTGAAATATCCACGTCCACCAGGGAAACAGTCTCACCTGAGACCAGAAAAGCAGCAGAAGAGAAAAGAAAGGAAGGGAAAGAAAAGTGAAATAAGATGCTGACACCAGAGTGAGGAAGAGTAAAACAGGCCCTGCTCTGTGTATCAGTGATTGTGTGTTGTTTTTTCTGTTCTGCAGAGTGCCATTAACGCTGCACCAGCCAGGACGTTTATGGAAAATTACACCCAGCTAATCAGCCTAAATCACTGCAATAAAGAGAAACATCCTATCCCCGCTAATTGAGATGCTGCAGATTCACTGTTTACCAAAGTGAAATTCTGCAGTTTAGGACAGTTACTGCCAGGGAAAGAAACAAACTCAAACGTAGAAGCCAAATCCCCACTGTCTCCTAAACAGCAGAGAGAGCTGGACTCACCCACTTATATCTCTTCTTCTATCTTCGCTTTGGTTCTGAAACATCACAGGCCGACTGGGTTGGTAAACACAAGCATGCTGTGCACATGACTTCTGGGTTTTGAAGTCCCCAAGATTTAAAACGACTCACCCTTTGCTCCTGTGGGGCCACCAATATGAAATGTTGTCTGGCTTGTGCAGCTTTAATGTTTCTGTCTAATTGGTAGTTAGAGCTGTGCAGAGCATGTGTTCATTAAACTATAAAAAACTACAAAAATCATCATATTCAAGAAGAGGATTTAGCAAATCGGAGATGTGCAAGCAATGTGGGACACGAGAATGTACTTCTGAGCCCTGCGGAGGTTGTGGACCGTTTCTCATAAAGTCAGCGAAATCATTTTTGCCAGATGGGCTACGGACCTCCTCACCCCTCTTACCCATAGGCCTTTTGTGCTAAATCCTGCCTTATCTTGTCTGGTGCACCAGTTACAGAGTCTGACTGGTAAGAACAGCTAAAAGTTGCAGCTTTAGGAATGTGAAGTTGAAGTTCTGCTTGATTTTAAATCAATTTACTCACTTTTCATTCTTACAAGTTTGAGGGAATCTTTCAACATTTTGGGAAACATGCTTATTTGCTTTCTTGATTGACAGCACTGTCATGTCTGTGTGTTAAATATAAAGCTACAGCCAGCAGCTGGTTAGCTTAGTTTAGCGTAAAACAAAAAACATCTGCACCTCTAAAGATCACTGATTAACAATTTAAAATTCACAATTTGTTGATTTCATTATTTCTTGTATGGATTAAACAAACAAGATTCATAATCTGAGCTTTACAGGTGCTGGTAGTTATCTTTGGACAGAGCCAGGCTAGCTGCCCCAGGTTTCCTGTCTTTGTGCTAAGCTAAGCTAAGCTAAGCTACACTACACTAACTAAGCTAACCATCTCCAGACTCCAGTTTCATATTTAACAGACAGTAGTGTCAATCTCCTCATCTAACTCAGCAAAAACTAAATACCTGTTTTGTTTTGTTTTGTTTTGTTTTGTTTTTTAATATGAAATCCACAGTGACTCAGTTAACAGTGACATAGCTAGCTAAACCAACCAATGTGTCAATAAAACAGTGTATCAGAAACTGCTAAGAGCTGACAGCTAGCCTTGATTAAAAATAAACTCAATATAGGCCCATAATAAAGTGATTATCATAATTATTACTCTTTTTTTATTTACGTAAATCCCACACTGGTTTTTCTGTTAAGACAAAAATGAAACAATTTTGAGAAGTTTGGTTAATTTTGTTGCGTGGATAAAAGGGTTTAGCTTAGCACAAAGACTTAACACAGGGGAAAACGGTCGACATCAACAGTGGAAAAAAAAAATAAAAATCACATTCAAGCAGCTCCAAACATTTTTAAATACACGTATGATCATGTTAGCTAACAAGCTAGTCAGACATAAACCCTCAACTCACCTGAGTTTTGGTCAGAGCTCAGAAAATGTGGAAAATTAGCAAACTGCAGCTCTGTTGTTGGTCAGTATATGAGCTCCATTCTGAAGCTGACCATTGGAAGGTTTCATTTTCTTTTTCCTCACAAGTTAAACAAAACAGGGTGTATACATACGAACGGGTTTGGAGTTGCTAAAGGCGACATCTGCAGAAGCTAGGTTAGCAGTTTCCACCTTCTTCCAGTCTTTTGCTATGCTTGGCTAAACACAGCTGAGCACAGACATGAAACTGACGTCTATCATCTTGACTGACTCCGAGTGGGACACTAAACAAGTGTGTCCCGAAATGTCTGTGCGCGTCCTTAATGTCCTTAACAAACCAGCAGCAATGAAGTGAAACAACTTCACAAACGTGACGCAGGAGCTACAGCCTGTCATCACTGCTCTTATTTGAAGTCAAAACATATCGATTGCAGCTTTAAACTTTCAAATATAGTCTATGTAATCGCCGATGCAGCTGTGCTACCCTAAAATATAATTATGTAAACAAACAAGACCATGTCAAAATGACAGAATGATATCTCACAGCGCTTCAGCTTCTCAGTGAAGGGACCGATTCAGTGTATCTCAGCAGCAGTGGAGGAAAAATAATTCAAAAGTTAGATGTAAAAATAGCAATGCCATAGTGTAAAAACACTCCAGTCTTTCAGTAATATTGTTCTAAAAGGTACACAATCATTTTCAGTAAAATGTACGGAAGCATCAAAAGTAAGATTACTCATTATCTTCTTAGAAGGGAGGATGCACAAGACAAATGTACTTTCTGCAGTCAGAGCCATTGGTTAGAATTCATAAACACTTAAAAAGCATGCCTTGTTAGAAAGTGCCCAGCATTTTCTATGTGGGTAGAGCTGGAACTAATTTCTAATTATACTGTTGGCCGATTTATTTTATGACAATCCATCATATCTGAGTTCATTATATGTTTTATATTTAACCTGCTCAGTAACTACAGCTGTCAAATAAGCGTAGTGGAGTCCAAGTGTAAAGGAGTCAATTAAAGTACAGTAAAATTGAACTAAATAAAAAGGTGCTCAAACAGAGCAGTTATTCTAATACAGCAGCCCGGCCTCTTAAGAAAAACAACCACAATTCATCAATGGATATAAATGTGTCTGATTTGAGATCTTTTTGCAGATTTTTCCAAGCACAACAAATCTATCAAAACTCGTGGTGCATTAAAAAGCAACCACTTGGAAGAGCATTGCTGGACACACAAGAGTAGAGAGGAATAAGCTGATTAATCGTTTAAGGAATTTTCCAAGAAAAAAGAGCCAAACAATAGTGACAACCCCACAATTGTGAAGACAGGCTGCTTTTCTTTGTCTGGTGTGATAATAAAGCCATTTGAGGACATCGCCTTGAGCTTTAGGGAATTGTGATGTGCATTTTTCACCATTTTACAGATGCAACTATCAACCGATGAACTGAGGAAATAATTGGCACATTAATTGATAATGAAAATAATCTTTTGTTGCAGTTCGGCTGGAGAGTTTGGACTGCAGTCCTGTGTGCTGAATGGAGTGTCAGGGGGGGCTTTAGCCCAGAAATGAAAGCATATCTGAGGGAACTGAAGTTACAACCGAAGCAGCGCGCAGCCCTTACCAGTGAAAGCAGAGAGGGAGGCAGAGAGGGAGGCGGGGGAGAAGGCACTGTGGGCCCTGGTCAGTCTGGGCTGGCTGTGGCTGCAGGACATCATCAAGAAAGGCAGAAGAAGAAGAAGAAGAAGAAGAAAAAGAAGAAGAAGAAGAGAGGGGAGTTAGAGTGCAGAGGAGAAGCATTAGTAGCTGCAGAGGTTCAGAAAATTAACTTTTCAGTGTGTGTGTGTGTGTGTGTGTGTGTGTGTGTGTGTGTGTGTGTGTGTGTGTGTGTGTGTGTGTGTGTGTGTGTGTGTGTGTGTGTGTGTGTGTGCAGTTTTGGGTCCTGCAGCTTTTTTTTCTGTTTGATGCTCTTAGCTCTGGCAGTCAAGACTTCTGAAGCTATGTTTTTTTAATCATAGCCTTCCTTCAGTGTGCTGCTGTGAATAATGACTAAGCAGTGAGTCGGATGGAGGGTGACGAGCCACAAAGGGTTGAAAAATCTCTGCATTTAATGACATGCGGCAGTAAAAAGTTCTTGAAGGTCTGAGAGAAGTCCAATAAGCTGCCAGTTGAGCTCATTCAAGCCATTAGAAAACAATGACTGCCCAGCTTGTTAAAAGGTCCACAGCAGCGTAGAAAAAGCTTGGAAAGGAATCAACATGTCTGGGCTCTGAATGAGTCTCCATCAGGGCACGAAACAGTGACTGGATGCAAAATGTGTTGCTGCCTTTAAAATACTGATTACTGTTCAGATCTGTGTGAGGGTTTTTTTTGCATGACTTTCAATTTTATTTGAAAGCTTGAGCTTTTCAGTTTCTGTCCTTAAACTTACCGTATTTTGGAAAATAATCAGATTCTTTGACTTTATTTACAACTTCTGATATGTTAGCCTGCCTCTGAACACACCTGTCAAGAGACACTCGAGAGCAGTTTATGTCCAAATCTTAAGACACTTGTGGTAACTGGGTTTAACACTGTTGATTCTGCAGTGTAACGCTAGTTCAGGTCTTGGCCTCGATTGCTCCCCTGGAAGGATTTTCCATGCGTCATTGTGCACAGTTGGTTTGATCGTGTTCTCAGTGACTATATGGGACATGAGAATATTACATTGTAAGATTAGTCTTGGAGTGTTTAGCGCCATGTGGAGTTACTCACCTGTCCGTGTCCTGCTCAGGACCAGCAGTGCTCGCCATGTCCACCAGACTCCCGGCAGAGGATACTGAGTAGGTCACCGAGGGCCTCTTGTCCAGCAGGTGATTGGAGCCGCTGCAGCTTTTTGTCCGGAACAGTTTACTCAGGCGGATCTTTAACGAGCCCTTTTTGGACTTCCCTGTAACTTTCAGCGTCTTTTCCCCACCCGCTGCCCAGCCTGTGGGAGTCCGTGGCGCACTGGCGCACCGCTCAGGCCGCCTTCTGGGTGTCGACGCCTGGCTCGGGTTTGGACTGTTGGCCCAGGGTGAGCTCTGGACCGGCGTAGGTGACGGTGACGTGGCGGAAACCGCGGCGACAACCTCTGAATCCCCTGAGTTCACCTGCGAGATCCGACTGGATAAGCTCCCGTGGAGGCTACACACCTGCGCGCCAAGGTGCGCTGCTCCCGCTGCCTCGGTCCCCGCCGGGGCCAAACCCTCCACCTGTCTCCTCAGCTCCGCCTGGAAGCTGCTGATGGAGAAAGCCCCCGACATTTTCTGGACAATTTCCCTTTTCCGGTTGAGTAAAAACTCGCGGCGTCCGTTCTCATCATCAGTCTCACTCTCCGGGCACTCGTCCATGCCCAGGCCGGCCACGTCCCCGCTCCCCAGCCCCTCCAGTACTAACAAAGCATCGCTGGTCTCGGTCGGGTCATCCCCGGGCTCTACACCCCCTCCTATCGGCCCGTGTGCACCCTGACACGAACACTGCGGGAGCTCCCCTGCCTTAAACAACATCTTGGGTACCGCACCAACCCCCAGCTCCCCGAACCGTCGGGCCAGCTCAAACACGGCTCCCTCTCTGTCCCCGGTGGCGCATCCCCATTTAGAGTCAATCACGGTGAGAGGGTTGGACCTCTCCGACAAGGGCCACTCGGGTGGGGTAGTGATGAGTCGATGTCGGCGGCACAGCTCCGCAGCTCCCTGCATCTCGGCGGAGACCGGCGGATGCGCTCCCCATGTCCCGTCCAGCAGGTTCTGCTGCTGCTGAACGCCTCCGGGACTCAGGGTGTTGTTATTGACAGTCGGGACGGAGCAGCCAGACCCCGGGCTCTGGTCCAAACCCAGAGCATCCCTCGGCTGATTCCGACGGTCTAATTCTAAAATCCCCTCTCCGTTCCGCATTATATTGGAGAACACCAGCAGCTGAGGCCGTAGGCCGGGGCTGGGAGCGAAGTCAAAGCCCTGGGCCTCCATGGGGCTCTGCGGCGGAGGAGGCACGGACAGCGGAGCTCGGCTCTCCGTCACCCCGGTGTCAGGTGCAGCCGTGCCTTCCCCGCCCGGCTGGGCTTTGTTCAGGCGGCTGCTGGGATGCTCGAGGCCCGCCGTCGGATCTCGGCTGATGTCCAAGCCCGCTTTGACGCTGCTGTGAGCCAGGACCTCCTTCCCCAGCCCTGCCACCACTCCTCCCGGCGGCAGATTCCCGTTTTCTGCGTCCAAGCGGTCATCCTCGGCCGCGGAAACCAGGCGCATCAACACGAAATCGGGCGACATATCTTGCGCGTTGTTCATAATTATTCCTCAGGATCGCGAAATGAGAATTATGAGGCGATCTGCTCTTCACATAGCTAACCGCGGAGATCTCGTTCCTATAATAAAGAAAGGGCCAAGCCGCTGCTGCCTCCCATAAATAGGCTGTGAGCGAAAAAGCAGAAAAATATATGAGCCGATTTTTTCATCCTCCTCCTCTACGACAGCGCAGCATCCATCTGTCAAATATCGGAGAAATGAGCGCAGTTTGCTCCCGGCAGCAGACGGACCCCTGGGTCAGACATGCGGTCTGATCTGAGTAGAATAAAAGCCAGCAGAGTCTCCGGTCAGTGACCACAGTCTGCCTCTGTGTTCCCAGCCAGGCCCCACCCGCTCCTCCTCCGCTCAGCCCATAACAGCACTTTATGAGCACCGATGATGAGAACTATAAATTAGTCTGTGGCATTTTAATATCAGACGGCTACCTGATTCAGCCCCACATGTGAGCAGCTGATTTCTGTTTTCATTCCTTATAAGGGGACAAAGAGAAAGAGTCATAAAAACACAGAAGTCTTATAATATTCTTATTCATTCAGGAACCAATGGAGAGTAGTGTTTCTGCGGTGCTGCTGCAGGTTCACATTTTCTTGGTTTACTTTATGTTTTATCTGCAGTGTTCCCATCTTATATTTCTGATTCCTCTGTTTTCTAACACAAGGGCAGTTTCGAGTCTAATTTTTTATATTATTGACAGCAAATGCAATGCAAAGCTAATTTTTTTTCTGTAAAATAAACATCTTTTAGATTAATTCAAAGATGCATCAGAGAATATGTATTTAGTGAAATCCATGTTTTTCATTAAAACTGATCCTGTGAGGTCAGTTAATGCTGCATATATTAAAGGGGCGCTTCACCAATTTTACATATAAGCACATTTTCCTTGTCGTGAGGAGAAAAGTGAGAATCCTGAGTCAAGAAGATAACCCTGATGACACCACCAGAAAGTCTGTGCTGACCGTGCAGAGTTTGAAAGACCGACCCTGTCTCCTAGAAATTACATCTATATACAACTAAGAAATGGTGGTGACCTTCCTTCCATTTAAGACTTACATATTTCCTCAGTAAGGAAATGTCACTACAGATCCATCAGACCCAAACACAACCTGTTCCAACTTCTCCCCTCCAGGAGGCGCTACAGAGCTCTGAGCACCCAAAACAATCAAAACAGGCTTCTGCACATAGGCCCTCACTGTGCTGAACAGTTAAATCAGTCATACAGTGTCAATAACCCTAAAACACGAAAACATCCATTTACTTACACATATACACTCCATACAGACTATATGTTTTATAGCTTATATACACTGTTTTTAATGCTGCATATAGACGTGTATATATTGCAGATGTACATAAGCACATATGGGCCTGTGTGTGTGTGTTGTCCAAATATCTGCAGTGAGAAAGGTTTGTTTAAGATTCATTTGTGCTCATCAAACCATCAAATCGGCCAAATCTAAACTACAAAGAAACCCGTTTTAAGTTCTCTCTCAATATAAAGAGCCTGGTGTCTTTAATGTGTAAAGTTCAATTTACACAAAAGAAACAATTTGGGGAACGTAGCTCCTCTCCAGTATAGTACAGTTATAGACTCACAAAAGTGCATGTGACACCACTGGTGTCAAGTAGTTGTGGTACATTACAACTACTTGACACCAGTGGTGGAATGTGAGTAGGTGCTGCTGGTTGGACTAAACAAACATTGTGAAGGTGTCACTTTGGGCTCATTGTGAGCACATTTCTCACTATTTTCAGAATGTTTACAAACCCAACAATCAATCGATTCATGGAGAAAATGATCAGCAGATGAATGCAGAATGAAAAGACTCATTAGTTGCAGTCCTGTGCACAATAGTTCAAAATGAGCTCCCCCTCCACCAACTCCAACAGTAAAATCCTGCTTTTACATGAATGCATTAGTCAGAATAATCTAATGTCATATAACAATAGAACAGTCACAGGGGACATTTTACTATATTGAGTACTTTTACTTTGAATACTTGAAGTACATTTTCCTGATTATACTTACATACTTTTACTGAACTAACTTTGACCTAAACAAATATTTTTCCAGTGAGGTATTAGTACTTTACCAAAGAAAAGGATCTGAATACTTCCTCCACCACTGCTTGACACCACCCAATCTAATTTGCTCAGAACTATTTTATAGCTCACATTTAATGATGCGTTGGCAGTGGAAATGGCTCTCTCTGGCTTTCTCCCAGGTGTCTGTATGAGTTAAGAACAGGTTTATTAAGTCCTCTGTCAGACAACTGTCACTCCTTCAATCCAAAGGTCTCAGCCTCATTCTTGGATACAAAACCCTGATTCAGATAGGCCCCTCAAAATGTCTCTGTTAATCAGCTTCTCTCATGAAATCAAACTCTGGTGAAGAAAATGAATTTCATCTCATGATCATTATTTACACCACAGCACTGAATACCACAAGCTGTCAGACTCAAGTTAACCACCATCAGCCTGTGACTTGGTAAAAAAAAAAGAGGTATCAAAATCACACCTTTGCCTTTAAAATGAAGAGGGTGGCTCTGGGCTGTTGGAGAACGCCGGGGCTTCCAGGTTTTGGACAAATTGAAATTTTGACCTGGTGATGGCACTAGAGGAAAAGTTAAGACATCACCAAAGATATTGTGCCTCAGCAGGTAGAGCAGGTTGTCCACTGATCGATCCTGGCTCCTCCCGTTTGCGTGTGTGTGTGTGTGTGTGTGTGTGTGTGTGTGTGTGTGTGCCAAATAGAGAGCAGTCTCAATAAAAGTGTCATATAAATGCAATCCATTAACGAATCATCCTCGGGGGAACATGGGTGTGTTATTCATGGCAATCTGTCCAATGTTTGTAAAGACAAAATGTGCAGACTTGCATGCACATGCATGTTAAAATTTGTTTTTGTATCATGTCCCGCTGCTGTGACATGTAAACTCCCTCCTGAAGATATCAGAGACATTTCTACAAATGCAAAACATCAACCTCATGGTGGTCTTGGAGAAAAAAGTTGGGGGGGTCACTAAAGTGAGTAGGATTTCATCCTCTGGAGATCATGAATGTCAGAACAGAATATCATCATGATTCACCCATTAGATGTTTTTCACATATTTCAGTTTGGACCAAAGTAGTTCGACCACTGATCATCAGATGCATCGACATTCATAGAGCCTTGTTGCTAGCGTGGCTAAAAGCAAATTAAGAAAATATAAAGCTTGTAAAATTTGCTCAGCATCTTTTTCCTTAATTACACTTCTTACAGAAAACTAAAAAATACGAAAATAAGGGCTTTCTTTGTTTGAGTGCCCCCTGGTGGCTGCGGGGCCCCGAGCAGCAGCTTAACTTCAGCACCAAAAGCAAGGAACACACCCAACAAACACACACAACACAGAGCGCTGCATCGATGTTGTTTGACAGGCAGATGGCGCTGCAGGCCATGCAGCAGTGATGGATGATGCTGCTGGTGAATACAGATAATGATGGGAGAGTGGATGAAGGGCCATTAATCCTTACAGTGTGTGTGTGTGTGTGTGTGTGTGTGTGTGTGTGTGTGTGTGTGTGTGTGTGTGTGTGTGTGTTTACATGTAAGCCACAGAGAAGAAGGCAGTGTTTGGCCATAGCTGAGGTTTATGCGGAGTAATCAAACTAACAACCTGCCCTGCAGAGCTGAATATTGATGTGATGCAACCTGGAGGTCAGAGGTCAGGAGCACACAGCATTAACATTACACTGCTGTTTTTTACTGTTTTGTGCTTTGTTTATTTTGTCTCATCATATGCATCTGATCACATCATCTCATCTCATACTGTCTGGATTTGTCTCGAGGAAAAAAGATGACCAGAAAATTTCTTCTCATTCTTGTACTTAACAACAGAATTTAGACCAAATTCTCCCAAAATAATCAGAATAAAAAAACTCATGCTATTTCATATGTGTGTGGATTCAAATCCAAAAACATCATATTCATCTCCCCTCAGGTTGCAGTTCAGCAGCGTATTTATCTGCTCCGTACTTCTGTGCAGCATCTCTGGCTGTAGCGCTGGCAGACACCGTCAGTGAGCACAGATTTTGGTTTTGGTCTCTGTGCCAGCGCGGTGCTACCAAACCTGGCAACCTCAGTGTGACAAAAAGACTTCAGGCAGCTTCACGCAGTCACTGCACCCGACAAGACACTCCAGCATGTAACTCTCCAAAAAAACACACACAATGTAAGCACATAAAAAATGCCACTGATTTGTGGTTCCTCCTGAAGGTTTTGGAGTTTCTTGAGAACCTGGCTGAGAGGCACCCAATCATTTCCAAGTTCTGATGAACTACTGGGTGAGAGTGAGTGGGAGGAACAGGGGTTGTTTATATTATCAGGTTACGTGTTGAGGGTCCATGGGGGCTCTGCACTTGCATGACAGTAAATAACAGAACTGGGAAGCAGAGAAGCAGAGTGAGACTTTGAGTGAAATAAAAAAAGGAAAAGTAGGAATCTGACGGAGCAGAACGTGACTCATGTTGTGCTTAACTGATGGCATCTTTTCATCCGTACACTTCTTGTTTGTGTGCTCTCCTTTGACAGCTACATGAGATCAGACATGAACACAATTACACTGCAACACGACATGTACGCACAGGTCACACACACACACACACACACACACACACACACACGCACTGCCTTATTGTCTTCCTCAGGCTCGACTGCAGCACCTTCACTGCTCTGCGGTGAAGTCCCAGGGTGGGAGGTGGGAGTGGTGTTTGTATGTGTGTGTGTGTGTGTGTGTGTGTGTGTGTGTGTGTGTGTGTGTGTGTGTGTGTGTGTGTGTTGGGGGGTGGGGGGGGGTTTCTCAGAAACCGGTTGCCATGGCCACCAAAACAAGGATTCTTGCCTGCATCACTCCTCCCAGAGAACACACTTCATTTCGTCCCTCTCTCTCTCTTTCTTCCCTTTTTTTCCACACGCTTCTGATGCAGCATGTCTCACTCATCCAGACATTTCTGCACACACACACACACACACACACACACACACACACACACACACACACACACACACACACAAACATGAAGACAGTATATGTAACACACACAAATACACACACATAAAAAGGGGGAATTCCCTGACACTGCAAAAACCTGCAAACAACAATAAAAATGAAACGTCTTCTTTTTTTTATATCTGAAGTCCACAAACGTCAACATGCTGCAGCTATGATCTCCCCTCCAGTGTGTGTGTGTGTGTGTGTGTGTGTGTGTGTGTGTGTGTGTGTGTGTGTGTGTGTGTGTGTGTGTGTGTGTGAAGTAAAAGAGCATTCACTCCCCCATCTACTCTCTCTGCTCTGTATACGAGGGGTTAATCCATCCATACATCCTGCCATCCAGGAGGAGGGATTCTTGATGGACGCCCAAATGCAGCAGAGCTTAACCCTGACCGACTGCATCATCCTCTGCTCTGTAGACACATACCACACACACACACACACACACACACACACACACAACAGATGTACCACTCTCATCACCTTTCAGCACTGGTGAGCGCCCCTGTCATATGGAGGAGGGAGGCACAGGGTGGAGGGAGGGGTGGTGCGGGGGGTGGTGAGGGAGGATGGACGAGTATCACAAGCCTCTGTCAGATGGGCTAGAAGCTCTTTGGAGCAACAGTTAGCAGAGCGGGAGACAGAAGAAGAGAGAAGAGGAGAGGTCAGGAGGAAACTGGCTTTCCTCGCTCCATCCCTCCATCTCTACAACACACAGCTGTCCTCTCTCCTCCTCCCACCTGACACGGGTATCCCCCAACTTTGAGGCTTTTCCCTCTCCTTCCTCCCCGCCGCCTCCTCCTCCTCCTACTTGCGCATGCTGCATCTGCTTTGCTCTGGAGCTTGGCGCACCGCGTCGCAACAATAAACCGCGGAAAACGGAGACTCTGCGGCACCACAGGCAGGATATACCGGACGGACTGCGGAGATGCGGGGATTGCTCCCTGCGTCCTCCGCCTCTCACCACACCAGCACCACCGACGACACGCAGGTTTAATGATATCTTCGTGCGAGTGTGTGCGCGTGCGCAGGAACGCGCGTGCATGTGCCCGTGCGGCGCACAGATGGAGCTTTGCGCCCCGAGCGCGAGTGTGAGCGCCGCAGACCGAGTGGCCGCGCTCCTCCCGGACACCTGCTGCTGCTGCAGCGCTACGCTGATGTGAAGATGAAGAAATCTCCACACAAAGTCCAAACCCTCGCAAACATGTGACGTTTTCCTTCTCCTCAAGGGAAACACAGAGGGGTCAAGCGCCAAAAAGAGACGGGGTTGTAGGTGTGTGACCCCCCCCCTCCCCTCCTCCCCTCTCTCTCCACCACCTCCTCTTCAGGGTGAATTCAGGATGGGTTCTGTTTGGCTTCTTTTTGTGCTCCCATCCCTCCTCAGGGCACAGGTGACTCCAGACTTCACACCAGGAGTCATGGTGGAGGCAGACAACAGCACTAACTCTTTAACAAACAGCACAGGACCCCCAGAGACCTCCACCCGCCCTTCAAGTTCCTTCAGACCCCCTGAGCCTTCTGGGTTTGCAGTGATGCCTTCAGAAGCTCCCACAGAGGAGGAAGATGACTGGTCACCAGCAGAGACCTTCATGTACACTGGAGAGCCCTCCACTCTGGAAGTGGCCCGCTGCTCACGGGCGTACAGCCCACCAGGGCAGACTGGATCCCTGCCCATCAGCTTCAGTGCCCCCCTCCGGCCAGCTCTGGATGCTCTGGCCAACACGGCCAACTTCCTGAACATGATTTTTCAGGCCAGTGACCTGCGGGAGAGCACCGTGCAGGAGGATATGGAGTGGTACCATGCTCTGGTCCGTGCCCTTTTAGAGGCCGACGTGCTCATCCAGCAAGCCCTGCTCACCTTCGATGCTGACCCGACTGCTCTGGTGCCGCAGCTGGTGCTCCGTGCCTCCCGCAACCCAAAGGCCAAAGTGCAGACCATCATCCTCCAGGACTTATCCAAAGCCTGGAAGAGCCTGCACCCGCCCGCCCCAGCCCCTGACGACAGCTGGTTCAGAAGCTTCAAATTCACAGACTCCAGCCAGCAGATGTCAACCCTGTCCAAGAGGGTGCTCCTCAACGACCTCAGCACCCTGGAAACGCCCAAGTGGAGGCAGGGTGACAGCTATGTGACCACTCGCAGCGGGGTGCGCTGGGCCAGTGCCCCCTTCCTCGACTGTAAGGACGAGCGCTTCGTGCCTGGCTGGATGCTCACCCTGTCCACGTCCTTCTACGGCCTCAAGCCTGACCTGACGCCAGAGTTCAGGTTAGGGACTGCACACACACACACACACACACACACACACACACACACAAACGCACACACACACACACACACACACACACACACAGTCGTGTTTCCATCATTTCTGGGGACATTACATAGACTTTAATTTCCTGGAAAGTTACCCTAACCCTAACCTTAACCTAAACCTAACCTTAACCCCAGTCCTAAAATGTAAAGATTTACATTGTGGGGACTTGCATTGTGTCCCCATAAGGAAGGTGAGTCCCCACAATGTGACTGTAAACAGCTTTATGTCCGCACAGCATGGCCACACACACGTGCAAGCTCTCTCATACAAATTAAGCTTTTCAAATACACAGACTGTTAGAGCACAGAAAATCTGGAAGACATGAACAGAACCAAGCTGTCTCATGCTGATGATGTCACTCATTTCAGACAGGTGTACTGGTGCAAATGTCTGGAGGTCTTTGGTCATCTGTATTGTCACATAAACAGTATGTATGTGCAAAGGGCTCTCAACAACCCACAAGTTAATGTCATGGCCTGTCAGGCCTCCTGTATGTATTTATTGTTAAATCCAGCCCATTTTTATGTTTCCCCCAACCATTATTCTTCTATCAGTTCATTACATTTGCTTTTTATATCACATTTGACATTTAGTAAGCTAAAACTGCAAGACCTGTCAGCATAAACACTTTTGTTCACTTTGTTCACATTGACAACAGTGTCAGAGACGGGGACCCAGAGCACACAGATGGACAGTTAATACATTTTGTGGTGTTAAATATGAATACTTCCTGTGTCATGTGACAGCCTCTAGCAGCGGCACACTTTAAACATGCAGAGCAGTATTTTAGGGGATTATTTTAAGTAAAGGAGAGGAAAAGTCTAGTTCCTCAGCTCCCTTTAAGTGGTCCACTGGTGGTCCATGTGTCCATTATGAAGTGGTGGAAGTACATTTACTCAAGTATCACACTTCAGTAAAACTTTGACGCACTTATACTTTACTTATTTCCATTTTCTGCTACTTCTACTCCGCTACTGTTCAGAGGGTTTTACTCCATTACATTTATTTGATAACTTTAGTGACTAGTTACTTTGTATGTTTGGATTAATTATACAAAATATAATCATCAAATAAATTATGATAGAAAATTATAGATAGATAGAAGATAAAACTTCATTGATTCCCGGGGTAAATGTACAAGGTACCCAGCAGATACAGTATATGAAATTACATTAAAAGGCTCCACCTTTACCAGCTTCAGCATCAAGTTGATGAGCACATCAAGGCATCAATAATTATAATCTAATAATATCATTCTGTAGAAATAGTACTTTATGTATATTTTGATGCTAATACTAAAATTTTAGTGCATGACTTTAAATTGTAACAGAGGTTTTCTACACTGTGGTGTTGCTACTTTTACTCAGCATAAGATCAAAAAAGATACAAGAGAGTACTTCTTGTACCTCTGCCATTATGTGGAGAATGAGACATCATAGACTTCTAAACACTGTGTGCTGGAAGTTTGTCACTCCTGAAACCCCTTTAACTCATCACGATGCATTCAAGCTCTGATGTTTCAGGGTATGACCTGATCCATCTCATGCTGATGATGTGATTACAAACAGACTGTGTTAAATAAACGTCTCTTGACTAGTTTTGTTGATTTTCATGCTCTTCACTAACGCTTGAGTAAATCATGTTGCCTGTGCTGCCAGTACATGTCAGAAATACTTTGAGTGTGAAAATATGTCCTTTTTTTGAAGTCCCTGAAAAAGATAAAAGCTTTGAAGCTGACAGCAGCGGTATTTGCATTTCACCTGCCTTTCCAGCTCTGTTGGCTCCTGTGACCTTCTCTCCAGCACTCTGGAGACAAGTTTGATCAGTATTTGGAATAAAAAATGTGTATGAATCAACAGAGTTGGATAAAATCTGACATTTGAAAGAGAGTCCACTTAAAGGCCATGCAGGTTTCTGCAAATGAAATGCAGAGCCGAAGGAGGAAAAAAAAGGATTATTTTAATGAGGCTGATGATATTCGGAGCCACTCTTTATCTGTGTCTCTGACCCTCCTCCTGTGTGTGTGTGTGTGTGTGTGTGTGTGTGTGTGTGTGTGTGTGTGTGTGTGTGTGTGTGTGTGTGTGTGTGTGTGTGTGTGTGTGTATCTGTGTTTCTGTGTCAGAGGTGTTATCCGTGTGGATGTCAACATTCAAGACATCGACTTGAACCAGTGTGCACAAGGAGATGGCTGGTTTGCTGATACTCACGAGTGCAACCGCACCACCATGGAGGTAAACAAATGAGACGAGAACCAGCGAAAACTACCTGCTCCTGAGCCAGAACAGAAAAGTTTTAGGACTTTTGTAATTAGTCTGCTTATAATAAAATTCCCATTTACAAATGAACCAATGATTGCTAACAATATTCACATCTGTCTGTTTGTTACTTAACAGGATATCTCAAAAACTATTCAACAAAAGTAACTTAAATTCAATGAAAAGTTAGACAACAAGCCAAGAAACAGAGTTGCTGTTCTGGGTGCAGATGTGGATCCAACAGCACCTCAACACAGTCTTTTATAGACAGCTTTACATTTTTGGCCATTTAAGCAATGGGGCTCCAAGGATCACTGTTTGTTCACCACTTTGGTCCACACTCAAATATCTCAATAGCTGACTGCTATGAAATTCGGTACAAATATTAAAGGGACCCAGAAGATGAATCTTAGTGATTTTGAGGATCCCTTGACTTTTCCTCAAGTTCCACTGACAAGTGTTGACTTATCCAGTGAAATATCTCAACATCTTCTGGATAGATTGACACAATGTGGCACAGAAATTCACGGTTCCCAGATGATGAATTTTAGTGACTTTGGTGATCCTCTCACTTTTTATCTAGTGCCACCAACAGGTTAGCATTAGCATATCTGCAAAACTAATGACATTCCCATTAGCCTCAGCAACAGCTATAGTGCCAAGTAATAATTAGCAATTGTTAGCATGCTAACATGCTAAACTAAGATGGCAACCAAGGAAACATTTTTATGAGTTGAGTATGTTAGCATTAGCCCAAAGCTCCACTGTGCCTAATGCAGCCTCACAGAGCCAATAGCAAGGCTGTAGAACAGTAACAGGTTTGTTTTTGGTTTTTTTTCAATACTTTTTCTACAACTTTCATTACATCTTCATGAAACCTGGTACTTAAATTATAAGGGTAAGGGTTAGGGTTAGGAAATTTATGTATTTATTTGTCATACTATTGTGAGTGTGACCTATTTGACAAACTGCCAGGACTTATGAATGCATTATGCAACTGCAGCCAGATTTAGATAAGATATCAACTCCAAACAATCCTGCAAACTTTGATGACATTTCACCAACAGGTTGGTTTGAGACTTTGTATCGGTCACTCTCCGGTGTCAGGCGCCCTCCTCTAACCTTTAAAGCTGCCTCCCAAAAGGACAGCCTGCCCTACAAACAGCAACAAAAGTACCATCCAACAAACAGCAACAAAGTGTTACCTGTGCAGCAGTATGGATGGTCTGAAAACCAAGTGGAAATGTAACATGAGAATATTCAGTATCACCAGTAATTAATTAGTCAATTTTGGACATATGGAGATTTTTCCTCTGGGGTTGTGAGATAATTAATTGAATAGTTGAAAATATGCTCTCACTCATTATAATTGTTCTGCCTAATTTTCTATATTTTCTCTTTTACGTATTAAGTGTACAACATTTACAAGATTACTAGAGAAATCAAGGTCTGTGAGGCAGGAGGAATGACATGTGATAAAGCTAAGACATGGTTTTACCCAGGACAGAGACTGTATAGGACATATTGTCCTGCACCTTAGATTAATGAGCCATCAGGATGTCCCCTTTTGGTGAAACGCTAAATCACTTTCAGCCTATCAACCTCATCTGTTAATGATGGAGATGAAACAATAATAATCTTTGGCTTAACTCTTTATGCTGCCTGTGATGTTGGTTAGACATTAAATTAAAAAGGTTGAGAACTCCGAGATCACAGGTTTACATCCATTCAGATACTTCTCCTTATTTTGGTAGCAGCAGTTTGGCATTAGAAAGGAAATTTTGGATATTGGATCACTAAAAGATTTTTGATTCCAGACCTGTGATTCACCGCCCACAGCTCTGATTTGTTTGGTGATTCAAATAGATATGGTATTGCTCAAAACAATCGACCAATCACAGCTTTGTAGTGTTACGGGAGATTATTTGTTATTAAGTCTCAGGAAATTTTTAACGCTAACCCTCCTACACTGCATGCCAATGGTTGTCAACACTAAAATGATGCAAGCTTTACCTGAACACTGAGTCTGACTTTCTGCAAACTCTGTGGTTGGTTTGAGTTCCTTCCATATAAATGCATACAGAAATGAAACCAAAGTACTTCAGGGATGATGGTTATTTTTCATAATAATTCACAGTATCCACAAAGGAGTTCCTCACTGTTCAGCAACAACCAGTCAAAAGGACAGTGAGAACCACGTGGCCATGACAGAAGACATGCCTGTGAGGACAGTCAGGCATCCAGCTCATGGTTGTTCAAGAAGGGTTGAATTGAGCGCAGCCGGACTTGGGTGTAGATACTTGGACATTTCACCTCTCATCCAAGGGGCTCCTTCAGTCCTATGAGTAGATAGTTATACAGAATGGTGACATTATCTTCTTTCATTGCCAGAAAACTGCAAGATCCATTATAAATAGTAAATGAAAAATGGCTAAAAATATGGTGTGATAAGCATACTTTAGATATTGCATCTGTACAGGTTGTTATAGATCAATTTAGAGGAATGATGGCTCTTAAACCAGCATAATCTTTTAGAATTAAGAAACCATAACTGGATAGAAGAGCCTCTTAACATGAGTCAGCATGTAGTAAAATCTGACTTTAGCTCCCATTAATATTTTGGCAAAATAAAGGTCCATTCAGTAGCTGTTCAGTATCCTTCAGTCATATCGCACAGTCTTCCTCTGCAGATTGAGTTGCCTCCATGTCTTGGAGTAGATGTTCAAACTAAAGTTTCCTCTGAGCTCCACCTTGTGGTGCGATTGTTTCGCCAACTGTTTCCAATTTCAGGACCAAGCATTAACTTTCACTGTCATACAATGTTTTTAAGACATCATTACCGAATGCAACTCAGACCACTTCCACTTTGTGTAAATCGTGTCTTAACTGTAGACAAGCTGTTTAAACCTTCTAAGTCATGTTTCTGAATTTTAGTTACATCACTCAAATACACTCTAAACTGTTTGCGACCTCTGAAAATGGCTTAAGCTTTTTCTGTCTGTGCTCATTACTTCGTTTGTGCCTTTTATCCTTTGCTCATGCTTTCACCCAGTCACAGTGTAACTCTTCTGTCTGTTCCCTCATCCACTCCACCTCCGACCACTTCTAGTTTCCCTTTTCCCTGTTGGCCTGTCTGTCCAGACCCAATCCTCTACCTCTCATCTCAGCTGTCTATTTAAAGATGGTTGCGCTGGGTGGCGGGCTGCAGGATGATCTGATGGATTATGGCGATAATCCAGTCCGCTGACATACTTCCCCTTTATGCACTGCACTCACAGAGGTCTGAAACACAAGAGAAGAACAGTCCTAAAAATCCCCAAATCCACATGTCACCCTTTGTCCCGCCCTGTCCTACCTGGCTTAGAGGATTCAAACCCTTTGGCTGAGCAGAGAATGTACTGGGTCATCCACTTTGTATTCCCTCTTGTCTTGTCTCGTATTATCTTGTCACATATCGTCCCATCTCATTTCCTGTTGTGTCTTTGCTTATCTTGTCTCATCATCTCATCTCCTTGTCTTGCCTCATCCTGTCAGGCCTTGAGTCATCTTCACTTGTCCTGTCTTCTCTCATCTCATCTCATCTCATCTCATCTCATCTCATCTCATCTCATCTCATCTCATCTCATCTCATCTCATGTCTTATAGTCCTGCCCTGCCATTTCCTGTTCTGTTTTCTTTCATCTTCTTGTCTGTCTTGTCTTGTCCTGTCATGTCTTGCTTTGTCTCTTTCATCACATTTCATCCTCTCTAAATTAATCTCATCAGCTGTCACCTCGTCCTGTCTCATCTCATCTCATGTAGTCTTGTCCTGTCATGCCTTGTTTCATCTTGTCTCATCATCTTGTCTTGCTTCATCTCATGTCATATCTCCATAGCCTTGCCTTGTCTTGTCATTTCATGCCTTGTCTCTTCTTGCCCTGTCCTGTCTTCTCTCATTAAACTCCCCTCATCTCATTTTATCCCATGCAGTCCTCCTCTGCCTAACCCTTTTATATCTCATCTTTTTTTTTTTTTGCCTTCTCATGTCTTAAAGTATGATGTCTCATCTTGCCTTGTCAAATCTCATCTTCAATTCTCCATCTTGTCTTCCATGCCTTGTCATCTCATCTCATCTCATCTCATCTCATCTCATCTCATCTCATCTCATCTCATCTCATCTCATCTCAAGTATTGTGTCCTGTCCCTTTTCAGACATCTTGTCATGTCTTGTCAGATATCATCTCATCTCTTTTCATTGTCTCTTCTTACCTTGTATCATCTCATGTCATCTCATGTCGATTTGTTATGACTTTGCCCTGCCATGTCTCGAAATATGACACCCAGTCTCTGTTTACTCCTTGCCTTGTCTCTCTGGCAACTCTTTTCTCATTTTATTTCATCTCATGTAGTCTTATCTCATGTTATCCTGCCCTGTCCTCTCTTATCTCACCTCAAATCATGTCCATTATATTCCTGTCTCCTCTATTCTCTTTGTCTTATCTTGTCTACTCATGTCCTGTCTTGTCTTTTAATAATTCCATATGATCCTGTTACATTCTTTCCATCCCCCTGTTCTGCTCAACACATTCAAAAAGCTGAATCTGAAGGCTTATCAGACACCAAAACACCAGTGGTGGATGAAGTAATCAGATCCTTTACTAAACGAAATGTATGTAAGTACAATCAGCAAAATGTACTTTAAGTAAAAGAAATCAGTACAAAAAAAATATCCCCTGTGAGTGTTCTACTGTTATACATGATATCATTAGATGATAATTAGTCATGCATTAGTGTAAAAACAGGACTGCAACTAATGATTATTTTCATTATGGATTAATCTGGTGATTATTTTCTACAATAATTGATTCTTTGGTTTGTAAAATATCAGAAAAGAGTGAGAAATGTTTAGTAACTAGTTACTAAAGCTGCCAGGTAATTGAAGTGGAGTAAAAGGTACAATATTTCCCTTATGAAGGTTGTGGAGTAGAAGTAGTGTATGTGGCATGACAGGAAAAAGACTCAAAGAGACTAAGTAAGCCAAAGTACAACTACTTCAATTTGGACTTAAGTACAGCACCTGAGTAAATGTACTTAGTTACATTTCACCAGTAAATGCATTAGATCTATCTTTGTGTGAAGCTGAAAAATTGGGACTGTGAAATTTTTTAAGGCAAAAAATGACTTGAACGATAGTAATGGAGTATGGAGTAAAAAGTACAATATTTCTCTCTCAAATGTTGTAGAAGTAGAAAGTACAAGTAGTACAAGTATCTTAAATTTGTACTCAGGTACAGTTCTTCAGTAAATGTACTAGCTACATTCCACCACTGCCAGATACACAGATGATGCATGACATGAGTGCATCATATAGCTGTTGTGGTGACATAGATAGTAATGAGCACTTAAACAAAGTGCTTCACCGGTAATTCAGATACAGAAGATGATTTTGTTTCTGTAATTCTTTTGTTGTTTTTTTCACAAATGAAACATGTTGCATGAGTGTTCCTTGGTCATACACATTGTTCTATAAGTAGCAGGTTTTGAGATAACCATGAAGCTTTAAAGCATTCAAAGTGGCTGGTACGGTTTCAACTTAAACCTGACAGATGACTGCATCCACTCATTTACTACAACTATCTGTTGAACTGCAATGCGACCACCAACAGAATTAAGTTGACCGCTCCGTTCTGTATAATCCATATCACATTAATGTTCAGCCCATGGCATTAGGTCTTTGAGCTTCTGATCAGGGGGTTGTGGCTTTGTATATGTGAGGCCAGTGTGTGTGTGTGTGTGTGTGTGTGTGTGTGTGTGTGTGTGTGTTTGCGCTTGGGAACAGGATTTCTCTAGAAAAGGATAATACTCTCAGTCAAGGCATTATGTATCCATTTAGCTTTTAACTTAGATTAACACACAGACCATCCAAGTGTGTGTGTGTGTGTGTGTGTGTGTGTGTGTGTGTGTGTGTGTGTGTGTGTGTGTGTGTGTGTGTGTGTGTGTGTTTGTGTGTGTGCGCATCTCTGTCCTGAATGGCTAAATTGTCGCTAGCATCAGAGGGAAATAGAGTGAGAGAGAGTACAGTGACCCCTTTTCCACTCAGGCGCTGTTAGCTTCACAGAACCTGCTTCATGTTCTTACAGTTCAACTTGTTTTCATTGTTTATTGGGATCTCCATTCGTTGATGCCTTGGCAACTACTATATTTCTTAACAAAGTCAATAAACTACGTCTGAACCAGTCCTCGACCTTCAGCCATGTGAGATCCGTGTGCATTTTATCTGATTTGCTCTGATTGAAGAAGACAGAACAACAAAGTCTGGTGTTGCCTGGTCCAGGAGACTCTTATGTCTTCATTTGATTCTCTGATTGTTAGATGCATGTTAATGTAGGTGCCAATACATGAATCTATACTTAAATATGAGATTCTGTAATAATCCACAGATTAACTACAATTTCTTAATCCTAACAAAGAGTAGAATATGACAATGAAGGAAGACAAGCAGAATGTGAGAAATATACAAAATCTGTGAAAGGAAAAAAACAAAAAAACAGAATAATCTTTCCATCTCTTGCAGTGTATACCAATTCCAGGCCGGGGTTTCCGACTAGGTCAGTACTGCTGCCGCTGTAAAGAGGGTTACTACAATCCTGAGATAGGACCTCAAAACCAAGGTAAGTCAACAACTAACCTCTGCCCAAATAACTTCAATAAGCAAGAGAGGCTGTCCTGAGGTTACTGATCATTTAAACAATCCAAGTTTTGTATTGTGTTGTCTTATCTTAAATTCTGTATAGCCTTTGCTAAATACAGGGTATGATGGGTATGGTTGAGTTGAAGCCCCTCTCAGTCCCCCGCTATCACATAGATAGCCAAAAAGCTCTGATAAACCTACTATACACAACCTGCCCTGCACCAGATAGCAGACAGATGCAGGTTGAGAGTATCTGGTGAGGAAAGTGGAACATCTAGAAGCTAAAGAGCCAATTATTTTTCTTAGCAGTGGGTAGAGACCAAAACAGAGCTAAAAGGAGAGTGAACACTGGACTTACATTCACGAGAAATATGAACGCTAATGCTACAAAGACAAGTAAGCTAGTGATATCTGCAGACTTTTTCTGATACTGCCACCCAGTGTTCAAAAATCCATCATGCAGCTTTAATTGCATTTAGGCTTGCTTCAGACTAAGAGCTTGCAGCACTCATTAAAAAGGTTCACTTGTTAAAAGGTTGTTGGATCTTACAATTAGAATATTTCCACAGACAACATCCTTTAGAAACTTTATTTCTATTTGTGTACCTCATCTCTGCTAACAGCTGTTGGCGTCTGAGCAGCTGGAGGTAAATGTGCTTCCTCTGTGGCACATTCTGTATCTAGGTGTGACTTTTTACATCGAGTAATAAGCTTCATCAGGAAATTGTAACGTGCAGAAAGTTTCCGCTGTTTCCTCAGGTTCACTCCCTCTTCACAAGCACTCAAATCAACCAGTAGGTTGGATTCCTCACAGATTTCCATTTACAAATACAGGAAGTCATCCTCATTGGGGATCAAACCCTGTTTTTTGTGTTGGCTACCTGTGATTATTTCATAACATAGCAGAAAGATAAATACTTTAGAGACATTATGTTATATACTCGCTGTTTCCAGATTATACTGCTGTATGTACTGTGTGAGGTTTTGTAAGTCACATGTATATGAGGTCTTCACATGGGTTTGTGTAGGTGTAGATGCAGATGGTGGCCCTGTGAACAGGAGTGATGGCGGCGGTGCGTGTTATCCGAACATGCCCATTTGTCTCCCATGCTGGCCGGGCTGTAAGAGCTGTCAGGACGGTGCGCCCTGCTGGGTGCAGGAGGCCTGGCTTCTCAGGGCCAGCGTGTTGGCCATACAGGGTGTCTTCATGTTCCTCATCTTCGTCAGCATGCTGGTGGCCTACAGGCATCGTCGAAACCGGGTGAGTCAGGTCTTTTGGCTCAGCGGGGCCACTGTACAGATGGGACTGGATAGAGGGATGATCAGGAGAGCTGTTCCAGGCATTGAGCCACCATGCGTTGTGTGAAACATTCTGCTGTGTTTATTTAGTAGAAATATCTTGTGCAATTGTTAACATAGACTGTGATTAGCGTAATCTTGCCTTTCTATCTTTATGTTGTTAATGCATTAGTCTAAAATTGATGAGATGTTGTTGATTATGTGTTTTAGGATTAATGTTTTTATTAACCAGTCTTTATAAATCACAGATGTCGCCCCACAGCCCTTTTCCATAACCCTTTTCCAATCTCATCCTTGTATCAATCAGATATCATATTATACTGCCATTAGTCTTCTTAAAAAGCCAAAACATGAATCATATCAAATGAGCAACAGTAAACTCCTCACCTCAGTATTTTGACCATAGATAAAAGTGTTAAAACAATGCTTACATTGTTAGCACCAAACAACTATAGCTCAGAAAAGGTTTTGTTTGTGTGCATACAGTTAAGAGCACAGAGTGTATAAAATATGGATGTAGTCTCTGTGACATCACAGAACAAAGAGGTGGAGCTGAGGCAGGTAAACAAAGGCTCGTTCCTGAGACCTAGTGGCTAGCTGCCACTCATAGCAGCCATGCCCATAATTATACATAAGTTTAAGCCTGAATATAATTTAAACAAGCGATTTATATATAAAAAAATAAAAAATAAAAAAGGTGGCTTAGCTACAGAGACCAAAACCTTTGTTGTACCAGGCTGTAAGTTTATTTCTGCTGTCATATTGGGCATTTTAATATGGGGGTCTATGGGCATTGACTCGCTTCTGGAGTCAGTCACATGTGGCTATTTGAGGAACTGCAGTGTTTGGCACTTCTGCATTGGCTTTTTCAGTCCTGGTGGTTGCTGGTTGGCTAAAAGTAACAGGAGTTGCAGTTTTCAAAAGCTAGGTTGTTTAAATTGTTCATGACGGTGGTGATAAACTCAGCTCTAATCAGGTTGTTACATCATCACAGGAGGAAAATTAGTTTTTAGATGCAGGTAAAGACTGTGAACTGTAAATCACAGGAACAATTGTATGTTTTGCTCTTCTTGTCATCTTATTGGTGGAGCGCCATGTGCTGCTGATCCCTCTCTGTGTGTCAAACGTGCTTTGGAATTAGCTTCTGATCTACTTGGGTCAGGTTATGACCCAAGTAGACCCAAGTAGTTTTGAACTGGGTCTCTTTTAAAAACAGATTGCTTTATGTACATCAGGTTTTTCGAAGAATAGTGTCCAAAAAAAAAGTGTCAATGAGAAAAAACACTGAGTGGAAGAAAACCTGGCCTGGGATGTACCACAGCCATCTAAAAAATGTTTCATTCCCCGTGAAAAATGCTCAGCAGTAATGTGTAAAATAATAGATTAGTAGTAAACAGGTTATAAAAAATATACTCCAACTTTCTAACTGTGCTTTGTTTCCCGCGTTCTCCCCCCTCAGAGGATCCGGGCGTCTGGCCTCCTGCTGCTGGAGACAATCTTGTTCGGCTCTCTGCTCCTCTACTTCCCGGTGAGTGTCCGACCGAGCCAGCCGGCTGAGAGTGTCACAGATTAGAGCTCTTTACAGATCACTGCACAGCACAGCGCCACGGATTAGAGCATAATGGACCATTTGTGGGAGGGTGAATGGGTTGAGGGTGTGTATGTGAGTGTAAGTGGAAATGGGGAGGGTGGGTGGGTAGTCAACAGTTTTCATAACTGCTCCAGTGATAGATTATCAATCAATCTTCAGATTCATTTTACCAATTAAAGAGCCGTTAACATAAGTCAGCCGTGACTTTTTATCCATCTATCTGAAAGCGCCATTCAATCTGAGACGTTCCTGCTGGCAGAGGGATTCAGTGTGTGTGTGTGTGTGTGTGTGTGTGTGTGTGTGTGTGCAGGTCATTGATTTAGTTCAAGATATGATGTGTGAACATGTTTATAGGCTGTTCTCAGATCTGTGCCTCTTAACTGCCCACTGGTGCATAAAAATGATCATCATATGCAAGACATACAAATATTTACTTACCATGTGACACTTCAGGGATTCAGTACATGAATCCTCCGTGTTTGCTAGTTGCTGTTTCCCTGCACAGGAAATTAATTTTTGAGTTTGTTTAGAATAAACTAAAGGAGTTGGGAATTTTTTGCATGAGCAGTGATGGCTGAGCAGATTACAGACTGTCGATAAAAACAAAAAAAATATGAGTATGATGTTGGATTACTGAAGGGGCAGTTTGAGGCCTGGATGTCATTTTCCCTATGCCATCTTGGCAGCTACAGGAGACAATCCTAACTTGTTTGCCTGAATTAGGATTTTTTTAGGATTAGGATTAGGATTTGGTTTAACTGAGGTGGACTGAATGTAACAGGCTGAGACACCTGTCAATCGTACTCTGAAACATGAAGGTTAATTGGTAGATTTAGCTCAAACTAATGCAGTCTAATTCATCAGCCCTGCAATTAAGTCATGAAGGTTATAATTTATGTTGAAACTGTTTTGGAGATGTGTTAATAGAGCATCATGGTGATTTTGGAGGTTTTGCAGTTTTTGGTGCTGTAGCTATTCTGAGATGTGGTGCTAATAATACAACAACTGGCTGTACGGTCATGAAAGCTGGTTCACACGTTCATGTTCCTCTGTGGATGGATCGTAACCACTGTGGTGATGCTCAGACCATTCGGTCAGATCCTGTCAAGCTAATGATATTCACGTCACCCTCAGCTGTATTTTGTCTTTAAGCGCTAATTAGCTAATGTTAGCATGCTAACAAGCTAACCCAAAACCTTGAACATGGTAAACATTATACCTGCTTAGCATCTGCATGTTAGCATGATCATTGTGTGCATTTAGCATGCTAATGTTAGCATATCAATAGTGGCACTTATTTTCTAAAAGAGGAAGAATAAGACTTTCTTGAAATTTCTTTGTAAGTTGTTTGAAGTTAATTTACAGCTAAGGTTCATCAGTGTTTAGTTAAAACTTGGCCCTCAGTTAATCACATCACAGTCAAGCCAGAAGTCAAACAAAGTGCTGAATTAGATTTTTTTTTTTTTAACATGTGCATGTGTCAATCGCTGGCAAACTATAAATAAAAATTTAACACATTGTTGAATACAATATGGGTAATACAAAGGATTAATTAAGGGTTACATAAAGAGGATATAGAAAATAGTGACATTGTAAGACTTCACAGTGATGTCAGAAGGATGGGAGTGCAGGATTTTGGAGTTTAGTTTGGTAAATTCAAAGGTGAATTGCAGCCCACATGCCTGACTGTAGTTCTGAAAGTCCCAGATGAAAAGTCAGAGTTCACCCTCTCATCTCAGTGTGGTGGTTGGTCCATTTGATCTACAAATAGATCACCTGCTGGACGGCCTGTTTGGTGTGCACATGAAAGACAGTGATCATGCTAAAAATCCTGTTCTGCGCAAGGTTTCTTCAAATTGTAGCGACATTAAGATGGATCGATGAAAGACAGAGGATCACCAGTGTCAGCAGGATTCATCCTCTGGGGACCATGAATGTCTGGTCAAAATTTTGTGCCAATTTTTAGGATAATGAAAACTTGGACCTGCCAGTAGTGCTTACCAAAGTTAAACAACTGATATAGCCATCCTTAGAGCCCTGTGCCCTCATCAGTGATGCTGAATCTAAATTACAGGGACATAATACATTTTTAATTATATTAGTACATCAGTTAAGCTTACTACCTGAAGTGACAGACCTGGAAAACTTCATGTGGCTGAGAAGTGTTCGGCCTTTAAAATTCACTGGGAGCTTTAGATTGACCAATCAGATTATGTCTTCCTCCAGCGCAGCTCTGTCTGTAACTGAGACCTCAATCTGCCTTTGAGTGCAGGGCATTTCTGCTGATGAAAACTGCCCTCCTCTGGATGTTTACTGCACATCTCTGAGTCTATATGTATTCACTCTAAGTAGTTTTTATCCTTTATGAGTGGTTTGAACACCATGATTGTAAATTTGCATTCACATTTTAGGCTTTAGCTGATGCTCTTATCCAGAGTGACGGAGGCTGACTGTCACAGTACAATGAGCTTTAATTCCTGGATTACGGTCATCTACTCTACTGTTACATACTGAACAGAGATGAAGGTACAACGTGTTGTTGAACGTGACTGACTGGAAGTATTAACAATATAAAAACATTAGTTCAGACATCATGCTTTTTAAACAGGCAGTTTTTGTCTGTTAATGCTGATGAGACATGTTATTACAGTAAGTGCCTGTCAGATATATTATTCATATACAATATGACGATGTCACGTGGTAGTAAAATTAGTGGTAGCAGCAGCATTAACACTACTAATGGTAGTTGTAGTAGTAATAATTGTAATAATACCAGCAGTCACATTAGTGGTAGATGTACAACTAATACCACAGTATAAAAGTACTATAAAAACCTCTACATTTAAAATCTTACTCAAATAAAAGTACATAAACATTAGCATCAAATATAATTTATACCAAGTGTAAAAGTACTCATTATGCAGAATCGGCCATTTAAGATTAATGCATATAATGTCACTGGTTTATAGTTAGTGATGCTTTCATGTGTATGTATGTGTATGCATCACTAATGTTGCATTTGGTTAAAGGTGGAGCTAATATGAAGTACTCTCTCTGTCTCTGCAGGTCTTCATCATGTACTTCAAGCCGAGTACATTCAGGTGCATTCTGCTCCGCTGGGTCCGAATGCTCGGCTTCTCCATTGTGTACGGCACAGTCACACTGAAAATGTACAGGTATGCTGGCCTTTTGGTTTCTTTTAATGTACAGTAACATCCTGTTGCATTTCAACAAAATACATTTCTGAACTCTTTGAAGAATATAAACCTGGTAGGGATCTTAGATCTTTATGAAGCCGTCAGCAGGTAGAACCTTGAGTCACCTCAAGCTGCTTTTAGCTGCAATGCTACAGACAGATGGACCCAACTTCCTGATCATCTGAATGCACCCCAACACACAGTCACTTTCAAATCTACATTAAAAATTAAAGACTCTGCTGGTCTTCTGTACCTTTGATTGATTGGTTTCTCTGCTCCACTTTTATTTCCTCTGTTGCACTTACAGCAACGTCTAACTTATTGCTGCTCTGTAACTGTATTTCTGATCTATTTGATTTGCTTCTTATGTATTTTGTTTCATTTTATGTATTTTTTTGAATCTCATTTTATCATTTTAATAGATTTTATTGTGGTTTTTATTGCTTATTTTTTTTAGATGTCGCTCTAATGCTTTTCAATGCCTATATAATGCACTTTGAATTGCATCAGTGTTTCAAATGTGCAATATAAAATATTTATATTATATAAAGCTGTCTTGCCTTTTTATGTGGACAATAAGAGTCAAATGAGTTGTGGCAGTAATAGAAAATGTGTATAAACATATTGGCTGGCCAAACACAACTGACCAAAAGATAACCCATTACGCTGTTTCAAGCTATGTTTTTTAAATTTAAGCAAGACTATGCTACTTTTGGAAGAAATCACACATTCATCCTTGTAGAAATTAAAAGCTGAATTCATAAAAAAATAAAATGTACAATTTAAACATTTATGATGACTTAATAACGTGCATAAAAGAAGCAAACGCTTCATACCTTACCAGAAACAGGTTTGTTTTCTCCTAATTGTGGAAAATGAAAATTCAACATGTCCTTACTAGTTATTATGAAAGTGGATTCATCATGGTTTCATCATATATTCAGTCATCAACATTTGGCCGTCAAACAGTGATTGATTCTTGCCTCTGCACAGGGTGCTGAAGGTTTTCCTCTCACGCACGGCCCAGAGAATGCCCTACATGTCCAGCCTCCACCTGCTGAGGATTCTGGGAGTGATGCTGATGACGGTCAGCTGGTTCCTGTGTGCGTGGACAGTGGGTGTCCTCCAGAACCGCGACAGGAACATCCCAGTGTTCATCACAACCACCACGTCTGACGGCGAGGGGTTCAACCTGTGTTACCTGGACCGCTGGGACTACATGATGGCTGTGGGTGAGTGGCAGACAAACAGTGTGTGAGTTCTTCTGACTGATAGATCCTCTCACTCCAACAATGTAGTTATTAGTTGCTTATTTAGTCATTTGTGTGTGTGTGTGTGTGTGTGTGTGTGTGTGTGTGTGTGTGTGTGTGTGTGTGTGTGTGTGTGTCTGTGTGTGTGTGTGTGTGTGTATATATATATATATACTGAAAAGTTAGAATGGATAAAGGAGAAATAATTTAAATCTTCCATTGTGAAACTGAGCATCTTTCCCCAGGCAATATTATTTTTATACTCCTTTTGTATATGATTTGAACATATGCATAGATTTTATTTTGTATCCTTTTTTATTGTCAACTTGTTCTTTTTCTACATCTCCTTTTCTGTAAGAACACAATTTCCACAGCGTTTGATCAATAAGGTTTTATGTCATCTTATCTTAAAGGGTAATTCCTGTTTATTCCAATCTGGTCCTGTTCTTGTAGTTTTAGCCCTCATTTCTCTCAGTAATAACAACGTTGTACTCAAAAAAGTGGCTGCTTAGATCATTAGAAGACAAAGTCCAATGAGGTAAGAAACATGAAGGATCAGATTATCACACAGGTTATTAACAGGCCGTTTACAGGCAGCTGGATTTTCAAGGCAACTGGGAAGCATCGTTTCCTATCCTTGTTTTGTTCTGCCACAGCTGAACTTCTGTTCCTGTGCTGGGGCAGCTCTCTGTGGACTGCTGTCAGGCCGGTCCCCTCAGCGTTCCATGAGCCTCGCTACATGGGCATTGCCATCCACAACGAGCTTCTTCTCTCCACCATGTTTCACCTGTTTCGGTAAACAGCGAATATTTCTCTGAACCTCTTAAATGCAGAACAGCTAACCTGAGCGATACCCTCAGCGGTGTGTTTGTATCCTCCACAGTGAAAACAAAGAGAGCTGATGTTACATGATTTTGTGTTTTCTGTCCTCCTCAGATTCACCTTTCCCTCTCTTCATCCTGATTGGATGTTGCTGCTCTCCTTCACACACACCCATGTGACCATCACTGTCACACTCGCCCTGCTCTTCATTCCCAAGGTGCTCACCATTTTCATGTCATAGTGCCAAAATTAATACATTTTGGGGTAAAAGTTTAGTATGTATCATTTAGTATTTAAAGCTATCAAGCTATTGTTTGGCAGGTTGGAATGGAAAAGTCTGTCGGCCATAAAAGTTTTTGCAAGATTTTATGACAATCCATCCAATATTTCACTGTGGACTCACATTCTAAGATCAAAGATCCACTCACGTTGAAGTGAGTACATGAGTACATGACTTCACACAATGTTGTTTACATATGAATTGTATGCCTGTGTGTGTTCCACAGTTCCTTTATGTGTCTAAGCCTGGGAGAGAGGAGATTGCTGCAGAGGTGTATGAAGATGAAGTGGACCTTCGGCGTTCCGGCTCGTACCTCAACAGCAGTTTTCACTCTGCTTGGAGTGAGCACAGTGTGGACCCAGATGACTTTCGGGTAAACTCTCTTGTCACCTCAGAACGATGTTATCACTTTGCGTTGGGACATAATTTACAAAAGGTGGAAGAAATTCCAAAGGTCACATTAAAATGAGGAAAATAAATGTCCCTTAATTTCAGTTATGACCACATATAGAATCAATTAAACAGATTTTAAATAAATTATAATTTAAAAAATAAATTAACTGCAAACAGTCAACTATAGAATGAACACATTGTACTGTCTAAATTTTCTCCCCCTTTTATCCTTTTCTCATCCTAAACTATGTTCTTCTCCAATGAAAACCTGTCTTTTACCTTTCCTCTGACTTCTTACTCTCCACATCTTTTCCTCTCCTCAATCATTTCAACCATTTCCTCAATCCCTTCATCAATTCCCACCCTTCTTCATATGCACCAGGATGAACTGAAGAAGTTATACGCCCAGTTAGAAGTCCACAAGACCAAGAAGATGACCGCAAACAACCCTCATCTGTCAAAGAAGCGAAGTTCTCGATGTGCATTGGGTAGATCCATTATTAGGCGCATTGCTGAGATTCCTGAAACAATGAGCCGGCAGTGTAGCCGTGAGGAGAAAGATGGATCCTTCCACAATAGGAGTGTGAATCAGTCTGACTCTTTCAGGAGGACCCCAGATACAGTATCGATTAGTATCAGTTACAGAAGTTCAATGAAAACACCATCACCATCCATGCGCAAGTCCCAAAGTGATCATCACTATGTCAGGGAAAGAGAGTCTTCTTTGTGTGACTCCATGTTAAAAGCCAACACTGTGAAGAGATCTTCCCGACGATCTGAGACTGATTCACTGGATATTCCACCAGGGGTCTGCAAGTCAGCCAGTGCCCAAAATCTGTCAATTGATACCAATCTTCTGCATCCCGATCACACCAGGCTCCATAAGTCCTGGAGTCTAACCTCGACAACCACCCATTCTATGGAGAACATACCCAAGGTTAACAGAGCCAGCACAGTGCTGACAAGGTCTAGGCAGAGCTTATCCATTAGTGAACAGACCAGGAGTGCTCTCCAGTCAGAGTCATTTGACAAGGCTGAGGTCTGTCCTTGGGAGGTGGAGCCAGAACAGTCAGGTGACAGGAACCAGAAGCATGTTACCTACGCAAACTCTGACGATGGTGAGGTAAAACGTCCACCATCTCCAGAGGCACTTATCTGTCCCTGGGACCATTTACCACCTGTAGAGAATAATCCTTCAGAGAATAAAGGTGAAACTGGGTCCCCCAAACCACAGGCCACTGTGTCTGCAAGTCTGCCGAGCTCTCCAAGACCAAAGATCACAAAAGATCAACGTGTTTTCTCCTTTCGCACCACCACCAGTAAGTGGCTTTCTGTGAAATCAATTATGGGATCCATGGATGCAGGAAGCAAGTCCAGTAAGGATGGAAGTTTACATAAAGAGGATTCTGTTTCACAAAAAAGTCAGGAAAGTGCTTCCACAACACCAAGATCGGGAACATCTAGTAGACGTCCAAGCATGGAAAAGAGGTCACTGCAGAAAAGAAGTATGACAACAGATGGAAAACCATGCCTTGTGAAGCAGAATGCCATCAGACTGTCCTCTGGGGATTCTTCTGACAGAAGCCCAAGAAGGCTTGTGATTGTAAAATCTGCTGTACACCCTTGGGACATGGATGATATGCAAAAAGATGGCACGTATGAAAATGTGTTTTTATCAAGGCAGAACAGCAAACGTAGTAGTATAAGTTCTTGGGATAATGTCAGCAGCTGTAGAACTCCCTCTACTCACAGAAGAGGTAGTAATCGAATCACACCAGTCCGAAATGTTTCCCATGCAGATGTGTGTCCGTGGGATGGAGCTGGTACTTTTCAGGAAGGAGAGGGACCAAAGAAGCAACAGAGCATTAAAGCAGATGTCTGCCCTTGGGAATCACAGGTATCTGAACCATCTAATGTATGTCCATGGGAATTTCAGGACCAAGGGAATGTCAGAAGACAAGCAAGTGCCCATGGTAACGTTTGTCCTTGGGAATCTCAGGATATTCCTGTTGTTTATCATGCTAACCTGTCCAGAGATTCACAGACACAGCAGTCTTTGAAACATGCAGCAGACATATGTCCATGGGAGACTGATGAGACTCCCAAACCATCAGAAAGGTGTGATAATGAATATGCTAATGTTTGTCCTTGGGATGTTCAGGACAAGGCTGAAGTTGTATATGAAAACCTAAATCCGTTGGAGACCAAGGGAACGCTGACAGTGCCCTTTCAACAAGAAGTTATGAAAGCTGCAGTCTACCCTGGTGCATCAAAAGAAAGTTTAAGTTATGAGCAACAGTACCATGTAAAATCACCTTTCCTGCATTTGAGTCAACAAGTAACCAAGACAACAGAAAGTTGCCCATCAGATTTCCCTGATCCACCGAAAATCATGGAAACCATTTGTCCTTGGGACCAAGGGAACACAGAGCCAACAAATACAGACTCAACTTCACAAATCACCACCAAGCAAGATGTTTGTCCCTGGGAGACTGGACATCAAGGCAAACCAGAAGACACGCAAAAAGAGGTCACGCTTGTGAGAGTTGGCTCCATACAGACTGAAGTGAAAGACAGTACAAGAGTGAACATATGTCCCTGGGAATCTGAGCCCGCTGAACAAATTGCAGCTACTAAGATGGTGTCAGAAGGACCACAAAGACTAGCAGATGTTTGTCCATGGGATAGTGGTATACCAGAATCAGAGAGTCATGTAAGGCAAGACACAGCTCATGCAAATGTCTGTCCATGGGATTCAGAGGACGCACGGACCGTCAAAACTGAAGTGTCAGAAGCATCAGAGAAGCTGCAGAGACAAGAAAAATCTCAACAAGATGTTTGTCCATGGGAAACACAAGCTCCAAAAGTTCTCACAAAGCAAGATAGTGCTCGGGCAGACGTTTGTCCATGGGAGACAGGAGAACCAAAAGTCCTCACAAAGCAAGACAGCGCTCGGGCAGACGTTTGTCCATGGGAGATGGGAGAACCAAAGGTTCTCACAAAGCAAGACAGCGCTCACAACAATGTTTGCCCATGGGAGACGGAAGAACCAAAAGTTCTCACAAAGCAAGACAGCGCTCGGGCAGACGTTTGTCCATGGGAGACGGGAGAGCCAAAAGTCCTCACAAAGCAAGACAGCGCTCGGGCAGACGTTTGTCCATGGGAGACGGGAGAACCAAAAGTCCTCACAAAGCAAGACAGCGCTCGGGCAGACGTTTGTCCATGGGAGACGGGAGAACCAAAAGTCCTCACAAAGCAAGACAGTGCTCGGGCAGACGTTTGTCCATGGGAGACGGGAGAACCAAAAGTCCTCAAAAAGCAAGACAGTGATCGGGCAGACGTTTGTCCATGGGAGACGGAGGAACCAAAAGTCCTCAAAAAGCAAGACAGTGATCGGGCAGATGTTTGTCCATGGGAATCTAAGGATCCACAAACCTCAATCCAAAGCGAAGTTGATATTCCCAACAGTGACAAAGATGGAGTCACTGAGAACCAGGGGCCAGTCAGTGTAGAAGAGACTCTCACAAATATCAGCCCAGAACAGATAGATGAGTCAAAAGAAAACTTAGCCCTGGGTCGCCGTGATGCTTTGTGTCCCTGGGAGATGGCAAGGAGCAGATCTGGTTCATTCACAGACAATGCCTCAGATGTTTTTACATGGGAGCCTGAGAATATTCCTGAGGAAGATGAAGAGGACGATGCAGAATGTGCTGCTGAAGCTCTTGTATTCCCACCTGACTTGTGACCTAAATTTAGCCAGCGTTTGCTTTTTACTTTTGACTCCTTCCACTAAATCAAGGGGAATGTGAACTCTGTTAAACTATTTTGGTGGTACCCTGTTGAAGGTCATGGGGAAATTTGTTTTTAACCTCCCCAGCCATACAGGGAGGTCAGAATGCAGGGTCAGCTCCCAAACAGCTCCCCTGCAGCTGGCAGAGCTAAAGCCCATTCTGTTGGACAATTAATTGGGCTAATCAAGGACAGAACAAGCAGCTGTCTGACTAATGAGCCTGTAGTGGAGACTTGGTAAGCTGTAAACAATAAGTTGTGCAAACCTGACTGAAAATAAGTCTTCTTTTAACTGAAGCACATATTGCACACTTATCATTTCCCTAATTAATCCAGCAATGACCTACAGATAGACATTTCTTGGCTGACAGAAGGGCATCTAAAGGATTTAGATGAAGTCCCTTTTCTTCCTGCGTCCACCCCCCATTTTAAATGAAAATCTTTTTTGTGTCTTTGTATGTTTTTAGGTGACAATTCATATATTTGCCATGTATGTACAGTATGCTGCAACCATGGCTGACGTGAATATGTTACTAAAACTGAACTCAACAAGTAGACAGTGCTCACAATCACAAATATAGCACAGGACCTGAGAGATGGAACTGAATGGAAGCCTAACGGGCATACACCAGATAAATTCAGTCTAATTTTGTTTTTATGGAAATTATATTTTCATTGTAGAAAAAAAGTGTTATGTGTGAAGCAGTGCCGCCAGAATTACAATGGATGTCAAATTACATTTCTATCAAGTGTTAATGATTGATAAAACTATGCATACATGTTTGCTAAAGTGACTGACTTCTGGACTAAAGACCAGTGATTGACATTACTCTCTCACTTTTGATTCAGTCATAACTGGGAAAATAACATTCCACCAAATAAAGAAACAATACCAAAAAAATGCATAAATCACCATAAACTGGAGTGAAAAGCTGAATAATCTTTTTTTATCTGAGCATTTAGAAAGTAAAGTCAATGCCTTTTATGTGGATGCAATGCACTGGACACCAGCTGGTAATTGCTTAGAGCATCAAATTATACACAACATTCATGTTGCAGCTAACCTGACCTGCTTCCAAATTTACTCAATATAAATTACGCAAATAATGTGAGTTATGGGGGTGAAATGAAAAATAGGACTGCCCCCTGTCTGTTGAATAATTGTGAGTTAAGTTTTGGTCTACTACAAAAGGTTTTGTCAGGATTATTTATGCAGACAGTATTAGTCACTATAGTGGAAAAGTCACATCTTTGGCAACACTTTAATATTCATGTTCTTTGAAAAGAATTAGATTATGAGAGGTTCTTCTGCATAACTCCATTGATATGCAGACAACTAGTCATTGGGCCAACTTCTTTTATTTAAATCAATTTATGGATTAGTCAAAGATGTCTCATAACTATTAGATATTTTCATTATTAGTTGATCATTTCTTTACATCAAGAGCGGCCCATATTTCATCTCTGACTTTAGTGAGTACTACTTTGAAAAGTCAGAATCGCAGTATTACATTAGAAAAATTTTATGGTGGATAAAACTTCCAATAATAACAGCTTTCTGTATTGATGTAATTATGTCACGTCTATGCCAGCAATCTGTCAGCAAAATCAACTGGCAGTTTTTCAGCACTTCTGCTACAGTGACTCTTTGTTTTTTATCCAGTGATTTCATTGTTAAAACACTGCACTTTTGTTGTCAATGGAGTGACCTAGTTTTGTGAGCATTGTTGCATGTTAGTGTGGTTTTGAATGAGTGTGCCGTAACTTGTTGTCACGTGAAAAATATATATAATATTGTTGAAACACATCCCTTGATTTGCATCGAGAAACGGCCTCTGTTGTGTTTTCAATTTTGTATGCAATATCTTCTATGAAAGATTATTCTGATAAAGAAATATCCTCTGAAATCTACTGGTGTGAAGCAGATGGGACACTTTATTTTTGTATTTCCTGAGGTCAACATGCAGCATATTCATCAGAGAAATAAACCATACAATATGTGGGGATCTCATGTTTTATTTTTCACATGTACACATTAAGTTAATCTCTCAAAAAAACATGAAAATGAAACAAAGGTGACTCACAGTGACATTTGAAGTCATGAAAAGAGCTGTTATTATTATTCCAGACTGCTGTGTGATAATTTGCTGCTGTGAAAGAAGCAGCTTGATTGGCTCCAGGACACAGAGGTTTGATCATCCTAAAACTCACCTGCTGCTTCCACTGTTTCAACAGCCAACAGCATGTAGAGATAAAAGCCTCCGAAGGAAGCCTGGTTTCCTGCCAAAGTGGACAAATCAACGAGCCACAGCCAAATTTTAAACAGCATTTGGCCCATGACTGCAGACAATGTCCTACTGTGGTTTGATGAAAAAAGCAGCGCCACCTGGTGGTCTATTTGCTCCACTGAACTGCCTTTGCTTTGGGAACTTCATAGTTGAGGGCATCAAACTCTTCTCCTGGTTTCAGCTCTGGACCAGGAATCATGACAGTCTGAAAGAGTAAGAGGAGCAGATGAGTATCATTTGTAAAGGGTGAAATTTTCATAAAATAGATTTAAATGAACACATACATTAACAAATATCTCAAATGTTATTTATTTCCTTCTTTTCCTTCAACAACAGCAACAACAACACTGTAAAGAGTCATCCTGGTGTTACTGTTTGCTCCTGCATTTCCTTATTATTTTAGATCACTTGTGAATTGTGTCAAATCAGGTTTTCATTTGTCTTTAATTTCATGGACTACAGCTGGCATTGTGCTTTCATTCATCGGTTGGCATGACAGACTGTGATTGACAGGTGGCAGAGCTTAAAATAAACTCAAAGAATTAGTCAAACCTCAGAGGTTTGGTGTAACTGATGTTAAGATATCTGTAGCATTATGCATGTAAGAGCTTCAAGGTATTTTAAAAGGGATGAAAAACTGAAAATATAAAAAGACCTGCCAGAAATTAATCACTTGTGCCAGTTGTGGTAAAGACAACTGATATACACAGAAACATAATCCAGAGACACACAATATTTGAGACTTACATGTAAGTCATTCTGTTATGATACATTAGGTAATTAATGCCGAGAAGGGTATGATTTTGGCTCGGTTTGTTAGTGAACATCACACAGGTACCAGTAATCCTTTAGGGCAGCTAACACATGTAGTTGCTCAAACTTCATACTAAAGTCGTTGTGGAGCACTCAGAGGCAGCGGCTTCTTGGGAGAACCAGTACAAATGTACCATCACCCTGATTGTAAAATTGCTTTTTTCTCAAACTTAAGTCTGGCTATGGAAATGTAATTTCTGGTTTTCACAAATTATGTTCAGTACGTGAAATATTTCCAATTTAGGAATAACTAATAAATGCACAACTGAGATGATGAGCCTTCAGCTAGGACCAACCTTATTTTGACATTATTCTACTAGTTTTGGGAAATGTATCCAGATGCACATCGTGACTGCGGCTGCAGATTTGCATTTCATAGAAGAGTCGGCCTTGGTGAAGGCCTACGCTCTCCAAGTGACCTTCTAGTTTCCCTTGTTTTTTTAAATTGTAAATTGTGGTCACACTAACAACAAGCTAATTATTATTAAACTAATGACCATCACGCATCATGAAATGAAGAAGGCGTCTCCAGCAGAGACTGTGTGATGCTGCTTTTTTAGATTCTATCAGAGCAGGGTAAGAAACAGCTTCCAGGCAACATTACTGCTCCATCTGTCTGGTATATCTGAGGCACAGCAGGGGCTGACTCACAGATTTAAGGTGATTATATTCTATGTTTTGCAGTGATGCTTCTAATGCAAGTCAACCTCTATTCCAGTCTTACATTGTGAAGACTGGCACAGACACTGAACTCCACCTCTCTGATAATCACAGTCTAACAGATCTTTCTCCTTTACTGATGCTAAGACACTTTTGTTAATGAGGAAATCTGAACCATATCAGAATAAACTTTAGGTGACAAATCGCTAGATTATTAAATTCCAGGCAACGGTGATTCAAACGACTGAGCCACAACACCACATTCCTACATGTCAAAAATATTTCCATACGATGGAGAAATGCTAGTTACTGAAACGGTTGAGGAGGAGAAATGTGGTTTATTCCTGCGTTCACACTGAGTGACACAATCAGGTCAGCAGGAGTCCTCTCACTCAGTCCGCAGCTTAGCACACAAGACACTGAAAGGCTCAAACCTATTGACTGAGCAACATTAGCTGTTTATGCTTCAAGCGTCACCCAAATTACAAAAAACATACTTTCTCTTTATAGTACCTCCAGTGGCATCTATCTATGCACAGTTTGGATCAAAGTCCATTGATTGCTGTATGGTCCACATAGCTAAAACTATTGCAGTCAAATACACCAGTACCTCAATAAATCCTACCTAAGCTGTTTTAAAGAGCCTGTGTTTTGTGGTGAAGTTCAATATTGTTGTGCTATGATGAGAGCTGTTTCCTCATTGACAAAAATGAGGAAACGAGGGGGAGGAGTGGCACTGCCATAAGCTGCTGGGAACACCATCTCCTCCACTTCCTTGACAATTCGATAGTCATATGACTTTTACATGACTGGTCATATACTGATCATATGACTTCTTTGTGTGCATATCTTGCCAGAGTTACGTCCTGACAATTAACAACTCCTGATGGTGTGTGGACACCATTATGCACACCGACACATCTTGCTGTACGGTCTTCTTTTTAATAGTCAAGTGATTTTAACAAACATTTTTAACTGCCTACAACCTGGATGTCTTAGAGAATGAATCCACAGAGACATAACCTTCATAAAAGGTAGTATTGACCACAGAGCTGTTGTAGTAGACTGCATTAGTGTTAACTAGATGTACCCAATAAACTGAGTGTACATCCTCCTGCCACATTGTGGAGGTTTAACACCTCAGCACCAGATGATTAGGAGTCCAGACAGTTTATTAAACCAGGGTCTGAGCAGTACTTGAACTTTAACCAAAGAGCCTCTATTTTATGGGAAGAAGCAAAGGTCGTACTAAGAGGATATACAGTGTAAAAGCATATGTAACAGCAAGGAAGAGATAATACTTAATCGACAGTCATAAGAAAATGATACTGAAAAGCTTGTAACACTAAAACCTACGCCACCGACCTGATTCATGTGGTCATTAAGTAAGAACTAGCCAGATAATAAAGGCTTCTTCATTTCCCTTTGACAGGAAGAGTGTCTTGGACCTTTGCCTTTTTCTTACTAAAAGATATAAAAAAAAGATGCTGTCAGCTGGTGCAGAGTAGAGGGTCACCTTAATAACTGGGTCCTTGGCAGGAGCCCAGGATGGCACTATCTTTCCATGTAATCTCCATTGGCCATAGGGGTTGACGAGGTGTCGTTCCATGACCACGTACTCCAAGACGTCCTTCGGCTGCTCCTCGTCGCCCAGCATCAGCCTCCCAAAGCGGTCATAGATGGCCAGAGTCTGCAGGACAAGCAGATGTATAAGAAGGTTCATCCAGTCATCTAAATCCTGATTTTAATCTTGGTTTTAATCCTGGTTGCAATTCTCAAAACTGCTCTTGAATTTGTTTTGTATCACTGCTGCACTTAACTGTGTGGAATCTGAATACATAACAAAATCTTAGTTTAGATGTTTATTAATCAAGCTCCTGGACAAACTGGCTACTGGGGTGTAACTTAAATGAACAGAAGGTTAAGAAACTCTGTCATTGTTCAAAGTATCAATGACATCTGAAAAACAGGAACACGTACTTTGTGAAAAAGCTCTGCACATCAATAGTACATTCTCATACTGTACCATGACAGGACTTGCCCATGAAAATATGAATCGTACCTGTTTGGAGTGGATGCGGACCGTCACCTGACCGTACAGGTTGCCTTTAGAGACCATGTCGGGGCAGCGGGCGTGGACCACTTTGGGTGGCTCCAGGGACTCGACAAACCTCCAGCGGATCGTCTTGTAACGGTTCCCCCTCGTCATCTCCTGAACACAAGCCAGAGGAGTGATGGGAGGAGTAAAAACAACTAATTGGGGATTTGATGAAACTCAGCTGATGAAAAATTTTAACTTTTAGAGGAAGAACTTACAGGATAACACCTTTCTGTCACCAAGGAGTGAAGCTTCTCCTTGTTGAAGCTGCAAAACAAACAGCAGATTTTAATCTTTTTTCTAAACCTCACACCAGTTTTTTTAAGGGTAATGATACATAAATTGTAGTCAGATTACATGCTGCACTACAGAACATCAGGCTCTGCTTTCTGTCAATCACCTCATATGAAGTCTCACCTAGAAAGGGATCCCTCTGCAAAAATCTTTTTATCTAATACTTTTTTTTTTTTAACCAATTTTTAACCATTAAATTTGTACTCTAAAAACTAAAATGGACTGAGAAGTAAAAGTTCTAATTATAAAATACATTTTACTGCATTTGTGCTGGACTGAGGAAATGTGACTCAGTCTTCATTGGCTGATGGAGTTTACCCAGTTTACTTTCATTTTCATCCCTTCATTTTACTCAGTTCAGTTTATTCAGACTGAGCAAAACTCCACCCACTGAAGAAGACCACGTGATGCAGTTGAAAGCTCCAGAAAACCAAGTAAAGTTTCTCCCTGACTGAGCTTCAGATGAGCTGTGAGGTAAGAGTCATGAGTTCATTTTCTTACAATGCCAGGGAGTTGTGAGCCTCAGTATAGATTTCTTGAGCTTGCTCTGCAAAATCCTTCGTTGAGAACTGAGAGTCGTGCTCTTTGATTTTACGTAGCCTGTTAGAAACAACATAAAAAACAGTTTCAGGTTGCCCACATTTACTGTTACATACATCCTCTTAAGATATTAAGAGTCTGTTTGAATGAAACAGCTGTAATAAGCTGTGAGGTACAAAGTGTCCTCCTTCTCAATGACAGCCACATCTAAGTAAATTCTCTGCTGCAAGATGCAGATACATTTAACAAGAGAAACATCATTACAGGAACAACATGAGGAGTTAGAGAAACAATCTTACGCTAGTTGTGAGGCGGCGCTCTGTCGAATCTGTTCCGCTCGTTGTTTCAGGCCTTCTTTTGACAGACTGGAAAGACGAGCATCACCCTCTGGGGGGACGTAGGGGTCAAAGACTCCCGCTGGTAAAGACAGCAAACAGGACTGATCAATCAGCATGCACCCTCCAACCAGGAGACATATTACAAAATAATAATTTCAATGCAAAACTGCCGCCGGATAGATGAGGAGTAGCTACACTTTTCTGGGTTGCAAATTGGTATTTATCATAAAATACATCAACAGCAGTCCTTAAATGTGCTGGTGCTAAATTTATCTCACTAATACACCACCTTCTTTATCCAGCTGATGACTCAGTGTCTGTAACAATTAACTAAACAATATTTTTTTCTGTAACTTCCAGTAAGTGAATGTTAATATCTTTTTCTTTGAAACCATTTTCTTCCATTGTACAGAAGAAGACAAAGTTCTTAAATGTTAAATCTTGTCTCAACACAAAAAGCCGTAGAAGTGGCCTCCATCCAGACCACTGGATCCCTAAGCCCCCATTCCTGATAGTGTTTAGTGATGCAAATAGAATATAAAAACAATGGAGCCAAAACAAAATGACAATTCATTCAGATTATCAGGTTACAATACAACAGTCTAGACATGACAAACTTATTATTTAAAACAGTCTGATACATAACAAAAAAATAGCAATTTCGATGAGACATTCAATGCCAACTTCTGTTTCTTAACAGTTTTTGATGCTCTTTGCTGTAAATACATTTTGATCAGCACCAAAAACTGGTTCAACTGGTTACCTGCTAAAAGTCACAGGTAGATATGGAAACCTTACCAATCATCAGCTTCATCATTATTGTATCCCTCTGAAGTCTCATGTGTTGTTTAAATATATTTTAATGTTGTTAATAAACAAAGCCAAGAATTATTTTCCACTCTGACACCTTGAGACTTATCATTCAACCCCCCCCCCCCAAACATCATTACCAGTGCAGGTGATGTTGATGGGCCTCTCACGGTACTCCTGTCCGATAACAAAACCTGCTGCTTGGGCCCTGGCCTCCGGGCTCTCTTTGTCCTTGTCCTTCCCCTTCCCCTTCCCCTTCACCCCCACTGCTGGAGGGATAAAGTATCGCTTTTTGGTCCGGACTGGAAGGAAAAGTGGGACCGGATGCCACAAATCCAGAGATGTTTCAGCATGCTGAGAGAAGGAAAACACAAAAGGTCATTAAGGTTACAATTCTACTTTATGTCTATTATGGAGGGCATAGTTATTGTCAGTGGTGGAACGTAAACAAGCACATGCGCTATTGTACTGTACTCAGATACAATTCTTTGGTACTATACTTACACATTGCCATTTTATGCAACTTTTTACTTCTAGTCCTCGACATTCTGGAAGCCAATATGGTACAATTCACTCCACTACTTTTATTTGAGAACATTAGTCACTACGCAGATTCAGATTAGTCAAACACAATTTAACTAATGCAGTATGGCAGATTATCATACATTAATCTACCTGGCAGTACATAAAATAGTTGACATTAGCTCCACCTTTTCCAGCTACAACATTAGCGATGCTTATACATTAATGAATGACTAATTCCAATCCAATTATATATGTAACTGAAATTTTTACACGGTCATGTTGCTACTTTTATATTGAAAGGTGTTTCTAATATTTTGCATATGGAATGCATATGGAGGGCACCAACACCCACTACAACTCTTTAAGATGAAATAATACGGAAAAAAAATGGGCCGTTGAAGTAAAAAAAATGTGAAATTTTGTCTCATTCCAACAATCTCAGAAATTTGGCTTCCTACCTCCTAATTTTGATTTACGTTCATTTTTATTTTTCCCTGCTGTGCATATGCTCCCATGTATCGATGTGGAGGTTAATGTCCTGACAGTTAGCTTACGTTAGCTAAGCCATCCTGGTAAAAACTATGTGCAGAGTAACAACTTCACGACAAGCAAAACAAACGAGCAGCTCCGTCAACACATTGAAAATCTGAGTTTAGTCAGTACAGTAAAGTGTAATTAAACGTCCCCATACCTTTAAACTGCTACATGTTGCTCTATGAAGAGCCAGCAGCGTCCTCCTCATGGGCATCGCCATCTTGCCACCCTTTCAGAGACTGTAGAAGCACTTCCAGTTTGCACTTTCAAAATAAAACTTCAAATGAAATCGGACCAAAAGTCATCGAAACTCCACGGTTGAGGCCAGTGCTCAAGATACTCTGAAAAGCAAAATAGATAGTCAGAAGAGAGACAGCTTTGCAAGTCTTACATCTTATCATTATTGGACCAAAATGTAGAGATCGACCCAAGGGTGGCGCCAGAGAAAGGCCTTTTTTTAACCTAAGTCAGAAAGCGGTAGTGGACGAAGTAAGGTTCATCAAAGTAAAAGCGTTTAACGGGTGTGTGTAGAAGAAACAATACAGCAGCGCAGAAAAACAAGTAAAAATCATGCATTCAATTGTTTATTTTGTAAAATTCCAAAAGTGTTAACATCAAAATATACATAAAGTGCCAAAAGTAAAAGTACCGATTAAGCAGAATGCCCCTGTTCAAATGTATGAATGTATATTAAATTATTGTATTAGATTTATTGATGCAGTAATGTGTTCATCACTTTGCTGCAGCTGGTAAATGTGGGATTAATTTTAAGAATCCTCCCCCATCTTATATAACTATAATAATACATACTTTACTTAACACAGGGCTTCAACTGACACTTCATCTTAATTCGGTGCTGACACTTAAACTGACACTACCAATTCTACCACTTCAGCCTCTTTCAGTATTTCTCCTGTTTTAGAGGTTTAAGGTTCAGATGTTAAGTTGCACTAAGAAATTGTAGTATTTTTTTAGTTAATACTTTGTTAAAATAGGAAATTAAAACCGTTTTAGGGCAGAGCCATGTACACACACGTTTGGCACGTACGCTGAAACGTGATGACGTAGGGTGTCTGTAGGTCGACGCTGCTTAACTTTAGTTGTTTGGGCGAGCTACGAGGAGAGAACTGTAGCTGACAGTGCTGAGAGGGTTTCAGTTGATGTTGCTGCTCCTGGGCCGCAGGGTGCCGTTGTCATTCGTACACAGACTCACTACCTGCTGTCCATCCTCACTGTCGAGGCCCGTTTTGGTCAGCTCTGTTCTAATAAAACTCAGAGCGATAACTAGAATTACACACAGCACCGTCTTCGTTAGCGCAGCCGGCCAAAATACAGGAACCATGCCCGAAAGGAGGCCCTTCGTACGGTTACCAACTGACGTTTACCCCGTCAACTATGGCTTATGTCTGAAGCCCGACCTGATCGACTTCACTTTCGAAGGCAAGCTGGAGGCGCTGGTGGAGGTATGTGTACCAGAGCGTCTGGCTTTATACATGGATGGATTTGTCTGTGCATGGCGGGGATCTTGTTATGTAATCTGACCAGCTAACGTTACCAGTAGCTAGCTAATTTGCCGTGTTCGACTGGTAACCATAAATTGTTAGCTCCTAGCCCAGCAGTCGTAACCTAGCTGACGGGACGGTACTTGCAGGTGTTAGCTAATGTTAACGTTAGCCGCCAGTTGCTAACTAGCTAACCGTTTCTGACTTACTCACATTGGCCGAAGAAGACACATGAATGGAAAGAGGGCTGGATGTTTCTGTGACTAGCTGCAAGCTAAATGAAGCTAGCTGGTTCAACTGTCCAGTTCACCAGCAGGAGTCTTGCACTCTCATGTTAGCTTAGCCAGCCGTCTCATACCGTGGACATTAGCCTGCTAACAGCGCTCAGCAATGTGCTTAATGTATTTCGGGAGCAGATTGTTGTTATGCCAGCAACGATAGCATCGTTTAACAGCAGTGCATTACAATAAGTCACTATGAGTTAATCGGATAACGATATTGATTACGGAAGTTGTTAACTAGCCAAGTAGCGCCAAGCTAACGTTCACTAGTGTTTGCTAAATCATGGCAACATCATGTCGCCCCCTCCCACCCTCTGCCTCACTCACTCATTGAGTTCAACTAAGTTACACGTTATGTATAAACAATTTGAAACTGCCCTGATCGTAAAACGACATGTGTTGAGAGAATTTGCATGGGAGCGTGTTTTCCGAGCAGCTCCAGTAAAGGTCGAACTATTATTTGAACAGGCTTTTGGGCAAATTTGAGCAATGGAAACTGTCTTCCAACGTTAGTAAGCTTTTAAGTTATGAATCAGTTGGGTTCCTTATTGCTTGTTGGGAAGCGGGTGTAGATAGTATCTACTGTAACTAACACATAAAAACACATGCCAGCTCGCTTCGCATTTATTTTACCAGATAGCATTTGGGTTTGCAGTGTGTAAATTGCTCTATTGTACGGCCACAGACACCTGTTGGTTGAGCGCCTCACCACCTGTGTCTGGTTGTAAACACTCCCTCGTCACACTTTATCAGGGTAGTCAAGACAGACAGCGTCATTATATATTAATGTGCAAGTATGAGTTTTTCTATGTTTATATAACATTTATATTTATTTCTATTTATTTACTTCATTATAAGTAATACATACTGAATAACAAATTAGCACAAACTGCACCCAACATGAGTAAAATAATATAAATACAAAGCAAATATAATAGTGCAGTTTGCAAATTATAGAAAACAAGGACAAGCAGTAAATCCTTGCCTTGGAGAAGCAGACATTTTTCCTGAAAGATTTACTTGGTGCAAGTCCTTATCAAAAATGTTGATTATTTTTCTAGCGATTATTTGTTTCAGCACTAAACCACTGATGGCACTTGATGGTTTTTTAGAAGTTTGGTTTATTTTTTTAAAGTGTCACAGCAAACACAGGCATTGAGAAAGTATTGTTTTTTGTATTGCTACCAAAACTGGCACCAGTACTGCAATGACACCTAGCACAAGGAATGTATATGGGACATCATGAGTTATTATGCTGAAAGGAACTTTTAAAGCAACACATATTGAACCACATTTAGGCCAACTGTATTTATAAAACATTCAAACCAGTTTTGAATACATTCAAAAGTGCTATCCACGTGTTAATCATTTAAATGTTAGCTGGTAATAAATGAAAATTCCCATTTCAACAAGTATTTAAGGCCTCCTGAAAGTTTTTTAATGCTGTGACAATTCTCCATAGCTTGTTAGTAATACCCTGTTTACCTGCGGTCTGTACAAAGCCTGGGTAAAATACAATGGACCGGAAGAAACTCAAGCAACGTGGCACTTTGCCATTTCCCTGGCATGCTTCATAATTGCTGCCTTTCTGCCGCTGTGTCAGCCTCCAAGTGTCTCAAACAACAGCAGTGTCGAAGCAGCAGTGCCACAAACCGTGAATGTCACTATTACTGCCCTCTTTGAAAACTGCATGGCATCCAAATGCACCACTGTGTTTCGCCTTTAGTAAGTTAGGCAGTCACATCCCCTGTCAGACGCCCCATAGTCTGTCTTCCCTTTGAATCACTTTCTGTCTTTTCTCAAAAATTTATCTGTGACCAGTTTTGCCTCTGTAGGTTTAGCACACAGTTAGTAGATTCATTCCTGCCCAAGCTATCTGACTGTGGTTTGAATTTACCATCAAACACGCATTTGCTCTAATTTACACACTCATTGTCAAGTCCAGGTAATGCTTTCACTGGGGAGTCAGACTTTATTTTAACCTCATCTTTCCCAAAACAGATTGGTGTTTGAAAGTACGGCACAGTAGAGATTATAAGTATAAGTTATGTTGTTTTATGTCAATATTTACAGGTTACACAAGCCACAAATCAGATTGTGATGAACTGTGCTGACATCGACATCATCACAGCGTCCTTTGCGCCACAGGGAGGAGAAGGTGAGGGTCAGACTTTGTCAGCTTTTTTCCCCCAACTTTTATTCTTTATGAATGACATTGTCATACAGGCAAATGCAGTTTGTGGGTATTGTATTTGTTCTCTCCTCATCATGATTTTTGGATTACACCTGTTTTTTTTTTTAAAGTTCAGAATACAAGAAAAGGAAATAGTTCATACTCTGGTAAGCCTCTTTTTTTTCCTTTTTAGAAATTAATGCTACAGGATTTAACTATCAAAATGAGGATGAGAAAGTCACCCTGTCATTTCCTAGCGCTCTACAGAAAGGTAAGTAGGGATTCACTTGGCTCAGCTGTTGGTTGTCTCTGCTTTTTAAACATTTTTCCATCGTCATTGCAGTTGAAGAATAACAAATTTCCCCCTTCGGTCGTGGCTGAATGAACAGTGCAACTCTCTCTGTGCACACCTCCCCAGGCTCCGGCACGTTGAAGATAGACTTTGTTGGGGAACTGAACGACAAAATGAAAGGATTCTATAGAAGTAAATATACAACCTCTGCTGGAGAGATCCGCTACGCTGCAGTCACACAGTTTGAGGTAAGTTGATGGCCTCAGGGGAATGGGATGTTTTCTTTGGGAAAGTTTGTATTGCTTAACCCACTACTTGCCTGTGTTGCAACACAGGAGGGTGTGATGATCATGTGACTCTTGTTGGTATCTAGAATGGTCCTAAAGATGAGGCAATATCATTCTATTTCTTTGCATGTTTTGAAAATGCTAATGTGTGTTGACTTGTGTTTCTGGAAAGTCAAGCCAAAATCAGGTCAGTCTGGTGTTGCTGGCAGGTTTTCACCAGAGGCTCAACCTCTGTCACCTGCAAAACGCACACCTGAGTGCATGAGAGGGTGCACGGGCGCAAATGTGAAACATTGACTTTATTTGGCCTGACTTTCATGTAGTCCATTACTAACTTTAAAAAGTATAGATGGACTTCTCAGGTAGTGGCCTCACTCAGATTTCATGCATTGCTGAATGTTAAAATGGGGTGATTGCTGACTGCTTACCTTACATGCTTAAAAGTCAGGGTATAGGGGCGCCCCTATAGCTCAGCTGGTAGGGTGTGCACCCCATTTATCGAGGCTGTCGGCCCTCTGCAGTGGCCGCAGGCTTGACTCCCGCCTGCAGCTCATTTGCTGCATGTCCTCCCCTCTCTCTGCCCCATTTCCTGTCATGCCTTTAGCTGTCACTGTCATAAAGGCTAAAAAGCCCAGAGAAAAAGAAAAAAAAAGTCAGGATATTGTTGGAGTGTTACATTTCAAGTTGAAGTTAATAACTTCAAAAATAACCTTTCATGTTACATGATTTCTGAACTTTTTGGTTGGTATCATTTCCTTGCCACGTGGTTAAAATGTTTCATGTCCTGGTTCTAGTCTGCATCCGTTTCCAACCACTGAAACACTTTTCTTGTAAAGAATCGCCAGCTGACAACTTGTCCTCAAAATACTTCAACTGCGTAATGCCATTTATTATTTTCATTCCTTTGAGAAAGTGTTTACTGTACAGATAAAACAAGGCATGGAAATGTCTGTTTTTATGCAGACTTAAATACTTGTCAAATAAAGCCATGGGATCTTACTGATGCATAAATGATGAAATCCAGTGTTACCATAAAGTAGTCCAGGTCAGTTCAGTGCAGTAATGCTGACAAAAGCCGGTCAACAGAGGTATGCTTGAAATAAAACAGTTAGTCGGAAGAGTCGCGTCTTGGCAAAAATGTCTGTAGTTGTTTGAAATGACCTGACTTGAAGGCAGAGTGAAAAGTGTGCTCTCATAGCGACACAGTTGTTGTTGTTGTTGTTGTTGTTGTTGTTGTTGTTGTTGTCGTCGTCTCCGAAGTGACAGAGTTAGTTGTGTGAAGAATGAAAACGGAGCTTGAGAGACAAGATCAAACCCAGCCTAATTTGATTCGTTCATAATTACTCACCTGTCAATCGCTCTATGAAGTTGGTTCTGCAGAAGTTACGAGAGTTGTCTGAGATAGCTCTGCCCCTGAATTCTAACTTTGGAAAGGTGTCGTGGTCGTGCCTTTCAGACAATTCAACAGCGAAAGGCACAGAATAATCGCTGACAGTCAATACATTTCTATCACAACATGCGAGCCCTGACCAACGTAAAGGTGACAGGTGCGCTGTTTTGTTTTTTGGAAGAAACAAGTAACAAGGAAGTAAACAGGATAGAAACAAATAACTTGCAGTAAAATAATGTATTATTGGGTTGATTTTGCCTCGAGTAACAAGTAATCTTATTCAGGTTAACTTCCTCACCACAAATTCTGTTTACCTGTCAGCTCACATGTTTCAGTGCACGCTTGGTTTTGAAAAAACAGTTTCAGGCACAGGTGCAGACTGGTAGCTTTGACAAAGTGAAATGAACACTGGTAGAAGCTGTAATGACTTCCAGTGACCGGTCACCAGCGACACCAGTCAGTGGACACCTGTGGTGAGCGAGCTTTTAATGGTTGCTGTTTCAGATGTCCAACTGAGAAAAGGTATTGCTGCCTATGTTCCAAGGTTAGTTAGTAGACAAAATCAGTGGCTCTAGATAATTAATTTAACAGAAATACTACAATTGTAATGCCTTCAGTGTACTGGCTTTAAAAACAGCTTACCTGGCACAGATAAGAATACTTGACTGTGTTGCTGCCTGCTTCTACAACAAAGGGAAGGAGTCTGTGTCACTTTGACTTCTGAAAGGGAAAATAAAACGAGAAACATTCCCAACTTCATGTTTCCATAAATCTCTTTGTGTCGCAATTCAAATCATTTCTCCCCAAAAGTTTAGAAATGAGGTTGGTGCTTCCCTCTGTGTGTTATTCTCTCATAATGTTGCCATGTCATTTTTTTTCCACATTTGTTTTCTTTGTAGGTAAAGTCCGTATGCAAACAGCCTCCTTCTGCAGTCTTCCCTATCTGTATATCTGCGTGCCAATGTGTGTCTCACAGAAAAAAACAAATGTGATCGGACAAGCGAAATGTGATTACAGCAGGTGGAGAATCGTTTAAGATGCATCTCAAGACGCAGTCCAGCTCAGCCTGAATCCGATCACAGTCTGGAATCACCTGGATCGAACACACAGGGTCTCAGTTTGTGTCCTTTGTCTCTCTCTGTCCCACCTCCAGGCAACGGACGCTCGCAGAGCTTTCCCCTGTTGGGATGAGCCAGCTATCAAAGCCACCTTTGACATCGCTCTGATAGTTCCCAAGGACCGAGTAGCCTTGTCAAATATGGTACGTGTCATACGTTCACTCCCCCCTCTGAGAACCTCAAGACCCCCAGACTGCCTGAGTCACTTTCAGCTGCCAAGGTTCTTGTCTGTGTCTGTCTCTCTCTGTGTGTCTGTGTCTGCGTGTGTGTCTCTCTCTCTGTGTCTCTGTCTATGTGTCTCTGCCTGCGTGTGTGTTTCCCCTCCTTTCTCTTCCCTCTCTTTTCATAGCTTACATAATAGAGGGCAGACAGTCACTACATATTCTACCTCTGGCTAATGTTATGTTTAACTACATGTGAAGTGTAACTACTGTACGCATAAATGAGGTTTGTCATTGTAAGAACAATTCTCCTGAAAGCATGTTTTGTGTTTATTACACACTCCGTGTCTGCAGTCATTTTAGATGAAGGCTTTTGCAGCTAAATTGCATCAGAAAACATCATCTGGTTTAGATTATTCCTAACAACACCCCTCCAGGCTAACGCAGTTCATCTGGATGGTGATGATAAAGCTGAATTTGGGTCTTTCTGCTGACTGAGTAAATACGAATGACATGAAAGCAGTCTGTCAGTCAGGTTATGTCCAGTGGTATCAGGTGTTGTATCCTAATAGAAACTTTTCCAGGAGACGGGAACAGCGAACTTTGATTATGGAAGACAAATTACCAAATGTTACAGGCAAATAATCCTAGATAATAATAAAATAATCTAAATTATTGTTGACAAATGATGATTATTACAAACAGTCATGCTCACGGTTGAAGTGAAGATAATGATTAGTTTGGCCAGCAGGACTAAGGTTTCCACACACTGATGCTTGTGCAGCTTCTGACCTTTGGTGTCCACATATCTGCTGAAATTTATTTTCTCAGTGAGTCTACTGTGACCTTTAAAGTCCAGCGCAACACAATACTGCATTGAGCTTGACTGTGCAGGCGTGCACATGCTGTTCAGTGGATACTTTGTGTTAACATGAGGGTTTACACACTGGTACAGGTGGTGAAAGATAATCTACTTCTGTTTTAAGATAGCCATGAGCCAGACCATCATGACTGTTGATACATCAGTGCTAAAGGAGGAGTCTGGAGATATTATCAGGATTTTTCTTTTTGAACCAACAGTGAACATATCTGCTAACATGAATTGTTTGTGTATCAAAGCCTGATACATTTTCTTCCTTTGTGCCATAGAGCTCCATTGTTGTCCAGACACTTTTGAAAACACATCAATGAGCCACGCTGTTGCTCTACATGTTCCTTCATTACCATGAACACACACGCTGCAGTTTATTTTAACTCAGTCCCACACACACCGTCCTGCTGCCGCAAGCACTCACTACAGCACCAAATGTGCCTTAATCCCCCGCTGAAAATAGTCCAAGAAGTTTCCTCCTTTTTGAGTAAGATCTGCTGAAAACTACAAAAAGAAAACTAAAATACATAGTTTCAAGAGGAACTAATGGGCTTAGAGCTGGGAGCCACAGACAAGGTCAAGTAGTCAGACAGTTTTGAGACAGACAGACAGACAAACAAACACATTTTTGGTTTTGGTCTTTTTTGTGAGATTTGTTGACAGTAACAAAAATGTCCTTTTTAATCAATGATTTCAGGTTCTTAATTCCTGATTATTGTAACCTACTGTTTTTTGTTTTAGTGCCACCATTGGGCCAAAGTTTCCATTGGGACTGTTGGGACTTTTGTCTTTGAGCAATGATCTGCTACAGAAGTGTCTCAGCATTGTTGAACGCTCTCTTGTTGTCAGTAATGTGCGAGCCATTTAACTGTATCCCTCCCTTTTCCAGAATGTCATTGATCGAAAGCCATATCCAGATGATGAAAACCTCGTGGAGGTGAAGTTTGCCACCACACCCATCATGTCCACGTACCTTGTAGCTTTTGTCATTGGTGAATATGACTATGTGGAGAGCCAATCATCAGACGGTGTAACGGTACGCGTCTATACACCTGTCGGAAAGGCAGAACAAGGGAAATTTGCACTGGAGGTAAGAATGTTGTTCAAGTGCTTTTCCATTTTGAGACAGCAAAACACAGTTTATCCCATTGGTCACGGCAGTGGACTCACTCCAGGCTCTGCACACAGAGGAAGACAAATGCACAGACAGCAGCCATATTGACCAGTGTTTGTATGATAGCTGATTCCATCCTGAACACTCTCTGATCCTTTGTTTCTTATTTATTGGTCACTTTGTCCTGATGTGTTGACATAAGATGGGACACAGAAGAGCATATATTTTCTAACATTTTTTTTCTCTCTTGCAGGTTGCGACCAAGACCTTACCTTTCTACAAAGACTACTTCAATGTTCCTTATCCTTTGCCTAAAATTGATCTCATAGCGATTGCTGATTTTGCTGCTGGTGAGTAACTGTTAGTTTTTATGTTCAGTAATTTCAGACATTTCCACTCAAAATGTTGCAGTGATGACACGTACTGCTTCCTCCCATTCAGGTGCCATGGAAAACTGGGGCCTTGTTACCTACAGGTAAGCTTTAGTTGCTCTTCATCATCACGACACTCAGCATCAGCATACTTTTAACAAATGAAAGTGGAAAACAAGTAATGCTACTTATTTCATTCACCAACCTTGTCACTGCCATTTAGGCAAACCTTCTGAGGCTCAAATGAGATTTTACTGCTTTTTATATTTTTCATATTATCATATATTTAATGCCTTCTGATTTTGGGGCTGTTGATTTGATGAAACAATGAATTTGAACATGTTTCTTTGGGCTCAGGGAAATTTGGATTAGCATTTTTCACTCTCTGAGATTTTGTAGTGATGATTAATCATCAAATAATTAATGCATGAGGAAAATCACTTTTAGCCACAGTCCCTTAAGTTTCCCCTTTCTTTCTGAAAAGGTCTTGCTGCACTTTTGGTCGACAGCCCTGATGGCTTTTTAATTGCTTTGTGGTTAGCTGGATGTGCCGCCACCTGTTAGCTGTTCAGATGGCATGTGATTAGCATACGGCAGCAGGCTCCATTCATTTATCCATCTACAGCCACCTGCAAGCAGGTTGTCTTAATAAACAGCCCAGCAGCTGTTGTGACCTCTGGCCGGTTGATGGAGGAAAAACCTGCTGGTGTTGAGAGGAAGTGTCGACCTTCATCTGTCTTTGTGTTAACTTCCAGTTTCTGTTGTTTTCTAGGGAGACAGCGCTGCTAATCGACCCGAAGAACTCCTGCTCGTCCTCCAGGCAGTGGGTGGCGCTGGTGGTTGGACATGAACTTGCCCACCAGTGGTTTGGGAACTTGGTCACTATGGTAACCAGCCATATTGTAACTATTGTAACATTGTAACTGCTGTAATAATAACAAAAGCTATAACAGCAATGATACAAAAAGTACATAAAGCAATAACTGAAAGACTGCTTCTAAAGTGTGCTGAAGAAAGGCATGAAATATGGATGAGAAAAACTGATAAACCAGTGAGTGAAGGGACCAGTCAGTCTCTGGGTGTAGGACAGTAAGAACCTACTACTAACCAAAATAGAGACAATGCTGCCAACAAATGGCAACAAAAAAGTGGAGTGGCTTACCTTTGCATCAGGAACACCTGTTTGGTGCCACATTGTCAAATCCAGAAAGCGTTTCCTTTATCAGTTGTAGAACATAAATGTTTGTTGAAATGTTGAAGGACCTGGAGGGCACAGTGTCAGCTTTGTGTGTGTATATATGTGTGGGTTTTTTACAGGAATGGTGGACCCATCTGTGGCTTAATGAAGGATTTGCATCCTGGATTGAGTATCTGTGTGTGGACCACTGTTTCCCAGAGTACGACATCTGGACCCAGTTTGTCTCAGCAGACTACACCCGCGCTCTGGACCTGGACGCGCTGGACAGCAGCCACCCCATAGAGGTGAGCTCTGGACGGATCCACCTTATGAAACTGAAAGCTGCCGGCTCATGTGGTCTGTTAAGAGGAATGTTTTTATCATGGCAACTAGTGACTACGGTCATGATGACTTTACAGGGGTGCATGTCTCATCTTTATAGCTGTTGTTCACAAAGCAGGGAGTTTATAATCTAATGATGTCTGCAAAATGGACACCGCACTCATTGTGCAATGCTTTGGAAGTAATCTCTTAATTCTTTATTCTGTGCTCCAGGTGAATGTTGGCCATCCATCAGAGGTAGATGAAATCTTTGACGCCATCTCCTACAGCAAAGGAGCATCTGTGATCCGCATGTTGCACAACTACATAGGAGACGAGGTGAGTTGTCAAACGCTCTCAGTTGCCTGCAGAGTGGTATTGTTTCCTTTTTTCTATTTTGTACACTATATTTTACCTCTTTCTCCTTCTTTGTAGGACTTTAGGAAAGGAATGAACGCCTACCTCTTGAAGTTCCAACATAAAAATGCTTCGACAGGTAAAGACATATAAAGACATAGAATGTTTTACAGCAGTATTAATCAATTTCATGGATTCCTAATCGTCTGACGCCCGGCTGTCTTCCACAGAGGATCTATGGGACTGTCTGGAACAGGCCAGTGGAAAACCCATCGCTGCAGTGATGGGCTCGTGGACCAAGCAGATGGGCTTTCCCATAATAGTGGTGGACCAGGAACAGGTGAGCTTTCCCGGACACTTACAGCCACAAGACTGAGTGCTTTAAATCAATGTTTGACATTTTGTTTGCAAACTGAGTTGCTTGTGGTCGGGGAGTTTAACAGGCTACTGCAGAGTCTGTTCACAGGTTGATCTTAGAATTCGTCAGACAAAATATATTACACATCAACTTTTATTCTCTGAAGAGACTAAACAGTAAAATACTGAAATACTCCAGCAGAAGTGGAAAAAGTGCTTGTGTCGTGGCGTCTCCTAATGTTGTACCCTGTTCTGTTGATTCTCATACACACACTGACCCTGATGTCATTTATAGCAAGGTGACGACCGCATCCTCAAGATATCTCAGAAGAAGTTCTGTGCCAGTGGACCACATAATGGTGAGTGTTTATGTACATGTACAGTAGTGTTTTCAGGTGTCCTGTGCAACTCGAATCATTTGCACCAGACGCAGCGTTAATGCTCTGGTAGCTTCTCATTGGCTCCTTGACTTGTCTGTTTGACAGGTGAGGACTGCCCCAGCTGGATGGTCCCCATAAGTATTTGTACCAGCGAGGACCCCAAATGCACTAAGCTCAAGGTTCTGCTGGACAGACCCGAGACGACCATCACTCTGAGTGGCGTTAACCCGGACCAGTGGGTCAAGGTGAGGTCGAGGTTTCAGTTTACCTGTACTTTATCCGGGTTGATGATATCACTTGTGATTTTTCGATTCAGTTGTCACCAGCAGGATTGTTGTGGCACTAGTGAAGTAAAACGTGACTTCCTGCCCTGCTGGGATGGAATGAATGTGCCAGATAGTGGGTGATGTTTTCGATGAAAGTGTTTAATATGGATTGGTCGCTTAATGAGGTCTGTATCATGAAAAGACCAAACTGGTGGTTCAGATTGGTGCATCTCTAACTGTTGATAATACAAGTGAGCTTAAAATCCTTCACTGATTTATTGAAATTGAAGTTTAGATATGGATGAATAATTTCCACAGAGGATGTGTTTCTACAGCGTTCAGTCGCCTTTCACTGTTTTTCTACATGGAAAATTCATGTGATTGGCTCTACATGGCTGTATGGCTTTACAAGTCTGTTACATGTGGCCGTATTTGTGAAAATGCTACAGGTGTTCACCTACTTGGCTAAAAGAGGGGCACTTCAGTCAGTTAGGTAATTATTTCTTTTGTTCTGCTGATTTGAGAGTGTGAATTTGTTCTTTGTTTAAATGTGACAAGGATGTGAATGGACTTGTTCGATCTCTCTTGGGTGTCTCTTGCAAATTAGTGCAGCTGTTGATAATGTTGCTGTCTGAGTGAAGATGGAAATAAACGGTGTAAACAAAGGACTGAAAATGGGTTGGGCTCATAAAACTGATGCTCATCTATAAATAATGCCTTGAATCCCCACGTCTCCACTCCTGTTGATCGACTTGTTTGACGTTTCTGTTAGCCACTAAATTATGAGCCAGACCTACGAGGCTCCCATCTGCTGTTTAGAGCTACAGATCTGCAAAAAATAAGAAACTTGAAAGACGCAGTTTCTCTCTTTTTTAATGTTTGTTCAGTTTAAATTCAGACTTGCCAGTGTCTGGGGAAATTTTGCCACTACAACAAGCGCATTGTTGACTAAACCCTCAAGCATTAGCATTAGGATGATGCTGTTTCACTCACTCTAAGCCATGCTGGATAAAAGCACTCAGTCTGAGAGGTAAAAATGATAAAACTACATTTTCCCTGCAGTCTGACCCAGTTGTGTCCCTGCTGTTTACAGATCAACCCCGGCACTGTGGGCTTCTATCGCATCCAGTACAGCTCGTCCATGCTGGAGAGTCTGCTCCCGGGCGTCCGAGACCTCAGCCTGCAGCCTGTGGACCGACTCGGCCTGCAGAACGACCTCTTTTCCCTGGTGAAACTCACACACGCACACGCAGCACTACTGCTGGGTGATAAAACAATAATAAACCTTTCCTCTCTTTTTTTTTTTTTCTTCGTTTTTAAATGTAATCAGCTACAAGTATTCAGACACCTCAAAAGGCTTATTGCTTGTGAGGACTAAATGAAATCTACTCCCATAAAGTCCAAACAAATGCAGGGTGGTGCAGAGCAGGAAGAGGAAAAAGGAAAAGTGAGGAATGATGTGGCAAGGAAGGAAGGAAGTCAAACAAGTGAAAATTCAACTTAAGTTGCTGAAGTTGTTGATAGACAAATGGTCCTAATATTAATGGTTTTACCTTTTACCAAACTTTTCAGACTCTTGGAAACATTTTGGGAGGAAGTCTACCATTGTAATAAAAGCAGCAAAGAACCCAGATATTTGTTTGATAAACATGCGTTGTCTATATACACCCTGGGAGAAACTGTTGGAAACTCTGGAAACTTTGTCAAGTCAGAAAGTTAAATAATAGCAAATTGGTTTACAACACTAACAATCGCTTGTATTTCTTTCTTGTTCTCTTTAGCTGCTGTCTTTTTGAATTATATACTCTGACCAAAGATTTTTATGATATAGCACATGACTGGTCTCAGAATAATGAGCTCTTAACAGAAATGACACGTCATGTTCCATACTGGTATTTCATGCTGTGAACATTTTTCTCATAATAACGTTTTCAGTCGTGCAGCATGACACAGCCCACAGTGGCCTTCGTGTCTTGTCTTTTATGGGAATCTCTTTTGGAAGTAATATCATACAACTGCTTTGACAGACCTGAATGCAGGTCATTTTTCCTTCCGGTTTGTGTGTTTGGCAACTAAAGGCTGATGGTGAATGTGAAACTGTAACAGATGAAACATTGACCAACCCTTCAGTCATCCTCTGGGTTCCTCCCCCTTCAGCCGTTGCAGTGAGTCAGCACGATGATGAAGTTTTAGGATTTCATGTAACACCTTCCTGCTCTGCTGTTTCTTCTTATGCAAACTCTGTTTAAGATGAAATGGGAATTCTCTACAAAGACAGTTTAATCAGATGTTGATCTACAAACAGCAGCAGTGTTCAGGCCAGATAACATCTTCTTCATAAATCTTTCTTTATTGAATTTCAGACGTTTTGATATTTTTACACAGAACAGCGGGACTGATTGGTTGTCGCTACGTTAAACTGAAAGTAGTTTCTCTTATCATGGATGTTTACTGGTGCATGAGGACAAGCAGTCAGTATTAAAGTTAAAATGAGTTCTTGTGAGTGTGTTAATACTCAGCTGTCAGTTGGCAAAAACGTTTTGTTCAGTCTCACGTTGCTTCAGTTTTAGCTTCATCATCGCAGAAAACATCCTGTAGCTCTGACGTCGGCCTGACCACGAGACTAAGACTGACACAGTCAGGACATGTCTTTTGTGTGAGACATTTCAGTGACACACAGTCAGGTCACGGGAAGGTTACCGTCATATTGAAATCCAAAGCAAGAAGTCACAAAATCTAACTGCTGATTAATACATGATTTGACATTTCTTTTATTTTAGAGCAAATCATGTTATTCCCAACAGGACAATGCATATTTTGTCTGTGACTGATTCACTAACAGCAGGTTTCAGCCAATAATTGAGTTTGTTGAGCAGCTTTTCCTCAACCTTTTTTGACTTCAAATGTGACACAAGAGCCAACTCAGTACACCCTAAAAACTGTTCTTCAGTTCAGTTTACAGAATCAGAATCAGGGAAATGCATTTCTGAACTTCGTTTTTTGGCTTCAGTCTCGTGCAGGCATGATCAGCACAGTGGAGGTGCTGAAGCTGATGGAGGCGTTCGTCAACGAGCCCAACTACACAGTGTGGAGCGACCTCAGCTGCAACCTGGGAGTGTTGTCCTCGCTGCTGTCCCACACTGACTTCCACGAGGAGATCCAGGAGTTCATCCGGGACCTCTTCACCCCCATCGGCCTGGAGCTCGGTTGGGACAGCAAACCAGGAGAAGGTGAGGAGGAGCTGCAGAAACATGCTCCACCAATGACTGTCCTCATAAAACCTCACACATGCGCCACATGTGTGTAAATTTCACCAGCACAGAATTGGATATCTGACACTGATCGGCTGGTCAGACTGCAAACTGACCTGAATGTCCTCTTGAAGATTGAAGTTATTGTCTGCTTCGTCGAGAGAAAGACAATAACTTGAGCGTGATACTGTTGTCCTGCAGGTCACCTGGACGCCCTGTTGAGAGGTCTGGTTCTGGGGAAGCTGGGGAAGGCGGGACACAAACCCACACTGGAAGAGGCCCGACGGAGATTCAGGGACCACGTGGAGGGCAAGCAGGTCCTGCCTGCGGACCTCAGGAGCCCGGTAAGCAAGATCACAAGTGTTTTGTACAGCTGTTTTTCTGAAGCATGTTCTCAAACAGCCGTCAAACTCGCACGTTCTGGTTTGTCATAAAAACAAGATGATTGTATTCTCTTCAACATCGGATTTGTAAACTGACACTGTCTCGTTTTTTCTGATTGTGAATTTGCTGTTTGATCCTGAACAGCATGCCAAACCAACAGGCAGCGAATTAACCATAAAGTCAAGTTGGCCAAAAAGCTTTTACTGGGAGGCTACCTGCCTGGTCAGGTCTTGTTTAAAACCAGCGACGTTGGTGGCAGTGTTTAAGTCGCCACAGTGTTGGATTATACAGCAGTGACCTCTGGAGCCCATTTTGACACCTTTGTTTCTCAATACAAGTGAAAGAGTAACTGAGCATTTATGAGTAAACATATAAAAAGTCCTTTTAGCACCAGCACTGTTTTATCCACAGCGGGCACTGCACGACATCTCTTGATGTAAACAAAGGAGAGATCAGTGCTCTCTTTTCTCTGTCAGCTTTGCAAGCGAGTTTGTGAATATCTTCACACTGAGAGCTTTTCAAAAATCACTTGAAACACAGTTTGTGTGGGAAAAGGCCAAAATGCCTTTTCCACACAAACACGTGTGTGCGTGTGGAGTAGGCTGATAGGCGACATTATCTAGGTTATCAGCTGCTGTGGTGAACATGGAGTGAGCTGGCTGATAGTTTCAGCCCCACCTGTGACAGTGTGACAGTTAAAAAAGATTATTCTATACCAGGACAACAACAGCAGCGTACCATGATGCACGTCACATGCAGCCGTGCTTTATACTGGTTATGTCCAGCCAGCAGCATCTCAATTCTACTTCTTGTTTTTGAATGATTACATTTCCTTTGAGAAGGAGACACATCATTAGGCGATATTGATCAGAAAAAATAGGGATGGACCAGAAACCATAACATCTAACAATACAAAGGACCATGTTGGAGGATCATTTTCACTGTGTGTGTTATTTTCAGGTGTATTTAACAGTGCTGAAGCATGGAGACAGTGCCACATTGGACACGATGCTGAAGGTAAGACTGCAGCTAGCACCGTCAGGGACAGTTCCACTCACAGATTACTTTAATCTGAGTGAGTAACCTTTACCAATATCACCCTAAAAGAACTGAGAATTTTCCTAGTATTTTATTTATTCTGTCGGATTATTCTGCTCTTCTTTCACTCATTCTCCCTGTGGTTCTCTCTCAACTTTGTTCTCTCTCCACTCTTTTTTCCTTTCTCTTGTGTCTCTTGGCCCATTAGCTCCACAAACAAGCAGACATGCAGGAGGAGAAGAACCGTATCGAGCGAGTGCTGGGCGCCATCTCTGCCCCCGACCTCATCCAGAAAGTCCTTAACTTCGCCCTCTCGGTACACATGACCACGTTTACTGCATGTTGCCAAATGTTGGTTTTGATCCGGGTGACAGGAAATGAAGGTGTCATTTGTTGTACAGTTCGATTTTGAACCAGCATGCATGTCATGGAGGACAGTCAGACCCAGTTTCTGCTGTTAGTTTATTTATTTGGACCCAGCTTCAGTTTATTTTTCCCTGCTTTTGTGCTGAGTGATAGTAGTAGATTGTGTTGTATAATTCACTGGAGGAAACGAATGAGGCCTCCAAGTAGAAAAGTACAGTAAGTTAAATGTCTGTGACTCATTCAGCAGTAGATAAGCAGAGAGTTTCAAGCCTTTTGCTTTTTGGTCCAGTGTCCACGTTGGTTGACGGGAGGCATTTCCCAGTGATCCGGGAGATGCTGATCTGAACAAACCTCACCACAGCTAACCTCCCTCTGGGTCTTCTCCCTGACAGGAAGAGGTTCGTCCCCAGGACACGGTGTCAGTAATCGGGGGCGTGGCAGGAAGCAGTAAACAAGGCCGGAAAGCTGCCTGGAAGTTTGTCAAGGACAACTGGGAGGAGCTTTACAATCGTTACCAGGGCGGCTTCCTCATATCACGGCTTATCAAGGTAAAAAACACTCCTGCTGCTTCTGCCTCACACAGAACGTAATGCCACGTGGTAATGTCAGTTTATTTTCCACTGCCGCCTCCAACACGTTTATTCTGCTCGGTGAATTATCATCTTTTAAGTTGCGAGGCAGTCGGACTTGAGCATGAACTTCAGTGTCTTGTGTGCTTTTGTTCACATGTTCTTTCCCATTCATGTCTTTGCAGCTCACAGTTGATGGATTTGCTATTGACAAAATGGCTGCTGAAGTGAAGGTGAGAGCTTCACCGAACTCCTCTCCTCTTATTCTGCACTTTCATTTCTTGTTTTTGAAGGAAATTGTTTTGTTTTAGAGAAGAAAGAAAAGTTAATTGAATATTTTGCCAATTGCCAAATGTAAATCATTCAGTCTTCTTTTCTTTGAAGCAGATTTCAATGGAAACTGTTCAAGGTTTAGGTTAGGTTTAAATCAGATTAATTATGTTGGGAATCATGGGTACATTTTAGCAAAACTCTTTCCAACTACTTTCACCACTAGGGGGCAGAATGACCTCACAATGAATGTCATTTAACCAGATACAAGTTTAACATTATTATTGTTATTATTATTATTTGGTTGCTTGCCTTTTCATTTGTTTGTTGACAGTAGGGAGAAATCACCATTGTAAGAGTTAAATGTTGCTTCATGATATACTTTGTCCACCACTGCTTAAAGTTACTGTCATGACACACAATGAAGAGGTTTGGGTGGAATCCAACCATGGATGTGGAGGTTTTGTGTGATATTTGTCTTAATCATCATCACTCAAAGCATCAGTCACACTCTGATCATCTGTTTGTCTGAAATTCGGTATTTGCCCTTTGAGTATGATTTAATATTACCAACGACAGTTTATAAAAATACCACTTCTCTGTCTTTCCTAACCTTAATGTGGCTCTGCATTTGGGATTTTGCTTTTCAGATTACAGTACAGATATTTAAGGGATGAAATCTTCCATAGTTTTTTCATTCAGTACGTCTGTTTGTACACGACATGTTTGGGGAAAATGACCTTATTTTAAAGGATGAGCAGAGAAAAGCCCTTTTGTTACAGAGTTTTTCACGTTATGTTTGCCGTTTAATTTTAAAATCAGACCCTCACACAGCAGCTTTAGTTACCTGTCTGTCTTCTCTGACATTATAACATTTGTCAAGACTGGAAGTTGATTTTTGGCCTTAGCAACAGCAGTTGGCAACGCTCACATCGGGCTTCATTTAGTAGCTGCTCTGGAGCTTTCAATCACATCACACATAGGGATTTGTAGGTGTTCAAATTTCCATCTTTATGAGCAAGTTACAGGACTTTTAATGAACACCTGAGAGAGAGATTGACACCCTCTCTTAAATTGGTCTGTCTGGGTGTTTCTGTCCCTGCAGAGTTTCTTTGAGAGTCACCCGGCGCCGGCGGCTGAGCGTACGGTGCAGCAGTGCTGTGAGAACATCCTCCTCAACGCCGCCTGGCTGAAGCGCGACGCAGACGACATCCACCAGTATTTACTGCAGCGCAAAGCGCCCCCCGTCTGAGCCTCCGCCCACTCCGCCTCCTCCAGCCCCCTCCCCCTCCCTCCAGCGCGGACCTCCCAGCATCATAGCTGCCTCGGCCCCCCCTCAATACAGACCAGAGCGGGAGACCAGAGCGTACTTACAGCAGGCTTCATTTCTCTAAAGAAACTGTATGAAACAAGAAGGCAACGCCAAGAATTTAACAAAGTGTTGGAAACACAGACTCTTTCTACGTTAACAAAGCAAATCCATTTTAGTCAGACCAGGAATGTAGTTTTACCCCCATTCTGCCCACGAGCAGACGACACATCCGCCAGCCAACAAGTAATGTTCTAAAGCCGGTGCTCAGCGAAGTCGCGCGAACATCACGTCCCTCGAAATGATCGCTAACCCTGCTGACACACTCTGCACCTGCCCTGTATGCACACCCTCATCCATCTCTGCGTCGTCGCTGAGAAAACTGTGAATCCCCCTCCCCCTTACCCCCTCCTCCCCCGTTTTTTTCCTGCTGCCACTCATTTTGAATGCATGAAGTGTGATTTTCTGCATTTGCTGCTTTGTTTACTTCTGTTTGTTTTCTGTACAAACAAATTATTTGCTGTTTTGATTAATTTTTTTCCACTCTCAGTTAGTGTTCACACCTTCTCCCTCATCCCCCTCTTTCGGGCGTTGTGATTGGGTGAAAGCAGAAGGCACCTGGGCAGAATGGGGATAAAACAGTAGTGTGTGTTGTAGTTTCCAACAGCACTGATTCTCCATTGCTAATAAACGGTTAGGACGAGGCAAGCAGCGCTAGCATGGTACTACATTGTAAACTGTATAATGCAAGCATTTTTTGCGGACGATGTTCCTTTTAAAAGAATTAAATGGAAAAGTTCATGGTTACCTGTTTCCATCCCACCTCCCACAATTCCCCTCGAGCTCTGTCAGGTCAGAGTTTGTATAGTTTGAATCAACAAGCATATTTAAACTCCCCTGTTTCTTTATCTGCCACCCTCAAAGAAATGAAGATATTGGCGTGTTTTATAAGACACCAGATGCAGTGATTTATTTAAATGTCGAGATAATCTTATATTCTGAGGAGATTGAGAGAAAAAAAAGATCACAACACTACTTTTCGGGGCCTTTTCATTCTGAAGTAACATCGAGAAACGCCTCTTGATAGGGTTGAGAGTCTGGCGAGGCCCGGTCTGGACTTTGTGGACGTGACAGATCGACTTGACTCCGCTGTCAAACTTGGAAGCCTTAAATTGGTCGACTGGTTTGCAGTAAATATTTAACACTGAAGTGGTGATAATAGGTGACTTCCACATAACGTCAAATGTATCTAATGTGACAGATTATGCAGACTTGTTGAACGAGTATATCTATATAGAATTTACAATTTGATGTGGTTTTTGAAAACATACCGATCAAGTCATCCGACCTGTTGTCAAGACTCTTCCCCCCTCCTGGAACATTTGTTGTTGTTTTTTTTCCAGTTTGTTTTTGTTTGTTTTTTTGTTTAAAAACTACAGTTGGTGTTCATTAAAGTGAAAAAGGATTATAAAAACAAATGATGTGAAATTAGTACAAGTTGATTTTAATGAGTGAGGTGTGAGTGTGCATGAAACAGGTTTGTAATTTATTTTGTATGATCTCACACGTGAACAGGTGAGGAGATGATCATATTGGATTACAAATGGTTAAAACAGCACTGAAACTGATGAATAATGTGTGTATATAACAGCTGAATCGCACCTAAAGAGAATAAAATTGGTTACAGATCGACGTAGATGATCGCAGAGAGAAAATTCAAATGTCTTCACGTTTTGGTTTCATAGTGTCTGTAGAAATCTTCCAGGCAGCATTTGGCTTTGACTTTGTGTTGTGCAGAGACATTCAATGTTTTCTTGTCTTTTTCTAATGAATCTGAATTTAGTTCAACATGTGGGATGTCTTTGTGGTTCTGTCAGGAAGGACAGCTTTGACTTCAGCGATGCCAAGGCAAACGTAAATATGCAGTCTAATAAAGTAACACTTGATGATACAGTATCTGTCACGATAAGACATTTCTCAGGTCTGTCAATGCTCTTGTCTAAAACTAGTGTTTCCAAATCCTTCTCATCTGGTTTCCCTCCGCTCAACTGCAGTGAAGAGCACAAATGGGAGTTGTTTGGTGTTCTGGGTGCTCAGAATGAAATTCAGTTACCAAAGAGGGTCTCAGGGTCTGTGTAGCAGTTAACGTGGTAATTCAATAAATTGCAAATGTTTTAGGTAGTATGCACCATTAAAGTGCAATTAAAAACTAAAATGGTTATGGCCCTGTAGTTGCAGCTGTTCTTTTAAAATGATTTTTGGGGGTTGTTGGTTAAGAAATAAGGAACAGCATTGCTCTGCAGCTTATACATGTTTGCTTAATCTTGAAGCCTGAGGGCCATGCGACAGAATCCATTTTTTATTTATTTGGGCCAGTTTTGCCTTTGTCTTTCATAAGAGGCAGTAGACAGTTGTCAGTAAATATGACAAAAATCGGGATGACATTAAAGAGGCATTCTTGTCCAAACCTGAACCAGGGAAGTTACAATGACATGGTGTGTGATTGCCAAAAAGTGTACTTAAACTACCTTTTAATACTGTTTTCAGTTGATGTTCTGCTTACATGCTGCATATTCTTCAACAAATGTGTCTTTAATCAAATTAAATTACTGAAAGTAAACCTGCAGCAGGGTTGTATTCCAGTGTGGGGACCCTGGTTAGTTTCTGGGACTGTGGAGTGACTAGTTAGGCTTTCACATTTTGGGTTGTTTGTTCTATTTCCTATTAGATTACATATAGCTATATCCTTCAGATATCCCCAGCACTGTGCAATTTTAAGACTTAAAATGATTGCATTATATTTACTTATCCTTTATTCACTATTTCTGTTGGCTATTAGGTCTGTTCATGGATTGTAATAAATGTCAAAAGCATGAGGTGTAATTGGATCCTGAAGAGTGTAGTTAGCATGCATCGGCAGTAGATGGCGTCAATGAGCGGTTCGTAGTTGGTGACTCAGAGGAAAATGAAGTGAAGAAGTGAACTTTGTATCCAGCAGGTTGCTGTGCTCAGACGAAAATGCTGGTTAGGAAATGACAGCTGTGTAAGTAAAAACGGAGTCGGGGGTTAAACGGGTTCCTAATAGATCATAATTAGTAAGTGTAAGTAATGAATTGACTATTAAACAAGTTTCAGATTATTTCACCGCCTCTCTTTTTTGAAACTTGATCGAATTTAGCTCAAACTGAACAAGCTAGCAGCAACGTTAGCTGCATATTAGCTAACTCAACTGTGTGTCTAACCCCAGTTAGTTAAATAAGTAGGTCGCGTGCAGTCAGGCTAGGCTAACGACGGTCTAATTTCCTCCAAGCTGAGCGTCACCTAACGTCAACTGAACTGTATGTGCTGAGAAGCTAACCTTGTTAGCGGTTGAGTAAGTAGCGTTAGCTTCTTGTCAGCTCGTGCTAACCCTAGTCTTATTTCCTCGAAGAGTGTGACCTAACAGGTTGCCAAATGTGTATTTATAGGAGCACATAGCTATCGCCTCTCTTTTATTTTAACCGTTGGGTTGTAACGTTACACGTTGGAAGTGCTGGTAGGTGCCGCGTTAGCGTCAAACTTAAATGCAGCGTGAAGTTATCGAGATTTGTAGGTTTAGACATTGCTGATACGAGCCAGGACTGATAATATTACTTTTCTCACTCGTATCTGGTTTGAAAGCCACGAGCTCAGTTAATGAAAAGCGTTAACAGCCGTTATAACATGTTTTCCATTATATCAAAGGTCAGACTCACCGGTTGAGATGAGACCGATTAGTTTATTTTTAGCGCAAAAGTTTTTTTCCCACTCAGTTTGCTCAGCTTTCACTGGACTGTAAGGAGGTGCAGACTAGCAGCTCAGGTTTGTGCAGGTTAATGTGTGTTACGCAGCAGGAAACCTAAAGGTGCTCTTTCTATTCTGTAAACCTGGTTGTCTTGTAAAATACTGCTGATGGGTTGATGAGGATGTTTGGTTACTTTGTTTTGTAATTTGCCTCTGTTTTTGTAAATTTGTCATTTACTTTCACAAGCAAGGTTGTTAATAATTAGTTTAGTCTGACTGTATACCATGAACTTGTAACTCTGTAGTTTGTCCACATCTAACATTTGTATACTAGTTTTCAACCTGTTTGATGGCTGTGAAAACCCACAAAACAGGATCCCAGGAATGGAGCCCAGGGGTAAATGTTGTCATAATCATAACCAATGAACAGGATCAAACCCCAAGTATTGACCCAGTGTTGATTGCAATTCTGACAATTAACTGAACAGTCTACGAAAAGAATATAGACTAAGGTTTTTTACTTTTCTGTTTTATATCATTGGAATCTGAATGTCTTTGGGTTTTAGCCTGTTGGTTTGACAAAATAAGCAATTTAGAGACACACTGTCTTGGCACTGAGGAGGTTGGGAATGCCATTTTTTACTGTACTTTCTATATTAAAAAAATGTATTGAATCAACAAAGATATCAACATTTCATTAATTATGAAAATAACCATTAGTTGATGTTAGCGGCACTAGATTAAGGTTCTCATACTGAATAGTGCAGCGTTATTTTCTTTGTTTGGGTGCTTCATAATGCCTCTCATCCTCTTGTCAGGCTGTCTGGTGTCGTCCAGGCGGGGACTAACTGACAAATGCCTTCATCATGATGCTGAGCTGCAGCGCTCTGGTCGTCACCCTCTTGTTGTCCCAGGTCAGGGGCTTCCTGAACCTCTCAGAGGACGACAGCGTCCCCGAAGAGTGGGTGCTGCTTCATGTGGTTCAGGGCCACATCGGGGCCGGAAACTACAGCTACCTGCGCCTCAACCACGATGGAAGAATTATCCTGCACATGCAAAGCCTCAAGGGAGACGCAGACCTTTACGTGTCTGATAAAACCCTGCGGCCGAGCTTTGACACCTACAAGCTGCAGTCGGCCACCTGTGGCCAGGATGTGGTGGTGGTGCCAGGGGACTTTGCGAGGCCCGTGGGCATTGGCATTTATGGCCATCCGTCTCACAAGGAGAGCGAGTTTGAAATGCGGGTGTTTTATGATCAGACGGTCCCCCAGGACCCGTTTGAGAAGGGCTCATACACTTCAGAAGGCGGACATAAGCAAAAGAAATCCCCTCAGGCAACTGAGGAGGAGGACTTTCAGGAAGAGGAGTCGATCTTTTGGACAATTCTAATCGGACTTTTGAAGATTGTACTTGAGATTTTGTTTTGAAAATGGTTTCCTGCCTTGCTGCTGTGACAGAAGGAGCAAATTCAGCTTTTTTGGCTCAGACAGCCTTGATACAATAAAGAAGATTATTTTCTTTCATTCTGTAAGGATGAAAAAATGTCACACCAAATTCCAGTGAGAATTCTGGCATTTTAAAAGTTTCTTTCCTTGTGATCAAACATACATACTTGAGCAAAAGAAAAACAGTACAAATCAGTTTTAAAAAGTTGTAGTTGCAATTTGCTGATGGATCACTGTGCTGAATTCACCACTGAAGCCAGAAAATGTTTGACAAAGTCTGTATGTTTGGTAATAAGCAAAGGAACAGTAGCCTGTCTGATTTGGCAGGTTTTGCTTTGGTGTCCTCTCGCAGAAAGAGAACAAAGCATATTAAGTGAAGTACAGGCACATGTTCAGTCATGGCCAAACATTGAGCCTTTCTGATATTCTATACTGATCTGCAGTTCAGCCAAAGGGCCAAGAGGGTAATATGTCTGGAGTCTTAAAGGATCAGTTTGGTAATTATCAGCTTTATCTTAATGCAGCACTCATGGCTGAGATGCGTCCTTTGAGTCACATGTAGGTTCGTTACGAGAACACCTTTCCAGGTGGAAACCCAGCAGGGCTTCATTTGTCTAACTGACACTGCTGAAGCCTCACAGATGAACCACAAAACACTGACTGACAGGATGAACTATTACTACAACCAGTAACTCTCCCAGTGTACATGAGGCATGTGAGTAGTGTATTAAGATGGATTTAAACCTATCCTTTAACTTGATCATTGATCTTCAAATCAAAGTAAGCATCAAACAGAGACAGCTGTTGTGGCTGACTCATCTCGGCCCGTGAATGAATGAAACCGCTCGTCTTAACTCTTCATATCAACGCCACACAGGACGTGTGGGGTTTAAATATCATAAAAACTTAGCAATAGTCATTAACCCTATTCACATGGGACTAGTATTACCAGGGGACCTCATTTACTGATGCCAAGGCTCTGTGTAACTTTGTGTTCTCCAGCAGCGACATTAATCTCATAGTTTAGAGTTGTTTTGCCTACTTTCTGCATGTGTTATGAGCATAAATACACATTTACAGCTCATTTAATCAAGTAACAGATGGTTTGTGGCTGACAGCTGTTTGTTGCTCTGAACCTTCTCTGTCATGGCTCATTGGTAAAGTCAGTCTAGCCGATCTCACAGCACGGCTTTTGACTGCTTTTCAACATGTTATGAGCTGCCATCAGATGTCACTTACATGCCGATTGGCACAGGACTAATATTATCACATGACCTCTCTGTTTGGCCAGATATGGTAAGTAATCTGCAGTGGAATTTTATACAGGATTAAGATCATAGACGACCTCCACAGTTGTTACAAATTACCAGAGGTCCACAGGTTATACAAGTCCCGTGCAAACAGCAGTAATGTAAGCCAGTTTGAGATGTACACGAGGTTCCTTTAGGACAGGTTTATTGCTGGAAAGGACGGCCTGTAACAGACAAAAGGCTGATGGTGATGTATGATGCTACATGAGACCTTGATTTTCACCAAAGTAGATCATTCAGCTCAGTAGGAGGTCAGTGAAGGAGAAGATGCTGCTGAATGTGTCATCATAAGTCCTGTTTCTGTTTCCATTCTGAAATTATTTCCTTGATTTAGACTCCACACGGGAACAACTGGTTTATGAAGACATTGCTGCTGTACCTGTCAACATTCGTAGCAACATTTCACTTGGTTTGATCACTCACTTTGTTTTTGCCTGTTGGACAAGCTCCTGATTTACACATCATCTCCTGCGTTGGGAGTTCAGTTATGAGTAAAGTTGCAGCCACTGAGCAGAAATGTTCAACAGTGCCTTCAGATCAGTCTTCTGCAGGGTGAACAGCCGAGCAGTTTTCCTGTTTCCAGAGACGATTCAATCAGGTTTCTAAATAAAGCAGCTGTTTTGCAGATTGTTGAAGGCTTTTGTCTTGATGTTTTCAGATTTGATTACAATTACAATTCAATAAAGTGGAACCTGGAGCTTAGTTGAAAGATCTTGTTAACAGGGTGGAAGGTTTCAGTCTGAGGAGAAGCTGTTGGGCTGAGCAACATGACAGGAAAAAGACCCTATGTCAAAGTATAGGACCATGTCAGGTGTGGAGAAACACCCGCCAAGTTGTTTAGCTGATGTTCATCATGATGAACTGCTTCATAATGAGAAATAACTCTTACTACATTTAATTCCATGTTAAGAACAGAGTGCTCTGATGATATAATGATGAAATGTGTAACTCATAATCACTGTGATGCCTCAGACTGTTCAGCTCAGCCCTGCTGACTGAAAAATTTCAGTAGATGGTTAAATTTTTCAGTCAGCAGCCTGGTGTTTAATGATGAGATTATGCAGTGCATCATTAGGCTGCAAATATGAATGCAAAGTCCAGACACGGATGTTTATGTGAGCAAGATGCAAAAAAAAAGCCCAAATTTCTCCAGCTGAATTACTGACAGCAGGAGAGTGTTGGTGGTTTTGGTGGCATCAGGATAAAGCCTTTAATCATGCTTTGAAGGTTTTCCCAAAGCCGGTTTAAGGTCTGATAGGTTCTTGTAACTATTATTCTTCTGATGCATTAATTATTGATGTTGTTTTGTTTTGTTGTTTTCCTGTGCCAGTAAATCACTAATACACATCCGACCAGCATTAAAAAAACATTGTCATGTCCAGTAAACAAAATCGCAGCAAATCCAGTTTGAAAAGCTGAAACAAGCAAATGTTTTGTACCTTAGATCAATAATGAATATTTAGAGTTTATTTGGATTATTTTTAGTCAGCCTGTTCTGTGTTTCTTAAACACTGATCTGTTTTCTAATGACCAGTTTTTCACAGCAAGAAACCACATTTTGAAGATTTGTAAATAAAACTGAATTTGAAATACCCTGTATACCTGATTCAAGACAAATTTGGGCCCTGAACAGCTTTTAATGCTCTCCAGGGCTTTTAGGATTTAAAAACTATCATCAAAAAAGAGTCTTTAAATGTCAGTCATCTGCAAAGGATGAAGCTTTATTTACAGTCTAAACAGTCAAAGATGGGCTCAATTCTTCAGAAACAAAGAAAGTCTGAATATGAAAGTCATGAACAGGCTATCTGCCCTTTAAGCATTTGTTTGCATGTTCATAACCACTGAGGAGGAATAAACCCTCCGTCTGTGTGTCAAATATTCCGGTCTTCATCATCATCATCATCATCATCACGTCAGCCGGGGGGCCAGCTCGATGCTGTTGATCCTCAGCACCGTCTGTGGCTGGATGATGATCCTCTTGCGCTCGAACCGGTGTCTCCTCCAGAACCTCATGTGGACTTTAGGCCAGGACTCAGTCTTTTCGATCACAGTGGCCTCGACCCTGACCAGCTCCTTTCCCAGCAGAGGCCTGCCGATCAGGGTGAAGTCCTCCGCGCCGACCAGCAGCACCTTCTCCATCCGGATCCGCTCCCCGCACTCCGCATCGATGTGGTTCTCAATCAGGATGAGGTCTTCGTCGGTGACCTTCCACTGGCGGCTAGCAAAGTGCACCACGGCGAACAGCCGGCCGTACCCCCTCTGGTTGATCTTCTGGTTCACGGTGTTCACTACCGCGGCGTGTCGGCTCCGCTCCTCCTCCTCGCAGAACACGGTCGTCTGCTCCGGCCACGGCGGTCTAGACAAGGAGGTCTGGGGCACCAGGTCCCCGCTCACGGAGCTCTGTGTTCGTACAGCTGGGGTGAACAGGAGAGGCTGTCTGGGCAACAACACGCTGCATGCCCTCCACAACCCTACGGTCCTGCACAGCGCCATTTTGACAGGAAATGATTCAGTTCGCACCGCGCATGCGTGACAGCCCTACACCTACTGTAAGTACGCATGCGTCACTTAACAATCACCTGACTTCCTACTTTCAGGAACGTTTTATCAGATGTGGAAATCATTAACACAAGATAAAGTTACGTTGAGTACAAAAATGCCGCAATGAAAAAAAAAAAAGTAAAAAATGCTGAATTTATTTCTTTTCAGTGTTTAGTCAGTATGTATTTTATTGATAGTTATGTAGGCTGTCCATTTACTGAGAAATTCTGGAAAGATATGGAAAACTACTGATAGAAGGAACTCAAACTCAATATATGAGTTTAAGATGTTGAAATGTAATTCTACTGCTCTCTGAATATTGGCAATACATGGCAGCACATTTATTTATTGCAAAAACAAGAAGAACATACAGTGGAACAGTATGTTGACGAACAGCAATAATGCACAATAGGAAATGAAATCTAGAAGATAAATGCTGTAAAAATTGTAATGCCCTAGCCCCCTTCGATTTCATATTTTATGTACTGTTTGTATAATGTGTAATGGGTCTGTTAACTAAATCTGTATGTGACAATTTCAATTAGTCTATTAGATGTGGAAATAGATTGTGTTAAAACTTAAGAAGTTCACAACACACTCATAAAGTTTGTATACAGTTCATCATACAGATCTGAGGTCCTTATACAGTATTCACATCCTTAACTTAAATAAAATAAGTAATACCACAATGTAAAAAAAATACGTTTGGGAAAAAAAATATATTCGAAGTCCTGCATTTAAGATTGTATAAAGTTTAAAAACTTAAGTATATTTACTATACAGAAGTGTTCACAACAAATTGTACGATCGTATGTAACAGCCCTCATTAAGCATGGCCCCCTCCTGAATGTAATATCAGTGTATGTCGTTATATGAGTATATATTATTATTATTATTTATGCGTTCTTGTGTAAGCAGCACTTAAATGTAGTTGGTCGAGATGGGGCTAATTGTAAACCACTCATATGCCGTCGGATAGTTTTATCTATAATGAATTATTATCATAATTTATAAACCGATCATATATTAACGTAAATAACGTTACAGTACCATTGTTTGGTCCGTACATTCCTAACTCTGTTTGGGGAAACCTGAAATTACGGCAGCACATTAACGCAGCGCAGGCTTGCCTCCATTTTGTGTCGATTGGCCCGTTTCCGGGTTTCTGAGAAGGGACCGATAAACTGTGTCAACGGGGAGTATGGCTCTGCTTGCGGGTCAGGGGTGCGGGTAAAGTTTTCCGTAGCTACCCGAAACTGTTAAGTGACCCTTAAACGCTTTCAACCGTTTGTTTTATACGCTACGTTATCGCAAAGACCTCTTGTTAACAGAATTTACAGCCAGCCGGACTGCGCTGACACTGACAGCTGGAAAGTAAACAGCTCGACCAGCTAACTGCAGCTAGCTCCTCTGTAACCGCCACTAGGTTAGCTGAGCTGGTTAACCGTCGAGAGAAAGCTAACGTTAGCCGGCTAACCTGTGAGTGTATTTGGTGGCGTTAAGTTACATCACCAGGACTTGCCAGCACCCTCCCATCCTAATTTTTGTCAAACTGTTCCGACGAAGGATTGCCACAACGGCACTTTCCATTCATGTTGTTTAGGAGGACGAGACTATCGGACCTTTTCTTCTTCGAGCCAGGGTAAGTAAATTGTTGGGATGTTGAAGCTAACTTTACCCCACCTAAGCTTATGCTAGTGCCAGGTATATTTGTTCCAGCGGATCGTTACCTGGGAGCGGCTGGAGCAGCTACACAACCTGCCCAGGCCTGATAAATCCTGTTTTACTTAGCTGTAAGTTGTGTGACTCGGGTTGTATGTTTTTTGCCCTCGCTGAAACCCCTGGATTTCTGCATCTACATGTATGATTTATGTTTTAATAACTGAATATGTAAACGCGTGCTCGCCGCACTGTCGAACATGTTAGCCGAAGAGGATGTTTTTATGGTGAAATCTGTCCTGGAAGTGGATGAGCACATTTAGTGGGTTATGTCATGTCAGTGCTGGGCTGTCAGTTCCCCTAAAAGCCTAGAAACACACACACACACACACACACACACACACACACACACAGCCACACAGCCACAGGCCTTTAGCTCAGTGTATTTCCTTAACCACAAAATCATCTGACTTCCTCATTCAGCCCCCCTCCCTGGTTGTATTTCTCTGCGCAGCGTCACACTGTTGATGTGGGCAAACTTCTTTCCATTAAATGGATGTTTGCCAACTGTTTGGGTGAGCAGCTTTATGGAGACCAAACCTCAGCGATCATGACCTACTTAGGACGTCATTTTACTTTGATCTTGAATGCAAAGGATTACTCCGTTCATAGGGGTCAAAGGTCAGTTGTCAGTTTTATCAGTGTATAAGTGTCTTTGCTTGGGTTTCTGTAGTTATATTCTGCCGTGGTAACACAGACGATCATCGGGGGACAACAAATATGATATGATCTTCTTTTCTAAAAGCCACCATGCTTTAACATGAAGCACTGATGGGGGATTTTTAATATTGCTATACTATTGTAGTTATTCAGAATGTAAACATTCAACACTGCATATGTCCTCTGATTATACATTCATTGTCATTTTCTTATTCGTCTTACGTAGAGTTTTCTTTACTCTTTCCTACATCATTAAGAGACAACAGCACATATTGCTGCTAAACAGTGGTGGGTATCATTTCAAACTTTAAATACTTACATTTCTATATCACTATCAGAATAATACCTCAGTATCTTAATTTTCTGGGTATAAGCACACTTTTTACAAAAAACATTTTGCATGTAACTTAAATAAGGCAAACTTTTCAGGTACATCTGTGTTGTCCTGACACTTAAAACCATAAGAGAAAATAAAGTATATAATTGACAAACTGCTGTTTCAGCTTTTAGTTCATGACTATTTTTGATTCTTAGTAGTCACAGACACATTTTAGACTACACCTGGCCCTAAAGATGACCTCTGTTTGTGATAGTATACTATCAAATAAAATTGATCAAACTCTTAGTGCCAGATCCCACACTTTAGGTTCCTAGTGAGAAAAAACTAGCCTTTTTTGCTTTTAATCATTAATATAATTCAGTTCAGTATATTGAAGAGTGAAGATTGTTTAATCTCAGCTGAAGCTGGAGCTGAAGGCCATTAATTGATAAGTCTATTGACAGAAAATTAATCAGAAACAATTTTAGTAATCAATTACAATTATAGTTGTCATTTGTGAATGAAAATGGCAAAGATTCACTGGTTCACTTGGTATACTATTTTTGAAGTATTTTCTGCATCAATCAATTAATTAAGAAAACTACCATCTGATAAATTGATACTGAAAATAATCATTAATTTATGCCCTCACGGGAATGACATGAGTTGTTACAACTGATGACTTTTACGTTTCTGAAAAATCTAACATTTTGATGTGTCCTGCAAAAATATTTACATGCATTATCAGCTCACTGTAGTAACAGTTCTATCAAAGAAAGAAAGAAAGAAAGAAAGAAAGAAATACTCCTGCAGTCAAAGGACAGATCAGAAGCCTGTGTGATGCTCAATAATTCTTACATCTGTTAATGTTTTTGCAAAATCCTCGTGTCAGCAAAAGGGCCATTTTTGTTTGGCATCAGCTGTAATTCAAGAATAATAGAAGAGCTTGTATCCCAAAAGTAGAAAGTCTCTTCGACCGCAACAAGCCGCTATTGTTATTATCCGTTAATCTATCTCATGCGTAAGATTCCCATCAGATGTTAACGAAGTCCACACTGATGTCCAAGTAGTTATAATAACAATAATGTTGTAAATCAAACTCTGGAATTTGGTATCTTTACTCAATAACTGACTTCAAGGATGAATTGATATCTGATTGTATCTATGCTGATGGGTTCAGCAGTTAATCAACTTATTGTTGCCGCTTTTATAGAAGATATTCAAACTGATAAATACCACTGTTTTCGTATTAAAAGTAATCTAAAACATTTACATAGCATGGTTTTATTTGTTGGATTGGTTATAGGTTTTTACATCTTAATTGCAATGAGAATCAGTTGTTGTGTGACATCTGTTAATAGAGGTTGGATAATTGTCAGTGGAATATTAACAGCCTTAAAGCACTGAAAGCATGCCTCTGAAACCAGTCTCTGACTGTCTTTGGCTTCAGTCCTCGTGCGCTCAGCAGATCTCGAAACATTTCCTTTTCTGCCAGAGGAGAAAACCCCCTGCTCTCAGTTTCTGTCTCTGTCGCCGTGTCTCTCCATTTAAACCACGTCACTGACTGACTGGCGAGCTTGCTCGTTCAGATTCCTTTGGTTTCCCTCAGTGAAAACCTGCCCCAACGCTCAACCAGACGGCCTGAGGAATGGAGGAGCAGTGGAGGGTGAGGGTGGGGTGAGGAGCCAGTGCTGCCTACATGAGCCAACAATGGGCCCAGACAGCTAACTGGTTTGGGGAGATCCACTGACCTCAGTCATTGTGTGCAGGGCTGACATACAGAGCAGTTTCAGGTATATCATAGGCACATTTGATATGGACAGGCATAAGTTGTTTTTTGCTTTGAATCAATGTAAACTCAGCAACAGGTTGTCTTTACCTTGAGTCCAAATGGACAAATCCTCTTTGAACCTTAAGAGAAGAAACTTTTACACAAGTGAAAAAGACAAAAGCTACTTCACCGCTGGAATATTCACCATATACAATGGGAATAACCATCTGTTTTTGTTTGATTCTGTAGTGTTAAAATAATTATAATGATTGTACATTATAAGGGACAAACATGTACCTGCTAGTGTTGGGTACCGCTTGCATTTGACCTAATATGTGGAATTCGTTACTGGTACCCAACTGTTCCTTTTTTCTGTGCTTTACTCTCCCTGCAAAAACAGAAGTGTATTTCAGCTGTAAAAAATCAGTTCAAACTTCTCAATTTCAGACACAGCCAGTGGCTGTGCTAAAAATGCTAAGCTAATATCAGCCAAGATGGTGAAAAAAGCCCAGTTATCTCCAGCGAGGACTTTTCCAATTAACTAATTACATGAAGATGTGGATGAATGTGCTGATGTCTCACTTAAAGTTTCTGTGGAGGGTTGAACTTCTTCAGCCTTGTATGCAGGCGTCCTAACGTTAGCTGCGGCTGCTGCAGGGACTTTGTCATTCAAACACAATTCACCCTTCAGTCTTCAGATATATTTTGTGTTTGACCAGGTGTTTCCTCAGGTTAGACGTGTTACCTTGTCCAACTATGCATTTTGTATGAGAAATACAGCAGTGAGTGTTTCTTACATTAAATTTTAAAAACTGCCTTCAGCTCGACTTTGCCCTGACTAACTGTGACTTGAACTAGCTGCAGGGGTTTTGTGGTCGTGCTCTCTTTCATTCATTCGTCTCTAAATAACTCTCGTACCAAGATGTGCTCCCAGGTACCAAAATTTGTGGCTGCAGATTTTTGAGCATTCAACCAATTGGAAATGTTGAGTGCTGCAAGCCCCACCCTCAAAGTTCCTGTACTTTTGGAAAGTAATACCTCTGGAGCATGGACTTTTTTGAGGAGGGGTTAAATAGTGCCCCCATCTTCTTAACTTTTTGACTGCACAGCCTCCCAACCTGTCATAGAAGTTTACAACACTGTTTTCCAAAATCCAAACAGTAAAATGCAAGGCCTGTATTTTCAGATGTATCCACTCATGAAAACATTTTAAAAAAGCACATACCCCACCTCCATATATTCCTCCCAGGCAATGAAGACACCAAAGTTAGAAGGATTCATCCTCTGGGATCCATGAATTTCTGTACCAATAGCTGTCAGCGTGTTTCACTCAGGATCAACAGACCAACACTGCCACTGTAGAGTCTCACTGCCAGTGTGGCGACAAATGGGTTTAAAGCTGAGATTTGAAAACACTCAAGGCGCCACTTCAAAGGATCCTCGTTGAAATGCTCATCTTCTCCCCACACCTCACTGATATAGCTCAGGAGCTGCTTCAGCAACTGCTTCCTTCTTCCAAGGATTTCTTTGAGAGAAACAGCCATTTGTTTCCACTGTGAAGGAGCAGAAGGAGTCGTGTTGGCAGCTCTTCCTCTTGTTTTCTTTTTAACAGCGTTCATGTAAGCAGAAAAATCTTGCCACTGCAACTAATCATGGTGAGCTCATGTTTTTTTCATATTCAGGGTTCGTTCTACAGATAGGTGGAGTGAGTTTCTTCACCTTAAGCCTCATAAAACCCTGATGACAGTTTGAATGAGTAACGATCATGTTACGACACTACACCACATACTGGATTTAGTTGAGATAGTCCAACATCACAGAATCGTCACAGAGAGGATTGTCTTATTTGCAGTGATTAGATCTTTTTTTGTGTGTCAATGAGCTATTCACCTACAGTTTTCTGTCGTATCTTTAACTCTCATCTGCCTCATGTTTCATATTAATCCCATCACAAATCATGTGAATCCAGGGCACTGATTCATTCACTGTAACAGAGAGACTCATACTGCATGTTTCTTGCCACAAGAGCCAAAATAAAAGCACTTTAATACTGTGCTCTACACAGTACAGCCCTTTTCATTCTGCCTCTATAATACAATGGCTAATGCATCTTAGTCCTTGTGAGTGGAGGCAGTAGTGAAGTGGTTCACTACAGCAGACTGAGCTCTCCTCTGGCTTAAGAAGAAAATAACAAAAAATGTTTGACTGGTCAAATTCAAAGACGTTCATTTGCTCGTGAATAGTTAACACTGTAGAAGGAAATAGCGTTCTTTATATTAGTGAATATTAGAATTTGGTTCATCGGAATCAGATTCAAATGGCACTAATTGTTCAATCAGGTGCCATTTTACCGCTGCAGAAGAAGAGGGAGCAAAGACAGGACAAATTTAAAAGCTCCAGTCAAACAAAGGTGCACATCCTTTAAAAAAATGTTTACTTCTTACCCTCTAATGGAGATACTGATGCCAACGAGCGCTTCAACTTTCAATATTGCTAGTTAATTAAAGTTTTAGAAGAAGAAGAAGAAATGTACTTTATTTATCACACATAGTTAGTTGCACACTACATGCACACACGCCATGCTTCCGTGAAATTATTTTCTCCGCCTTTAACCCATCCTTGATCCGTCCTTCCTCCACAGCAGACCAGGAGCGGTGGGCTGCCAGCCAACATAGGCACCCGGGGGCTCAACTCTGTTCGTCACCATTGGTCAGGTGGTGATCTTCTTGCATGCTTTTAGTGGGGGTTATTATCCCACAGCGGGATTCGAACCGGGACCTTCTAGCTGTGAGGTGACAGTGATACCACTTTTTCCACCATGCCACCCAAATTTTCATTGTGTCTGAGAAAGAAGCCATCTATTTTTGTTGACCATAACGCTTACAGTTCATGTGTGACTGCTTCGTCACTAACAGGATTCTTACAGCTGACTTCCAAAGCAGAGCTCCGTACCAGAGAGACTGAGCTGTAAAAGATGTTCAGTTCAGTATCGAAATGATGATTTTTCAGCTCAGTCGAGTGAAACATGTCTGTTGTTTGCAGGAGTCAGTGTGTGTCGTCCCATCTGAGACGGTGAAGTCACCGGTCCTTACCCCACACAGAGAGGTGCCAACAGAGGGACAGGATGCCTATTCCTCCCCCTCCCCCTCCTCCCCCAGGACCCCCACCTCCCCCCACCTTCAATGAGGTCAGTGCCCGGACAGAATACACTCACAGTTCAGTGTCGTTGAATCATCTGTTCTTCAGTTAAATTCTCACACGAGTTTTAAACATCCAGTCAAGAAACCATTCACATTTTATGAATGACACACTGCTCTGTTCTATCATTCAAATTCATTAACACGTTTATCCACAACAGTTCACGGCTCCACGTTTTAGATACACCCGTAATAATAATGCATAAACCAGGCACTAAATCCTGCATTGATGATGTGTAAAATGTTACGGTTTCACTAGTAGAGTCAGTGTTTTGTGTTTCCTTTCATACTTGAATGTACCAGTCAGCGTCTGTAGGAGGTTACAGGTGAGCTGCTACCTGTTCCTTGACTCAGCCTCGCAAAGACTTGATTATTGTATAAATTGGGTTTGGCTGGATTCTTCCAGATAAGTGGAGAGTAGTGCAGAGTCACTTACAGAAATGTGTTTGATTTGTTTAGCCAGGGGAAAAATAGTCAAATACTTCCTCTACAAGATCTGCACTGCAGTTACTTATTCCTGAACTGACTCCGACCTCAATTATAGCATGAACATGTAGAAAGTAAAAATCTGCCAAAGTCTAGTTGCTGTCCAGTGAACCAGCTGCTGAGTCATGTGACTTTTGTTTACAAGCAGTGGTTCTCTTTTAAGTGTGCCGTGTGAACCCAAACAAACCGAGTCCACAAACCGTCCACTGTGGTTCAGACCAGAGGAAGTGGAGGTGTGATTGTGTATTTGTTAACTCACTCCACAGGCGAACACGACTCCTCCCAAACTCAGCTCATCCGAGACTAAAGGCAGAGGAGCGCTGCTGTCAGACATCTGCAAAGGCACCAGGCTAAAGAAGGTCACTGCAGTCAATGACCGGAGCGCTCCGATTCTAGAGAGTGAGTCACAGCAAGTTCATCTCATGCACGCACACACAAACCTGAACTGATGTGTAACAGTGAGCTTATTCAGAATCTACACACAGAGAAACAGGACTGCAGACTTGTCAGTAGCAGCAGTTGGTTAATGTGTTCATGAAGTAAGGGAACAAGCAAATAACAATTCTACAAACTGAGTTTAAGAGTCTTGTGCTGGGCTACCTCAGTGGAAAAATACCTTTGAGTTATTTTGACTCGAAATTAGCATTTTCTTTCCATTTCTTAGATATTGAAATACTTATTAATCTTTAGTAAAGGAATGTTTGTAATGACTGGTCAGTCTGTAGTAAAACTGCTTCATTAAGCAGTTTTAAAAAAATGAATAAATATAGAGACATTTAATATCTTCAAAAGTCTTGAAAATACTGGACAAAACTGCCTGAGCCTTATACTGGGAACGAGCTGTGTGCTTGCACGCAGTCATAAGAAAGAGGAAGTAGGAATATTTCCATAGACAGGAGGAACTGATTCCACACGCTACTTTTCTAGCAATGTTTTGACACGTTTCCATTTCGATAAAGATGAAAATAATTGAAAGGTTGCTGAAAAAAGGTGTTCCTGCCATTCACTGTTCATCCTGCTCCGTCATTCTCTGCCAGTATTTGAATATTAAAATGGATTTCTACCTCCATTTATGTATCCGTCTATATTGACATGGGTCTCACTCTAACCAGAATCAGGAGGCGGCGGCGGTGGTGGAGGAGGCGGTGGCGGTGGTTTTGGAGGCGGAGCGCCTATGGGAATGGGAGGCCTTTTCCAAGGAGGTGTGCCAAAATTACGCCCAGTTGGAGGTAAAAGCTTTTTTTAAATGTTACATTTAGAATTAGTCGTCTTTTCTTCATTCCCAGTGTTATTTTTATTTGAAACTGTTTGGCTACAAATGTGCTTGTTTTTTTGGAAAGGCTGCATCATTTTGTGTCTTTATCATAAATAGATAAATCAGAGAGGAGACCTGAAGTCAAAGTCCACCTCTGAAGGGAGTGAGCAAATGTGTCTCATAGTATTTCAGTCCCTGATAATAAGAAAGCTCTTGCTATTTTTTTCCTGAGCTTTTCCTTTTATTTCTGTTTCTACATGATTATTTTGGTATTACAGACATAAGCAATTCACACAGAATGTTTTATAAAGACCACAAATTCACACCAGCCGAATCAGCAGAGAAGATGTGGATATGATGTGGTTATTTCCACCTTCGTGGATGCAAACACATTTGTGTCCGGAGCTAAAGCACATAGGAACGAGGGACATGAATTATGAATGAATGGCTCGAACTTACTCATATTATAGATGTCAAATATTAATGATTAGAATCTTAATTAATAAAGAACCCAATCAGCAGTTCATTTGATAATGAAATGAACAGTAGTTGCTGTCACTGGGCAATTGATGATTTTGAGCTTTAATGTGTTTGACGTGTTGAAAGTGTTTGTTGTTGCTGTGATGGCATAAACACCACCTCTCTGTCCTCCACCCAGATGGTTTAGTCGGTGGTTCAGTGGGCAGATCCGCTCTGCGGCCCCCGGTGTCCCGGCCTGCAGCGCCTCGCCCCCCCACAGGCCGCTCCAGCTCGCCCTCCCCACCCAACAAGCCCTCTCCATCAGAGCAACGTTCCCACCGCCCCTCGCTGCCCGACATCTCCCGCCCCTCCAGCAGCAGCAGTTCATCCACAGGCAGCGGAATGAAACACAGCACTTCCGCCCCACCTCCTCCTCCACCCTTCAACAGAGGTTCTCGTGGCAATGCTCCACCTACTCCCAATCAGAAAGCACCTTCCTCATCCTCCTCTCACAACAGAGAGAAGCCCCTGCCACCAACGCCCAACAGAGGCCACACCCCTCACAGCTCCGTGAAGCCGCCTCCGTCTTCCAGCAGACCGCCAACAGGTGGCTCTTCTGCTCCTCCACCTCCCCCGCCATACAGACCACACACATCAAGCGGCGTCTCCAACGGACCGTCCCACATAGATGGGGCTGGGGCTCCGGAACTGCCACAGAGGCACAACTCCCTGCACAAAAAACACACATCTGGAGGACGCAGCCATGCTCCACCCCCGCCTCCTTCATTGTCTCCATCCTCCCAGCAAGGCGTCAGACCACCACCACCTGCCAGAGAGCCACCTGGACGCAGAGCAGGTACAACTATCTGCACTGTAAACACGCAGAACTGTCATTATTCATGTTTAAAAGATAAACCACTCTAGATCACTTCAGCTGGAATACAAAATGAGTTTTCTCACTTCTTTAGCAACACGTTACATTCTGTGTTTTCAAAGGCCCACTTACAGGAAAATTCCATGTAAAAACATAATGTCACTGCACAGTATCACATGATCTACATGATATTCCGGATTCCCTCATTCCACTGGTATGACTGGCCAACCGCAGAGAATGTATAGACCAGACATGTCCAAACTATTCCACAAAGGGCCGATTGGCTGAAGGTTTTCTTTCCAACCAAGCAGCAGCACACCAGACTTGACTCATTTCATCAGCTGATCTCAGTCTTCAGACAGCTGATTGGTCAGACTGCATCCTCTTGATTGGTTGGAGGGGAAACCTGCAGCCACACAGCCTTTTGTGGAATAGTTTGGACATGCCTAGTATAGACAATAGATACTCATATGGTTCCAGTAATTGAGTAGATCCAGAGATAGATGAGACCTGACCCAAGTTATAATCAGTATCATTTGGTCAGATAGGGTCCCATTGTACTGCTGCAGGTCTTAGTACCTTTGATACCTCAGTGGATCCAAACATCTCTGATCATATACTGTGTCATCATCTTTTTGCAGACTGATTTTAGATCAGTTGAGAGACCCAGAGCTACAGCAAACATCTGTTTTGATTAGCATTTTAACTCAAAGATCAGCCATTTTGTTCAACATTTCTTTGACTCTTTTCCTCATCTCTCTGCTGTCAACTCTCTGAAAAGGGATAAGCCTCACCCCCCCCAAAAAACCTTTGTAATTAAAGTAAAAATGTAATTCGGCACTAACAGACTGATGCACCATTTGACCAGTCAGTGTGTTTTACTGTATATAAACATTATGGGTGTGTGATGACTCCTTCTGATTCAGTATTCAACAGTCCCAGTGATGAGGACAACATCGGTGTACTTTCTCAGCTGAAGGAATGTTCATTCAGAGGCCAAAGCAAGTTTTGACTCGTTATCTTTGAAACTCTAAAGTATGATGCAGCCTGAAAGCAGCAAACTGCGCTGAAACATTTCCTCCATCACACTTACTGTAGAGCAGAGCGCAGGGACATTGCTTTGGTTGGTTATTTGGAACGTATAAATCCACCTCCTCTTTACTGTTACAGGTGTCTGCACACTACACTGAACATGCTGTCGTTTCATATTTCCTATGACATCTACAGCTGCTTTTGTACTTTACAGTATTTCAACACATGGAGCAGATATGCTCTCTCTGGAAATGCGTGTGTAGGCTTGTTTAGGTAGATGCTATATAGATGAAGACACATGTTTGATTCTTTTTGTTCAAGTGTATAAACCCAGAAGTTACTTTATGTGTGTGTTGATTGATTTAAGACACCTTCATCTACCAAACACTATAGTTTTATAAAATGAATCCATTATATCTTACAGAAATTGAACTTTCAGATGATGATGTTGTTCACTCGCCAGAGCCGATTAATGGCTCACTGGAAACATATCCATAATTTAAATTCAGAGTGAACACACAAAACAGGAAGGCACTTGTTAGCTGGACCTCTGTGTTGTGATTGGACGACGACGCAACTCGCAACTCGCCACGAGGCCTCCTGGTTTCTCTGCATTCCTGAAGCCCTGTGGAATATTCCTGCATTCCTCTTCACTTTCGCTCTCTCTGCTTCTCCACTACTTTCACAAGTTACAAGATGTCTTGTTTCCTTCATTGTTCCTGTTCTCTGCCTCCCATTGTACTATTCTGTTATTTTCTGATATTTACAAGTAACTGTACAGTGGCTGTCTGGTATACAGTCCTATAATGTGCCATTTTGCCATTGAGATCTAGTGCATAATGAAAAACAGACTTCTATTATGTCAGAATTAATTAAAAATGCATTTGCGGAGAATCAACTCAAAAGAAAAATAAAGTGATTTGTAGTTCCTGGCCTAAAAATAAGTTTGTTGTTAGAGAACTGTTTCTCAAACCCCAGACATCAGTGCCTGATCGAAGGCGCCGGCAGTGGCACATTTCTTGGTATCAGACTGCTGGAAATATCTGAACATAGTGTGATGTCAAATCATCACAGTATGTGATTCATGGGAACAAAGAAAAATACACAAAATGAGCTCGTCGTGATGCCTGTTCTAAGTGTCCTTTATGGATACTGTGAAAAGGGGCCGCCAGGAACTTTTGGCACCAACACTCATTAAAGCCCCCATTAAATAACCGTTCAAGTTACTGTCATGTAAAGTGACATCATGTGTGTGTCCGTGTGTGTGATCTACGCAGCTCCCCAGGTGCCCCCTCTCGGGTCTCGTAACGGCGGTCGTGACGCCCCTCCTCCCCCGCCTCCATACCGCGTCCACAGCTCCGTGACCTCAGAGCCCCACAGCCGAGTGGTCAAACCGCCGCCACCTCCTTCCTCTTCCTCCGTCTCATCATCCTCCTCCTCCCGAACCCCGGCTGGACCCCCTCCACCACCCCCGCCCATCCGGAACGGCCACTCCTCCATCTCCTCCTCCAAGTCCATCTTAGGTGAGTCAGAATGGACTGCTTCAGGATCATCACGCTGCTCCTCCTATTCATGGTTTCACATCGACAGCTGCATTTACCAAAGTTTGACTTCCTCAGGTTTACAAAACAAATAGATTTTTACTGAACTCATATCCCATAACAGTTATCAGAGGAAACTATATGCCCACACCCATGGCGGTGGGTGTGGTATTTAAAATTAAATTTCAGGCACATTTTTTTAGATTTTGTTGCACCAGCTCCTGTTAGTTCTTTTTGTCACCATCTTCTTCGAGGGGTATTTTTAACAATTCAGTGTTGCACTTCCATAAAGTTGGAGGAACTCAAGAGACAGATTTTAAAAAAAGATGTTGATTTTTAGTCTCTAGTATGGATCAAACTTCAAAAACACAGGGTCCGACATCTCCCATAATTCAACTCTTTCATTAGAAAGAGTTGTTTTTCATTAGACCCCTCTCTGCCTTCCACTTCTTTTAAACCCTGCACCCTCAGTTTGAAATGTCATGTAAAATCAGTGTAGTGGCCGTTTAATATCCCAAAGTATCTGGGATACTATGCACTCTCATGCTGCCAGAGGTCTTTCCACTCTTCAGCACATTGCACGTGCCAGATTTCAAATGTGGGAAAGGCAGAGGGAAAATAAAACAGCTGAACTGTTGGTACTCCTTTAAAATTAAGGGTTAGGACTGGCTGCTGTTTTCTGCTTGAAATGCGATGCTGTGACTCTCGATGTTTTAGTTCCCTACAAACCACAAAGTTTCTTTTTAAATGTGCTAGTTATTCTGCTGTTGAGCTATCATTGGCCTCTCTTATCTTTTATTCATGTATCTATGTAGAATTATTCTCCCATCACCCTCAGCTGTGTTGTTGAGCCTCAGTCACAGGAGGTGTTTACATGGCTTTTGCGTCTGATCTTGATGTGATGTGATGAATGGCTGTCGATAGCCAAATATTCCACTGCAGCCATGCAAATGAGCCTGTGTTTCTTTCCTGTTGTGCTGGAGCAAATCAGGAGGGCAGGGACATTTCCTGGATTACCGTCTGAGGTTCAAGTGGTGCTTGTTCAGACAGAAAACACACACTTACACCAGGTGTCACAATATTAAGTAGTAAAAACTACCTCCCTGTGATGTTACATTTCTGGATTTCCAGCTTGAATGGTGTTTTTAGGTTATTCAGGTTAGGTCATGTTGTTTCCCATTTCAACATCACAAACCTACTGTTTTTGCACTACTGTTATTTATGCTAATATATGCTCACGTCCATTACATCTTGTGCAGTTTTTACTGTGTTGCATATTTTTTTTTGTCAACTGTACAACAATAGTATCCATATTTGACTCAGACACGACAACAGAAAGCTACTTCATGCCTGGTTTTGAAGTATCTTTAAGATGCACAACCTCAACAATGATCACGTATTTGAGTCAAAATGTCAACACAAACATTACAAGCTTCATAAGGGAATTCATGAGTAGATTATTCAGCTGTCTCTAATAACCTGGTAATTTGATGTTTAAATTGCTGCTTTTTTCGGATTTTCTTCTTCCCCAGATGATTTTGAATCCAAGTTCAACTTCCACCCGATTGAGGACCTTCCACCTCCAGAGGAGTACAGGCATTTCAACAAGGTCTATCCCAGCAAAACCAACAAGGGTACGAGTACAGCTATATGACTTCATCAAGACAGAGTCCACCTTTTCAGTAGATTCATCTTTTCCTTCTCTTGGCATCTTATGTGTACCCCTACATTTCCATGCAGCTCTCTGTTGTCAGACAAGTTCGGTTTATTTGCCCAGTAAAAAAAAATAGAGAGAGAGAGACTCAAAGAGGTGAAAGCACAGGACTGAAAAATGGCAAAACATGAAGAGGAGGAAAAGGTTTTTTTAGCTGTACTTTGATTTCATCCATTGACCATGGTGTAGTTGCCTCAATGTCCGAATGTTCTGTAGTGATTATGATTTAGTTAAGTCACTGATGGGAATCAGTTTGTTGAACTGCTCTTCAAGATGAAGCTTCAGATCAGGAGAAGGTTTAGATTCATGTGACAGATGAGCTGAGTAAATTGCTGTCTGTTGTGTTTACTTACAGTTGTCATCTGAGGGTGACCAGTTAATGATTTATGTTTTTCTTTCACAACTTTTGTTCCATGTAATCGTTCTGTGTTTTGTTCGGTGCTTTGTTGGGGCAGCTTCAGCTCAGGTGGTGGAAAGAGCAGGATGTTAATTGTAAGGGTTGTGGATCAATCTCTGGCTCAGAGATTCAGATTCAGAGACTCAGAGAAGTCACCAGGATACATGAGTTGAAAGTATCCGACACTGGAGAAACAAAACACAAGGTTCCAAGTGGGCCACCTCGCCTTAAACAAAGACCGCTGCTAATGGCACAATTCAATTCAATTCAATTTGCCGTTATTCGTCCCGCGAGGGGAAATTCCAATTTACAACAGCACCAATAAAGTGGATTGAGTAGTATAACAAGTGCATGCAAGTTAAACACAACAAGTATACAAAAGGGTGGGATAAAAAGAAAACGTCATCCTAAAAAATTGTAAATTGTATTTACAGACTGTTATGTACCGGTAGTATTGCACATATTATTGCACAGGTTATTGCACATATTATTGTTCTGATTACTTGGAGCAGTTTTTGTTGTACAGTCTGACGGCTGCAGGAAGGAATGACCTGCAATACCGCTCCTTCACACACTTTGAATGTAGCATCCTGTCACAAACATAAGCTTTAGAGCAACAGAGCCAGAGGCACTATCTCACGCCAGATATTTGATTTGTGTGGCTATTGTTTGGTCCATCATTTATTTTAGAATGAATGAAAATTAGAAAAAGACTCATTTTAAGGTGGAGGTGGAGCATGCGGTTATACTGTGTAGGTAGACTCTCCGAATTAATTATCACCATGTTTGGGGGCGTCTCCGTGGCTTAGTGTTTAAGGACTTTGACCGCGAACCGCAGCGTCCCTAGTTCGAGTTGTTGCATCGCTCTCCCTCATTCCATGTCACATAAAATCAAATCAACAACTAGAGCTGACCTTGCCTTCTGTACAACGTTTCCATAATCCAAAGAGTTTCCCATTAAAATGCTTTGATGCTTAGTTCCAGCGCTTCGTCTGTCTTCACGTCACAGCGGCCCTGTGGAATTTATAGCCTGTTTTACACAGTTAATCATTTCTATGTGTCGGTGTGTGTCTGCGTGTTTGTTAAATGGGAGAACTGATCTGGAGTTACCCTTGTCTCTTCTTCCCTCAGCCATGATGAGAGGAGCTCCTCCAGCACCACCAGTGGGGAGGTGAACAGATCTCAGCTCAGGACTTGAACTCTCAGTCAGCCGACTCCATGGACGGTCGGTGGGAATGGGGGGTAGTGGCGGAGAAGCACTCAAATCACAAACACACTACAACACACACACAAACACACTAACACTAAAGCACCAGCTGGAAGCACAGTGAAGGTAAACACTACCACACCACGCAGGTTCGACACGACTCAGCAGTCACCTTCTGTCTTTGCACAAGAGAACAAAAACCACTCGGAGGCGAGAACCAGACTCGACCTCTCTGACTGTGACCACCTCGACTTCTCCTCTGCTGACAGGGCGTCGAGGCTTCTGTTTGACGCGACATATCAGGACCAAACTCCGAACACTTCCAAATCTGTGCATTCCATCATTTTTTTTAATGCGTATAGTAATTCAGAATTCCGAATAACATACTTTATTCCATTTGATTTATTATGATTTTGGTGTCAGCATAGATTTGTGGGGAAGAACTCAACACTACGAAACTGTCTTTGAGTTTATGTTTTAATTACACTTCCCGCAAAACTGATAATGCCATGAATGTGGGGCTTTTTTTTTTTTCTTCTTAAATAGCCATTCCAGCAGTGCCAGGTGAGGGTGCGTTTGAATCACATCTCTGTGTCAGTGTGCCAAAAGCGGGTGGAGTCAAATGAACCGCGCAGAGTGTGCACAGTTTCCCTATTTGTTCTTTATATAATTGACATGTTTTAAATTCTCTCTCTGATCATGGACAAAATGCATTACTGGAAAGCTTGCGAAGTTGTGACAGAAGCCTTGTCTGGTTGTTTATTTTTACATTTATAGTGGGAATATGTCCTGCTTTTTTGTCCCCTCTGCTTTCCTTTATTTGGGGTGTTTATATTTCCATCTTCAGGCGATGCTGCACAGCTGCTTCGCTGCTAAACTGAGACACTGTGCATGACATTAATTTACGCACTTGTGATAACAGAAGTCTATGTGACAAAAATCTAGAAGAAGTAAGAGGGACCACCCCTAATTGTTCCTGATGTGTCTGACAAACTGTAGTTCACATAGCCAGCATCCTTTTCCAAACACACTGTGATTCCTGTGTGGTTCCACAGTGGAGGCCAACACTAAATTACTGTTTGTTTACTGGACCAAGTGTACATGATTTAGTTAAAAGTTTGCAGTGCAGAGTTTTGGAGGTGTTTATAAGGGATCATTTATCAGCTTTCTGTACAGGGAAGCCAGTCTAAAAGCTCAATTCTGTTCTGAACCCATCATTTTACTTTTGCTGCTGGTGGTCCTTTTTATAGGACTGTTCGGCCAGAGAAAGACAATATGTTGATTAATTGCTATGCAAGGAGCAGTTTGTACAGATTGTAGTTGGTAGCAGCTAACCAAAAAACAACAAAAAAAAACAACACTTAAGTGCCAGAGAACTGTTTCAGCAGATGGAGGTTCTTTACTACACTTTTCTTTACGCTTGAATTAAAACACTAATTACATCATAGTCAAACTAAGATGCCATGCAGGAAGAATGAACAGAAAGAAAGGCTTGTTCAGGTCAGATTCTTCATTCTCAGTGATACAGCGCCTCCTGCTGGACCATGCCTTACACAAGTCTGTTGTCACTCTCATCGGTACCAGTGCTTTTTATTTTATTTTGTTTTTTTTTAGGGGGAAGATGATGACAACAAGGTAAATAAGAAACAAGTTTATTTGAAAATGCAATAAATATTGTATATTTACATTAAGGAATATGGTAATCATAGTTAATGATCTATTTTTATGTTGTAAAAAGCTTGTAATATAGGAAAGAGAAATGATTATAACAGTGTTCCAGTCGGTGAGCTTTGGTCTGATAGAGCAAACTCTCTGTGGCACTTCTCTGGATGTTTGGCCATAAGGGTGAATGAGCTGAATAGATGTGTGAGGTTTTACCAACGAGCCAATTTTTTGGGGGTCCTGTTTGTAAAGATCGGCTACTGTATTTAAGGTGGGTCTATCTGGCAGATGACAGCGACAACACAAAAACAACCAACAACAGATGAAACTACACTTCCTGTCCTGGATGTATGCTCACCTTGTCACACAGGTGACCCGACACCTTTGTCTCCTCCTGTTCTCACTTTGTCCACTCTAAGAGCAAAAACCCTGTGGTCATTTCATGTTAATCAACCATGTTTTTATCATTTGAAATAATTTCAAATAAATATGGGGAAAAAGGGTACCTGATGCACAGTGTTTGTTTTCTCTTCCTGTTTGTTGTTTTAATACGTCTGAGTCACCTGCAGTGATTGGACAAAGCATTTGAATCCTTTACTGAAGTGAAAGACTTCATAGCACAATGTAAAAATACTTGAGATTGTACTCACTCTAAATAATGCTCATTTCAGATTGGTGTGTTAAGATATACATGTTTACTGCAATATGTTTTGTTATTGTTATAACTGTTACACTTATATACAACTGTTATACTTCATCTAAGCATCATTTGTTTCTTCCAGCCCTGATTGTCATCCTGCTGATCATAGGCCTCTTCACTGCAGACCTTAAGTGATATTAGTTTGCTTGTTTTTGCCTCATGCCACTCGTTTAAAAGATGAAGGATTAAATACATGCACTGGAACTGGACATAACCCTAAGTAAACGTGTAGAGATGTAAGTATGGCAACTGTGTAAGACATAGTACAAATAAAATGCAGACCAGACAGTGAATCTGCAGCAGGTGAGTCTTAATTAGTCTTAGTGAGAACTAAAAAATTAAGATGCTCTTTGATATGTAAGAGAAATTTTAAATACTTAAGCAAAAAGCTAAGTTTAGTTCTTGCAAACACAATATGTATTTACATCCCTTCTATGCTCAGCCAGTTATTCATTACTTAGCTGTGCTGTTTCAGTGCATTTAACAACACTGCTAATACACAAACATCATGTTTGAAGTATACATGTCCTCCGTTAGCTCCATCACTGAGTCCATCTTTACAAAGTAAAGTTCAAACAAACTTTGTTCCGGCCCACAAAATTTGATTCAAACTTCAGCGGAGGTCCAAATTTTAAGTAAAATTACATCTTATTGATGTGCAGTCTCTTGTAAAATTATCTGTAACACAGAAAAAAGAAAACATTAGAATTTGGAAAGGTACCAACTGCCAGGCTAAGAGGTAAAAAGTCAATTTCAGCTTTTTCATTTTTGTCTTCATGATTTGAATTACGAGTAATGTATTTTTATTTTTTTGTATATTTTTGTATATACCTTTTTATTTTAGTCTCCATATTTTGCGTTAATTCAAGTTGTGTTGCTATTGCAGTGAATATGATTGTCTCTATTTGAAACCCTACTCATTGCTTTAATCTGGAAAATGTGGAGAGTTTGTTCATATAAAGCTGGTGTGAACTTTAGGCCGCCAAGAAGTCTATCGTTGAATCTCCCGCTGGTCTCCCGGCCAGTGAGATACGCCGGAGCCTCTTAGAAACGCGGGAAATAGTTGAATGGGAGGAGCTCCATGAGCGCGCGACTCCTCCTCCTGGAGCTCCACAGTGAAAGGATTGGCTCATATGCACTGACAAAAGAAACCTCCTTAACAAGTGGACTGTTCTCAAAGTTTCTGATCAGGTAAAAAAATCAAACTTCATTTCATAAAAAAATAACTTTGAAGTGTTTGGTGGATTTTAACAAATGTGCAACAGGATAACAGGATTTGCCTGAACTTTGTGGAGCTGAGTATTATTGAAGGGGTCAGTGCAGATAGTTTAAGTGTGATTATCATTCATTCAGTGAGATGTGCGGGGTAAAGATCAGTTGATGTAGTTTTATATTAGATTGTTACAAATGAAGGAAATATTAATATGTGCCTGTTCATTGTGTGCAGTAGTCGTTATGTGGTTTGTGTATTGGTGATAAAATATTCAAATAGCTGCAATTGTTTAAAGGCAGGAGTATTGAAGCTTTATCACTTTATCATGTCGTTGCATTGTAGTTTCTCACGTCACAGTTTTGGGGGAAATGTTTTGCTTTGCCAACATCAATCATGAGAAAGTCCTGACAACCTTTGGCAGTAGTCTACATTTGACAGCAAGGCGTTTAACACTTGGAGGACCTGCAAAATGCTCTTTATACAGGGCTGAAGCGAAGCTGCCAGTTTATTAGGTCCATCTGGCTATAGCTAATGCCGTCTAATGCAACGGCCCTGCAGGAAATCCCAGCTGCATGTTCAACAGTTGTTTAACTGTGTTACATTAAACAGGGCGTGTTTCTCATCTAGCCTACCCCCTCTGAAAAGAATGGGGTTGACAAAAAATAGACACCAAACCGACCATACAGTTGATTCAACGCCTGAATTTGAATCAAATGTCAAACATTGAATCAAACATTTTAGGCTTCATGCATTCATGATTTACTGCAGGGCTGTTGAGAATGCATTAGTTTTAGCTGGGTGTGTTAATAAACTGCCAACTGAGTGTATACAGTACATATACGGCTATATATAGTTAGAAAGTCATCTATTCTGTTTAAGTAATAGAACAGAATAAAACACGTAAACGCATAAAGCGTACGGTGAAGAGAGCTGCAGAGTTTAAAAGGCGCATCTACACGGAAACAGGAAGGAAACTTAGACTCTACCATTCTGACAATAAGCGGGGGTGTGACAGTGAATCCACCAAGCCACGTGCGTTATAATAACAGAGTATATTAATTGATTAATATATTGTATTTTTACGTTATTTAGCGGAAACTAAGATGAACGTGAATCTACTGAACGATCCTGTTGCGAAGACAACCATAAACCTTTACCAGGTGCCTCACCCCCTCGGCCAGTGTGCCATCATCCGTGTCGTATTGCATTGTGATTGGCTTAGAGTTGGCGCTAAAACTTGGATACTGTCGCTTCCGCCGAAATTCACAACATACCCACGTTTCGCGCGAGTTTTAAAGACATATAGGACCCACGCTGTCAAGACTTTCTCGTGTTTTACTCTCTGCGTTTGATAATGATCGTGATACTGATAACTTTACTGACCACTTCATCGTTTGCTGCGGGTAAGTTTACACCTCGACTAAAACTGGTGAATTAAATCCGGTAAATCAAAACAACCTCACTATTGTTTGCGGACAACATTAGCAACAAATGAAGTTTGTTACCTTGTTACCTTGTATTAACATGATATATATATAAGCTTAACCTGAGTATGGTTTGCCCTCTTTCAGCTCTAATGGACTTGCAAAAACGTTGTTACTCTTTTGACGTATTTAAAATGGCGAACACTGGGGGGGTCAGCGCAATAACATTAATCGATACTGCCAATTTAAAGGTTGTTTTCAATTCGACATCGTTTAGCTGTTTTCTATGAGGCCTTAGGACAGTTATATTTGGAGCTTTTACCTTGAGTTTACCATAATCGTGTTTGAGCTTTGCGTTCGTCTGACTGTGTTATCGTCTGCTTATGTAACTGACAATAAATCCGTCATGACGCTTTAACGACTCATCCCATCAAAAAACAACATGTCTTACAGGCCTCACAGATGCACTATTTGCCCCCATAGGCATGTTGTATGTGATTGTAGTGCAGTGGGACAGCTGTTTATGTTATTATTCCCACCCTGTTGTATGTAAGTTAAAGTATAACTTCTTACTTACTTCTTCGGACCGACGATGAGCACATAATGAATGTGATAATAGCTGCATAGTACATGTGTCACATATTTTTGTAGTTCATCATGAGTCAAAGAGCAGAAATCTCAGGAATTTCCAGAAAATCAGAGTGCTTGCTGGTTTTTCTGGCCTCTGTTGTTGTAAATAGTATTTGGGTTTTAGATTGTTAGGAAGTGTTTTCACAGGATGTTAACCATCTCAGAAAATATCACAGGATACATGTGCATTATTATTATTGTTGTTGTTGTTGTTGTGTCCCGATAGACATGAAACTTGATAATAAACTTTTTGTATAATAACATTAATACGGTAGAGTTCAATACCGTAGAGAAGAAAATGTCCATGGTGTGATAACTGGTAGTTTTCATACCACAGTATAATGTGAAACTGGTATTGCACTATAACCCTGCCTGTTAGTCCAAAAAGTACTTTGAGGACATCACCTTGGGCTCTGATAAACTGTCATGGACATTATTTTACTATTACCATTACCACATTATATTATTATTACCATTATCTGGTAATGACAGCAGTCACTCGTGCCGACCCTACTTCAGACTACTGAGCATGTTTAGGATGTCAGGTGTGTTTAAAGGGACACAAAGTGATGATTCTCACATTATTCTGTAGCCTTAGCCTTTAGATGTGTGCATGTCGTTCCTTCTTATACTGCTCAAGTTGTGCGAGTATATTGAATTTGTCGCACCTCGTTGATGGTGTTGAGGTGCTCTAATTGTGTAAATGTGATATTTGTTTCTTCAGGAGAGCCTCGGGCCATTTGCCCGAATCCGACAATCAAGGCAGTGGAAGGTGAGAATGTCAATCTTCCATGTTATCTGGATCCCCGGGTCAGCGTGGTGGATTATGCAATGGATTGGAAAAGAGAGGTGGGGGACCGCAACAAGGTGGTCTACTCCTATCGAAATAAGCAGGAAGATCGTAAATTACAGATGGATCAATACAGAGGCAGGGCAACTGTCAACCATGAAGACCTGAGAGGAGGAATCCTGACACTGCAGCTCTCCTCAGTTCAGCTGGCTGACAGTGGAACATACAGATGCTTTGTCTCAAAACTGTTCACCAGTTGTAATGTTACCCTCAATGTTGGTAAGTACCCTGAATTTAATACAGTCTATTTCAGGGACTAAAAAACTTTTGACCGAGATCCTGATTTTATTCATTCCAAAAGATGCTCAGTGTGGATTGTAGAAATAAATATATCCACATAACAGCAGAGGATGTGCAATGTTGATTAAACTGTCTAGTGGAGATACTTATAAATGTTTGGTGGTGGCAAATGATTACCATACAGATACTTTGTGTCGTTTTATTATTGACCTTAATGTCAGTGAACATCAAGAACTATGTTCCTTTGATAGTTTTGTTTGTATCTTTCATTTGAAACAGCAAAGAAAGGCCAAGAGAACGGAAAGAGGAATGATTCCAGCACAGCTGGACCTCCAGTGGATGGACTGACAGAGCCAGTCAATCATGGTAAATGTCTTTGAACCATAAGCAGTACACTGTAGATGAAGTATCATTGTGTTGTAAGAAGAACGGCATCAGCTTTGAGCCTCCCCTTCTTCTCAACTCAGCTCTGTCTTGTATTCCTTCAGGTGCTGCAAAGATGGACACTGTCATAACGATTGTCACTGCCAGTCTCTGTGGTGTTGTTGTTGGTCTTGCTGTGTTACTTTTTATCCTGGAGAAACTTGGAAAACTCCGTAAGTTACACACTTCTGCTCTACAGTATTCAGCGGTGGATTGTAACTCAAGTCATTCACTCAAGTGCCATAATTAAATACAGTTTTGTGGTGCTTGTACTTTACTTTAGATTAGATTAGATTAGATTAGATTAGATTAGATTAGATTAGATTAGATTAGATTAGATTAGATTAGATAGACTTTATTGTCTGTCCCAGACGGTGACAGAAATTCTCCTTTGACAAGGCTCAAACAAAAATACAGCACATATCACACACACAGATGACAAGTGAAATGTTAAAAGGAAACAGCAGCCAATACATGCCAGATATATATACTGTTCAATGTCTTATTTCGTATTGTTCAGGGTGGTTATTGCAAAGGGAATAAAGGATTTTTTTATAGATATTTTTGCAGGCCAGTGGGACTTTGTAGCGTCTGCCTGATGGAAGTAGCTGGAAGGAGTGATGGAGGGGGTGAGAGGGGTCCTCTGTGATCAGGGTGGCTTTCCTGATCACAGAGCGGTTATACAGTTCGGAGATATGAGTTTGTGGTGAACCAATGATTTTGCTGGCCTGATTAACAATACGGGAGAGTTTTGTTTTGTGTTTAGTGGAGAGGGACTGTACCAGGATGCAATATTGAAAGTGAGGATGGATTCAATGAGTGAGATGTAAACCAGGGTTAAAATGCTTCTGCTGACATTAAAAGTCCTCAGTTTCCTCAGCAGGTGGAGGCTGTTGTGCTTTCTTGTACACCGAGTCTGCATGTTTTGCAAACGTCAAGTCGGTGTCATTCTCGGTTCCCAGGTATTTAAAAACGTCTACCTGCTCGACAGACTGACCCTGGATACTGAGGGGTGTAAAAAGGGGTGTCAGGGATTTTTTTTTTTTTTTTTTTAGAAAAAACTTGATTAATTCCATTTAATGCTACTTTATACTTCTCCCCCACGACATTTCTGCAATAGATATTGTACTTTTTACTCCACTACATTTAGTTTAGTCACTGCAGTGTGGAGAGCCGTGTAGATTGCATCTTCTGTGGATCTATCAGCTGTGTAGGCAGGCTGCTGCTGGTCCAGGTTGGGGCAAGAGTGGATTTGCACTTCAAAACCAGTCTTTCAAAGCACTTTGCTATGACGGGTGTGAGTGCCACTAGTCTGCAGCCATTCAGACAGCTGGCGTATGTTCGGACACTGGTATGATAATGACTGATTTCAGACAGGCAGGTATGGTAGCCTGAGACAGGGACAGGTTGAAGATGTGTGCAAGGTGATCGGTGCAGTTTCTCAGTACTCTTCCTGGAATCTCATCAGCCCTCATAACATTCACAGTGCTGAGAATTCGCCTTATTTCCTGCGTTGTCCAACCCTTCTGTCACAAAGCGGGTAAAGAAGCAGTTAAGTTCCTCTGTCAGCGAGGCTTCGTTACCTGCAGGTGGGTCTTTGTGGCTCCTGTGGTTGGTGAAGTATTAACAATCTAATCATTCGCAGGGAACATTAGCATACACTTACCATGTGATTCATGTTGATATCAGAAAATATCATTCATATTATGACTAGATCAATATCATGACATTGTCTGGCTCTTCCACCGACCTTAGCAGTATATAAAGTGTTTCCTAAGTTTAAATACATATAATGATTTTAAAGTCGATTTAATGTGACTCAACCTGGTTTTCATGTTCTTACAGAGGTGCTGAAGATGCTGAAAGGAAAAAAGGGGCAAGAAGAAGAGATGATGCCAGACAGCTTTGAAATGGAAAACTTGAACAAGACAACTGAGGTGGACAATGACCCAGAAAAAGGCCTGGGACAGTTGGTGGTCTGAGATGATAAGCATTCATCATCACAATGATAAGAAAATACCAAATACATGTTAACTGAGAAATCCAGGATAAGACTCTTTGAAGGTTTAATTGCAGTTTGGCAAAGAGTGTTACCATCAGCCCAGGTCTAATCCTCTGAGCTCGTCCCTAAATTACCAAAATTTTTTCTTTTCTCAAATGGTCTTTAAATTATTTACCATATTTAAAATCTGTTCACGGGCTGCACGGTGGCGCAGCAGGTAGTGCGGGTGCCTCACAGCAAGAAGGTTGCCGGTTCGATCCCCGGGTCGGGCGGGGCCTTTCTGTGTGAAGTTTGCATGTTCTTCCCGTGCATGCGTGGGTTCTCTCCGGGTACTCCGGCTTCCTCCCACAGACCAAAAACATGCTCATTAGGTTAATTGATGACTCTAAATTGTCCGTAGGTGTGAGTGTGAGTGTGAATGTTTGTCTGTCTTTGCATGTGGCCCTGCAATCGGCTGGCGACCGGTTCAGGGTGTACCCCGCCTCTCGCCCATTGTAGCTGGGATAGGCTCCAGCCCCCCGCAACCCCGAAAGGGATAGGCGGTATAGATACTGGATGGATGGATGGAAAATCTGTTCACACGAGGCACAGCGCCAGGATTTCAATTTTGGGTGGGCCACAGTTACTTTGGGTGGGCCTCTTAATTACGAAAGTTAACACTGTTTCCAACTGGTAGTCTCTCTTAAACAAAAATAACTGGTATCATGCTCTGGAGTGCAACTAGTACAACTAGCTGATTATGACGTACAAAATCTTCTGAAAAACATTTTCAATGCCGTAGCTTATTATTTCACTGCGACAGTTTGTATTTATTACAAGTGGCACACCTGGCTTATCTTGTTATCTGTATTTTCACTATGGATCAAGTGTATCAGTACATCAATTCATTCAGAAAACAGACATTTTAATGTCTTCATTCATTCTTGTTTGATCTGACTGGATTTCTCTTTAAATTGAGTGTAAGGAGAGGGAGAAACAGAGCGATCAGAGTACTTTATTTAAAATTCTCATAGACACATTTACTTCTTGTTTCTCTTTCTTCTCAGTCACCATTTTTTGCCAAACAGCCGCCAGATTGTGACGTGCGTGCGCGAGCGTAATATGTCTGGGGTGACCAATGAGACCAGACTGAAAGGATGGACTTAAAAGTGAAGGAGAGTGTATAGAAGGATTATTTTCTGGTCAGTCATTTCTAATCTTTTGCTTCTCTCTTTTTGTTACTAACTTATTTCATTTTTGTGGAAAATGTTAACAGTGCTAACAGGTGATGTTCCTGATTGGTATGTGGGAAGTCACCAGAAGCTAACTAGCCAATCACAAGTAATTACCAATTATTACCAATGAACCTGTTTACCTGAGGAATGTCCCTAACAGGTGTTTTTGTAGCATTACACAGAATAACCAAAATCAATGAAGCTGATGAGATTATAAGTTAAATATGTTGGTGCTGTTTTGTCTTGAGTATTTGTCAAAAAGTGTTTTATTTATATTTTTTGCAGCCCTTTCTTCTCTTGGAATGTTGTTATGTGAATATCTGTGTATATTTATGTGGAAATTGAATAATATATCCCTGGGTAATTTGTTTTTGTCAGATTTTTATTTGTGTTGATTTGTTATCTCTGTACCGTCTCTCTGTCCTATGATGCACTTTTTCTAAATCTTTGCATTAAAAACACATAAACTCTGATCTGTGCTTTCATTTTGTTCCTCCTTGCTGATTGCTTGCTCTGTAACTCACTCTACTGTGAAATTAGTTATACTGCCATGCAGACCATGCTTCCAAATACACACCAGCTTGTGATTAACCACCGTGGGGAAATGATACCCTGGACCTGAGTTGCACAACCCAAAGAGAACCAAAAAGAGCATAAAGGTGTCACCCCACAGCTGCCTTCACTTCTCTGATCACATTGCTGTCATGCTAAAACCAGAATCCAGACCGCGGGTGAAAAAGGCACCAAGGCAGTTGATTAAGAGATATGTGTGTGTGTGTGTGTGTGTGTGTGTGTGTGTGTGTGTGTGTGTGTGTGTGTGTGTGTGTGTGTGTGCGTGTGTGTGCGTGTGTGTGCGTGTGTGTGCGTGTGTGTGCGTGTGTGTGCGTGTGTGTGTGTGTGTGTGTGTGTGTGTGTGTGTGTTTTGATACCACAGAGTGGGACATGTTTAAGCAAGGAGCCACTTTCAACAAACACACTGAGATTCAGGAAAATACAGACGCTGTCACTGTCTACATCACCAAATACACTGACAATGTGACACACACTAAAACCATCACCACCAACCAGAAGCCATGGCTGAGAGGTGAGGTCTGCAGGCTGCTGAAGGCCCGAGAGCAAGTCTGAGAACAGCCAGGGCCAACCTGCCCCCTGGTATCAGGCAAGTCAATCTTCAGAACACAGAAGATAACCAGCCGTTTCAGAGACAGCAGGGTCTGTGGCAGGGTATTCAAACCACAGACTACAATCCCTCTGATGAATAATCTGAACGACTTCTTTGCACATTCTTTGCAGAAGACTACACCCACCTCCCCCTGATGACCAGGCTGCCCCCAGCCGGCCTGCAGAGCTCACTCTCCAAGATCAATGCCCACAGGGCTGCTGGTCCAGACAACATACTTGTCCATGTGTTGAAAGACCATACTCATAGATGTCCTTATGGAAATCTTCAACACCTGTCTGAGCCAGGCTGTTGTCCCCACATGCTTTAAAGCCTCTGCAAAACTATGCAAAAGAAGACATCTCCATCCTGATTCAATGACGATCGCCCTGTTGCACTGACCTCCACCATCATGAAGTGCTTTGAAAGGCTATTCATGCGGCAAATATGATCCACCCTCCCTCCCTGGACCCATTTCAGTTTGTGTATCAGGCCAACTGGTCCTCCAGTCTCCTCTGTTCTCCACCCAACCCTCACCCACCTGGACACAAGAGACTCTTTTGTGAGAATGTTGTTCATTGACTTCAGTTCAGCATTTAACACCATCATCCCTCAGCAGTTAATAACGAACCTGGACCTGCTGGGCCTGAGCACTCTTGGTAACTGGTCATTGGACTTTCTCACAGAGAGATCATAAGCAGTATGGGTCGGCAGTAACACATCAAGCTCCACCCCACTGAGCCTGGGGGCCCTCCAAAGATGTGTGCTCAGCCCCCTGTTCTTCACCCTGCTGACCCGTGACTGTGCACCAAATTGCAGTGCCAGTCACCTCATAACAATTTTTTGGTCCCATGAGCAACCATGATGAGACTACAGGAACAAGGTGGACCAATTGGCCATGTGGTCCAAAAATAATAATGCCACCCTGAATGTGGGAAACACAAAGAGATTGTTATTGACTTCCAGAGAATCCACACCCAACACTGGCCACTGACCAGAAATGGTTCTGTTTTGGAGAGGGAGGGCAAGCAGCACCAAATTTCAGGGTTTGTGCATCGCATCACACTACTCTGGTTAAACGACATCATAGCACTGGCCAAAAAAAGCCCAGCAGCACCTCTGCTTCCTCTGCAAATTGAAGAGAACAGCACCCATTATGTGCTCTTTCTACAAAGCCACCATTGAAAGTACCCTGACCAGCTGCATCACTGTGCGCTATGGGAACTGCACTGGCTCCAGCCGCAAGTCTGCAGCCAGTTGTTAATACAGCTGGAAAAATCATTGCTGCCTAACTTCCCTCCCTCCAGGCCATCTACAACACCCATCTTACCAGCAAAGTGATCAAGATTGTGGACAACTCAACCCCCCATCACACAGCCTCTTCACCCTCCTGCCATCTGGTCTCCATTTGAGCTCCACCAGACACTGCTGAGTCATGGCTGTCACGGGACGTTGAGCTCTCTCCACTCTCTCCCACCTCACCAAAATCCCCCCCACACACCTCTCCTCACACTCTCTCTCTCTCTCTCTCACACACACACACACACACACACACACACACACACACACACACACACACACACACACACACACACACACACACACACACACACACGTATATATGGTAGTTATTTATCCTGACACCTTTTGTATGTCTTTGTACTCTTCAGTAGTTTTGTACCTGTTTTGTTTTTAAACACCTGCTGTCCTGTTGTATGCAATACACCCAAAATGTAATCGGTTACTTTATATACATACAGAAGTTGGTTAAGTATATAAATGTATATTTAGTCCAAAAGCGTGCATAGCTTTATATTTCACAGTGAAACTTCAGTATTTAAATCATCATGTCTGTTACAATCCCCCTCCCCTAACTTAGCTCGTAGCCAATGAGACTGAACACAAACAGGTCAAGAGCTGCAAAAACACATGTTCAATTCATTGAAAAAAAAAAACAAACAAAAAAAAACGGTAGACAAACCATGTGACCAACCTAGGAGCTGAAACATACAAAAAAAAAACAAAAAAACAAAACAAAAAAAACCCTAGCTAAATAAAAGCCCACTCCCAAACTAACTAAATACTGGTGGGCCAGCCAAAAAGAACAAAAGAAAGGGAGCCACCACTGTCCAGTCCACATGGGGCCAGCGGAACAGGGTTCTCCCCTCTACCTTTACATAAAACAACTACAGCCAAAACCATGAAAAATAAAGCCACGAAAACTAGACCACTGGACCCACCAGGAACTAAAGAGGAAGAAAACCAAAATGCCTGCACAAGGTCACACACAGCCACTACCAAGATCCTCAGCTACTTCGGCAGCACTTCCTGCTGCTGCCAGGCCAGGCCAGGCCAGGCCAGAATGAGGAGTGAGTCAGCTGCAGTCCCCTCCCCCTCTTTAAAGTTTCTGATTGCTGTTAAGAAGGAGGCAGACACAGAATGGGGGGGGGGGGGGGGGTCACATCAGCTCGTTCAGCCAATGAGAATACGGATTTTCAGAATCACATCAGCTGGTTCAGCCAATGAGAGTACGGATTTTCAGAACGCGGGAAATTCAGCAAAAAGGGGGCGGAGTAGCAGCCACGTCCGGTCGCTAACAGTGACGGAGGAGACGGCCATCAGCAGCATCAGCAATGAGCCTGTGGGTTTTCCACGCAATTTCAAGAAGCAGGTAAAAATACATTTATAGGCTGTTTTTAAAGAGAAAGTGTGTGTCTGTGGTATAGATTGTAACACACACAGCAGTGTTCACTTGGATAAGCTGAACAATCCAGGTTAATAACTTTGAGCTGTTCTCCAGAAAACTGAAATTCAGTAGTATTTCAGTGGTTATTTCTTTATATTTGAGAACAAGAACATTTCCGTCAGAGTTTTGTATGTAAATGCAGCTCAAGTGTGAAACTTCAACTTGACTTGTGTGTATTATTTGGCTGGATTGTGAGGGTTAAGTCCTCATGTTTTACGACATGTTATATATTGCGCTTTTATGTGAGAGAGGGGAGTTTAGAAAAGGGGGTCGGTAAAATAAGTATCGTCTATTGCCTGGGTGGAGACTTAGAGAGCCATGAGAATATGACTTAGCTTTTACACACGTGTTCAGACAGTTTTGCCATAGTCAGTCAGGGTCGCCTGTGTTGTGGGTGTGTCCCTTCAATGGCTCCTCCTGTTTGAGCAGCATTGTTCTGGACCCGGCGGCTCGACACTCAGCGTGTGACAGCCATTGAAAACATTGACACTGGCTGGTATCCCTTGCTCTGCGACGATGATGATGATGATAAAGGGTTTATTGACAACGTTCGCCTGTCTTATGTCGGCACGGGTTGCTGAAACCGTTGGTAAGTTGGTAGCCATCAGTCAAGCTGCATTAACGTTAAATCTCATCGGGCTGATTTAAAGCTGTTTTATAGCTCAAACTTGTCAGCATAAGCATTTTTCAGGGTTTCTAAATTCGATGTGAAGTTGTTGGCGAATGCTGACAAGTTTACAGCATTGCTGAAAACCTTTTGACCAATACTAACAACTTTAGCGGGCAATAGCGTTGCTAACGTTAGCTGTAGCTGCACGGGCAGTGTTCCCATAGCGCTGTCATATTAGCGCCAGATGTGACAGGCTGCCGGTTATAAAGTAGCTGCGGAAACTGCTATAACATGTTGTTTAATCCGACTGTGACGGTATTTCAGTGAGGATCAGGAGCAGATTCAGGACTTTTGGGGAAACTGCGTTTCGATGTGTTTGTGTTTTGGAGCGACGTATATTACTGACGTGATGGAGTCCTTCAGGTTGTGGCTACTTTGGCGGTGCAGATACGCTCCTGAAGAAACTGCATAAAAATACTTTAAATAACATGGTAACACTTCAGATTATGGCCCGCGAGTACAGCGTCTTTCTACCCAGTGCAGATTTTTTTTTAACAATTGATCTGTCCAGTATCTTTTTTCACGCATGCATGTACGTGTGTGGAAAAATCTGTGAAGTTAAGCAATAAGGAGATAACAATCTGGAAACAAAGAATGATTTATACTGCAGGTATTGGCTCTCTTCGTATTGTAATATTAGTTAAATAGTGCAGTTTGATCATTACTGAGCAACAAAGCTAGAAGTTTGGGTAAGGATGGGGTAATGAGTTGTGTGCATGTATGAATCTGCCCTGATTTATTTCAAAATGAACACACAGTACTTCCAGTGGACTTATGGTAAAATAGTCCTACATATCTTACAGGGTACAGCAGTGACTTGACAAGTGAAAACTAGTGTTCATTTAGCAGCCTAGGCAGTTGTAGAAGATGATGGATTTTATGTCTGGTCACAGTATAAATGTCCTGAACATTAAAGGATGCAGACACTGCAGCAATGGAATGATAATAATATTGGCTATAGACATTTTAAGACAAAATAATGTTCCAAAGGCAGATGATATGATAAAAAGGCAAGGGCATGAGCACAGAGGAAATACAGATACAGATATCTTTATTTATCCCCGAAGGGCAATTCAGTTTCTACAGTCCACCGACCACATATATTCATTCATTCATCTCTACAGTCATCATCAGTGACAGAGGTAACGATAAATGACACATGGGGAAGTACTTAAAAAAAAATAAAAATACAAGAATAAAAATATTTGAATAAAACAGAATAAATACAAGAATAAAAAACACAGGAATAAAAACAGGAAAAGGTACGAGAATAAATAAGTGAATAAATAAAGTGCCGAGAGAATTTCACATAATGAAGACAATAGAATGAAGTGAATAAGATCAAATTCATTGGAATAAAACATATCAAACATTTCCAACAGCTTTCATGAATATAAGTTTATAAAGAGATTTGAAAGAAGCCAGAGACTTTGTATGTCTGAGTTGAGTAGACAGTTGAGTACAGATCCATAGGGCTCTAATAAAAGCCTGATCACCTTTTTAATCACAAAGTGTGACCTGGGAGGAACCAGCAAGGATTCATTCCAGGATCTGAATGGTTGTGAGGGTACATGCTAGTACAATAACTGTATCATATTGCACAATATGAAAATTAAAATGACACAAAAGGCAATGGATGATTTCTCACTTCAAGAATCGGCACATCTATTCCAGGTGTTGACTAACACAAAACAACTCGCATCCAAAAGTGAGCAGACCTAATGTCCAAACCACAGGCAAACATCTCTCTTTAATGTCAGTGGTGGACGTTAGTTTGTGACCGGTGTGTGGTTCTCAAGGATGTCACGTGCAAGGTTATTAAAGATACTAAGTTTGAGTTCACTTTAAGTTCCTCCTAGGAACCTCCTTTAAGTTCCTGCATGGTAAATGGACTGTATCTATATAGTGCTTTTTTAGTCTGACGACCACTCAAAGCGCTTTTACAACACAAGTTTGCATTAACTCATTCGCACGGCGGCAAAGCCATCTGCTCATTCCAAGTGTTATCCATTCACACACTCACACACCGATGGCATGGCATCGGGGACAATTTTGTGTTTCTGTATCAAGGAGAGGCATTGAACCACCATCCTTCTGATAAATGGACTATTGCTCTACCTCCTGAGCCACAGTTCCTCTGTCCTCTGTAATAGTCCCTTTAGTCCCTCCATTATTACCCTCCTGTTGACTGACTTCACATCTTATTCTCTTGTACAAACATTATGCATCAGTCTGTATGGTGCTGGTACACTGTCACTTTACAAATAACTGAAAGAATTATGTTGCTCATCATTGGCTGTAATCAAAGCTGTATCAAAAAGATCATCGTTTGACATTTTGGAGATGTAAAAGAGTTCTGTTCAGTGTGGAGAATTGCAGATGTACAACACGCTTGTTGGGTTTATCAAACCATGACAGGTGATCCATTTATTCAGCAAAGAAGAGCTCATCAACATCAAACCTGTGTGTTAAAATGACTGGAAAGTTGTCTGTCCTTCAGAGGTGTCAGGTTGTGTAAATGTGATATTTGTTTCTTCAGGAGAGCCTCGGGCCATTTGCCCGAATCCAACAATCAAGGCAGTGGAAGGTGAGAATGTCGATCTTCTGTGCTATCTGGATCCCCGGGTCAGCGTGGTGGATTATGCAATGGATTGGAAAAGAGAGGTGGGGGACCGCAACAAGGTGGTCTACTCCTATCGAAATAAGCAGGAAGATCGTAAATTACAGATGGATCAATACAGAGGCAGGGCAACTGTCAACCATGAAGACCTGAGAGGAGGAATCCTGACACTGCAGCTCTCCTCAGTTCAGCTGGCTGACAGTGGACCATACAGATGCTTTGTCTCAAAACTGTTCACCAGTTGTAATGTTACCCTCAATGTTGGTAAGTACCATGAATTTAATACAGTCTATTTCAGGTACTAAAAACATTTGTCAGAATTGGGGCTATCCTAATCAAGCTTTTGACCCAGATCCTCATTTATGCCCTTAATATTAGGAGTCAGATCTGATGATTATATTTGATTCATCCTGAAAGAGTGTGTGTGGCATGTTCACTGAAAACATTTTTATCTTTTTTTGACAGTAACCAAAGACCAGCAGAACGGGACAAAGAGACGTGATTCCAGCACAACCAGACCTGCACTGAATGAGCTGAACGATCCAGGTAAATGACTCTGAGCTGTTCTCCAGAAAACTGAAGTTCAGTAGTATTTCAGTGGTTATTTCTTTGTCTTTGAGTACAAGAAGATTTCCGTTAGAGTTTTGTGTGTAAGTGCAGCATTAGTGTTTCAGGTTTCTTGTTCATAAATAAGCTGGATGGTTGAAAACTCATATCTTCAATGTCCTGATAGCCGGAGGAAAATTATTCACACATTTGAACTTTGCTGTGAGAGAGAGGCTGAGGTAGAGGGGTTGAGTGAAAAGTTGGGGGTCTAGACTCGTTTAATTGAGTCACTCGTCTACTTACTCCTTTCCCTCAAGCCTGTGGTTTGGCAGGAGTCCAGCCTCAGTCCAGCTTACAACAACATCAATGAACTGTTCATGATATTTAAGCAGGCTGCAGCAGCTGATGTCATGTTAGCAGACACAGAAGCCAAAAAGACCTAGCCTCCAACACCACGCATGGCAGCTCTTTGTAGACACAGTTTATCGAGTACCCGAAAAGTGTACCTACCTGTATTAGTATGTAGTATTAACCTCACACAAAACTTCAACAAGACTGTGAATGACCTGAGAGACAAGCCGAGGACTTTTCACTCCATGAAAAGGAACATCAAATTGGACATCCTAATCACACTCTGGCTGGAACTGTTGTTCATAGAACCTATTTCCCTTTTTAAGGTTGTGAGATCTGGTGTACACAAGAGTTTCCAAAATAGGGCAAGCACCATATAAATCCTTTCTCCAAAGACGCCAAATAATGATTCCCACTAATCATCAAAATTCAAAAGAGAGCATTTAAGTTTAGTAATAACGTAATAGAAAGTCATCCTCACATACTCCATAGCAAAGCCATCTAGAAAGGTGTCCCCTCAGCTAGCTGGTTCAGGGACTCTGCTCTCAAACACCTACAGAGCCCACAGAGAGGAAACCCATTGGACTGAATCCAATTATTAGAATACAACAAGAAAACTGTTTGACTTTGGAAAGAATCAGGCAAAAACAACAAACTCGAATGCTGAGAACACACAGGGGCAGAATATCTCATGGCTGACCACAAAACTGAGGAATTCCCTAACTCGGTACAGACTCAGTGAGCACAGCCTGGCCATGAGGAGCGGTCGCTATAGACAAAGATGGCCTCAAAAATAAGAGGGGCTGCACTTTTCAGCTTCCTGCCAACTGAAACATTCGAGACATGCACATTCCACAGCCACCCAAAAACACTTAACCAATGACTTGCAACTTCCATATCGACTGGGTGAAATGCAGCAACGTGCAAACACAGACAGCAAAAGAAAAAGGTCGTCCCGTGGAGGAGAAGCAGCGTAAAGACAGCAAAGCATCCATGTTCCTACACTGACTGTCTACACTGTGCTGCCTTCCATGCAAACACACACATACACACACACCCAACTCCAGAGAGAGTTGAGAGGGGCATACTGCTAAGGGTGCAGCTTCAATCTCTCTGACACACAGACACACACACGCACACACACACACACATACACACACACACACACACACACACACAAAGCAGAGAAGCCCATCTAGAGGCAGAGAGGAAACAAACTGTCACAAGGAAACACAGCGGCATGTTTTATGAGCTGTTGGCAGAGAGGGAGAGATCAGCAAACGGTGCCTTATCACTAATCTGAATATGGTCTGCCCTGTCATTTTATGTGACACATGAGAGCATAAAAGGCATATGATTGTCTTAAGATAAAGGGCTATATGCTTTGATGCAGTGGAAAAGTCTGTAGGTAAAACTAAATTAGCCTGGGTAAGTTGGTGCGGCTAACAGCCGTTGGGGCACCTGCAATGTGTGGAGAAAAACAGGACTAGTGAAGGAGAAAAAGCGAAAATGGCCACACACCTCCCATGACTTATCATCGCATTATCCACCAAGAAGCTCTGTGTGGAAAGGTTCTGGAACTGGATGATATAATGACCACGGTCATGAATACAGTGAACTTCATTCGGGCGTGTGGCTTGGCTGGCAGCATGGAGATGTGCCGTACCATAAAGAAGTAAGGCTAGGGTTAGGGTTATAGAAATTGCTGTTTTCATGCAATGTAAAGGAAAGCTGTTGCACAGATCTCGCATCACCGATGACAACCTCCACACTGTTTTGCGGATCGCTACAGCACAAGACGTAAAGCCAGATATTGACGGACTGACCTTGGGAGAACGGTGTCAGACAACAGGCCAGAGAACAAATAGATGTCTTTGCATACAGCGCAGTAATTTCACTTTCAATAAGTGCTACCCAAAGGTCTGCCTGACGTTGCCTCTCATAAAGGTCTCTCCTCTCTATGGGGCGTCGCACTCACAGTCACAGTTCTCAAGTCCAGCAGCACATGTTTAGACAGCATTAAATCACATCTGATAACTTGCTTCTCATGTAACGTGATAAGTGTAATACAGTTCATCAGAGAGCATTGGACTGCTGACAGTTATTTGCTCTTTGCACAGCAGAAATGTTAGCAGATTAGAGGAAGAAGACAGCCCCATCTTCTTAATTTCTGGTGGCTTTGTCTGCCTTTTGAAGTCCATAAGAGGGTGGCGTATGTGCGAGGTCTGTCACCATTATTACTAGTTGAACTGTTTGTGTTTCATTCCTGTGCAAACCACAATCTCAGTTCCATCCCCTCCACTGTATTAGGGTGGAGGCAGAGATCGTAGGTGCTGATAGCTTAAAACCCGGACAGATAAAATGGTCTGAGAGGTTGATATCAGGAAGGATAAGTTAGTCAAATTGCAGGTTTTGTAATTTGGGTGAACTGGCCCTCTAAATCCTGAGCAGTATGTTAAATTGGTTACTCATTATCCTCTCTGACTTTCATTCTCTCAGATGGTGGAAACTTGACGCCCGTCATTGCTGTTCTTGCCTCCAATGCTGCTGTCATCATCATCGTCTGTGTTCTGGTTCTGATGAGAACTTCGTGTAAAGCCCTGGTGTGTGATCCCCCCCCTTCTCCCCCCGTCTGACTGAGAAAGTTGACCATCCAGATCCTTGTTACCTCTGGTTGGGGTTTTAGGATTTGTTGAGCTCACACAAAGAAAGCCTGCCTGTGTCCAACCTGCTTTGTAGTACACCTCGTTGAGCTGAGCTCAAATGTTATGGATTTGAATGTCACGGAAATATTTTTAGATGAGCGTTTGCACTTGCGGTGCACATCAACTTCCTTTAAAAATAATTGCAAGCTGCTTTCCATGTTGTCATTGAGTGTGGGGAGACTCAGGCAGCAGTGAGCAAAAAGCAGAGCTGTTAAGTGGCTTTGAACTTTTCAGGAAGGCTGACCTGGAGCTGGATGAGTAGCTCTGGGTTTGATACAGTGAGTTCACATGGATGGGCCGTACATGTATGTATGTATATGTATTTCTACTGTGTGCTCACCAGCGACTATGTGCCTGAATATCATGATTGTGATATCTCAGGAACGCCTTCAGGGAGTTTCTTCAAATTTAGCGCAAATTCAAATAGAATGTGGTTGCCAAAGGTCACTATAACCACACAAAGCAGGTCTGTAGCTGTCACTCAAGAATTCACACACTAATTATGACAAATCACACAGGTATCTCAGGATAAAATGTGATGAGATTTTGTATCGAAAAGGTCAAAGGTCAGCTTCTGTGACATCATAATGTTCTGCAGAAACACTTTTCTACTCATTTTTTAACAGTATAACTCAGGAACAGAACAGGAGACTGATCATATTTCACATTTGGTCAGATACTGAATTGGTGACACTAATCTTGGCTGTCCACCTTCAAACTGTGGATCTTTAGATCTTCTGTGCTGCCTGGTTGACGATGTGTGTGAAGCACCCACATTTTACAATTTGTAGATTCTTCGCAGCAGCATCCATATTTGAAGTGTTGTAACCCACCACAAGCTCAATGGTTCTGCTGATGTTGAGCTTCAGGTGAGGTTGTTGCACTATGTGAGGAAGCTGTCAGTCCTCTGGACTCCTCTGTATAAATAGTCTCTAAGTGAAGACAGCATGTTTCTCACTGGAAATTATTCACTGGAATCATACAAGTCAATATACTGATGATTTCCATTTCACCAAAAAATACACTGAATACCCTTTCTTTAATTATTATTATTTAATCCTTAGTCTTCAGTACACATAAGTCTTGACAGATGTGGATGTAAGCTGGAACTTATTTTTGTCCATTATTTGTGTCTTATTTTTCTCAGCACTATGATGACTTTAATCAAAGGTGTATATATATATATATAAATTCCGATCCATGCTTTAATTCTGTCCGTCCTTCATCATCATAACTAACAGCAGATCACAGATTTGTAACAAAACTGGTGACTGGTGTTAGAAATAGTTATGATAAATAAAAGTTGTGTTGTAAAAATGAGTAATCACATCTGAACACTTGGCTTCTGTATTGGGTTTGTTTTCAAATGAAAGTTGCTTTTTTTAAATACACCACTACTCTTTTTCTGTGTCAAAACGTCTCAATAAATCAAGTCAATGTTGTGAAAACACTTGAGTAAAAGAACTTTTGTTAATCCAACTGACAGTTTCATGTAATAATAGTTTTGCGCTGACTGTAATCTGACATCATATTTACAAGCTGCTGCTTCATCTGAGATAACTGGCAACATGGGGAATCCAGCATGTGACAAATACTTGAATTCATCAGTAACTCCAGGAGGAATTGGTCAGTACCCAAACCTCAAGGAGGAAGTATGGGTCATCGCAGGGAGAAAATGATGATACAGTGAAAGGTGCCATTTAATTCAGTCACAGCCAAAGAAACAATGACACATGACTCTCTTCACAGCTCACATACTGCTGCTGAGTGTTGTTCACTTGATATTCATGCCAATAAAACACACCGCACTGAAAACTGACCTGAGTGATGTGCGCGCAAGCAAATAAAAGACTCATCAGATTGTCTTAATGTTTCTACATTTTCACTGAAATGATGAAAACATATTCTCACATTCACACATACACCTCCACCTTAATATTCATGGAGTTTCATTGCAGGTGCTCACAGCTTCTTGTGGGTCATCAGACTTAGTAAGTGTATAGTGGTTGCTGCTGTAAACATTTGTTCCCCTCTGTCCTTGCTCGAGATGGCTTGAAACTTTGCTTGACCAACATGACCATTATATTCACTAATCAGAATTCACGTGCAACAAGCCAAATCGACCTAAATTCCATTTCCTTCTGAATGTCCAAACACAAAACATGTTGTTTTACTTTTTGACATCTAGTCTTCCGGGCGTGTATCAAATGCAGACTGCTGTCCTGTTTGCTGAAGATGAGTGTTGCTTTTATGTGGAATCCCCCATTCCGTCCTGACCCAGTCACTCCGCCTCCTTCGCGTTATAAGTGTTACTGCTCAGCGCTGCACTCCGCAGAGTGCGCGCACTGAGGAGCAGCAGGGAACATCTACCGGCTTAACTATGAGGATTTTTGTGACTTTTCTCAGTCTTTTACCATTTATTAAACTTATCACGGGTAAGTTTATTCTTCATTATCATCATGATTCATCTTCACTGTCAGAATTCGCGTTTTATCCATGTTCTTTTTTTCTTCTTTTTTTTACTTGCAGGGAAATATGGTTTTTGATTTAACATCGTGTATTGTTGGTGGTTTTATATATAACTGTGTATACAGACTTGCGCGTTTTGTTACCCTGCCTGTGGCTTATGTAGATAGTTTTCTGTGTATTTTACCTCTTTTTGCTCAGCTATGACTGTTTCGATGTGTGTAACACTGAGAACAACTTAAACCAGAGTCAGATTATATGCATGAATATTTTTCTCGTCTGTCTATGGTCGCCTTTACTCACATCCTAACGATAAGATAATCACATAAACTTGCACAGCAAGTGAATACCAGTGACTGCAACTGCTCAGTTTAAACCAAGAAATAGGTTTGCAAAAGGCAACCTGTTTCATTCAACACATTTTTTTTTCTTTTTTGATATAGTATATCCAGAGAAATGGGAGATACGTTTCCCAGGGGTAGTTCACACCACAATGAAAAACCACAACACTTCGCGTTCTACTACTCAAACAGGAGTTCTCACCTCTCTTTTTCTGACAGGTGGCCAGCCATCCACATTCTGTCACGTTTCAACTTCATTCCGGGTGGCGTTTTTCTGACAGGGAAGTGGCGTTCTTCTTGTGCATTACGGCTTAAAAAACGCCGTAAAATGTGAAAAAATGGCGTCTCCTACGCCGTAATGAAGTTGAAACGTGACTGAATGTGGTGTATTTCTGACGGCTTGCCATAGATGGACAGCGCGTGTAGGTTGTTGTACAGGCTGTGGAAGGCGCGCGCTGTACTGTACAGCGCTGTACTGTACAGCGCGCGCCTCAGCGGCTGGCAGAATTGTATTTACATGCTGTGTTTGTTTCTCCAGGACAGCGTCGAATAGTTTGTCCTACTGAGCCAATCGAGGCAACAGAAGGCGATGACGTGACGCTTCAGTGTGATCTGGACCCCCCGGTCAACGTGGTGAATTATACAGTGGATTGGAAAAGAGCTGACCTCAACAAGGTGGTCCACTCCTATCGACATAAACAAGATCATTACAATCCACAGATGGCTCAGTACAGAGGCAGGACAACTTTCAGCCATAAAGAGCTGAGCTCAGGAATCCTGCGCGTGCGGCTGTCCTCAGTCCAGCCGTCTGACAGCGGACCTTACAGATGCTTTGTCCCGGCATGGAGAGCCGGTTGTACCATTGTCCTCGTTGTTGGTGAGCACCGTGAAGCTAATTCTGTAGAACTCAGACGCAAAAATTAAAAAGTACAGCAGCTGCTTTTCCTGCCTGTTAATGTCTTAGTAATGACATTATCATTAGCCGCAGCCAAAGCTTTGATCCAAAAGTTTCCCATTCCCCGTTTCCAGTCTCTGTCCTAAGCTAAGCTAACCAGCTGCTGGCTGTAGTTTCATACTTTAAGTACAGACATGAGAGTGGTACTGATCCTCTCTATTTGTCTCAGGAGTCTTCTGTCTCAGCGACCCCTGTGGGCACAGCCATGTCACTTTTGTCTAACTGCAACATTGTTGTCACGTGAAACAGCAAAAAGAAACCAAGAAAAGACGGAGAGTGACACATCCAGTACAGCAAGACCTCTGCTGGTAGAAGCAGCTGGGACGGACAACCCTCGTTCAGACGGTGAAAGCAGGAAGCCTGTCCATGCTGGAGCCATTTCCTCTGTTGTCTTCTTTGTCCTTGTTGTGGGTCTGCTGATGACTGGAATCATACGTAAGTTAAAACACAAACTTCTGCTCCACAGCTTTTTATTAGCAACCGTTAACGTCCTGAGGGGTGTTAAATGAAGCAGGATTACCAGTGAACCCAGGCTGAGATCAGTGAGCCAGGCTTGTTTTCAGGAAATCGTTTCATGTTAGGGGACTTAAATAAGTCCGACCTGACAGTTTAGTCTTCAGGCTTAGCTTTAGCTCATGTTGAATCAGTGTTACAATGACTCTGACAGACTGAGAGTTCCTCTTTAGTGTAACTTTTTGCTGTCTATGCTGTTTTTAAATGCGCTCCGATCAAAATACAGCTAGAAAAATGACCCGTGGCTGCAACCTCAAAAGGAGAAATGTAGTTTTGTTCACATGTAAAGCCAAGTAACAATTTAACAGGTAGAGAGCTGAAGGGTCTGATAGTTATCTTTGTTGTTGAATAGTATGTTTCATCTACACGTCCATTGTCAGTGCCAGTTATACAAATAAAGTCCATAATGTCCATAATGTCATAATTATAAACAGATTGCAGCAACAAATGAGGAAAAAAAACAGCTGCTCTGACACTGAGCTCGCCGCTGGTCTCCAACATGCTGTCAAATGTTCTTTCACTTTCTCTCAGATGCGATCAGTGCTTGATGTCTCACATCTGTTTCAAAGTAAAACTAATAATCAAAAAAATGACTTCCTGTGTCTTCTCATAAACACTTTTCCTCGACCTTGATGGAAAACATTATGAGGTCCGGGACAGGTGTATGTACAATAGGCTATGTAATTATGTGATGGTGGATGGGTCTGCAGGGCTTGCTTGTGCGACATCCTCTTTCATAAAGAATGGTCCAGCATAGCCTATGCTAAAGGAGACAAGAAAGGAAGCAATGAGACTTCTTTCCACAGTGACCAGCTCTTATCATGGCTGCCACTAAGGTACTTTCTGGGTCATTTCACTCAACTAGGAACCTTCCTCAGCTAAAAAGGCTATTCAACCGCAACCCACGACATGACTCACATTGGCTTGAAACCAGCTTTGTGAAACAGACTGATCCTGGTTCAGTTTGTTACGTGAATTCATGGCACATTTATGAAACACTCCTCTCCTTTGCTTTTAGGAAAACCAGAGCAGATATCGGGCAGTTAACACCAGTGTCCTTTAATAAGTGTCACAAACTTCTTGTCTTTCTCTCAGAGAGTCGTTCGAAGAGACTCAAAGGGAGGGAGGACCAAAAACCAGAGACGGCAGAAAACGGGCTTGAGATGCAACAGCTGAACACTCAAGCAGCAGAGGGGGGTGAGGACCTGGAGAGACCTGCAGAAAATGGCTTGAGAAGCATTTTCTGCTTCAAGTGATGGTCAGCGCTCCAGCTGCTGTTCATCCCCTCAACAATCAAAAGTTTGACCAAAGTATTTAATGCACAAACAACGGCTAAACCTCTGAATGGACCAGTGAAGGTGCTGCACACCACAGACACACCAGCAATATGACCCCATTTGGTCTAGATTCACAGCGTTAGAAAAGGAACTTTTCTTCTGAGCCAGTCAACAAAATGCCACTAAAAATATTCACAATTGAATCAAAGTGGGACCAACCATTTTCTATGCATCAGTAAAATAGGAGGAAGGCCTGTCACTCACCCCCACTTCTGACCTCTGGGCCCAAATATGCAAAATATTTTTCACATTCCTAAAAATACAAATATGCAACTTGTATTATCTATAAAGAATGCAAATAAGTACGTCTGAACGTCTGTAGCAAAAAAACTTACTACAGACGTTCAAGTTCACCTTAGGATGAAGTCTAAAAAGTTTTCATTCCTCTAACCTTTCCTGTAGCGCCCTCATCTGGTTTATGGTTGGTTTATGACTAAAGACTTCCATGACTAATAACATTCACATCAGTGTGCCTTCATACAGCTGCTGGCAGCTGTAGACGTACTCTGCAAAATCTGCTCACATTGCATATTTCACCTGAGTGTAGAAACCAGACAGGGACCGCGTTTCTCTGTAGCAGTAATAGTGAACAAACCCACAACACTTTTCATTGATATTGTCAGTAACAGTGTGCCTTAACCTCACTGTGAGGCTGGACTCAGCTCTGAACTTTTAAAGTTACATTGCAACAAAAGGAGGGCAGCTTTCCATCACTTGAATAACATTACATCAAGAGTAAGAAGACTTGAATCTGCAGGCAGCTCTGAGGAAATGGTTCATGCATTCATCTCAGACTGGTCAGACTACTGTAAAACTCTCTGCTGGCCTCCGTCCTCATTCATAAAACTGTTCATATCTGTGTTTGTGTCAGAACGTTGTGAGACTGTTTCACATCGTTGAGCAGGGCTGCTGTATGATGATGTGGGACTTTTTTGCACTGACTTGAAAAAAATGGTTTACATCGACAACATCCAGTCATTTGTGAAGTGGATATCAGTGTTGATGTCTTTTGAACTTTCTTGAATGTGTTTTTTCTTTCATTCATCACTTTTTGCGCTTTCAAAATGTCATAATGAAATAAATGTTATTTATACAGCATCATACTGCCATTGTCATGTTTGTGGTATCTATCCCTGCAGATAATTTATGGGCCCAGGTTTTTAAGATATCTTCCTCCACGTCAAAACAATGAAGGTTAATGAAATTTTAATATCCATGTCTAATTAATGTCAGCATATACAGAGCTAACAGACAAGTATAAGCAAGTGCATTTACTAATAATGTTTGTTGCTCTATATTGTAACTTTATATTATCCTATACTGTGGAAGTATTAAAATCCTTTAAAGTAAAAGAAGTAATACCATATGTAAAAGAAGTTAATTACAAGTAACAAGTAAGCACGTAAATGTGCTTCAAGTACATTAAAAGTACGTGTTATACAACAGATTAGCTCTTGTCAGTGTTATATTATGGGAATATTGTCAGTCACCCACGTCTGTTTAAGCATCATTGTCATATTGTAGATAATCCCATTATGTTGCATGTCTTTTTTGCATAACCGTAATCAACAACTGTCAAATGTTATCAAGTTGAAGTGGGAAGTAGCAAATACTTCCAGGAGGTTGAATGTAACTGTACTGAAGTTCTGTACTTGTACACGATTTTGAGGTACTTGTACTTGGATTTCCTGACACTTTACTTTTATTATCCACCCACAGTTTAATTTTCCCAGATACACATATGTGAACTTTGAAATACACTTTTAATATAAAACGTATCTTATTACCCAATAAATTACTGTAGTTTAAACTATTATGAAGCAGCAGTGGAGCAAGAAGTATTCAGATCTTTTAAAGTAAAAGTAATATTGTAACATTTTAACAGGACTCTGGTCCGAAAACCTCGCCGCGTTACTGATGCAACAAAACAACACTGAGTTCCCGGGAAAATTAGATTCCGCCAAAATAGCGTTCAACTCAAACTCCCGCCACAGGCCTGCCGGCTTGTCATCTCTGACGTAACGTCCGCCTGTACTCTGAGCCAATGATCACCACGGAGGCTGTTGCCATGGCCAGGAAGCGGACCAATCAGAGAGCAGCGGCGGGAAACTCAGCTGATCGAGGCGGAGGTAGAAGACATTTGGCGCAAGGCTGAGGTCAGAAGAAGACAGACAGAAGCAGACGCAGAGAGGACTTCAAGACAAGCAAAAACACGTAACATCGAGCTGGGAAGACTTCTTTGAACTCGTTGGAAAGGTAAACTCACCAGCAACACGTTCATTTAAGTGTGAAGACGTGAAATATTTTGTTCATCGTAGCCGGAAGAGAGTCCGGCTCTGCAGCGGAGTTGAGTCATTAGTTTGTCTTGATTAGCCTCTTTTTCACGTTATGTATCGACAAACTTTTCCCTCAGAGTGATTTTCATGTTAACACGATGTGGTTTAGGTTTAAGCTCAGTCATGCTCATGCTGAAATTGAGGTTTTTGTAATGAAGGCGCCGCCTTTGGACCTCAGCTGTGTTGGCGCCATTTAACAAGCTCACTGTATTGTTTGTTCTTCGGGCCTTTAAACATAAAGATAAACCTAAGAGAAGGATTTCTTAACTTTAACAAACGTTAAAACATGTTACTCTAAGTAGCATCTTACATGTTTCGGGTAATCTGATGTTTAACATTGAGTCATTTTGATTTATAGGAACCAAATTCGGTGAAACTTTATTGTAATCTGTCATTTACATGTGAGAGCAGCCACACGTGGAAAACCAGGGTTAGTCACATGAGATGAAACACGTTTAGAGGAGTTTTTATAATTAAGAGTATAACTGGACAACAACAGCCACTGTAAGCAACCTAGAAAAACTTTAAATCCTCGTTAGCAGCCACACCTTTGTCTCAGTCTGGAGAAAAATCAAACCATGCTGTAATTTATATTCAGGAAGTAGGAAGTATCTGGTGGTCGGTACTGATGGATCACCGTTCTTTATGTTCCAGGTTAAACACAAAATGCCCAGCACACGCTCCCGGGGCCAGGCTCAGCCCACGCTGCCGTTCCCTCGCCGCAAATCCTGCAGAGTTTCCTCTCGCTCAAAGACGCCACAGCTGGAGCAGCCTCCAGCTCCATCGCCGACCAAACCTGAACCCCAACGCCTCGCCCTGACCCGGATCGGACCGCTTTCTCCAAGACGCCCCGAGGCCCAACCCACACCGCCCTCACCTGCTGGTCTTCAGCAGCGGTTTCCACTCAGCCCCAGAAAGCGTACAGGTGAGGCTCCGTACAGGAAGTGGACCCCATGTCCAGTATTTTCTCTCTTCACCAGACTGTGTGGGGATTACACACCTTAATGGCTGCGTAGGTTGTGTAAGCAGCATCTCACCCTCAGTTATCTGCCTGATTCGAGTTACTCCACACTGATTTCACCTCGGAAATTAATCAATGCTGTATCTCATCTGTCAAGGTGACGACAACGGCTGTAACCTTGGCGCCGGCCTGCTGGGTTCACCGCCGAAGCTGACCAAACCGTCTGCAGCTTCACCACGAAAACCGGGCTTCGATGAGAACTCACCGGTGTTAGCCCGGCGACAGCTGATCCCATCATCGCCACGTCAGCCGCTCTCTCCGACCGCCAGATCGTCCCCGAGGCGACAGGAAACGCCCGCCAGAAGCCCGGCCCGCCACAGCTCAGAGAAGAAGCTGCCAGTCGTTCGCCTCTTTGGAGAAAGTAAGAGCTTCATGACAGTTGCTGGTCGAGCGAGGCAACCATCATTTCTGCCAATGTGTGGTCCCTCAGTCATTTGACCAGCCGTAGCTGTCTCTGTCTCACGTCTGTCCAGCACACTGATCTTAGATTTGACTTCAGTCCTTCTGCTGTTCAGCATCATTCATCCTTTGGTTTCCACGTTTCTCCCCCAGAGTCGAGGTTCCAGGGCGTGAAGCAGGCGCTCCACACCGCCTTCCCCGAGCGGCTCCTGTCCCGGGAGGCAGAGCGGGCGTCCATTCGATCTTTCCTGGAGGAGAAGGTCCTACAGGGCCTCCCCGGCAGCCTCTACATCTCCGGAGCCCCGGGGACCGGAAAGACGGCCTGCCTCAACTGTGTGCTGCAGGACATGAAGGTGCTTTAACAGTGCTAGTAGAAGTGACAATAACAGACACTCGACTGTTTGTTATTGTTGTTGTCGTGTGTTCTTTGTTTAAAACGTGTCTTCTGTCCCGTCAGAACGAGCTGTCGTCAGTGCAGACGGTGGTGGTGAACTGTATGACTCTGCGGAGCTCCCACGCCATCTTCCCGCTGCTGGCTGACAAGCTGAGAGCACCTGGCGGACAGACTGGGCTGCGGAGGTTCCTGGCGGCCCCGGGGCCCACTGTGTGAGTAACCCGGCATAGATCCCAGGCTTACTTCCAGTAATTTCAGCATATAATTGTGTGAACTATTGATCATAAATTGAGATAATGAAAGAGTTACTCTGTCACACTTCGGAAGTGCTAAATTAACACACGTTTGTTTGTTTGATTTTATTTCGAACTGACCGCTTGACGTCTCTCTCGGGCCAGAGAGACCTGATTCATTCACGACAGAACCAGAGCATCCAGTGATAAATGAGGCTCACTGTCCGTCTTCCCTCCTCAGGCTTCTTGTTCTGGACGAGATGGACCAGCTGGACAGTAAAGCTCAGGACGTCCTCTACACTATCTTTGAATGGCCGTACTTGCCGAAGTCTCGCCTCTGTCTCGTCGGTAAGACACAGCTGCTAGAGCCTCCTGGACAGGAACAACATTTTAACTAACACTCATTTTCAGCTCTTTCTCTACATCTATTGTCTCTGTTGTGCAGAAAACGAACGATCGTATGTGAGACTTGAAACAGAATCAGTTTGTGTCCACGGCGTCTTCTTACATCTGGTGGACAGATGCACCGTGTTTGTGTTTGTCCTGTCAAGATGTCTGAGCCTTGTTGGTTTTGCAGGGATCGCCAACGCTCTGGACCTGACTGACCGCATCCTTCCCCGCCTGCAGGCCCGGCCTCACTGTCGCCCCCTGCTGTTACACTTCCCTCCCTACAGCAGGCAGGAGCTCACCGCCATCGTGCAGGACAGACTCGTTCAGGTAAGCAGCCGAGCGGGATGACTGTCACATGTTGCATTCAGACTTTTTTTTACGGGACTTGTGTTGATGTGTTTCACTGTCTCTCCTGTCAGGCATCAGCAGAAGGGATCATGGACGCCTCAGCGGTTCAGTTCTGTGCCAGGAAAGTGTCAGCAGTGTCAGGAGACGCCAGGAAAGCCCTGGACATCTGCAGGTAAGAGTTTCTGTCCATGTTTCTGCTGGTTAAACTCATCAATGACAATTTTTCCTTTCTCCGTCTTGTGATTGATTCTCCACGAGTTCATCTCTGCTGTTAAACCGCATCAGACCAGCAGCTGAATTTGTTCATCGGACTAATTTTCGTTTGTTTTCAGGAGAGCTGTTGAGGTTGTGGAGTCTGATGAGAGGAAGAAGGCATCAGACCAACAAGCTGAAACTAAAGGTGAGCGCTCAGTGATCGAATGCCTCTGGTCTGAACAAGAGTCGGCTGATTCGACACACGTGAACTAACTCTTCTCATCCTTTGGTGCATGCAGCGTCGCGGGTCAGCCTTCCTCAAGTAGCACGGGTGCTGTCAGAGGTGTACGGTGACCGGATGGCGTCTCAGTGCAGCGGCTCTGATGGAGAGAGTTTCCCCCTGCAGCAGAAGCTGCTGGTCTGCTGCCTGCTGCTGCTCATACGCAACGGAAAGAGCAAAGAGGTCGCCCTCGGCAAGGTGAGGCGCAGGCCCTGTTGTGTTTATATAGAGGACACAACAAAAAGCAGATGTGACTTTGCGTGATCCTGAGCAGGAGTCCAGGGAGGTCGCTGTGTGGTCTTAAGAGCTTTGTTATTCCTGCTGGCATATGAAAGTTAATCATGGTAGCAAAGTGGATTTAAATCTGTATTGACTGTAACCAAACCTGCAGCAAATGAAAGCCAAACTACTGTACGACAGACCACAATCTTTAGAGGTGACCTGAAGCAGTTGAAGCTGATGCTATTTTGAGCGTCCAGCAGGTGGCGCTGAAGCCCAGGCTGACTGCTGTTTTAAACACGCTAACATGGTGGGAAACTTGTGTTTCAGCTCCACGAGGTGTACAGTCGTCTGTGTGCCCAGCGGCAGGTGTCCGCGGTGGGTCAGGGCGAGTGTTTGTCCCTCTGCGGTCTGCTGGAGAGTCGAGGGATCTTCGCCCTGAAGAAGGCCAAAGAGGCTCGTCTCACTAAGGTACAAACATCAGTCGGCGTCCCTCTGTCACAACATTACATCACCCCACATCACCGTCAGCGGCTCCTGAGATGTTTTTACATTGACGGCCATTTCAGCCTGTCTGATGGGGGAGAGACGGGGTGTTTCAGAGGGTAAAAAGACACTGAAAGATAACTCTCATTACTCTGAGAATGAGAGAATAAAAGTAAACGAGACCAGAGCAGAAACTTTTTGTTCTCTAAACGCCTAAAGGTTACCCCGAGCAAGGTCAAGGAAACTGAATTTTTCATCAGATGTCGTTTTCTTTTAAACTTCTTGCTAAAAAAGCCGTAACCTTCCTTTCTTTGGTCATGTTTAAGATTAATATCCAGTCGATCGTTGCGGCTTTAGGTGTAGATCAGTTCAAATGAGCGATTATTTGATCCGAGCTAAAGTCGGGCGTTAAGCAGCTCCGCAGTGAATGTGATGGAGAGATTTCATGGTTGTGGTCTGTTGAAGATTGGAGGCCTTCGTCTGAAATGTGAATATTTGTTTCTTCCTGCAGGTGTTTCTGAAGATCGAGGAGAAGGACGTGGAAAACGCTCTGAAGGATCGAACCCTGCTGGGCAGCATCCTGGCTGCAGGGCTCCCCTCATGACCACATTTTATTTTTTTTTTTAGCTTATTTTCAAGTTGAACAAATGAAAATTTTTCAATGAAATATTTTATTTTTTATTCTCATTTTTGCTGAGAATTTGTACAGCTTTTTATAAATGAAAAAAAGTTTTTTGTTTTTTTTTACTTTTTTCTCTCATACTCATGTGGATGCTCATTTCTGAGTTGTTGACTAACGTTGAACTCAAATCATTTATGAGACGACAGCATTTGTTTCAGTTTGGATTTGAAACATTTCCATTTTTTATGCTGTAAATAAACAAACATGCAGATGTTTTAATGGACTTTCCCAGTTATTTCTGTGCAGATAAAGCAAACTGACGCCTGGTGCATGAAGGCCCAGCGTGAGCTGCTCTGTCCACCTGAACAGCCTCTGATTGGATTAAAGGGTTAACGGCGTCACTGCGGCGCAGGTCAGGCTGATTTTCTGTTCTGTAGAGCTTCAACCATCTGCTTTCTGACCACGACTTCACTGCTGCTTTGTCTTCTGTGGGTTGCTGGAGGCTGGTCCACAAAAAGAAAATAAAAAATGCCAACATAACAGCAGATGACTCCTCTGACAGCTGCTCATAAAACTAAGGATTCAAACATTGGGCCAGCAAGAAAAACATTAACTTCAAATATGATTTATTCACAGCAAAGTGGATGAAAATAGAGTTTGTTGTGCACGTTTTCAAATACAAATACAGTGACCAAAAATGTAAACAAGGTTGGAGATAAAATGATAAAATATTAAAACGTGTCATGTTCTGCAAATAAACCACACAGTCAGCTTCAGAGAAACAGCAAGCAAACGAGTCACGTTTCACAAACTCCTCACGTCCAGTAGCTTCTGTTCTTATCGTCCGTTTGGAGCTTAAACATGAGAGTTTCTGCTCGGCGGCAGTTCAGATTTGTTGCTTCAGCTTCCTTCCACCTGAGACACCTAACAATCATTACCATGTGATCCATAAGAAATAGTTCATCTGTTTACATTTAGGAATTCGGTCACTCTGCTGTACATAATGAGGATTTACTGGCTTCTGTCTCACAGCTGCTTCCAAATTTAGAAATCTTCAGAGTGAGACCAAATGTAATTTCTAACCATAAGCGATCGCAGCGACCTTTAACCTCTTCCACCAAACATTTCAATGTCACAGGACTTTACATCACAGCTGAAGATGCCAATGAATAAAAGGCATAACGCGTGAAATGAAGCATGTCATCTCAAATGTTTTCATTTGGTGGAATGATGCAGCCAAAAAAATAATAATTTTTTTCTTTTGAGGGGTTGGAACCAGCCAGCGTTGAACATACAGGTATTTTAATAACCTGAAAGCTGCTGAAGTGGACCAGAAGACGAAAACTGGCTTGTTTATTTTAAACATTTTCAAGAGAAAATATTCAACTGTTACTTTCTTTCAACAATTACTTTTCCTCCATTTTAAATCCCAAAATATGATTTAATTTATTGACCCCCCCCCCATGTCACATTCCCAGTGTTGGATCTTGATTTCTGTCCCCAGTAGAAACATGAACATCACACTGGACGCTTTGTCTCGCAGCCGAGTGAAACAAGACAAATGACAGTAAACAAAGAGTTGAGCACATTCAGAGTGACGAGGTTCAGTCGGTGTGAAGATGCTTTCAGTTTGCATCATGAAAATCAGCCCTCAGTTTGGGAGGCGGCGACGACAGCAGCATGTATTTACAATCTGAGGTTACATCAAACAGTCAGTTCACACTGTGCCGTCTGGAACGCGTCTCATCCCTTCACTGCGGATAAAAATCTGATTTCAGGGTTTTGAGCAGAAAAATGCGAAAAAGATTTATGTTACAGGTCCTGTAACAAACTGTCCTTTGGAGTAATTATCAATAAAGCTCCTTTTAAACCCAATTAAATATTCATTCGTTATCTATGAACTGTTTTACAAATGATATGGTTCTTTGTGGTAAATCATTAGAAACCACAGACGCTGATGTTGAAGCACATTCATTTCTTCGTAAATGTTTTGTTAAACTGGAACAAACTACTGAACATGTAAATTCAAAGCGTTACTGAGGCGCCACGCTGGGAGTAAATGCATCAGGCTATGCTTTAGCTGATGCCACTGCTCCCCCTGAATGTTACTCTCATGTCAATTTCATTATTGTTTGCTGAAGAAAACTGCAGGATTTCTGATGAAGCGTTGCAGTTATCATTTAAAACGTCTTTAAATTTAAAACTATAAGGTGTTTACGTTTGCATAATCAGCCTCTAGAAGTTAAGCTCAAATCCTCGTTATTTAATCTGTAGCAATTCATTGGTCCTACTGGTGAGCTGTCTGACATGTAGCGCGACGATAGCTGATTATTCCTCATTAAAACAATGTAAACCACAAGCTGCATCTCAATGTGCCAAAACCTGAAGAGAGACCAACTTAAATCTGAGATTAGTAGAAAGGTAGCATGCCTTAAATATAGTTTTTACTCACAAAATACCTTAAATACTCATTTTATTTGATAAATCTTGTGTTTTCTACGTAGTTTATTCTAATCTACAGTGGACGTCTGTAGATCCAAAATACTCAGATATCAAAAATACTCCGTTTTGGTCCTTTCTGCTGCCTCTGATTCAAACACTGAGTTAAAAATGCACAGCTGCCTTTAGAAAGAGAACTGAAAATGACTAAAAGTGTCTGATGAACAGCTAAAATAAAGCCCAGCAGTGCATCTGAGAGACTTTCATGCTCAGAAATAAAATACATTCAAATGGTGATCTGGATGTGATTGTTTTAGAAAAGCTCAGAGAGACTTAATTCTCTCTGACGTTTGTTCATCAAACAGAACCACAGAAAAATATTTCAGTCCGTCACATCGGAAGCTGCTCCCGCAGACTGTATCGCTGCTGTCGGGTGAAAAACACATTTGAAAAGTACAGAAAATGACTCATAAATGAATCATTTTTTTGTGGTAACAGTCAGATTTCGACCCAAGTTTCATTCAACCTGAGGTCTGTTCACACGTAGGGAAGCGTAGTCCTGCGAGGCCTTTAAAGTAGACATAACTGTATAGCATTTAAAGGGTAGGTGACTGTATTTTAAGAGGCAATAAGAACTTGAAAATAAAAGACATGTAGTTTAAAATGAGGTTTTTGATCATGCAGAATGTTAAAACACGAGTTTTATGAGAGGGATGAGGTTTGAGCGCTGTCAGCCGGCAGGTCGGCCAGTGTGTTGATGATGACAGTAAAATAATATCTGGAGAAATTTAAATTAAGTGACACAGTCTGCACAGAAGTGACCATATGAAATCAAATTCAACCGACAGTGGGTGTTTTCTGTTACCTGAACGGCAGCGATCCACTCTCAAAAGACCCTGAAGCAACAAGAAAGCCATCATCTCGCTACGTCTTCATCAAGGACATCACGTGAAAAGTAACGTGAAGTGAAGAAGTGGGCAGGAGGGCGTCAGGTCGCCCCAGTGAACGCAGCACTGACATATGATCGCGTGTTCAGTCGATATGGTGAACTCGTTAGGGAACAGTTGCTTGTTTCCACATCCAGCGGCTGCAAAGCAACACAGTCCTTCATCTGTGCTCGTGTTGGACGCACGTCCGATGTTCACGCTCTGTCAGCTCTCTCTCCGCCAATTCAATTCAATTTAACGTGTTGCGCGTGTTCAAATAAGTTCTGATGCGGCGAACGTTTGACTCACATGACTAACCAGCCGTTTCTAGTTCAACACCCGCAGATCTGATGGAACCTTCCTCACATTAATATATGAAACAAACACTTATTTCCATCATGTTTTTAACATCGGCTGAAACAAAATTCAGTTTCGCTCAGGTTTCCATGGGAAGAGCTGCTGAGGCTCATGGGTACTGTAGTATTTAGAGCCATTCAAACTAAGGGGAATAAGATCTGATTTGTTTGTTTTGAGGGATGGTGAAATGTCTGTATCTGTTGACCATAACGTGTCCTGTGTTTCTGTGGTTAAACTGAATCCACTTTGAGGAGAAATCAAATCCAATCAGCAGCTCTGCCCACTTCTCCGCTTCATGCTACTCTGTCCGACCAGGAGGCAGGACGGCGAGTGCGGTTTGGGTTTGATGGACTGTAACGAGACAACGTGGTTCTTGTTGCTTCAGCTGAACAAACTAACGACCCCCGTTCCACTGTTTGGTGTGTGCCCTTCAGTAAGGAAACATGGCTGTCAGGGGTCGGCGTGGATCCCGTCTCTACCTCAGCCGGGCGGAGAAACAGCGCATGTACTCGGTCATCCAGCGGTCGTCCACCACCGTCAGCTGCGACCGCCTTATCTTCTCCAGGTCAGCTGACCGAGCCCGCCGACGGTCCAGGTTGGAGCTCCGTTTGTCGGACTCCCGCCGGGTCTGAGCGCCGATGTCGGACGTGTTGCTCTGAGAGGAGAAACCAGAGAGGTGGAGAGAGAGAGAGGAGTCGTTTCCAAAAAGCACAGCGGTGTTTCATTATTAATGTTCGCCGAGTGTTCGGTGACACGGCTTCACTTCTCTGGTGTCCTGTGATCGAGCTGCTCTCAAAGACTCTTCTGGATTCTTTGTTTTACATCCTAATTCTTTTTAAAATGCTTTGTAATTGACATTGAGAACATCACAAACACTGCAGGAGTTACAAATGGTCAGCAAGTCCGTTGGATTTATTTGAGGTAATAGACTAAAACCGATAATGCGGACCGTTAATTCACTGTCTTTGCCTGATGAAGGTTTTTACTCATTGTGTATTTCAAAGTGTTTTCAGTAACACAAACACTCACGTCATTGGGCGTCCTCCTGACCTCTGTCTGCCTCTCAGTCCAGTCCAGTCGACTGGACGGCCGTTGGTTCTCCTTGGTGCTGATCGGTGGTTGGCTCTTCGCTCTCGGCGGTTTACGGATGACGATCGGTTTGTCGTCGTGGGAACTGTCCCGGTGTCCAGGCTCGGAGCGAGGGGTTCGGCGGCGGTGGCGCTGCTTCGGTGCCGGGTTTACAGGCTCCCCGTCAGAAGATGGCGAGTCAGCAGGACCGTTGTCAGTCTCCGTGTCATCAGAGGGTCCGCTGCTGTTTGGAGCCGCCGTCATTGAACCACCGCTGGCTTCATTCACACCGTTTTCCACAACTGAGACACAAAAAACAGAGCAGGTCAGAGACACAGACGCAAAAACTTGATTGATTTTCTTTGTGTTTTCCAGCAGCTGCTCTGTTTTCATTATTTTAGGTGTTTTCACGCAGGCTGATGATTTGATTATAACCAGAGAATAGTCTGATGACTGTGACCATCAAGATAATACTAATTAAATAATTATTAATTTTGCTCAGTTCAGGTTGAAATCCCTTGAACTCCTGGGATGTACGTGCAGCTCAGTGTGCTGTGTTTGATTCCGCAGCAGAGATGACACCCTGAACCGACCGCACACACACATGTACAACATCATAACTGGTGGTTTGGAACAGGATGTTTGTGTCATGGTGGCTTTTAATTATAGTATCCTGGTTTTCACTTTGTCATATTGTTAAACATGCTGCACTCAGACCTTCTAAGCGTGTGTGTTGGTGAAACTCAGAGCTGGTCCCAGCACTCTCCTGCCTGAAACGCAGCCATGGAAATCTTAGAAGAGACACAAAAGGTCCTTTATAGTCTGAACAGGAGGTAAGCGTCCCATCTGATCACTGAACCTTCAGTCCACAAATATTTTTAGCAGCAGTGTCTCCTGAGGTAAACCAGCCTCTGGACCTCGTACTGTCACACAGGAACACAAAGAAACTGCTCTCGGGGGTCTGTTAGATTATCCCAAAATATTCCTGGAAGCAAGACAGGAAACAGAGGAACCAGGACAGTCGTAACCATCTCTTTAACTAAAGTCCACACAGACATTTAAATCTCTGTTTTCTCATATCAAACAGCTGAGATTAACGCTTACAGTGCGACCAGATGAACCGCAAGCTTTTGGCTTAATGCACATTCACATTCAACGGTTTCAGAACACTTGAATTCAGAATGATAAAGTTAATGAGGCTGCAGCTGATCTGTTGATCGCTTTTCTAATTCGTCATTTGGGTCTATAAACTGCCAGAATAACAGTCAGCTCTGTGAGGCTGCACGCAGGCACAGTGGGGTTTTGAGCTAAATGCTAACATCAGCATGCTAGCATGCTCACAGTGACAGTGTTAACATGCTGAAGCTCTTTGGGTTTTGGACTGTTGATCGGTTAAAAGACATTTTGAAGATGTCATGTCAAGTCTTCAAATTGCTTTTTAAGTCTAAGCAACAGTCCAAAACCCCAAAATATTCTGGTTACAGTGAAGAAAAGCAGTAAATTCTCATGCCGGAGAAGCTGGAACCACAGACTGTTTGGCATTGTTGCCCAATAAATGATCTGAATGATTAATGAGTTATTCAAAAGACTGTGTCCTCACCTCCAGGTGGTGCAGCGTCTACGACCGCCGCTTCCCCCGCTCCCACCTCGGTCTCTCCGTCCTCAGGAGGCTGTTTCGGTCCAGGGCTGGACAGCCTCTGCTTCCTCTCCAAGGACGACGGCGGGGGGAGGGACAGAGGGGCGATCTTGTTCCTGGTCAGCCTCGGTGTGGACCAGCCGCTGGAGTCAGAGCCGCTGTCCCAGCCCTCCCAGAACCAGGGCTTGTGGGAGTGCTCCATCACCCGCCGGGTCAGACGATACTTCAGAGAGTCCTCGTAGCATTTGGAAAACGTCTCCCATTTGGGATCCTTGAACTTCTTCATATACTCTGTCCGGATTTTCTTGGTCACCATGGCTCTTGCTCTTGCTCGTGTCTGGTCTGGAAACACTGAGAAAAAGCAGGAAATGAAATAATGAAATAAAAACAGACACGACGGTGATGATGTCTGCTTATTAACACGAGGTGAGAGAGGAACAAATGGCTGTACTTCCATCAAATCTCAACGTATTATGCCTTTAAAATAATTCTGTAATCAGCCACAAGAATGTCCACCAAATTAATGCCTACAGTTTATCATTAGCATTGTAAAGTCTGTCAATCTGACCATAAAAAAACATGATAAATTGTGAACATTTATGACAGTAATTAAAGGCAGACACAGTTCATGTAACTGACAAAATCAGTTTCTTTCTGACCGACAGTTCATTATGAAAGATTCACGAAAAAAGTCAAAAGCAGCAGCCAGAAAAACCGATTAAGAAAAATTCAGGAAATAAGGACAGTGGAGCCACGACTGACTGCGATAGGCTGAGGCCTGTTGATCACCTGTCAATCAATATTATCTGTCCTCTGTCATTCTTCAAACCTGGCCTGAATAGAACGCCGATTCCCTCAAAGTTAAATTAAAGTGTCTTAAAACAATTTCTCAAATGCTCACATGATCACTGGAATATTTTTCTTGTCATTCGTCTTCCTGTCCACACTCCTTTAATATTTCTATGGCTGCATTTCAGACATGACACAAATTTAGAAGTTCTGCAGATGGCAACCAAACCTGACAATCAGAGGTGGAGGAAGTATTCAAATCCTTTACTTCAGTACTAATACCACACTGTAAAGATACTGTCTTACAAGTGTAAGTCCTCCACCGAGTAATTTTCTATCAATTTTAAGCTTAATCAATCAGCTAATCGTTTAATTTCGAACAAAACATCATATTTTATAAATTCTTCATATATTTTACATGCAAACGAAACAAAACTAACCTGTCAAGTGAAGTAAAAAGTGTATTTCCCTGTGAAATGTACTGAAGTACAAAGTGGTATTAAAATAAGAATCACTTATGAGTACTAAAACACACTGTACTCAGTTACACCACTGCTCATACTATTCTACCACATGAATGAATCTGGTGTGTGTCTGAGGGGATCCACCTACGGCCCCCTGGTGACATCACTCTGACAGGTGTGGTCTACCTGTAAGCCCCGCCCACCCCCTCCTCAACAGATTACACTGGGAGCAGAGGAGGATTGAGGCTTATTATAGCCTTTCTCCTGACTGTACTACTCCTGCTGAAACTCACCCTTCACCACCAAAGACTGGCGGGGTGTTTGTGTGAGGAGTCCTGCCGCCTACACACAAATCTGCTTTGATTTCTTACATAAATACCTGTTATCTTCAGTGGAAAGAAACTGCATTAAATATTCAGTTATCTGAGCTGGCCTACATCTGATCCAAGGACGACACAATATCTGACAGCGATTTACTGTCAAACAGCTGATTACGGCAAATGTGTTGGTGTGTGTTTTTCCTTTAACTGAAACAGAGATGTGGGTCTCTTGTTTTGAAGGCTTTAATTTTCTCAGTCACACCCCAAAACATCGTCTTTTCAGCATTACACCCTAAAACACCGCAGAGAAAAAAACATACTGCCGTTTATTTGTCTGTCGAGGGTGAAAAAATTCCGTTAATTGTGAAAAATTGAGTTTTTAAATTGCAGTTATCGTGTGTAAACAGGTTACAGCCATATTCACAGCCGTTACCCTCACCTGCCTGCTCCACTAAGCCCCGTTTGCTCAGACGGTGAGGTTTAAAAATTTAGGCGTACGATTTAATATTAAAGTCAGGTGTAATTGTACTCACCCAGACCTCATTCCAGAGGGGTCCGGTCTGATTTGAAATCCTGGCTATCCCCTTCAGTCCCGCGGCCAGACGACCAGCATCGCTCCGTTTCCTTCTGACTGTCAGCGAGCGCCGAGACCTGAGCAACAAAGCTAGCTAAAACACAATACACCGCTTCCGGCTGACACTTTCAAAATAAAATTGGGAGGAAATTTCCAACCCGTGACCTTTGCAGCGCAAAGTTTGCGCAGCAGAATATGGCACATTTTACAACATCTAAATTAGTCACACAATGTTTCATCTCAAAATTAAAAATGAACTGATTATCACATTTTTTAATCCTACACAAATTTAAATTTAAATGTAACATGACCAATGGTGTGATGCCTCACCCCAGGCTAAATTCACCAGCTGCACAGACTGGTGTAGGTATTGACTATCTTAGCATTGGAGCCAAAGAAATGCTGAATGGCCCATTTTAAATCAGTTATATTTTCTATTGTTGGATTAAAATCAATCATGCATTTATGTGTATGTGTCACTTTAATGTTGCATCTGATAAAGGTGCAGAGTCATATATTGCCATGTTGCTTAATCTATAATGGATCATAATGCATTTGTCATTTATATTCTGTATCAGTAATCTGAATCTGAAAAGGAAACATCAACGACAGTCAAATAAAAGACAAACTGTAGCGCAGTGAAAGTACAAGTGGCATCTTGCACCTAGGCACATTCCTTACTTATATTTAACCACTTTGCACCACTGTATATGAGTGTTGTGGAACAAATTTGAAAAAGTAAAAGTTTGGCCTGTCCTCTGATGGTCACTGTTTTTGATTAGCATGTTCATCAAAAACATATAGATGGAATTATATTATAACCTTTATTTTGAAAGTGAAACCCATCACTTCCGATATAGTCTTGATTAACTCCCGACACTTGGTGGAGCACAAACGTGGTAATGAAGAATGAAATATGATTTCCCGTGAAGATGCAGAGTCAGGACTGCGCATGCGTGCTCTGCCTCCACCCGTGCAGTGAGACAACAGGTGAGAATAGACAACATGCTCAGGACATCACACTTTCATCCACTGACTTTTACAAAATGAGCTGTTCTGTGTCTCTGGAGGAGCTCTAACAAGTTTGACAAAAAAAAGATAACCCCAATGATGTCATAGTGATGTTATCAGGGTCAGCTAAACTTGAGTGTGGGGACAACACATTTCCAGACTTTGATACAAACTGACAACAGGATTGTTGACAGAAGATCTTTCCGGGGTCTGACGGAAGACACACTATAAAGTTGCATTATGGGAAATGTAGATGTAGCACTGTTTTTGGAGCTTGGCCCTCACAAGAAGGAACTAAAAGTCTGCAGCTTCAATCCTTCTTCTTTTTCTTTTATTTTTATTAACCTGTCCCTCACAAGTCCCCAACTTTATGAAGTGCACTGCTTTAGTGCTGAAGTAACCCTTCAACACTCTTTACATTACTTTTTTTTCTCTTATATTTGCATATTCTCTCAGACTTTGACATTCAGCCAACAATGAAAAGCAAAGTGCAGTGAGGATAATACAAAATTAGTTCACACAGTTTAAAATATGTTGTGATTCATAACATAAAATACTATTATGCAAGAAAAGTCTTTCAAAGTTGTGGGAAATTGATAGAAGATGTAATTTTAACTGAACGAGGTTAAGATTTCCAAAAGAGGAGCTCCAATAGTTTGTCTTCGACCCTTTATCTAATTTTAAGCTGAACTTTCTTTGGTCAATTTCTTGCATGTTCCATCCTCATCACTTTAAACACTGTCCAGCTCTTTTATTTAAAAACATATATTATAACATATATCACATTTCACTCAGCATTAATGGAGACAGACATTTATCAACTCTCAAATTTATGCAGGAAACACACATGCATGGTTTTTATCAAGGTTCTAGATGCAGTTTTTTTTTGGCACAGACAGGCTTCAATATTTCTCCCGACAGCCAAAATATTCATTTTCAAAAGAATAATGTGAGAAGTGTTTGCAGTAAGCAGTAAGCCAGCAGCACATAGAGGATATTAACAACACTGCTATTAAATCACGACATTGTTTGGTTTGGCAGATGGACGCTGCTGGACTTATTTCAGCGCTTGAACATGAGCTCTTTGTTTGTCTTGAAGCTTTAAGAGACTCATAAAGTTTATTATGAATCTGGTTTCACTCATGCGTTTGGATTCAGAGCAGTCGATTAGGATCTTTAATGGCTCACAGACTGTTTGGTGTCTGCTATCCTTTTCAGCCCAGATCTGACAATCATTTTACTTTTCGTAACTCAGCAGGAAAGTCACCCATCGCACCTGTTCAATGGACAGATTAGATTCATTAAACTGATTCACGTCAAAGTACTGAAGACAGAATGTGCATTATATCAGAGGTCAGGCTGGGTTTCAAACCTCCGGGCCTGTCAATGAATGTCAGATTAGTGATGATCGCACCAATGCATCAATAATTATAATCCAATAATAAAGTATTAATCTGAAATGGATAATTATCCATTCTGGATACTTTTACTTTGGTCCTTTAAGGACATTATGATACCAATACTTGTATACTTTTACTTAATTAAAAGTTTGAATGCAGGCCTCTCCACTTCACAGAGAATTTCTTTACTCAGTTTTCAGAATCAGAAATAAGAGGCAGCAGCCATACGTGAAAATAAATGGATTTTATTTGTCTTGTTTCTTTTTTTTTTGGTCTTTTCTGTGTTTTTTCTTCTCCTTTTTCTCAGTTGGTCCGAGTTGCAGTGTGTCGTACCTCGAAAGCCAACACTCGCTTTGCTTTCACATACACACCAAACATCATTCACATTCAAAACATCACATACATAACAGAAGGAATAAATAACATATGTACAGGTTAGACGCCGCTTTCTGATGCAAACTTCAGAGAGAGGATGTTGTTTCAGAGTCCTGGGGCATCAGCGTCTTTTTGCTCTGGAAGCTGAACCTGAGGTACTCGTGGAGACGTCGTGTTTAGAAGCACTTGCGGTGGACGATGCTGGGACCGGCCTCGTCGTACTCCTGCTTGCTGATCCACATCTGCTGGAAGGTGGAGAGGGAGGCCAGGATGGAGCCGCCGATCCAGACGGAGTATTTACGCTCAGGAGGGGCGATGATCTGCAGAAGAGAAGGAAATCAGGTTGGTTTCTTATTGCCTGACGACACATGTAATAACTTTATCATAACAGGAAGAATGATGGTACGACTGACAGATTATTCAGACAGATGATGAGTGTTTAAAACCTTTTTTTTGTGATTTAAAGATACATCCATTGGATGTTTTAGATGGAGTATGGGAGCAAATCCCTGCAGCCAGGTACCAAAATCGTATGTTCAACTATCACGTATGGGTATAATTTTCAGGTGTCCAAATACTTTTGGCCATACACTGTATGTACAGTTTTGTAAACTCTGTAATCATCAAAAACTGTTCAAATCTAACGACAGGTGATGCATAGTCTGCTGAGTGTTTGTCCTACCTTGATTTTCATGGTGCTGGGAGCCAGAGCGGTGATCTCCTTCTGCATGCGGTCAGCGATACCCGGGTACATGGTGGTGCCGCCGGACAGCACGTTGTTGGCGTACAGGTCCTTGCGGATGTCGATGTCACACTTCATGATGCTGTTGTAGGCGGTTTCATGGATACCAGCGGACTCCATACCTGTTCAGGTGCACAGCAGAGATTCAGGTCACACACAAGGTAATGCTGCTACCCTGTATTCACACAATTTCATCGCTTCAATTTTACATCTGGAGACCGAATCAGCTCTTCTCTCCACAAAATAAGCACAGCTCATGCTACACACCGATGAAGGAGGGCTGGAACAGGGTCTCGGGGCAGCGGAAACGCTCGTTGCCGATGGTGATGACCTGACCGTCGGGCAGTTCGTAGCTCTTCTCCAGGGAGGAGGAGGAGGCAGCGGTGGCCATCTCGTTCTCAAAGTCCAGAGCCACGTAGCAAAGCTTCTCCTTGATGTCACGCACGATCTCACGCTCAGCTGGAAACAGAAAGTAAAGATCAGACTTTGTGCATAATGTTGTATTGTTGTTAAACTAACAGACGCAAAAGTCCTGTGGCTCAGAACAGCTAACATGCTCGTGGGTTTAAGGTCTTAGAATAAAACTGGACCGCTGTGTTTTGTGAAGACGGGAAGTGTTTACCGGTTGTGACGAAGGAGTAGCCACGCTCAGTGAGGATCTTCATGAGGTAGTCGGTCAGATCACGACCAGCCAGGTCCAGACGCATGATGGCGTGAGGCAGGGCGTAGCCCTCATAGATGGGCACATTGTGGGTCACACCATCACCAGAGTCCAGCACAATACCTGAGAGTAGAAACACAGTTAAATCAGGCAGACAGAGGATTTTATATTTGCTCAGTCTGTGATGAGCCACAAGCAAAGGTTCACAATAGGATCAATTATAACTTCCTCTTCAATACTCTATTCTTTATTGCATTGCAATAAATCATTGCCCTGATGTCTACACCAGGTGTCACCATTTATATATTTCAGAGGAAACTGACAAACATCTATAGTTAGCAAGGATTGCAAATAATCTATCAATTAATTTCTTGATGCATCGTTTAGTCTTCAGGTGTCTTCGTTTGTCAGACTCACCAGTGGTACGACCGGAGGCGTAGAGGGACAGCACGGCCTGGATGGCCACGTACATGGCGGGTACGTTGAAGGTCTCAAACATGATCTGAGTCATCTTCTCCCTGTTGGCTTTGGGGTTGAGCGGGGCCTCTGTCAGCAGGGTGGGGTGCTCCTCGGGGGCCACGCGCAGCTCATTGTAGAAGGTATGGTGCCAGATCTTCTCCATGTCGTCCCAGTTGGTGATGATGCCGTGCTCGATGGGGTACTTCAGGGTCAGGATACCCCTCTTGCTCTGGGCCTCGTCACCTACGTAGGAGTCCTTCTGACCCATACCGACCATCACACCCTGGAGGGAGGAGGAAAAACAGGTGAGAAGTTATGACGGTTTTATAACTCTCTGTAAGTCCATCAAAATTAAATGTGCAGCACAGCTCTACTCCAGTTCAGCGCTTTACTCCTGTAACGTTTACAGCGAGCCTTCATCATTTCTTTGCAAAAGCTACAAAAAAGCTGGCCAATTACTGGAGCTATTCGAGTCAGAAACAGTGAAAAAGTGCATATAGTCAGCAATTAAAGGCAGCCAAAAGCTCAGGAGGTCAAGGGTCAGATTCTATGTGAGTGATCAAGTAAGTGATGGGAATAAACATGTGGCAACAGCTCTTGTGTACCTGGTGACGGGGGCGGCCAACGATGGAGGGGAATACAGCCCTGGGGGCGTCGTCTCCGGCAAAGCCAGCCTTCACCAGGCCGGAGCCGTTGTCGCACACGAGGGCGGTGGTCTCATCATCGTCACACATGTCTGCGGGTTCTGGAGGAGGAAGGTTAGAGATGGTTAGTTTCTCTACAGCAGATACACTGTCACAAAGTTTTAACATCTAATTTAAAAATACTGCTACTGTGGTTTAGTTTAGTCTGCAGCTGCTTTCAGGTGCTGTCAGAAATCCCCAAATTAGCACATGAATGCTTACGAACAATCCAATAAAGTGGTGAATCTGTGTATTCTCTACGACCTGAGCTGTGGGTACATGTTGCTTGGGTGCACAGACCATGTAAGAATTCCATAATTCATCCCATAGCCTCAGCTATATGATATCTGACATACCATGTCACTTATGTACAGTATGTTTTTAATTGCACTGTAACTCCGCAGTTATTCATTCATTAGTGGAGTATTATGATCAATAGTTGGTCAACAAGTATGTTTTAATCATTTAGATTTTTTCCTCCACAACAATCCATGTTATATTTAAAACTGTATGAATAATCAAAGGCTAATACATGTAACTCAGTCTTGTTAAATACCCTCCCTCAGCCCTGCAGAGTCCTGTTTATCATTAAACCAGAGGGTAGTTTAATCAGCTGAGCACAGTTTACTCAGCATGTAATGACATGTTGTCATTAAGCAGCAAACATAAAAACCCTCATTAACCATCATTAGAGTAATGATGCCTTCAAGTACTCCTCATAAAGTCCCACCTGTGAACCTTTGGTCTTTGTCAGGAATCATATTTTAAAACTTTTAGTAATAATATGCATTTAAATTTTAGGTGGATGTTTTCAGTCACTCATGAACAATACTAAGCATAAAAAAAACATATGTTGGACTGGGTCCACTTCCAAGGGCGTGTCAGATGTTATGAGTTTGTAACTAGATATTTACATTTTATTTGTGGACAGAGTTTATTTACAATTTTCCTATCTTCCAAAAGACTGTTTGGTATCATAATTTTCCTCCTTCCTTCCTATCTACTCAAGTAAATGTATATGGCTACTTTCCATTTACATTGTTCAACACTTGTTATGATAAATGGAAAATGGAAACACATTTTGATTGATGAGAAGTTTTAGGAGAAAATATTTTGAAGGATGACTCATGTCTTACTGCTTTCAAAATGATGGCTATATGCAAGTATATTGAACAGCCAATTAAGGCCTAAATGTGTAAAAAGAACATTCAATGAAAAAAAAAATCACTCTAATGTTAGGTTAACTTTTGCTATAGCCTACAACCTATACATATTATATATAAATACATACAAAACATTTTATATATACTTTATACAAAATAAAATATACAAAATTTAGGTACTTTTCGTTTATATATATAAATTCTGTCGTAAACTCAGAATTTCCGACAGCGCCTGACTGCAGCACGTCTGGCTCTCTGACAGGAAGTTTTCCCGCTGCCTGTCACAACAAAAGCTGTTTCTTATGACCGCTGAGGATGACCAGAAGCCGGCTGTGGTTCACTGCCAACTCCCGTCAGTTAACCGCTGGAAAACTCTCCATCTGTTTCACTCACTTAAACTAACAAAAAGACTCAATTAACTCCAACCAGTGCCAACTCTCTCACTCCCTCCATCCATCCAACCCATCCCGGCGCCCCGCTCCTCCAAGCCGCTTACCTTGGCTTGTCTCCGGACAGTCAGTGAAGAAAGTTTAACCGCTCCTGGTTCCAGCTGAAGGGGTGACGCCGAGCGACCACCGGGGTCCGTATATATACCTTCTCCTCCATACCACCCGGACAGTTTTTTTTTTCTTCTGTCCAGACAGCCGTTAGGAATGTCCGAGTATTCGACAGGAATTCAACCGGCCCTTCGTCCATATTTGGTCGCGCGGGAGGGCGGCCGCATGTATGCACACAGAGGCTCGCGCGCCTAGCGGCCATATATGGAAAGGAAGCCCCCGCGAAGCTGCCTCGGAGCGCTCGAGCCCGTGTATGGAGCTAGACCAAGCCGACGCAGCGACCTTTACCGGCGCGTGGAGAGTACTACTACTACTATCACTCACACACACACACACACACACGCACGCACGCACGCACGCACGCACACACACACACACACACACACACACACACACACACACACACACAGAGTCTACAGAAAGCATACACGCCCATTCAAAACTTTAAAGTTTATTTTAAAATTTTCAATATTTTTCCCGAGTTCAGAGATAATCACACCGCACACAAAATTTCACGGATGACAGGATTTAGTCATCCTTTCTCTAAAGATAGCAATTAATCCACTAATTCAGCTACTGTTTATCATCAGCAATAAAATTATTCCAAGTTTACAATAAAAGATAAACTGCATAAATGACTTGTAATTTTACCAAGGTGGCACCTACAAAGAGTGGAAAGGCTAAACTCAGATGTCAGAAGTATCCTTTGAAGTGTAAGCAGTGAAAGGAGTTTAAGTGTCAGACAGTGTGGGCAGATACATTTTTACAGTTTGCATAGTTTTTCATACATTTAGTCATTAGTTGTTCCACATACATTTCACAAAAAGCAAACAGTCTCATTCAAAACTTCAAGCCAAGCATGAAACCCTGAAAGGAGTGTAAATGAAATGCCTTTGGAGGTATTGGATTGTCTTTATATGGTGATAATAGCTAAGTCTAAAGAAGTTTAAGGACAGAGAAATATGAAATGAAATGGAAGTGACAGTTTAAAGAGAATTAGTGAAAAAAAGTAGGTTTACAAAAGGAAATGCTGAAAGGAGTTGAAGTGAAAAGCCAAATGAAGATGTAGTGAAGTGATAGTTTATGTATGAGGTGCTGAGTTGTATCTGAACTATCAGTTGAAGTGAAAAGAGTCAGTTTAAGTGAGAGAACAGAGAGGAGTTGAAGTGGAAGCATAAGAACTGAAAAGTTGAAATGTCATTTGAAATCAAGTCCTACAAGGAGTGTAATACATGAAAGCAAATTATAATAATAAACTCCATTTGTCAGTAAAAAGTTATTTGAAGGGTAAGCAATGAAAGGAGCGGTGGAGATATCACATGAAGTGAAAGTACTGAAAGGGCTTTAAGCTGCTGTTGTCAGCCAATCAGAGACGCATCATTATGTCCACTCAGTAACTAAACTATCTTTGATTTAGGACTATAAATGAATATTGTTCTCTTATCCTGAGCCAGAAATCCTCCTGGGCTTCAGGAGGATTTCTGTCTAACACCCTGAGATTTTTTCAGGTTTGCATGCAGGTTGTGCTGCTCGACTGGAAGCTTGAACAACAACATCCACACGGCAGCTGAGCGACGCTCACGCTTCAGTTTCTAAAACAAGAGGGTCAGGACCTCCAACCCATCAGACAGCTGCAGGCGGAGGACTGAGACAGGATTCCTCTGAGAGACAAAAACTGAGCCAACAGACCCGGCTGTGTTTATCCAACTGTTCCCTGAGCTCCACTGAGGTGTCAGGATTCACAGAGCTGCACCTCAGAGAGGCTGAGCGAGTTTTAAAGGGAAGATGACCTGAAACTATGGAAGGAGGCTGAAGTCATAAATCCAAAGGGGAAAGATGATGCAACTTAAACATATGGTTACAAAACTGGCTTTTGTTTTACAGACACAACTATCCAGAAAAACATCCTAATATTCAACACAATTAAATATGTTGTTGTATAGATCCTTCAGGGGAAGTTATTTTCTGTCTTTTGACGCTTTGAAACAAACCTTTCATTGTCTGTAAGAGGCTGTACTGTACTATTTTAATGTAAAAGTATTTACATTAAAATATACTCAAAGCACCAAAAGGAAAAGTACTCCTCATGCAAAATGGTACATTTCTGAATAAGCTATAGTATATCATTGGATTATACTGAATTAATGTGTAAGTATCACCTTTATGTTGCAGCTGGTAAAGGTGGAGTAGATGTATAAAGCAGCATAAAATGGAATAAGTACAAGTACCTCAAAATTGTACTTCAAGTCTTTCTTCTTTGTTGCTACCTCCCTCTGTGCGCTGTGATATCAGATCTTTAGTGCAGCTTTAATTATTTAACCCTTTGATCCCTGTTGTTCCCATTAAGCCACTTCAAAATTCTAATAATTTGTCATCACGTGTGCTTCCTTAAAGCTGAGAGAAACATCCCAAACCATGACTCAATGTTCTGTATTTTCTGAGCCATCAGACTGAAGTCTCTCTGATGTCTGTTATCCAACAAGTCCTTGCATGTTGTTTGTCTCTGCCTTCAGAACGACACACTGACGCAAACAGCCGATCTATGACTGAACACATGTCGCTTTGGGACACTTTGCTGGAAGGACTGACGCTGTTGTTCTTCTCTGGAGGACAGTCTCCTTTTATCTGTGTTATTTATTTACACATTTACCCAAAATTCAACCAGACAGGAAATTTTGGCATCCAGACTTATTGAAAATAAACTTGTGTATTTGTACGTTCAGTGTTCATTTTATAACCGTTTACCCATATTTGACAGTGGTGGGAAGTAACTAAGTACATTTATTCAAGTACTGCATTTAAGTACAATTTTGAGATAGCTGTACTTGAGTATTTCTATTTTAAGCTACTTTATACTTCTACGTCACTACATTTCAGAGAGAAATATTGGATTTTTCACCTCACATTTATTTAAGAGCTAAAGCTGCTTTTCAAAATTAAATGTGATCAGTTTATGAAAAATGATCCATGGTTACAGATGAAACTGCAACAATTAGCTGCACTTTGACCAACAACACTAAAGTACCACTTAAATGTTAATACTTCAAAAATGATCAATAACAGAGCGGTATAACTAAGAGTAGCCTCCTGCCATTGGGAGTACTTCTACTCAGTTGAAATTTTGAATGCAGCACTTTTACTTATAATGGAGTATTTTCACTATGTGGCACTGCTATTTTTGCTTAGTTATATGGTTTGAATACTTCTTCCACCACTGACATTTGCTGAGTTAAATAAGACCCTGTGTACCCTCTACATGATGTAACTGAAGTGTTTTTGTCAACTGTCCTGCTTAGATGAGAATCAGAGCTTTTCCAGCTGTTACAGGTTTAACAGTCCTTTTAAAAGCAGAACAGTTAAGTGGAGCTGATGTCCCAAATCTAACCTACTTTTCACTATTTTTAGATGAGCTGGACCCTGGAAGCCATCTGTAGCCGCTGTAGCTGTGAAAGTGGATCATCATGGAGGATCCCTGTCAGGGTGGCAATCTGTCAGCCGAGAAGTCCAAATCTATTTATAACCAACATCTGCCCCTCGTCACCAAACAGGAGGAAGTCCTGACGAATGCAGGCCAGATTCTGGAGTCAACAGGATCAGGTTTCTGTCGCTTTCTAGGTCTGATGGCTGTGACATCAGACGCTAAGAAGCCACTGAGTGTAAAAAGTAAACAGAATTTCAAGACTTTTTCTGCTTATCTTGTTTTCTCACAGTTCTGTCAACTTTACTGCAAACCAAATAATGTCTTCTATAACAGACATATACTGGATCTATTGCCAGTAACATCTTCTCTTAGTTGTGAACTGCTTAATTCTCCTTTACCAGCTTTGCACATTCTTTAGGATAAATAAATGACAATAAATTCCACTGAAGTGAAGCTGAAATGCAGATTTTTTTTTTCTGAGGACGTCCTCATTAAACAATGCCAACCTTGCGCCTTTTGTTTTTGTAAATACGCTGCAGTCTAGGTACAGAAATAACAAAACATTTATTTAGAAAATATTTCAAACAAAGCTGAGTCGAGTGAAGAGGAAAGCTGAAGTGCTGCAGGGGTTACTGGGAGGGGAGCAGCCGTCCCATCTGAGCTTGCAGGTAATGTTCATAATTGGCTCGAAGGACGAACTCAAAATAGGGTTTTGACTTCAAACTGCTCAGCTCGTCCAGATCCAGCAGCTCTCTGACGTCAGGCAGGTACGTCTGCAGAGGAACTCCTGAAAAACACACATTCGTTTCATTTGCTTGTTCAAGGGAAGTATGGAGTCACGTGTGTTTTTGAATGCACGACAGCGTCTTGCCCGATTGCCAATCTGAAGGTGAACGTCTGACAAAAGATCTGCACCCTGCACTGACATCCTTTGCCATCAGTTTGTTTTTTGATCCCGCAGCTGCAGAAGTTCTTTGGATAAGCCCAACACCCTGCCCAACTCAGTCTTTACACGCACCCTCTTGTAGCTTGTTATTTGTTTCCATAATAGCACAAGTTTATCTTATTTCCTGATTTCAAATAAACCTATTTCTGTAAATAATACATAACTACATGCACACAGTTACAAGGTTCAGTAACATCATTCACATGCTTGAATCCTCCTGCCTGTACTTAAGCTTCTCACCTTCCTGTATGAGTTTGAGGAGGATCTTGACGAAGATGCTGTCCTTGGCGGCTTCCACAGGGTCGTCAGTCCCATCAGCCCAGGACCAGCTGGGAGACACGAAGCATCAGAGTCAAACAACATTTAAAACTAATCAATAATGAATTTCACAGCAGCCAGGGACTGTGATGTACACAGATCTAAAACTTGAGTTTCCAAATCGAATGGCGAAATAAACAAAGGCAAGACAGACGGATCTTACTCGTCTCTGCTGAGCGCTTTGCCGAAGATCTCACATTTCAGCGAGTCCGTTTCCATGGCATCCTCCTGGATCACAAACACAGAAAATCCACACAAGCCGCCCTTTAACTGCCGCCAGGCCCAACTAGTCGAACCTCAAACAGACCAGAGCTCGATAAACCAGGAAGTTACCTCGTCGGTGTACTCCAGTAGATCCAGAGCCTTTTTGAAGTCGTACTCGTTTGCTCGTCTGTTGTCATCGCAGATGTACAACTGTGGAGAGCAGAGGAGGAAACACTGGAGTGAGCAGAGGCTGTCGAGCTACTGTTAGCATGATGACGTTCACGTCTGCTCCACTTCTACATCGTTCTTCACCGTTTCAGGTTAGACTGACACTCTTCAATTAAATCACAGTGTGCTCTCTTCTACTGCAATGGTATAATGGTTTTCCAACTGTGGAATTGGCGCCACCTACTGTTTATCTTGATGAATCAACTCCTAATAATTGTATAACAACAGTGGAACAGAAACAAGCAATAATTCACATTTGCTTTAGTCAATTTCCTTTAAATTCTGTGAAAATTTGAGATACATTTGAATAGATACCCAGCTGTTGCAAGCAGAGGATGTTTGTGTGTGTGTGTGTGTGTGTGTGTGTGTGTGTGTGTGTGTGTGTGTGTGTGTGTGTGTGTGATTCACCTGTATGAGGTTGTGAGCGCTGAGCAGAGGCATGGTGTCGGGGTTCTGCTGCTTCTCCTCCAGCAGCTGTCGTGGCAGAGTCTCCTGATGCAGCAGGAAGCGCTCCTGCTCCACGATGTCTGATTGGACAGATAAATGACAGCGTTCAACACTGCACACCACTCTGCAAAGACTGCCCCCTGCACGTCTACCAGGTCTATTTTCATCAGCAAGGAAAGTGGAAAAGATGCTTAAGTTTTTACCGTCGACTTGTTTGTTGAGCTCGTCCTCCGGCAGGTCGGACGCCAGCACCGTCAGCTTACTGAGGGCCAACAGCGTCTTCTTCTTTGCAAAGTAACGTGTCTCCATGTTAGCCTGGTTGTAGAGCGTCCTGTGAGCCTGCAGATACACGAGACTGCGCTTCAGTGACGGCGTCAAACTAAAACCTGCATGAAACAGCTGTGCAGTCTTTGAATGGAAAAAAGGAAAGACTGATGTTACTTTAAAGTATCTTTTAACTGTTTATTAGGTCTGACCAGCACCGCCAAGATTAATTTACACTGACATGAAAGATAGAAAAGAATCAACTCTTCACAGGTCTGTGTTTGTTTTAAAGGGAAGACAGGATGGAAGGAAGGAAGGATTTAAAGAGGGGTAAGGAAGGCAGAACAGATATGGGAGGGAGGTGGGGAGAGAAAGACGGAAGCAAGGAAGGAATGAAGGAAGGGTAAATGGGAAGATAGAGAGAATATAGGTTGAAAGGAAGGAGCACATGGAGGAAAGAAACATCCATCCATCCATCCATTTTCTATGCCGCTTATCCCTTTCGGGGTCGCGGGGGGGCCGGAGCCTATCTCGGCTGTCAAGGGGCGGGAGGCGGGGTACACCCTGGACTGGTCGCCAGTCAATCGCAGGGCAAGGAAAGACACAAATAAGCTCAAATAAGGAATCAACGTAAATGGAAGTAAAGAGTGACTTGAAGCCATTTGAAGCCTTCCTCATAGAGGAAGTGCGAGGAAAGATGGAGGGAAGGAAGGAAGGAAGCCTTCTGTGAGACTGTGTGGTTGGGTGTGATTTTTAAACTCTGCTGATCTCACAGAGGATGTGGTTGTGGTTTTGCACTGAGGCATAAAACAAGCTGTATGTGTCTGTGTGTGAGTAGTCATGTATTACACATGCTGTGGGGACATAAATCTGTTTACACTGTCACATTGTGGGGACTCACTTCCTTCAGTAAATCATTAAATTTTAGAGTGAAAACTTGGGTTAAGGTTAGGGTTAGGTAAGTGGTGGTTATGGCTATGGTTAGAGTAATGTAAGTCTATGTAATGTCACCAAAAATGATGGAAACACAACTCTGTGTGTGTGTGCGCGTGCGTCTCTCATACGTTGCGGTAATTGTGGATGTGGATGTGGTGGAGCCAGCTCAGGTGTTGGTGAGACTGCAGGAAGCTGGCCAGCTGCTGGTGCTGAGCGGCCGGCTGGGACAGCAGCTTCCCCCTCTTCCCCTTCTCCATGTACCAGCGGAACAGGAAGTCAGCGAAGTTCTGCAGCAGGAAGTGATATTATATACATATATATATGTTGAATATTTCAACATTTCAATCACAGACCTTAGACCTTAGAAAGAGGTTTCCCTTGTCCACTGCCTCAATTCAGTCACATGCCTCAGAGACTTCATTTATAGATGTGCATTAAGGGGTTATGGCATAGCTCCAGAGCAGCTTTATATAATTTAATGGGGATTGACTCAAGTGGCCATTTGAGGAACTGTAGTTAGTGGAGTGCATTGGCTTCCTTTCTCAGCTCCAGAGGTTGCTGCTTGGTTAAAATAAAATGTTATATATATGTTTAAAGCTGCATTTTTTACATGAGCTACCATTCTTGGTTCCAGCCTTTTGTTGGTGCATTTAAGCAGTTTGTGTTACAGTGTGATATACAAACTAAACAGGGCCTGGTGCATTAAAACATTTCTCCACAGCACTGCTAGTGGTCAAAAACTCTACAGCGTTCTTTAACATGCGAACACAGCACGACTCTTCCTGAAAACAGCCCCTCTGTGCTCCTGGTTCTCTGTACCTGGTCTGCAAACTTGGTCATGTAGTGCTGCAGGCGGCTCTGGTTGTCAGTCTGCTCACACATCTGAACCAGGATGTCGAAGTCACAGTACTTCTCAGCCAGTGCTGCCACCCATTGGTACTGACCCAGATCCACTGCAACACAGAACAGCTTCACAGTAACGGGACACAAACCTGCACTCACAAACCTACTAAACTGTGTTCTGTGTGGCATCTTTAGGCTCCAACTCATGATGTTGACAGGAATGTTGACCTAAGTTGAGTTCAATATCCTGCTAATTATACCTGTGGAATGAAACTTTATGGGATATTTTAGAGAAATGGAATTGAATTATTATTATTATATTTATGCCATCTGACTCCTAAGAGTTTATTGACAGAAAGGAAACAAGTGGTATGACACGCAGCAAAGGTTCCTGGTTGAAACTGAACCAGGATCACTGTGGCTACACAGCATACGTCTTCCATCCATGTCAGCCATCAGAATGAACTGTTACTAGATATTTTAAACTTTTAAATATCTCAAACCAGAAACAAACAAATCCAGAAGGGGTCGTCTAGTTTGTGACGTCTATGATTCCAATCTCATTCTATTGTTCAGTCAGCCCCTCAGTTCTGTTTAGTCCCCCACTTACACAGCGGGGCCAGCAGCTCGGAGCGGCGCTGGCTGTACTCCATCTCCAGGCTGTTGTAGCGCTCCTGTTGGGCCCCTGGGGGCCTCTGCTGCTGCAGGGAGGTCAGCTGGGCCACGTAGCCGCTCAAGTAGACGTCCAACAACGCCACCAGCTGCTCGCAAAGGACGCTGCGCAGCTCCGAGTCAACATGTGGGTACACTGAGCGCAGGATGATCTCATGCTGGCGGGAGATGACGGTTCGAACGCCGCCGACACCTCCTGACGCTGGAGGAGAGAGGAGTGGGTGGATTAAGGGGTTAAAAACTCATTCTACTCCAAAATGAAACTAAATGGATTCAACACATTTGAAAGAGCTCAAGGACTCAGACAAACACTGAATGTAAAACAACTTTTGTTTACCAACAAGAAAACACGGAACACCTTTAATTCATTTTAGTGGAAAAATTGAATGAAAAATGGATTTGTGGTTGGTCTAAGCTCCACCATCCAACACGGACAGCCTGAAAACAGCACATTGCTAACTCTTCAAGAAAAGGCGCTCTTACAGCTGCACACAAACACACTAAATTACACTTTCAATTTCATTTTTTTCTGATTATTATGGCCCAAATAAATACAGAGATTAAGTAAGGTACGAGTCTCTGGGCAGTTCTCACAGTAACCAACCAGCTGTCGGCCTACAGTGACCTGGCGCTTTAATTAAGAGTTAAAGACACTTTGGTGGGTTTGTTTTACCTGTCCAAGGGATATACTCAGGCTCTGCAGCAGCGTTTTCAGAAGCTCTGTACATGGAGGCTTTGGTCTCCCTGTACTGACCAGCAGCCTGAAGAATGTCCTACACACACACAGAGAACAAAATGGTTCTATTATGTTGCTTTGCTAAATTAATAGAGGTGTTTTTTTAAGTTAACGTCAGTGACGTTTGCCTTCCCTCTTTGGTGGAACACATCACCAAGATTCAAGAAAAAATGAATGTGCTGTACCTTGATGATGTTGTTGACAGTGAGAACAACTTCGGCCCACTGCACCGAGTCGACCGGGTTCTCCTTCAGGCTGCGCTCCTCCTCCTCCAGCAGACAATCAAACACTGAGGAGATCTGAGACACCTGAGTGCACCAGAAACAAAGCTTTAATCCACCTTCCACACCGCCTGGATTATCACGGCAGAGCACAGTGAGACACACACCTCTCTGAAGAAGACATCAGCAGCAGTGAGGCTGGGCGGCACGGCGGTGTTGTTCCTCTGCAGTGCGATGCTGATGGCCCGGTTGACCAGCTCGGGGTGTTTGGTGTGGTGGTTTTTCAGCACCATGGCTGCCTGAAGCTTCTCTGCATGTTCGCACAGCAGCAGGCGTGTTGCCATGGGAGACGAGCGTACCGTGACCTGGCCGAGCCGGTCCAGCAGACCCACCTGTCAGGGGAAGATACTGATGATCAAGTCATGGATCCAGATTGCGTCTTTGGTCACCAAAGACCTTCTATTTTCTGCCTTTTTTGTCTGAAGTCCAGCGGGATGTGTCTCCCTGTGCACCAGCACCTGCTACGCTATCCGCTATCAGCACCTAAATTAACACCTGAATCTCTGACCGAGCTATCCATGGTTGAATTATATTGTGAGTAACGTTAGTACTAGGGAAGAAGAGTACAATGTTAAATAGGAGTACTCTTAACAGATTGAAGTAACATTTGAAAGCTGGGACCATGGATATAAACAGAGCTGTTTTTGGTGCAACACCACCACCATGTGGACAATTATAGTGCAACCTTCCTAGACTCTAAGGGGGACAAGCAATATTGTTTACCACCTGGATTCCTTGGTTCAACACAAATCAATATATATACATGCATAATATGATAGATATTCAATTTTTCCAAATTCCATATTCAATTTTTCAAAATTTTGAATCTTTAAACAGATCTGCACACCTCTAAAATATGATTAGATTCTTTGAAATAATGGGCTGCATTTGTTGTAAGGTCACTACACAAGTTCTGTGCAGCATTACTTTACTATTAATATTTGTGTAATATGTGTACCTGCAGCAGGAAGTCCATGAAGCAGCCGTGAGCCTTCATCTTGTCCTCCAGTTGGTGGAGGATGATGAGGGAGGTGAGAGGAAAGCCAGCACTCTCTGGAAGAACAGCAACAGAGATGTTTCTATGAAATACACAGCTTGAATGAGCTGCTCTACAGGCACTTCCATAAACTCCATGTTAGGTGACATAAATGTAATTTTTCCTCCTCACCATCAGGAACAGACTCGGCCCAGCGGGGGTCTGAAGCCGGGTAATCATCCACCAGATCCAGGTTGATTTGAGTCACCACGCCATCCAGCTCGGCTCCCTCCTCCCCATCACCGTCAGTGGGGAAGAGCTCGTCTGTGACTGTCTGAGCTCCCACCAGATCGTTACTGACAGAGGAAAGATGGCTATTTCATATTTACGGAATTACAGGGACTAAATCCTCATAGTCTAAATACTAAACTCCAAACTTAAATAATGTAGTGTCAGTCTAAAACTACTGATATCCACCTTCAAAAACTTTATTATATTATTTTCAAAAATATCAAATGCTCAGAGGAAAGAAACTCTTTGTATTTGTGACCAGCATGTGTAATGATTTTACTCGATAAAAGACAATTTGGGAGCCGTTTATTGATGTACCGACAAAACTGAAGGAAGGCCGCCTTCAGGAGTTTGGTTTTGTCCTCCTGAGCGACGGGCTCTGCTCTGGTTGGAGTCTCCATGGCTGAAACCTTTAACACAGAGTCAAAATCAGTCACAATCATGAGCATAAATCACACGGTTCAGTGCCATTTTCTTTGCTTCTCTTAAGTTTCCTTTTTTCTTCCTGATAAAAGCTGAAGTCTTACAAGACTGGTAAAATGAACCATAAGCTGCATGCAGACATTGCATAGATTAACATTCTTCTTCCTCTTTTTTATTCTTTCAGTTTCACCTCTGGAGCTGCAGCCAGCGAGGAGCACAGCGAGTCCTCCATGGTCTCCGGCAGGATGGAGGTGCTTTCCCGGGCCACCACCGCCACCAGGCCGCTATTCTGGGAGAAAAACACTGGCAGGTTGGCGCAGCAGCCTCCTCCACGTACACCATCACCTGGACAGACAGAGACATTTAATATTTGCTCATCAAGCATGAGAAAGGCCAAGTATGTAATGAATAATGTAATGTAATGTTTGTTCCCTGCATTAATTCTTATAAACTGTAATTCCATCACTCTCCATTCTATTAAATCTCTTCTAAATGTATTATCAGTCTTATCTAAATGTTTGAAAATACTCATTCATCTGCAGCTGAGGATAAAACCAGAGAGTTTTTCTTAGAAGATCAGATTTTCTTTTCTCACCAGGTGAGTTAAAACTGATTTTTTCATCAGGTAGTCCACCCCTGCTGGTGCCCGTTGAACAAGCAAACACCATTTCCTCATTATACAGGAAGGCAGTGGAGCCAGGTGAGCGTGGCAGCACCAGCCGTGTAGCCTGTAGGGATTCCTCACTCTGAGGAAAAAGACAAAAATTAAGCGTTCATCTTTTAATTGATCCAGTGAAAAAACTCTGAAACCTTGAAACCTTTGACACACTGAACTGAATTTGAATCCACCTCTGCAGGATCAGGACTGACCTGGAACGGTGGGTTGTACTTGGTGACTTCCACATTGAACTGGTCGGAGATGGCGGCTCCACTGTCCTGCAGGGTGACCAGGCAGAAGTAAGCCAGGCAGGGAGTGTCTGACGGGTGCCAGGCTGCAGCCAAAACCACCAAGCCGGCTCTGAAAACACACAGTGCAGACTCCAGCTCAGTTCTGCCTGAACTGTACTCTGTATCCCCCAGTGGTGTAGAGCAATGTGTGCTGATAAGATGTACCCGTATTGTTTATTTATAATAAGTACTGTTTGTATTGCATAGAGCAGTATGTTAATTCTACCTCTCTGAAATACTCCTTAAACCCCTCTGCACTTGAGTACCATGACACTCTTTGTACTTTGTAGTGACAGGTTGACAATTATTATAAATTTGAATTTCAAGTCTCAAACCTCCATTTGTCTCCTTGCTGGAAGGATTTATTTGCTCAAAAGTAAAAACCCCCTATCTTCCATTTACCAACCTTGATTTAATAGTCAATACGTTCAGTTAGAGAAGAAGAGAAGAAGAAACAGAGGTGGAGGAGGAGGAAGAAAGACATACTTCAGGTAGGTAATTTTTTTTCATTTAGAATGCAACATTTCACCTAAAAATTGCACCTAAGATTAAAATACCTTAAAAGATCTTTTATTCTGAAGTGTAAAACAAACAGGCTATCACATCAACGAACACACTCACTGGCTGAGCTTCATATCCAGATAGGATACATTCACTCCCTCCTTGATCTCCTCATAGTTGCTCTCTGAGCCCTGGTGGGAGAGAAATGTCCACGATAGGCATTTGCATATTTTATATATTACTGTCACCAACACTGTTTCTCAGTGTGACGGGCCACTGTGACACTGAATCAGACTCAAACTGATACACAGCATATATTCACGCTTATCTTTGTACTGACCCAGATGGAGTCGGCAATGCTTTCTGTCAGGGCTCTCTGGGTGTCCCAGCTGAGGATCTGGTGCTCATAGCTGTCATCCACCACCCATTTACTCAGACTGGAGCTAGTTAGTGTGTACAGGCAGCTGGCTCCACCCACCCACAGCACACTGTGAAGCTGCAGCAGAAAACAGGGTCAGGTTCACAGTAAACCAGCAGCAAAGTCAACTGTGCTGAAAATACTTCAACTGAAGCTACAGCTGAGGATTCATCTCAAGCTCTTCACATTTTCACTATCAAGGGAATATGTAAAAATACATATATGTATGGAGTTTGCTGGCAAAAGTTAAGAAAACAATTACATAAACTGTAGATGTCACCCATCTGTGCTTCAGCTACCTGTCTAACCATTTCTCTCAGCTGCAAAACTGTACACCAAACGGTGATATATAACTTTCACTTTTCAAAAGATTCTGCGAACAGGTTCTTCACAGTCGAATGCATGACTCACTGTGTCGTTGGCTGGTGGGGAGAGGATGCCAAACAGGCTGGATACACGGCGTCCGATGCCAGAGAGCATTCCCTGACCCTGCTGCAGGGCTCGGTACTGCAGCTTTCCCGAAGCATCTGCACTCGCTCTCAACAGCCGACTCTTCGCCGAGGACAAGATGAAGCTTCCACCCTGAGAGTGGAGAGAAAAGTCCACAATCAAGACAGTGAAAATAACAGCAGGGACATTTTGCTGTGTCCTGCACAGGCATCTACATAAATGTAGTTTATTGAAGATTTACTTACTCTGACAGCAACAGCAAAGTTGCAGAGATCTCCCAAGTCCATGTCTGTCTCTGTGTAGTTGCCCTCCTGGGCCAGACTGGGCCACAAGCGAGCCGTTCCCTCCGCAGCCACCGCCAGGACAGAGATGGACTGAACGCTGGCCGTCTCCAGGGGAGCAGCGGATGTCACGGCCACAAGGTCAGCTGTGTAGTTGTACTCACTGCTGGGCAGCTGTAGCTCTTTACACACTGACAGCTGTGGAAAAACATACAGAGAGTTGGTGGATTTTAAGACTTAAATTAGGAATCAGTGAGTGTTTCTTCTAGGGCTGCAATCAACAACAATTTTCAACTAATTAGGCTGTAAATTACTTTTCAGCTGACCTGAAAATATTGAAAATTCTACCTTGGCCACAGCAGTTTGGCAGATCTTCCAGATGATCAGTCTCTCTCCACAAACCATCCAGGCCCAGCCGCTCTCATTCACCTTCACTGAGATCTGGTCATCAGCTGTAAGGACCAACACAGACAGAACTGTTCAGTGGCAATGCTGGAACAGGATACAGCACTTTAAACAAACACTGACAGACAGAAAAGGACATCAACGGGAGCAGAAACCTGGAACACATCACAGAAAGTAAGAGGTACTGATCCCCCCCAAAAAAACCAAAACCCTGAAATCACACAAAAAAGGCTTAATTTCCCCCAACAGAAATTAAGTTTCCTTTACCATCAGCCATTGTCAGTGCCTCCATCACTTTGACAGGCAGTGACGAGCCGAAGGTTTGCACATCATAGTTGATTGATTCTGCAGCTGCATGGCTCTGCACTCTGGTGGGTGTCGACCTAGTGGACAGATATTTGGAGTAAGACAGAATGGACAAATTCTCAGGATTATTAGCTGAATATCGAGCTACAGCTACTTTGTTGTGCTGTTGAATTGTAATGCATTGCATTGAGAGACGGTTCTATTATTTAGCAGAAACAGAAACACTTCTAAGTATACAGTACAGGTAAAGAGCACCACAAACTACATCCTCTAATACGACCACGCAGTTGAATCAACACCTCTCTAAAACAACAAAATATCATAATGTTCATGAATTTAGGATTCATTGCAGGACTGTTGTATTAGACTGTATTAGTTTTAACTAGGTGGACTTAAGAAAATGACAGCTGAGTGTAGATATAAAAACAGCGTACAGTGTTTTCACTCACCTCGTCGACAGAGAAGTCCTTCTCGGGGAGAACAGCAGACTGGTGGCCGCACCGGAGACGCTTTTCCTCCCGGTGGTCCTGCCCTGCTGTCTGCGGCCGGAGTTCGGGGCGGTTCGGGGGCTAAACATGCCTGCTGTGATACCCCGTGCTGGCCGACAGTCGAGAAATACGTCAAATTTAACCGTGAAACCCTACAATCACCACCTTACCGCACCGTGAACCGTTCTCCAAACAGCGCGCGGTACAGTCGCTTCTGATATACGTCATCAGTGGGTCAACGGAAAGTTTCGCCCACTTACCACAATTCTAACCAATCGTCACTCCTCATGCATCAACATTAATCCTAGATCTATCCAACCAACCAACTAAGGTATTCAATACTAGCCAATCAGAGACAGACTAGGGCGGGTCATACCTTCGCCACAGTAGCGGTCTCATTTTTAAAAAAAATTAGTCTTCAAAGACACTTAAAAAATATCTGGATGGATATGATCATCTTCTTTTTCTCATTATTATTATTGTTATTAAAATAATTATTGCTCAAAATGTATTATTATTTATTATTATTGCTCAAAATTTGCTGTGTACGAAAAGACCATTCCAGACATGGGTAATAGATCCTCGATAGCTTTGCCGTTGCGATTATAGGGGAAAGCCAGGAGGACGAGCAGAATAACGATAGCCGTTACCCATCAGAGCTGAAAGCAGCGAGCTCACTAACCTAGCATGATTAGATGGAGGCTGAGCAGGGGGCGGAAAACCACGATGGAGCGGCAGCGACTGGCAGCGGCTTAGCTTTAACTGGAAACTGAGTTGCATTAAAACCTCATCAGCTTGCATATAGTAACTGAGGACGGAGACCAGCCCGATATGCAGTGAGTATCGATTTTCTACCGGTGGTGTTAAGGAACCGGATCAATCCCGCTAAAAGTTTGGAGCCACCAGGCCCACTGTCACTACTGCTAAGTTAGCCGGTTAGCACAGGTCAGGCATCCACGTCTAAAGTGGGAACCTGCCAGCGTTTAGACTGGATTAATACAAGGCTCCAGGTGTCCGAGGCTTCCACATTAGTTTCAGACTAACACACACATTTAGACTGTCTATTCAGTGTTTTCTGCGGTAGTAAACTCATTAGCTCGGTTCTGTGCTAGCTAATTAGCTACTGTGAAGACTCTGGAATATTTGAGAGCGTTAATGTTGTCATGGGCGTAATGAATCGGATTTAAAGCACCTTGAAATATATGAATCGTGTATTTTTTGCACTTGAAAACACTCTGCTCTTGTCCGTTTGGTGTGCTTGATGATATTTGTGCGACAGAATGAGAGAGAAAGTGATGTGCAGGTGAATTGTCTTCTCTGAAACGTCGCAGGTGTGTGACGCTGTCTTTTTTTTTCTGTTTTCAGGTCATGAAGCGGGTTCGAACTGAGCAGATTCAGTATGCTGTGGCTCAGTACTTGAAGCGGAGGCAGTATGTGGACACCGATAGCTCCCTGAAAGGGGCCAAGCTCTTCCAGTCAGCCGAGGAGATGGCTGCCAGCCTCACAGGTGAGCACACTGCAAAGATGAAGATGGTGTTTCAACACAGACACATCCGAGGAACAACACCTCTGCCATATATATATAGCAGAAATATTGTGCTTCTTATTGCTTACTCTACATTTATTTAACTTACATGATTGTATATCTACTTTCCCTTTTCTCTGCCCCTCTCTGTGGTTCTCTGAGCAGTGCAGACAGAGTCGGGGTGCGCCAACATCGTCACTGCTGCGCCCTGCCAGTCTGACCCACAGCAGTATGAGACTCAGTACTCCAGGCTGCGCTCCTTTCTGTCAGGTATCACCTTCACAGTCCTGCTGCACTGTCACTGAAATCCTTAGCTGAAGAGGAGTGTGTATTTCACACAACTAAGTTGTATACTTGTTGTATTGAATTGAATTGAATTGAATTGAATTGAATTGAATTGAATTGAATTGAATTGAATTGAATTGAATACTTACACTGTCAATGGTTTACCATTTGAAATGTCTACTCTGTTGTTTTGGAAAGTAGCATCCACCAAATCGGATTTCTAAGTTAAGTTTTTGGATGCTTTGTGACCTTGTTTTTAATTACTAAACCCTTAGCCTACTTTTTATTCCCCCTAAATCAGAAACAGAAATATCCTGGGCGAAGGAAGTGAACTGCATCCTCTACCCGCTCTTCGTCTACCTCCACCTGGACATGGTGCACTGTGGCCTGAAGGGAGCAGTAGATGGTTTTTACAGTCGTTTCCACAGTGCCTTTCTTCAAGACAGTGAACAGCGCACCATTGTGGAGCAGCTCCGCCACGTTCTCACTGCTCAGGATGTTGCAGCCAACTCCAAGCTGAGTGCTTTCCTGGAACACAAGTACGTGGTTCACCTGACGGAGCCAGCCTACAGCTACCTGCTGCGTTACCTGCAGAGCGAAGACAACAGTGCCCTCTGCAGGGCCCTCAGCACCCACCTGCAGGTGGAGGTCACTGCCTCAAGACGCACAGACTACCAGCTTTATGGAGGTGCCAGCGGGGCGACCACCACCCCAAACTCCACCTCCTCCTGGGCAGGAGTGGACGGAGCCGAGGGAGGGGAGGGGGTCGAGGTCCCTGCAGGGATCCCACAGAGTGAGGCAGCCCTGGAGGCTCTGCAGGACTGCATCAAGAAAGTCCGTGAGGGGCCCCCCACACTCACCACTGTGTGTTTTTATGCCTTCCACCACACGGAGCAGATGTTGAACACTGCCGAGGTCTCATCCGACAGCCGGCTGCTGGCCGCCGGCTTTGACAGCTCCACAGTGAAGCTGTGGAGCCTCCGAGCCAGAAAGCTGAAGGCCAAACCCCACCAGGCTGACGTGTCGCTCATCCACCTGGCCTGTGACGTCCTGGAGGAGGAAGTGAGTTAACTGAAGAGATAAATATCTGTCTGATGACACAGCTAGAGTATTATATTATTATTTCTTTACCTGTCCATTTTTCAATAAGCCACATTATCTTTTTGTTTGTAAAATGTCATAAAATGTAGAAAAAAATCATCTCAAAACCCAAAGACATTCAATTTACAGTGATATAAAATCCTCATATTTGAGAAGCCTGACCCACACCATATTTGGCTTGCTGGTGTAAATGACCAATTATCAGTCAATGGTAGATTACATTAATAAATTAATTCAATTCAATTCAATTTTATTTGTATAGCGCCAAATCACAACAGAAGTTGTCTCAGGACACTTTCCATATAGAGCTGGTACAGACCAAGCTCTTTTATCTACAAAGAAACCAACAATTCCCCCATGAGCAAGCACTTGGCGACAGTGGCAAGGAAAAAGTTCCTTTTAACAGGCAGAAACCTCGAGCAGAACCAGGCTCTGGGTGGGCGGCCATCTGCCTCGACCGGTTGGGTGAGACAGACAGACAGACAGACAGACAGAAATGCAGTCAGAGAGAGAGACAGAGAGACAGACATGCAATCACAGTAACAGTGGAGTCACTTAATTGGAGTAAATTAAGTGACTAATTATTAACAATAATGCACTCAAGTAATATCATAATATTGCTATTTAATTTGACAGCAGCAGTTTCCATTGAGTGAAAACATATTTTGATTTGATAAATGAGTTAACTGATATTTATTTTGTTCTAGCTTTAAGAGATGCATAACAACTTTGACCAAATGAGAAAAGATTTTAGGGGATTTTAAAAGGATCAAACATCACACAAGGAGTGTAGTGAAATCTGTGACCACAGAGGCTTCATTGCTAAAAGAACGTGTGATTCCTTTCATGTTAAACCAAAGGGGGCACAGACTGGGTCAGGGTCAAAGTGGATTTCAAACATCTCACTAAAAGCTTATCCAGAAGGTAGAGAAGTTCAGACACGGCCAGAGCTTGTGCATTAAGTCTGCTGGCTGACCTCTACATCGAAGACATAACAGCTCCATGTTGGGATAATTCTTTGCCAATCTAGTTTTAGTAAAATGAACTCTGTGCAGCACTTTCAGATGCTTTCAGCCATGATTATCAAGCTTAAGACAGAGTTCCATTGGTCATTTGTTAAAACTACTCCAGATCAAGTCCCAGGTCTTTTTTAAATTTTCAGTGGACTGTCGGGTGTCACATTTTGCCATCGTTTCCCCTCAGGTTGATGAAGAGGACAGCTGCGGCAGCGAGATAAAGATGCTGCGAGGTCACAGCGGCCCGGTGTTTCGTACCGCCTTCCTGACAGACAGCTCCGGCCTGCTCTCCTGCTCTGAGGACACCACCATCCGCTACTGGGACCTGGGTAGCTTCACCAACACGGCGCTCTACCAGGGCCATGCCTACCCGGTGTGGGACGTGGACGTCAGCCCCTGCAGCCTTTACTTCGCCAGCGGCTCCCACGACCGCACAGCCCGTCTCTGGACGTTCTCCCGCACCTACCCGCTGCGGCTGTACGCTGGGCATCTCGCCGATGTCGACTGTGTTAAATTTCACCCAAACTCCAACTACATGGCCACCGGCTCCACAGACAAGACTGTCCGACTGTGGAGCACCCAGCAGGGGGCGTCTGTTCGCCTCTTCACTGGCCACCGTGGCCCAGTGCTCTCACTCGCTTTCTCACCTAATGGGAAGTATTTGGCATCCGCTGGAGAAGACCAGAGGGTGAAGCTGTGGGACTTAGCTTCAGGGACGTTATTCAAAGACCTGCGGGGACACACAGACAGCGTCACCAGCCTGTCTTTCAGCCCGGACAGCAGCCTGGTGGCATCATCGTCTATGGACAACTCAGTTCGGGTGTGGGACATCAGGAACTCCCACGGCGGGACGCCAGCTGACGGTTCATCCAGCGAACTGGTGGGACTGTACACTGGAAACACCAGCAACGTGCTGAATGTCCAGTTCATGGCCTGCAACCTGCTGCTGGTGACAGGGACTGCACAAGAGAAAGCAGAGCAGTAGCTACAGCTGACTGGTTTTTGCGTTTATGTTTGGGAGGAAAGCTGGAATATCTCCAGATGTTTGTTGGAAGATGCTGTCACCAGCAGACTGCTGTGTTCTCGTCCCTGAGCCAAACACGGAGAGGTTCAGTGTCACCATCACACATTGTTTTCCCCATTAGTTCTTGGCACAGAAAAGATTCAAGGATATATTTTATTTAGGTAATCCGTAAGTCTCATTCTCCTTAAACTGGGTTAGATATTTGTTTATAGATCATTCGTTCCTGGTCGTATTTTCTCATTACCAAAGCGTCTTCACTAGATGTCAGTATTAAAGAATTCCTCAGTTTCTCGTGCACCAGATGACTTAAAAGTGTAAAATTGGGTTGAGCCTTGATGATGGAAAACTGTTGACTCTGCTGTCATGCACAAGATTTCTGATCTATAAAAGCAGCATATAAAATATTGCTCCTGTGGGATTAAAAACAAAAACTGAATCTGCAACGATCAGTTTGACCCAAATGGAGATAAAAAATGTTCATAATCTGTTTCTTCCTGTTTGTTTGATGCAGAATTGTGTTGTATGACGGACTATTCCCTGGTGTGCAGAATAGAAGGACCCTCTGCAGCAAACAGTGTACTGAGTTGCACTTCCTTTCCCACAATTCATGTGTAAAAGCCTGACATTTGGAGAAACACACTTGTTAGCTGCCTTACCCAAAGTGAGTTTAGTCTCCGTGCATCCAGTACAGAGCTGCAGCCATGATGTGTTTAGCCTAGCTTAGCACAGATACTAAAAGCAGGGGGAAATGTATTTACATTTTGTATTTTGTAGGCTAACAGGTACATGCTAATAAGCTTTGGGCTCTTTTGAAGGTGTGTTTATCTCTCCCTACAGGAGCTAGGCTAGCAGTCCCGTCGGCTTTCAATGTTTGCACCAAGCTAAGATAACATGGCGTTTGAAGTTCTTCACTTCTATTGCTCATTCGATACCTGAGTTTCGGTAAAAATATTAATCTTCATTTCGATACCTTACTTTGGGGAATATAAATGCTTTACTACAAAGAAACCAAAGTTTTAAAATGTTAAATGTCGTCGAAAACAAACCGACATACAAGAACTTTCGTCATGTTTTGCCCTCAAATGTCTCAGACTTCTGGTGTTCCTTAAAGGCTGCTAACAACATACATTTTGAATAAACAATAACATTAGATTATGTTTCCAAAAAGTACCATCTTTATTTGAACATATGAAACAACATGCTTTTGGGAGAGGCTGTATTTTTAGTTATTAGCGTAGTTGCATCTATCAGCAGGATTTTCAATGTGCTTTCCCTCTTCTGGAACAGAACCAGGAGCTTCTGCTTTCACTCTGGCTGATAATCAGTCCCAGCTCTGGACTTTTTCCATGTACTGGATGAAACTGAATCTTCTGATCTGACTTTGGGTAAGACAGCAGAGAAGCCTATTCCCAAAAGTGTTTTGTTGTTTTATGACATAAAACAACAAAAAGCTGTTGTTGGCTAAAGTCAAGGTTACAGAAAGGAAGAAAATATGTTTGCATTGATGCCCATGGAGCTTAGAGACCGTATTAGGAGATGTTAAAGAGTCTCAGAGGTGGAATACAGAAGCTAACAAGTGACCCTGTGAACTTAAAAACACCACAACAGGAAGTGGTCGTCTCGTCTCAGCAGCAGTCGGTGCTGTTGCTTTGTCTCTGAGTCAGCCTGGACAAAGTGTAAATAGCCTTGTTGAGGAAATTTCTCAGAATTAAAGGCTGTATTTTTCACACTATTCTGCGGATGGCATGAACTGTGCAATGCTTAAAAAGTGTAAATATACTGTATTTTTGTAATATTTTGGCTGCCAAGAGTTGCCCCCCAGGTTCTGCTTAATGAGGGCTAAAAATGCTGATGTAGAAACTGATTGAATATTTCTGGATGGTTTTCATACAGTCAGTGTGATTTCTTTTTTTTGAATTTTTGCATATTTTGTTCATAAGTTCAGCCAGGAAGTCTGTCTTTATGTCTGCCAGTCAACGTCTGTTCCCTCCTGTAGGCCCAAAACAAAGAAATAAATAACAGAATTTATTTGAACTCATGCTTCAGCCCGTTTCTTCTTTATTTAGTCACTTGCAACATGATGGTTTGAGCCTCTTTTTCATGCTAGGCCTCATCTTGTTTATTGTGATTCTGTTTCACTGCATATGAAACGTCCTGGTACACGCTAAACCTGGTGTATCAGACTGGTTAGACAGGACGCACATCAGCAGACCTTTAAACCTGGGTTAGCTGGTCATACGAGTCCTCTAACCCTTATTTTCAGAGTCTAGGAACACACTGACAGATATCTGCTGGGTTTTTTTTGACAGAGTAGATTCCTCATTGACACGATCAGGTCAAAAGACTGTTATCCTTTAAATAAATACTTCTCATCACCTGGTGGAAAGATGATGAGAGTGCAGGTTTTTGAACAAGAAGAACAAGTAACGACTGCCATGAAGTCAGTGCAGCAATCCTTGGCTTCCCAGCCAGCTGCAGATGTTGGGATTCATGTTACCCAGCAGTATATGAAGTAATTAAAAAATACCACCTTTACCAGCTGCAAAATGAATGTGATGAACACATTAATGCATTGATCATTGTAATTCAAATAAAATTTGCATTATTCAGAATGGGTCATTCTGCATGATGAGTACTTTTGCTTTTGGGACTTTAAGTATGTTTTGGGGACACTAAGTATTTCTTCAACCGCAGCCATCGGCTGCGTAGAGCAGGCAGAGGGTGCTGCTCACCTCCTTTGCCCATGATCGCTCAGTTTCTAATTTAAGTTTACATGGCGTACATGTGATGTAGGTGCTTATATGCAAAACACCTGAGCTGCAAGCAAACCGTCACAGATGTTAATCTCACAACACGTAACTGTGTACATACACTCTCATTAAGATATGTAAGGAATCCACATTCTGTGCAGCAGGAATGTGGACAGGAGAGACAGAAATGTCTCGCTGCTGTGGGTGGCAGGGTGCAGCAGGGCACACCCCGAAAGATCTGTAACTGTGGATGGATGATGAGACCATGGGCCCCTGACCACATGTGAATGGCCCCTCTCTCATCCGAGTCGGATGTGATGTTTGCAGACGTTCATCTCTCTGTAGTCACATTTTGCATCTCGTGATCGTTTGCCTTTGCCTTTTTTTAGCTGAAGAAATGAACACATCTTCCAGTTTATCACCCCACATCTAAACATATATGATTTTCACTGGGCTTTCACGACTTTCTGAACCTGGAGCTATTTAATTTGTTTGCTTGCAGACAATCAGAGATTAATTCTTAGACTTCCTGCAGGCCAGAGAGAGAGAGAGAGTCAGCAGGGGCGAGGTTCACCACCACGAGAGGATAAACCAGTTTCTGTCTGGAGGGTGTGTACCTTTCCAAGCTGTACCGACCTGACAGGCTTGTCTCTGCATCAAACACACAGCAGGCGACTCTCTCCATCACACACCACCTCACGTCTCCTTCTCCTGCGCTCACTGAGGTTCTTCCCGAAGAAGAAGATGCCTCTCCAGTCCACCTTGCAAGGCCGGGGCTCCGGCTCCTCCAAGGCCTTGGACACGCAGTCGGATGGGAAGTCGTTTGAGCAGCTGAGGCAGGAATGTCTGCAGAAGGGGGTCCTGTTTGAGGATCCAGACTTCCCCGCCGCTGACTCCTCGCTCTTCTTCAGCCAGAGTGTTCCTGTGCAGTTTGAATGGAAGAGACCTAAGGTATGTAGGCACATAACACTGTAAGATTTCAGATTTTAAGTTTTAACGTTCTGTTGTTCTAGAAAAGTTTCCAAATGTTTCAAGCTGTGTCTCCTTCAGGCCAAGGGGTCTTGAAATGTGTTAAATGTAGCAATTAAATCCAGTTTTTGAAATGTTGAATGAATGAAATGTGGTTTCTAGTGGACTGGTGACATGATGAGAGCTTGTTTTTTATGTGTCAACACTCTTGAACATTCTAGCTGTTTTTAGTCAGTGATTGAAGCTGGTTATACTATTCTAATAAGCACTGAACAAAACTCTGCTTCAGTGCAGTCTGAATACATGAAAACCAAGAAACCGCTGCACAAAAGACAGAGAATCAGCAATTACTGCTATTACTCCACTGAATGAATGAAGTGCAAGTTGGTTTTATTGGTTTAAATACAAAAACAGCAATTAAGTATTTATCCAGCCAAAGCCACAAAACCAGTTCTGCTAGAAAGCAGTATAAATAGAGTCAAGTGCAGGGGCAGCTTCCTCACTCTGAGCTCCATACGCAGACTTTATCCCCACACACCTCAGTGTTATCTGCAGTAAAACTGTCTGCAGCTAGCTGCCTCTCGCTGATCGGCCTTAAAATAAGACATTTGTTTAAGCTTTATTGATTTTTACCATCAGATCATTACAGCTATGGGATCTTTTTTAGCTCTCATTGCCTTCAGTATAGTATTTATTTTAGCTCATTTCCAGCATCTGTTCTTGTTAACGTGCCTTCAGAAGAGTCTTGAGTGAGCTGGAGAAAACTCATCACTCATTCAATGAGTCCACATTTCTATCATGGGCGTTTCTTCAGAGTAAATGCTTCAGCTGCTTGTATTTGGTGTGTGGTGTGTTTTTTGTGCTCCAGTGACTGGGATGTGAGGCTGATTGTTATACCTGGAATGTGAACACACCTATCAAAGGCACCTGTGTCACCTCTCAACTGTCATTTTTTCTTTTTTTAATAAACCTGCCTGTTCTTGTACTGTTCAACCTCTCACCTGTTCAACAGGAGCTCTGCAGCAACCCGAAGTTCATCGTAGGCAGTGCAGACAGGACAGACATTTGCCAAGGACAGCTTGGTTGGTATATTTACATTTTCGGCACGAGTCAGTTTATGTGTTTCATATGCACACATTTCAGTCATTTACCCATGATGCACCTGTTTGTCACCACAGGGGACTGCTGGCTTCTAGCCGCCATTGCATCCTTGACCCTCAAAAAAGACACCCTGGCACGAGTGGTCCCCCATGACCAGGACTTTGACCACAGATACGCCGGCATCTTTCACTTCCAGGTACACCACCGGTTGATTGGCTGCAGGCTAATGAGGCGTCTGGAGTGGAGACAGTTTATTGGCTGTCATGTGGCTGAGTATCATGTTCTCCTGCTGGTCCTTTTTGGATATTGCAGTCTTGAGTCTGTTTCAAGAAGAAGGAAACAAAACTCTGCCTTGAAAAAGGCGCAACTAAGCTACATAGATTAAAGCAGAATGGATGAGAATAACTATGTAGTGCTTGAGTCATAGTGTACATTTAATGGCCAAAACCCTTTTAATAAAGTAAATTAACCCTCCACCCTTCCATCCATTAGCTCTATCTAGTTATCTTTTGCAGGGCCTGGAGCCTTTTCCCTGCTGCTGCTGAGTTACATTAACCCTGAAGTGGGTTAATCACATTAACCCACCTGATTTTTGGAACTTCTGTGTGTTACAGATGATAATGAGCTGTAGGCAGTGGATGAACAGCATTGTAGAAACAAACTCTTTTGTGACACATTTCCTGTCTCTCCCTCAGTTCTGGCAGCACAACAAATGGCTGGACATCGTGGTGGACGACAGGTTGCCATCAGTGAGAAATCAGCTGATCATGCTCCACTCTGCGTCCAACAACGAGTTCTGGAGCGCCCTGCTGGAGAAAGCCTACGCCAAGTAATGACACTTCATTTTATACCTGCTGAGTGACAGATGATAAACATTTGACATTTGTGGTTTTGAGTGAAACGTCTCAACAACTGTTGGATGGCCTGCTGTGAAAATGGCAGACAGGCGTTCATGTCCCCCTCAGGATGAATGGCCATCATTTAGTTTGTGCCATCAGCTAAAAAAAATTAATTTGTCCAATGCCTTTGATTATATCTGCATGCCTGCTGGCAAAACTCATGACATTCTCATCAGCCTCTGCTGCACTTTGTGCTTAGCGTTAATGAGCAAATGTTTGCATACTAACGCACAAAAGTAAGATGGTCAACATGTTAAATATTATAGCATTAGCATGCTGATGTTAGCATTTAGCTCAAACCACATCGTTAAACACTTAAAACGAGACTGCTTTACAAAACTTTAATTGTTAAAATGCAACAAAATATTTAAGTTTGGCATTTTAAATCCATGTTAACCTCAGTGATGAGCTTTTCTGTTTATTTCAGACTGCACGGCAGCTACGAGTCCCTGAAGGGCGGCAGCACAATGGAGGCCATGGAGGATTTTACTGGCGGTGTCGGGGAAGTATACGAAACCAAGAAAGCGCCAGACAACCTGTTCTCGATCATGAAGAAGGCTCTGGACAGAGGCTCCATGATGGGATGCTCTATTGATGTAAAGACCGAAACCCAAAGAAATGCTCTTGTTCAAAGCCACTGACTGTACATACAGTATATATTTCAAGCTTTTAACTATTTCTAACAATTACTTCCAGCAGTCAGTACTTCAGCGCAGCTCTTCTGTTCTAAACCTCTCTGGGTGTTTTGGTTTTCTCCAGATCACCAGCTCTGCAGAGTCTGAGGCCAAGACGACCACCGGCCTGGTGAAGGGACATGCATACTCCATCACAGGCCTGGAGCAGGTAAGACTCCCATCCCTGACGTAACTGATGCTTGGAAAGAACACACAAGGAACTAAGTTAATCTCAATTGTTGCTTCCATGTGGAAAACATACAATGACACTCAAAAATGCACTTAACATGCTGCTGTAGAGATCATTGTTGATCATGTTTTTCAACATGAACTTAGACGCACATGCCAGTTACAGCTAAGTTGCATATTGAGGCAGTCAAACATAGATTTTAATGTGTGAACAAATCAAGATTGTACGTTTTTTAAACGATAACGTAAGCATGTTTAAAAACTAATGGATTGTCTGATTTTCAGGTGAATTATAGAGGTAACACGGTCCAGCTGATCCGGGTCAGAAACCCCTGGGGTCAGGTCGAGTGGAACGGCCCTTGGAGTGACAAGTAAGCATTCGGGATGATGCCGCTATACCCTGATTTTCAAATACAGAACACATGTGAAATGGTACACTCATGGACAAATTGTGAGACAATGAGCTCCTGGGACAGACATGCAACAGATCCCTCCTCTGTTGGAGCAGACGCTAAAACTGATAGAGACACAAAACAACTCAAATGACGTGGCTGCGTCTCTTTGTAGTCTTCATCCCTCTGTCGCCCTTTTTCGGCTCTTTGTGTTGTTTTGCATCTCTGTCTGGGTTTTGCATCTTTTTTGTCGTGAGTGTCTTTTTGCCTGCCTTTCTTGAGAAACATCGGCACGATTGCTTGTCTCTGATTCTTGCATGATCAGGTTGCAACAGATTGTTTTGTCTCCATCTGTTTCAGCTCCAGAGAGTGGGGTTACATTGACAGAGCGGAAAAAAATCGGATCCTGCAGAATTCAACAGATGACGGTGAATTCTGGTGAGTCCATGTGATCAATTTGGTCCAAACAAAGGGTTTAAAAATCTCCTTAGTTGCAGGATTGCACACCAGATATGTATCATGTATGCAGTAAATGCTGGGCTTTGAACTGAAGATGTGCTGTTGATAGTAGAGATTACTGTCAGGCATCTTGGATCTCAATCTGCTCTTGTTAATGAAAATGTTTACAATGTGAAAAAGGTGAGAGAAGTTTTGGTTAATGCTACATATGCTAGATTAGCTAATTCAATCAAAGAGCCTGCGCAGCAGAGTTTCTCAGACTATAGGTCAGGACCCTGTGTGAGGTTGATTGACACACACACAGGGTCACAAGATTTATTTAAAAGCAACTCACTGATATATTAAATGCTTATTGAAAGAGAATGTAAATATATCAACCATTACTCATATATAATCCATTAGGAGCCCCATGCAGTGTTCCTGAAAGTAGAAAACGAAATAATGTACGAATGCCGTGTGTGTATTACATTCACGTTTTAAGAGGCCATGAATTATCTAAGTATGTCAAATACGACCACGTGGGAGCGCCTCCGTAGCTCAATGGTTACAGTGGATGCAACAAAGCTGCAGCCGTCACCCTCCTCTGTTTCACTGTCACTGTTCAATAAAGACAAATCAAATCTAAAAAGTGACCTCATGACTACAGTCAGATCTGCTTTATTCTGTGGCCTTTTGAACATTGTGCTGTTATGCACAAATGTGACGACGCTGAGCTTGTGAAGTCACCGGATTTGGAGATGACAGTGATTGTGTTTTGTGTTTGTGACTCCAGGATGGAGTTCGAGGACTTCAAGAGGAACTACGACAAGGTGGAGATCTGCAACATGACCCCCGACGATCTGACCGACAGCACAAAGCGCCACTGGGAGGTCAACCTGTTTGAGGGAAGCTGGATCCGCGGCTCCACCGCTGGAGGCTGCAGGAACTACATCGGTGAGACCACCAGAGCTGAGACTGAAACATTTGTCTCGACATGGTGTCATCAAACTGTCCAAATGTCAGCTTATTTCAGTTGGTGTTTGTATCCCAAACTGGCCTCTAAAGCTCTGCATCTTTAATCCGCAGACACATTTTGGACCAACCCGCAGTTCAAGCTGCAGCTGGAGGACGCTGATGATGATGACGACGTGTGCAGCGTGGTGGTCGCTCTGATGCAGAAGAACAGACGAAAGCTGAGGAAGGAAGGCTTGGACTTAGAGACCATCGGCTTCGCAGTATACGAGGTATAAAGTGAAGTGGTTTCCTTTAAATGGTCCCACTTTTTTCTATCACACAGGGTCAACAATTTAGAATTTACTTCTCACCATTTCATGTGCCTGAGGTTCAAAGTTAACTCTTGATGCTGAAAACAGCAGCTGACAAAACAGCCTCACCTCAAGGTCGATTTAGTAGCTGTTCTGGAGCTTTTGATCCTATCACTTGATCTTCATCAGCAGAAGACAACAAAAAGTTCTTAAAACGCTCAGAAAAATGGAAATGATGACTGAGCAAAGCCCACTGGATGAAGATCATTTGATGCGATCCAAAGCCTCAGGAATGGACCTTTTGGCCACATTGTTTTGTCAGTGAATAATCTGCCAACTGTTCATATAATCTGAAAACCTGCATCTGTCAGCTTTATACTTCCGTCAGTCCTCTATCTTCCAACAAGCTAAATTAAGTCCCTTTTATTTCTCTGTCCCTCTGTTCAGGCTCCAGATGACGAGGACCAACTGGGGAAAGATTTCTTCCGTTACCATCCGTCCAAAGCTCGCAGCAAGACCTACATCAACATGCGGGAGGTGTCGGAGCGCTTCACGCTTCCTCCTGGGAAATACCTGCTGGTCCCCACCACCTTTCAGCCCCACCACGAGGCCGACTTCCTCATCAGGATCTTCTCTGAGAAGGCGGCCAAAACTCTGTGAGTGTTCATCTCTGGGTCCAGTTTGAACGTGAGGGACAAAAGTCAGACAGCAAACAAAAAGTCAAATAGAATTTAACATTTAAGCAACAGAACACACGTGAATAAAATCCTCGGGGTAACACTGAAAAATTGCTGAAAATGAAAAGACACGAAATGTCAGCACAGAGCATTTTTATCACAGTGTGTGGTTCTCTTCCACAGGGAGATGGGGAGCAAAGTTGATGCTGACCTCCCAGACGTAAGTAGATGAGAGATGAGATGAGAATCAGTCATCCAGTCTTGTCTGCTTGTACTGATGCTGTGTTGTTTCCACCAGCCGCCCCCACCCAGCCTTCCACAGGAGGAATCGGACGAGGAGAAAGGCCTGAGGAGGCTGTTTGAGCAGCTGGCTGGGCCGGTAAGACAACAGCAGCTTCATGAGATCAGCCGCATTTAACACACTTTAAAGGAATAAGCTGGTTTTCCTTATTGCTGCACTGTAGCACAAAGTGCAGTCAAACAAAGTAATTATCTCTCTTCAGTCAATACTGCGAAATTGCGAAGTCTGAATTAACGATAATTGAGAAGCAGCTTTTTTGCTGAGGTGTTACTTTATGTCAGGGATGTTTGCCTTTCAGCTTTTTGTTGAGCTATTTGCCCCCAAGTTGCCCAAGACTTTAGGAATGCAGCTTAACTAATAACTAATGACATATTGTAGATATTCCTAGTTCAGTAGATAATTACTGTATTCTGCAGCGTATGATGTTAAAGTGGTGTGTCTGCAGGACCAGGCCATCTCTGTCAGAGAGCTCCAGCAGATGCTGAACGGTGTTCTCAGCAGAAGTAAGTGAACGACGAGATTAAACTATTTTTTTGGTCACTTATTCATTAACTCATTCCTGGACAGGAGCCAGGTCATTAAATATTGTTGAATTATTTTTTTAATATTGTTGATTTGTGTTTTATCTATTTGATCTTCAGGAAAAGAGATCAAATTTGACGGCCTGACTCTCAGCACCTGCCACAGTATCATCAACCTGATGGACGTATCCTTCTGACTCATTTCAGAGCCTGCAAGTGAAGCTCGCTCGACTTGACTTAATCTTAAAATAAGACTTTCCAAAACATCTCACATTGTAGATTGGAGGGAGGAGAACCGAATGATTTTAATAACAGATCAACTAATTGCCACAGTGCGTAGTTTTGTCCTTGACAGTAAAACAGGTGGATAACACAGGCAAGCTGGAGTTCCAAGAGTTCAAGGTCTTCTGGGAAAAGATGAAGAAGTGGATCGTACGTGTTGATTTATGTGATGAAACTGCAAATCAGCGGTGGAAGAATTTATTCAAATTTATCATTATTTACTTATTTAGGATTTAAGTTAAAATCTAAGCTGTTTCAGAATGTATTTTATGTATGTTACTTTATATACTGTGGGGTAAAAATATCATATTGTATTTGTTGATTATATTTTAGATTATCAATTTGAATGTGTAAAGTAACTCAAGCTATCAAATATATCTAGTGGAGTAAAAAGTTGAATATTTGCCCCAAAATGTAGTAGAGAAGAAGTATAAAATAACAGAAAACGGAAGTAACTTGCATTTAAATACATTACTTGAGTAAATGCACATGTTACTTTCCTCCATCGCCTGCTGTTAATCAGCTGCAGTGGTGGACCTTTGTGGGTTCTTCAGGCTGTTGAAGGTGAACCTCTGTCATTGCAGATGCTCTTCTTGTCCTTCGACACCGACCGCTCAGGGAAGATGTCGTCCTACGAGCTTCGCACCGCTCTCAAAGCTGCAGGTGACAGTCGACTGAATGCTGTTTGCACTTGTGCAGAACTATTAACACACTGTTTTAATTTCCTTTGAAATGGTCTCATTAGATTTCCTGACATTTCTGAAGGCTAATGGTGCTGCTTTGTTCCCATGCAGGCATGCAGCTGAACAACAAGCTCCTGCAGCTGGTCGGCCTGAGGTTTGCTGACGCCAACTACGATATCGACTTCGACGACTACCTCACCTGCATCGTCCGTCTGGAGAACATGTTCAGTACGTGAAAAAATGATAATGTTCCTTGGTGTTAAAATCAGCTTTCAGAAAGTTATTGGCCACTTTGTGCTGACTGAATCTCTCTCTCATAACCAGGAGTTTTCCAAGCTATGGATAAATACAAGAGGGGACGTGTGAACATGAACATCATGCAGGTAAAACCATAGCCATGCAGCACCACGTCCTGTAATCTCTGCAAATAACTCCCAGGTGTTTGTTTCACCACATCTACTCCAGATGAGGGGATTTATTTAAGTCATCTGATTGCTTTTGTGGTCACAAGATTAGTTTTGCTTCTTTTTTCTCTTAATCCTAAAATGATCTTTAAATATTCTGGGATTTAACTGCGGTTTGTTTTGTTGAAGTACACTTTACCCTCTGTTTACCGCACAGTTCCTGTTGATGGCGATGAATGTCTGAGGAGACGCTGAGAGGGAAGAGCCACCAGAAGAACAAAGCACAGGGGTCAGCGTTGGAGAGCAGAATGTTGAATATTAAAACAAGCTTTATTTTTCATGTTTCAGAGTCTCGACATCTATCTGTTTTATGAGCAAATAATGTAAGAGTTGAAGTATTGACACGGGGGGATCAGATGTTAAAATTTACTGACTTTTGCTTTTGGACAAATGTTTTTGTTTTTTTTTTTCTCTGCTCTGCATGAATGGAAATACGTTTTGAATAAAACTTTTGGCTTTGATGTGAGGAAATGCTACTGTGTTAAACAGCTATCAGTCACTTTTATTAAATTTGGATGTAATTGGGTCATAATTATTGATACATGAATGTTTCCATCACTTTACAGTGGCAGCTGGTCAGTGTGGAACTCATTTTAATGACTTTATATTACACAAATATTTAAAGTGAAATCTGGAAAAGAGTGAACACACTGATGTTGGCTGGAAAACCCTTTTCTCAGTACAACTTTCTTGCAACCAAGAGATGTTACCAATAACATTAATTGACAGATATTGTGTGTATCACAGCCTGATAGATCTTCTTCCTCTGTGCCATACAGCTTCATTTCTGTCCAGAAACTATTAAAAACACATCACTGAGCCACTGTCACACTGGCTGACATGTTCCTTCATTGCCATGAACACACAGGCTGTGGTTTATTTTGACTCAACCTGACATACACCATCCTTGGGCCACAAGTATTCTCTATACTCTATACTATACACTGTACACAAGTATATACTCTATACTAATCCGGCTTGAAGGAGGAATTCTTTAGGTGGCACGGTGGAACAAGTGGTAACCTCACAGATAAAAGGTCCCCGGTTTGAATCCCGCTGTGGGCGCTGGTGGCGTGTCCTCCACCATGCCTTCGGTGCCTGCTGCTCGAGGTAAAAAGGGCCTTTCTGTGTGGAGTTTGCATGTTTTCCCTGTGCTCACCCGGGGTATCCTCCATAAAAATGCCCCCACTAAAAACATGCAAGAAGACCACCTGACCAATGGTGACAACAAAGGAAATGGCTGGCAGCCCACCGCTCCTGGTCAAATGCGGAGAAAGAATTTCACATATGCATGGTGTGTGCAGTTTCCCCCCCTAACTCTGCATGTTGTGTTCATTGTGACAATAAAGGATGTTTCTTTTATACTCACTGTAGATTAATCCACCGCTGAAAATAGTCCCCAACAAATGCTCTATTTCCCCCTTTCTGAGTAATGTATGTTATTTAAGGATACCATTGAGCCTCTTTAAAAAATTAAATAATAGATTTGTGACCTACTTATAAGGATGTACATCTTCAGCAGGAATCAACGGGTTCAGGTCTACGGGGTAACAGAAATTCTTCAGCGACAGACTCACACATTGTCGGTTTTAGTCTTTTCATGGAATTTAATGACAATGAGAAAAATGTAGAATAATGGCTGCATTACCCTGCAGCTCTCCTGATATGTGTGTGACTAGAATACTGTGATGGCAATGAAACAGGAGAGATCATCATTACCCATTTGAGTTAAGACACACAGGATCCAATCAAACACTTATCCTTTGTAGTGTCTGTGATGAGGAGTGAAGAGACAGCTGTTAACTCTGAAGGAAGCAAAAAGTGATGTTACGCTAAAAAATCGTTTTGGGAATGTACCATGGGATATATGGAATATATAGACATTAAGGAAAACGGTTAAGCAGATGAAGTATTATTTTTAACCCAGTGCGAAACTTTCCATCCAGCAGGTGGCGGTACTACGCCTATAAACCGGTTTGCCAATTGCAAAGAAAAGAAACGAAACCTACCCTGTTTGGACTATACCAACAGTACATAATGTGGAGGGAACAAATCACGATCCCCAATAGCACAAATTTAATCATTAATAAAAACATGTATTCATGTTAGATCATTCATGAGCTACAAAATCTTTTTTGACAAGAATAAAAAAATTCCTGGTGTGTTGTCCACTGTAAAGCATATTATTTTCGTGTTTACCCCCCTATGGTTCTGCTCAATAGTTTTTTCCAGTAATGGCAGCTGCAGCATGGTGAAGAAGGATTCAACGTGGACCAAAAACAAGAACGACAGTTTTTAAATTTAACCGGTTATTTGTTGTAACAGCTTTCTGTAGTTTGCGGTTTGAGGATATTTAGCCCCGACCAGTCGAAGAAAGCCGTCAGATAGCCGTTACAAAATGGTAAGTAAAGTAAGCTAATTTTGTTAACTAACAGAGGCTAACGTCATTGATGGGTATCCATCAAAAAGCTGTAACGTTATTGGTAAAAATAACGACGACAACCAAATTACGGATTGTTATTACGTAAGTGAATGTAAACACAGTTGTAGCCAAAATAATCATTATCCCCTTTTCCCTCTTGCTCTTGTAGCTAAACGTTAGCTAACTCAGCTGTTTCCTGCCCACCACTGACAGACATTTGGTAAAACTTCGAGTTTGATGTCTTTAACACCAGAGATTCAGAAGAGCCTGACACGTATTCTGGTCCTCCTCAAGTTAGTTGACATACACCATTGTTTGACAAGTGTCTTGTTTTACCCGCTGTTGTCTGGCTGAGATTTGGGGACACACAGAAGCGCATGAGGGAAACTTACAACAACAAACAGCCTGACAAGCTTGTAACTTTTAACTGGAGGAGGTCAGTGTCAGGATGCTCTTGATGTTGACGTATATTTAAAATCCTCTGCTCTTAAAAAACTGAATTCTAAATGTAATCATAATTAAATTAAAGTTAAAACTTAAAGTGATGAATCGTGTAGGTTTTGTTTGTCCATTTAAATCTGTCTCTCTCTCATCTTAAGGGAAATGGTGAGTTTGGTAACAATATATGTTAAAAACTACCTAATTTACATGAAGTTTGGTGGAAAGCTGCCATACACAGCTGCTGAGGTGCACCACTGTTGTAGTTAGTGCTTTGCTCAAGAGCACCTCAGTCAGAGTAACAAGGAAGAGGGGAAATAAAGCTGTTGTGCCACCCAGGTTTACCCTGGAACCAAACATCCACAGACGTCACTGTTAAATCATCGTCAGTGATCGTTACTATTCATTGCTTTGTTTGTCTCTTCCAGCCTCATCGAAAGAAGAAATCCTTCATTGAAAAGAAGAAGGCCGTGACCTTTCACCTCGTCCACAGAAGTCAGAGGGACCCGTTGGCTGCAGATGAGAAAGCCCCACAGCATGTCCTCCTGCCCGCCACCAAGGTACAGATAACTGTGTTGTCTATTAATGAATGTCATGTTACTCTGTGTTCATAATTGTCCAAGACTCTGGCTGTGTGCTCGTTAAAGAGCCAATTAGTCACCATAGCAATGTCTAGTCTGATTCCATGATTTTGATATTTCTCAGGTGGAGTTAGAGAAGAGGCGTGAGGAGCAGAGGAAATTTGGCGTCTTCTTTGATGATGACTACGACTACCTGCAGCACCTGAAGGAGTCGGGCTCGGCTGAGCTGGTGGCAGCCGGTCCCTCACACAGTGACAGGCAACATATTCACCTCCGTGATGAAGATGATGAGAACGAGGAAGAGGGTGACACAGATGAGGCCGTTCCTGTAAGTTGAGTTTACCTTTAGTCAGGTATACTGGAAAGGGTTGGCATTTTTCTGAAGTCCAATTCAATATTCCTTTATTAGTCCCACGAGGGGAAATTCCAATGTTTTGTTTTGTTTTGAAATTCCAAAGTTGAACACTTTGTGAGGAATTGTGGTAAATGACGCTCTGAAATGGTTGTTGTCTCGTTGTCTGTACAGATGGCTACCATCAACCTGCCGTCTTCAGTGTTCGCCTCAGAGTTTGAAGAGGATGTGGGACTTCTGAACAAAGCTGCTCCGATCACAGGTAAGAAGCTCATCTGCTTCAAATGGCATGAAGTCGTTTATGACCTTCATGGGCCTCTTTTGTTGACCAGAAAGAACTGCAACAGCAGTTCCCCGCTGAAGCTGAAATGTGGTCACTTTCCTCTGATTTAAATTTCATAATCCAGTTGTGTTATCAGCAGATTTTTGGATTGAAACAGAAAACAATTCATCAGCAGGAACATCTCTCCAGAGACAAATACTCCCATGGCTAATATGGATTTATTTATGTTTAATTTCTGGAGAATAGTCCTGCATCTCCCTTTACGCATTAGCTTGTTTTCATGGTAAAACTGGACGTTTATCCTCTGCTGCTGTTCATTGTCCACAGCTATGCCCTCAGGATCAGGTGTGAGCATCTGGTTAGTTCCTCCTCATCGTTTTGTGTTTTCATTCAGGACCGCGGCTGGACATGGACCCTGACATCGTGGCTGCTCTCGACGACGACTTTGACTACGGTGACCCTGACAACATCCTGGACGACGACTTCATCATGAAAGCAAACTGTGCGAGCGGAGCTGTGAATGCTGAGTAAGAAGCGTGAGGCAATTTATCTGATGTCTTCTCTCACCTTCATTTTCTGCTTGAAGGCTTCCATCATTTGAGGAATTTCAAAATATGTTTGACGTCTGCGGTGCAGACGCAGTGCATTTTTTAAATTAGGAATACCACGCAGTAATGTGATTACTCTGCGTGCCACACATATTTAATTGTGATTCTTTGTTTCTGTATAACCTGCGATAGAGGTGACGACGAAGATGATGATGATGATGATGATGACGAGTGGGAGGATACAGACGAGGAAGACGACTTCGACTCTGAGGGCGGGCTTTCGGGTGATGAGGACATGGAAGAGGGCGGCCACGGGCGAGAGTTTCTGTTCATGGACGAGGAGACGAAGAGTCGATTCACAGAGTACTCAATGACATCGTCCGTGATGAGGAGGAACGAGCAGCTCACCCTGCTGGACGACCGCTTCGAAAAGGTGAACGCTTACTCTTTTTTTAGTGCTGTCTGTTAACTTCCTCTGAGATCAGGTACACTCCCCAATTTTTACAGAAAAGTACACTTCAAAATGTTGTTGGTCATGTGACCACGGTGTGCGATAAATCAGGCTGACCAGTGTCGGAACGAGCCGAGTGAACGACCTCGCTGACTTCGAATAACGATAACATCTGGATGCCTCACTGTGTGGAACTCACAAACCATCTGTATTCAGGGTGAATCTGTCACGTCATGATCAAAGCTTGGTAACGAGTGCAGTTGCATCAGTGAATCAGGTGTTTTTTGGTGCAGTTTCCTGAATGAAATGTAATAAAATAATAGGACAACCAAACTGCAGTCGCAGTTGTGATAACGCTGTCAAATCCTGCGTAAAAATAGAAAAAGTTTGACGTCAATGGACAGAAACCCTCTGGCTTTACTTTTGAAGATACACCTCCACCCATTCATCGCTGCCATCCACTCGTGGTGTTTCTGCACAGGGTCTTAAATCTGTTTCGTACCTCGTCTGTAGATGTGAGCTGCAAACAAAACTGCGTCTTTTGCATTGTTTCAGTTTTATGAACAGTTTGATGATGATGAGATCGGCGCCCTGGACAACACAGAGCTAGAGGGCTTCATCGAACCGGACAGCGCTCGTCTGGAGGAAATTATCAAAGACTACTTCGTACAAAAAGAGAAGGAGTGAGTGCATTTTATTTGACTTTGATTTGATTCAAAAATGATTTTACTGATGGGTGTTTTTATTAAAATATGGGACGATGGATGCATGAACTTTTTTTTTTTTTTTTTCAGAAGGAAAAAATGACCCAGCTGACCAATTTTAAATCTCATTTGTGGTTCAGATATTTGAGGCCGGATGACTTGGGTCCCAAAGAACTTCCTGTCTTGAAGGAGGAGGAAGAGGAGGAGGAGGAGGAGGAAGAGATGGAAACTGTTGTTATTGCAGCTCCAGAAGAGAAGTGGGACTGTGAAACTATCATCAGTGAGTTTAATTTCCACTTAGCTTCACTTTGCAGGAAAGTTGTGTATTTATTAGATAACTGCTGCAGGAGTCTGAGCTTCCTTGTCAGACTTTTCATTCAGTCCTCCTTTACTGACATCTCAGCAGCCTAAACAACCCTGACAAACACCTTAAAGTTAGACTTCTCAGACATATTTAGAAATGCACTTTATTTGCCGTCTTTCCGGGAGTTTCGATTATTTACGCACATACAAAGGACAGATTTTCAGATGTAAGAAGGCAACGTTGATGCTGCTTGATGCACTGTTTCCCTCTGCTTCCAATGTCTGTGCTAAGCTGAGCTAAACACAGCCTGAGGCCAAACAAAATGTTAAACAAAAATCCGTCTGTGCTAATGTGAGGTAATGTTTGCATGCAAATGTTCTGAAGGCGACTGGGCTGATTACAGTGATACACACTCTAACAGCCGTTTGAAGAGCTGTCGTTTCTGCAGATAACAGCTGGGTGGCCGTCGTGACACTTTGATGAAGACATGATCCCAGAACAGCCAGTGAAAACGCTCTGATCTGAAACGAGGATTGTCGGGTTTATTGAACCAAGTGAATTTCATTCAATGTCAGCATTCAAACTGTTGTAGTTTAACTTTTATCTTTCAGAGTGAATTTAATATCAGGCCCCTGTGTCGCCTGACACCATGAAGTGTTTCACTGGGGGCCAAAGGTTAAAATCTTATCTATTCCTTATCAGTGCAATAAAGCTTATTTGGTCAAAGTTTGACTCCACCACTCCACCAAAAACTCTGACAGTGTCATACGTGATGTTGTCTCTTGTACGTATTACATTTAAAGCACAGTAAAATAGTTTCACAGTCTCTCTTCTGACACTGCTTTCATTTTCAAATTTAAACTTCAAGTTATGAAATTAGTTTCCTGTTTGAATTGGCATCACAAATTTTCAGTGTCAATGTTTTTCATGGCTGGCTGAGATTATTAAGAAAACCAAAGTATTTCAGCTGTTGAGACTCAGTTATGTTAGTTTAATGTACAGTTTGTAATGGTGAGAGGCTTGAAGTATGTGGTTATGACACTAACACCTTCATTTATCTATATCCTCCTATTGTATCTGTATGTTTTACTTTGCATGATGTTTCTCGTCTTCTCCAGGCACATACTCCAACATATATAACAGACCCAAAGTCATTGAAGACCCACCAAAGGTATGAAAACACCTTGTTTTGTATTATTTTTACCTGCTGTTAGACACAGTACATGTGGAGAATAAGATCCACATGCTAAACGCATAGAACAGGGTGAAAGGGTTAACTGTCCCACACCTGGAGTCTGGTCCTGAAAATTCTGCTAGTCAACACAGCAAGTTCCCGTCCTGCCACTTCCTGTAAGACGGGTATACGATCAGCTGGTGGCACACATTCAACAATTTACTTGTGCTTCAGCACAGAGTAGAAGTCAAGCTGATTTTAGAAAATGTCACCAAGCCAGAAAGGTGACAGATTAAAAGGGTGCAGATGAGTTGAAACTTAGTTGTAAAAAGTCAAGATGTTGAAGACAACATTAAGGCAGAGTCCTGAGAATGCTACAGATCCAGATTTTATGATTTTACTGATACTGTCACTGCCTTTGCGAACAACGCTGTTCTCAATGATCAAGTATCTCAAAAAGACACTTTGTTTTGTTTGTTTCCTTCTGTCCTCAGCCAAAGCCGATCCGTGTGTCCAGTAAGACGGGCATCCCCCTGGACGTCCTTCCTAACAGAGGCCTGACCGCCAAGCAGGCAGAGCGCATGTCGAGGATCAACGACTCGGACCTGCCGCGAGTCTCCAACCAGCCCCGCTCCAAGGAGGAGAGCAAAGAGGAGAGGAAAGCAAGGAAACAGGCCATCAAGGAAGAACGCAAGGTGACAAAGAAAGATAGATAATAACAATGTGTAAGGGTCACTCTAGGATCTAAATGACTGATCCTCCCTTAAAAAACAAATTATACGTGTGAGATGTTTAAGATCTTCAGTAGGAACCAATGGGCTTAGACCTGAGAGAGAGACAGAGTAACACATTGTTGGTTTTAGCGTTTTCATGCCAGCAATAGGTCTGTGTGCTATCCCATAACAAACAAAACATCAATCAGCTCAATCAGATGTTTTCTGTCAGTGATTTGGTTGATTTTGTTCTTGTCCAAGTGCTGAATAAACCAGAGCCTGGTCATACTGTGTTTTCTCCGCACTGAAAACGACGCCAACCATGAAGGAAATGATGCCCACAAATAATAAGAGGTGAAAATGTTTACGCGGCACAATCTGTTAAATTCTCTTTCTGTGTTTGAACAGGAGAGGAGAGTAGAGAAGAAAGCCAACAAGATGGCGTTCAAGGAAGAGAAGGTCCGACAGGAGAAGCAGATGTTGAGCCTGAGAATGAACGTTCAAGGCCTGAAGCTTTAGCAGCCAACCGCCGGCGCTCTGCCCGCACAGACTCTACGCCCGCTGATCGTCAGAGGACACGCTGCTCTTCACGTCAGTGGAGCTGACAGGACGGCCAACAGCCCCAAACAAGAGGACTGACTGGGTGCTGAGAGGCTCTGAGAGGTTTTAGACCAGACTTTCCCCAAATCATTATGAAGTAAAGGTCATTTAACTCAAAATATACAGAGCAAGAATGAACTTTATCTACAGTAAAGCAGCTCAGGCCATCATCTTATAATGGTGTGAAATCCAGGGAAATAAACTTAAGTCTTTTTTTTTTCTTTCTTTCTGGGCAGCAGCCAAAATGTTCTCATAGCACCGGGTGTTGAAAAGTTACTGTACCCAAAAGTTGACTTTGAATGCCTCACCTTATGAACTCGCTCTCTGTTCAGATCCTGGTTTTAAATGTAAAGTTTTGGCACTTTCAGACAACTTATTTTCTTATATTGCTGCTCATATCAAACCACATTCAGAGGAGAAGTTCTGACTCTTTGGGAAACATGCCTGTTGTCTTTCTGGCAGAGAGTCAGATCGTTGCCATTCATGTCTGTACGCTACCAACTGGCTAACTTAGCTTAGCACAAAGACTGGAAACAGATGGAAAGAGTTAGCCTGGCTCTGTCCAAAGGTAAAAATAAAATCCACCTGCCAGCACCTCTTAAGCTCACTGATTTATGTGTTCTATCTTACTTGTTTAATCAGTTCAAACACAGAAGTGTGTGCGGGACTATTTCCTGGATCTGAAAGAAACGACAGTGTGCTGTTTGATACTGAAAATCATATCAGCATCAGCATCTGAAAATCGACTCACTGCAACACTTCCTGTTTTTTCTTTTTTAATATATTTGGAGTTAATTAAATATCAGTATTTCTCCTCATCAGTCAGTCCTTTAATTCACAGGTGAGCTGATAATCATCACTAAGACCGCTATTTATTTAGCAACGACTGACGCCAGATCAGAAAATGACTTGACATGCCTTCATCTCATGTTTGTATTAGACTTAGAAGTCGTGGTCAGTAAGGTAAAGTAATGAAAATAAAAATCTATTTGGCTTTGGTGTTTAACCCTAAAACAAACAACAGTTATTGTAAAATAAGCATTTATTGCATTAATATTAGAACCTGTACATAAGCCTGATGTATGAGACACACAACAAGAGATTAAACAAATGTCACTTTTTAAAACCATGAGCAGCCCTGAAGTAATGTAAACAAGCGTTATGGTGCCAGTGCGAGCAAAAGAAAAACAGTCAGGTGCACAGCCCTCCGAGCCGGTTGAGCAGGTTGTCCAGCAGATGGAACGAGGAAGCTGTGAAGTGCCTTGATGAGGCGTGGAACTTTTACCGTTGTTCAAAAGTATTTATAAGGTTATCTGCTACCTGGAGCGCAAAGTCCAGACTGTATGAGGTGCTCAGTTAAACTCTCAAAGAAACCACAGAACAACCTGGAAGAGTGTGAAGGGCTCAGTTCACGCAGAAGAACATCTTTCATTTAAATGAGTGGTACTCTGTCATGTCGAAAGGCTAGTTTTATTAGCTCGTCCCTCTGCATGACATTGGCTCCAGATCAGGCCACAGACCAGTTTTCACTGGAACTACTTTCTACCGATGAAATAGTCTCCTGGTGACAGCGTGTTCTGTGGATTATTAATTGTGGAACATTATTTCTGAAAAGAGATGAAGTTGTTCAGATATTGTAAGTAAATTCTGTGAACATCCCAACTAAAATTCAGTTAATCATTGCAGTAAGATAGCAGCAGAAATCTGCAAACCTGGGCAAATAAAACCAGAACTATTCAATCATTAGATACCACTTGATAGTGAGAAAAGTTTTTTTTTTCTTCTGTGAACTGTTCCTTTAAGAAACCATAAAAGCTGGCTAAGATTAAAACAAGACACAGAGCATTCGTTTCATGAGCTTTGACCTTCTGGTTCCCTTGAGATAAAAATCCTACTGTTGTGACTCCACGTCGCCATTCTCGGACAATAAGCTGCATATAATAAAATGCCACAGGAGGCCGGCTGGGGCTCAGAGATCCAGCTGAAACCGGACGGAAGGTGACTGGACGACCACTGGAGTGTTCCTGATTAAAAAAATTAAAAGTGGTAGAAATGCATATGAGCTTTCATATGGGTGATATGGATCTAAGGTAAAGCACCAACTCCCTGAGTGCGCTCGTTCAGGCTTTCTTGTGCTGAGTTGGCCTGGAGGTGCGAATGTGTGACGGCCATCGTTAAGTTAAACGTCCTCTGACCGTCGTTCTAAGGGCCGGTGTAACCTGTGACCATGTCTCCGTCACCCATGTCCACTTGCAGGACATGTGGGCAGTCATAGGGGGACCTTTCCTCTTCCTCCTCTTCCTCCTCCTCCAAATCAATGGAGATGCACTCTGTTTTCTCCGAGTCGTCTGCGGAGTCCTCGTCTGTCTTCTGTCCGTCTGATGTCAACCCCGCAGCTTCCAGCTCCTTGTTTCTGCTCTCTGAAAGTCCTCCGCACATGTTGGAGCTGAAAGGAGGCTGGAAATCAGAGGTGGTGCTGCGGTGCTGGAGGTTCTTGGTGGGATTGTTCTCTTCCTCAGAGCTGACCAAAGGTGTCGTGTCGATTGTCACTCCAACAGTGCTGATGTCTGTTGACACCATATCATTCCTCAAGTCCCGTTCATTGAAGTCTGACCGCTGTCAAGAGGACAGGTGGGACAGAAGGTTTTATACAACAGTTAAAAACAACTAAAGCCACATAACGTTTGATCCAATCGGACACCTTACCAGAGACGTGGGTAGACTGGGTGTCTTCATTGTCCAGGCCTTCACCTTACAGATGATGATTGTGATGACGATGATTATGAGGCCAGTGATGGACAGCAGTACAACAAGTGTGATCACTTGGGGCTCTGCAATCCAAAAAATATCACATTTAGTTTCATTGTTTGGGACACTTTCCGATTTGGCGTGACGGATTAAAGCAAAGACCATCAGTATTTTAAGGGCTTCGTGCATAGTTGCACGTTGGATAAGGTTTTGCTTGCTGGAATCAATCGTCCTGGACGTTGACTGATAACAGAAGAGATGGGGGACAAAATAAACTCCTTGTTCTGGGTAAAAACTTTGAGTTGGACAGAAAGCGATATTTTACAAATACAAATTTGGGAGATATCGGACGGCTTCATATCAGTTTCAGCTGAACTCTCGTTCACTCAGTGTCCACTTTATTAGGTACACCTGTACAATCTAATGCAGTAAACCAATACAACTGCTCCACTGTTATAGAGGTGTTGATTCAACAATGTTTCAGCAGGGACATAAAAGTGAGTCTTCCTGATATTCTATCCTCCTTGTGTATAGTAAATGGGAAGGACAAAATAGCAGAAACACCTCAATAAAATCTATTGATCAAACAGAGATGTGCAGACACACTTTGATGCATTGCCTGTCTTTAAAGAAGTCCTTCCACTTCAGACTTACCAGCTGTGTTACTGTCACAGAAGCGGTCAGTCTGTCTGAACATCATTTGGCCAACGCCGATCCCGTCAAACAACGTTCCCTTCAGCGTGACGCACGGTTCCACACCTTCAAGAAGAGAGATGGCACAGCGGCAGTTTTCGTCTTTCGCTGTGCAATCACAGTTTGTTTCTCCCTGAAAGTCACAGAGCAGAGACAACATTATTGTTTTATCCATCCATCCATCCATCCATCCATTTTCTATGCCGCTTATCCCTTTCGGGGTCACGGGGGGCCGGAGCCTATCTCGGCTGTCAGCGGGCGGGAGGCGAGGTACACCCTGGACCGGTCGCCAGCCGATCGCAGGGCACAAGCACACAACCATTCACACTCACACTCACACCTCGGGGCAATTTTAGAGTCACCAATCAACCTAATGAGCATGTTTTTGGTCTGTGTTTGTTCTATGCTGTGCTGTGCTGTCTATGCTGTTTGGTCTGTGTACGGGAAGAACATGCAAACTTCACACAGAAAGGCCTGACCTGGGAATCGAACCGGTGACCTTCTTGCTGCGAGGCACGCGCACTACCTGCTGCGCCACCATGCAGCCCATTATTGTTTTATTACAATAAAAACATTTGACCTCCCACTGTACTTGATCTGGAGAACTAGTTCTCGATATCCAGCCCTAGCATCCAACATTTCTGTGTGGGACAGGGTCTCAAGGAATATAGAAACACAACCTTAGCGCTACTAAGGTACCGGCCTCTGCTGTGGACAGCCATGGTCCACAGGGCTTGCAGTCTTTCCAGGGAGCAAGCTTGATAAGTTCTCTAGTCGTCAGTGAGATGAAGCCCAGACATTTAAATTCGTCCTTACATTTTGTTCCCCTGGTGATGAACCGTTGACATTTTGGATGCTTAGAGTCTAACAAGCAGATGGCAATGATTTAAACGACCCCTGTAACCTTCAGACAAATACGGACGTGTGACGTTAAATGCATCCATCCTCCATCCAAATGCATCCAGTAGTAAAATATTTAAGCCTTATTTGTACTTACAAGATTTGAAACCACATAGAATTTAAAGGTCGCAGTATCCGGCTTGTTAGCCTGCTTCAGTTCGCTGTAATAGTGGAGTGGATTTCTGAAAGTCACCGTGTCCTCCTTCCATTTCATTTCCACAGGAGGGAAATCTAATTCACCTGTGTAGAGAAATGTACGTTTTATATCTGCAAGAGAAACCTGAACTTGGGAAATGAACACGTTCTTACAGCTGCATATTACTTACATTTTCGAACAGTCGACTTTAAAGAGTTAAAGCTGAATGTTTCAGATTGCGCCGGTTTAGACTGGTTGCCTCCCCGTATGGCTGTCACGGTGACACCAAAGTTGTCCATGTAATGCTCTTCAGACGACCAGATGAAGGGGGTCAGATCATACTGATGGTCTGTGGTCACGCTCTCAGAGCTTCTAAAATATGAGCAACAATACAGCAGATTAATCCTTCATCTTACTTCATCTGATCAACAACCAGAAAGAGAGTGGAGACTTCCACCAACAACAACCCACAATATCTGCTGCCGCTGAGTCAGCAAACATTGCATTGATCTCGTCATTAAAAACTAACTAACTTCATCTTCTGCTTTCAGTCTTAGAATAGTCTCACTGTTAGCTCATTGGCTAAGATGCTGTTGTGGGTGTGTTCTTTCACTGAGGTCTGTCTGTGGTTCATGCAAACACCAATGATGGACACGTGTGATTATTCCTCTGTGAAATAGGTTTTCCTACCCTGAAGGATGGCAGCATCAGCACTTACCCAGCTGCACCTCTGATGATCACCCTGAACCTGGTGTTTGGTTGCTGTTCGCCGTGTTCCCAGCTGACTGTGACGTTGAGATTCTGGCAGTTCACAGTCACGTTTGTTGGAGGCAGAACTGCAAGTAAGAAAAGAGTAAAGAGCCATAAATAAACGTACCTATACAAACCATATGGGTCAGTATACTACGTACACATGTAAGTACTTTTAGGGCATTTTTGTACTTAAATACTGATTGGAAAGAGATGTACGAGATGGTCTCCATCCAGACTCGAGCCACGGAAATTGTGGTTCATGGTCAGCATCTGAACCCCCAGACCACAAGGGTTTCCTACAAACCATCATGTAATCATCTGTTGCCATGATGTCCAGAGTAAAGAGGACCGTCATGTTTCCCAGCAGATCTGTCAGTAAAGCAATACAATTCAACAGCAACACAAACTGCAGCCAGTACAACATTCATATCAAATGCATATACAGTTGCCTTATATCTATCTATCTATCTATCTATCTATCTATCTATCTATCTATCTATCTATCTATCTATCTATCTATCTATCTATCTATCTATCTATACACACACACACACACACACACATGCACACACACACATACACATACGTACGTACGTACATACATACATACATATACACACACATATATATGCTCCATAAAGAAACAAAGATGTAGGAAGTGAACCTGTTCGACCCAGAACAATAACAAACATGCACATATCAGAAGGGAAACAAGCAAACTGGAAAACAACAAAAAGCACATTAAACTTAGTATTCTTGTCTCCTTGATGTACATGAAGAAGGGCCCCAGACTTTGTCAAATGTTGGCCTGGGAGGCTTGTTTTCTCCAGCGTGTCATTTTGTATTTCTGCACATGAAATAATCCAACATGTAAAAGTACGTGTCAGAGCTGTTGGATGGCATCTTTGCTGCAGTCAGGCTACGTTAGCAGGTGCCTGCCCCCAAATTCTGCAGTATCGCTGTGAGCGTTCAGTCACACAGGTATGTAATACCTGAGTGAGATGAGGCCATCACATATCTGAGCAGATCAAAGCATATCTAAGCAGATTTGACACTCCTACACAGTTACAACCGCCACCCAGCTACACATCAGCTACGCACTAATAAACACATATTTATCTGCTCATAATCCAGGAAGGGGTGTGGTACATGTTCAGCCAACTAATTCCAGTTATGGTGGTTTGGTGATGTACAACAAATGGTGAACGGTGTTGTTTTGTCACTTGTTTTTAATATCCTGAGGAGGCAGACATCACCTTGTTTTTTATATCAATGATGTTATACACAACAAGAACTTTTTTTTTAATTAAAAAAAACCCTTAAATATTTGCATTAAGTTAATAGTATGTTAATACATTTGATCAGAAGTGTGTGGACGCCTGAACATTACACCCATGTAAGACAGTTGAACATGTTTGTCCAAAGCCGTGTCCATAATGTGTTTGCCATCACAGCCTCCATTGTTTGACGCAGTCTGCAGAGATTTGCTCCCATTCAGTCACAACAGCATCAGCGAGATCCCGCACTGATGCTGAGCAACCATGCTGCACTCACTTCATATGGGATGCATACTGATGATGGAGGAGGAGGAGGAGGAGGAGGAGGAGGAGGAGGAGGAGGAGGAGGAGGAGGAGGGAAAGGCTGACACAAACTGTTGACAGAGGTGGGAGAGCGTGACCGTCTGTCATTGTGTGCTGTCATTATGAGTTCCCTTCAATGAACCAAGTGGCTGAGAGCAAACCAGGGAAAAACAGCCCTAGACCTAAAGTACACAAATGTATGTCCACGTACTTTTAGCCATGTGCTGCGCCGGTGCATTTACTGTATATTTAATTTCTAGAGATAGGCATCTCCTGAGGCATTTGATTAAAGGAGAGCTGTCAGCTATGCCCCATGTGTTCTTATCTGGAATAATGATCAGTTTGATCTGACGCAAAACAGGCAAATTAAGACCTGCCCTTCCTTCAACAGCAGAGTTTACAACCACATATTTCATGCCTCGACTTAGGCGACGCAGGTGGCTCATGACTTCCCAGTTGTTCAGGTGACACCTGAGGAACTCCAAATCAAGAAATGACGTGGAAAGTTTCAGGGTGCGTCGCTCAGCGTGAACGTAACTCTCAAAGGAGGTTAGTTTTGTTAGTACAAATAGGCTGCAGGCGGTGAAATGACAAGCGAGACGACGTTTGCCTCATTCAGAAACTCATTTTAAAATGATGAATCGAAGCAGAAACACCTAACACCTGCTCTCTAAGGTCCAGACAAACATCACATGATTTAAGGATGCAGAAAGTCTGTCTGGCTACTTGTTCAGCTGATTATAACATGAACACTCATTCACTTCCTTATGAAAACAACCACAACCATCACTGATAGATATAGCCTGGACCTTGAACACATCTGTAATGAGTCACTCAGATTTACAGCATTATTTTCTGCACTGGCCTTCTCATGTTTAGAGCTTTAAACAAAAAAAAAAAAAAAAAAAAAAACTAGTGAAAAATTATTTTCACTGTTGATTAATATACTAATTGTTATCAGATGAGACAAATAAAAAATGGAGTTTCTAACATACATAAATTGTCAAAAATTATGGCAAATGTCCATCTCAAGTTCCAAGAGTCCAAAGAGTCTTTTTCTTCCTACAGGAAGTAAAATCAAAGTATTCTGTTCATTTTTGGCCTTCTTGATAAATGACTTCACAGATTAGTTGTTGAAACTGTGGTACAATTATTACACTGTGCACTTTATTCTTCTTTGACTTCTAGTGATCTACACACATTTCTTTCTTTTATTGGAATTTGAACTAGTATTATTTTAGTGTAACAGAGAACATTAACAATGACAGGAGGCCGAAGTCATGTCTGACTGATCATTCTGTAAAACATCCAGGCGTGAATTTGACTTTTATTTCATATTCTTCATTTAATATAAACTCTTAATTTTTTCGTGGTATTCTAGTAAGAGGTCGTAATTATTTGACTTTAAGCTCACAATGTGGCACAGAGAATACTGTAGTGATCAATATGTATCGTTTTATATCCGAGTCCAACCACTTACCAATCACGGCAGAAGCTCCACAGATCAGAAGAAGTAGGGCAGTGAACGCACCATCCAGCAGCATGGTTCAGGTCTATAGACTGTCCAACAACCATAAAAATGCGGCTTCCTTCTCAGCTCGGAGGATCCAATTAAAGTGTATAAAACCAGAGCCAGCCTTCATTAGAAACCAGTTAGAAACCAGTTTTCTTTTTCGTCTTCGTCTTCACAGAAAAAAAAACAAAACAAAAAAAAAACAAAAAAAACAACAACTCACGTCTCGGTCGTCTTCTGGTGTGTTTCAACAAGTTAAGCACAGACAGTAACAACCGAACTCACCTGCGCAACCTGTAGCAACACCTTGATGACGTCAACGGACACGGTAGAGACCGCTGCATTATTTCAAAATAAAGGTTTTAGATATTTCAGGAGCAAATTAACAGAAAACTGGACCAGAATCCAAATTAGAATCCCTTTTTTTGTGTGTGCACATGCAAGGAATTTGAACACTACATGCAATGAACTTACCTTACCTACATGTAAGTATGTGATATAATGTATGATAAACAAATAGATGCAATAAAACATGCTGTGATTAAAAAAACAACAACATGTAAATAAATAATCAAAAGAGAGACTGCAAAGGTGAAAGAAAGACATGAATAAATGTAATATTTCAGCTCCATTTAGAATGAAACCTCATGTCTACTCATGGAGACCTGAGTTCATAAGAAAAAGAATATATGCACAATTTCAAAAATATATATTCAAAAATAAATCATCACCCATCAATCATGGTGTTTTTGATGCCGTTTTATTTGTCATACTGCTCTAGAAACCAGACTGTTTTCAGTTATTCAATGAATTCACGACTGACAAGTGAATTCAAGCTCTTATTATGAAGTCAACGTTTTGTTTACCGGTTTTGTTGACGTCGTTCGCGCAGGTGAAGCAGGTCAACTCATCACCATGAAATCTGGTGTTTGTCGCCACCTGCTGTTCGTACCCTGACAGGACATTTCCTTTATCTTGGCATCTTTAGCGCCATGTGGATAAATAAATAAATAAATAAATAAATAAATAAATAAATAAATAAATAAATAAATGCAAGACTCTTCTGTTTTATTTAACTTGAGCTTATTTTTATATTCTGTTTTGTTTTATATTTTATGAATCCCGTCATATGTATAATCTTGTTCTGATTCAAACATGAATATGAAATATAAATGTGAATTCAGTGTAATCACCAGGCTAACAGACAGTTCTTTTTCCAGCTGAGGAAACAATAAAGCACAATAATAGTTCCTGTGATTTTAAAAATGTCCTATGTATTATACATTTTATTTATCACTGTAATTCCATCTTATTTCAAAGAACAATCTTGCTTCATATTATGCGTCTGTTGTCCAGATGTTGCCATTTTAGCCGGAGCTGCTGTGACAAAGCATGTTTATCGCACCGTGCCAACAGCACCCAACTTCAGCAGAGTGAAAAGCAAAGCCTCTTAAGGGATTACAGCCTCAGTCTTTTACTGAGTCAGACACAGAGGAGAGGAGCGACGACCACTCACATAAACAATGTTCTCCCAGGAAAATCCTCAACACAGCCCTGAGAAATACTCCAAACTGCTAAGAAGTACTCTGCAGGACATTACAACACATTAAACTATTGCAAGTAATGGTCAGTACACGTAAACACATTTCTACTGTAAACTTCTCACATGGTTTAACTGAAATACCTGTTCAAGGCCTGAGGAGGTAAATCTCTCTTTAGAGAAAAGTAAAAAAAAAACATGTAAATCTCTTTATCAGAGCTTCGTTGTTTTCCTCTTTCCTCTCCTGTGAATCATCTCAGCATCCCTCAGATTTATGTGGTGTCACTTTGGAGGACCCCATCCTGCTCCACTTCGAGCAGCTGCATCAGTAAAATGCTGCTTTGACATCAGTAACAATCTCATAATGTTAGATATAATAATAGATCAGCATCAGGGGATATTTTACTGCAGAACAAGTACTCTTACTTTTGATACTTCAAGTACATTTTGATGACAATACCTCTGTGCTTTCACTGAAGTACTACTGCTTTACCTGTAGGAATACTTTTACACTGGTGCATTTATTTAAGTAAAGCATTGTGCATTTCCTTCAGCTCTGCTGGAGTGTTAACAGTTGCTTGATGTACAGAATGAAAGAGAAATGTTATGTCAGGTGGGCCAGTGCGATTACTCAGGGCATCACCAGTGGTGTCACGACAGGTCTGACTTTACCCATGATCCTCCTCTCAACCTTTGCATGCTCGGACCTGGTCCTCATATTTCTGTCCACTCAGCTCGCCACGTGAGGAGTAATTACGGCTGCTGTCTGCACGCCCGGGGCAGTAATCCTGCAGGGACAAATCCCCCCCGCTGCCCCCGAGCATCCCGCTGGGTCGATTCCAGGCAGATGTTGGACCTCACAGCTGGACTGTAGACATGTCTTTGATCGGCGGTGGTATCAGCATTGTCATGAAACACATCTGGACTTCCACAGCAGAACAGCTGATGCACTGGATGCTATTTGTTTAATTAACAGAACAATGACATTGACCCAAGGTTCACTGTACATTTACTGTGGTAGAAATATGTGGCACTGGTACTTCAGTACTTCAGTATAAATGTTGATCCCAAATAAATGCTGCAGTCAGATCCATTTTGACCTGATGAAAGATCAAAACGTTGTGCATTTCAACACGTTTTGTGGCTTGAAGTCAGTGTGCAGATATCACTCCTTTCATTGATACAGCTTCTTAAACAACATTGCACCCACATTACATGATGTGCATACAATTACAGTCACTACATATATATATATAAATCTATGAGGGTTAGGGTGAAAGATTACTGCAAATGGAATGCTGATAAAACGTGTCACTGTTAAGTGTGGATAATCAAAAACATTTGAAGTCTCTTAGTACAAAGCATATATTTGAAGAAATGAGTGATTTTTGGCTAAATGAGTTTTAGAGAAACATAAGCATTCTCTTACTAAAGGGAAAAGTGACATATTCCCACAGATGCAACCCCATAATTAGAAATTTGTCTGATAAAATTAGTGGTACACAGTTGCTGAGCCTTTGTGGTGAGGTGAGGGTTTGGGTCACACATCCTTCTTTGGTCCATGTTACACCTTTCCACCAAGTGCCATGAAAATCAGGCCAGCAGTCATTCAGTAATCCTGCTGACAGACAAACAAACCAATAAACTGGACAGAAAACATAACCCCCTCGGACGAGGTCACGATTTTTTTGATGTTATGGTTGTGAAAAACACCATATTTTGATTATTCGGTATATTGTAGGTCAGAAAGCAAAGAGCTCAACCCAGACAGGCTAATCACTGCTGTGGCCGTCTGCAGTGTCGTGGCAGGGAGTTTATTTCTGACCTCACTGTAATCGAGTCTAACATGTTTTTTTGTTTTTTTTGATCACTCAGACAGAAAACTATCTCTAACAATAATCCTTCTGCCCAGTTATTCCATCTGTTGACAGTAGGAGCTCAGACCAGACGTTTCTGCTTAAACAGAAAAAGAAGACACTGCTAAATCACTACATGAAACTTTAGCGGTAATATGAGAAAGTTTATGACCAGGCTGTTCTTACTTTGACAAGCAAAAACCAAACACTGGCCAGTGTGTCACCCACAGCGGCAGCAGCAGTGTGTCACAGTGCATTCTGTTTGTTGTAGGCTTTCTTCCCTTTGAGCGAACTGAATACCACAGCCCCTTTTCTTTGTTTTCTCTGGGTCATGGAGCAGCAATCTGAAACACATTTGCATCTTTCTATTATGTAGACAGTCCAGTTTCGTGAAAAGTCCGTCTTCTCAGCGGTGCCTTCAAAGTTCAGGGGAAATTTTCATTTCATTTGAGACATCATGAACTCATCGCTCTGCAGAGGCAGACTGGACTCACATTCTGAGCGCTGGAGCCTTTTGGCCTAAAGGAAGAGCTGAATGAATCATGTTTCTCTCATCTACAACACTTGATGGGTGCAGCACTTGTTGACTGAAATCCTGTTCAATCAGCTATCCAGTGACAGCCTGTTCTCGGCTGACGATGTATGTGTTTATATTCCTGTGGTTGAAACGTTAAAGGTTGCTGTCAATCAACCAGTGTACATTCACAAACAAGATGTCTAACGCAGTTCTGCTTCTGCACCAGCTTTAGATTGCTGTTTGTGTGCATGCACTCTGACAGGAGGAGATGTCATCCCATCATCAGCAGTGAGCGCATGATGGCTTCTTTAAATCCCTTGATTGAAGGCGTGTTGAGGATTTAAACCAGAGTGAGGAAAGATTTTTGTAAATCTGGGTGGAAAATCAAGCCTCAGCTTTATTTCGCGACAGTGACAGACTTCATCAGGTCTCTTGAGCTTCTGTGTGAAGTCTGGAGGAGATCTGAAATGATATTATTGACCCCGGAGGGAAATAGGTCATTAAAGAAAGCTGGTTTAATTTGATGAAAAGAAAAGAAAAAGTGAACGATACATAGAGAAATGCAGTGAAAGAACAAAAACATAGGAGTAGTATTTTTAGACAGGTGGCTGAGTGGTTAAACTTTTTGACTCTTGACTTTTGAATTTTTCCATATGCTGAATTCACATATAAAATAAATATCCCCGCAAAGGCCTCCTGTCCAGTTTTATGTTGTGTTGTAGATTATGAGGAGAGGTTTCGGGGCATTCAATCGTTTGCAACTGGACTTGTCAGTTTGTCTTGGAAGACAATTTATATATCACTCATTGAAACAAATTAGCAAAAGCAAAAATAATACAAAGATTAAACGTACATCGAATAAGAAAATGCAACACAGATAAAACTGAGCACCTTCTGCAGAAACAGGTCACGCCCTTGCTGATGGTAATGACCCGACCTTCCATACAGTCAACCGTGCACATAAATCTCTCGCCTAATCCATCGTATAGATATTTAATCAAAACCGTTCTCAGGTATTTTCTCTCATGCAATATTTCAGTGAGGATTAATGTAAGGAGGCTGCACGCCAGCGGCTGTGGGGCCGACTCGTGTGTTTGTCCTCCTGAGCTGATTTTATTAACGCTGTCCCACACAAACACACACGCACACACTCAGCTCAGCAGATGTTTGACACCATCAGGTTGTTCTTGTGCAGCTGTGCAGACCTCACAGGCTCATATTCATCTCTAAAATCCAAACCTTACCTTCACAGTACAGAGAACAAACACTCTCAAACATTCAGGGTCAACACCACTGGTGGAAAGTAACTAAGTACATTTACTCAAGTACTGTGCAGACTTACACTTTACTTGAGTCTTTCTGTTTTCATGCCGCTTTCTACTTTTACTCCACTCAGGTTGCAGTCTTATAAAAATGAGCTCCACCTCAACCAACTACAGTAAAATGATGCTTTTACATGAATGTGTGGGTCAAAACAATCTAATGATGTCATATCTAGTAGTAGAGCAGTCACAGGGGACATTTTTCTGTATTGAGTACTTTTAATACTTTAAGTACATTTTCCTGATTGTACTTAAATTACTTACTTAACATTTTCAATGCAGGACTTTTACTTTACTTTACAAAGAATTTTTACACTGTGGTCTCTGTACAAATGACTGAAAAAGAATCAGAATTGATCAAAAGTGACTGTTTTCGTGAAATCAACGTCATTCAAGTCTTCATATTTAAAGAGGAGCAAAGTGAGTATGAGATCTTTAGTTTCTTAGAGGTGGGGGCTGAAAGCTTTAACAGCTGCTGACGATCAACAGAAATATGCATTAATTCATTTTATCAAATGAGAATACCAAACATTCTGTGGATCAGACTTCTCTAATATTAAGATTTGGTTTTGTTTTTCATCGTCATCATAAACTGAACATGTTTTGGAGAATGTTTGTTGGAGAATTGAATCAGTTTTAGACGGCATTTGGCCAAAGAAAACCTTTGCAATTGTGATATTTCTTCTTCATCATCATCATTATTTTCTGTTCTGATGTCTTTTGTACCTTCTCTGCGCGCGCGCACACACACACACACACACACACACACACACACACACACACACACACATATCAGCTGTGTTTCTTCCTCAAGTTCGTTCCACGTGCCAGGGATTTGATCTGAAGAGAAGCCCCACCTTTTTCTGTCGCCGACCTTTACTCACACAAACTGGACACACACACATATACACGCGCGCACGCACACACACACACACACACACACACACACACACACACACACACACACACACACACACACACACACTATGATATAGGGCAGCTGTACGGCTCTAAATCCCATCATTGGCCTGAATCCAGTTGCTTTGCTGCATGTGTCGGCATGTGAGCAGCTGCTTAGCTCGCAGCCCCTCCCATCAGACCCTCCACTGGGCACCATCCACCCATCTCACCCTCTACTACCAACACCTCCCTCCCCGCTGAACAGCCATCCCCTTCCTGCTGTCTGCTCTGTTTACTCCACTGGACAACAACAACTGGATACTTTAGCTGATCACCATCTATTTACTCTACAAACACACATTTCTCCATCCACCAGCACCACCAGTTTCAGAGCATCATGCGGGCGCTACTGGAGAGCAGCTGGATGAGGTTTGGACCAGCAGGCAGGGGGTCGTACGACTGGGTGACAGGATCACCTTCCACACAGGAGAAGCAGGTGTGTAGAGCTCAAGTTCAGCAGCGATAATCTGACACGTCTCATCCTCCTAAAATTATGTGGATGGGCTTCAGCGCTTCATTCAAGCTACATGATGCTGATTTGAAGGGAAGCGTTTAATCATAAGACACACTCATTTCCACAGCTGCACCCTCATATCACACGAAATCAGTTTATACACATTTTGCCAAAATTTATCCTGAAATCTATCTGGAGATTTCTGTGTCTGCACAACAACCAGAATAATGATGTGTGAATGATGTCTGGCCATGAGTGTTGAAGAGGTTTAAGAACCAGCCAGCTGCACTTATAACTGTACTTTAATCTAACTTTCACATTCAGAGTGGCTTCTGACTGGATCACGTCAACCTCAAGTTTGAGTTTTATGCAAGCTTATTTTCTCAATGTTACTTCTTTGCACTTTTTATGTGTTGTATAAAGTCCCATCTTGAGATCACAGTGGTGGTAAGTAACTGAGTTTATTTCGTCAAGTAATGTACTTTAGTCTGATTTTTGAACTCTTTTATGCTACTTCTACCACATCAGAGAGAAACATTGCATTTTTTACTTTACTGTATTTGTCATCTTTGGTAACTAGTTATTTTTCAGATTAAGATTTTATTGGAAATATATATGATAAGTTTAGGAAATACAAAATCCCTTACAAAAAGCAGTGTATACTTCGAGGTTTCAGCTGTCGTGTGTGTGAGGTGTTCCCCTCTAAGCCTCTCAGATGGTTTCATTGAAATAACAGTTTGAAACCAAATCATTTCATAAAAAGCACATTAATGTATCAGAACTTTATTTTTTCTTCCTTTCCATTAATCATCTGACAACCCCTCAGATTTATCTGGTGACCCCTAGGTTGGGCACTGCTGGACTAACCTAAACTAAAGAAGCTCCACCTGGAGCAGCTCCGACAGTAACATGCTGCTCTAACATCGATGCTTCAGTATTAACGATCTAATTAAGTCATATATGATGACTTAATTAGATCTGATACATGTTGCTGGTAAAACTTTTACTTAAGGAAACTTTCAGTGCAGGACTTCTATATGTAATCAAGTTTTTTTTACCCTGTTATACTGTACTGGCAGTTTTACTGAAGCAAAGGATCTGAGTACTTCGTCCAGTACTGAGCGATGGACATATGATATGCATGAACCCCTGTGAAATGAACATGAAATAAGTAAACATGTGTCTCAACATGTGGCTTTGGACCCTTTGTGTGCCTGAAGGAGATTTCTAAAGCTGCTAAAGTGACCTTTTTTCCCTAAAAGTTTAAAATTGACCATCACTTACACACTGTGCAGTATAACCCATATTTACCATGGTGTATATGTATACTATTTTTACTGTGTATTTCTACTGTGTTATTTTACAATTACTATATTATTACTGTTATTTTTATTATTGTTATTATAGTGTTAGTATTAGCAGTAGTAGTATTCTAGTATTCTTGTTACTGATGTAGAATGTTGCACCACAGATATATTTCTATGCTGTTTATTGTAGCATAACACACACAGTTTACATATGTATATTTACATATTACTAACTATTTATGGTTGATTTAAATTGCTGTATAGTGTGCATTTTTTTTCCACATTTCTGACATATTTTTACATATTTTCAAAGATTTTTTTTTTTTTTAAATCCTTGTTCTTTTTTATTAGTGTTGAACAATGGGAGCAACTGCAGTTGATGCAATTTCCCCTCTAGGATCAGTAAAGTATTGTGATCCTGATTTCTGCCTGTTGGTGACAGCACAAAGGAAAAGTGCTGACTGTCTATTGTGGAAACAGAAACCAAAGCTGCTGAATGTAAAACCAAAAGAGGAGATGCGGGAAAGTGTAGCAGGTTTAAGAACTGGATACCTTCTTTCTTTCTTTCTTTCTTTCTTTCTTTCTTTCTTTCTTTCTTTCTTTCTTTCTTTCTTTCTTTCTTTCTTTCTTTCTTTCTTTCTTTCTTTGCGTCAGAGTCCTTTAAGCCTCATATTAAGTCTCAGACTCTAACAGCACTTTGCAGTGAGCCACACTCAGATGGATTGAGCATTAAAAGCTGTCCAGTCGTGCAGAGGAGCAGAGTCTGCGGGGTGCTGGGTCATCCAGGCAGCATTAACTAATTGCTAGAAAAACTGAGGCAGGGGGAATTTGGGACAGCGTGAGCGGATGTAAACAGCATGGCCACATGTTGTTCTCTCACAGCTGGAGGGGTGCAGGATCACCCTTCTTGTCTGGATCAAACACAGACTTGTAATGCACCATGAGCAGCACTGCAGATTTACAGGATTTGTCTGAGTCTGTAACACATTCATTCGACTGAAAACCAAAGATCTGTAATAAACCTGCTGCTGATTGAAAGCAGTTGTTTATCACAAAATTAAATGCGAGAATTTTTTTTTTGCATGTACAGTCAGTTAATTAATAAACTCTTTAAAATCCTCTTGTATCACTGAAGTAAAGTGCTGAATGCAAGACTTGTCCTTCCAGTGGAGTATTTTCAGCATCATCTTAGTACTTTTACTGAAGTAAAAGATCTTAATACTGTTACCATAGCGAAACTGGGTCTTCTGGGACCTCTAGAGATCTGGCTGATAATCCAGTCTTGTTCATACCACCACACAATTTGATGGGTTAAAACTATTATCATCAAAACTACAAACGAGCTCTTCTTCATAAAACTCCCACACAGACAAACATTTCTTTAAACCTCCAGGGCTATGACTGGAATGAGCTGGACATGGGAGAGGACAGAAAGACAGAGCTGGTGGTCTACATTGTCCTCCCAGTCGTCTCCGTCCTTCTGCTGGCTCTCCTGGTGGGTTTGATTTACCGCCGGTGCTCCCGAAGCAAACTGAGCCTGGCCGACATCATCGCTCTGGACCTCCAGGATGCAGAGAGCAGCGCAGAGTTCCTCTCCTCCCTGACCAGGAACGCAGAACGCCACACCAGCACCAGCTCCGACGGGTCGGACGGGGTCTTCGTTATGGTCTACCTACCTCCGCCCTATGAGGAAACCCTCACCAAGATCACCCGGGCCGCCAGCCTCTCCAGCTCCAAAGACGTGGAGTCGATAAAGATTGAAGATCTGGAGGCCAAGCTGTGTCCAGAGCTCAAGTCCAGCGGCAGATATGTGTGATAGGCATTAAAAAGACATTACAACTCCAATATTTGGTGTTTTTCTAACTTTGTTGTCATTTACCACTCATCTCTGCAGCTCCACAGAGCCTCTTAGCCCCTTTTAGCTCATAGTTTTGGTTTTACGACACATCTACTGTCTGGTTCAGTGTCAGCGCTCTCATCAACTTCGTTTCAAGCAGCAGGCAGCTGTTTTCATCAAGCAGCTCTGATAAACCACCTCCTGAGACCAGCTGGTGAGGAGGGTCGAACGTTTAGCAGCTAAAGAGCCAAACCAGAGCTGAAGGAGGGTGAATGTTGGACTCACGTTCATCAGGTGGACTCAGACTCTCAGACTTCATGATGTTTGTCTGCGTCTGCTCACAAATGTGTGTGTGTTGGCTTGTTTCGGAGTTCTTCTGCCCTTTACTGTCCAAACATCAATAAATACACTTTCAAAGGAGTCATGTGTAGCATTTTAGCATCATTTAATAAACGATAAGTAACTTTTGAGACAATAGAAGAATTACTTTAAATAACATTCACCATAGCTAGCCCTGATTAGCTTTGCATGGTTTGAGAAGGTGCAGCTGAGGCTCATGGAAATGTCATTAGCTTAACAGCCAGTCCAAAAAAGTCTTGGGTAGTATTGAAAAAATAGAAATTTTGAGCTGATGGTGATGATGAAGAGTATTATTCAGATTTCCTGTACACAGTGACATTTCTGAAACCAGATTAGTGCCCAAAGTGAGGCATGATCATATTAGAGTAGTGAATGTCAAGACGCTAACAGCAGCTTAACAGGCTCCACTTACATGAGGGCTCCCCCAAGTCCTATGCCCCGTCTGTAAAACCTTGAATGTTGGCACCAAATTTTCCAATATGCCAACACCTTAATGAGATGAGATATTTCACAGGATACATGGAAGACAGAGGAAGAGTTAAAGAATCACCCAAATCATCTATTTCATTAAGAACCCCAAACGTCAACCTGCAGGTGGACTAAAAATCCAGGTGATCATTAAAGTCAGTCGGATTCATCCTCTGGAAACCCTGAATATCTGTACAAATTTCCATGAAAGTCCATTTTCACGAGACAGTGTGATTAATGTATGTATATATAAACTGTATGGATGGAGCACGGACTGTCTGTCAAAGTGTAATCAATGAAAATAAGCATGACCTCTAGTGGTGATAAGTGGGAACAACAACATAAAGGTCTCTAGTAGCATTATTTATGGTCTTTGACACATTTAAATCACTATACTGTATATTTTGGGGGCTTTACTTGTCCAAAAAAAAAGAAAAAAAGAGAGAAAATCATTATGTATATTGAACATCTATCATGTAGGAGGAGACAGGGTTTTTTTTTTTCATCAAACCACCAGCTTGTTCTTCTCATTTAATGGCTGTAATAACTATTTGATAAACAGCTCTTTATTCAGTTTCAGATGCTGGCTGAGGGGTAGTGCTGCAGTTTTTTTTTTAAGTCAGTAAGAGCCAAAGAAAATATGAAAACACTTAAGAGAGTCTTTCTTCTTTAATAAAGTAAATGACAAGATTAAGCCCCCTCCTCACCCCATTAACTTTCATATGTTCCTTTATATCTACAGCTTTAAATACAAGACTCCTTACATTTATAATGAGATGCTGGTGACTCAACAACACACTCAATCATTAAACATAAATGCTTAAAGATCAGATCAGATTTCAGATTATAGACAAAAAAAAACCAACAACAAGCGCAACATGCTTCACTTTATTACTGTCAGAAATCACTGGCCACTCATTTGAGAGAAGGTTAATCCTTCCAGTGATGGTTACGCACTAAGTGAATTTAGGTTATGAGCATTCGCTGAAGTACTCAGAGGCTTGTACGGCTCTGCACTCTCTCTGGTAGATGAGCCTGATCCTGCAAATAAACAGAGGGGATCAACATCAGCTGAGGTATTCAAATGTTTGTTTTTGGTAAATAAATGATTGATTTCATAAATAAATGGTAATTTGTTTTATTGCATTTGCGCAAAATGCAGATTACCAAATGCAGGACATTCAATTTGAAAACTACTTAGTCAAAAACAGCTGAAGATAATAACTCACATTCTTCTTAACTCGTTCAGGTGAGCCGCTCCGAAGCCATTTTCTCTGTGAAAATATTCACAAAAGAAACACATTTAAATAAATATCTAAACTGAGTGATCGAAAATTGTCTGTCCATGATGTCAGCACACAATAAATTTTGAATGAACTCACAGAAGATAGGTGAAGATATGGATCAGGCAGCTGATGTCATCGTGTATGAATTCATCAGTCAAGTCTGGAAAGAAAGGCGAAGGTGCAAGTTGAAAATGGTTTAACCTGAGTGAAAATTTTACACTTCTGGAAGAAAAGAGGGTGAACTGTAGCTCCTGATGTCTGAACTGTCACATAAACACACTCCACGCACACACACACACACACGATTGGTGCACACTGAAGCTGGCTAACAAGCTACAGCTAATGTCTGAAACTCACTGCTGCAGTCTGTCATGCAGATGTTGGGGGTTGCATTCGTGCCGTCGCTGCAGACCAGGTGATTGCTGAGCTGGAAGAGGCCATAGAGAGTCCAGACCTCGTCGTCCAGGCGTGGAGGCTTGGTGGGTGGTGGAGGCCGGGTGTTCGGTGGAGGTTGCATGGCGTGCCGTCGGCCCCGGATGTGAGGGGGGATCGTGACTGAAGGGTCCTCAAGCATGGCCAGGCTGAACATTCCCCCATAGCTCAAACCCCTTTTCCCCCTGCTGTGATATTCATCCATCCCGGGGGTCAGCTCACTGATCGCACTGGTGTTAAAACCTGACGCAAGCTCCACATGACAGACAACTGGAGGCAGGGAGAGAAACAATCTGACAAATCATCTCCAAATGTCACACTGCTTAACCCACACTCTCACAAACTAGTGGGCAGACTGCTGTTTAGTTTGCTGTGAATGTTCATGGCCCCCCAGCAGATGATTCCTGGTGATTTTATGATCACCTGATCTGTCCTCTGGTGCCACCAGCAGAAATGTGTGTAACATGTATTAGTACACATACACGTATGTACCGTAGCCTACATGCAGCCGCACTTCCCGCCACGTATCTCTACATGTATATACAAATTGATATACATCCATACATATAGATACATATGTGTATAAAATATGATGTAAAGAGAATGAATTGAAGTCAAAAGTGAGGGGCTTTGAGTTTCTTTACCACAGATATGTCCAAACTTTATGTTCTTCATGTTCAAACTTTGTTTCTTTATATTTTGATGTTCAATTTTATGCTGTAACAACACTGCAGTTAGGTTAAGGCTAAAGAAGTACTTGGTTAAGGTTAGAAAAGATCGTGTTCTGTTTTAAAATACCAGGTTTAGGCACCACAAACATGGCTGCAATGGCAATGTGCTGCTTGACCGTCGTCTTCAACTCATATACATATACCAGTAATCTGAACTATGTGACTGGTTCCTACTGTAGAAACACTGATATGATACACATGAAATGTATAAATTTAACAGAAATGGTTTGCAGAAACATGCACTACCAGCTGGCTCAGGGCAGGCATGTGGGTTGTCTTGGGTTAGGGTTAGAGTTAGGGTTAGGGTAAGCGCTACAGCTAAGAATGCTTGATTGCTGAGCATTCAATGGGAATTCATATTAGTTTACATAAAATCACATCTAAATTGTTCAATTCTTAATTTCTCTATCAAAAAACATCATGAATTACATTTAACAAATGTGCGGCCCTGTGAAAATTTTCAGCCATTTTTTTTACTTGCAATTAGCTGATTAAACATATTTTTCCAAACTGGTAAAAATAGCTGAAAAAGTGTTTTTAAGGTAAAAGTTAAAGCTGGGACTTACTCCTGGCCACCAGGTCCTGCTCAGACAGTCCTCTCTGCTTCACCCTCTCTGGCAGGTCACCAATGGCCTTCGCCAGAACGTCCCTCAGTTCACATTTGGACACAAGTCGGCCTTCAGCCTGACTGCAGCACAGCCCCAGCAAGAGAAACACCGCAAGTACCCTCATCTTGACTTCAACACTCTGGAAACATATGTGACATGATATATATACTGTCGGCAGAGCCAGCGGTGGCAAATCACAGACAACATCTTTTGTTCTCCTCAGATAAAGGCCGCTCCCCTGGCGCCTGCAAACAGGGTCTGGAAATGCACAAACTTGCGCCAAATCTCACGCTTAGCTTTGGGTTTCTGAGCTCTAAAGAGGTCGGCAGAGGAAAAATGATCCATCCGCCTGAAAACATCTTTTCTCATTTATAGGTTAGGTTACGCCTTCGTCCCGTTGAAAAGACCCGACCATGAGACTAAAACCCAGATAAGGTGAAACAGCTTCTCCTCTCATGTCATCACAAGACATTTATAATTTCAGAGGATCGGGTGTCAGCTGTGAATACAGAGTGTGTGTTCAATATGAGGCCATCAGCTTCCCGAGCACAGCTATCAAGTTATGTCCAACAAAGGAAGGAACAATATGAAGAGCAGCAAAACAGCAGCGTGGAAGATGAGCACAACACAGTTACAGTTTCAGTGAACGTGTTTTCCATGAAGGCTCTTGTTTAACTTTTAATACTGAAACTGGACGACTTTCAAATATTGTTGAACTTACATCTGTTGTGTCCCTGATTCGATTTGATTTCGCCCTGTTACACTTCTCTCACCCCTTTTTCTCCTGTCTTAGTGAGACATATCTGCTGGTTTAATTAAAAGTGTTTACAGAGCTTTGACCAGGTCATCAAAGTCTACATTATAGATCCACTCCAGCTGCTCCCTGAGGTCCTCTGATCGGCCTCGTTGGTCGTCTCTTGCTGCAGGGTTCAAGCTAAAGTGTGGAACTCTCTTCTGTTGGACTTCAGATCTGCGGGCACCTTTAAAGAGCTTTTCTAGTTCAGAGAGTGTGACGTCCTTATAAAGCAAAGAGCTTAGGATGGAAACATCACACCTGACTGTTAGCATGTTAGCATTCTGACGAGCATTAAAACAACCGCTGTTTTTCTTTAAAAAGGATGTCAAAGTTTTTTACGAGTGATGCAATGGGGTTACTTTAAACCATTTTTGATTATTATGGCAAATTATCAGAATTACTAGTCTGATCAGAAACAATCTTGCTCAGATCAGTCAGTTACTCAAACATCTCAAACACTCAAGCAAAACATGTTTATTGAAAGATTGCAGAAAGCAGATGACACAGAAGGTGTTTCCTTCGTTTTTCTCGATAGGAAACAATCGCTGATTAAAGTAGTAATCAATATCATTGAGATTATTTTAATTACTGTAATTTATTGTCCATTTGATTTCAAACTTTGATTTCAAAAATTTGATTTTGGGGGCAAATCCACCCACAAACCAACTGCAATAAAATGCCTTTAGTAAAGAACCCTCACTGATGAGTTAAAATGTTAACTTCACAATGTTTGGGAAATAAGTTCAGAGCACAAAGGTCACACTGATTAAGAAGAAGAAATCACTGCTGCTGTGACGTCCCGCAGGCAGAAACTGTCCTCTGATGCCGCTCAGTTACATTCGTCAAAGAAGTCTTTGATTTCACGACACTGGCAACGTGCTCTTCGAAGGATGTGGCTGTTTGGTGAGAGAAAGTGAAGCAGTCTGGTAAAACAGTTGTTATTAGTCTTATCAGTGCACAGCAGACTGCCTCACACTTATATTCTATTATATTGTTATTGTCGACTTTTTAGCCTTTATTTATGCCGGGGTGAGACTACATGATCGCTAGTAGTACGATCCCATAGACTGATCTTGTAGTTTGATCACTGCATATGATGGAGGTCAGAAAGTTAATACAGTCCAATAAAACATCAGGTAAACAAGTAAAACAATAAAAACCAGGTGACATGTTCTGAAAATGCACACAGCTGCCAGTTTATTAAGCACACCTGGCTAAAACTTACTATATACTATACGTGAACTTATCACAATTTGACACACACACGCAGTATTTACACTCTGCGCTCACCTCCAGTATTTAGTCTTCACAAAGCAGCCGATGTCATTCTTTATGTCATCATCAGTGAAAGCTTCAGGGGAAAAAACAAACAGTTATTATTATTATTATTATGCATGATATGTGATTAAAATCATTAGCAGTGAGCACTCTTTTCTCTGAGTCAAGGACTCACCTTCACAGGTAGTTTCACACGTGTTTTTGGACAGACGAGACGGTGAGTCACAGTGTTTGTCAGGCAGCTGGAAGAGTCCATACAAAGTGTGGGCTTTTGGGCGCCGTCTGTGTCTCCGGCGCCGTCTGTGTCTCCGGCGATGCGTGGCTCGCTTCTTGCGTTTCCCACCTTCCTCCAGCTCCTGCTCAACATCGTCGCCCTTCATGTTGCCATCCTCATCCATGTCCTCCTCTTCAGACAGGGCTTCTTCCAGTTCTTCTAGGACGCTGTCCATGTCCATCCCGTCAGCCTCCTCGCTGCCGTCGTCAGCTTCCCGCCTTTTTCTGCCCGCTCCATCTTCTACTTCTGTGTCGGTTGGTTCAGTGATCACTGGTGTGGCAGTTGTTTTGGGTTTGCCGAACACTCTGACCAGGCTGGTGTTCAGATGGGATCTCTCCTCCACTACACAGATGACTGCAGCGAACCAGACAAACCAGGGAAAAGAAGAGAGGAAAGAAAGGATGACAATCAACAAGTGAAATGTTCTTCCTTTAACATCCTGATGTTTGTACTTTTAATTTTCTTTGGGATACACGCTGGACTCCTGATTCATGGACAGATTATGAGACAATGGGCCCCTGGACACAGACGTTTTAAGGTTCCTCACCCTCCTTTATAGCAACAACACACTAGAATTGAAGGAGATGTCTCTGCTGTAGTTGATGTTTGAGGATTCTCTTAATGTCTTTGTGATAGTTTTGCATCTCTTTTGTGTCATTTTGTGTCTATTTTGCAACACTTTCTGGTACTTTTGCTTCTCTTTGTAGACACTGTCATCTCTTTGTGGTCGTTTTCATCTCTTTGTGTCTCTCTCTGGTCTTTTTTGACAGTTTGTAGTTGTTTTGCCTCACAATGTAGTCATTTTTTGTCTCTGTGTTGGACAAAATGTCCAACAAGAAATGTCAACAGCCACTTCAAAAAGAGATTCTGGCCAGGAGCCCCGTATCACTGTGGGCCCTGGACCTGAGCCCAGTAGACCTGATCAGTAATCCATCCATGTCCTGATTACACTCACCAAAGAAACAAAAACAATGTTTTCTTGTATTTTGACATCTCTATTATTAAGATACATGGCTTTGGTTAAGGCAACAGAAATATCATGGATACGGTTAATAAAAACATAACTAATATTAGCAGATCTGCGATAGGAAGCGAGCCTGCAGGAAAGGCTGCATGTGTCTGCACCCATCACCACCCCAACATCCACACTGATTTTGCACCTCACTAGTGTAGAGCACACTGCTTCCTGTGGACACTGAATGTTGGCAGTGGAAGTAGTTTGTGAGGTTCAGAATTGGCTTAATAGTCAGACAGCTATGACTGAAGGTCAAATAATAATAATAAACATTATCTACACAAAGCTGAAGTATCAGAATTAATGCTGCGGAGGATCGACAGAGCTAGGATGGGTCAAACGCGGAGAATTAATTTCACAAAAAGCATGGCGTGTGCATGTAATGTGTGTGGTGCATGTATATGTAATGTTGTGATAATAAAAAGTACATTCTTCTTTTTCCCACAAGTATGAGATAAATCTGAGCAAACATCTCTTTTTTGCCTCTGTATCATTGAGTCTCCTCATTTAATGAAATCCATCCATCCATTTTCTATACCGCCTATTGCGGGGGGTGCTGGAGCCTATCCCAGCCGTCAACGGGCGAGAGGCGGGGTACACCCTGGACCAGTCACCAAGTCGATCGCAGGGCAACACACAAACAACCATTCACACTCACACTCACACCTAGGGGCAATTTTACAGTCACCAATTAACCAGATGAGCATGTTTTTGGTCTGTGGGAGGAAGCCGGAGTACCCAGAGAAAGTCCACGCATGCACGGGAAGAACATGCAAAAAAGGCCCGACCCGGCAATCGAACAGGCAACCTTGTTGCTGTGAGGCACGTGCACTACCTGCTGCGCCACCGTGCAGCCCTTTAATGAAATCATAACAGTAAAATTCAGACAAATATTTTTATTCTTGTTTTTTTTTTTTTTTTAAGTCTTCCCCATGTGCCATTTATCATTACCTCTGTCACTGATGATGACTGTAGAGATGACTGTGCAGTATGAATGAATATATGAAGTCGGTGGACTGTAGAAACTGAATTTCCCTTCGGGGATAAATAAAGATATCTGTATCTGTATCTGTATCTGTATCTGTATCTGTATCTGTATCTAATAACAAAGGTTAGAACCAGTTTTGCTCACTGATGATGGGAAAACTAAACACTTTTTAAACCTCTTACTTTCTGCATGTCCCTTGTCAATCTGTGTCTATTTTTGCTTTTAGACATGTCTTTTGTCCTTTTCCTGAAACAAACTCTGTTCCTCTGGAGTGATTTGTGCTGCTGGAGGTCACTAGCTGACTTCTCTTACACTGTACCCATCATTCATTCACCTCACCTTTTGCCAGGACTGTTTCCTTGTGTTTTTGTAACCTTTTCGGAAGGACTATCGCCTCCCCGAGCTTTTCTCTCAGCTCGCATCTGGAGACGATCCGGCCCTCAGACAGGCTGGGCACCACAGCCGCCACAGCCAGCACCACCAGCAGCCCCAGCTTCATGACAACACCGTCTGTGCTGAAAATGGGAAGATTCAAACATTACTGTGGAAAGGGAGGATGGGGTACCTCAACCAGTGCAAAACTGATCTTCAGTGTTCAGTGAACAGCCCCCTCTAGTGGTGAGAAGAGCTTAAATCATGCTTCTGTTCATGAATAGTCAAGAGCAAAGGAACTTCAGTTTATGCTTCAGATTTTTATCATTGCAGAACGACATGCTGAAAAACAAACAAATTTTATTTACAGAATCATTAATCAATATTGAAAATATCTCCAATAACAAGAGGCATTATTAGTAGAAATTCATATATGTGCATATTTATTGAAACAAGTGAAATATCTGTCAGTGGCATTAGATTATTTTACATGATTTCAGTATAAGTCAAGTAAAAAAAATATAGGATTTTCTATCTTGTTTACTTCTATCGTGCTTAGACATGCATCTATCCATCTGTCTATCTGTATCCATATATATGTATATTACAAGGGAAATGCACAAAGAACACAGAGAACAAGGAGATTTATCTCACTGCAGAAGCAAAACATTTTCTTTACCAAATCAGTCGTAGGACTGAACTGAAGTTGAAATAACTTGTTAAGGGTTTACCTTTTGCAGTTTAAAAGTATATGCGCAGAGTGTCTGTGATGATTCTCATTCATCCAGTTCATGGTTCCTCTTACTGCTTCCAAAGGCAACTGCACTTGCTTGTGGTTCCTGAAGATGTTTCACCTGTAATCCAAAAGGCTTCTTCGGTTCTAACTGACCGGTGGGAAGTCCCAGGCATATGTCCTCTTCCATGATCACAGCTCCCTCAGCTATGATGCGAGTCGTTAGGGTCATGTGAGTCAAGGTGTTGATGGCTCAATAGGTGTTGAGGTGGGTGAGAATGGGTGAGTCGTTGACCTACCTGCCCATCATGCGACTCAATAGGAAATTTAAAAACTGGACTCAGATGAAACCATGCACACTGAAGATGACAGGAGCCTCAACATTGAAGAATACAGAAAACCCACGCACACAGATCAACATTTGCTCTTTGATTCCCACCACCCCCTGGAGCACAAGCTGGGGTTCATCAGAACCCAACAACACAGAGCTCAGAACATGCACACAAGAAGAAACACGCCAGAGAAGCGCTCAGAACGTGTGGCTACTCAAACTGAGGCTTCATCAAGACTGCAAAAAGACAAAGAAGAGAAAAGAAGAAAGGGACCATAGATGGAACAACACTGTCATGCCTCACACTGCAGGAGTATCTGACTACTAAAACTACTAAAAACTACATCTCAAGGACAAGGGACATTCATCACCCTCGCCTCACCCTTCAATCACCCGAACGACTCGCATGATAGCTGCGTGGAGCTGTGAACATACAGGAGGGCGAATGCCTGGGACTCCAGTTAGAACAGAAGAAGCCTTTTGGATGAGAGGGGAAGCGTCTTCTACAACCACAAGCAAGTCCAGTTGCCTTTGGAAGAAAATATATTCGCAGAGATCTGTGTTTATGTCCTTAAAAGTTAAAGTTTAAACAAGCACTTTAATATTTTGAATACCTTGGGTTTTGTTGTTGTAGTTGATCATGTGCTAAGGTGTCTCATTTTATGTCTTTGTTCAAGAAAATCAGATTAAAAAAATGTACTTATTCATCAGGAACAGTTCATAAAAGACAACATCTGCCCTTTGATTATATCCAATATTAATGCACAAACACAAAATAGGTTGATATTAATGAATATTTGTTCAGTGTTTTAATTTATTTTTATTACTTCAGTGTATTTATTTTGTTATGTCTCTATTTTTCCAGCTTCAAACTAAGTGGTTAAAAACAAAAGGCTAATGAAACAAATGAGGAAATTAAATATAAATGCAAAATATAACAAAAACAGCACCGACAACATGGCAGTAAAAATGAGAAGAAAAGGATCCTCCTCACCTCCTTCTGCAGAACAGAGTCTTCTCCCTGAGTTTGCTGATGGAAGTTTGCGTCTGTGTCTGCAGACGAAATCTCAGCAAGTTTATATACAGACCCGAACCTGTGCACCAACCTGTTTTACTTGTCATCATTTTTGACATCATTTCCTTGAGGGAACAGGATGACCACAAAGCAACACGCAAACGTTGCTAAGATTACTGTGATCATTGTTGTAGAAACATGGATTAAACCTGAACGTGGCGTTTACAGCTTTGATAGATTTCCATATTGAATAACAGCAACAATAAAGCAACGCAGTCACGATTCAACTGACCGTCTCTTAGTGTTATATTCATAAAGTTTGTACTGTGTAGTGTGAATCAGCATGAATCGCTGTTTCTGGTTTTGGTATTCAATCATTTGACTCCATAGTCGTCACTGGAAACCTCAGAGAGCCTTCACTCAGCTCTGCAGCCTTTTAGCCTCTTTAGCTCGTTTGGATTCACGTCACATTTACGGTCTGGTTCAGTCAACCCATCCGAAGAAAACACAAGTAAACTGGCAAAACACAAGCAAATGAAGAAAATGTGTTGTATTTGACACGTTGTGTTGATCACAGTGCCTGAGTTTGTCTGAGTTTGGGGCACGTTTTAGTGTTAAGGTTTGTGTTGTGTGTATGTGCAGTGTGTGACAGGCGGGTTTGCACAAAGCAAGAAAGGAGAGGAAACAAAAGCTGACAACCAGGCTGATAAGAACACATCAGTGATTTTGTTTAATTTAAGGAGATGATACATAAGCTTACTGGCTTCAGTAGCAAGTCCAAACAGAAGGAACTGAGATTCCACAGGTGAACAAACGCAGGGCAGGACAACAGTGCAGACAGGTTCAGGCGGCTGGAAATCAAAGGCACAAAGCGTCACTGACAGTCTGCCAGTCAACCATTATACTTTTTGTGTACTAAATACACTTTGTGCTATTATTGTTGCCTTCAAGTATACAGCAGTCCTTGAGTAGCAGTTGAGTCATACTTGAGAGTACAGGAAGTGTAACTTTGCGAAATTAGCCAAACTTTTTACAAACTTTAAGTGTACTGAAGTACGCCAGTGAAAATCATGAATCATCAACATTCAGAACACACTGCAGTACAACTGTATTATATCACCAGTGTGTTGGAAATATATTTAAAACAAGTTCCAATGAAAGAATACTTTAATTGAGCATCCCAATAGCGTATAACAGAGTATACTTGTGATGGCTTTTCTATACTTAAATTATATTTCTATCACAGTAAAGTATTTCTCTCTTTGACCCGGGCTGGTCTGAATACTGTAGGGGGTAAATGGGGAATGAGGAGCAGGTGAGCAGGTAGATGTCAGGTGACTGGGACTAAAGTCTGAGGGGATCTGGAGGATGGATGGAGCAGTCTGCAGACTCTGGACAGGAGAGTCGAGACGTGGCTGGAGACAGGAACATCGTGAAATCAAACAGCTGTGGCTTTTGTGGCTGCGTTGTGTGTATTTACATCAGCTTTCACGGTCATACTGTATGTGTTCTGATTATTATGAAAAACTAGCTGCAGCCTCAAACACCTGCTAAACACACTCTGCTTTGATTCAGCTCTGCGTGAAAACATGCAGACTGACCGGGTCTCATGGCGTCCATGTCGCCCAACACTGAGCCAGATGGCAGACAGGATAAGACAAACAAGTCTCTCCACGTTATTTTGCAGTGTCACTGTCAACCACACTAATCTGCACATGAGCATTCTGTTTATTCCAGGAAGTTTGAAGAGCAAAATGCTCTCGTTTCAAAACACCTGTTTAGACTGCATAACCTTGGCATGCAGAACTATTCCGTTTATTACGCAAACTTTACACTTTTATTCTTTTAAGATTCAGACTGCTCGTTATAAAACACTTTTTTGTGCCTAATTACATTTTATTTCTTTCCTGAACTTTCAAAGTTTGATGTGTACTTTCACTTTTTTAAAAATTAAAATCTTATATCATATCTTTATATCCGATACACATTTAATATATAGTGCACTTAATATCACATGTGCTCTACTTTTATTTTGACATGAACTAAAATTACTTTTTACACATCTGTGTATTTATATCCAGTACAAGTACTGAATTGTACTGCATGATAGAGCAGAATTACCATGTGAGTGCCAGTTCTTTAAAACATCCTCAGAGCTGTTTCTACTATTTGACCCACACTGGTTGATATACCTTGGGTGAACAAAATGATAGAAACACCTTTCAGTAAGTGTAACGTCCCATCAGCTTCCTAAAACTCCCAGACTTTAGTGTCCTCAGAGGTGTCTATGACTGAATGTGTCCCTGGATGTTTACTGGTGTGACTGGAAGGTGTTTGATCCTGCGAAAGTCCACCACCAGCTTTATTTGACAGAGGTCTGTGGTCCACCAGAGACAAGCAGCAAGTGCAGTGAGACGCGAAGTCCATGTTAAATAAGACTTGGGCATGTGACAAACAACGCGACTGTGGTTTGTCATTTAATTACAAATAGTCTTGTGGGATGATGATCTGGTTTTTCCCTTCATCAGTCTAAAGCCTGTTGAACTCTGCTGAACTATGAACGCAGCAGATTTTCAACAGGCACAAACAGAGACCGACTTTACATATTTTTTTGTGTGTGTGTGCGTGTGTGTTTCAGGAAATAACAGATGTCTTTGCTTTTTAAGGATGACTCTTAAGAAAAATCCATTTTGACCTCAGCCACGCACCCAAACGGTGGTAATCAAAGATCTTCTGATCAAACACTTCTGTCATTAACCTCTGTGGCTGCAGCCAATCAGAATCCTTCTTTCACTGCTGCTTGTATAAATTACCATGCCTAAATACGGTAATATAATGCACAGTAAAAGTAAAGTATTATTTTGCATTGTGTTTATTTGATTCTATATGTAATTGTTGATTTCAGGAACATATTGAGGTGAATTGGTGAATGCCACACGTTCTCTTAAATCACTCACTTCAGAACACATCTCTGGGTGGTTCTTATATAAATATATACATACATATAAAATGTTACAGAATGAACAACCCAGCAGTTTATTCAAGTACAGCTGAAATGATCTATTAACAGTAAGTTAACCACACACTATTTTCATAATGGATAAGTGTTTTTTCCTGGAAAAACAATTGATGGTTCCAGCTTCTCAAATATGAAGATTTGCTGCTTTCCCTTTGGCTCATTTGAATGTATTTGTAATAATGTTGAGGTTTGGACCGTTTTGGACTGTCACAAACATTGTGAAGGTGTCTCATTGTCGCCACATTTTTCACTATTTTCAGAATGTTTAAAACCAAACAATCAGTCGATTCATGGAGAAAATGATCAGAATCCAGAATGAGAAGAATCATTAGTTGCAGTCCTTTACAAAATAGTTCAAAATGAGCTCCACCTCAACCAACTCCAACAGTAAAATCCTGCTTTTAGTTCAGTCAAGGATCTGAATACTTGAGCCTGTCAGACCAGTTTACTGTCTCTTCCTGTTCATGACTTTCAGCCCTGAACTCTTTGTTCATTCACTGTGTGACCGATGACCTCAGTTAGAGGCAAACGGGCCTCAGTAGGTAACTGTACCTGCACAGGTGTTCTAAGAAACATTCGCATGTCATAAATGAATACATGATTATGGTTTCTCTGCATGTTGACTGTCTCTTCTTATGCAGAGACGCCCAAAGTTCTTACACCCACGCAGGTGTTTGGCTTATTTCAGGTGATTGGGCCTCAGGATTGTCAGGAGGCGTGTCCAAACTCTGCTCAATCGGGCAAAACTCAAACTAAGACTGAGTGGTTTTCTTATCTCATTGATTAATCTTTTGTTCATGCCATGTAAAGAGCCATTCTGTGGGCCCAAAAAAGAGTCACTGACATTATGAGCTTGTGACTGCACTCACTGTAGTTTGTGCACAAATTTTATTTAAAATTATTTCATTTTTACTGCACAAAATCTGATTGGTCCTTATGCTTGTGTGTCGTGTTAATGTGCAAAGATAATAATATGTAGTTAATGCTCAATTATTTCTGACCACACCTGACTACTGAGGAAAGAGAGGAGACTGAAGGCCAAAGTGCTCCTGGTAAGCTGTCTGAGGGGGACGCTGTCCCAGGACAGCAGGACTGTGATGGACAGTGAGCGCTCTCAGGGTGCGGATGTCAAAACTCTGTTGGTAGTCTTCACACGGAGGGTTTGGACACTGAAGAGACTCACGGAGGGACTGAGACCTTCGACTGTGAAGATCATAGCTGCAACAGAGTGATGTATTTTACTGAAGGATTTTGCGGTTGTTATTAGAATTATATACAGCAGTGTGGTCCTGAACAAGATGGAGGATTTAAACAACCACTGGCCTGATGACTGTACACAGAGAGTTAGACCACTAGGCTCCTCCTGGTCGCCAGAGGATGAATCATAATTCATCATCATGATTGTGATTACTCTGTGACCTTCCTCTTGTATCATCATCAAAGCAAATTTCCAACTTCCAATCATTCATCTTTTCTACTGTGTAGGCTCAGCAAAGCGGTCCAGACGGCGCTCTTCTCCTCCTGGAGGATCCCAAGGTTTTCCCAAGCCAGATGAGATGTACAATACATTCATGGGTCTACTGCAAGGCTCATTTTCAACTTAAGAAAACGATAAATCGACATCCCCAAAGGCTGAACCCTTTTGATTTTGGAGACTATGTGACTTTTCTTCCAGCTCCACCCTCAGAGCAACTTTAGCCTTTAACCACCATCTAAATGTTGTAAATTTAAACTTATTTCTTGCACAATTAAACTAGCTTTGTCAATTTTCCCTTTGAGTAAAACTTGGTCCACAAGCTATTCTCTAATGGTTGGATTGCTGTTGAAATGCTCAGAGCAGATTCAGGCTCCTCAGAGGATCAGCACCTTTTAGTCTGTGCTGTCCATCTTGCAGTGCCACAGTCAGGCCAAAATGTTAACTTTAGTACATAAGAAATCGTATAATCTAATCAGAGGACTGCCACATTTACAACGTATGTTCAGCCTGCAGTTCACCTTTTTGAAACATTCAAGTTCTTCTGTACCGATCATCTCAGATTACTAACTACATTCTGCAATTTTCACGCTATAAAAATTGTTGGTCAGGTGCAAGAAAGAAGTCTTTATGATATAATACAATTCAGAGCATCACTTCAAAACACACAGTGCCCAACCATAACCTTACCCACAATCCTTTGAGTGGACAGTATGGACTCTGGCCAGCTGTCCTGGATATAATCCATGTACATCTCTTCCCAGACGTGATGGTCTGGAATAATAACTATGATTATTTGGCAGCTTAAGTGACATATTAACATTTTTAATAAGATGCTTTCTTCTACTACTTTGGGCTTTTGCTATTTTGAGAAATTTGACAAACCAATCAATCAATTAATGGACAAAATTATCAGCAGATTATTCCATATTGAAAATAATCATTAGTTGCACACTTAAATCAAACAGCTAAAAGATTAGCTCCACTTCAACCATCTTCAACTTTAATATCCTGCTTTTACAAAAAATAACAACGTAATGATATAATTAATAATAGCATGACAGTCATAACAGTTTAGATCTGATCTTAGAAGAATCAGTTAATCGGTTGAATGTTACACACTTTGCCTACAGATAACAACATGTATAATATATTAATTATTTTATATTGATAAAGGTCACTGTGATGTGTGATGGCACTTTTAATTTCATAATAAGACAACCACCATTTTTAAATTAAGTCAAAATAAATGCTTGGGGTGAAAATCAAACTCAGGAATACAGCAAAATAAATCATTATCATCAATAAATCAGCACCAGTTTCGAAAATGGTATCAGCAGTTTTTCAAATGATGAAATATACTTTTGGACTACAGCCCTGAAGGTTTAATTTGCTGCTGATGCTGCTCACTCACTTCCGTGTGAACTTGGGTGGTCCATCAGGCTCTCTGGAGTCCCGAGACTCTCTGAACTCATGGAGCCGCAGAGCAACACCAGATCCTGCCATCACGTATGAGGCGAGGCTCAGTCAAGATCAAGACCAGGTCCAAAGAGGGTTGAAGGTTGAAATCACAGCAGCTCAAGGGTGAGTTTCCTGTGGATGAACGCAGATTTAGATCCATCTGTAGGAGCTCTGGATTAAACCTTTAAAATCTTTCAGATCAACACATAAAACTGTAACTGCAATATTTTCAAAATTGGTGCTGATTTATTGCTACATGACGTTACTATTAAATAAAGGAACTATTTCCATCATCAGCAAAGTTTTTAGCCAAACTAATATTCACAGTGATGGAGGAAGTGTTCCTTTACATCAGTAAATGTATTAATACCACACTCCTGAATTGAAAATATTAAGTAAAAGTATACAAGTCCAATCAGGAAAATGTACTTAAAGTATTGAAAGTAAAAGGAAAAAGGTCCCCTGTGATTGTTATAGGCTGCTATTATATATTAAATTATTACACATGAATTAATGTAAAAGCAGAGTAACACTGTTGTAGTTGGTTAACGATGATCAAAATAGTTGCCTATTATGTTTAGGTCAGTTGATTGATTGACAAATTGTTTCAGCTGAACTTGTATAAACTGTTGGGTAATTTGATTTTGAAGAAAACCTCATATGTTTTAAGATCTTGGCATGTTTTCTACGCAGAAATCGTAATTTATCAAGTGACTAATAACTGAAGCTGTTTTTGTTGTTATTTTGTTGTCCCACTTGTTCATATCCTGGTGTGTAATGAGCATTGTGGCCTCTAGAGGCTGCTAGTGACATTTTACATTTGTAATCATGTTACACTTGACATGCAGAAAAAACGATATAAAGTCCAGCAGCAGGTAAGAGAAAGACAAGTCCCTGTCCCAACAAACTTAAAACACACTGTAATACTTCCTCCACTGCTCCACTTCACAACACTGAAACACAACGTTCAAGCCTCAGTCCACACCGCCACAGTTAAAGGACCACCAGCAGTCTCACCTGAGAGACGTCCCTCCTAACTACTGACCTGGAGTCAGTTTAAGACTTATTTAGAAGCAAAGCTGAGAGACTGGATCACTCAGCTACACTCGAACTTGCTCCACATTATTTCATCGCTGGTCCCCTTCCTTCCTTTTCTGTATCAGTGGATATTCTCCTCTCTTCTTTTGATCGTCTCTCGAACCCAGGAAGAGAAACCCAACACTGCTCTGACAACACAGCAACCTGAGACCAGTAACCATGATCTACCTCTCTGTCACACACACACACACACACACACACACACACACACACACACACACACACACACACACACACACACACACACACACACACACACACACACAGATAGCTACTCTGGTTACAGTAAGACCCTCAGAAGAGTTTTCACATTTCTAGCGTCACTACAGATGAAGCTGTGAGAATAACAGAACTTTCAGGCTGTTTTACACTGTAAAACAATTTTTTTTAAGAGTGATTTGGTTACAATGAATGAATCAGATATTACACTAGAGATTAGAGAGTCAACCCTGCTTAAATTTGCCTCCTCAACAGTGAAAAAATGTGGACACCCACAATAGTTCAATCTCCACATCCAAAAAACAAAATCAATATACTTTTTTTAATCGTATGACTTAATCTGAATTGTCCATCATGTTCAGTGTCTGAAGTGATGTCTTTAAACTGCTTATTTTGTCTGACCAGCACAGGAAAACCCACAATAAAAATATATAAAACACAAAACAAATTAACAATTTTTTACAGCTGTAACAAGCAAGTTATTTGAGAAATTGCCTAAGCGATTAATCAGCAGAATTGGAATTCATATTTGTTAATAGATCATAATGTTTTTAATAATACATTTTTTTCACATTAATGATATTGTATTCCTGATTAATGAATTACACTCTTTGGCTTAATGTGCGATTTCTTGTGTTGGGGCAGCATGTGTTGACAGTAAGCAGACACCTCTGAACAATATCCTCAAACAGTCCCATTTCATAACATGTTTAGTGGGACTGAGTTGTTATTTCACAGGCTGTAATTGATTAATGCAAATCAGCAGCAGCAGCAGCAGCAGCAGCAGCGGTCCCATCGATGTAGGCCTGCAGCCAGACTGGGACCAGGATCTTCAAACAAAGCATCCATTCACAGGGAGGCTGGGGAGAGGGGGGGCAGGGGTGCTATATGTTTTGGTAAGCCTGAGTAAATTAATAACAGTATCAAAGTCTGAAAAAAAATTATTGCCAATGTGCAAAATATCCACATGATTGGTTTGAGAGTTACTCCAGTGGATAAATAAGAACAGCTGATATCTGCTGTGGATCAGAGGGGAGTGAATTATAACTGAACTGAATGTGGACACGTAAATCCAGCACACACACACACGCACACACACGCACACACAGAGAGAGAGAGAGAGAGAGAGAGAGAGACAACAAAAGCTGGGGACCAACAAAAGCCCTGGATGCCATGAGGAGAGCGGTGCTGCATTCAGAGACTCCCCGGAAAGTCCACTTACCAGTAAAGGGGAACATAGCCAACTCAGATGAAATGTGGTAAGAGACGTACAGTAAATCTTGTCATGCAATAATTAGTCCCTCAAGACACGTGATTAAAATGTAGCGCTCCAATGATTGGTCATTTAATGTATTAGATCAAAAATAACAAAATAACTTACAATTATTTGAATAATTAACTGATTGTTTGGGTCAGTTTTCAGGCAAAAGCTTAAACCTTCTCAAACGTGAGGAATTGTTGGTTCACTCTTTTATATCATTTTGAACTGAATATTTTTGGTTTTTGAACTTCTAACAAAGCAAATTACCTTTGGCTCTGAGATATTGTGATGGTCATTTTTAAAATTAATTAATTTACATTTTTCAAGAGTTTTGCTTCTTTTTTTTTTTACTGCAAATGTTTTTACAAGTGATCATGCCTGTGGTCATTTTCAAACAAAAAGGTCAATCATTTACTGGTTCCATCTTATCAAATATCTGTTGTCGTTCTTTGTCCTATATGAAAGTCAACTAAATCTCTCTTTGGACTGTTGGTCAGAGAAGACAAGCAAATTTCATTGGTTCTGAGAATTAGTGAATATCAGTTACCATACACTAAACAATCCATCAATTAATTGTTAATAGTGACCTTTTTGGTTTCTGGTCAAAGTTATTTAAATGTGGTGGGTTGTGTGATGTAGACTTGTAACCTCATTATTTTAAAATTTTAGCTGTGGCCCCTCAGTGTCCTCACTTTTTGCCCTTAATGTAAGAGTCCTAAAATACCAGGTTTAGTCACATTTTAGGGCTGGCTGGGTCAGTAACTCCCCATATTTCCGACAGCCCATGAACGTGGCAGGAGTCCTCCCAGTCAGATCTGGCTGAACGTGACGTGCCGACTCGGAGCCGAGCGAGGTTTCCTGGCGGAGCTGCGGAGGGAGCAGGAGCCGAACGGGTCTGTCTGTCTGTCCGCGTGTCTGTCTGCCGCCGCAGTCTCTGTCTGTCTGGGACACAAAAACCCTCCTCTTTTCGGCTTCCACGGTCTGGACACAGCATCAGCGGCTATGGATCCATCGCTGTCCTCCTCCTGTTTTCACCACTGAGGGACGTTACTTCGTTGGATGCTCCAGTGCCCATAGAGGAGGGGGAGGAGGTGGGGGGCATCCCTATCATTCTTCGACTACCAGGTGAAATAATTGTTACAATATGCCATAACGTGTTGTGGTTGGACGTGGGAATTGTTTGTAGGGATAGGGAGAGGAGGAGGGAGGGAGGAAGCGGGGGTTGGGGTCGTCGTTTTGGGGGCACGGGGAGCGGGTTTGTCTCGAGCCCGGAGCGGGTGGGAGCGGAGGTTAGCATGCTAGCTAGCTGCTGTTAGCGGGCTGCTTCGTCATTCGCCAGTCTGGGAGGGATGCGGCGCCGGGATGCTGCTGCTGCAGAAGGGAGGGGAGGGCTAGTAATGATAACGGTACCGTCCGTCTGGCCTCGGCCCATCTCCGTGGTGAACGACACCCCCAACCTCCCCGTTTCTCCCCCCTCTCCTCCTACCCCCTCCTCCTCCTCCTCCTCCTCCCTCCCGGTCTCCCATCTCTTCAAAAACACAGCGTCGCGTCTCTGTTCGAGATGAATTAAATAAATCGACCGATAAACCGCGGAGTAGTTTCATCCCAGAGATGAAAATACCATCACGTCAAACGGCTCCCCCGCCTGCCACTGACTGTCAGTTGTTAGCCAGCTTGCTATGCTAGCCAGCCTCCAAGCCAGGCATCCAGCTAGCTCGCCGGCTAACATTAGCAGTAGCATCACCCCCCACGCTAGCATCCCTGGCTAGTTCGCATCCTCCAGCCGAGCCATCACAGGCCAGCCTGGTTTACACAACTGCTTCCCTGACCCTGCCATTTCACACCGAGAGCCAGCTATTTTATCGCCACTAACAGTAACTAGTCGGTACAAGAGTCACTGCCAGACATTTATTCGTGTCTCGCCCATTAAAATATAATGGAGCACGCCAAGCGGATGTTGTTATGTAACAGATAATGACACCACACGCCCTTGAAACAAAAGCTGTTGTTTCAGTATTTGTTTGTGTGCGGTGCAGGACCCAATCATGGCCAATAAATCAGAGACAGGGGGGTGTTTGTGGGACCGAGGGCCGCAGCTCTGAACCGGCTTCTGAAATATACAACGGCTGCTCCTGTCAGCCATTGTTTTTGTTGTCATTGGAGGGCTCACATTTGTTTTCCAGCCTTGGATCGTCCCATTGATGGTGTGTGTGCACTGTGCATCGAAGGAACATGGCCAATGTGCCAAAACATGTTCAGCATCTTATGTTCTTACATTATTACTCTTTCATTATTATTAAATTCTTGCAAAATAGGATTTTATCTCTTTAGGTTATCGCACAATGGGTAACATTGTATTGGCGATTCTGTGATGTGTGATAAATTGCAAGAATATACTTTATGAGTCATTGTGGTATTGGTGACACTGAATCGGAAAACATTTGTCTCAAAAGACAAGCCATTTACATGGCACCCTGCAAACACAGGTACTTCAAGCTGATTTATACAAGAAATAGATAGACCATTTAAAAACACCATGTATTGTGATGGTTTCTTGCTGTATTATTTTCACTTCAGCAGGAGGTAGGGCAGGGCAATAATATGAGGTTGTTTATCGACTTTTTGCAGTACCCATCTGACAGTACGATCCAAATGAATGATTGAGAAAAGCTGTTTATAAAATCTGTCAAAGCTAGATATTACTTTTTTGGTTTAAGCATATGAAGAGTTTGGTTTCATGTAATGCATAACAGAATTTATTTACTTGTTTTGAACCTCTTACATTATTGTGATATATATCAATATCGAAAGTCTCTATCTTTGTGCATGTCACGCATACTAGCCCACAACCCTAAAGCAAGTTTCATTGACATGGAGATGAAGTGTTCTGAAGTCTTTGGCTTCGTAGCTGGAACAGAAAAGATTACAAATTATTATATTCGATAAATGTGAAACATGTGTATACAAGATAGCATGTATGTCATTCGTCTTGTAGCTCATTGATTTGGTACAAAGCCAACAAGTAATTTCTCAGTAAGTTTACCTCCAGCACTGTTCCTGTAAAAAAGTTACGTTTCTGCCACATGCACAGGGATACATTTGTGAATAATATGATTATAAATTTTGAAATTTTCTGTTGATTTTTGTGACAGTGGTCCTAGGTTTCCATTAAAACAATAGTATTGATTTCATATTTGCTTCTAGATGTAGACAAATGTTGAATAAGCAGTGGGGCTGTACCCAACTTGCTGCCAACTTCACATTAAACTCCATGTCAGCCTAGCCTACATAAGGCTTGTGCTTTACCTCCAGGGCTCACGTTTTAAGACTTTTGCCATCTGTGGTGTCAAAATCTCAGATTTCCACACAGACAAACTATAAGTGTGTGTCCTGCTCATAGTTCAGATATAAAATCCCAGCGTACTGTAGAGCGTCTCTCCTGTTGGTCTGCTGACAGCACCGTCAGCCAAAAGTCAATCACAGTGGACAGCAGTAGAGGAGGTTGTACCGCTGTCTGGTTACAAAGTGATTTAACCATCTTGAGTGACAGGCATCACCGGAGCAGCCAACAGACTGGAGTCACTGTCCTGCGTCACGCTGCTTCTATCACCCCTCTCCGCTGCCATCACAGTAAGATTTGTGGTTTGGGGTCATTTTGAGACTCGGTTTGTAAAGTTTACAGCCTGTCATGCCGTCGCTCCTGCATTGCTCTCTGTAAGATGACGCAGCTAAAAAAACAAAGTGCAGAGATTTGACTAATAAAATGGGAGTTGACTGGGAACTTCTTGACTGATGATTTGAATCATCGACTTTTAGGGTCAGCACTACAGTCTTGGATATGTATCTCACGTGTACCTGCCGCCGCTTCACAATAACAACCTGCTGGTCTTTGAGGCTTGAGGCTTTATATCAAACAGCACTGGTGTCTTTACACAAACTCCAGAGTCATTGGTTGTAAGAGGTGATTTTTAATAACTGAGTTTTAGGCGAACTGTACTTTGTGGACAAACTCATAAGAAACACAACTGTTGTAAAATAAATGTGTTAAGTGTTTGACTTAGGTGTTAGACCAAGATAAAAGAAATATGAAAGAGAGAAATGGCGTGAGAGACTGATGAAGAGATTTGGAAGAAGGATGAAGTGAGGGTGAAGACAAAGTTTGGGAGTGAAGTAATGAAAGAAGCAAGAAAGCAGGATGAGGGCAGTGGAGGAGAGAACAATTGAAGGTGTGAAAACGGTGAGGAAGGGGACCAGGAAGGGTTTCTCCCATGACTGTGGTTCTTAACGGGAGCCATTTCTAATTTAGTATTTATTCTGGGTTTTTCTTTCACAAAAGCTATTTTGATAGCACTGTTTTCATGCAGGTTGAAATTGTGGCAGTATGATGTTTCACAAATGATCATCAGTGACAAATTGCAGGTTCATTTGTAAATCTTACAGGGCTTTTGAATGTTCATGCAGGCATTTGTTTTCATGAATGAAACTGAACGTAAGGAGAAATGATGAAACTTGCCTCTATAACAGTTCTGCTAGCTTGAGAATGTTTGAAATGATGCAACTTTAACCTCACTTTGTTTCTCTTGATGTGTTTTTTGTCTGGTGGGCAGAGATGTGGTCAGACACGCTCAGAGGAGGAAGTGATGGTCAACGCTAATAAATGAGATATGACTGATATGGCTGGAGGATAGGACAATATATGCAATGTAAAATTTGTAACGCTGCAGCTAACAATTACTTTCCAATTCAGTTAATTGATTAATTGTTTGATCTATGAAATGTTAAAAAGTAGTTAAAAATGCCCATCACAACTAAGGGAGAACTGATGGAGGGGCACGGGGCAACACAGGGAGGCATCAAGGGAGGGAGATGAGGAGTTAGAAAGAGAGGGAACAAAGGAAGTAGATGTACTAAGAGGTGAATGATGTGAGGGGCAAGGAAAATGTTGAAGGAGAAAATGAAGACGTAGAAGCAGACTAAGGGCTAGTCAAGGTGAGAGGAAAGGAACGAATGAGGAGAGAGAGGGAGGTACCAGGCTTTTTTTAGGAAGGAGAAAATGAGGAAAGGAGAAAGGTAGCCAAGGAAAAGAGAAAAAGATAGATGGAAGTATAGCAAGAAGAACTTTGATCTAGTCAGTGAGGGTGTGGAGGAAGAAACTGAGGAGAAGAGGAGATACAAAAAGTTTGGAGATTAGTAGGGAAGGACTGATGGAGAGGAGTTAGTGGAAGAAGGCAGAGAACGAAGGAAGGAGGAGATGTGGGAGGGGGTGAATAATTTGAGGAGTTAGAGAAAATTGGGAAGAGATGGAGGGAAATGAAAGAGAGTACAGGAGCCAGTGATGGAGGTGAGAGACGGAGATACCGGAATTCTATGAGGAAGCAGAGAACGGGGGAAGGAAGCAATTAAAAGAGGAGATTAAAAGTTGAGGTAAAAATAGTGAAAGAATGATGAGAGAGGGAAGGAAAGACAGGATATAAGAGGGAGGAAGAGGAGTTAGTGAGGAACGGGGAGAACGAAGATGGGGTAAAAAAGTTGTGGGAGAAGTAGTTAAGGACTGATGAGACGGAGAAGAAGGAAGGAATGAGAGAACGAGGGAAGGAAATGGAAGGAAGGAGAAGATGAGGTAAAACGTTCAGGAGGAAGTAGTTTGGGAAAGACTGATGAGAGGAGGAAGGAAGAAGGAGGGAGCGAAGGAGAGGAAGGAACAAAGGAAAGGGAGGAGGAGGAGGAGGAGATGATGTGAGGGAGTGAATGATATGAGGAGGCAAAGAAAATGAGGAAGGAGAGAAGCTGGTGAGGGAAGGAAAGAAAAGCCTGGTGAAGGATGGAGGTAAAGAAGGAAGGAGGGAGAAGAGGAGGTAAAAAAAACGGGGAGAAGTAGTCAGGGTTAGACTGATGAGAGATGGAAGGAACTGGGAGGAAAAGATCAAGTTTGTGAAGTAGAGGAGAAGGAGAAAGTGTGAGGAGGCAAGGAAAATGAGAAAGGAGAGAAGGAGGTAAGGAGGCAGGAAGTGTGTTAAGGCTCTGAACAATAAGTGGCAGCCTGTTGTGTTTGCTATACGAGGGAAACTATCCACTGACCTGCTCTGTGTGTTTTTTCTCCCTTCTCTCCTTTCTCTGCCTCCGTTTCCTTCCAGGCTGACTCACCGCTGGAGCGCCTGAACATAGAAGAAGAAGAAGGAGCTTGGGGGAACGAGGGAGTGAGGGCAGCTGTGAAACAGAGAGAGACGGAGGGAGGGATTGAAAGAAGGGAGTAAAACATTTTAGAAAGTGAGGAAGACAAGGAGGGGAGAGAAACAGAAGACAGCAAGAGAAAGTCAGGTTGGGTCGGCAGGGCGAGAGGAGGGAAGAGAAAGTGACTGTGGGACAGAGAGAGACACAGATAGAGAAACACTACAGACTCATACAGCCCAGTGCGGAACAGATCTGAGGTCAGGCCAGAGTGGGTGCAGGTAGGTTGGAGGTCAGAGGTCAAGCGGTCAGACGGAAGGCTGACTGAGCTTCAGCCAAACAAACTGCCCCGCTCCCCCCCCCCCCCCAACAACTGTCCCTTCACCGTCACCACACTGGGAGAACTGGGAGAACCGGTGACGAGGAGAAGCCACCATGAGCGACCAGAACGTCGTCAAGGAAGGCTGGGTCCAGAAAAGAGGTGAGGAGGTTTCATGTTTCCATCTGTAACACTTCCAGTTGCATCTAGCTGTCATTGTTTTGTAAATTAGCTTGTGAGGTTCTACATTTTACTTATCGTCAGTAAATGTCAATTAACCCACTACAGGTTAGGAAATTCTCACGTATTCAGAGACAGAGTAGCACATTGTCGAGTTTCATTTGATTTGTTGATAGTAGGAAAAATACAGAATAAGGTTAGCCTTATTCTGAACAATAGATATTGTATGTATTGATGTAAACATAGCATGTCATGCATGAATAATGCTGTAGGAGTGGTGCAAACAGCCTGATGGTTGTTTCACTTTTTAAGTGGCTTTAGAATTTCTGTGGAGCTGACTGAAAGATCAGATTGTAAATGATGGATTTGCTTTCCAGAATTAGACTGTCACTGGACAGTAAACTGATTATTAACCGGGATATCAGTCAAGACTGTCCAGAGAAAAGCGCTTTAAAACATCACGCAGAGGTTGTGCATAGATATAAAGTCGAAAATTCGGATGCATCGTTGTTTCATCGCAAAGACGCATTATGGAAAATGAGCATCAGCTCCCTCCGCTTTCGGAGACAAACAGTCTGGTATTAAAGAATCTCCTGTCTTGTGGAACTGACAGCTGACCAAAAGCAGAGCAGCTCCTCTAGCAGCCAGTGATGCTGGGTAGGGAAAAAAAACTTGGTCAAAAAGATGAGACTGGTTGCCATGATTGAGACAACAAGCGCCACAACTAACAGTGATTTTATTATTCAATCATTTTAGTCTATAAAATTTTATGAAATAGTGAAAAATGCTAATTATTAGTTCCAGAGCCCAAAGTGACCAGACCAAAGCCTGAACATATGAAAACCGAGTAAACCAGCAAATCAACGAGTCACTCTCAGTTAATTTAAACTTGCTGTGTTGACAGTGGTCACAATGCTTAAGACATATGTAAAAGATCAGTGTTCACCTTCAAATAGTAGAGAAAATGATAAACATCAATAAACAGGTTTAATAATCTTGACTGGGGTTGAACAGTCCTGCAACAAAGTATTTTTCTGTACGTTTTGTCAGATGAAGGGGTGAATGTTCTCTGACAGAACAGGAACAACGATGCTAACCAGTTCTTGGAAGTCGCCTCTCCTTTCTGTATTTTTTAAGAGAGGAGGCAAACCTGCCAGTTGGATTGAAACATGGCTGATGTGTTCCGGTCCTGGCTGTGTTTGTGCTTGTTTGAATGAATTCATTTATCTCTGTGTGTATCTGTGTCTGCTGTGGCTTTAGGTTTGTTTTCACGCAGGGTGGAAAATGAAACATTTTCAGGCACAGATGGCTGCTCTTCTTTTGCTCTCCTGGTTTTCATTTTTAGTTTTAATCATTTAGCTGACTCATTCATTTAGTGTTCAGGTGGAGATGTGTGTCTTGCTCCAGGACATCTGAAACCAGATTAACTCAGCAGCTGTTGAGGGAATCGAACCTGAGACTGTTACACTACTGTACTAAAAGGCAGTTTACATGTCATCAAATAAGTTTTTCCAGACTTCAGTTGATGTCTGTCAGATGCAGCACCAAGCACTTGATATCCTGGTTTCGCCCAAAAGACAGATGAAATGAGGTACCTAAAAACATGACATGTGACTCCAGAATGCCACTGCCTGTTAAACTAATAATAAGAAAGGAAAAATGTTTCCCAAATATTGAATACTTTTAGTTTCTTGCGATGATCCCAGATTTTCATCTTTTCCACCTTGGAACATTTTATTTGTGCATTGCATTATGGACCAATAGTAATAATAATAGTAAATATACTTCATTTTGAAAAGTTATTAAATGTGTATGTAGTGTGGAAGTGAAGAACAGCTGCTGCCTTTTGTGTGTGACGGTGTGCGACAAGGCTGGTGTACTTATTTTGGTTCAGCTTTTTTTCCTGGTCCACACTAGAAAACAAGACTGGTGTTTTCAGATGAATTCACTGCTAAAGGTGCTTAGGAAAAACCCAGTTTTGGTTGTTGCCTCAGTCAGAAAAGATGTGTTTATGCAGCTCAGTGTGGACATGGCCTAAGCCACCCTGCCAGTTTGAAGAACAGCACCTCCAAACAATGGTTGTTTACCTGCCAGACGGCGAGCAGAGAAGGCAGGCTTTGCAGCGCTGCAGCCCGGTCTGAGCTGCACTTGGCTGCTGTGTTATTTCCCACAGTGATTTTCGTGTGTGTGTATGTGTGTGTGCTGGAGGTGTGTTTGTCTGGTCTGAGCTCAGGGCTGTTGGCTGGCAGGCAGGGGGAAGTTTCTCTGTGGCACTATGAGCATGAGGATGACCTAACACTCTGGTTCCTTCCTCTCCGGCCCCCAGAAGTCCCTGAATTGTTTATTGCACCTCTGTGCGCTCTTATAATTCAGCCCTAACAGCCCTCTTCGAGAAACTGCCCCAAGCAGCTCTGTGGGCTGTTAAAGATCAAAATTCAGAGTTCACACATTCAGGATGGTTTAGAAACTGGGGTGTTGAAACTGAATCTTTGAGAACTTTGAGAAATCCAAGAAAGTTATAAAATTTGAATGTGGAGCAACATTATTGTTCTTGGCTGCAGAGTTTATGTTGGTGGGGCTCAATTGTCTAACTTGTTTGATTGATTGTATTCACAAACTGAAGGATCTGTTTCAGCAAAATGACTCAAGTTTTGAACTATGGAGCAAGACCAGGAGGATCATGAAAGACCTCTTTAAATTGCGTCTTTACATGTTTGATATGTTTTTCCTGTTGAACAGGAAGTTGGGCTGGACACAGCACAGTGAGGAATTAATTTAAACTGTAAACCAATGGGAAATCAGTCAAAGTGAAAGGTCATTGAGTTGACAGGAGAACAAAATGGGCAGGACTTCTTTTTTCCACCTTTTTTGCAGTTTTTTTTAAAGCAACTTAGTGAGGTTTTTCCTTCCAAACACACATTGGGAGCAATTTGGGGTTCAGCGTCTTTATGAAGGACACGTGGACAGGAGGAGGTTGGCCTCGAACCACCATGTTTAATGGCCGACCTGATCCACCGGCTGAGCTACAGGTGGTATTCTTGAGTCTTTGGTCAGGCACCATGAGGTCACCATTTAACGGTACACATTGTGTGTGTATCCCTGTGGATTTGTTGCATTGAACAGGTCATTTGCATACTCGTTTTCATAGCCACCATTCCAAACATGATAAATTTCCTGCTCCACAGTTTGTTTCCTGAACACAGACTAGTTTTGTTTTTAGTCTTTTTTTTTGCCTTGTGGTAAGCCTTGACAGTTTTTTTGCAATACAGCAGTTCCAACAACGCCTGCTTTCTGAGCTAATCAAGACTAATCTGCATTGCAGTCCTGCATCTTCACTGGGAGCAATCCCGACTCCACGAGCAGAGTGCAGAAATAAACGAATCTGAGCTTGCGTTTCTGTGGGAATCAGAGCGAGTGTATTTGGCTCTTGCGTGGATGTCGCTCGCAGCACCATGTCACATTCGTAATGAAGAGCAGCCTAGCAATCGAAAGGGTTAATCTTCTGGGGAGTATGAATGAATAAATGTCCAAATTCAATGGCAATCTGGCATAACTCACCGAACGACCAATGAGATTGGGCAATAGTTAAAATGTCAGCCCAGCATCCAGCAGTTCACAGTATATTCATGGAGGTGTGTGTGTGGTGTTGGTCCAGTTGCCCAGCCCTTGGACCAGCTATCAGTGTGATCCTCGGGCCCTGCCACTAGTCAAGAAGTAAACTTTTGACAGATTCAGACTGTCAAACCTTGAAATCGTTATTTAAATGTATTTCTCTGTAAGTGCAGGACACCAGAGCTCTGATAAATGCACCGTTTCTGTTAGTGCCAAACCAGCCAGTCAGTTATTCTCTAAGTTTGAAACAGTTTTCGCAACTGATGAATCCTTATTTGGTCATTGCTTCTTCACTTTCTCCATCTATATTTATCCTACGGGTTTTGGGATTGAACCAGAAACTTTCTGGTTACAACTTCATCTTGTAGGCCACCTCTGGCCAGACATGATTCATAACAATTTTGATGATTGATTAAAGGTTAAAATAATTAATCAGAAAAACAGCTATTTCTGGTTGCTCATTTGAGCTTTTTATTGGAAGGATTTGGTGCTATTCTTTGCTTTACATCATTGTAATTTGAATCTTTGGATTTTGGATGTTTGTCTTGGTCTCTGGGGATTTTTAAACAGGCGTGTTTTGCTTTTTTTGCATGTTATAGACTAAATAATTAATCAAGTAACTTTTGATAGATGTATTGATGTAGAAAAAACTCATTATCAGCAACCCTTATTTCTAATTTAACTTGCATCTCCAATGACTCAGCAACCTAGATGTGCCTGCAGGTTATCCTGTGGTGTTGACTCTCTCTGCTTTTCACCAGCTTTTAAGTGGAACTGACTGAGCTTTTTGACTTCATCCGATTTCTGCCTTTGTCATCCTCATCACACTGTTGTTCTGAAGCCTTGTGAATCATCAGATGTGTGAGTTTGATTTGTTGGATGGACTCTGAGGCGGTTCAGTTCAGTTGTTGATCACTGCAGACACACTGTGGCTCCAGTGCCTTGTTCTTCATAAGCTCTGATGCTGATATGACTATGATGTCAACATGTCACCGCGACATATTCATGTATTCCAACATTTGCTGTAATTGTGTCACAAACTGATGAGTCAGAACAGCTGGAAATCAATGCTTCATGGCCGCTGAGTAAGAATAAACTCTGTTCATGCAGTATCTCTAATCAAACGATGTTTTTCCTCAGCTAGAACTGGTACAGATGTTTAAATGAATGTGTCAGCTGATGTTTCCGTAAAGCTAAATTTAGAGAAACAAAAAGGCTGGTGATAATAAAGAATAAGACATATTGGCTTACTTTAAACTTTTCCCACTTGTAATGCTCCGCACTTCTAAACTTATTTTGTTTCACACTATGCAGCAGAAAACCAAAATTAACTAGTTCAAAGTGATGAGTCGTTCCTTGAGAGCAGGTGGGATTTTGTTGCTGTGAGGTTACTTTCCTGACACGACACCGGATACTATTACTGTTTGAGTCTGTTTCATTTCATTTACAAAGTTTTCACAAAGTTCCCAGAAAGCACTAACTGATTTGCAGGTAAGAGGATGTCATGGTGAGTAAGTGTGGTTGAAAGTTGGTGTCTTTTACACGTCTGGGTTACATATAACATTGTTTCAGCAGATTTTCGAAGACTGAATGTTAATATGAAGAAGATCCTAACTAACTTCTGGCCAAAACGGATCCGGAGAGGAAGACAAAAAAATAGGTTATATCACCATATTTAGCCTTATTTTGTCGCCATAAACCACCAAAGTCAAACTTAACACCCCCTGAAAAATTAGTCTTTGCTGACCTCCAGTGGTTGAAATTCTCACCTGCCTGCAGTGACGTACAGGTGTGCTCCAGGACCAGATGACATCACTCTTGGGTGTGGTTACAGGTGCAACAGAGCACATTCCTGACCACTTGAAGGCTTGAAACTTTCAACCAGAGAGGACTTTTCAAGTGACTGTTCAAGTTTCCTGCTAAACATCAGCCATCACAACATATGTGAATTGAAAATGACGTCAGCGGGACAGACTTGTCCATCTCTGCTTATCAGTTACAGCAAAACACCTCCCTCCACCAAACAGAAAACTGCTGTCATGAACATGATTTCAGACTGAATAATGTAGTGAAGCAAAATGACAGTTCAGTCTCATTAGCAGCCTCATACCAATATTATAGAGTCACATTCCTCCACGTTCATTACAGAATGAAAGCGATTGTAATGCTTAAAGTCCAGGCTCTGCTGCTCCCAGCTCAGTCTAAACACATGTGAGTGGAGCAGGATGTAACCCGTCAGTGTCACTTTTTTCCTCCCTGCAGGTGAGTACATCAAGAACTGGCGACCACGCTACTTTCTGCTGAAGACAGACGGCTCTTTCATCGGCTACAAGGACAAACCACAGGACTCTGACCTGGCCTACCCACTCAACAACTTCTCTGTAGCAAGTGAGACATGAACAGAGGCCTTCATCGCATATTTTACTCACTGAGAACAAATATCTGTGTAACACTGGACATCGATCTCTGTGTGACTTCCAGAATGTCAGCTGATGAAGACAGAGCGGCCCAAGCCAAACACCTTCATCATTCGCTGTCTGCAGTGGACCACTGTCATCGAGAGGACTTTTCACGTTGACACTCCTGATGAGAGGTGAGCGCTCAGCCTCCTCCTCCTACTCCTCAGCAGTTTTCAACACTGACTAGGATAATACTGACTACTTATTTCTGACCACCCATTGATAATTACCTCTGTTTTTAAGTTGCATTATTTAGTTTTTGGGTCAGTGGGTCAATTGTTTTCTAAATATAAATATTCTAAAGAAAAGAGAGTCTGTAAATAGCGTTACTGGGAAAAAATCCTTACCCAAAACCCCATTAACAGTCAAATTCAGAATTTAACAGAATGAATAATATGTGTTCGTTTCACAAGTGATAAAGAAAAAAATATAGAAAGCTGTAGAAAATGTTATAGAAACCGTCAAAGGAAACTGGTAAAACACATCTTAAATGCTGCTTGTGAACTGGAAAAGTCAAATGTAATAAAAAGATATGGGAGAGGACTCACTGTCAACAGATACCCGATATGAAAGGCCTGGCAGTTCTCAGTCCTGAACCAGACTGGAGGGTTTTTGTCTTAAATTCTCCTCACACAACAGCAGTCTGTCGACACAGTGAGAAGAAAGACAGGAAACAGGGGTGTGGGGCTGAGGCTGGATGCCAAGTTTCAAAGGGTTTCATTCCAATACCCAACATAATGTATACATGATGACCTGACGCTCAGTGGGTTGTTTTGTACAAGGCTCTGGTAACAACATCCTTCGACGACCGCTTGCATGCAGATGACCAGCAGTCACTTTTCAGATTAGGTCTGCAGGTTGTTAGGAGAGTGTGCTGGATTGGACCCAACACGTATGTTCATATGTTCTCAGACAGTTTGTCCAATCCAGTTGGTTTAGAGGTGGAGTCGGGCGCTACATAGTGGCTCTGCATTCTAGCCATCCAAATACTTAGGATCCCAATACTAAGGATAAGTGAAATGGTTTAACCTCTTAACCCATACTCATACCAGGAGGTTAGGAGGGATTAACCCATCCTAAGTTTCAGGATGCAGAGGGTTTTCCTACAGCAGATCAAGAAAATATAATTGAACTTTTGAGAAAAACCTTCTCTAAAGCTCTGAAGCTAGTCAGTCTAAAGGTGAAGCCACAGTTCCAAACAGTTAGCCTAAAGAAGAGCGCCACCACTTTAACCTGTTGTGTCCTGTAGGGATGAGTGGGCCGAGGCCATCCAAATGGTTGCCGAGTCTTTGGCTAAACAGGAGGAGGAGGGCATCCTGTGCAGCCCCACCTCCCAGATCGAGAACGTCAACGAGGAGGAGATGGACACCTCCATCAGCCACTACAAACGAAAGGTGACGGTTGATCTGAGTGCGGTAAAAAATATCGCTCCTGCTTGTAAAGCAACAGCTTTGAAAAGAGGATGTAAGTGCATTGAATGATGGAGAAGTGGTCTCTTGACATCATACCTCTGTTTCCAGACAATGAATGACTTTGACTATCTGAAGCTTCTGGGCAAAGGCACTTTCGGGAAAGTCATTCTGGTGAGGGAGAAGGCGAGTGGCACCTACTACGCCATGAAGATCCTGAAGAAAGAAGTCATCATAGCCAAGGTCCTTTTACTTGTCTGTAAAGCACCTTTTAGCTCAGTTTTGAAAAGTTTACATTCTAAATATTATCTCTAATCTTGATTAAAGATCTGTGACTCTACTCTAGCCTGAGAAAATGGCTAAAAATCTAAATGCATTACCTTCTGTGTGAAATATTTGGCCTGTAAATGTTTGAGATGTTCATATTTAGAAACATTTATTTGGACTTGCATTAGCCTGATGTTCACATTCCTCCCTGCACATTACATCCTCATCGTTTCGACTAAATCCAGAGATCGTCTGCAGGCGAGCTCCTTCTGTCTCCTGATTAATCATTCTGCCTCTTCCTCTTTCTTTATCACAGGATGAAGTTGCTCACACACTCACAGAAAGTAGGGTATTAAAAAACACTCGGCATCCATTCCTAACTGTGAGTATCAGTGTGCAGACACAAAACATTACTGTGTCAGAGTGAATCCACCTCCTACTTTTCACTGAGTTTTAAAAAGAGAAGCAGTGGCCACCAACTTCAGTTCGGAGGCTTTTTATGAGTGTCATGCAAAGAAGGAAAGATGCACTGAATTCAGGGCACAAAGCCTCTGTTCTTCAAAAATATTGCATTTGAAACAAACTGCAGAGATTAAAAAATATGTATATATTGTTTTGCAGTCTCTGAAGTACTCGTTCCAGACTAAGGATCGGCTGTGCTTTGTAATGGAGTACGTCAACGGAGGAGAGGTGAGAGATCAGTGAATTGCTTTTTAAAAAAATGTTTTTGATGCTGGCAGATGTTCTGTCTTATTTCAACATGGAAGTTATTTCAAGAATACTTGAAGAATGTTGATTAACAACGAAGTGTGATTCAAAGAGCCTCAACAGAAATCAGTCACTCCTCTTATTGTGGTCTCAGTGTCACTTGGAGAGTTGTAGGACTGAATATCTCATTATTCATTTCTTTTTATGTGACTTCAGTCAGACAGTTCATCAAGGGACTGACCATTTATAACAAATGGTTGTACTTTTTGAAGGAGAAGGAGAAAAATAAATGACGACCGGAGAGCTAATCCTCCTTAATAAACACGCCGATTCACATTAATTCTCAGTTAAATCAATAGTTTGGTGCCCTGGTAACTCACGTATCAAGGCTGAGTCTTGTCTCTCTCCCTGCTTTCCCTGTCTCTCTGCAGCAAGCAGAAATGCCAAAAAACAAATCTTTAAATCAACAATACCTTGGCTGATAAGGTGGAGGCCATGAACGCAGTAATACAGAGAAGAGATGAGGAGAGATTGGATGTTACCAGTCAGCTGACAGCCACTCAGCTGTGAATGAGCCAGTGATTATGAAGCATGAATAAAGCAACTAATGTCAGTCAGCCAATGCAAGCACGCACTGCAGTACTCTGCCTGAAGTAATGCTGTGCTCCATTTTATCCTGAGAAAGAGTCTATTTAGAGATAAATATACTGTATTAAAGAAGTCCTTCTGCGTTATGTTCTCTCTGAGGGATACACTGAAAGATATCATATTTAAATTTGGTGTCTTAAACTTCTGTAAGCCTGAGCTCCTTGGCCTTCATTTCCAAGAGGTAGTCAATTGAACTTCCATAATTAAAGCTACAAGAATAAATATCATAGTATGTGTTATTATGTCAGGCTGAGGGCGGCTCTGCTAGCATGGTTGTTTTTTAAACACTGCTTGTGTACATTTTTGTAAATCTGCAGCATTTAGCATCACTTTCCTTCGCACTTTTCTCCTTTTAACACTCAGCTCCACCTTTGTATTGCATATCCAATGCTGTACATGTCCAGTGTTTTACAACAAAGTTAGAAAAGCTAAAAACACTGTCAGAAGTAGAGACATATAGAAACATGAATACAATCCAATACAGCAGACATGTCTGAGGTGTGTGATTTTTTTTTTTTCTTCACAGCTGTTTTTCCATTTGTCAAGAGAAAGAGTTTTTTCGGAAGACCGCACTCGCTTCTACGGCGCTGAGATCGTCTCTGCTCTAGACTACCTACATTCTGCCAAGATCGTCTATCGTGATCTGAAGGTAAACTAAAGTTGTTTCGGGTCTGACAAAAATCCATTATTCGACTGTGCTTAGATGGAAAAAACACGGTTCTATATTTCTCATCAGCTGGAGAACCTCATGTTGGACAAAGACGGCCACATCAAGATCACTGACTTTGGCCTCTGCAAAGAAGGCATCACCGACACTGCCACCATGAAGACCTTCTGTGGAACACCAGAGTACTTGGCTCCTGAGGTCAGAGGTCACACTAAAAAGACAGTTGGAAGAAAAAATAGAGCATTTGGGTTTCAGAGTTGATGGAAACGACAGAAAAAAACTAATCTGAATCCTAAAACTGTCTGTCTAAACTCAAACTGAGCCTTTGCGGTCATCTGTTTTTGTCCTGTATGATGAAATCAAGAAAGAGACCATGTTTAGGATTCTGTTTGTCACCAAGCCCCAACCACCGGGGCTTAACGTTGTAGTTAATGTGGAAGTGCCCAGAGAAGTAGTTCCTCTAATGGCAGCTCAGTGCTTCCTCAACAACAAAGCAGAGTGTCAGTAAATAATCTCACTTCTTCTAATGTTGTTCATCGCGGACATTTTGGAAGTTATTTTGCCATTAAGAGGATATGAAAGAGGATATCAGATATGTCCGAGTCAAATATAATTAGCTCAGAAAGAAGAGCGATGTGGGTTGGATGGTTGATTTTTTTTTTATTTGATGTAACAATGGTTAAAATGGCTTCTCACACAATACACTTCATCACTCAACAGCTGGACCTGGCATATACAGAAAATATTGGGTTTCACACTGTGCAGCAGCATTTTCTTTCCTGTTTTCTAAGCTTCTTAAAAGGAAATGTAATGTAAATACCGACATGGTAAAATGGTAAAATTATGTTGTATGTTATCAGGTGCTGGAGGACAACGACTATGGGCGGGCGGTGGACTGGTGGGGTTTGGGCGTGGTGACATATGAGATGATGTGCGGCCGCCTGCCGTTCTACAACCAGGACCACGAGAAGCTGTTCGAGCTCATCCTCATGGAGGAGATCAAGTTCCCACGAACCCTGTCGGCTGATGCCAAGTCGCTGCTGTCGGGGCTGCTCATCAAGGACCCCAACAAACGGTACACGCGCTAACAAATAAATTCTTTCTCCAGATGCGTCTCTCTCCTGTGGAAACTGCAGGCAGACCTGCACCACTTCAGCAGCTTTGAGCAGAACACTCTGTGACCCATCTGAGGTTCAGTCTGTGGATTTCTGTCTTTGACAGAAGTCTAAATTTGTGCAGGAAAAATTTTTGATGAGAAGTAGTAGAAGCAGTGTTTTTAGGCGTGCCCCGTTTTGTTTGTATGTTGTGCAGACACACATGCACACGGACAACATGACGAGGGTTTCATGCTGTTCCCGTGATAGACCGAGAACAGGCCAAGATGTAGACAAGATGCATTGAACACATTTGTTAGGACGCACTTAAAGTGAGTGAGGTGAGAGACGGTGAACCTAAACTTCAATTTTTGCACGTTGGAGTTCCAAACTCCCCTTGGTGAGGGGTCGCATGGTGGCCGAGGGGTTTTAAAGACCTGACCATGTCCTTCCCCACCTCTCTCACCTGCTTTGCTGTCATCTCTTTATTGTCTGTAGACAGAAAGTGTTTGTACATTTCTGATCCGAACAAAGCAAAGAAGGAGAATATCTCACTTCTTTGGTCTTGGTACCTTCTGTACTTCAACCAAACCATCAAAGATTTAATGTCTCTGAACGACCGGTTACAGACATTCATCCATCATCCATCTGTCCATCATTTCCTGGAATCTGGGCGTCACCCCTCTCCTCCGCTACTTACTTCCTCTCCTGTGGGATCCCATGTCGTTCCCTTGCCTGATGGGATATATAACCCATAATCCATCCAGATTAAAAAATCTGAGCTCCTCACTTTTCATGAAACGCAGAGACGTATATGTAGATACATGTACTCATACGCAGATATGAACAGATACAGTCATGTATCAATTGAAGGGTTTAGGAAAATCCACCATCCATTATGGCCTGTTGGCGATGTAGGATCCTGGTTCTTACTCGCAGAAAAGGGGATGAAGAATCCTTGTCCTGCAGTGTCCAGATGCACCAGTTCACGTCTCTGTTTAAGCAGCTGGATGTTGAGAGGAGAACAAAATGTTCTCCTGATTATTGGTATTCAGCAAAAGTACTGTTGGACAAAACTGGCTGGTTGCTGCTGTTAATTTCCCACTCTAATTATCCCTGAGGCACTTTCTGCCTCTAATGAAGAAACTGGTGAAAAGAGGCTACTGCAGCTTCAGAGAGCGAACTCGTTCACCTCCATGAGTTATTTTGGGATCAGTAGCAGGTGGATATTCTGGTTCCATTGATGGAGACTTTGTAAGAGCAGCGTTTGATGTCTGACTTTGACGTCTTCTTCTTCTCTTCTTCTTTCCTCTGACAGGCTGGGCGGCGGACCGGATGACGCTAAGGAGATCATGCGACACAGTTTCTTTGGCACAGTCGACTGGCAGGACGTCTACGACAAGAAGGTGAGAGCAGGATTTAGCTGCGAGACGTCATCCGATCTTCAGTGGTAATTTATTCAAAGAGTGTACCTGAGATATTCTGGTAGCAGGGTTACCTAATTTTTCAGAAGAAGTCTGGCTGGGATGTAAACTCCAAAATAGAACGGAAAAGAAAAAATTACCTCATCTCTGTTTCATTTCAACTCCTTAATGCCGCCCAAACACCACCAGCTCCTCTCGACAGACACATTTTCTGCTTTTTCTTGTTGTTAGCTTGACTTGAGCTTCCAACAACGTGCACATTAGATATTTAGAAAATAATGTGTTTCAGTCGTTCGCTGCTTGTATGCAGGTTTATGACAAGTTTCATCTGATTGAATTACTTGTAGTTTGGCTTTCATCGGTTATTTTTCTTTTCTTTAAAAAGTAAAATACTAATGGTAAATACTCCCTTTATTGATACTGTTCCCATAAACTTTCAAGTCAAAATCATAATTATGACTGAGTTTTTCTGAAGGCTCCAATATGTCTGACTTGGCACTAAAGGGTAGTGGAGGAAGTATTCATATCTTCAGTAAAAGTCAGGGGTGGTTGGCCCATAGTGGGCGATAGTGCACCGCCCTCCTTAAGCCACACGAAAAAAAGAGAGAGAAAAGAGTTCATTTTGCCGGTCTAAGTCTTAATATTATTGTCCAATCAGCAGCCTGAATATTGCTGTGACACTCAGCAGCCTGAATATCACTTTCCAACCAGAAGCCCCGCCCCTTTTTGGTGATTTCAGTCGGATTGAAAGTCGCCCCAGGCGCTCTCATAGACTTACATGTTGAGATTTTTTTTTTTCAAATTTCGGACCCTACAATTCATTTCTATGGGCTCCGGGAAGGTTTGCCCCAAAGTGATTTCTTCATACGCACTGATGCGTGCCCAGAGGATACGCACAGCGTGCGAAAAAAAAGAAAAGAAAAAGATATTCACAGTGCGCACACATGTCGGGACTCGGGAGACTGCAAGATCGACATGGCTAGCAACTGCAACTCCATCATTTCATTGAACAGGTCATCTTAGCCATCATCGCAGCAGTTGCCCCCCTGAGAAATTTGTCAGGAGCCGCCACTGGTAAAAGTACTAATACCACACTTAAAGTAAAGTAAAAGTCCTGCATTGTAAATATTGCTTTAGTAAAAGTATGTAGTTATAATCATGAAAACATACTTACTTTGAATACTAAGTATTCAAAGTAAAAGTACTCTAGTAAAAGTCTGTTGATGTTGAGCCACGTCTCTGCGTTTAGAGTACAAAACCTCGAAATGATCATTGGTATTCAACAAAGTGCTCAACTACAAGACTGGTGCTAACTTAAAGACTGTACTGAATAAACTGACCCTACTCTCACATGATCAACATCTGTCTCTGTCCTGTGGGAGGCAAAAACTCACCGTATTCACTTCCTGTCTGTTCCAGCTGGTCCCACCTTTCCAGCCGCAGGTCTCCTCAGAGACGGACACACGCTACTTTGACGAGGAGTTCACAGCACAGACCATCACCATCACTCCACCGGAGAAATGTAAGGACGACCTCCACCGACAGCCCAGATGTGTGTTAGCTTACTGCTGATGTGATGGAGGCTGAAGTGAATCTGCCTCCTCTTGACTTGAAGGGGAACTCTGCCAGCTTTACACATGAAGATCAGTGTTTTCATCGTGGTTAGCAAACATCTGTACAATGTCTAACACCTTCACATTTTCTCAGCTTGAGCCATATTTAAAAAGTCAGGACATTTGACCTCGTCAGCAACTTCAGTCCTAAACATCAGTCAACTCTTCCTGTCACACCGTGTTATTAATCTCACAGTGCAGCTGAGGTCGATGTGATGGCGATTAGTTCGAAGGTTTTTCTCATTTAACTGAGACAAGAGGAATCTTTTACCTGCAGGTGGTGATAGACGGAAAGTCAGTGATGTTTGCCTCCAATGCGTCTGTGTCTCTGTCCACAGATGACGAGGACGGGATGGACGCAGCGGACAACGAGCGAAGGCCTCATTTCCCACAGTTCTCCTACTCAGCCAGTGGGCGGGAGTGAGCGCTCCAGCCCGGCCAGCCAGTATTGTCCCCATTCGTGGCCATTTTGAGGAAAACACGTAGCCATTTTAGGAAAAAAAATACCAGTCTCCCCTCTTTTTCTCCTTCTCTGCCTCCTCACAGACGGGGAGAAGTCTTTTTAGGGACTTTAAAAGAGGTTTTTGCACAGTGGGATAGACTCCAGCCGGTCTCCCCACACTAAAAAAATAAGTCTCCTACATTTTCAGCTCTATTTACTGCAGAAGGCAATGTTTTTGTTATTTATTTTTTCTCTCCGTCAGTATTAAGTTGTCGACCCGGGTTGCGTTCATCTTTTTTTGTTTGTTTGTTGTTTCTGCCCTTTTTCTTCTTCTTCTTTTGACTTTTTGCACTTGGTTTGGAAGAGCCGTTTTAGGGAACAAAAAACCAAAAATGTTGCCTTACGTGTGCAGATGTTTCGTATCATACCGACAGGGTGTTTTTTTTGGGAGAGGGCGGGCGGGTTTCGGGGTTGTGAGGGGTCATTCTTAGTTGAGAATAAGTGCATGGCTCGTGGTTCACTCAAAAAAGAAAACTACAAAAAAAAATTTTCTTTCTCATACATTTGCCATGGCAGCGCACATTCCCCAATCCCATGGCGATGAAAATCACTGTCTACAGGTCAACGAAATAAGAAAAAAACAGTTAAAAAAAACAAAAGAGAGACAGAAAAGCAGAATGGACGAGTCTATCATTCCTCTCATCAGTATTACTACTTGCTCTTGTATTTTTTCAACCCATGTGTTTTTTCTCGCGCTTTACTTCTAAGTTGTTCTTTTATTTTGAAACAGGAAACACTAAACTGCCAGAAACTGCACAGTTCACTCAGGCGCCACAGAGCACAACCGCGTTCAAACTCAGCTAACCGCTCCAGCTTTCCACAGCCGGCAGGGGAACGAGGCCTTTCTCTGCTTTCTCACCGCTTCTCCTCCTCCTGCTCCTCCTCTTCACCTCCTCTCTTCTGTTTCCTCATCGTAGCTGTAGGACTAGTGGAATGGGTGTTTACACAGGGAAATGTGGCTTAATGTATGTATGTATGTACTGTATGTATGTGGGACATGGGGGGGGTCAACTTTATGCTGTCATAGCACACACACTCACACTCACACACACACACACACGCACACACACACACACACACACACACACACACACACACACCCAGAAACAGGACAGCTGTGAGTTCTGCATGCTGATCAGACTGAAGTCGGCAGTTTTCTCCAAGCAAACTCTAATTTGGTGTTTTCTTCAATAATATGAATTCTCACTGCTGCTCCAGATGTGTCGAGCAGCAGCAGGTGAGGCTGGAACCTCAGAACTGAACTCTGAACGTGTGCACAAACACATTCTGCCTGTCTAGTAAAGCATAAACCCAACAGAGAGGCCGTCAAAAGCACAAGTCTGCTACTTAAAGCAGCGACAGGGACTTTTGAACTGGTTATGAAACTGTCTCGATTTAATACTGAAGCCTCTTTATGAGCAAACAAGACCATCTGGGAGAGGATTGGCTGTTTCTGAAATTGTTCTTAACGTCTGTCACTGGATTCCCCAAAATCAGACCAAACGATTTACAGCACTGAAGAGCCTGTTCGCATTTTCCCAGACGAGGAGTGAGCTGTATGTTAGCCGATTTTAGATTTTGTGGTTGTGGCTGATACTGGATCAGCAGGGCAGGATCAGCGAAGACAAAACAAAGGCACACGCTAGCAGATGAAGATCTTTACATCATGAGGCGGCGGTGTCTTCTTTCTGGGAAACATTACCGCTTTTGTCCACAGGGGCCGCCAAAAGCAACACAAAATCAAAGTTACTTGTCGTAACTTTAATTGGGAACTAAATCCACACTATTCATTCATAACCCTCCATTTTCCTGTTGCATATCTGCAGCTGTTGTGCCTCCAACAGAGCAACAGTTTCCCTGATATTTCTGGACAGGAAGAGTTTGTGAGGTTGTTTATCTCGTAGCTTGAATCTACAGACTGAATGTCATCATGCTAGCTTGATGACAACGAGCATGTTAAAGGTGCAGTGTGACATTTTGGGAAATGCACTTATTTGCTTGTGGAGGGTGAGATGACAAGATGGATAACACTCATGTATGTGTGCTGGAGCCTGGAGGTGATTAGCTTAGCTTAGCTTAGCAGACAAACTGAAAGCGGGGGAAACGGCTAACCTGGCACTGTCCAAAGTGAACACACCGACTAACTTCTCTGAAGCTGGGTGGTTAGCATTAGTTTCATATTTGAAACTAAACCAAAATGAAACTGTCGTGTAGCTGTTAAAAATATTGCTTTTGTCTTTGGAACAGAATCAGAGTTGGTGTGTAATGGGCCGATGGTTGCGTATGTGCAGTAAGGTTTATGCAGAGCTCAAGTGTTACCTTTGATGTTTGGATTTCCTCAAAACAGGAAGTAAACACTAAATACAACAAGCAGAGGTCTTCAGGGGTCCACTTGGTTTCTGGTATCCAAAACCTGACCTGGAACCGCAGTGAGGTGGGTCCACAGTGTGTTTAGTCCAGTCAGAGCAGTTAGGTTTGCTGCATTTTGGATGAAAATAAGTTTAAGTTTGATGGTGAACCTCTAAACCAGACCGGACTGTACAACTAATGTACAGGTGCAAACTTTGAGTCCTGCTCTCTGAACACTTCATGATGGACTAGACTTCAGTTGATTTAGAGGAACTGACTCAGTTTCAGAAGATTCAGACATCCCGTCACCATGAATGCACTGCGTAGTTTAAGGCTAAAGGTGACGAACTTCAGTTGTTTCTGGAGAACACTGCTGCCTTCATCTGTTCTGTGGAAATCTGTTCACACTCTTCAGGGTTCCTGCACACATCTGGAAAGGTTCAGCGGAAGAATTTGGTGTTCCAGGTCTTAAAACCTATTTGCAATTGCGAAAGCTTTTGAAGAATTATGTTCTGATGCCTTGTCATTGAAGTTTATGTGCAAAAGTGATGAAATAGGTCAGAGAAATATGACTGTAAAACATATCGAAACAGCGAGTGAAACATTAAGTGTAGCGTGGATCTTTGTAGGAACGCTGACAGCTGAAACACACGTTTTCATTTCATCTTCACACACGCACACACACAGACACAGACACACAAAGACTGTTTTTAGACGATAAATCAGAGTCACACGGACACTAACAGAAACGAGGCTTCCAGCTCCAGACGCAGGGCTTCTGCCCCTGTCTCTCTTGTCAGTATTGTGGGAAAAATACATTTCTATACACACACAGAGGGTATCAATAAATCACTAATCATGTCACAGATCACAAGAAAACTGAGCCGTGAGACACTCATGTATGAAGACTGTGAGGACTGCCAGAAAAAAGTCGAGTCACCCCAAACTTCTTGATGTAAATATGCAATGCCTTTTTTTTAGGGTCTTTAGCGGCATCTCGACAGGTGAGACATAAACATTGTTTTCTGTGTGACTGTACTTCAAGCTTGCTGATGAGAATAGTGACAGAAAAAATACAGCCACCACCATAAACGACTCAAAACCTGCATTTCAGAAAAATGTTTGAAAAGAAGGAAAAAAAAAAAAAAAAACGTGTCAAAGACTGGACCCTCCATTGATTTATTTTTTTTTTCTCTCGGGTTGATACTCCGACTCGACTCGTAGACCACGGAGGATGTTTCCATGGAGACAAACCCCGCCCCGCCTTCCTCGTGTCGCCGTGGTCCCTGAAAATGGTCGACTCCTGAATTTCTGTGAGAGGACATGACTGTAACCGTGGAGTCTGCACTGTCATTTCTGTTTTCCTTCACCCTCTTTGAAAAGAAAAAGGCGGGACCACGGCTGACATTTTTTAATTTCATTTCATTTTTTATTTTTGCAGTGCTGGTTTCATCAGGTTGTTCCAATCCCACCATCCCTTGCTCCTCCTTCTGCCCATTTTTTTGTACCACAGTATTTGTTTTATTTATGTTTGTCATTCTAGGCAGTGTTACCTTGTATGTCGTTAAAAAAGGCACCTCTTGAAAGTCGCTGAAGGATGATGATGATGATGATGATGATGATGATGATGATGGATGCATTAACTGAAGTCTCTTTTTATTCTTTTTTTTTTTTTTTTTTGATCGTTTGCTCGTTTGTTTTCTTACCAAAACATTAGGGCAAGAACCCAGTAGTGGACTTGCATTGCCGTGGTAGTATTTATTTTGAATTAAATTAAAAGAAATACATTTCAGGGCTTCTGTTGTCGTGACTCTTTATTTGGGAGGCGAGGAGCATCAGCTCAGAGAGAAATTCAACCTGATATATTTACAGAAAAGAGTCACTGCTGTTTGTCTCTACAGATTCAAAGAAAACTAAGACTGAAATCCTCAACTTTGAATCCAACGGGACAAAAATAAGTTTAACACCAAAAAAATACTTTTTTTTAAATAAGTTACTGTGAAGAATATCACTATGTTTCGTTGTCGATGAAAGTTCTCAAATGTTTAAGGTTGTATCATCAAAATCTACCTCACAGGAACTTAAAATAACTAAAATCATTTGTATCTGGAAACATTTTGCTCTGAAAAATAATTTGCAGTTAATTTAATTTGCAGGCTGACATTTGAGATTCAGGTAACATGACCACAACTGTGGTGGCAGCCTCGAGACACTGGTGGTAAAGATCTAACAATAAAAAAGTCATCTCTACGGTTCACTCACATCTGATTAAAAAACTTAAGAAAACAGTTCCGGTGTAACGAGCATCACTCCTTCATTCGGCTGCATCGCTCACAGCCTTGTTACACAAATGATTTGCCTTCAAAGAACAAGACTACCAGAACCTGTTTTCTAGTGAAACCAGTGAAGATCCAGTCAAAAAGGCACATCCAGAACCAACACACAAAGAGAACAAGCTTCACAAAGCAGCAGTAGCACCGTGTGACCGATGGTTTCCTCCTGTTTTCACTCTCTGAACCTGGTCGATGGTTGGGTGTAGAGCTCCTCCCAAACTGGATCCTCGGCTGCTGCCAGAACCAGTTCAGTCTCAGTGAGATCGAAGCCTCGTGGGTAAAGGATGGGGGCAGCGTTCACTCTGGTATGGACGGAGGCCAGTCCACGTCCACAGACTGAGAGAGGAGACACAGGCAGAAAGCTCAGGATCAACAAAGCCTATTGTACAAAAGTATTTTCCATATTGATGTTTAAAGATCTGAGGAAATTATCTATTCCAGAGCAGCAGAAGATCAATTCAGATGAATGCCTCTAAAACCTTCTCCTGCTGTTCGCTCTGGTATTTCTCATCTACAAACGTCAGATTTTAAATTTCTGAATGGATGATCAACTAAGATTGTGGTTTGGTTCCTTCATCCCACCTCCACGTCCAACTCCAGGATGTCTGTATCCGTCTTCAGCAGCTGGCACAGGTTGGGTTTGGTGCGACCGAAGTCTCCGTGGACAAACTCTTTGATGTAACTGTTGGCTGACGTTCAGGAGCGCTTTGTGATCAGAGCAGCGCAGGTCTCAGAGAGCCACATTTCAAACATTTCAATGCCACTTGAAAGTTAGTTTTACAGTGATTAAAAAACTAACACAGATTTTCCATGGATGAAAACAGCTGGCCAAAAAAAAGGTGCCCATGCTAACAGGCTGCCATTTGTGTTAGCTTGTAATGTTAGCATCATGAATGTATCAGGTTAGCATGCTAATATTCAAGACATTAGAATAAAAACTCCATGCTGTTACACCAGGTGGAGTCACATGACCTTTCCATGTAGCATATCTCACTGAGCGTCTGAGCTGGACAAACAGCAAACTCCATGTGAGGATACGTCCCGGCTTGCGTCTTCAGCCCCAGGTAGAAGTGATGGGAGTCCAGGAAGCGGGTGTTCATGCTGTGGATGACTCTCTGACGAACAGCCAGCGCCCGCCGGTGCAGAACCCTCAGAGGAGTCTTCTGGTCCAGAGTCAGTTCCTGATGGGTGAACATCAGTTTCTTTTAGATGCAAATCTTTATCCCTTCACTGAGACAGACAGTCTATTCCTGGAGCTTCACAGTTTAAAATTAAATAAACTGTGAATGAAATTCAGTTTCAAAATCAACCCAGTTTGAAAACACCACTGTCCAGTATCCAGACTTGATGTAAAACTAATGATTACACAACGTTCATCAAATATAGATTCAGTACCTGGAGGCACAAATATCAGCCTGTGTGTGTGTTTGCGTGCGCGTGTGCTGTAATGACCTTGATGTCATCGATGAAGGTGATGTCTTCCCTCTGAATGGGTTTCTGGGTCCAGATGAGCGCTGAGTACGACTTGGTTTTCTCCTCCTCTCCCTCCTTCATCCGACTCATGGCCTCTCTGCAGTTTAACACACAAACAATGAAACACGGCAAAGTCTCATCGACGGCCTTTTACATTCATTGACTGTTAGAGATTTAATGATGCAGGTGCAGCTTGGATCCATGTTCAGGGTTAGTCACCTGCTAACAATCTGCAGGTCTCTCACCCGGATTTTGTCGGAGGACTTGTTGATGGTCTAAAAACAGAACAAAAACGAGGTCAGTGGTGGTAAAGAACATGTGAGGACCTGAACGTTGCCTGATTAAGAGTTAACATCAGCACTACAAAATGCTCATTGCTCAGTCTTTGGTCCAAAGTTTAATATTTCAGAAACTACTGAGACTCTTCAAACATCAGGCCTAAACTTCTTCTGCTTTGATTGTTTTGTTTCTCTCTCTGAATTTTGAAGATATGACCAAAGGTTTGTGTAAAATTAGTTAGTTGCCAGTTTCCAACCAAATGTTAACTGAATTATCAGAAAATGAGCCAAAGAAGACACAAATTTAGGTGCTTTTCCATCCACTACTGTTGTGCAAACATTAGGAATTGGTCCAACAAAAGATGAACAGCAGGTGGCGCTAATGCTGCAATCAGGTGCCATTAAACCACTGCAGAAGAGGAGGGAGCAATGACACCATGTAGTTAGAAGAGCTCCAGTCAAACCTCAAACAGTGGAAAAAAAATGTAAAAACATGATGGAAATACTTGTGTTTCATTATTAATGTGAGGAAGGTTCCAGTCTCCTCATCCTCTGCACATATCTGATGATTTCAGCTCTTCAGGTGAAGCTTCAGTGGACCTTTAAGTCACACACTTCATGTATGTCATGATTAATTCACTGAATCTGTTTCCATTCACATTTTCATTTTATAGATATTTTCCGCCTCCTCTGAGTGCAAAACCTTTTTCTACTTATGTGCAAATTGAAAATGTTCAGAAAAACAGTTGCAGGTTCACTGAATGAAGTGTTTTGTGTGACGCCCATGAGGCGAATGATGGTGTTTGAGCTGATGGGACGACCTCCTGCAGCTGCTTCATCTCCACTTTGCTCAGTCTGGATCTGTGAGGGTTCAGCAGCTCCATCGCAAACGGACGACCTGCCAATTAAACCACAGCAGAGAAGAAAAATATTTCATTCTCACACTTCAGGTGACAATATCCTCTGCAAGTGCAGCTTAGAAAAAGAAAAAAAGTGTCTCACCATTTCCAAGAGTTCGGACGTCCACGTCCTCCCTGCCGGATGAAGAGAAATTAAATCCTGTGATGAAACATGAGGGGAGATTATCAGGACACGTTCAGCATCGGTTTATTGACTAGTCATCAGAGCATGGACTCACCGGTGGCTCTGAAGGAAGTGAGGATGGGTGCTGCGATCAGCTCCTCCACTGAGGACTCCATCCTCCTCTCTCCATCGATCACCCACGGAGTCTGAGGCAGACTGCGACAGAACTTGTTGTACCTCCCTGGACCACAGGAAGAACATCAGGACAGAAAGTGGAGCCACTTTTGACACAGAACATAAAAAGTGTCCCTCCATACCTGCCACAAAGACAGACACGTGGAGACACTGGACGTCCTGAGGGATGCAGCCGCTGGTTGGCTGCGCTGGTGGAGAAGGGTAGTGTCTGAAATAAATCAACGAGCATCACCTCAAACAGCTGATTTTAGAAAAACTTCTTGAACCAAGATAGAGAAGCGAAGCTTACTTTAGAAATTTGGCGTCGGTTATCTTTTCCAAAGCTTTGACCACCGCCATCCTGGTGAACACTGACTGCAGAGGGAGGAAAAAAGAAACTCAGCATTTCTCAATTTTATTCTGAGCATTTTTAGCTGTGACGCTTCAACCTGATGCTGGAGTGAGCGCGAGGACCCCATGTGGTGAACAGAATTCATCACATCTCTTTCCTGCATTTCTACCATGTTCCCCTGCTGTGAGGAGCTGAGATGTGAGGAGCAGATATGAGGAGGGAAGGATCCACAACAGCCAAAAGGACTCGCCTCCTTCACAGGCCTTTGTAACTCCAACCAGTATTCACATGACTGAACCCACTTGTCCTCCTGCCCGTCATATCAGATAATCCACTCGTCCCACTGGTCGAGTGGACACAAAACCATATCTTCTCTTCAGTTTTTGCTCCAGAGGTGTCTTCAGACAGAGCCAGGCTAGCTGTTTCTCCCTGTCTCCATTCTTTATGCTAAGCTAAGCTAACTGTCTCCTGGCTGGCTTTAGCTTCATATTGAACGCACAGACATGAGATTGGCATCGATTTTCTCATCTATCTGCAAGAAGGCAAAGTTCACAAAAGGTCACACTATTCCCTTAATGTCTCAACTACGTGTAGCTCTCAGTGTGACAAATGAAATCCTCGTGATTTGAAAGGTGCTACTGAAAAATACCAGAACACCTTAACCTGACCTGTTTGTTCTTGGTGGGTTTGAAGCAGTCGGGACATGTTGATGCACTGTGGGAGGACAGAAAAGAGGAGGCAGAGCATCACACTACAAGGTCAACAGAAATATTTATGACATTGACTGTGGTCTTGACCTTTGACCTGATCGCTATTTCTCAAACTTACAGGAAGTGACAGTCGGCATCTGTCTCTGGGTGGGTGAACTCCACGCCGACCTCGAACAAACTCTGTAAAAACAAAAGAAACACGAAGTCGGTTCCATTGATGACCATCACATTTATCATCTACAGAAATAAAATGCTTTAAAAATCCAAATCTTGGCTGTGAAACCTGAGAAAACATTAATGGTTCTCCCTTTGCCCCTAAGAAACCTCAACCTGCCCTCAATGAATAACAGTTGAAATTGTAATTTATAAAGTTTGTGAATGATTGTATAAAAAATGTTCCTCAAATAAACTTGACTGAATTTTTCTCCTCTCCAAGGGGGTCGCCTACCCTGGTAACCACAGCAACACCCCCCAGCTCCTTGGCGACTGGGCCCTGCATGATCCACTTGAAGGCCTCCTTCACCTGGATGACGTCGTCCTTGTCCGCTGCAACACTTTTCTCTCTGAGTGAGCAAACGGAAGCAAACGTATGGTCCCACCTGATGCCTGACTGAAGATGCAGTCATGTTTCAAATATATGATCAAGACAAATTCCTTTACCTCAGTTCCTTCTTCACGTGAAGCCAACAGGAGTGCTGTAGGATTAAAAAACACACGTCAACAGTATTAAAAAACACACGTCAAAGTCCCTCGAATGTGACTTTTCATCGAATTCAAAACACTCACTAAAGCACCAAATGTGTGTATGATGCTGAAAATGGCTTCATTAAATGACATCGCACACAGAGAGACTGACCTCTCGGACGCACAGCTGAGCAGGCAGAGAGACGGACAGCACCAGGCTGTCAAACTCGTACTTTTCTGCTTTCACTGCCTCGCCGATCTGTGAACACAGAACAAAACATCATGTTCATCTCTAATATGATACACTCTGACACTGCCGTGATAGTGTTGAGTATGAAAGCAGCACACACACCTTTACAGCCTGAGGCGTGCCACAGAGGTCCTGTAGGATCCCCAAACACACCACACACACACCTGACTCTTCATCCTTCAGTTTGACCACAGCAGCAGAGTCTTCCTCTGATGGAGCAGCAGTCTCACTGGGCTCCAGTTTGGCTCTTTTACTCGGTGGGTCTTCGGGTGGTTCTGACACTGCTGCATCTTGGGATTTGTAGTTTTCTTCTGTGGAGTCTGCTGCTGCTGAATCTTGGGATTTGTAGTTTCCTTCTGTGGAGTCTGCTGCTGCTGAATCTTGGGATTTGGTGTTCTCTGTATTGCTTATGAAAGCCTGAAGCTCCTTGAGTGTATCCTGCATAAGATGAAAAAAGACACCATGTATGAATCATCAATAAGAAACTGACATTACATATGAACACCAGCCACTGCGAATCATTTCTGAATGAATACAGAAGGTGCTAAGATGTCCTAAGAGCAGGATGAGTCTTACTTGTTGGGGTTGTCGATAGGCAGCCTGAACGCTGACACAGCAGAACCTGAGGATGCAGCGAGCACAGCAGCCGGCCGACAGCAGCTTCTGAACGATGGGTTTATCCTTCTCCTTCAGCGGCAGCATGACTGACAGCTGCAGGAAGTGCGGAGACACACAGGCTGGTCAGCCCACATTAGTGCTGAAATGATTACTTCATCAGCCACTGGGCAGGTACTCTGTCCAACCAATGACTGTTGACTTTACAAAACATAAATGTCAATTATGTGTGTCTCCATTACATAGTTCTACAGTTGAAAAATTAACTTCAATCTGTCCTTCACAGTACATATCTTGGTTATGAGAGTTGCTATGATAACATTTAAAGAGATCCTGGTCAAAAATGTAAAAAAGAATAATGCAATGATATCTTATTATGCAATTATTTGCAACTTTCTATAATAGAAAAGTGCTATGTAAATACTTCCTTGATCTGCACTGTACATATCCATAACAGGGCTGACCATAAGCTATTTTTTGTGAAAATTCTAGGTTCACTAAAAGGAATGAACAGGACATTTTTAACTGGACTTACAAACAGCTACTCTTGCAGTACGCAAGAAAAACATGATAATCTAGATAGCTGGATACTCAATAATTTAAACGCGCCTGTCAAAGAGGCTCAAAACAACCGCTTAAGCATGTCTATGTTGTCTCCAACTCTGCTGTCGGCTAAGCTAACTAAGCTAACAGTGAGCTTTGAAAGAGCCATAATGAGAGGACGTGAACGCAAACAGCCCAGTGAGCTGCTGCTAAACGCAATGAACCTACCGATCACGAGGGTAGTGAACCCACGAAAATATAAATGAAACAGGGGGATTCAGATGCCTGCTAACATGTTCATCCACAATGCTTCTTCCCTGATGTTTCAACCTACACAGACACAGCTAATCGACCCAGATCAATTTGCGTTAACTTAATGTGAAAACTTGGCCTTTAGCAATTAAGAAGAGACTACATCTAAAATATTTTCGATAATGAATGTATAATCTGGAAAAAAAATAAAACATTTAGAATGTAAAAAATCAGCGCAAGTCAATTCTGTTACTTCGGTAATTGACCCCGACTGTCTGAAACGTCATTTTCAAGCGCCGGACAATTTGACAGCCGGGTCCTTCTCTCTGCGCCGCAGCCGTTTGCTCTGGAAGGTTCTGACCGGGGCCGGCTGGAGACATCTAAATCTGAGTCCATCCGAGCCCGAACCGCAGTGTTTCAATCTTGGGGTGCATCAGTCCCGTTCTGAGGATTTCTCCTAACATTTCCGATCCATTTTAAAGCTGCGATGCCGGAAGCGAAGGCAGCACCGAAAGCCTCAAACATGAGCAGAAACAATGGAGGGGCGTATGTGGACCGTGACAAGCCGGCCCAGATTCGGTTCAGTAACATCTCGGCTGCAAAAGGTACAGTGAAAGACTTATAAGTTATTTTAAATGGCTAATACCAAGAACCAAATTTTACCTTTCAGTTCAGTTTCATAGCTGAAGGCTGGTTAGGGCAGGGCACCGTTATTCATTGTTATTCAAGTAGTAGCTTTTCCCTGATCCCAGATCCAATTTAATAAAGTACCAATTTAACAGCCTTACTCCGTGTTAAAAAGTACATGACTGGTACAAACGTTAAGAGGGGTTTTTATAATAGTTAGAAAACAATCACCCTTACTTTTCGACTTATATGACTGCACCTGATACCACTGCTCTGAAATCCCACCTCAGATTTGCTTTGTTTCCATTAAAGCTTCTTCCAGTGTATCTTGAGGTTTCAAGCAGCATGTGGCTATTTCCAAAATTTAAATGTACGATATCGGGATTTTCGTGTTGCATTCTCTCCCTGCAAGATGCTCATGACTCAACATAATCTCAGCATTAGCTTGCTCAGTTCCCCAAAGTGCTGCATACTGAATATGGCCAGATGATGCGAAGGACTGAGAGAGTAGTGAAGTGTGGATTGGATTGATCATTGCCACCATACTGACAGATCACTTGCTTGTTTGACAGCTGTTGCAGATGCAGTCAGAACAAGCCTGGGGCCCAAAGGCATGGACAAGATGGTCAGTGAACAGATTTTGGTTTCACGCTAACTTCACCTTGCTGTTAGGACATACACACATTTCTAAGCGGGTGCTGTTTTTCCTGTGTGTATCAGATCCAGGATGAGAAAGGTGATGTGACCATTACCAATGACGGCGCCACCATCCTGAAGCAGATGCAGGTGCTCCACCCTGCAGCTAAAATGGTACGTTCCAACAGACACTTTCTGATGGTATTGATTCCTTTGCATCCAAAATATGAATGCTCCTTTTTACAGCAGAATTTTGAGTTTCGTTTACTTTTTCTGTGAATAATTTGTGGTACATGTCATTGGTGTTTTTAGCGTGAACTAATCTTGGTTTGCAGTTTTTCAAACCTGGACTGAAATGTGCATGTGTGTTTTTCAGTTGGTAGAACTATCCAAAGCCCAGGACATTGAGGCTGGTGACGGCACCACCTCTGTGGTGGTGATTGCTGGGGCGCTGCTGGATGCCTGCTACAAACTGCTGCAGAAAGGTAAGAGCTGCAGAGGACAGAAATCAAACACAAAATTCATATAAATTGGCACCATTATTGTAAATCTGTATCTTGGTAATTGTGCTTTCTCATGGAGGATTAGTGCAGAATGGTGATGGTTTGAGAGAGAGTTTGATTAGCAAATTGCAGCAGAATAAATTCCATTTTTTTTGGGAGCATTCACATTTTGTCATGCAGATTTTTCAAGTTCAAATTCAGGCTGGGGCCCTTTTTGCCATTAATCAATTGGAACAGCACATCACCATGTCTGGGGGGGAAAAAATCAACCTGAGTGGTAAAATTTGCAAACTGTGAAACTGGTCATACTTAATTTAAAATCATATAAAACTGAAAAAAAAAATCCAAAAATCCTTGCATTATAGATGATGTAGATGTTTGACATGACGCTAATGTTTACACGTTGTCCCATCAATCAGGTATCCACCCCACCATCATCTCGGAGTCTTTCCAGAAGGCCGTGGAGAAGGGTGTGGAGGTGCTGACAGCCATGAGCCGGCCGGTGCAGCTGAGCGACCGCGAGACGCTGCTCAACAGCGCCACCACGTCACTGTGCTCCAAGGTGGTGTCTCAGTACTCCAGCCTGCTGGCGCCCATGAGCGTGGATGCTGTCATGCGAGTCATCGACCCGGCCACTGCCACCAGCGTCGACCTGCACGACATCAAAATCATCAAGAAGCTCGGGTGAGTGCTGGAATCCAGCTGGTCCATATCACAAATCATTTACAGCAGCCGCCTCAAAAATGGACATTTCTACCTGGTTCAGTGAAAAAGTCATTTGAGAAGCATCATTTTTGTATTCCTTCATAGTTCATGACATTTCAGAAGGATTTTAGATCCACCTCTGCCTACCTTCGCAGTAATAACCTGGATTTTTGCTGTGGTTTTTAGAGGGACCATTGATGACTGTGAACTGGTGGAGGGCCTGGTGCTGACCCAGAGGGTGGCCAACAGTGGCGTCACACGTGTGGAGAAGGCCAAGATTGGCCTCATTCAGTTCTGCTTGTCCCCTCCCAAAACTGATGTGAGTCACCTGACTGACACACAGCCAAAGCAAATATTTAAAAACTTAATTTCTTAGTTTACAATTAAAATGAACTTTAAATCATTTCACATCATGACAACTTCCTGTCATGGTCCTTTCTTTCCTGATCTATTGTGCGTCTTTGACATACAGATGGACAACCAGATCGTGGTGTCAGACTATGCCCAGATGGACCGCGTGCTGCGGGAGGAGCGCGCTTACATCCTCAACATGGTGAAACAGATCAAGAAGGCCGGCTGCAACGTGCTGCTCATCCAGAAGTCCATCCTCAGGTAAACAGCATACATGGAATCAGACAGCGGTTGCCGTGTCTTATCAAACTCTACATATGGATAGTGAACATGTTTCATACTAACAACAAACTGTCCTGTGACAGAGACGCTCTGAGCGACCTCGCCCTGCACTTCCTCAACAAAATGAAGATCATGGTGGTGAAGGACATTGAGAGAGAGGACATCGAGTTCATCTGCAAGGTGAGCCTCATTGAAATGTTTCAGGCTGCACAAACAGCAGTTACTATAGATGAAAAGACACTTCCATCACTCTCTGACGCTCTGATCAGTTTTTTTTCAGATGGGTTCATGTCTCAGTCTCGGTACTTGAAAACATGTTTGGCTTTCATAAAATCATAATTGCATCCAAGTTAGAATAAAACTTCAGTAAGGAGCTGCAGAGTGAACTGTTTGTACTGTTTGACTCTTATCGCTCTGTGAATTTGATTGAACAGGATTCTTATCTATACATTGTTTTTTCTGTGCAAATAAACCTGTTGTTTGACAGTCAAGTAAAACAAGTCTCCCCTCCCCTCCCCTCCCCTCCAGACTATTGGCACCAAGCCCATTGCCCACATCGACCACTTCACTGCAGAGATGCTCGGCACAGCAGAGCTGGTGGAGGAGGTCAACCTGGACGGCTCTGGCAAGCTGGTCAAGGTACGCATCAGACTGAGCCTTTGGACTCAGATCTTGGGCGAGTCAGAGTTGATATTATACCCGTTTTACAATCAGTGACACATCACACTTCATACATTACAACTGAAGACTAACAAGCTGATAGAACAACAAATATGTGACAGTTGTAAAATACTGGGAACCAGAATATGAAAACATCTCCAGTGTGATTCTTCTCGTAAACGGTTGGTGTCGGCCTTTGGCAGGTTACAGGCTGCACCAGCCCCGGGAAGACGGTGAGCATCGTGGTTCGGGGCTCCAACAAGCTGGTGATCGAGGAGGCAGAGCGCTCCATCCATGATGCGCTGTGTGTCATCCGCTGCCTGGTCAAGAAGAGGTCGGTCACTTCTGCAGTTCATTTCACAAAGAAACACATTCCTTCTGATTCTGATAGAGAGACTGTCTCAACAGTTGCTTTGAACATAGTGAGTACAGGTAGAGATGACCTCTGACAAAGACGCTCTTGCATTGTTTCATCCTGCATGAGCGTAACGAACTGAGGAACAGTACTGTGGAAAGCTCACCTTTATTCATTCCTTGTTGTCTCAGCAACTTGGCTGGGGAGCATTCACACACATATTACAAAATCCCAAAGGACTGGGAAGTAATTTTGACTGTTTTTTTAGAACATGAAATGTTGAAGGAATTCACAAATATTCTGGGAAATGTGTCATTGTACATAGACCTCTGCAGGAATGAGGACTGTTCTTTCTCCTCCCCTGCCCTTCAGAGCTCTGATAGCAGGTGGCGGTGCTCCAGAAATTGAGCTGGCTGTGCGTCTGGCAGAGTACTCACGCACTCTGGGCGGCATGGAGGCGTACTGCGTGCGGGCGTACAGTGACGCCCTCGAGGTGATCCCCTCGACGCTGGCTGAGAACGCCGGCCTGAACCCCATCTCCACTGTGACGGAGCTCCGCAACAGGCACGCTCAGGGAGATAAGATGGCCGGCATAAACGTCCGCAAGGTCTGCTCTCCTTCTGTTTTGTAACATGTTGATGTTCATGAAGTTACATAGTGAGGGTAGGCTAGGTTTTTGTTTTGCAGTGCAGTTTTGATGTAATTGTAGTTTTTAAGACACTGCTTTGGGATCTGTCTGTGATGGCAAGTTTTCTCTTATTACTGACGTTTCACAGACAATTTTTTTTTTATTAATTTGAAAAATAATTAAAAGATGGATCAGTAATCAATACAGTTACTGGTTGCAGTTGTTATACAGTGATTTTTAAAACCTAAAACTGTGTGCAATTGTATATCACATTAACCATGCAATCATGATGCAGCATTAAAAGACTCCAGATTGCACGCCTCCCAGTATCCCAGTATCAAGACTGCTTTGACTGACTGGTTTATTGTCTCTGTGTGTGACAGGGAGGAATCTCCAACATCCTGGAGGAGCTGGTGGTGCAGCCTTTACTGGTGTCCATCAGTGCACTGACCCTGGCCACAGAGACGGTCCGCAGCATCCTCAAGATCGACGATGTGGTAAGACTCAACACCCCAAACCGTGGGCTAAATCATTTATACTGAATTTACTATTTAATTGCACCCAGTCTTTGGTCATGTTTTTGCTAAACCTGAGTGTGTTATGTGTCATGTTAAGTCTGAGGTGAGGATCTGTTTTATCTTGTTACAGGTAAACACGCGATAAGAGCTTTGAGTCCAGTGTGTTTTGTTCACGAAGCCTGCTCGTACTGCGAGGGACCAGAAACTCTGTTGATGTCCGTCTGTTCAGATTTCCCCTGCAGTTGTTACGTTGCATAATTTAATTAAAAAAAGGCTTGTTTTTTTGCTGACACTCCAGCTGTTGCCTGTGTGATTCTTTTGCCTTTTTTGGGGGGATGTGATCTTAAAACTGTTTCAGAGGATTTTTAGTCCATTAAAATAGGTGCATTTGAAGTTTGGATTTACAATTGTGCTTTTCTTTTTCTTTTTCTTTTTGTAGAAACACATTAGTATGGAAGAGGCTGTGCAAATATGGAAAATGCTTCCAAATAAATTTTCCTTTCACTGAGAAAATTATTTCTCTGAATTCTTTGCTGAACAATGAATTTGCAAATAAGGTAGCATAATCATGGGATCAAACTTAAACATTCAAGAGTACAATAATTAAAAAAATAAACGCAAAATTCTTTTTTTTTTCTTTTCTGAAAAACTTTAAGAAAGCCTCACTGGCATTAGCAAATTTTGCTAGACACCATAAGCGAACAATATAACAAAAGTGTAAAGATGAAATGTAATTGTTAGAAGTGGTGTTCAGTTTATGTCAAAGTCTAGCATTACTGAATTGTAAAAATACTACAGATCTGAACAGATTCTGAATAAATTTCAGGGACTTCTTAGAAACAGCATTGAAAGTGGTCTGGCTTTTCTTTTGAAATTACGAGGACTGTTAATCGTGTGTGTATGTGTGAAAAGTTATGATACTTTTAATTTGTATGGAGCCGCCATTCCTTCATTTCCTGTCAAGGTTTGTCACTTCCCTCCCAACCAAGCGCTGCTTGTTGCTAAGGTGCTCATCTGCTGCCTGGATACCCACACAGTTTCCGGCACGCGGGCAGCGACTCTGTCTTCGCTCCACACATTTATCTCAAAATTTAAGGGTTTGTCTCATTAATCTATATAAAACTGGACGAAGTAGCACAACGTCATGGCGAATGCCCACCGGACAAACGTTCTGGTCACTTCGTGTTTGAAAACGCCGGTGGACCCTCACACCAAAGCCCCGTTAGCTTCTTACGAGAGGGAGAGAGTGCTGCCGTACACGGCCACCGGTCATATGGACAACCGGGACTACGAGAAGGAGGTAAAGACACTAAAAAACACATTACTGAGTAATTCTGATAAGAAACTACACTGCAGCCGTTACAACATCAGCTGTTGTTTTGAACACCTTCAAAATGACTATGAAAACTCGTTTTACTGACGCAAATCAGCTCTAACTAACAAGGTCGACCTGAAGTCTGCTAACTTCAAATATAAGTTTCAGGACGCAGACATGTAAGTTGTAGATTTTCATAATAATTTGAATTTGTGTTCCACCACAGTAAGGGAATTACCACTAATGCAAAGGGCCAAATGAAAGCAATGTAGCAGTTAATTAAATCCTACTGTCTTCTCAAACAACAGCAAGAAATCTAACTCCATGCTTCTGAAAGGATGAATTATTCTGTCAAAAACAGCAAGTTAACACAACGTAGACAAAAGAGGACACATGTATAAGTATCATTTTAGTTTTACATTTCAATGTTTTGACACATTGCTGATGCTGTCAGTTACATTGTAACCAGACTTTTGATCATAAAGATCAATTTTGTCTCAACAAGATGGAAATACAGAGTTTCATGTGGTTTTATGCTTCACTATGTCACTGCCCATCCTAAGTTAGCTTAATCACAATCTCGGGTTGACTGTGTTTTCCTTCTTTTTCATGTTACAATCCTTACTTAATACAATTGTAATGTTTCAGTTTTAATCATTTTATTGTGTTTTTCAAATGAAACAGACACAGTTTCTGATCTCAGTTAACAGGCAGCTGACAGTTTCAGGTCAGTCCGTGTGGTGGAAGGGATTTGACCTGCATAATTTGTTGGCCTGACTATTTTTGGACTTCCGTCTTGACTAGATTACCAGATGCCACATTCAGTTTATAATCCCAAACACTTAATTATCCTTTGGACAACAACACTGCTGTCCTGCATGCGTGATCCTGCAGCAGTTGTCCCATTTTAGCGATATTCTTGACAAACACCTCATGATGATGTGAGCAGCAATCAAACCAGACATCTGATTTGGTGTGTGTGTCAGTTGAGCTCTTAGTAGTAAGCTGCCCTTTGTGCTCCACCATATGGCCGACGTCGCTGCTGCAGCAGGATAATGGGCTTAGACCTGAAGGAGCATGTGCACCACTGAGCAGGGCTGCTCTGCTCCAGGAGGCCTGTTGGTTAAAAACATTGTCCTGCAGCCCAGATAGAATACACCAGTCTGACAGCCTCAAAACACATACTACAAGACTACATTTCATACACGGTAATGATCCACGTAATATTCACATCACATGATGTGCTATTGTTTGTTTCCCACTGAGTTCACCATTACAATAGGTTGCTTATGACTTAGATAAAGAATGACCAATGATTGGTAAATGAGATTTATGAGTCTTTTGACATTTCCAGCTGGAGTATGAGGACTCAGGCTCTGATTTCTGTGATGAGGACTGTCTGGGAAAGGGCGGCCCTCACATGATGACTGACTACAGAGCAGCAGACCTGAGTGAAATCTTCTTCTCCAACGAGGAGTACTACAGCAAGCTGGAGGAGTTGAAGAAGGCCCACCTTCGTACCATGGCTGAGCTCGAAAGCATGTATCGACAAAAACTGCAGCTCAAGTCCATGGAACCTCTGGACATGGCAGTGCTAGAGATGGGGCACAGGTGGGTGACTTTTGTTCAAGATGATGTAAGAGATTTTAAGTTGATTGTGTTGGGTTTCTTGAGTCTATATTTTTGTTATATGTTCGTGTCACTAATTATTTTTTGGCAGTAACGCAGAGAAGTTTCTGGAAATGCACCAAATAAACAAAGACAACAAAAACACATTGCAGTTATGCAAATCTGAATCTTTGGTCTTATTCTTTTTGACCTAAAGGGGTACTATATCAACATTTAATGGCACAACAGCTTAAAGGGTCAGTTTACACAAATCATGAAAAACACATGTTCTCATTCACTGCCAGCGGTATTAAGCTATGCAGATAGTTTTGTTTTGTGTGCCTTGGATTTTGAGATATCTTCTGCAGCTGGCGTTTGAAAACTTGCCTGCTGTGTATCATGTCAGAAATAATGTCTCAGTTATTCAGATGATCCACAAAGCATGCCGTCAGTAAAACACAACGTTATGCCATCAGTAAGTGAGAGAAATTGTTTTTGAGTAATTTAGGTGAGCTGATCTTTTAGATCATCATCACACTTGTCAAATGTGCTGAACAGAAGGACTGTCTGACTAAACATTTTGAAAGACCATTTCAAACTGATCTGTCACTTTAATTAATTAAATTGTGTTAAGTTAATTGTTATGCAAGTGTAATTGGAGCTGAAATGATACATGATTAGTTAATTGACAGAAAATTATTCGGCAACAATTCAGACCATTAACTTTTCCTTACTGTGAAGATTTGCTGCTGTTATAAATTGAATAGCTTTGGATTTTGGAGTGGTATATGTTGCCCATGAGATCATTTATAACAAGACAGATTATGAATTACAAGAGTACCAGATCAAAATCAAAATCTCCATTTCATGTTAATTTATTAAAGATAGCACCTTTTTTCCTTCATTTTTTTTTTCAGAATGATCTGTTTACTTCATTTTGATATGGTGAGTTTGATTTATGGTAGTTATTTCTTTAATATTTGGTGCTTCGTCATATTAACTGTGATTTCTTTTTTTGTTAGACTACCGTGGTCAAACAGTAGCCCAGTGGCATCACGCCGTTTGAGGAAGTCACACTCTGCTGTTGAACTCAGGAGAGGCTCTGGACAGTCAGACTTTTCGGATGGAGATGAAGCTGCCAGTAACGATGTGGAGAAAGGCCTACTTTTTTCTCCTAAAGAACACATCAAGAACATGTGGCGGGACTTTAAGCTGTCCCCTCACAATCGCCGCCTGTCGTCCTCCTCGCTGCGCAGCCTGTCAGGAGACCAGAGGAGACGAAAGGGAAAAGGAAAGAAGAGGCAGGGGCATAAAGATGGAGAGCAGGAGCACTGGAAACACAGAGTGACCGTCCCGAAACCTTTCCAGATGATGCTGCGTGAGGCTGAGAGGCAGAAGCGTGGCATAAAGACGCGTTCAGAGATCGAACTGGAGAACGCAGATCTGAGACGGCAGCTTGAAGAACTGACAGAGTGTCAGAGGAAGTTCCGTGCCAGCCCTGTACCAGCTCATGTTCACCTCCCGCTTTATGAAGAGCTGCAGGAGCAGAACGAGGAACGACAGCGAAGAATGAAAAATCGAGAAGATCAGCGACTTCGAACCATCCAGAAGCCCTTCAGCTTCCTGGAGAGGGAGCGGCTGAAGAAGGAGCAGAAACAGCTGCGTCACCAACAACTGTCCGATCAGGAGAAAGTCAAACCCTTCAAGGCCAAGCCTGTGCCCAAGGCAGTGTATGCAGCAGCATCAGGGGAGCAAATGAAAGAGGAGCAGCTGTATCGGTCTATCAAGATACAGATGAGAGCTCAGGAGATGCTCCACAGTGCTTCAGTGCCTCCCAGCATGCTCGCACGACGACTCAGCGAACGCAAGAAGACTAAAGACGGGGCTGCTGAAGCCAGAGCGGACGACTTCTCCCACACCCCCCAGATTAACAAAGAGGTGCCCGACTTCAACGCCAGTTACCAGCGCTTCCAGAAACACCTGGAGAAACAAAAAGAGGTGAAGCCCACGACTGTATGCGAACCCTTTGAATTAAGGACATCGCACATCTCTTCGCACCGTGAACGCATCATGGCCGACATCGAGAAGGAGCAGAGCAGCCCTCGGATGCTGCGCTGGCCGTACATCAGCCCAAGGCAGTCTCAGACGCCGAACTCTAGTCTCTGTTCATCCCTCTCTGGGAGTTTGGAGCTCCTCCCAACCAAAGTCACAGATGCCACCAAAAGGCGCCATGAGGCCGTGAGGTACCATTTCAGGACTCCAAAGGCTTCCACCATTTTAGTTGACGTAGAGGCAGCCTCAGAACTCAGATGTCCTGTTTAGGCATCGAGACATCGCCTGTTTCCTTCTGTGTTTGAAATCCCCAAATGCTGAATTTTTGTGGAACTCCTTTTCCCAACATCCCTGCAGTGTGCTAACAACCCCACACCCACCTCCCAAAACAATTTTTATACCCCATAGCTGATTGCTACACCTATATCCTCAAATGTCTGCCCCTGCGCTCCCAAAAAGCCCCTCCCCCATCCAAACCTTCCTGCATCTGTGACCAGATTGTCTTCTTGAGTAGAAAGGTGCTGGAGCAGAGGAAGAAGGCTGAGGAGGAGGAGGAACGGTGGAAGGACAGGCAGAAGCAGAGGGAGAAGAAGCTGCAGAAGGTGGTGTTGAAACGCGCCCAGGCCAACGACCCCCACCTGGCTCTCTCACAGACACACCTGTCCAAACTCAAAGAATTCAGGTAACCTCAAAACAGCAGGACTACAGCATGAGCTGAACTGTCGTTGAATGGAAGGAAACAATCCATAACTCTACGTTCTCTGCAGGAAACAAGAGATTCAGCGCCGGAAGGAGTACCAACAGGAGATGAAAGAGATGCAGCAGAGGGTGAAGGGGAGGCCACTGCTGTTGGAGCAGGTTGCACAGGTAAACATCAGCCCGAGCCTTGAATCAAACAACACGTGATGAACAGCACACTTGTCATCACCCACATGACAAGCCTGCTGACACCCATATTCCTTATTCTTTAATGTATCTCCATCAGCTTCCACAAAGTGAGGGCTAGTCTTCCAGGGGTCCTCATTAACACAACAAAAAAAAAAGAGAAAATATCATAAGACCAAAACATGCTGTATGAGCTGAGCATAAAGATCAGAAAATAAACAGCACATGAAACAACAGACAACAGTTTCCCAAAATAGAGACAAAAGCAAAATTGTCAAAAACACACAGCACCAAAAAAGAAATAAAAAACAAACAAAAAAGACCAAATAGAATAATACAAGATAGATTACTCAGATTGTGTTTTAGGATGTTCTAACATCCAAACCAGATTTCTGTATGAACACATTCCCTAATTAAAGACACAAACACAGTTTAATTACAGCTGATTGCATTCCTTCACAAACAGCCTCTCTACCAAATGTATCTACAAGCCTTAATGTGGTACAACATTTAGATGGAGACAGCTGAATTGATTAGCCAATCAATTAACCCCAAACTAAAGGTTACACGATGTTCCTGCATAAAACATGAAGAAGCCCAGACTGCTGGTGTTTCAGGGGCGAATAAGGACGTTCTGACTGCATAAATAACATCACTGCGGAGTGCTTAACACATAAAAAGCTGCATAATATGTTTGAAATAGCAAATACAAGACATAGACTGAACAGAGATGAGAAAACAAACAATATAACTAGTTAAAGCAAAAAATTTAAAATGGTATGTCAATAACAAATAATAATTACAGTTACAAATTCATAAACAATTGGTTTTCAAATGAGATTTGGGTAAAGATAAAGAGGTAACAGAAAAGAAAAAATGTGTGCATAATTTGGTGCTGATGTAGTAGCTGGGTGGCTTTTTCAGCCTAAGTGAAAATGAGATACTGTTAGGTAAAATATTTTGTTATTTCCACCAACTTCATCTGAGTTGTTAAACGACAGGCTGTGGAGTCAGTCACTCAGGCTAGAGGGTTTCTTTCTGACTGTTTTTACTGACAGTGACACAGAGTGAAATCAATTACAGAAGACAAACAAATACTAGTTTCTACATCCCAAATAAATAAGCAAATGAATCTGAACGTAGTGTAACTGGGACAAAGATGGTTTTGAATTCAGGTAATTCTGGAACCCGCTAACTGAACTGGGTCAGTTTGAGGGTTAAACATTAATGGGCTAAAACCTCAGAGTGCAGCATTTCATTACTGTAAGTGTTGGGATGCATGAATATCACAGACTGATGAAATCCAACAATGTAGGAGTGTCTGACTGTGTTATTTTGGGTTTGATTGCCACCTTTGTTTGCCACTAATTTTCTTGACCTGCTTTGAAAACAGAGGAATGCCAAACGGGCTGCAGAAAAGCGCTACACAGAAGCGCTGCGTGGATGTGATCTGACTGAGGACTTTATCAGCAGCAAGGTGGCCGAATCACGATCTGCATGCAAAGCCTCTCCGTCCAGCGACAGCAAACAGAGGTGAAAGTGTGACGTCATTGTAGTGCAAACTACGCATTATTCATAACTGCACTGAGCCAGCCAGTCTCAGCAGCTTTAAGCAAAGAGTACTAGAGGTGTGATACAGATGAAATGTGTGGGAAAGATCAACGAAATGTCAAAAATAAGGTGACAATTTAATGTAAAGCCAGCAATGAATGTCAGGTCAAAACCCTTCCAATTATATACATACAAAAGGTGGTTTAAATGTTTAGTTAAATATGCTGATTTATAGAAGTGAGCACATTTGGATAATTAGACAAATTGGAGTGGGTTGCTCACATCTTTATTTAATGAGTTTTTGTTAATTACTGGCAAATTCTTTTGTTTATTGATTTGTTGGATGTCTGTAACACATGTTTTACACTAATCTGAGAAGAGCTATGTATAAAAAGTTGTTTGTCTGATTACTATGAATAAGAGTACAGCCGATATTTAAGGCCTAATGCTGCAACTGAATCTAATCAGAGGCTGATTGTGTTCTTCTGTGTGTTAGTGACCAAGAGGAGCCAGACATGGGATATGAACCTGTTCACTACAGGCAGGTCTTCCTGGATGATGAAGACATGGAAGTAGATCCAGATGAAAAAGGTGGAGGGAGTGATGAGGCTTCATTAAACCACCATGATGGAGACGACGCCAGCGGTCATCGCTCAGATCAGGATTATCATGGAGATGATAAACACAGTTCAGATGAAAGTTACCACTACTCTGATGATCATGAAAATTACTCAGGTGACAGCGAGCATGAGGCTGACACTAGACAGCAGGAAGCAGGCGAGTGATGTCATCAAATGTCATAGTATATGGCTGCACCATTGCTGTGCCAAAAACTCTGATGGAGAAAACTGAGCACATCAATTGAGTGGAACACAGAAGAAGAGGCATCCTAGTCCTAGAATAAGAAGATGTGTTTTATTTTACATACTGTGCACCAAAGGAAAATTGTATAACTTTAATCTGAAGTGATCAGGTTGATTGTGTCTGATATCACTCACTTATTGTTCCCCCATTTATTATTGCTACTTAATAAACACTCATTAGTTAACTCCATAGTGAGCAGTTAAGTGAGGTTTTGGACATTTTTATTTATTTATTTTAATTTACACATCTGTCAAATGTGAAGCATCGAATTGTGGGATATCGCCCAAAATACCACACATATGATGAAGACTTTTTTTTGGCTCCAATGTTGGAATTTTTGAGGGCACAATTGTTGCTTTTATTGGATAGCGTTTTGGGTGAAATAAACTGGGTGAGCTATCAAATGACGTATATGACCTCACAGAAATGGACTAATATTTATTGCTACATGAAATACTTTTTCATTGTTTTTGTTTTTTAGTCATCATAACCTTGTTTATGTCAGACTGGACCATCAACAATAAAACCACTTATTCAAAAATGACAACTTGATTTTGTAATGAATTTAAGTAATTTATTATTGTTTAAGGCCTATGGGTTGATATTCATGTTGCCCCTTACCAGAGGTCAAACTGGAGCAAACACAGAGGGAGGGAGGTTGAGTCAGATTGACAGCCCCACCCATCCTATGACAAGGCATGACGACTGCACCACAACAACCACTCAGCTACTGAATGGGCGGATACATAGTCCAAATTTTACGCGGCGCGCGGCGGGCCGAAACACCGAGAATGAATATCCCGGTCTCAACCGGTTTCAACCGGTCCGTGGTTGGAAGCATGAGCTTAGAGGAAGAGCACACTTGCACGCATTAAAACATCTCTGCTTTCTAACAGTGTGTGCGAATAGAATCAGAAATAAAAACGAGACTCTTTCACTTCGTGATTATGACCCGGAATACCGCTCTACCTGACTCCGTGAATCTGTGTTGTTAGCTTAGCTTACATTAGCTAGCAGACTTGAATCATCATTGACTTTTCCATTAGCACGCTAAGTTGCTATTAGCCTGGTGGGAGTCGGCTGTAGTTATTGATAGCAAATGAAAGATATGTTTGAGACTGTTTGAAGACAGGAAACAGTAGTTTGTTGTAAACTGCGGAAAGATCTCAGTACATCGCCAAGACTCGATAAGTATTCATCGGAACGTATTTTGAAATTAGTGCAGTTAGTGTCATCCAAGCAAGCTAACATTAGCTTTTGGCTATCGAATGTTAGGAGCAGTGTAAACGTGTGCCATGAGATAACATAGCACAATTGCTTTCATCGCACTGAGAAGATTAATATTCTGGTCTTCAACTTCAAGTTATATCAGCTAACCAGTAGGTGTTTTCGACGAGCGGACAGGACACACCAGGTAAGTTAAGCCCGATCAACAGTAACTCACCCATCGTGGGCTAACGTTAGCATCCGTCAGTTTAAAAAGTGATGTGTTTTGGGGTGGGGGTTATTTAACGGTTAAGCAAACATGGCATGGCGCATTATAACCGGGGGACTGGTTACTCCTCGGTCTGTTTCCCACTATTTTCATTTATTTGCTCTTAACAGTCGTAAAACGGGTCTATCATTCGGGTTGTGGTGTTTGCTGCTCCACGCACCGAGTTAGCCAGGTGGGGGCGTTATTCCACGCTTTACATGGGGTTAGTGTCAATGGATGTCATAATTGGACCACGAGGGCTGACTGAAGCTTTAGAGGGCTGCCTTGACACATTTTAGCTGAACAAGAATAACTTGTTTCAGGCTGATTGCTGAAAAACGTGAATGAAGAACTCGCCATGCTTGTAATATTTAAATTCATCCACGTGTATTGGAACACATTTCCAAATGCACCTATTAAATGCCATGTTGGATATCCATAGTTTGTTGTATAGTATTTAGAATATTAGTAAAATATGTAAGTTCTACTCGAACTCAAACTGTAGTCGTTGTAAACTTGATCTGTAGATTTTGTATGTTTCACTAGTGTGCCAGTTGCTGTTGTGCTTGACGTTTAAATAGTTTGTCCTCCCCCCAGAAGCTCTATGCCAGCAGAAATGACGATGTTGTCCGATCACCCAGCCAGACAGCTGCTGGACTTCAGTCAGAAACTGGACATCAACCTGTTGGACAATGTTGTCAACTCGATGTACCACGACATTGGATCCCAGGTGAGGACTCCTCCTTTCCATTGAGGGCTTCCACTTTAAGTGTCTTGTTGGGATCCACGCGTAATCAGTACAAAAATCTGTGATATTTGATTATAAATCTCATTGGGCAAACATGTATATCTTCAATGATAAAAATTACTTTATCCACATATTCACATAGGGGAAATATACCTGTGATTATTAAAACCTAAAGATTCATGGCCAATTAAAGGTTTGCTGTGTTGCTCTCTTGCAGCAACGAGTTGCCCAGGAAGTTCTCACCAACCTGAAGGACCATCCAGACGCCTGGACTAGGGTCGACACAATCCTGGAGTTCTCTCAGAACATGAAAACTAAAGTACGTACCTGATCTTTTAACAGAGAAAAGCTATGAACTTGCATCAGCTGCTTGTTGACAGTCTCGGGGCCAGTGTAATAATGTGAGCTGATGTTTGTCAGTTTATCCACATCAGGCCAAGGCTTTCAGGGCAGTGAGGTTTGAGCATTCACTCTGCCTTATCTCCACTGTACTTATTGGATTTTCTCTAGCTAATGGAAGTGTACTGTGTTTAAATCTGTGGTTATCTGCAGAATTATTAGTTTTTCCATTTTTGCTGAATGTTTGGTGTGAGGCATTTGTTGTTGTGATGATATGATCATCAGTGGTCAGTGCTGTCAAAATGTTGATTTTCTCCAAGTTTTTGAGTTAGAAATAGTCCAAAAACTGACGCTGATGGTACACATAGTTCTGTTGATACTACATCTAATATCTGTATGCATGAACGTGCTTGTACATGTTCTTGGTGTGTATGGTTCATGGCTACAGTCGGTGGGTCATAAATTTTGGACTGCACAGAGCTGTAAGTGTATGACATGACCAGGGAGGCACAACAGTACAAATACTATATTGTAGTTGGCACTTTGTTGTTAATTGGCTCTTGATGAGAAGAACATTTCTGTGTCTTTCAGAGCTCTAAAATGTCTCAATTTTTCTCTTAGTATTATGCACTGCAGATTCTGGAGACCGTCATCAAAACACGCTGGAAGATTCTCCCTAGAAATCAGTGTGAAGGTCAGTTTAATGACGTTAAATAAACCGATTAGAAAAGTGCTTTCTGTCTGAGATATTTTGTTTGTCAGGAAACTGCTCTTTGCATTTTCCATTAAAAGCTCTTGGCTGCATTTTCAGGCATCAAAAAGTATGTTGTTGGATTGATCATCAAGACCTCTTCTGATCCTGCAAACATGGAGGTGAAGTTACATTAATGTAAGATGTGGCACTTCATAAATGAACTTTGTGCTGCTCAATACTGATGATGTCACTCTTGATATTGATTTGCAGAAAGAGGGAGTTTACATTTCAAAACTTAACATGATCCTCGTACAGGTAAATAAGGATTCGATTGTTTAACACAACAATGGTTGTCATGATGTCATTAGCCTGGTGGCTCACAGAGCTCTTCCTCTCTGGGCTGGTGTAGATCCTGAAGCAGGAATGGCCCAAACACTGGCCCACCTTCATCAGTGATATTGTGGGTGCGAGCCGGACCAGTGAGAGCCTCTGTCAGAACAACATGATCATCCTCAAACTGCTCAGCGAGGAGGTTTTTGACTTCTCCAGTGGCCAGATGACCCAGGTGAAGGCCAAGCACCTGAAAGACAGGTAAATGATTAACTGTGACTTGTATAAAGTGAAGAGTTGTTGCTACATTTTGTTTGTGGCATGTTAATCATCTGTGCCTCCACTTCTGCAGAAAAATAGAAAATGGAAATCCACCAATTTGGGAACTGAAATACTGAAAAAAAAATCTAGAAAAAGTTCAGAATTCTTTCTCATACATTTTATGTGTTATCTAGATTGCCTTTTTTGTGTTCATCCATGTGGTTGAAGTACTTAAAATGCAGTAAATGAGTATGTGCCATTTAGTGGACATGTTTCCAAATCAATCAGTCTCAGTCAGGGCAATAGTTTTAATAACATCATGCAGAAATTACTTCAATAGTATTAAAACAAGCTCCCTACAGTTTATAAGAGTTGGGGAAATTGAATTGTGGAACTGCTCCAAGCAAATGGCAGACTCAGTTTCTCGCACCAGAAACTGTCTGACAGCCAGATTGTTGATCACTTCAGTTCATCAGATGACATGACACCCTCAAACTGAGCGTGTAATGGAAGCTGATCTGAGGGGAAATTTGGTCAAATTGGTTTGGGGCAAAAAATTTGGGGTTAAGATCAGGTTCTGTGTCTGTCAGCTTAAAACATATCACCTTCGCTCATGATCTCTACTCTTTTGTCTTTCAGCATGTGCAATGAGTTCTCCCAAATATTCCAGCTGTGCCAGTTTGTGATGGTAAGACAAGGTTGACTTCAGACCAAACAGCTCTCAGCATCTGCCTCTGATTTTTAACAGATACCACAATCTTTTATCATATGTACCTCTTTGTGTAGGAAAACTCCCAGAATGCCCCGCTAGTTCATGCCACGCTGGAGACTCTCCTTCGCTTCCTGAATTGGATTCCATTAGGTTACATCTTCGAGACCAAGCTCATCAGCACTCTGGTGTACAAGGTAAGCCAGCTAGGATTCATTCAGTGAATCAAAACTTTATGTGAAACATTTATAAAATCAGCTGAAACAGAGTCAAATCATTTTTATTGTCCATGAAATGGTGATTGAAGTTTGCCAGAAGAAGAAACTTCTGTGCTGCAGTGCAAAGTTTACTTATGCTCACTGCTGACCATTGAGAGCATCTCTGACACAAGTGAGTGCCCGACCATTGAAACATGAGATGATGAAACTCTTTAGAATATTTTGAACATTATGAAACTGCTTTGATCCTTAACAAACCAAACTGTCGTTCTGTACCGATTTTTCAGAGAAGTATGTTTTGTTTGTGCGATCACCTCCAGTGAGAATGTCCTCTGACAAAGGTGCTCTTGCACTGCTTTATCCTCCAGGAGCGTAACAAACAGAGAAACAGTACTGTTAAGTGCTTACCATTGGTTTACATCTGGTTGCCTCTGCAACTTGACCAGGGAGCTTTCACACACATTACTGCACGTGTCTGTAAAGCATGGAGTACCGGAAAGGGACAGTTTTCAGAGCATTGAATGTACCAACAGTCCACAAATGTTGGTTGAAAATTTTACTATTCAATGAGCTGATTGATAGAAAATGATTTTTGATAACAGAGTAAATGTTTGTCATTTATTAAGCCGAAATGTAAGGACTTACTTCTTCTCTCTGTTTTATGTCATTGTGAACTAATTATCTTTGGGCGTTGACAAGCTGAGCATTTTGTATGCGTCACCCTGAACTCAGAGAAATAGACATGGCCATTAAGCCGTTAATCAGTAAAAAGCAAAACAAAAACACATTAATCAAAAAGATCTGTAGTTCCAACCCTACCTTATTCTGCATTTTGTCACACATCTGACCAGTTTTGTGACTAGTTTTCAGCCAGGCCTGAAAATAAGTGCCTTGATGGATGTAAACACTGAATGTGCCATTTTTCTTAGAAAAATAATGCTTAAAATACAGATGGGACAGTTAAAGTGGCAGTTCAGCACTGACCTGACTTTTATTTTAATAAATTGTTTATGTGTGTTTCAGTTCTTGAACGTGCCCATGTTTCGTAACGTGACGCTGAAATGTTTGACGGAGATCGCCGGAGTGAGCGTCAACCAGTACGAGGAGCAGTTTGTCAACCTGTTTACCCTCACCATGTGCCAGCTCAAACAGGTACACACACACACACACACACACACACACACACACACACACACACACACACACACACACACACACACACACACACACACACACACACACACACAAAATCACAATCACTCTAAGTGGTGCTCAAGTTAATTGCACTCTGCATGATTACGCACAAGCACACTTACATGGGCCCACTCTGTTATTACATACACAAAAACACACTTTGTGCGAACCTCCTCTTGTCACATAATTTCCAATCTCTCTCACTCTAACACACACACAAATCCAGTACATTCAGTCTGCATGCAACACAATCTCTGACTTGCCATCAGCCTGTTAGTGCTTGTGCATGCAAACACACACAGACACACACACACACACACTACATTGTCAGTGGTGTAAGCAGTTTTGTGTTCACTATTATTACAAATGGACACAAATAACACATCTGTAGGTGGAGTGAAAGTGTGATTTCAACAGTTCTGATAGGACATCGCAGTTGAAAGCTGCAGGGGGATATTCCAAAAACAGAAGGCATAGTGTTTTTTAATTTTGTGTGTTTATATGTGTTCAGAGATTGATAGATTCACAGCAAGGTTTTGGTCCCATTGAACTCCCTCAGGCACAGAGGGAAAGTGTTTATAGAGTTAGCTGACACAGGTGTGGTTGCTGACACCCTCAACACACCTACCAAGAGTTTACATCTGATGAGCAACACAAAGAAGCCAGGGCGTCAGTGTAAATGACAAATTGTTCTTAATGTCTTGCTTGGTAAAATAAAGGTTAAATAAAAAGACATAACAGTCACTCTCTATGAGTCGGTAACATTAACTGATGTTTTCTAGAGTATCATTTAATGCTCATGTAATTTTGTTGACTGACGCATCCTTCTTTACCAAGCAGCAGACTTTATTAGCGCATCTTAAAACATAAGCTACAGAGTGCTTTACAGGGAAAGTGAGAAAGAGGGAATAAAAGATGAGCCAGAAATATCTCCAGAATGTAAAGTGATACAATCAAGAAAAAAACAAAGAAAACTCAAGAGGCTGTTTCAAAGCCAAGCGGTGACACAGCAAAAATTCAGATTTGGCACCAACTGTAAATGTCTTCAGACTCTGTTTAGTGTGTTGTGTTATTGATCAGTTTACAGATCAGGTATCAGTAACCATAACTTGTTTAAATGTGAATCATCAAACTTTTTAACTATCCTGAAGCCTTGAATTTGATCAGGATCACCTGTCATATCATATAATCTTGATTTACTCTAAATGGTCGTAGTGTATTTACCATCAGCATGTACACACACACACACACACACACACACACACACACACACACACACACACGCTTTACCAGGAGGATGTTAACAGCTCTGCCTGCCTGCAGATGTCATCATTGGGACAGTGGAAGAGTGAAATGATGCTGACAGATGATAGAAAATGTTTTCTCTAGAGGTCTGAGTGAGTCTGTCAGCCCTAAAAAGCGATGTTCCCTGATAACAGATGTTACCGGCCAGATGATGAAGTTTTTGCAAATGATCATATTCTGCTTTATTTATGCTTTACAGAGTCCCAACTTTTGGGAATTGGGGTTGTAGTTTTAGATGAAATGGTATCTTGGGAGGTCTCATGGCACATTGCTTTATGACTAAACCTATTTACAGTAAATGCAGCTTCCTCAAATAAAACACACTATGGATGCAATTATGGTAAAACAATTGGGACAAAACAACATTTGTATAAATAAATAAAGGCCAGTTTGTGAAGTCTTGTTCTGTCATCTGGTCAGATGCTGCCTTTGAACACTAACATCAGACTGGCCTACGCCAACGGGAAGGACGACGAGCAGAACTTCATCCAGAATCTCAGCCTGTTCCTCTGCACCTTCCTCAAAGAACACGGGCAGCTCATCGAGAAGAGACCCAACCTGAGGGAGACACTCATGGAGGTAAGAGGGCGAATCCCTTCCTGTTAAATGAGTTTCATCACAGAGAGGACATTTTCACTGATCAAATGGAATTCTGTTTGACATGAGAAAGGTGAACTTGATTGTTGAGGTCTGGTTGAGTAAACAAACCTACAACTCTCAGCTGGTGGCTTTTAGTCATTTCCGCCTCTGCTTCAGAGTTGTTAGAAAGAAACCCCCCTTCATATCCAGGACTGTGTTTCCTGCCCCTCTCCTGTTTTTCCTTGTATGTGGTTTCGTGATTACACCTTTGCAATGACATACATTTGGGACCAATTACAGTGGGAAGGACCACCTTTCCTGTGACTGTTTGTCCACTTGTATAAGTACTTAATTATTGTTTCAGGAGCACACTGAGATGTTGACAGCAAGAGAAAACGGCAGCAAGAGTCTGTGTGGCATTTTATTCAAGAAAAGACTGTTAAGTTGGTATTTTGCTGTAGGTAGACACAGAGAAGCACAGAGAGATCACAAAAGTCACAAAAAAGCATGAGGACACTACAGATGGCTATTGTTCAAAGTAAATAAGACATTTTTAAATAACCATATTAAAAAATAGAAAATGTTTATTTCATAAAGCCACTTTTAATCAGCCCCATGTTCGTGAAGACAAACTGGGCAGAGCGAACCAATCACAATCTCTGCTCATTCACTTGTGTATTTAATATGAAACACAACAGTTCTCCATAGGGTGGGAAAGTAATAAAATACAGTGAACTCCATAAATAATAAACCTAAACTGAATAATCTAAGTCTGTACTTTACAAAGATGGTACCTGACAATAAGTCAGTTTAGAAATAAACCAAGCTTCTGTCTCATTCCATTAGTTCACAGTAGCATAGTCATTTATGTGTGTAACCCAGAAATTTAGCTGATATTTTGTACTGGTGTGAAAGTTCAAACTAGGTGTTGCTGCCACTGCAGGAGAAATAAAGACCCCAACAACCATCTGTGATTTTACGTTGTTTCATGTCCTAACATGTGATGTAACGTGTGCTATAAGCTGGTGACCGTTGGTGCTGTCATGTGACCTCACTACCCTTTGCCCACCCTCAGGCCCTACACTACATGCTACTGGTGTCAGAGGTGGAGGAGACGGAGATCTTTAAGATCTGCCTGGAGTACTGGAACCACCTAGCAGCAGAGCTCTACAGGGAGAGTCCCTTCTCCACCTCCAGCACGCCGCTGCTGTCTGACGTCCCGCCTCGCAGACACCTCTACCTGCCTGTGCTCTCCCAGGTAGGGGACTGATTATTTTGATCAGTATTAAAATAACTAATTGTCCTAATAGGGATTATTCATCAAAATACTTGCATTACAATGCATTTTAAACATTTAAAAATAATTGAAAATGTCTGTCAGTTTAGAAATTAGGAAGGTTGGTTAGTTGGCTCTCTCAGAGGCTGTCACAGACTCACATTCAACTCATTCCTCCTCCTCATCTTCCTCCTCTTCTTCTTGTAGGTGCGTTTGCTGATGGTGAGTCGCATGGCCAAACCAGAGGAGGTGCTGGTGGTGGAGAACGACCAGGGCGAGGTGGTCAGAGAGTTCATGAAGGACACAGATGCCATTAACCTTTACAAGAACATGAGAGAGACTCTTGGTAAGTTAAAGCATGCTTGTGGTGATAAATACATGGTTGTGTTTCAAGATACACATTTAAGTGAGCACATTAATCAAAAATGTCAGTTTTTGGAATGTAAAGTGTTAAGTATTTCTTTTTTAGTTTTCCAGGTACTGTATTTTTTATTTATTTGAGGTCTGTTCCTTGTTGTCTTTGGTACTCTGGTTTCCTCTGTCCTATATTAACTCATACACATCTGCCACACGTGTTTACATTCTGTTCCATTCAATTCAGTAACCTGGCTGAGGGCTGTTTACTGTGAATTTGTTTTGGTCAGGGATGTCTATTGAATTTGAGCTCAGCTGCTTAGAAACCAATTAAATTGTCTGGTGTCAGACTACTTTAGTTTGAGAGTAACACCTAATGTTGGGTCGTAATTATTTTTACCCTGTATGAGAAGGAAACTGCTACCAATGAGCTAAAGGGAGGGATTCATATTTATTACACTGCTGATTAATGGCAACCAAGAACTTAGAATCACGTCAACATAGCACAGCGCACGCACACACACGCACACACACACACCCACCCACCACAGACCCACACCACAGACTCATCCGTCTCACTCTGTGTTTGCAGTGTATCTGACCCATCTGGACTACGCTGACACTGAACGCATCATGACAGAGAAGCTTCACAACCAGGTGAATGGCACTGAGTGGTCGTGGAGGAACCTGAACATGCTCTGCTGGGCCATCGGCTCCATCAGCGGGGCGATGCATGAGGAGGACGAGAAGAGGTTCCTGGTGACTGTCATCAAGGTGGGACACAGAGGATTTTATATTAGATCAGCATCCGGCATCATCCCTCTATGAGCAGAAATTGGTTAGTCTAGCTGTGGGCGGAGACTTGCTGTGTCTGGCAACATGGCTGTGACAAAAGCATTTATTCAGCTAACTTCAGAGTCCAGTGTAATTAATACTAATTGCGTCTTTGTATCTCGAGACCCGACCAGTTGTTGACACAGCAGCTCTGGTGTGTGCCCAACTGTGACCAACGTTAACTGATTGTGTGTTTTATGCGCTCAGGACCTGCTAGGCTTGTGTGAGCAGAAGAGAGGGAAGGACAACAAGGCCATCATAGCATCCAACATCATGTATATTGTGGGCCAGTATCCTCGCTTCCTCCGAGCCCACTGGAAGTTCCTCAAGACTGTCGTCAACAAGCTGTTTGAGTTCATGCACGGTGAGAAACTAGAAAAGTACTACTTCTGTTTAAAGCCTTAAACACATCTTTTCTGAAAGATTAAATGAGGTTACAAACTGTGATGTTTACAGCCAAAACAAGAAACCTGACACAAACCTGAATATTCAGAATTGGACATTTACTGAAAGTGCAACTGTTACTTGTTTCTTTGGGATTCATCTTCCTCTTTGTGACACAGAGACACACGATGGTGTGCAGGACATGGCATGTGACACCTTCATCAAGATTGCCCAGAAGTGCCGCCGTCATTTTGTCCAGGTGCAGGTGGGCGAGGTGATGCCCTTCATCGACGAGATCCTCAACAACATCAACACCATCATCTGTGACCTGCAGCCACAGCAGGTCAGTCCTGTCTCTAGACTTCCTGTCAGCATTGACACAACTTTGAGTTTTGATGTCATTCATTTTTATTTATTTATTGTAATGCCATTATTTGTTAGACTTTTTCCAAATGACATCCTGTATGTTGCATTTCTTTATTTCTTGTTTCTATGTGTGCCAAACATACATTGATAGTGCTGTGTGATGGTCTGAGGCAGATGAGCTGTATCCCTCGTCTCTGTAGGTTCATACATTTTATGAGGCTGTTGGCTACATGATTGGAGCTCAGACAGACCAGGCAGTTCAGGAGCTTCTGATAGAGAAGTACATGCTGCTACCTAACCAAGTGTGGGACAGCATCATCCAGCAGGCCACCAAGGTGAGGGCAGCAGGAGGACTGATTGATTATAGTTCACCGATGTTGCCTTAATGCCTTCAGACAATTCATTTAATGCAACCTACTGTGGCCTACTTTTGTTGAAATTTGCTGCTTATGTTAAATTTTGACTCTCTGCTGCAGAATGTGGACATCCTGAAGGATGCAGAGACAGTGCGTCAGCTGGGCAGCATCCTAAAGACGAATGTCAGAGCCTGTAAAGCTGTTGGTCATCCCTTTGTTGTCCAGCTGGGGCGAATCTACCTGGACATGCTCAACGTCTACAAGTGCCTGAGTGAAAACATCTCCTCGGCTGTCCAGACCAATGGTTAGTTCCTGTGTGTGCGTGTGTGTTTTTAGGGTTGGGGTAGTAAATGCAAGATGCCAGTCCTTTTCTATATGAAAACATGATTTAAGAGACCCCTCTTGGGTCTAACAGCAGTGGAAAACAAATTGTGTGTTTATGATTCACATGACTGAAAACAGAACTAGGTTTGTGTCACTGTTGTGTCACCATAGTTAAATCACCATAAAATCTCTGGAGACCCACATCTTTTGTGAGCATATTTAAGAAAGTGCTCTTTTCCAGCTCACTAAACAATATTTCTGTGGTAGAGCTGAGAAATATTTCATTCTACTAATTAAAACACTAGTGTCTGTGTTCTGTTGCCGATGTCAATGTCTTTTGATAGTTGCACAGAGTTTGATACTTCAGTGTGCATATTATGTCTCTATAACAGAGGTCTTTAGCCATTTAGGGCTCTTGCTCTTGCAGTTTCACTCTTTCTCAAAAAATCAGTAATGCAGGTTTAAATACATGTCTTTCATCATGTTTACAGGTGAGATGGTGACCAAACAGCCCCTGATCAGGAGTATGAGGACAGTAAAGAGAGAGACATTGAAGCTGATCTCAGGCTGGGTCAGTCGCTCCAATGATCCTCAGATGGTGAGTCAGCATTTGTTTTTGAATGTGTTTACAATAAATTTACATCTGTGTTTATAATAAATTTTATTTTCAGCAGTATTTTACATAAAGCCTCCTCTCTAATTAATTCAGCAGTGATATGATTTTGGACTTTTGTAATGTAATGGTTGTTTTCTTTGGGCTCCATGTCTACTTGTTCTGATTAAAAATAGTTAACGGTACCGTCATGAGAATTATGCTGGTGGGTCTTTTAACATGTTCTCCTGTTGTTCTGTGTTCCAGGTGGCAGAGAACTTTGTGCCCCCCCTGCTGGAGGCAGTGCTCATCGACTACCAGAGGAATGTCCCGGCTGCCCGGGAGCCTGAGGTCCTCAGCACCATGGCAACCATTGTCAACAAGCTGGGAGTCCACATCACAGGAGAAATCCCCAAGATCTTTGATGCGGTCTTCGAGTGCACTTTGAACATGATCAACAAGGTCTGTCTGAGTCATTGCATCATACCTGGTACCAGAAGAAAACAATGAAAATATGAATACAGTTACGAAGTTACAGACTTTAACTCCTCTTTGTTTTGCTCCTATGTTATCAGGATTTTGAAGAATTCCCAGAACACAGAACCCATTTCTTCTACCTCCTTCAAGCCGCCACCTCCCAGTGCTTCCCAGCTTTCCTGTCGATCGCCCCGGCTCAGTTCAAACTGATCCTAGACTCCATCATTTGGGCCTTCAAACACACGATGAGGAATGTGGCCGACACAGGTCTGAAGTGGCGTCTACTCATCTCAGCCTGTTTGACAAGAGAGATTTTGAAGAATCTGAATCTGAAATCTTAGTTGAAACACAGAATTACATCACGGACATCTGATGCCATCTTCATTTTTCTGTTGGTCTAATGGGCGTCTCCTCGTCTCCTGCAGGTCTACAGATCCTGTACACTCTCCTGCAGAACGTGTCTGGAGAGGAGGCAGCAGCACAGAGCTTCTACCAGACGTACTTCTGTGACATCCTGCAGCACATCTTCTCTGTGGTCACTGATACCTCTCACACTGCAGGTAAGGAACCGACGTGTTGTCAGCTGGCACCTGGGTTGAAATGAAAGTAAAAGTTCCACTCAAATATTTTACTTTTTATGTTTGCACACATTTGCTCTCATCTTAAAATGTATTATATAAAATAGAATTTATTGTCTTCTCAAATGTCAGAAGTTTAAACGGCTGTGAAACGCCTAATTTTAACACATAAATAGTCAAGTTAAGGCAAAGTGACAAAAACTGATGAGCCCCCTTGCCTGCCTGCTTGCTGTCTACAGGTCTGACCATGCACGCCACCATCTTGGCCTACATGTTCAACCTGGTGGAGGAGGGGAAGGTCAGTGTTGCTCTGAGCGCCGCAAGTCCGGCCAACAACCAGGCACACGTCCAGGAGTACATCGCCAACCTGCTGAAGACAGCCTTCCCCCATCTGCAAGAGTAAGTAGGCTTCACCCTCTCCAGGTGAACTATGGTGGGATTACAGGAGCTGTGTGTGTGTGTGTGTGTGTGTGTGTGTGTGTGTGTGTGTGTGTGTGTGTGTGTGTGTGTGTGTGTGTGTGTGTGTGTGTGTGTGTGTGTGTGTGTGTGTGTGTGTGTGTGTGTGTGTGTGTGGTTAATTTTGCTATTTGGTGCTTTTTCGTGGAAAAGGTTTTGCACAAACACATGGGGATTAAAGAGAAAATTAAATGACTGAGATATTTTCAACACAACCACAGCAGCTGTAGTAGACCAGAATGCACTTAATGCCTTAAAGCACATTTTGAGCAAAGGATGCAGCTGCGATCACACACAACCCTGAGGGTTTGTAGTCCTGAAATCCAGCAGTGAGTCACTAGCGTTGAATTGTGAAATAGCAGTATACTGGATGAGAGGAAAGAAGTTTATAAAAAGGTCATATTTGTTTCAGGGCTGTCGTTATAGTTGTTATTTTGGATGATGTGGTGTTCAGACTAACAGCCAATTGAATGTCTTGTCTTCAGTGCCCAGGTGAAGGTGTTTGTAACGGGTCTGTTCAGCCTGAATCAGGACATCCCTGCCTTCAAAGAGCACCTGAGGGACTTCCTTGTGCAGATCAAGGTGAGTGTCCAGAGGAAACAGTTAACACCTGCACCAGGAAACAGACCGGGGAACATGTAATTGATCAGGAAGTTTGTTTGTAATGTTTCCACATCATCCAGAAACAAGATTCTGCAGTCTCTCGTTCACAGTGAAGCCATTACTATGCTATTGTATCGAGCCTTTCAGAGCGTTGCAGCAAGAGGAGGCAGTCTGGTGTGATCAATCATATTACTCATTTATTTTACATCAGTGATTAGTTAAAACAGGCATGTTGATGAATTTCAAGCCTAATGAAGCTCACTCAAGGTTAAACTTGTTTTTGGAAAATTGGCAGCGTAAAGTGATTTTTTTTTTTTTTTTTTTTTTTTTTTTTTTGGGTTGTCAGTGAAGCCTCAGACACTCATTTAGAAATGCTGTAGCAGCTGATTATACTGATAGTCACTTTTAAGTGGAGCCAGAGAATTTAGACAGTATATGAAAGGAGGTATAACGTTTTATACACTGAATATTGTGAGATAGAGTTGTAATAAACCACACTAGTAAATGAAAAGCAAAAAGGCAATCAACACATGCATCACATGCAATATAGTCTAATCTGATTGGAAGCATTTTAAGGGTACAGCCTGCATCATAACTTAGATTATTTCAACTTCTGAGTGAAGAGACTCTGGAAAGTTTGCGCTGCACAGTTCTCCCTCTGTGGGAAAATGGCAGTTTGGCCAGCTTGAATGTAAAGCCTGTAGCCTGTTGTGAGCGCCGCTCAGCCTCCTTCTTGTGTGGTCCTGCAGGAGTTTGCTGGCGAGGACACGACGGACCTGTTCCTGGAGGAGAGAGAGACGGCTCTGCGCCAAGCCCAGGAGGAGAAACACAAGCTCCAGATGTCAGTGCCCGGCATCCTCAACCCTCACGAGCTGCCGGAGGAGATGTGCGACTGAAGCAGCATGTACAAAACAGCTCTGGAGGGGGACAGGTCAAGAGAGAGCAAGGATGCTTTCTGTTGATAAATTGTTTTCTTTTCAAGTGTGTTTGTGTGTGAGTGTGTGTGTGTGTGTGTGTGTGTTTGAAAAGAATGAGGGGCCAGAGGAAGGACCCCAGCACTCGGTTGTACGTCGACCAAATCAATGTCAATATGTAAATGAGAATAGCTCCCCTGACCCCCCTCAACCCTTCATTCTTTTTTTCCCTCACAACTCTATTTTATACAAAGATTTTTTTTGTGTAACATGCCATCTTTTGTTAATTCTTTGCTCATTAAAGCTTTATGTTTGGCCATGTGGTTCTTTTGTACCTGCATGAAAATGAAAGAGTTCAAGGTTATTTTTAATCCCTTTTCACCCCCTCAAGTCACCTCCTCTCCTATTTGTTAATATGTAATATATAATGTTGAAACACTTGCAATGGTTAGTTGATGGATTGCTCTGGTTTCAGAAGTGCCATGTGCATGGTGCAGGACGAATGTGATGCTCAAGGGGTAGACATGTACTTCCTTGCTTCCTTTGGTGTCTTTTTTTGGTTTGTCAGTGTGTGTTTTGTTTTTTTAATTCTGGCTCTCTGATTGAGTCGGATCTTTGGTTGGACCGCTCTGCGTTTGGATGATAAGGAAGGCTGTGTGCATATCATCCTGTTTGTAAAGCTGTCTTAGTACTCTGACAATATAAAGTTGGCTATTTTTACAAAAAAGTCTGTGTGACACTGCTTTTTTACCCAAAGCCCTGAAGGTTATGGAAAGCCACAACAAAAACATAGGTATAACTAACATAACATCATTAATTGTTGCATTGTATTACTGTAATTGTCATCATTAATGTTATTATTCAACCTGTGCTAACAGACAAAACATCTACTGTAAAAAGTTCTTTGAATCTGATTCAGGGGATAGACACTGGAATGATGAGCATTAACAGACACTGGCCAAACAAGTTCCTTTTCTGTGTCATGTTCTGGTCTTTAAATCAAGACTGAAAGAAACATGGAGTTGCCAGTTGTCACATTGAATGGGTCTGAAGTTTGTAGCATGTTAAGTCTATACCAGGTTTGGTTCCAGGGAGAGAAACTCCATATTGGCAAGTGAAGTTTTCAAGCCTACACATGAACAAAAACTACATTATAGGTCATGAGAAAGTTACAACATCTGGCTGTTTAGACAATGTTTTAAAGTCAGCTGTCCCTGTGACATAAAATGCTGTATTTGGATAATGAGCAATTGAACTGCTCAGTAAGTTCAATAAAGGATTTTTTACATTGGGAAATGTAAACAGACATAAGCAAAATATTTAAGTTTTCCTCTTGAGTAAGTACACAGCATTATTTTCTAGTTGTCATGTTTTCACATTGTGTTACATGTATAGCTGATACACGTGACCATGTTTAATTTTCTAAGATTTGAACGGAATTAGAAGCAAAACAGAAGCCAGCGAAAATGAAAATGGAAATCAAACAACAAAAAAAAAATCAAATGAAATTTTTGTATTGACATTTAGTTTTTAGCATTAAGATTTCATTCGTGTTTTGCATTGATTTATTTAATTTCACCACTAGATTATTTTCACTGCAGTTGTCCTTGACATCGTAGGTTGTAAACATTACTTCATCGTGAAGATATCGCGAGAGTACCGAAGAAAGACGAACGGGTGTAGGAGACAGGACGAAAAATCCCGAACTATCTACACAGTGTATCGCCCCCCCCTCCTTTTTCAACATGGCTGCTGTGTCTGCTCTCTCAAGTAACGCTCAGATTGGAGACTGACTCGATTTCTACCTTCCAGTGCCTCTTAACTTTTGGTGTACATCAGCTACGCTTGGATGCAAATCACGTTCTACACCTTTTTGTTTCCCCTGGTTTCATTTAGTGGAATAACCTTCACCAATCACTCCCTCCACTGGGCCTTTTTTTACCCCAAAAACAACCAACTGCCAGCCAACAACAGTTTCCAGTGCAATGGTTTGAGTAGGTGCACTCAGTTTTCCTCTTCATGAACAATGTGTGAAAACTGCGCCGAGCTGGTGGAGGTTTTAAATGAAAGTAAGTAAACAAATCATTTTATTTACCTCAGACGATGCTGAACCTGCATGATGTTAGCATCGCTGTCCACTGAAGCTTGATGGGAGCATGTTAGCTAAGAGGCTAGCTATATATAACTTTGTGTTTTCTTGATTCGCCCGCTTTTCCATCCGGACTTTGCAACAGTAGGACAGTGGAAGTAATGACATTGTTTCTGCATATTCTGCAGTCGGTGACAGTTATGTCTTCGTGTCAGACTGTGTCGCTTTGATATGAATGCAAATGCCATTTTCCCTTCCAAATTGGCAGTCAGTTTTGGGCCTGTCTGTCAAACATTCCTCACAGAACTCGCACAAGCTAGCTCCTAAATCGCCTCTAAATTTAATAACCTCGATCAGTTTTGCATGTGACATTACAGCCATGACTTGAAATACGTTAAAACAGTTGAACACGGTGCGCACAAGCGATTTTGAAGGATGCCGCTGTTGTTAAAACGCAGCTTGCACGGATTTGGAAGTTAGCTAAGTTAGCTAGTTTAGCTAGCGAGCAGCCTGACTTTGTTTGATGTGTTTGTCAGGTCAGTCTGCTAGCTGTCCACTACACTGTCTCCCATTGTTCGGCTGATGGTCACGTTCACAGTTTAAATCGGCCTGCTAACTGTCAATAATACGCTCACTGTTAATATTGCTGACAAAAAGATAATGATGTAACTTTGTTATGTGTTTTGTCGACTCCGTTAAAATGGTAACCTAGACGAAGCTAGCGGCAACTAAGCTAGCCCAGAAAATTAATGGCTGCAACGAGGCGCATATTTTGGCACATAGCACATCGTTAATCCTAGGTAGCTTGTGTACACTTTCCGTCCGATGTCTTATGCATACTAGCCTTAATCCTTGCACGTTTTGGTGGTACAATTATTTATAATCTTGCCACTAAGTCCCGTTTCACACGCAGGGCTAACGTCAACTTAAGCCAGCAAACGTAAATATAAGCTTGCCTTTATAGCTTGAAGTTAGCTGTTCGTCCGAGGTGTGCTAACCAGGCCTTGCTACACTTCAGGACTGTCTGTATGACACCGAACAAAGCTTTTTTTGTGTGTGTTACTGTCACCGTTATTAAAGCTGTTACTATGCGGTGATTAGCGATTTATTTTCTGTTTCCCGGTGTATGGCCAGCCTATTGTGTGTCACGAACTTGCGTGTGTGAAGTGAAACTTCCTCCTGCAGGCTCTGTAGGAATCCACTTACTCAATCTTGCACCTGACTGAATGAGTGAGCCCATGCTACACACTGAGAAACACACCGAGAAATCAAGGTTTTTTGACAAGCTTGATACGTTGTTAGTTAGAAGATAAACACGTTGGAAGTGAGTGTATACAAATATTTAAGTGGAATTGTGATTGAGTTTTGGCCACCTGTTTTTGTCCAGTATGTGGACATCCAAACATCACAGACATGTGAAGGCTGAACGTGTCATTTGGAAACAATGGGCATTATTCTCCTGTTACAACAGCCTCCTGTTTTCTGAGACAACTTTCCACAAGATTTCAAATCTTTGGCTCCCACTGGGCCTCAAGAGCATTATAACCCTTTCATACAAGAGATGCACACATGGTTCTACTGACATGTGTTACGCCTGCGTTGGACCTTTTCATATGAAACTGTAGTCAGATTCCACACCTGGTCGTCATTGTTAGCAGCGACTCCAGCTTGCAGTGTAGTTAAATACAAATCAATTGCGAAATCATACAATAACATAGTATTACATTAAAACCCAAATAAGCCTGCTTTGCCCAACACGTGCACCCTTTCTGTTTGGCTGCTTCTCTTTTTGTCTCTCTCTTGTTAGGGAGAGAGACGTTAATGACGTTTAAAGGTTAGCGTCATTAATTTTCCATTCTTAATAGAAGCTGCTGCTCACTGAAGCAGAGCAGCCATGGACTGAATAGGTTAAAAATGAAAACGCCCACTGATGTTGGTTTGGCTAGAAGTTGCCATCCCAGTTCATCCCAAAGGTGTTAATGAGGTTGAGGTCAAGCTTCTGTGGAGACCAGTCAAGTTCTTCCACACCAAACTGGGAAAGCCATTTCTGTATGGACCTGGCTTTGTGCACAGGGGCATTGTCATGTCGAAGCAGGAAAGCGACAAACTGTTTACACAAAGAACACGATTGTCGAAAATATCATTGTATGCTGTAGCATTAAGATTTCCTCTTATTGGAACTGAGGGGAACCCCAAACCAACTAATGTCCACCAATCTTTGGCAGTATAGTGTGTTTTGAATAAACAGTTAATCTGTTTTACAGCGATTACACTGCAAAAATAGCTTTTGTCTCTGTTGAATTGCCTGCTGGAGTTCACTCCAGGTCTGTGAAGGTTGAAGTTGTCAGGTGTAGTTTATAGAAATAATCCACCTTCTGTTATTCGATGTTTGGCTGTCTGTCACAAAGCTGTTTATGAGACAGTGGGCCACACAGGTTCAGAGTCAAATTTGTGTCCAAATGCATCCAAATGTTTGGTGTGTATAGGACAGGACAGTGTGTGGAGAAAACAACACATTGCAGTGACCAAAGGACTGTTTTCTGACATTGATGTGTGCGTGAATATGTGTATATTTTTGAGAAACTCCAGGCGAGGTTGTCTAGTTGTCTAGCGTTCGTCACATTGAGTGTGTTGCATGGTAAAAGTCAGATAGTAGCTTTTCTTTTTCACCTGCTGTAGTAGTCTTGATGGTAAACTGCATAGCACCAAGCAGCAACCACCTCACACACAGCTTGACCTCGCTGTAGTGTGGCTTGATTCTGACTCAGATTACAAGCCAGGAAATCTGCTGTTGATGTGCTTTCTCAGCGGTTCAGCAGTGAAATTGGTGAAACCCACTGAGACCTGGTTGTATTTTTGGGCCAGGATGAGGCCTGTGGGGCTTTTACAGCTTCACTGATACAAAGTGGTGCTGGGATGGGGGCTCCACAGCATGGTGCTGTCAGCTGTGACAGCTCTGTCTACAAGACTGGCAGGTCCATGTGTTCTGTCTGGAGGGGACCTGTGACCTTAGATTTGGTGCAGCAGCATGTGTTTGTGTGTATGTAAGAGACAGAATCCCCTTTTACAACAGGGAGCTGTGTTCAGGCAGTGTTTCCTAACACAGGCCTGATCCACGTGGTTTCCAAAAATACAAGGATTTGCTTCTTTTCTGTTTCATGTGTGGAAATCCAATATCTTTTGGTTTAGGACTGTTTGTCAGACAAAAACGATTCGAAGATGTCACCATGGCCTCTGAGAAATTATGATAGAATATTTGATAGTATTTTCTGACATTTTATAAATTGACGATTGAGAGATGAATCTGTAAATAATCTTTAGATCTGGCCTGAGTCCTGTCATATCTTTATTCTATGTCACAATAGTGCATCATATGAATTTAGCCTTTCTCCTCCTGTTTAAAAAGTCTTAAACCACACACAAACTAAAACATTACCATAAGTGAGTTTAGTTGCTAAAAAATATGCTGGACGATGCAACTCAAATATCGAAGAGTCGGTGTCAGAGTTCCAGTTAATAAATAATAGACCTTTTTTTGAACTGAAGTTACTTTGACATTTCACAATAGGGAAAGAACAGGTGGTGGTCGTGTGTTACATGCTGTATATTTATATATGTAATGTGTGTGAGTGTGCACACTTATCAGAGGCTCAGTACTCACCTCCTCAGTAAATACCTGCAGGCTTTTACACGAGACATCAAAACTCCACTCCTACTGCCTCAAACTTCATTTCCAGTGATGTGGAATATGTTTCTGTTTCTGACTTTATTCCTCTGTATCCACAGTAAAACTTGACTTTTCACAGAGAATTTGCTATGATAATTGACTAAATTGGACATTTGAAACTATTCCTTAGGTTCGACAGGCTGTCCTGTATCCACTGGGTGTTTGGTTCTACAGTTGAAATGACGTTTTTAGTGTAACTGTATACATGTTATTTCAGAGGCCTTTTAACCCTGAAATGAACAACATTAAGGTACAAACATGAAATATTTGTCACAAGCACATTTACAGAATAGAGCTTGGTACAAGAAAGTGGAAATATCTGGTTCATCATGTAGAAAAACACTGATTGTTGTTTCACATCATGCTTTTGTCTTATTGCAGAAAATATGACTTTAATTACAGAACTTTAAAATTTCTGCCAGAAAGTGAAAATATGTTTTGCAGCTCATTTGACTTGAAGTGTGTTCCTTATTTTTGGAATACAAAAAAAAATAAAGTGACTCCAGTCCAGTCCCCAATGATTACACAAGTCAAAATGTGTTGGTCTGACAATAATGTTCTTTATACGACAAGTTTTCACCTCTTCAGACCCTCTCAGTGCATCTTGCTGCTTCGACAGCACCCTTCAGTCCACAAAATCAAATAATCATCATCTCAATATACAGTTAACTGCTGTTGGCTCTCAAAAACACGTTTAGTTGAACTGCACTTATTATAGTGTCACAGCTGTAATGTTTCTGTTTAAACGCCTCCAGTCTGGCTGAACGTTACAGTCACTGCTGAGCTGAGGAGTGTGATCACACGGTGCAGGTGTCCTCCTCCTCTTTGTATTTATATCCACAGTGCGCTACAGCCATAAACTGGGTTTAATGTTGGCTCCCGTGTGCCTGTTCCCAGACAACATCATCAAAGCAGTGAAACGACCGGTCTGCAGGGCCAATGTCCCAGAACACCCGTGTGGAAGTCCGCCCCGGTTCTGAAGCCTCAGAGGAGCTTCTGTTCGCTCGTAGAGCTGAAAGGGTTTTGGTTCAGTTTCAGCGAGGAAAAGTTCTTACTTGCACGGCCAAGATGGTTGATTGGGTGCTATTGTTGCTGTTTTTTGTGTTCTGTCTGTCTTTGCTGCCAAATTCAGGTCAGCGATTCAGTGGAGACACTTGATTCCTCTGAACTGGGTGTGACTGATATGGATCTTTTGAAGGCCAATACAATAACTGTAACTTTAGACTGAAGCTGTTGAATTCTGGTGCCAATATTTAAAGTCTTTGTACTCGGCAGCCTCCAAATCCGAGCTCATCTGATCATCTGTATCAATATTTGAGAGTAAATATCTGTTGGAGAAATATCCACTGGTGTTTCCTCTTCTTCTTTCATCACTTTTTATCTTCTCAATTTTACATTTTCCAATAGAGAGTGAAAGAATGTCAACAAAGCATGGCAAACAAGTAGGACATGCATTTCTGCTGAATTTGTGTCCGCGTTGTTCCTTTTCTTTAACTGGTTTTAGTCGCTTTTTTGCAAGAAACTAGTCGAATTTTAGAGCTGCAGGATGTTTGTCAAACTAGGAGAGTAACAATACTTGGCAAGAGTAGTTTATTACATTAAAGCTGCATCTTTTACACTGAACCAACTTCAAGTGCAGATCAATAAAGCTGTCTGTCTAATAGACTGGCATGAAAAATGTTAAGTTCAGTTGTTTATTGAGCAGTAAGCTGTGCTCTCTGCTCTCACTGCAGACAAACAACAACAAAACATGTCACAAAAAGCAGGTGTAAATGTAGCTCATATAGACGCTACTGTTGTGCTCATGCAAAAAAAGAACGAAGCTACTGAAAAGTAAGTCAGAAAACAGCAACACTGCCAAGAATGTAGTTAAACTAGTACAGAGTCTGCAGTTATTAGTCCAAGGTGCAATGTTAAAGATATGGAAGATCTTTTCACATGACCAGAAAATATGGGAAGTTGCGTGGCCACACAATCTCCAAGATATGCTAACACCTCAAAGGACAAGTCTACCAGTTTTACACAGAAAGGTCAGCTGTCACTGCAAGAGCTGCTCAGCCTGTGGAAATGTGCTTCTGCAGGAGCTTTATCAAGTCTGAGAAAATAACTCAAGTGACTTCCCTTCAGGGTAGACTGAAGTAAGAGACTGTCAGAGAGTATATGTACATAAAGAACATGAGTTTTCAATTGCTCACCCTGTTAATGTCTTTCAGTTTATTGAAGTGTCAGAGGGGAGGAAGGCTGATAAGAAGCTTACATTTGGGCCACCAAAAATGTGCTCTGGCCACCAAATTCATGGGCTTGGTGGCCTGTGAGTCACTACTTATCCCTGCTTGAGTGTCTCTACAAAGCGTAGAGTAGAAAGCCTGTGTTACAAACTTGGGGCAAGTTTGAAAGGGTTGCACATTTAGCAGGCTGTATTATGGGAAATGTAGGATCCAATATTCAAGGTTCTTGAAGTTTCCATTCCTGTTTTTGAATGTCTCTCTTGTGAGTCCTCAGACCGTGTTGAACCATTGAAGTACCGCTTTGTCATAAGTATTTTTTGGAAATGATCTCTCAAATTTGGTTATTAAAGATTTGTGACATGGATACCGTCGTGGTTTTTGTGACAGAACATTTTCAGTCAGCTTCCTGAGATGTTTCTTGCTGTTCTCTAACAGCTTTTTGCTCTTGTTCTCTTCAGTATCGGATGCAGACAGCAGTGAAGGAGGCTTCCAGCTGAAGAAGGAACATGCCCTGCGAGTGCTGGGCTACATCAGCTCCTGGACACAGAGGTCAGCGCTGCTTCCCCTGAAATGTGCTATGAGTCAGCCGATAAAGTTTACTTTTACTTAACGAGGCTCGAAGAAAAGCAACTTATGACGCCACTTTGCTTGATCCTTTGTGTTTATTCCAAACTGTTAAACACCTGCAGCTCTGTGCTTCCCCACTTCATTTATGAAATGCTGATCTGCTGAGAAAAATGGAGGAAAAAGTGTAGATTTTGACCAAATTTGAACCCAGTGTCACAACAGAAATGCCGTTTCAGTGAAAGAGCTGCAGGAAGTGTTGAACAGCCAAATCACACAGACGAGCAGCTGGTGTCTGCTGCTCTTTCCCTTCTTCAGCTCAGTCTAGGCGAGAGGAAATGTGTATTTTAAAAACATCAGAAAAGGGAGAAAACTGCAAATTCATTTAGACAAGCTGAAAAAACATCTGGAAAGTAATGTGAAGAAATTCTGGAAATAAGGACAAACTCCAGTCACGCTGGCTTCTTACCCGCCGAGATAATCCGGTCAGCGGAAATTAATGAGTCATTGTGCCCCCCCTCAGCAAATATACTGAGTTAAGACCAGAATCTGACTTTCTGACATCTGCTTCACTTTATGAGAGATTATGCCGAGGAAAGCTAATTTATGACTCATGAAAATGAATTTTGATGTGAAAACATCTTAATGGTACAATATCAGCCTTTGAGCAAGGCATTAAATCACTGATTCTTAAGCTTAGCGATGCTTCAAAGGAGCTTTTGTCTTCTGCAAGCCTTCAACTTTGATAAATAGATATTCCAGAAAATAGATTCATTTAGTTTTTGTTGGCTCTAATCTGCTCTTACATGAAGGTTTGACTCTCATTTAGCTTGGTGTTTGTTTTCGGTCTGTTTTTATTCATCTAGCTGGAATGTTTTTATGTTTGGTGTGTGAAGGAGACTCCAAGTTGCTGACCCAAACATTCAGAATCTGCTGACTCATTTGTTTAAATGTTACCAAGAAGCAGTCCCTCCTCGGGCCTGCTGTGCTTTGTTTGTAGGTGTGTAATGCTTCCATCTTTGTTGAAAGTAAGAGGAAATTGCTGGTGACCGTCCTGTACTTTGACTTAAGTGACGGGTAAGAGGTACACTGAGAAAAACATCTGCGGTTTCTCTTCAGGATGTGACCAACTCAAATGGAGACATAAACTGTGTCAAACTTATTTACTAAACTTCTTTATGTTGACATATCATCATCTTACATGTCAAGCATTTTAACATTCACCATTTGAAATAATGTATCAAATAAAAATGCTAAACATATATAGCTCTGTCATCTCTAGGATGAGGACGTGCAGCTTAGTGTCACCTGATATCAGCTGAGCTCCTTTGGGTTTTAAACTGCTTTTTGAGAGTCAACACCTTGGGCCCTGGGAACAGGCAGCACACTCGAAGAAATAATTGTTTGATTAATCGCTTCTGTAAATAATCAGAAATTGGATCCGTAATCTCTATGTGAGTATGTCTTAAACTCAATGTGGCCTTATGGTTAAAGCAGATCTATTGATTAGTACGACACCTTTTTAACAAAGAGAGACATCATAGATAGATGCCACCTGCTGTACATGCCTAATTAATTGCAGCAACACAAATACAACAGTGTCACTTTCCTGTGATTGACATGACAAACGTTCACGTCATAATGTGTCCACTATTAAAACTGCTTTTTTATGTATGTGGTCCAGGAAATAAGCCTCCACCAAGGCCAGTAGTCCACTCGTCTGTGATATGAACTCTGCAAGTGCAGACTTCAGTTAGTTTTGATGCTTTTTCTCATGAAGCGTAAAGCTTCAAACAAGTTTTATTATTGCGGACAGTTCACATTTGGATGTCAGGAGGAGTATAAGTAGTTGCACGATATGTGTGTATTTACAAAGTCAAATCTCAGAAAACCATTTCGAACCACCTGCCTGAACTCAACCACCTTTCACCTCAATAATAATCCTCAAAATGTTTTTTTTGTGTTATTTATTAATTGATTTATGTAGCATAGGCATCACATGGTCAGCGTGGTTTAAGGCAAATAAATCTGCAGAGAACATCCACATCATAGTGGTCTGTCTGCACAGACTGCACTCTTTTCCAGCACTTGACTCACTCAAACCTTCAGAGACACATTTTACTGTTATTTGAGTAATTTACATGTGAGGCGTTCAGTGAGTCCTTTAAACCGCTGTAATGCTTTGCAAGATAACAAAAATGTCACAAACAGCATCAGTGTTTAATAGAAATGCTGCAGGCAGTTCATTATTTGTGACCCCATAATTACAATACCACTCAGCGAGATGCTGAAGTGACTGAGAATGAAGCTGTAGACATGTTGATTGCTTCTTTAACGCTTTGTGTTACTCCTGCTTTGTGTCTCCAGACAATGTCTCTGCTGCTTCAAGGAGTACAAGCACCTGGAGGTCTTCAATCAGCTGGTCTACGCCCTCATCAACCTGGTCATCGCTCAGATCAGCAGCCTGAGAGACCGCCTCTGCTGCGTCCAGGATCACACCCATAAAGCAGGCGTATCTGGGACAGAGGGGGTGGGGACTGAATGGAGCGGGGGCGAGTCTGCACCTGGGCCCCTCCCCCAGCCGTCCTCACCTGGGGAGGATGAACCAGTGAATGTGGAGAGAGACTCTGCTGAAGAGGATGCGGACGCCCCCGATTTGAACCAGAATAAGACCCAGACCCAGGGTCAGGTGGCCAGCCAACCACGTGAAGCCCAAATGGAAGCACTCGGGCCTGGGGAGAGCGGCAGCGGGTCTGGGGGTGGTGATGGTGGAGTCGGAGCAAATGGCAGCAGCCAGGACCCGTTCAGCTCCTGGAGCACAGAGGAGAGGGAGAAACTGCTGCTGTGCGCTGCTAAGATCTTCCAAATCCAGTTCCCCCTCTACACAGCCTACAAACACAACACACACCCCACCATAGAGGTGAGGACAAGTCCCCCAGCACACACCTACCACACCACCACGCCCACAGAGATCAGCCTGACACATGCTCGATTTATCAGTCTGATACTGGCGTCTATATGTAAAATCAAACAAACGTTTTTGAATGAACATATGGTGCTCTGTGGTGGACAAACTGTGTAATCAAGACTCTCTCTTAATTATCTCAACCACATTGTTACCAGTTTTTACATGATCATACACAGCAGCCAGGTGCAGTGACAGCTGTTGGTCACCTGAAAACATGTGATTCGTCATAAACTACAACTTCATGTTTTACATTTGTGTTTGTCTACAGATTAAACGAATGAGATATGTTGTGTTAATAATCAGTGAACTTTAGAGGTGTCACTGGTCATGTTCTTTAACTTTGAAGCAGCCCAGGCTAGCTGTGTCCCCCTGCTTATGCTCTTCATGCTAAGCTAGGCTAAGGTCGCTCTTGCTCTGGATTTGATCAACAGATTTCTCATCCACATCTCATTAAGAAAATCAATTCTGCCAGTGGATTATCTGATTTAAAAAACAACAACAACTTATTATCAGTACCAGCTGGAGAAGACATGTATTAATCAGTCTGAATCTAGTCCAGATCAGACTGTTTCTTCACACTCACATGTGCTTTTTTATCATAACACTGTGCTCCTCATCAAAACAAAAATTCACTGATGGATTGTAGCTTTTCTGCCAAACAATACCAAAACACATTTTTCTCAGTTCAAGCGCCTTTTAACATCCTTTGAATACAAATTCATTAACCCAACAGAACTCAGCATTAAAACAAGTCTTGTTATCATGCCAGTGTAGGATGTATTGGTGGTCTTGTTGTGCGTGCTCTCTAAAACTCTGGCATTTCTGTTTCCTTCCTCTAGGACATATCTGCTCACGAAAGCAACATCCTCGGCTCCTTCTGCGACATGAACGTAAGCAATCTACCTGATCCTCATTGCATTCAGTTACACTCTGCTTCCTGTCAATCACTTGACACCTGCAGCAGGAAATTATCCCTTTAGGCCAGTTCACACCAATTATATCGCTGCTTTGAAGAGCTCCTGAAGCCCAGCTCTGTGTAGGCCGCTCTGAGAACCGTTGTCTGCTAAATGCTGAAAAAGTGAGATTAGTTACCGTCCTCTTGATCTCGTGTAGTTCGACTTCTGTCATTTATTCTGTCCTGAAACTCTTTTATTGGGAAGTTGCACGAACAAGCCCGACAGCTGTGCCGCATCCAGAGCAGGAACAGGGGGAGGAGGGATGATGATGAAAACTACATGTTGGCCTGAGGCATGATGGGAATTGCTTTAAAAGACAAGGACATCAGGGACCAAACAGCATCACGTGACTGCTGAAGAAGTTTATTGGTCGCATCTTGTCTGGCTGCTGTCTGAGGTCACAGTGCACATGGTGTGGAAATGAATCTTAGGTTTGTAAAGGCACAGAATGAGAGCAGCCTGAATCACCGGACAGCCTGGACGGGGAGGACAATCGCCCAAGTGTTAGTTCACTTCCTGTAACTCCACTTTTCACTGAGTCACCTCCTGTGATTTGACTAACATTTCTTGCATTCAGCCGTGATTTTGTCACCTGGACAGAAGTGTTTACAATTCATGTGTAAATTTTTAGATTTAAGGGTATTTAATTAGATTTTCTTATTTGTTTGTTTTGCATTCAGTGACGATTTTGCTATCAAAGATTTTTTACATGATAATGGTTTTGACTTAGTAAGAAAAGTGAGAAGAATTATGTGACTGTATAGTTGTAAACCTTCACATTATTGACTCAAACTTTAGTATTTTCTGCTCCAGTGTTGTACGGTCTCCTGAGCTCAGATCAGAAACCTGATACCCAGGCGGCCGAGCATCCAAATATAAACGTTGTCTGATGTTAGGTTTCATGTTGCCATGATCTGCTCTGTGTTGGGTGGACCAGCTTGAATTTGTTCTGTCTCGTGGACTGCTTTTGTTTTTGATAGCAATGGACTAAATAGGATGGAAAATCCTTTAAAATGGGACATAGATTCACAAAAAAGACAGAACGCTGTTCTGTTCTTTCCATATGTTACTGTGAAAGGAAAGACAGCATTTTAATTTAGGTGTGAATGAACTTTAGATCAGTACAAATGTAACCGTGTAGGCTCACAAATAAAAAGCAAAAGATGCGCCAGTCACTTGTGGATTGCTGTTAGTAACAAAGGCAGCCACTGACTTTGTTGTAGCTGCTAATGTGTTCAGTTATGACTCCCGGAGGCAGAAAGTTTCCATCAGAAAGGCCTGGGATCATAGTTTCGCTTCATGTCAGTCTGTGTTGAGCTTTTTGAATTGAGCACAATTCTCTGTTTAGCTAAGTATTGTCTACATTTCCTGCCCTCTTTGCTTGTTTTGTCAAATCGACGCCCACATTATTACAGTGTGCTGAGCATCATGAAGTCCATGGTAACAGGCTTTCATTGGTCTGAGCTCCTGACGCTGCTCTTTGTGTTCTGAGATGAAAATCTTAAGAGATTGGAATCAATTTAATAACAGTGTTGTGGAAAGGAATGTAGTACTTCTAAACTGCGTAAAACGAGCCGTGTGTGTATTGTAATTTGTAGTTATGGGTTCGGGCTTGTATACTGGAGGAAATAGAAAAAGATCCGTGCTGGGTGTTTATTGGATATGGTTTGGTTTCCTGCAGATGAATCCACCGTCCCTCAGAGGGCCACAATGTGTCCCCAGATAATCTGCAAGCTCGGTGGCTTTTGACTTCTCATTGTAATAAAGTTTTCCTTTGGCTCAAGGTGGATGTTTGAACAGGCTGTGTGAAAAGCGGGATACAGCTATTGAGCTGGACGACTGTAACTGTGCTAACTCATTTACATTGATTTATACCAATTAAGATACACTCATTTCACTTTGTGTTTTAGAGTATTGGTCAAAATTGATAATGTTGTTAAGTGCACCCAAACTGGCTCTGTACCACACTTTCCAACACACTCGCATTGTTAAAGTGTGAATGTATTTAAGTCCAGTATGTCTTTCTTTTTCACACAGTTCTGTTGTATAACGCGTCTTTCATGGAACATAACAGACGCCTGATCAGCAATTCGAGGCGTGTCTCTTCAGCCTTCTCACTTGCTCTTATATCTGATATCTGTATCAGTGTTATATTGTGTACAGATGTCAGCACATTGTATGTTTACACCGACCTAAGATCTGAACACAGTGTGAACCAGACTACCTCCACATGTGTTCAGGCAGATCTGATCAAATTCTAATTACAGCGCACAAGTTTTCTTTATCTGGTTGATGTGTTAGGATACAGATTTTAACACCAGGTGTACACAGGCTCTTTATGAGACGTATCTGATGTTTCTCTCCTCATCAACCAGGACGTGGAGGTGCCTCTGCATCTGCTGCGTTACGTCTGTCTGTTCTGTGGGAAGCACGGTCTCTCCCTCATGAAGGAGTGCTTCGAGTCGGGCACTCCGGAGAGCCTCCCCTTCCCCATCGCCCACGCCTTCATCACCATCGTCTCCAACGTGAGTCCACTAACCCGAATCCAAATGCTGCTTGCTGACTGTCATTTTAAAAGCCTCGTTCTTCACAAGATTTATCCCTAAATGTCAGCTCAGAGTAACATTCTAAAGTCAGGAATTCGTAGATAAAAGAAAGACTGGGAAAGCCAGTTATGAGGTTGATTTGAAGCGAAGGTGATGCTTTTGCCAGTTTAATAGATACACCTTGCCAAACCTAATATAGTCTAGTAGAACAACCCTGTAAAAAATCCCAGTTATAATTTTCAGTTTTGAAACTGTTGTGCTGTTGAATTATATTGCTTTATACTGACGCACTGTTTCTAATATTTAATCTATCCTCATTGATAAAAACAGGACTGACAACATATGAGACTGCAATATTTTTAGCTTGGCGTGCCTGATAATCTGCAGACTATGGTAATCTGCTGTGTTTTTGTGTGCTGACGTGAGTTTGATGTTATGTTTTTGGTCCTGCCCACAGATCCGAATATGGTTGCACATTCCTGCGGTCATGCAGCACATCATACCGTTCCGCACCTATGTAATACGGTGAGTTTACTCCAAACAGATGTGTCAGTGTGAACAGAGGCTACAGTTTGCTTTTATAAGGGAATAAAGTAGGAAATGTTCCACAGCCATGCGCTGGTGAGTTTCATTTGTTCCTGATGAGTTTGTTTACTGTGGGAAAACATTTCCCAAACGTAGCTAAAATGTAGCTACGTTTTGGACATCAGTCATTTCATCTCTTGAACTACCCAATAAAATTCCATATAATTATCAGTGGGATCGTAGGATATTTATCTCCCATGTGCCTGTCTGTATTCAGATTTGCAGAGGAACCTTTCCTGCTGATGCTTGTTGGTAAAGTAAATTGAATTCAGAAGCCTCTGCTGTCATTGGCCCCAAGGAGAAAAGTTTTCCAGTTTAACTCTGAGCGCCTGCACTCTGCTGCAGGCCTGTCTGTTGTTTGTGTATGACTGAGTAGCTGCCATTTTGTTGAACACCTTGCTTCCCTGTCAGCACAGCGGCCCACAGCTCCTCTGCTTGAGTCAGACGGGAAGAAATGTAGCTCCTGCAGAGGATTGGTGTTGACTGTTTGATTCAAATCAGAGCAAACCAAAGATCTACATTAACCAACAACCCTCGCCTGTGTTATTCTGTGTGGTCAAATGTTAAGATCTTACTCATTGCACCCTTAAATGCTTTAGAAAACCGCGTTAGCTACAGCGTCCAGGTGTGTCTCTCTGGCGCTGAAGTGATGGAGCCAGACGTGGCTGATTTAGTCTGCGGCTCTTTCCCTCTCCGTCTCTCTCACTCAGTCAGTCAGTGCACATCGCTCATTCGTGCCTTCTCCCCCAAATACCAAAGTACCACACATGTGTTGCTAGGAAGAGCTTCCGTCACCATGGCAACAGTTGCCAGGCCTCTGGTGAACCTCTCCTCACATGACCCTAGAGGAGGCAGAGCGCTCGCAGGCCTGGTCACGTGACACAGGCAGGCTGAGGCTCTGCTGCCTCGCCGACCCTTCTGTCTCTCTGAGCAGAGGCTCACATCTGAACAAAATGATGACTGTCATAAAAGCGATTAAAGGGTCATTCCCTGATTTCATTAAAACACCCAGTTCCCTCAAAATATCCATGTAGCTCACCTTCTCAGCTTTTCAGCATCATCCAGGAACAGCCTTTGTCTCTTAAGATCTTAGATTAGCTTCGGTTTTATCTCCACTGAGGAGAAGATTCTTCGTCATCCATCGGCCTGACAGGAAACGAAAGGGCAGTACACACCAGCGGCGTATGATGCGCGACAAAAAGCACGAGTACAGGCACTTGAAGTAATAGGATTAGGGATCAGGGATATCAATGTGGATTCATAGCGGAGTAAAGCTGTATAAGAAGACGTAAAACACAAAATGTTATGCTAATGATAAATGATATGTTGCAGTGCAGCCTCACTGCTAGATGCCAGTAAATCCTCCACACTGGACCTGTAAGACTAGACCGTGAGAGGGCTGTGAACCTCACTCAAACCCTGATAGGCCATGCAAACTTTGAAGCTGAATGATTTAGTTAAGTGTGGTCAAATGAAATGTGAATGAACAAAATGACCGAAGTTATAATTCAAATCAGAAATGGTCTGATTAAAGGATAAGTACAAATCCGAGCAAGCAGTCAGTGCCAGCTTTGTGGAAACCACAAAGCCAGCTACCCCAGCTTGGACTGACGACTGGATGAGTCAGCAGCACTCTGCTGATCAGATGTCTCGAAGTACGCCTACACAGGCCTGGGAAAGGACTGCAATTGAAAATGATTCTCAGGCGGACTAACAGAGTCTTTCAGGTGTTTCACAAGTTGGATTCATCGACAAAAATGTGAAACTGAGATTGAAAAAGAAAATTTCGAGCTCGCTGCTGTCACAGATGACGTCCTTTGAATTGATATTTCAGCTGAATTCAGCAGTCCTCTTTGTTATGCAGTTGTGATGTATCTTTACATGATCAACTAAGACTTTATTTCTCCCAAGATGGGGAAATTCACCTGCTACAGCAACAAAATAAAAAAAGGAGAAGTAGAAAAAACAGTAGAACAAAATAGAGATACAAATAAGATCAACTGAAGGCGAGGTCAGTGCTGCACACCAGCTGCTCAGATTCCTTCTGGTGGATGTTTTCCTGTCAGAGGTGCTGGTGGTCAATTTTGGAGATCTGAGGAAGGTGGGGGTGTTCCTGCCGAAGTGGATGTAGTGAAAACAAAGGATTTGAGAATCATGTCATGCTGAAATGGTCACAAATCAAAAACTAAATGTCATTCTGTGTTTTTTAAATAATTAGCAATGAACACATTCCCACAGAGATGTTGTCATTTTGGATTAAATTAAAGTTCTGAATCTGACTTTAACAAAGGGCTTCTTCCAGTCCAGACATGAGCATTGAGAATAGTAGTGGTCAATTCTTTTGTCATTAAAAACTCATTAAATGCTGGACGCTGTCTGCAGGTATCTCTGTAAGCTGTCAGACCAGGAGCTGCGGCAGAGTGCAGCGCGCAACATGGCCGACCTGATGTGGAGCACGGTGAAGGAGCCGCTGGACAGCGCGCTGTGCTTCGACAAGGAGAGCCTGGACCTCGCCTTCAAATACTTCATGTCCCCCACGCTCACCATGAGGCTGGCAGGACTCAGCCAAATCACAGTGAGTCACACTCCAAACGTGGCTGGAAACACTCACACCATCGCTTCAGTTAGGTTAATTTTTAGGGGGTTTACATGAAGCTCGCCACAGTAGCACCAAACAGCCGTCCTATGAGAGACTTCTAAGATTTATTCTGGTTCTGCATCCAGACAGATCTGTTTCTGTCCTTCTTTCTCTCACCATCAGCACTGACTTTGCATTCATCAAGACTTTGTAGTCTTGGGAGTTTAAATTAAACTTAAAAAAGTAAGTATTGTAAAGATAGAAGGACTCAGCTTGTTGGGCTCAACTCCACGTTGTTGTTGCTGTAATAAGATGCAGCTATGCTTTGAGATGTATATGAACTACAGTATGTACGGCATGCTACATGCCAATGTTGGGATCTTTACAGTGTAACATTTTGCATGTTAATACACTCACAGTTAGTGTGTTAGCATTATAGCTTGTAACATTTAGCATCCGCATACAGCCAGCACTCGAACATGACAGTTATTACCAGCTGGTACGTTAACGCTAACATTCAGTATATAACACTTTAAGCCATAGCTGCTTAGCATTTCTGTGTACAGTTTTTGAATTAGAAAATTCAAATGCTGAGCATGTGATGTTTAGCAATTAGCATGTTAGCTTATATGAATGAATAGTATTGAGGAATATTTTATTCCCCCCAGCGGATAATAAGTGACTGTACTATAAAACCTCCAGTGTGTCCAGTTATCTTATATTGTAAAATACTAATATTTTGTGTTTTATTAGTTGTAGTGTAGTTAGAGCGCTAATATAAATAAACCTACTGTTGATTAATATTCAATCTGAATATGTATCCTGAAGTCAACAATTTTAATGTTAAAAAGTGTGTTAACACCATATGATGACTGTGGACCTGATGGAAAAAATAGGACCTTCATCCAGCAAAGGCTGGTGCTTCATTTAATCAATTGGTTTTAGTTTATAGAGGCCAACAAAGACCCCAGACACAATTTGAAGCTTGGCTCTGTCTGTATTTCCCTGGAAACAGTGATAATTACAGCCAAGAGGCCGTTTGTCAGCCAACAGCTTTCTTTTAATTTGAAGGTTATAGCATGGCACTGATGGGAAATAACCTTGTACAAAGATGTATGATGCACCGTTTCTTCACTCATCATGGAATAAGTGTATCTGTGTTTCCTCAGAACCAACTCCACACCTTCAATGACGTCTGCAACAATGAGTCACTGGTGTCCGACACGGAAACGTAAGTTAGTTCAAAGCATCGAATGCCTGCGCGCAAAGGAGCCCATTAAGTCGAGCTCCTGTTAACCTGCGTGCGACTTCACTGGATGTCTCTTAACGCCTCATCCTGGTTCTGTTGTGTCCCTCCAGGTCCATAGCAAAAGAACTAGCTGACTGGCTGATCCACAACAACGTGGTGGAGCACATATTTGGACCAAATTTGCACATTGAGGTGAGAGCTTTGATACAGTGACGTGAACTGACCGCAAATGTCCACAAACGTTGCCTTTTTCAACTAAATCCAACACATTTTTTGTTTTATTGTGTTAAAATGCAATGCATTCTCTCAAACCTGCAAGTGTTTTTACTTAAACAGCACAACACTGGAGAGTGGAGGTCAGTTACTTTCTCCAAGCACTGCTGATTTTGTGTGTGTGTCTGTGTGTTTTCCAGATCATTAAACAGTGCCAAGTGATCCTGAACTTCTTGGCTGCTGAGGGCCGACTCAGCACGCAGCATGTGGACTGTATTTGGGCTGCAGCTCAGGTAAGAAAGCACCGAGTTACACCTGACTGTATTCCACACCATGAATGTGTTTGTTACTCTGTGGAACAGCTATTATTATAGCAGTTATTTCATGGTTATCAACCACATACTATATGCTGACTGGCTTGGTCTATTTGGAGTTCTAATATTTTGACTTTTTAACAGTTATTATTAGTTTGGAACGTGTCTATATATGTGTGTGAGGGGGGGAAACTTTTCCAGCTTCAGTTGTAGATGTCTACACTAAATATTAACACTTGCCTTCTCAATTGAAATAGCTTCTTTGTTTATATAGAATCAGCTTGTTGATCAGAACAAACAATGCAGTCCTCCATCAGAGTGAAAGTGGAAACACATTCTTAGGTATTCACTAGTGAGAAGGGGTGGATTTGTAACTTTCGGCAAACTATGCAGATGTTAGGACTGTTAATTAGTGGAGAATAAAAAGAATATAGAAATATAGAACTGACTTAATCATAATAATGTACTTATATGTTGAATAGTTTAAAATCAAAATATTGTATACAGACCATATTTAAGTACAAAAGCATTGGTGTGTCAGTCAAATATGAAATCCTTAGCTCTGCTCTGCTCTTTGTTTGGTGTTTTAGTTGAAACACTGCAGCCGTTACATCCACGACCTTTTCCCTTCACTCATCAAAAACCTGGACCCAGTGCCTCTCCGCCACGTCCTCAACCTGGTGTCAGGCCTGCACCCCAGCGCACACACCGAGCAGGTACACACACACACACACACACACACGCGCACACACACAGCCTCAGCCTCTCAAAAATGACTTTGCAATCTTCACCAGACTGTTGAATTTTAAGGTGTTGGGTTTCTATGATAACCACTCATGCGTCTCCCTCCTCAGACATTGTACCTGGCCTCCATGCTGATCAAGGCTCTGTGGAACAACGCCCTGGCAGCCAAAGCCCAGCTCTCCAAACAGAGCTCCTTCGCCTCACTGCTCAACACTAACATCCCCATGGGCAACAAGAAAGGTCAGTCTGGATTCATGTACGGCTCCAGCAAATTAACTCGTTTGAATTTAAATTAAAAAGTTTGAGCATGGAAATATACGTACAGTAAAGCACCAAATGTACTAGACTAATATATATTATTGTATTATAATTATTGATGGAAATACCCAAGTAAAGTTTCTTTATCGTACTTAAATGTACTTAATGTTGTGACTTTCCACCACTGCACCTTGGTTTTGTTTTAGATTGAAGTCTGACAGTGGCAGTGAAATAAGACAATGTAGGCTCCTCAGACTGTTTGCATCCTTCCTCCGCCAGCATCTAAACCACTGTGGGAGTCAACTGTGAATGTTTATGTGGCAGCTTTCAATGTCTGTCTCACAGGAAGTTTTCAGTCTGGTTTCTGATTCTCAGTCTGTCGTCTTGTCTGGTCTCAGGTTCACCAGCTGCCAGTCCCGACAGCAGTGACAACAGTGACACTCAACACAGTGGAGGCAGCGACATGGAGATGGACGACCAGATGATGACTGGCAGCAAGAGGAGCCAGCAGAGACTGTCTGACACTGAGGTACACACACACACACACACACACACACACACACACACACACACACACACACACACACACACACACACACACACACACACACACACACACACACGTACATACATACATACTGGATCCTACGCTCTACACTTTTTTGTTGTCTTTGTTTTGGTTAATTTTCATGTCATTAATTCAGCAGATGCAGAGTCACTTTCTCTTGCACAGCTGCTGATGGAACTTGAAACATTTGAGCTGCATATATGAAACTTTAAATGTTTTGAGCATGTGAGATTTAAACAGTGGGAGTTTCTGAAGACACCAAATATGTCAGACTGAATTTGGGGTGGACATGTGTACGGGGTGATGTACAGGACAGCTAGAATATTTACATTTTAGGGAACGTTGCAGACATATGAAACGATGAGTCCTGATTGGGTCTCTGTTGTTTCCTCAGGAGTCGATGCAGGGCAGCTCTGATGAGACAGCCAACAGTGTGGAGGAGGGCAGCAGCGGGCCGGGCAGCAGCAGCGGCCGCAGCGAGGCCTCCAGCAACGAAGCCGCCTCCAGCCGAGCCAGCCAATCAGCCGGGAGCCCTGGCAGTGAGATGCACTCTGATGACATGGCGGACAGTGAAGCCTTAAAGGAGGAGGAGGAGGATGATGAAGAGGAAGACGATGAGGAGGACGATGATGACGATGAAGAGGATGAAGATGAAGGGAACCGGTCGGCTGCTGAGGGTGGGCAGCAGAAAGAGCCCAGGGAGCAGACGGAGTCGAGGAAGAGGAAAGCGGGGGAGGCACTCGGCGAGGGGCCGAGCCAGGGGGCGGGGCCCAGCGGCTCTGGCGCTGGCGCCAAGCCCAAGGTTCTCCCCTTCAACCCAGAGACTTCTGCTGTCATGGTTACAGCGGCGTCAACATCATTGGAGGGCCGGATGAGGATGTTGGACGCCTGTTCTGCCTCTTCGTCCGCTCGGCCCGATGGGACGGAGCCTCAGCAGCAGCCGTCAGACATCGGCCCCTCACAGTTGGTACAGGGGCCTCAGGAGCCTCCGTGCCTGCCAAGGCCCGGCGACTTCCTGGGAGAGGCCATGGGCAGTGAACTCTTTAACTGCCGGCGCTTCATTGGCCCCCAGCACCACCACCATCACCATCACCACCACCACCATCACGAAGGGTAAGGCCGTCGTTCTGCAGCTTTGTCACCAACTCGGTTCGTGTTTTCACCGACAAGGAAACAGACTGAAGCCTCACCCAGAGGCAGTTAGAGGCTGCAGTGCTCTCTGCAAATAATGATCAATGCAAGGTTTAATAGAAGGTTTATGTCTATCAAGAAAATACAGTCTGATTGATCTTTAATGGATCTGCTCCTCTGTCTCCTTTATAAAACCCTCCCTCAGTCCCATGGTGGAGGACATGCTGAGTGCTGACGACGTGAGCTGCAGCAGCTCCCAGGTCAGCGCAAAGTCGGAGAAGAACATGGCCGACTTTGATGGCGAGGAGTCGGGCTGTGAGGAGGAGCTGGTCCAGATCAACTCTCACGCTGAGCTCAGCTCCCACCTCCAGCAGCACCTTCCCAACCTGGCCTCCATCTACCATGAGCATCTGGTTCAAGGTGAATCGAGCTCAAGGCCTTGAAAAGTTTGGAATAATCTGATTATTTTGACTAAAACAACAGCTTGTTTTTTCTCTTAGTTTTTGTGTTAAATCACCAAGAACCAGAGAAGCTAATGTTGTGAGCTCTCTAATCTCTGCAGGGCCGGCCGTCCATAAGCACCAGTACTCCAGCAGCCACGCTGTGACTGACATCAACCTGGACAACGTTTGTAAGAAGGGCAACACTCTGCTGTGGGACCTGGTGCAGGACGAGGACGCGGTATGACTTCAAACCAGCTCTCCAACTTCACGTGTTGATAGATGATGCTTTAGCAAGCCACAAACAACAGGCTGCAGTGACTTCCTGTAGTCTGCACAGTTTCCTTCCTTTAATAAACTGAGATGAAAACCTTTGATACGTTACCAAACAGTTTTAATATTAAGAGTCTTAGTTTCTTCGTCTCTGATGACCAGAGGTGATAATAAGTGTTCTCATTAGAAGATTCATGATCAAAAACTGGAAGCACCAGCAGCTGAGAAAAATAAAAGCACCAAACTAATACTTGAATAGAAGCAGGCCTTGATAAGGAACTGTTCAGTCCATTAGAGGTGAAAAAGCACAAGTCAAGGCCAGAAATGCTGAAACATCCAGTCTGACTCAGTGTGATCTCATTTTGACTCTGTGTGTTTTTAGATTCATCTGTCTGAAGGTCTGATTAATGAAGCAGAAAAGCTGTTGTGCTCGCTCGTCTGTTGGTTCACTGACAGACAGATCCGAATGCGCTTCATCGAGGGTTGCCTTGACAACTTAGCCCACCACAGGTAAGAGTGACCCCCCGCCAGACCATTGGCCTGACTGTGTGTCAGGTTTCCACTGGATTTAATCATTTCCACAAGCAAACTGTTAAAATAATAGATTTTTTTGAAACATTCATAGATTGAATGTCTGAGCACTGTGTCGGTTTGTAACCTGGAAAATATTTCATGGTGTTGAACATGTTGGAAGAGGATCATTCCTGTGTCTGCTGTTCTGGCTTTACAGTCAAAAAAGCATAAATAACATCTTTTATGACCCAGTCTGCAAAACCTAAGTGAAACAGAGCAAAAAAACTGCTGAGCAGCACAATAATATTTCCAAATAACTTTTCCTTTTGTCCTCGTTTTTGACCCTTTTCATCTACCCTCAGGTCTGTTGTGGTTTCCTTGCGTCTACTACCCAAACTTTTTGGCACTTTTCAGCAGTTTGGCTCCAGCTATGACACTCACTGGATCACCATGTAAGTAATGTTTCATATTTTAAATATCATTGCAGCTCTTACCAACCATATGCCCTTAGTTCAGATTAATGTGCTGAAGGTCAGGTGTACTTCAAGCTGTGTCTTCAGTATTTTCTTAGAACTTCTGTTACAGTTTTTCCTGCATTCGTATCAAACTTCCACTGGTCTTAAGATTCATGAGCATTGCACTGATTGTGCTTGCCGGTTCTGTCAGGTGGGCCGAGAAGGAACTGCACATGATGAAGCTGTTCTTTGACAACCTGCAGCACTACATCCAGGAAGTCCGTGAACACCGGCACAAGTTTGCACTGTAAGTCTGTCGGCCCTTCACCTCGGTCTCACACAGTTGTGGTTCACCACAAAGTGCTAAACAGAGCTGCTGATGTCTTTACAAAAAAATAAATCACTGTTGAACATAAAGTAAGTTGAACCTAAACTCAAACATTCTGGATTTCAGTACAATCGTGTGTTTTCTCTGTTCAGAAACTGTCATCATCTCCTCTGATATGTGGTTGCAGGTACAGCCACAGTGCAGAGGTCCAGGTCCGTCTGCAGTTCCTCACCTGTGTCTTCTCCACACTGGGCTCTCCAGACCACTTCAGTAAGATTCAGCTGATTCTGGATTTGAAAAGGGTTTATAGACAATTTAAGCACACAATTGTCCATCTTTGAAAACTCTATTAAAAAAATGATGTTATTTCGCTTGATAATCCACTAATGTTGCTGTCAAAATGAAGATTAAATTAAATGAAAATCACACTGATGACTCAAAATAGTTTTTTGCCTTGAAAAATATGAATCAACAGTTTAAAGTGGACGTGGTACAATTGTGTTGCTTGGCACTGTCAGCATGGGTGCATTTTCCAAAGAGAGGCAGAGACGGAGAGACGGAGAGTTTGGAAATGAACTCTGAATGACTGTTCGGTTTTCTTTGCCAGTCTTTGGGGAACGATGCTAAAATAGACCTCATTATGCAACCTGAGCTGCCCCACCGAGAACAATGCTGCTGCTGTCTGTCCGTGAGTGTGCGAGGGAGAATGACGCAACACTGATGAGGAGAAAATATGACCTGCTTCTAGTATTTTACCAGATTTAGTCGCAGTTTGATCACCCGCAGCCGTCATTTAAGTGTTATAACACTGACTGCGAGAAACCAAAAGTCAGGTGGTGAATAGAACGGCAGGATTCAGTCCAGATCAGAGGAATCTGGGAATTTGATATAGATTCTCCTTGAAAGTTGGAAGTGAACATGTGTGACTGTGCAGCATGATGTGTTGTCACCTTGGCTGAAAGCTAAAGGCCTCTCATAGCTGCTGACACTTAAAGAAAACCAGCATTTTTCTGCCTTTCTCTTTTGTCTGATTCATCTCCATCTCTTTTTGTCCTTGTTGTTCTTGTTTTTTTGTATCCTTCTTCCTTTTTTTTAAAAAAAAAAAAAGGACTTGAAAGATTTTTCTGTCTTTCTTTTAGTCATCAATACTGTTTAATTGTATCTTGGGGACCCACTTTGGAGTCACATCCTCAGGTTGGGAGCAGCTGCAGCGGTTTGTTGATTTAAGCTTGAGGGATGCTAAGAAAAGAAATGAGAGAAAAAGATGGACAGACATGTTTTTCACAGTCTGTATTTGTATTTGTGTTTGGGTGGAGTCTGTCTTTACATTTGATTGAGCTCCTGTGTGTAATTGTGTGTGTTTTTCTGTCTCTCAGGGTTGAGTTTGGAACAGGTGGACATCCTGTGGCACTGCCTGGTGGAGGACGCTGAGTGCTACGACGACGCGCTGCACTGGTTCCTCAATCAGGTCCGCAGCAAGGACCAGCATGCTATGGGAATGGAGACCTACAAACATCTGTTCCTGGAGAAGGTAGGGACAAGGATGGGACAAGGAGGGAGCACACAAACACTCTACAATGTAGAAGACTTAGAGGTTTGCAAAAAATGTCAGACTTCAGAAATGATGCACATCAGAATCATGCAAACAAGGACATGAAGGTTCTTGATTAAGGTCAAAACCAGGATAAGGCTCAAAACCTGGTTTCTAGATTGTATGTAAACATACTCAGTGACTCTCAAACATTTTGCTCTGAGATGTTTGTCCGGAAAACTTCTGCTGAGCATTGATCGATTGTGTTTGGGTAAATGTTGGACCAAACAGAGAACTGTGTGATGACTGCCGCCTCTAGAGGTTAATAAAACATGATGAACACAACTGAATCATGATTTAGCAACTGCATGACTCACTTCTTTCCTCAGGCGAATTTAGAAATGATTTTGGTGGGTAGTCTCTCCAACCAACCAAAACTGTTCATCTCTGTCAGACTGGGACCTCTCCCAGCATGTGTCGAGGGATAATTGAGACGGAATTTGACAGAATTTCCAGAATAGCAACCATGTTTTTCTTCAAAGAAACAAAGGCTAGTGAGAGCCCAGTGAGTGGTGTGTTAGACAAACTGAAAGTCAGAAAAAGAGCTGTCATCTAATCCAGCAATCCAGCAAATTCATCCAAGATGAAGTCAGATAACAATGAGAGCAGTGATAAATGACCCAATTAACATATGAAGCAGTTTACAGCAGAATATATTCAACTGTTTGTGTCATGTATTTATCCCACTGGATGTTTTAAACTCAGCTGCAGTGGAGTGAGTGTTGATGTTAGTGTGTTTGTGTGCATTAACGTGTCTCCAGATGCCCCAGCTGAAGCCAGAGACCATCAGCATGACAGGCCTCAATCTCTTTCAACACCTCTGTAACTTAGCTCGCCTCGCCACTAGCGCACTGGACAACGCCTCCAGCTGTGAGGTAACAAACTCCTCTCAGCTTCATTCCTTCAAATTCGAAATAGTATTTAAGAAGGAAATATGTGTATGATGTAACTTACAGACCTTTCAGAACTTGAGATTTGTTTCTGTAGAAAAAAGACAATCTCAAGAGCTTAGCTGACATGTTAGCCAGTTAAAGCGCAGTCGACAGACCGTTGACTCACCGACCTGCCTGTCTCTGTCTGTGTGTCTGTTTGTCTGCAGTTGTGTGGGATGGACCAACTGTGGGGGATCGCCCTGAGAGCTCAGTCTGCTGATATCAGCCGAGCTGCAATCCAGTACATCAACTCCTACTACATCAACGGTTAGTTCACGTCCATCACTGACGTCATATATTAAGTGCCTGTCCAAACTCACCTTTGGATTTTAATGTTTTATATCTTGAACGTAGAAACTACTTTTTATGTCAGAGTGTAGTAAGATTAAGTTTTACTGTGTGACAGTGGACCTTTTTAAATTTCAGTTTTTCTCCTGCATCTTGTCTTATGTATGTTGACTCCTCCAGCTGGTAAGACAGGCCTGGAGAAGGAGCAGGAGTTTATCAGGAAGTGTATGGAGAGTCTGCTGATGGCCTCAGCCAACCTGGAAAAGGACGCCCACTCCAGCCTGACCAGCATCGAGAGGGGCCTGCTCATGCTCAAAACACACCTGGAGGCCTTTCGACGCAGGTACATGCAGTCAGTATGTACAGCGTTAATTAAGATACTGACTGTGTATAAACACAACAATCAACGACACATTGTTTCTTGTCCCTGTCAGGTTCGCGTACCACCTGCGGCAGTGGCAGATCGAGGGGACGGGAATCAGCAGCCACCTGAAGGCTCTGAGTGACAAACAGTCTCTGCCGCTCAGGATCGTCTGTCAGCCCGCCGGCCTTCCAGATAAGGTGACAGATATTCGCATTTGACACGACAAACCACCAATCTCCACTCAGAAACAGTGTACAGCTACATCTGACTTGTCACAAAGCTAAGATGAGGAGGTTTCGAGATCGGTCTTGCATAAGAAGTAGAATTATACGGTATGTCGATGCTTATAATAATGTCAGCTTCCATGTTTGTATGTGATGAAAATATTTGACTGCAGTTCAGAAAGCGTCAAGTTATGAAATTATGTCACGGGTGTGTGATTTAAGTCTTTTTTTGTCATTATTTCATCTTTTAAATTACTCTGGTACATCAGAGTCCCATGAAAACTTATTTCCACTATATGTAGAACTTTCAAATTCAGCACGTTGTGGCTTCAAACAGTGTCAATGCAGAATATCAGTCTAGCTCTGTGTTTTCATTAGAAGTGAATCTTTCAAGCCAAAGTTGATTGAAATTGAAACGAGTTGATTCATTTATACAATGGTTTTTTTTGCAGATGACCATCGAGATGTACCCCAGCGACCAGGTAGCAGACCTGCGAGCTGAGGTGACCCACTGGTACGAGAACCTGCAGAAGGAGCAGATGAACCAGCAGGCTCAGCTGCAGGAGTTCGGCCAGAGCGGACGGCAGCCAGGAGACTTTCCAGGTCCCACAGATCCTCCCCGTTATTGTTTACTTACAAACAAACATCACTGGTTCACTTTAACAGCTGTCTCGCTGTCAGTAGATTGTCCTTGTTTGTGAGCTCATGTGTGAAGTCTGTCTTGTCTCCTGCAGGTGGTTTGATGGGACCAGTCAGGATGATCTCCTCTGGCCACGAGCTGACCACAGACTACGATGAGAAGACCCTGCATGAGCTGGGCTTCAAAGACATGCAGGTGATTGTCCAGTTTCTTTCCCGATGAAGATGTTTCATGTTTGAGTTTTCCTTTTAGTCCATCCAAAAGTCTGCAAATTTGTTGTACGTGTACTTTCATTTGAAATGTACAACACAGATGAATTATCACAATTGTCTGTTTGATCCCAGATGGTGTTTGTGTCTCTGGGAGCTCCGCGGAGGGAGAGGAAGGGGGAGGGCATCCAGCTGCCAGCCTCCTGTCTGCCTCCTCCACAGAAGGAGCACATCCCCATGCTGCTGCTCCTCCAGGAGCCACACCTCACCACGCTGTTCGACCTGCTGGAGATGCTGGCCTGCTTCAAACCGCCAAGCCCCAACACCGAGAAGGTCCACGAAAACCCTGAGGTGGGTGTCTCTGCCTCAGCATGTCACACTGGAAGTATTCTGACACGCAGAGCATTTTTTTTTAACAGGATGGAAATATGTGAGCTTCAAAATAAAGTGTGTGTGTGTGTCTGTGTCCATGCAGAGTATGCGGTGTGAGGAGCTTCACCTCCATGCAGAGAATCTGTCTCGTCGGGTTTGGGAACTGCTGATGCTGCTTCCTACATGTCCCAAGATGCTGCAGGCCTTCCAGAACATCTCCGACGACACGGTGAGCCACTCAAACAACTTAGATGGCTTCATGGTTGAATAAGAAAAGAACAAATTCTGGTCTCAGTCCCTCAGAATCGAAGAGACAGATTTAATTTCTAGAGTTCACATTTTGCACTAACATTCAATAATCTTATACAGAAAAGAGGAAACACAAGAGATCAATGTCTAAACCTACAGGAGGAGGAAAGGGACACTGTAGCCACAAATTGTTCTGTGGTTTTTCTGTCCAGCACTGAGTAACTGAACTTGTTTTTGATTGTGTGTGTGTGTGTGTGTGTGTGTGTGTGTGTGTGTGTGTGTGTGTGTGTGTGTGTGTGTGTGTGTGTGTGTGTGTGTGTGTGTGTGTGTGTGTGTGTGTGTGTGTGTGTGTGTGTGTGTGTGTGTGTGTGTGTGTGTGTGTGTGTGTGTAGAATGGGGAGGGTCTTTGCTGGAAGGAGCTACTGAGGATTAAGAGTCCCCACAAGCTGCTGTACGCTCTGGAGATCATCGAGGCTCTGGGCAAACCCAACAGACGCATCCACCGAGAGTCCACTGTGAGAAAAACACTGATTTTTAAAGAGTTCTGTCCACATACAGAATAAGCAGTAAAGACAAAGATTATTGTCTCTTATAAGGACCCTTTAATCATACTTATCTGTTTTATGTACATGAACAGCATCATGCACACAGTTCAAATTAAAGGCTTTCAGCAAGTCAGTCATTAGCACTGATTCATCAGTGATATATATTAAATGTTGGTAGTCTAATAATCATTTGTCACTTAGACATAACAAAACATGGACTGTTTTCTTAGACTTGTGTATACGTGTGCGCGTGTGTGTTTCCAGGGCAGCTACAGTGATCTGTATCCCGACTCTGATGACTCCAGTGAGGATCAAATAGAAAACAGCAAGAACACGTGGAGCTGCAAGGTACAGCACAGCACATCACATTGTCTGTGACTGAAAATTACATCCATCTGTTTTTCACACAGCAAAACACACTCCCTATAAATTTAAGCAGTTGTTAAAGACGTACATAAGAGCACAAGACACAACAGCCCACAACAACATGGCAGTGTCTTTATGGATAGTTTCAAAGAAGTAAAAACACCAACAGTAAATTCAAACAGTTTTAGTGAGAGTCTTTTTCTTTCTGTGCTCCAGTTTGTTTCATCTGGAGGTCTGCAGCTGCTCCTGGAGATCTTCAACTCAGGCATCCTGGAGCCCAAAGACCAAGAGTCCTGGACAGTGGTGAGAGAGACTAGATCCCTTTGAGTGAATTTTCCAGTGGGGACACGGTTTCATAATCTGAGTGTAAATGTAACAAATGGTTTGATTTGCCTGTTTCTCAACAAAAGTGCATGTTGTGTCGCCTCAGTGCCACTTCTGGGATCTTTGTGTGTCTGGTTTTCATTTTGTTCTCCACCTGTCTCCTCTGCAGTGGCTGCTGGACTGCCTGGCCTGCTTGCTCAAGTTGATCTGCCAGTTTGCGGTGGACCCCGCAGACCTGGACCTGGCCTACCACGACGTCTTCTCCTGGTCTGGTCTCGCCGACAGCCAACGCAAACGGGCTTGGCCGGGGAAGTCCCGCAAGTCCACGGTAGAGCACGGGAAAGGCCTGCACATCCCTCGGCTGACGGAGGTAAATGTTCCGCCAGCTGGAAGAACAAACTGCTGATTGTTGAAGCAGCAGCAGTTTGGGACTTATTATCTGTCTGTTGGTTTCCAGGTGTTCCTCAGCCTCGTACAGGGTACCAACCTCATCCAGCGTTTGATCAATGTGGCCTACACCTACGACAACCTCGCACACAGGTGATAAACCACAGCGGTACAAAACATGTTCTTCTGGTATTTAAAATATATCAAGTATGATTTACATGCTGTCTTCTCATTCAACAGAGTTCTTAAAGCTCAGTCTGACCACAGGTCTCGACACGAAGGTGAGAACTTATTAAAAACGATGCTTATTAACATTTGGCATTCATGATGCGTATTTCAATTCTCTCAATATCTTTTAATCTAAGGAAGAACCTGCCTCAGAAGTCAATAAAAACAACAAAAACAGACATAATGCAGAAAAGAAAACTACCCAAGCTGTTATGTTTGTCAGGACATGAAGGTGACGTTTTCTGTTTTTTTTTTTCCATAAGTGACTCACTACTCCATGTGGCTGCTGGTGAGCTGGGCTCACTGCTCCTCCACAGTGAAGTCCAGTCTGGCCGACAGCGACCACCTTCACGACTGGCTGAAGAAACTTACGCTGCTGGTACCCGAGGTGAGCCAGTCCAAACATCTTCAGGTCCCACACACATTGACAGGCGAAGTAACCAAAATCACCTATGAGCACCTCTAAAGTGCTCATAGGTGTAACATGTTACATCTCATTTGTTTTATCTGAGCAAAAATACAAGTTGAGATTATATCTTGTTAAAAAAATGAGATGTAGCATGCGCATTAAGGAGGTTCATAGGTGCTGGTAGGTAGGTTTCTGTGGCTTTGGACAGAGCCAGGGTAGCTAGCTGTTTCCAGTCTTTAAGCTAAGCTAAGCTAACCAGCTGCTGGCTTCAGTTTCATGGAGATCAGACAGATATGAGAGTGGTATCGATCTTATCAGGAGTGGTATCACAAGAGAGCAAATAAGCAAAATGTTTAATTGAAGGCTCAGCTGACATTTAACTGTACTTTCACGTGATCTTAGCTTGCATATACACCACAGAAGAAGAGCACAGGGAAAGTTAAGTGACAGTAATTGAAGGAAAAATCTCTCCTTTTGAAACCACTAGTTACGAGTGGACTTCACAACAGTTGTTCTGATTTAAGGAGTCGATTGTAGAAGTTAACTAAAATGTTTCATCGGTTTGTTTTCTGATGTGTTGTTGTTGTTGTTTGCAGCCGGCTGTGAGACACGAGGCGTGTAACGGCCTCTACAAGCTCTCGCTCTCAGGTTTGGAGGGAGGAGAGTCCATCAACAGATCCTTCCTGCTGCTCGCTGCCTCCACGCTCCTCAAGTTCCTGCCTGATGCACAGGCCCTCAAACCCCTGAGGGTGGGTCTCACACACAGACACTCAAGCTGAACCCCACAGAAGGAAGAACATGTGCACGGAAAACTCATGTGCAAGCTACACTCTGTGTCAGTAGTCCTCAGGGGCAATGATCTGACTCCATTTGAGCTTTGCTACAGCGAAACCAGTTTGTTTCTGTCAGACATTTTCCCTCTGATTGGATTAATGCTCGAGAGACTGGGACACGTTCTGAATACAGTACAATACAGACCCCCTGTCAGAGTTCTCTGAAAAGACAATGTTTTTTTATTCAAAGTAATCGTTAATGATTTGTGTTGAATTTATTACGATGCTGCTGAATGTAGAATGTGATAAAATTGCTTTCAACTAGGGAATTTCATGGTAACGTGTACTTGCAGGTGGAGGACTATGAAGAGGAGCCTCTGTTGAGGACGGGCTGTAAGGAATACTTCTGGCTGCTCTGCAAACTCATTGACAACATCCACGTTAAAGACGCCAGCCAGGTGGGAACCCTACACCACAGCTCTGACGATCATATCGATCTGTAAGCTGCTGAAACGACCCCGGTTCCAAAAAAAAGTCTGGACTCTGTAAAACTTCAATAACGTAAATAAAAAATAATTTGATATTTTCCAAACAAACTAATATCCTTTATACAGTCATGTGTTCACAAAGTGGTGAACCTCACTCCATCCTTGCTTGTGAACAACTGAGCCTTTCCAGGAGGCCCCTTTCAAACGCAGTCATGATACGATCACCTGTTACCAATGAACCTGTTTACCAGGTGTTTTTGGAGCATTCCACTACTTTCCCAGTCTTCACTTGCTCCTGTCCCAACTTGAATGAAACATGTTGCCTCATCAAATGCAGAATAAGCAGATATTTACAAAAATCAATGAAGCTGATGAGGTCAAACATTAAATAAATGGTCTTTGTACTGTTTTAGTTGAGTGTATGTCGAAAAAGATTAGCAAATGATCACTTTCTGTTTTATGTATGTTTTACACAATCACAACTTTTTAGGAATCTGGGTTGTAGATTCAGTTGATAAACTGTCGGTTGCAATGATAAGAGATTTTTATGGTATGAAAACCATTTTATTATATGCATTTTCATAACAGTAATAGAATTCAATACTGTAGATAACAACATGTACGTTGTGTGATATATCATGGCGTACAAGGGACTTACACCGTTGCAGCCCCAGTTGGTAGTATTGTTTTGTGATGTTTTATTGAACTGTTGCTAGTATTGGTCTGTTTGAACTCACAGAAGGTCTCTCCCTCTCTGTCGCTGGCCGGCTCGATGCAGACCACCCTGCTGGACCTGGACGCCCTCGCCCGACACCTCGCCGACTGCATCAGGAGGTCGGACGGTCAAATCACTTAATACAAGAATTTTATACACAGTGAATTGTAACAGGGTCTGATATAAGGAGCGCTATAAGAAATGAGCTCACTTCTGATGAACTGGAGAACGTGTTGTTCAGTGTGGAAGTTTAACACTGACCCGCCATAACCTCAGTGCTCTTCTCTCCTCCAGCCGTGAGATCCTGGACCAGCAGGACGGGACGATCGAGGACGACGGGCTGACCGGCCTCCTGCGTCTCGCCACCAGCGTCCTCAAACACAAGCCTCCTTTCAAGTTCTCCCGTGAGGGTCAGGAGTTCCTCCGAGACGTCCACAACCTCCTCTTCCTCCTGCCCAGCCTGGCAGACCGCGCTCAGCCCAAATGCAAGTCCCACGCTGCCCGGGCCGCCGCCTACGACCTGCTGGTGGAGACGGTGAAGGGCTCAGTGGAGAACTACCGGCTGCTCCACAACTGGGTCATGTCACAGCACTTGCAGGGTGAGGACGCTGGCTGCTTCACTGTTTTGTGTGCATGTAGGTCAAAGTTCACAAAGTTCAAGTGAGATGATTCAAGCAATTTCTTTTTGAACAAATTTTTATGTTTTCTTATTTAAATGAAATGTCAAAACATTATCCAGACCTTTGCGTTATAAAGGCTGGAAATACTGCATAATATTACTGATAATCACCTCAGTTCAATGAAGAAAATCCTTGATTGATTTTGGCCACTAGGTGGCATAAAAACAAGCTGACTGACACACCGTAACACCTGCTGATAAAACATTTAATGTTTGCACATAAAGACACAAAGTCACATTATCATTTATTTGCCGTGGTCTTTCTGTCCACCTGATGAATGCGGGTCTGATATTCACTTGCTTGTTCTTGTTGGAAACTGATCTGCAAGCTACACTCTGTGTCAGAAGTCCTCTGGGACGATGATCTGACTCAATTTGAGCTTTGCTACAGTGACTCCAGTCTCTTTCTGTGAGGCATTGTCCCTCTGCTGGATTAATGCTGGAGAGACTGGGACAGCCCTTACAGTAAATGCCTTAAGCTTACAGCTGTGAGCTAAAAATGGCTGTATGTGTATGTATGTAACAGGTACCAAAAAAACCATTAAATACATCCATCATTCTTCTTTAGCCTCTCATGCTCCGTACAAGTGGGACTACTGGCCCCACGATGATGTTCGGGCCGAGTGCCGCTTTGTGGGTCTGACTAACCTGGGAGCAACCTGTTACCTGGCCTCCACCATCCAGCAGCTCTACATGATCCCTGAGGCCCGCCAGGCCGTCTTCACTGCCAAGGTCAGAACCTGCAAGACAGACTGAGGGCAAAGCACAGGAGTAGCACAGTTTCAAAACAAGAGAGTAGATTCTTACCGAGTGTGTGTGTGTGTGTGTGTGTGTGTGTGTGTGTGTGTGTGTGTGTGTGTGTGTGTGTGTGTGTGTGTGTGTGTGTGTGTGTGTGTGCGCGCGCGCAGTATGCTGAGGATATCAAACACAAGACTACACTACTGGAACTGCAGAAGATGTTCACATATCTGATGGTGAGTGTTACAATTATACTCATCGTCCTCTCCTTTGCATTTTGATCATAACGCCACAGAGAACAGAGGTGATGGTTTTTCATCATCTTGTAGATTTGTGCAGCTTGATGTCAAACATTTTTTTGTCTGCAGACAGTTTGAGGACTAATCTCATCTAAACGTGTCTTTTCCTCCTCCTCTGTCCCACACTTTGTCTCTCCAGGAGAGTGAGAGGAAAGCGTACAACCCTCGGCCGTTCTGTAAAACCTACACTATGGACAAACAGCCTCTCAACACTGGGGAGCAGAAGGACATGACCGAGTTCTTCACAGACCTCATCACCAAGATCGAGGAGATGTCCCAGGAGCTGGTAAACACACGCTGTTATTGACACGAGTCAAGTCAATAACAGCTCCTCACTGACAGACACAAGCTTATTGTTCTGTTTCAGAGGAAATGTTATTTCTGTCCAGCCAGTTTCCACTATTTATGTACGAATGGTTTCCAACAAGTTGGAAAGTTTTAATTTATAACTTGAACAATTTAGCAAACATTTGGAAAATTTGTGTTCATAATCGTTCTCAGTTCGACTACACAGAGAGACACACAACTAATGTAAGTCTGGCCTTAACCGCTGACCCAAAAATCAGCTTCAGGCTGTCCCTAATTAACCGGTCATTAGTCTCACACACATATGACAACAACAACAACTTTTCTTCTTTATGGAATTGCCCAATAATGACTGGAGTCTTAAAAAACTTCAGAAACCCTCATATTAAACTTAAAGTAATAAAAGCACATAATGCAAAGAAGACAAGAGTCAGCAGATCTTTACAGAGAACAAACCAACGTAATAAAAAGACAGTTTGTTCCTCATGTTTAACAGCGCTGTTTGAATATAAATGTGAACCAAGCGTATTAACGAATGTGTCTTATTTTTGTGTCTCACAGAAAAACACAGTGAAGACTCTGTTTGGAGGCGTCATCACCAACAATGTGGTTTCTCTGGTGAGTTTGACAAGTTTTGATGAATTTGATCTGAAATGAGGAATATTGAACTCAAACAACTAAAGATTTGGTTTATTTTGATCCTGAACACCCTGAGGACCACTAAGAAGTTTTAAGTACACCTCTCTCTTCAGTGTTACGTGAATTATGATTTAATTATTTTGTGCATTTTCCTTTTTATATAGAGAATTTCATCATTGCTTTATTTTATTTACACATTTAAAGTATTTCTGATACTTGAATTTAGGGTCATAAATAATAATGTTCTTTTAAAAGCTTGATTGCACACTAAACATGAAGTACTTCATCTCTTGAGAATGCAGTGCAGAGGTTAAAGAATAGCAGTTTAATTCAAGAGGTATAAAGATGATCTAGTGGTGAGTTTTAAAATTCAGTTCCTGACAGTTTGACTGACGCTTTGTGCTTCCGTCTGTCCTGCAGGACTGTGACCACGTCAGTCAGACTGCAGAGGAGTTTTACACCGTCAGATGTCAAGTGGCAGATATGAAGAACATCTACGTGAGTTTACACACACACAGCAGCAGCAGCCAGTGGTGGAACAGCTTTACAGTTCTGACCCACTACATCACAGGCAAACCATGTATCTCCTCCAGATGTATTGATGTTGATTGTTTGTGATTAAAGCCTTTATGTGTGGAGAAAATTCTCCTCCTTCTTCAGCTAAATAAACTCTTTAAAAGCCTCTTGGATTAGCTGGAAATGCATCGTCACAAAACAGGCTGTATTTCTGAGCTCATGAAACTTTTTAGAGATACGCGGTTCTCACTGGACAGCCGCAAACATATGTTGATCTTATAGAATGTGATGCATTGCTGCAGATCAAACTCACCGACAGCGGAAGTTCAGATGAGCTCAGCCTTGAACATCTACAGCAGTAAAATGCAACATACACATTAATGCAGCAGTAATATTAACATCAGATATCAGAGTAAAACACTGACAGGGAACATTTTACTGCTGTATGAGTACTTTAATTTAATAGTTAAGTACATTCTGCTGTCTCCCTCTCTGCTGCTGTTGTCTTTGCTCAGGAATCTCTGGATGAGGTGACCATCAAGGACACTCTGGAGGGCGACAACATGTACACCTGCTCCCAGTGTGGCAAGAAGGTCCGCGCAGAGAAAAGGTCAGAATAAATCTTAACAAACAATCCTGAAACCCTCGAACGGGAGTTGGACTCATGTTCACGTCCAATTAATCTCCCTCCGTCCTTCATCTCTCCTCTCACAGAGCCTGTTTCAAAAAGCTGCCACGGATCCTGAGTTTCAACACTATGAGATACACCTTCAACATGGTGACGATGATGAAAGAAAAGGTCAACACCCACTTCTCCTTCCCGCTGCGCCTCGACATGACGCCCTACACCGAGGACTTCCTCATGGGCAAAGGAGAGCGCAAAGAGGGTCCGTATGAACACCGCAAAACACTGAGAACGGGAAATATTAGAGAACAAATAGTTACTGAAAGTGTGCGTTGTAGTTACGTCATGAGGGAAGATACACTGGAACATTTTAAGGAAATTCCTGATGTACATATCATTTGATGTCAAAGCGGTGTTTGTGTCTGTGCTGCAGGTTTTCGGGAAGAGGGCGAGGCAAAAGTCACAGAGAGCTACGAGTATGACCTCATCGGAGTCACAGTCCACACGGGCACAGCAGACGGCGGCCATTACTACAGCTTCATTAGGGACATCGTCAACCCACATGCCTACAAGAACAACAAGTGGTGAGCGCAGAAGCAGGTTTAAGTGGAAATGATTATGAGTGTTATGGACTTTATTACCCAGAAGCCAGATCCAGGTTGCTCACACGTTTAGCTGGATTTAAAAACAAGGCTTGCACTTCTTGCAGGTACCTGTTCAACGATGCAGAGGTGAAATCCTTCGACTCGGCCCAGCTGGCCTCCGAGTGCTTCGGTGGAGAAATGACGGTACGAGCTGCAGTCACATGAAAATAACACACGAATTCATCTGTCTCTCTGCACCTCGCTGACTTTAGGTTTGTCTTTCAGACAAAAACGTACGACTCCGTCACAGACAAGTTCATGGATTTCTCTTTTGAGAAGGTAAAATGATTTGCAGGCTGTTTGTTCTTTGTCTGGTTCAGTTTTTCATCACCACATGTGGTCCAGAGGGTAATAATGAAGCATTGATTGAACTTGCAGACACACAGTGCCTACATGCTCTTCTATAAGAGAGTGGAGCTGGAGGAGGAGAACGGGAAGGACTTTAGTTTTGATGTCTCTCCTGATCTGCTGGAGGTACTGTTGCTCTACTTTTTCATGTTTAAATGATCTAAATACATTTATATTTATGATTAAATCTTAAATCTGCATGTCTGTGTCTCTTTCAGTGGATTTGGCACGACAACATGCAGTTCCTCCAGGATAAAAATATATTTGAACACACCTACTTTGGGTGGGTATCAAGTCTATTACTTAGTTATTTTGACTGAGTGAACTGATGAAACCTGATCTTTATAATCACTCCTCACCTCCCACGATTGTTTGTTTGTTTTTTCAGTTTCATGTGGCAGCTCTGCAGCAGCATCCCTAGCACGCTACCAGACCCGAAAGCCGTCTCCCTCATGACTGCTAAGGTGAGAAATAGAAACGTTCAAGCATTTTTAGTTATCTTTACAACACTGAAAGTAGATTGAGGGGAAATAAAGTTTAAATTTGACAATTAAACTTGGTTATAGTATTGAAGAAAACCAAAGATGCTTCTTTAGCAATAAAAAAATCTCCTCATGATGTGCATGAAATCCTTTTTTAGACATTCAAAGATCCCCTGAAAGACATGAAAGTTCATTTCTTTACTGTAAATGTTCTTTTCTCTGCAGCTCAGCACCTCGTTTGTCCTGGAGACTTTCATTCACTCCAAGGAGAAGGTACTGCTCACTCAGCTTATTGCAGGACATTTCGTTTCTGGTTACTCAGTGTCTGACTGATGTGTGTCCTTCCTGCTCTCTCACCTCCAGCCCACCATGCTGCAGTGGATTGAACTCCTGACCAAACAGTTCAACAACAGTCAGGCTGCCTGCGAGGTCAGATCACAGCCTCGCAGTTATTTCACCTCAGTGCTGCAGCCCTTTGTTGTTCTGGTACATCTCATATGGACCACATGGTGTTTCTGTTGGATGCAGTATTGAAACTCTTGTTTTTGTTTTCCTGTTTCAGTGGTTTTTGGATCGAATGGCTGACGACAACTGGTGGCCAATGCAGATCCTCATAAAGTGCCCCAACCAGATTGTCAGACAAGTGAGTTGTTTATCTGATGTAACTTCACTGTGACCTGGTTTCCATTTTTCAGTCCTCCACCCTGTGACGTAGATTTTCCTCTCAGGCATTTAATGATTAACTTTTTATGATTAAAGTGATTAAAGTTCAATCTTCATATTGTCTCATCTCACAAACATGCTGCCTCTGTCTTCCAGATGTTCCAGAGATTGTGTATTCACGTCATCCAGAGGTTGCGTCCAGTTCACGCTCACCTCTACCTGCAGCCCGGCATGGAGGACGGGTACGTCACACCTGATTGGTCGGAGTAGCAGTTCAATGTTCTACTGTTATTTTTGTTCTTAATCCTGAAGCTGCTCTGTATTTAGATTTTAACTTCTGGTTCTTTGTGCTCAGTGAATAATTAGACATTCTTGTTTGACTTTCCCTCCCTTCAATCATCGATTTCAGTGATGAATGCAAAGTCGGTTCAGTTGTGCCATTAGAGGTGCGCAGCACAGACAGACAGTGTTGTGTTTGCAGTATCAGATGGCAAAAGAGATCCAAAGAGGAGCCTCGTGTCACTCAGTGTCACTCTGGACTCTGAGAAAGATTTGTGGCTCCACATCACTGGCAGACACACAAAGCTGACAGAGTACAGAATGCATTCAAGGCGGCAGTTTATCGTTAAACTGTGTCGGACTGCATCAGCAGCTGAGCAAAAACCTAAAACTGAAGAAGCCTGTGTTGTGTTCTTTCCCCGTGTTTCAGCTCTGATGACATGGACGGTCCGGTTGAGGACATCGGCAGCCGATCCTGTGTCACTCGCTTCGTTAAGACCCTCCTGTCCATCATGGAGCACGGCGTCAAGCCCCACAGCAAACACCTGACCGAGTACTTTGCCTTTCTCTACGAGTTTGCCAAGATGGGAGAGGAGGAGGTCAGTCTGAACTTTAACCCTGGCTTTAATCTGTTAGTCTGAAGGGTGAATTACCCCAAAAGCTCTTTCTTTCTTTTTCTTCTTTTCTGCTTGTTTTAATTAAAAAAATTCTGTATTTAATGTGATTTTTAAGCAGTTATTGTTAATCTTGTTCGTCGTGTGTCTGCAGAGTCAGTTCTTATTGTCACTACAAGCCATTTCCATCATGGTGCATTTCTACATGGGAACCAAAGGCCCTGAGAATGTAAGTTCACACTCTGATGCTTTATGTTTGACAGCTCACTTTGTTTATTTACTACAGTGTTTTCTATGAGGTCTGAATTTCACTTCTTTTATTCACTGGCTCTACTTGTCGTTACATGTGATAATTGAGCCTGTACTGCTCTGATAGATCAATGGTATTTAATGACATGTAAGTATCGTAACTATAAGAAGAAACAGAGTAAATGAAGAGTGTCCTCCCTCAGCCTCAGGTGGAGGTGCTGTCAGAGGAGGAGGGAGAGGAGGAGGATGAGGAGGAGGACATCCTGTCTCTGGCGGAGGAGAAGTATCGTCCTGCAGCTCTGGAGAAGATGATCGCCCTCATCGCTCTGCTGGTGGAGCAGTCTCGGTCTGAGAGGTGTGATACAGGATCTGATGAATGCATGTTGTGTTTAATGCAGGAGTTTGAAGATTCACACAAGTCTTTGTCTCTTTCTGGCCTGCAGACATCTGACTCTGTCCCAGAGCGACATGGCAGCGCTGACCGGAGGGAAAGGCTTCCCCTTCCTCTTCCAGCACATCAGAGATGGCATCAACATCAGACAGACCTGCAACCTCATCTTCAGCCTCTGTCGATATAACAACCGCCTGGCTGAGCATGTATGTTTACACACACACACACACACACAGAGAAAACGAGTTAAGAGTTTAAGTGTTTCAGTAAGGGGCTGCTGTCCTGTTACTGTCATATTACAGCTGATATGTTGCTCTTGTCACTTCTGGGGTCTTTGAATTGGCTCTAAGACAAACAGCAGTATTTGCAGCCAGCGATAAAAGTGATTTATCTAATACTGAATGCATAATTCTCTCCTGACAGATCGTGTCAATGCTCTTCACCTCCATTGCTAAGCTGACTCCTGAGGTAAGCAGAACGGAGATGAGACTTTTTAATCAAAGCAGCTTCATAAAAAACATAAAATACTGAAAACACAGCACCATTGAACCTTCACCTCATGCAGTTTTGAACTTGTTCTGTTACTACTGGTGCAGTCGTAGGCTGGATGATTTAATATATGAGTCTATAAGAAGCAAGTAGCTGTGTGCGCGTCATCAACAGTTTTCTTTTCTCACTCCACCAGGCTGCCAATCCTTTCTTCAAGCTGCTGACGATGTTGATGGAGTTTGCAGGCGGACCCCCGGGGATGCCCTCCTTCGCCTCCTACATCCTCCAGAGGATCTGGGAGGTAAAATACTCGTGTCATCAAAGCAGAAATCCAATTTATGGATCATATTCACAACATTTTTTTTAGATTTTTTTTCTATGTTTTTTAATGTGGCACCATATTTAAAATGAAAGTGTTATCTCCACTTTGATTTATTTTTAGGGTGATTTCCAGAAAAAGGCTACAAAAAAGTAGCAAATAAATTGACAAAGACACAGATAAATGTTCAGATGAGACATTACTTTTCCGCTTACTTTTAACTCTTAGATGATCATGAAAGATCTCGTGAATGTGATATTTAAACATCTGGTAGATTATTCCAGAGTGCATAAAAAAGTCTAGACTTCAGCTCACGCAGACGAGCCTCAGTGTCTTTGTTTTGTTCTGTCTTTATATATGTTTGTGTTCTTCCTGACAGGTGATCGAGTACAACCCGTCTCAGTGTCTGGATTGGCTGGCTGTCCAGACTCCCAGGAACAAACTGGCCCACAGCTGGGTCCTCCAAAACATGGAGAACTGGGTGGAGCGCTTTCTGCTGGCCCACAACTACCCCAGAGTCCGCACATGTGAGAGCCTCCATATTCTGCAAAAACATTTAAAGGACATTTAACAAAAAAATTAGAAAAAAACAACAACCACATCTTAGATAAGACAAGATAAATTGATATTTACATCCCAAAGTTTAGATTAACTGTCAGCTGCAGTTTCTTCCTTATCCTAACAGCAGCCTTCTCTCCTCCCTCCAGCGGCGGCGTACCTCCTCGTCTCCCTCATCCCCAGCAACTCCTTCCGCCAGATGTTTCGCTCCACGCGCTCCCTCCACCTGCCGACCCGGGAGCTGCCGCTTTCGCCCGACACCACTGTGGTACTCCACCAGGTCTACAACCTGCTGCTGGGGCTGCTGGGACGCGCCAAGCTGTACGTGGACGCCAGCGTTCACGGCACCACCAAGCTGGTTCAGTACTTCAGCTTCATGACCTACTGCCTCATCTCCAAGACTGAGAAACTCATGTTCTCTGGATACTTCATGGACCTGTGGAACCTCTTCCAGGTACATTTATTCACTTAGCTTTGCATCGTTTTTCATATCAGGACGATGCTTCTTAAGTGTGTTATTTTCTTTTTCTTTGATTATTTTCCTCAACATATTGTCTTTGCTGCTGAATCTTCCCACCCAGCATCAATTAAACTCAATTCCTTAAGCTGAAATATTTCCTCTGCAGCTGGGTAGGGTTAGGGTTAGTGTTTGGGGATACTGCGTCACCATCTGTAGCAAAACCTTAGTGGTTTCACCACTAATGTATTTGTTTGTTGAGACGAGACTGGTCAAAAGGAGAGGTGTGTGTGTCAGTGTGTGTCAACTTGTCAACTTCCAAAATTCCAAAATATCCGTATCGGCAGTTTTGAGTACAACCATATTGTAAAAATACTGCAGCTGCAGTGCCTTTAGAAGAAGTACATAAACATTTAATAAGATGTGTGTAACACATTATAACAAGCAGATATCAAACCACACTTTTAAGAGTTTATTAATGTATTTCTGAACAACTGTAACTCAGCCTAACCCATAAGTAGATGCTGACATGTAAAGAGATGAATGACAATATAGTAAAACACAGTTGTAACAATATGAAATATGTTGGTTGCAGCTCTACATGAACATGTGCTCCAGTCACGGAGCTTTAGTCACGTTGTTTTCTGTCTTCAGCCCAAACTGTCCGAGCCAGCCATCGCCACCAACCACAACAAGCAGGCGCTGCTCTCCTTCTGGTACAACATGTGCGTGGACTGTCCGGAGAACGTCCGGCTGGTGGTGCAGAACCCCGTGGTGACCAAGAACATCGCTTTCAACTACATCCTGGCCGACCACGACGACCAGGAGGTGGTGCTGTTCAACCGCGGCATGCTGCCCGCCTATTACGGCATCCTGCGCATGTGCTGCGAGCAGTCTCCCGCCTTCACCCGCCAGCTCGCCTCGCACCAGAACATCCAGTGGGCCTTCAAGAACCTGACGCCACACGCCAGCCAGTACCCCGGGGTGGGTGGAGAGTCTGTGCTCAGATCAGCTTCAGCAGAAATGTCTCTTTATGTCAAAGCTGGAAGAATGGAAGCGATGATGCTTCCTGTTTTGATTGGTTCTTTCTGTTAGTTTTACTCTGCTGTATTTCCTGCGCAGCGGTCCAGATTTTTAATTGTTGGTGATGCATGTTAGATTGCTTTGTGTGTGTGTTTGTGCTGCCCCCTGCAGGCGGTGGAGGAGCTGTTCAACCTGATGCAGCTGTTTGTGGCGCAGCGAGCAGACATGAGAGAAGAAGAACTGGAGGACATCAAACAGTTCAAGAAAACCACCATCAGCTGCTACCTGCGCTGCCTGGACGGTCGCTCCTGCTGGACCACGCTCATCAGGTCCGCATATGCACACACACACACACACACACACACACACACACACACACACACACACACACACAATAAAGCTTCTAAATTTCAGCTTTAGAGGCTGAGTTTTGTCGCAGTGTTTGTCCTCAGGTGCTGATACTATCTAACACCTGGTTGTGTTGTTCCTCTCAGTGCCTTCAGGGTTCTGCTGGAGAACGACGAGGACCGACTGCTGGTGGTCTTCAACAGAGGACTCATCCTCATGACTGAAGTACGATCGGGATCTCCTCTTTACATCAGTTTTACTTTGAAACATCAGTGTAATTAGAAACTGGTTGCTCTCAGTCTCAACTCAGCATAAATTTGTACAGTTGTTCTAACTAATTGGCGGTCTCTGTCCGTCTGTCCTCTGCAGTCCTTCAACACTCTGCACATGATGTACCACGAGGCGACGGCGTGTCACGTCACTGGAGACCTGGTGGAGCTGCTCTCCATCTTCCTGTCTGTCCTCAAAGCCACTCGGCCGTACCTGCAGCGCAAAGGTCAGGCCGCCAGAAGAGGAAGAAATGTGACAAGTTACACTGAGACAACAGAAGATCAACATGTGAGGAGAGGCGTGTCTGTTCTGAGCAGATGTTTCTGTGTGTTCTCATCCAGATGTGAAGCAGGCTCTGATCCAGTGGCAGGAGAGGATCGACTTCGCCCACAAGCTGCTCACACTCCTGAACTCCTACAGCCCGCCTGAGCTCCGCAATGCCTGCCTGGGTAACACACACACACACACACACACACGTTTAATGTTTATTTTTTTAAATCAACTCAAGTATTTACAGATTTTTTTTACTTTCTGACTGATTGGAAGCAAGTACAGAATGACACCAACAATCAGTGTCATCAGGTCTCTTTATAGATAAGTGTGATGTTAACAGAGATGACTCTCCTGTTGTGTGTTTTTCTGTCTCTTCTCCTCTGACTCAGAGAAAACAGCTGATTTTTTTCAGACTGTGATGAAGGCAGATGGTCTGTAATGTTCTGTGTTCTTTGTTCTGGTTCCTGCAGATGTGCTGAAGGAACTCGTTCTGCTGAGTCCTCATGACTTCCTGCACACTCTGGTCCCCTTCCTGCAGCACAACCACTGCACCTACCACCACAGCAACATCCCCAGTGAGTCCCTGCCTCCTTTTAGTCAAAAATAAAGCTTATTCCTCATCTTATTGTAGAATGCACTTTCAAACAACTTGACAAAGCACATGGAGGATGCTTTGTCACGGATACTGGGGATGCAGCCATGCACTGAAAATACAGGGAAGTGTAACTAATATAGATTCTGCTGCGATGACATACAGTCATGAATAATGGCATGAACTGTTCCAAAAAGTTACACCCCATGATACCCCCGTTTCTTTCTGACCTAATTTCAGCTAATTAGTGTGAGCTAAGTCTGCCACCTCCAGGAGATTATTGTCCATTTTCATTAACAACACTTGATTACAGGTTAAGTTAATATGTATAAGAGTTCAAGTGCAGCATACAGAAGATAAAAACCTTAAGGAACAGTGTTTTAAATTAACATCTTCATTGAAAGACTAATTGTAACAATGCACAGTATAAATGATATGCAGTTTGATCTGATGTGTGTAAGATCTTTAATATTCATCATAGATCAGGGCTGTTGATAATTTCAGATAATTGCTTTTAAAGTTCTGAAAAATCTTGTGTTTAATTTAAAGACTTAAAGCTCACAGATCATTTATTAAGATTTATTTTATTAATCAATGTCTAGTATTAAGGGCAGTTTCAGTGATTGTGTTTCTGTCCACAGTGTCGTTCGGTCCCTACCTGCCCTGCAGAGAGAACATCAAGATGATGGGAGCCAAGAACAACATCCGACCCCCGAGACCGGAGCTCAACATGTGCCTGCTGCCCTCTATGGTGGAGAGCAGCAAGGTACGTTCACCTGTAACACCTCTGTCACGTGACCATACGCTGTTTTTTAACTTGTGATTAAATCGAGAAGCCCCGTTAAAGTGAACTATTTTTAGGATTTTTTGGGAAAATGTGCCAAAAATGTGACATTTCCAGTTTGTTCAGTGAGAGGATTTTCTGCTTTTTCTCTGTCTTCTATCATCATAAACTAAGTATTTTTTGTTTGGATGAAATGAAGCTTTTGAGTGTCACTTTGGACATTTTCCACTCTTTTCTGACATTTTATTAATCAGATAATAATCAAGAAAATAATCGGCCAATAATTGTTCAATGCAGGCTTCCCTCCTCTAACTAAAAACTGTTTTAAAACAATCGTCGCTTTGCTCTATAAAACCTGCAGGAGCTCAATGTGTGTGTGTGTGTGTGTGTGTGTGTGTGTGTGTGTGTGTGTGTGTGCGTGGGTGCGTGTGTGTGTGCGTGCGTGCGTGCGTGCGTGTGTGCATGCGTGCGTGTGTGTGTGCGTGCGTGTGTGTGTGCGTGCGTGTGTGTTTGTGTCTCAGGGTAAAGACGAGGTGTACGACCGGATGCTGCTGGATTACTTCCTGTCCTACCACCAGTTCATCCACCTGCTGTGTCGCGTCGCCATCAACTGCGAGAAATTCACCGACACACTCGTCAAACTCAGTACGTGTGTGTGTGTGTGTGTGTGTGTGTGTGTGTGTGTGTTTGTGTGTGTGTGTGTGTGTGTGTGTCTGTATTCACAATATACCATTGATAAAAACATGTCTGCATATATGCACATGGAATGACACATCAACAAACTCTCTCTCAGGTGTGTTGATAGCGTATGAAGGACTTCCTCTTCACCTCGCTCTCTTCCCCAAACTGTGGACGGAGCTCTGTCAGTCGCAGGTTTGTCACATTTTAAACTTTGGATGCTTCAACACAAGACAAACGATTAAAGCTGCAGGAAGATTTACATGTGAAGTATCTGGCCCTGTTTTTACCCTCACTCGCTCACTCAGCTCCCGTTTGCAAAGACAGTATCAGTGAATTGATCGAGTTGTTTTTGCTGCCGCTGCTCTTTCAGTCTGTTCTTGCTAAAACCTGTGTGAAGCTGCTGTGTGAGGATCCGGCCTTCAGCGAGTACATCAAGTGCATCCTGATGGATGAGAGGACGTTTCTCAACAACAACGTGGCTTATTCCTTCCTCACCTGCTTCCTGCACAAGGTACAAAAAACTGCACCGGAACTTTCTTACGGCATCTTTTTTCTCCATCTTATACTTTGTGGGGGCAGCTCTCCCACAAAGTATAAGATGGCCGTCGCTGGTGCTCTCCCAGCGACGGCTGGAATCCTCCAGACGACAGCTCACCGTCAAAGAATAGCGGGCGCAACTGGTGGATGTCTTATATTGTGTGGTGAATTTACAAAATCTGTTTTCCTCTTTGCTTCATCATTTCTTTTGGGGAAAACTGTCTTTTCAGGAATGAAAACACACCAAGCCTTTGCCAAATCGTCTAAAAATTGTCCACATTAAAGACTTCATGGGTAGATTTGTTAAAGGAAGGGAGCAGTCGTCCAGTTTGTATCTGTTGAAACAATTATCTAGATGATGGCACCATAGCAAATGTGTGTGTGTGTCTGTGTGGAGGTCCAGGTGCTGTCCGGTCCCAGCTGCTCCAACCTGATTGGTGTTCTGGTGACGAACCTGCTGAATGAACAGAGCAGCCTGCAGCCTGAACTAGCAGCTCACCGCCTGGAGCTCAGCAAGACCAGTGGCCTGCTCAATGCTGTACGAAAACACACACACACACACACACAAACACACACACACACACACACACAATCAGTTTCTGAAAACTCTCCTTTTCCAGTCGTTCTCATTGCTGTCCGTGTCTCCTTCTCTCTGTCAGGACCTGAGGGCGCTGGTGTTGCTGCTGTCCGTCCAGCCTCCTCAGGCCGTCGACCCCGCCCTCTGCCCCGCCCTGCAGGAGCTGCTGGGTCGCTGTCGTGTTTGTGTCCAGCAGCGCAGCGCTCTGGAGCTCGAGGCCAAGGACCACAAGGCCAAAGGTACAACACACACAAAAGACACTCACACTCACTCAGACACACTCTTTAGTCGTCACATCCAGATTTGGAGATCGTGACGCCGAAGTCGAGCAAGGTGATGATAATGTGTGTGCGTTTATCTGTGTGTGTCAGCTGAGGATGAAGGAGCGACCCCGGTGAAGCGGCGGAGGGTAAGCAGTGATGACGACAGAGCCGGTGATGCAGTGGCGCCGCTCTGCGTGGCCTCCACCTCCTCTTCCTCCTCCTCGTCCTCCTCGGCCCTCCCGCCCTGCAGTGAGACGAAGCCCGACCAACAGGAGGCGTTGACGCCCACCAGCACCTCGGACACGGAGACACGGGACTCCTCCTCGCTGATCGACCCGGGAACTGAGCAGGACCCGCCCTCTCCTGACCCCGCCCCCACCTCCTCTGGGAATCTGGACTCCTCCCCTAAAGAGGAGAAGATGGAGGCCTCTTCATCATCCTCCTCCTCATTCTCCTCCTCCTCCTCTCTGCTGCAGGAAGCAGGGGAGGGGTTTGTGCAGGGGGAGGAGCCTGAGCCACCACGACACATGGCAGCAGGTGAGGAGGAGGCGGAGCAGCGGGAGGGGAGGAGGGGTGAGGGGATGTCTGTCACATCAGAGGAAGTGAAGGAAGAGAAAGAGGCGGGCTCTAAGACCAGCAGTGGCTCGGCCCCGCCTCTCTCAGAAGACGCTGCCTTCCCATCAGCCCTTGGGTTGGTGGGGGAGGGGCCTGAGGGCTGCAGCAGCCACGCCCCCTCCTCACAGGTGTTCCCGAGCACTGGCCCCCCACCTGACATGCTGGACATGCTGTACAGGACGGTGGAAGCCACCATCGCCATAGTTACCAAACTGTCCGTTAAAGGCCCGCCTTCTTCATGACATCATCAACTCACCGCCGCCATGAGATCTTTAACCTTTTTTTTCTCTCTCCCTTCTGTTCAGAGGAAAAGACGTTTTCCTGTTTGTTTGTTTTCATCCTCTGCTGTTTGTGCTGCTGTTCGTTGCCTTCTGCTGATGTTCAGTCGGTGGGTTTCTCCAGCTTCAGTGGCTCCGCCGTGTCGTTTCGCTCCGTCAACACCGACTCCACGCACAGCTGACCCCTCGTTTGACTAATAAAGAAGAGAAACAGAAGAAGTTGTACAAGCTACAGCACATTTTTTTCAAAGGGCAAAAAAAGTTTTTCTTTTGTTGTGTGTTTTATACTGATTTGAATTTGTTTTGGAAAGTGATTTTATTTGCTGTAACGGGGAAAGGTTTACAGAACTTTTGTCTCCTCTGTATGTAATTTAATTTTATTGCATTTTTACTGTGTATAAAAATGGTCGTCCTCTGTGCCAGTTTTGTACTTTATGAACGAGGCAAAAGAAAGTTGCCTTGACTTTTTCTGTGGTTTAATTATCCAGAAACTAAGTTTACCTGTAAATTAAGAGAACCACAAGAAACTTGATTCTGTAAAGAATCCTCTCTAGTCATTGCCTGAAGGTGTATATGAAAACTATATAAATATATATATAAATATCTTTATATATATATGAATATATTAAAAGCGGTGCTTTATTTGACTGTGGTTGAAATAAAGCCCCCATGTTGGACCAGCTGGAGCTTTTATTTTCTTTAGTTAAGCACATTCCATAATCTATTGTTTATTTTTGCTTCTTCTGCTGTGTTCTGATTTTCTTCTGATTTTATTTTAATAGAGAATAAATTAATAAAACAGTTTTAATATGAAGAATTATGAACTGAAGCCCATGTGAAGCTGTGAGGTTTTTTTTCTTTCATTCCAAAGAAATAGTTGTCAATGTTTTCAGCCTGTGAGCTGCAGATGTTCACATTAGCATCAGTTCACATCTGCAGCAGAGGTACAGGAAGCTAAATGGATCACAAGTCTTCAAACAGTAAGTGTGATGAATAATAAACTTTGTTACAAAGTGCTTTAGAAAAGAAACAATAAAACTAGATCAGGCAGATAAAATGAGAGAAAGGCCAAAAACATGAACACAGAGGAAGTAGAGATGACAACATGAAGCAAAATGAAATAAATAGGAATAAAGCAGAGAGCGAGAGAGAGAGCTGATCACCCTGAATCACAAACTGAGACCTGGAGTGACCAGCAGGGCTCCATCCAGGGAACCAAACCCCTTTTCTTCTGGAGCGACAGCAGGTACTCCTGTCCCCGCCTCCACTGCATGCAACTGTATCGCTTCCCCAGTCAATTCCATCAAGTTTTATCATCCTTTAAAAATAAACTTAACACCGAATGTCCTGTCCAGTTTATCAGCAAGCATCTGCACCGTGCATTTAAGTACCCACTTTAACCAGTGCATTGGGTTTATGTCCCACACCTCTGCGTGCCAGAGTTGCTGTGGTCCGAGTTAAAACGCATTTGTAAACTTCTCGGACATGATTTTAGACCTGGCAAAACATCCGCACAAATCTCTGCACGTAAATCACGCGGAAGCGCAAAAACTGTGAGCAGGTTTGATATGCAACATCTCAGTTTGTGCGACCACGGCGTGGTCATCAAAACTGCTTGTCATCTGTTTTAAAGATATTTAAAACCGGTAAAAGGGATTTGATTGGTCACAATCTAGCAGGTGAAATAAGTCATCAGGATTATTTCTTTATTTTATATACAACTCATCTGTAAGTCATGTTGAATTGTCGAGTTTCCAATTAATGACCTACAAGGACTTTAAACACATAAACATCAGAAACAACCGTATTGTCTATCAGGCCTGATTAGACTATAAACTGCAAACACTTTGATTATTTGGTTACAAGAAGCACCGAGTTTCACAGAGACAGACCTTTGTTATCACCACGGACCTAAACTTATGTGTGTCTGTTTGATCCAGATGCTGAAGGAGGGCCAAAAAGTGACCGAATGTCCCACAGACATAATATACGTAGACGCCTCATTACGTGCTGGAGCGTAATCCAGCGTCGCCGCCATATTGGGTGGGTCTCTGCTAGCACCAGAGCCAACCGAAGTCAACGTAAAGAGAGCAACAATGCCCCTATTTTGTTTATTTATTTTATTTTATTCAGCTTCCCAGCCCCAGTTGCAAGCTTAACAGGGTAGTGTAAGACGCTGGAATGACCTGGAATTTTAAAGCTTACTTTTCCAGGCCTTAAAAAAAAAAAAGAAAGAAGGAAAAAATGTACTGACCAGGTATATATGGGAGCTTTGTATGTATGTATGTGTTAAAATCAGAGTATATCACAAACATCAGCAGTTTCAGTCCAGGCTATTATGGAATCTTTGTCATCCTAAAGCTGTGAACAGTTGTTTAAATTTAGACACGTCAGGCCAGAAGGTGTGTGTGTGTGTGTGTGTGTGTGTGTGTGTGTGTGTGTGTGTGTGTGTGTTTGAAAGCAGCAGTGGACTGTGGGCCGACACACATGATGAGTTGGCCAAAAAGAAAAAACCTTCCTCGTTTCGACAGTTTGTTTAATACGCATGTCAACAGGTTATGCGAGATGTCTGCTTTTTGTGCGTGTGTTGTGTGCTTAACTTTACATTAAATAAACTCAGCGCACAAAAACAGAAATGAAGAAATTCTTGTGTTGTTGGTGTGTACAGAAGGGTCATGATTTTGTGTGTGTGTGTGTGTGTGTGTGTGTGTGTGTGTGTGTGTGTGTGTGTGTGTGTGTGTGTGCGTGTGTGTGTGTGTGAGTGAGAGAGAGAGAAATCAAATGAACAATCAAACTGTTTCTTTATTACAATCTAAAATTAATTCATTAATACATTTATTCATATGCCATACCATATGTCTGTATTATGCTCTTTAACAAAGACAAAGTATTTCAGCATGGAAGCATTTTAATGTGTGACAGCGTCCTGTATCATAACTACATCTCTGACGTTTGTAACAAACCAAACCGTGTGAAAATCGGGTAAAAATTAGAGGAGTTGTGATGATTATGGTAGCTGGACATTCACTTTCCTCCGTAGAGATAAATGCACTGGGGGCGCATGGGAGACCCATCCAAGATGGCGGCCGCGCTGAACGTCAGCTCCGATAGGAAGCGTCAGTCAATGAGGCGTCTACGTATGGTCCCATTTACCGATGGTTGATGCGGCCGACGGAGGAGCCTCCGCGTCTTCCGTGGGTCGGGTCCTCCGTGGGCCGCGTAGGAAAGGTCCTACGAAAGGATGCAGCCCCTGAATTGGGACACAGACGCACGACCGGGGTCCTGCGTGGATCCCCTCACGACAATTTTGATTATTATTTAGATGATGTGATGATGGCGGGATGATGTGTGTGTGACAAACATGTGCATTGGACATTTGTGAAAATACGGAACAAATCGCGTCCCGTATTAGTTCAATACGGGACGCAACGTTTAATTGTCAATTAAAGGACGATTCCGTGTTTTACGGGACGGGTGGCAACCCTACCTATAATTGAGCTTGAACAGCCAATTATGTGGAGAGATTGCTGCCCCATACAAAATAAAACAAATATAGAACAGAAATATGTCAGCTAAGACGCGACATTAATGATCCGTTAATGTCAGGAAGCACCCAACAAGCCATAGCTTCGATGAGCCATAGACGAACGGAGTTCGATTCACCTGATCTAATAAGCAACTGATGAAGCACTGAAAAAACACCTTAAAAACCTTTTCATGGTCAATTTTTTTAAGCCGAATTACTCAGCAGAGCATACTGATTACTCTCCCAGATCGAAAACACGCGGACCGACGCAGATTTTGGAGAAAAAGCGAGATAACTTTAAATTTGTGGATTTTTGACTGCGGTTCGGCGAGCCCCGCAGCGTCCCGTTAGAGTCCTCACTTCGGGACGGAAGCGACTGCCACACTGTCAAAAACAGTTATATTTCTCCGTAGATTTTACAAATAGATCAAACTATCGCTGAGTTTTAGGCATGTTATTCAAATGTGCACTTTTTGCATAGTGAGTCTTACCTGGCCAGTTTCATGCAAACGATGTCCTCGTGCGCCTGAGGTGAACGGCAGAGTCCCGTGATCTTGCTGGGCAGGTGGAGGTCTGCTATCCTGCACGTTCACATACAACCAGATTGACTGTCCGTGTACATGTGTGAAAGAAGATTCACCGACCGGTATCGAGGAACACTTTTAGGTCAAATTTCAGGTTTCTGCGTGAGCTCAGAGCGGGACACAGTGGAACTACACTGTTAAAAGGGATTTGGGCTTTTAGTCAGAAGGACTATTGCTGTCAAGCTGAGAGAACTCGGCCCATTACAACAAAGTAAGAAGAGTTCAAACAACTTAAATTTGAAAAAAGCGCGGAAACTCATTAAAAACCCATGATAATCCATTCAGTTAACTTCAGAAAATACGTCGTGGGCATTTCAACCAACACGCATGCGCCCGCAATGTTGAACTTTAAATCCGAGCCGACCGCCATCTTTTTACCGCGGAGCCGAGCCGTCCAGTAAGTACATTTAAAATTTTTCTAAAATTATTTAGTTAGTTCATCTGTTGGTAATGTGTATTGGTCGTCTAATGTCTCCCCATCTCAAATGATCCGTCAAGATATTAAACCTGTGATGAATATTTCATGTTCGTTCTTTTTCGGAAATACTTTAGCATGTAGCGCTAGCTAGCTAGCGCCGCCAGAGTGAAACAGCAAGTTAATGTAGGGTTGAGCCACATATTCGACTGTAACAAGTATTCGGCACCGACAGTGTACTCTTATAGGAGTGAAACAGTGCGAGACTTGTCTTTATTATTACGGAAAAATGTGTCAACTGTGGGAATATTATACCTGGATCAACCCGCTAATATACGTGACGTTGCGACTTGTACAAGAGGCTTTGCTCGCACTCAAACAACCTGGCACCGGATTGACAAGGCAGCGAAATAACAGAGCAACATATGTTCCACCAGGAAGAGGACTGGAAAAACACTGACCACCGCCGTAGTGTATGGATATTTTTTATATAGCGTTAGGTGCTGTATAAACACGTAGTAATAGGTGATTGTTTTCAGGTGTGCCGTTACACTCTGTATCCATGGCAACGCGCAGCAGTGGTCGTGAACGGCCCACCGCTTCCCCAATGAAATAAGCGGGTCGATGCGGGTTTTTTAATGGTAGTCGACCCGCTAACGATCGGCATATAGCTCCTTTCCTAATGACCAAAAAAACCCGGGTCTGATCTCCAGCTGGCAGCTGCCCCCATAGACATAATGTACGTAGACGCCTCATTGACTGACGCTTCCTATTGGAACTGACGTTCAGCGCGGCCGCCAGCTTGGATGGCTCTCCCATGCCCTCAGTGCATTTATTTCTACGGAGGAAGGTGTATGTCCAACTACAATAATCATAACTTTTTACCCGATTTTCACACGGTTTGGTTTGTTACAAATGGCAGAGATGTAGTTATGACACAGGATGCTGTCACACATTAAAAACACGTGCTTGATGCTGAAATACTTTGTTAAAGAGCAGAATACAGACATATGGTATGGCATATGAATAAATGTATAAATTAATAAATTTTATATTTTAATAAAGAAACAGTTTGATTGTTCATTTGAATTTATTTCTCTCTCTCACTCACACACACAAAATCATGACCCTTCTGTACACACCAATAACACAAGAATTTCTTTATTTTTGTTTTTGTGCACTGAGTATATTTAATGTAAAGTTAGGCACATGCACGCGTGTGCACACACTACACACACACACACACACACACACACACACACACACACAAACCAGACATCTCACATAACCTGTTGACATGCGTATTAAACTTTGAGTAAGTTTTTTTACTCAGTTGTGTTGGAATAAAACTTCACCAAAACAAACTGTCAAAACGAGAAAGGTTTTTTTCTTTTTAGCCAACACATCATGTGTCGGCACACAGTCCACTGCTGTTTTCAAATACACACACGTACACAAACACACACACCTTCTGGCCTGACATGTCTAAATTTAAACAACTGTTCACAGCTTTAGGATGACAAAGATTCCACAATAGCCTGAACTGAAGCTGCTGATGTTTGTGATATACACTGATTTTACCACATTCACATACATACATACAAAGCTCCCATATATACCTGGTCAGTACATTTTTTTCCTTCTTTAATTTTTTTTTAAGGCCTGGAAAAGTAAGCTTTAAAATTCCAGGTCATTCCAGCATCTTACACTACCCTGTTAAGCCTGCAACTGGGGCTGGGAAGCTAAATAAAATAAAATAAATAGATAAAATAGGGGCATAGTTGCTCTCATGTAATGAGGCGTCTACGTATATTATGTCCATGGCTGCCACCACTGTGCGTTGCCATGGATACAAAATGTAACGGTACACACATCACTCATGAGAAGCTCTTTTTTCTCGCTGTCTTGTCAGTGCTGTGCCATGTGGCTTCTGTTTTTACAATGTAATCACTTACCATTCAGATGAGTGACATGGCCAAGTGTGTCCAGTCGTGTTTATTTCATGTTAGGATACATTAAATTCTGGAAGCTTTAAATTGTGAACTGTGCAATTTTTCAAAGATTTGTGGTGATGCACAGTATTTTGCACATCTAAAAATACACATACACACATTTTGTGCTGATAATGGTTGTATATCTTTCTTTCTTTCTTTCTTTCTTTCTTTCTTTCTTTCTTTCTTTCTTTCTTTCTTTCTTTCTTTTTTCTGTACAGGGTTACTTCACTTCAGTGTAGGCTGTGCTGTTTTGGGCAACTGCCCCTCAATGAGGTGGTCCTGCAAGTGTTTCTCCTCGCCGAACCAACGCACACTAATTGCCCATTATATGTCCACCTTGTTTTCATTTTCTGACTTTTTTCTATTGCTCTGTTTGGAGGAACACTAATCCATGTGATGTTATAGAGAAATTGTCAAGAGAGTGGACATTTCAGTGATGTTTGAATGTTTTCATTTTCAACATTTTGAGCAAGTTTCTCAGATACATTTTTTTGTTTGTTTTTATGAATCTTTGCAATTTGGGGGGGAGAGGAGGATGACAGCCAAGCTGTCCTCCATGACAGACAATGACTCCCACCCACTCCAACACACACTCACTGCACTGAGGAGCTCCATCAGTGATAGGATGCTACATCCAAAGTGTGTGAAGGAGCGGTATCACAGGTCATTCCTTCCTGCAGCTGTCAGACTACACATCAAGAACTGCTGAAAGTAATTTTTTGATAATTTATTTGTAAATTACCTGTGCAATAATCTGGGCAAAAACTGGTGCAATAATCTGTGCATTTATCTGTAAATCATTTGTAAATGATCTGTACAATAATCTGGGCAATAGCTGGCGCAATAATCTGTGCAATTCATCCTGTACCTAACAGTCCGCAAATACAATTTATAATTTGATAATGCTTATTTTTATATAATGCTTATTTTTATTACACTCTTTTGTATACACTTGCTGTTTTTTACCTAATTCTATCTTTTACTGGTGCTGCTGTACATTGGAATTTTCCCTTGCGGGACAAATAAAGGTATACTGAATTGAATTTACTACAGCAACTCTGAACATTCACTCAGAAAGGACTCTGTTGAACTTGTAGAGTTATTGTTTTTCCCCAAAGGATGGGTGCACTTCTTTTTATGTATTATTATTATTATTATTATTATTTATGTGTGGGACAGTGTAATTTCAGTTTGTGAGCAAAAGTGTGTTTGAGGGGATAAGGGCTATTTTTTTAACATGTCCCAAGGAAGGTCTTTTTTGATGTCTTGACATCCATTGACACTTATTTTGAAGCAAAGCTGCTTGAAGTTGGACTTGTTGGGGGTTAAATAAAGGTCCTTATTGAATTGTCTGTTCAGCTATTTTTTCTTGTGTTAATATTTACTTTGTCTAATTCTCATGGAGATTCTTTGTAGATATTATTTTGCTTAAAATTTTGAAATCTAGCAATTTCTGTAAACTCAAGTAACTTGGCAATAAAGCATGAGAAAAAATAATAATGTTGCCCTAACTTGATAAAATAAGTTCAACCGACATCTTTTTTAGTTCTCTTAAGTAATGTTTTCCAGTCCACATTACTTGATACAGAAAGTTGAGACAACAAATCGCAAGTTGTATCAATTATGTATTCCATGTTGAGCCAACTTGATCCACAGTTGTAGGAACTTGATAAAATAAATTCAACCAACATCTCTTGAAGTTATCTCAAATAATATTTTTAAGTTCAACTTACTTGATACAGGAAGTTGAGTCAACAGACTGTATGTTGCATGAACTCATGTTTTGAAGTTTAAAAAACTTGACACTATAAGTTGACTCAAATTAACTCAGTCAAAGCAACAAGATGACTTGACAGAGTTAAGTTTTGTTTGTTTTTTTTTTTTGTTTTTTTTACAGTGCATGCTTCCCGTGAAATTATTTTCTCCGCATTTATCCCATCCTCGGTCTGTCGATCCTCCGCGGCAGACCAGGAGCGGTGGGCTGCCAGCTGCCAGCCGCCAGCCGACGCCTGCGCCCGGGGACCAGTTCTCCTTCGGTGCTTCGGTTCTCCTTCCTTTGGTGATCTTCCTGCATGTTTTTAGTGGGAGTTATTTAAGGAGGAAACCTTAGGTCCATGCAAACTCCACGCAGAAAGGCCCCCTTTATTCCTCAAGCAGCAGGCACCGAAGGCGCGGTGGAGGACACGCCACCAGCGCCCACAGCGAGATTCCGGGGGCCTTCTAGCTGTGAGGCGACAAGTGTGACCACTTGTGCAACCGTGCTACCCTACAAATAAGTGTCTGACATTATTATGGAAAGAATCCATACAGAGATACTTCTTTGTTGATGAGTAAGATCTGTTTAGCTTAAGCAGAAACAGCTGTTGTAGCGCTGTCGCCAAAGCCACCAGACTCCATTCAAAAAAACAGTCATTTTAGCATTTTTTTAAAAACTTCTTCAAATGCATCAAAAACAAAATAAAACTCGACAAAAACCTTCTTGGATCACCTTTTTAATGTTTCGGCAACAATTACTAACTCTGGATTGGTTGAAATAAATTTCAATTCATGGAATGGGGAGAGGGGCGAGAGAGCTGGCTGACGTCAGAGAAGCAGCGGGGGAAACAGCACTTTGAGTCGGAATGTTTAATATTTTGTGTGTTTACCTTTTGTCATGCTTCACTCATGTTTAGAACAATCCTGCAGAAAATGGGATTGACAAAAAATGATTGACAGGTGCTGATGTTTTTTTTTGTTTTTTTTAAATTCTGTTTGATTACGTTCTGTGTTAGATTTAAATTGTTAATTAAAAATATTGTGTTCTAAATTAAAATCTTAAAACATTACATTATCTATTCCATTTCTTATTTACAGTATAAGTAAACTTTTGAACTACTTTTCAGTGACAACACAATTATTTTATTTTTTTCTGTGATATTTACAAATATTGGGCTGCAAGGTGGCGCAGCAGGTAGTGCGCGTGCCTCACAGCAAGAAGGTCGCACACAGGTAAGCACGCAGATTATCACTTCCTGATAAGAACCAAATGAAACTTTGAAACATAAACTGTCTAAATGTGTCCCGGTTTGTTTGTTGCTGCTGATATCAGTCGCTGAAGGGAAGTAAAACAAACAGTAGAAGTGAAAAAAGTAAAAAGAGCCGGATAAGCAAGCAGTATCTACAGGGCCAACAGAAACAGAAACACAACTGAGAGTCCACAGGCGTGCTCGCAGCTCTGTGAGGTGGTATTTTAGGCTTTGAGCTAAATGCTAACATTAGCATGATAACATGCTTACTATGACAATGTTAACATCCTGATGTTCAGCATGTGTAATGTTTACCATGTTCTCCATCTTAGTTTAACATACTAGCATTGCTAACATTTGCTTAATGGCTAATTCACATCATATGGCCTGGGTGGTAAAGACGAAAGAATGCCATGCCGCTAGCTTCTGAACTGTGAGCGGAACAATTAGATTTGACTGATTGGAAATCGATGATATTTTACCATACATGCATACATCCTAAAAATAGGGTATAGACATTTTTAATCACCTTGTCTCTAGTGTGTTCCTAGCCAACACCCTCTGATGTTCACAGACTGCGAACAGAAAACAAAGGGCTGTAAAATGGCTCCGCGAAATCCTGTGCATCCACACAGCCTGTGAAAAGCATGCAGCATATGTAAACTCCAAACACTCAGGAAATGATAACTTCTTTTTTTTTTAACTTATTTATTTCGATCACGTAAACAATGTACAAAAAAAAAAAATAATAAAATAAATAAAGCACACATGTATACATACATACATACATACATATACATACACAGTACCTATATAAATAATAATAATCATAAGGAAATAAGTGCACAGTAAAAAATGTGTACACAAAACAGTAACATCTCGTAAGCAACATAGTTTACATGAGCGAAAAGGAGTAGGAAGAAGTATAAACTTATCTAATCCTACCCCTATAATCTTAACTATTAATATGTTCTAATTAATTTCATAGCATAAAAACAAAAGGAATATTTATTTCATTCCTTCATTACACTATGTATCATTTCCTGCCACATTTTAATTCAAATAGCAAGCAAACACCTTGTATAAATTATTCAATGTACCTCTGGAGAATCATTTCTTTATGTCTCTTTTTAAACAGAATTATACTCGAAATGTTTTTGATTTCAGTGCTCAAATTATTCCACAGTTTTCCTCCACAAATGATGATACAGAAACTTTTCTTTGTTGTGCGAGCTCTGCCAACCTTTAGATTTGATTTCTCTCTTAAATCATAACCTTGCTCTCTTTCATGAAACATTCTCTGAATATTTCTTGGTAGCAGATTTATTTTATATAAAACTTGGGCTGTTTTATGCTCCACCAAATCAAACAGTTTTAGAGTTTTAGACTTCCAGAATAAGTCATTGGTGTGTGCCCCATAATCAACCCTGTGAATAATTCTCATTGCTCTTTTTTGTAGTATGAAAAGTGGCTGAAGTGCAGTTTTGTATGTATTTCTCCATGTCTCTATACAGTACTCTAAATAAGGAAGAATCAGTGAATTGTACAGCATATAGAGTGATTTATGACCTAGGACATGCTTTGCTTTAACCAGAACTGAAATGCTGCCAGACAGTTTAGATTTAATATGTTTGATGTGAGGTTTCCAGCAAATTTTGTCATCTATTATCACTCCCAGGAATTTATTTTGATGTACTCTTTCAATGTTTACACCATCTATTTGTACCTGTATTTGATCATGTATTTTACAATTTCCAAATAACATGATTTTTGTTTTGTTCAGATTTAGTGAAAGTTTATTCTTGTCAAACCATTTTTTGATTTTCCTTAACTCTGAAGTGATGACATCCAAAAGTTGCTGCAAACTCTCACCAGAACAAAAAATATTTGTGTCATCTGCAAATAAAATACATTTAGCTAAACTAGACACATTACACATGTCATTAATATATAGGACAAAGAGTTTTGGTCCCAACACTGACAACTGGGGGACACCACATGCAATATCCAGACATTCTGACGAGCAGTCTCCCATCTTTACATATTCCTGCCTGTTTCTCAAATAACTTCTCACCCAATTCAAGGGAACCCCCCTAATCCCATATTGCTCCAATTTATTAATCAATCTATCGTGGTCAATTGTGTCAAATGCCTTTTTTAGGTCAACGAATACTCCTGCTGCATATTGTTTTTTATCTATGGAATCTGTGATAGTTTCTATGAGTTCTGTTAAAGCAAGCGATGTTGAATGGTTTGATCTGAATCCATATTGACTGTTGCTGAGTGAGTTGTGTTTTTCTATAAAACTGTCCAATCTGTTGTAAAAAAGTTTTTCTAGTATTTTTGAGAATTGAGGAAGAAGAGAAACTGGCCTGTAATCTGTAAAGTGGTGACGATCCCTGGTTTTGTACAGCGGTGTTACTTTTGCTAGTTTCATTTTATGAGGAAATTGCCCAGTTTGGAATGATAAATTGAAGATATGAGTGAGTGGTTTAGAAATCCCAGCAATAACCCTTTTTACTGTTTTCATATCTATATCATGACAGTCAGATGACAACTTGTTTTTACATTTATTAACAATTTCTATAATTTCTTTTTCTTCTACTGCTCTGAGGAACATAGAAGAAGAATTCCTTTCTATGACCTCCTCATTGATGCTTCCAGTCATTTGTGGATTGGGGATTTTTTCCACCAATTTTGGTCCAACACTTACAAAGAAGTGATTGAACTTATTAACCACCTCCTCCATATTATCAATATTTAAATCATTATCAATAAAATATTCAGGGTAATTAGTCTGTCTAGAGCCATTTCTTATTATACTGTTCAAAATATTCCAAATACCTTGAATATTGTTTTTGTTATTTTCTAATATTTCATTATAATATTCCTTTTTACGTATTCTCATTATGTTAGTTAACTTATTTTTATATTTTTTATATTTGTTTTCAGCTTCTGTTGTTCGATGTTTTAAAAATTCTCGATATAATATGTTTTTCTTTTTACAAGCGTTTTGAATTCCCTTTGTGATCCACTGATTATCTTTATGATTTTGTTTTTTTCTGTATTGTTTAATTGGACAATTTTTATCATAAAGTACACAAAACATTTTCAAGAATTTGTCGTATGCTTTGTTGCTGTCTTTTTCTTTATATATTCGTTCCCAGTCTTGTGCTAGCAAATCATTACTTAATTTAACCATAGACTCTTCTGTCTTAACCCTTCTATATTGTAGTTTGTTATCCTGTTGGTTGTTTATGTGGCTATTGCTGTAAGTTGTAAAAACAGGCAAGTGGTCACTGATATCACAAACTAACAGTCTACTCACTGTGTCATTGTCTATTTGATTAGTGAAGATATTATCAATAAGTGAGACACTATGAGAGGTAATGCGACTGGGTCTGGTGATTTTGGATATAGGCTTAAGCTGTATAGAGTATTGATAAATTCTTCTGTCATTTTGTGTTTATTTTGGTTTATTAAGTCGATGTTAAAGTCACCACAGATAAACATGACTTTCTGACTTACTCTTGAGAAATTTTCCTCCATCCAGTCCCTGAACAAGTCTATATTTGAACCTGGTGTTCTGTATATACAGCTCACAATGATATTTTTCTTTCTCTCCAGTACAATTTCTATAGTAACACATTGAAGAAGATTATCCACTACTACTGACAGCTTTTCATCGACCTTGAAATTAAATTTCCTGTCCACAAACAAAGCAACACCACCACCATTCTTGTTTTTTCTGTTTACATAGACCAATTCATATCCATCCAGTTCAAAGTCAATAACCTGTTCACGGTTCATCCAGGTTTCTGATACAGCAATAATGCTGAAAGGCTGTTTGATCTGGCTTAAGATGTATTTTATGTTTTCAAAACTGGCATACAGGCTCCTACTGTTCAAATGGATTATTGATATTTTGTTTCCCGATTTTATAATGTTGTTGAATTGTTCTTCAGTGTAATAGTAGCAGTTGTTCTTGATGTTATGGAAAAAGTTGTTTTCTGGATCAATGTCATTTTCTATGTCCTGTGGATGATGCTCAGTATATTGAAACAGGTTTGGCTCTAGATCCTCACATTCAGTAATCCTTTGTGTTACATTATTATTTCCAGAATGGGTTTGGGTTGTGTTTGTTGTCATTAAAAGTGTGTGAGATTACCCATACCTGCTAGGCTTGCAGCTCTTGGCTATTTAGGAGTACTGCTGCGAGGATGAACAATCAGCTTGTCGTGCCGTAGATAGGCAATGTCCCCCTCTCTCTCACAGCTCTCAGATCTGGCATCAGTTCTTTCCTCTTCCTCCCCACAGCATCTGTGTAGTCCTCATTTAATATAATGATAAGCAACTGTATCCTGAGGAAATCGCCTCTCCCTTAAAGCTTTACCGTAATGAGGCATCAAAGCTTGGTCTGCAGCCAAAAAATGAGATGTACCTGTGAGATTAAGGAGATTTTTAAGTGCTAATAAAGCCCCTGTAAAGACGCATAACCTCAAAATACTGAAGTACTTAAGAATTTCATATCTATCAAATGACATCACCACCCAATTCTTCTATTTTGTAACTTCTTCAGCTTTAATTCCTTTGAATTCAGGCGAATAACAGGAAAACCTGACTAAAAGTATAGAAAATATTTGAGAACAGTGCACAGCCACCCATAAATCTACAGTTACCATTCCTCTTTTCATATCTCCACGCCTCATCCAACTTCCCCACACAGGTAAGCGCTCTGCTGGAACATACTGTATTGATGTGTGTGGTACTCGAGTCAATAACAACACAAACTGGTGTGACTAGAAATGAGGAGGCTGGCAACCAGGTGGTGACAACCAGGTGGTGGTTTGGTTTTGATGAATTAATAAATTCATTAATGATACGTAAGATTTCAGCCTTGAAACAACCTGGCATCCTAAAAAGAGCTATCTAACAATAAAAATAAATAACAGAAATAATTTAATGAGGCTAAGACTCGAAAAGGCCGTAAAACATTGGTAGCTGCATTGTTGTTGATAACTGAAGTATATGACACATTATACAGTTTATATTCTAACATGAGTGTACAGCCCTTCTAACACATTTTTGAGGCTGTACTTGGGCACAGTAGCACTAGCTAAATGCTAAAGTGTGCATGCTAACATGTTCACAGTGGCAACGCTAATGTGCTAATGTTTAGCAAGTGTGATGTTAATAGTATGCATAATGGTCAACATGTTAGTGTGCCAACACTTGCTACTTAGCAGTTAACATAAGTCAAAGCTGATGGGGATATTTTTCTGAGATATATGGACATGCACCATATATCAAGTTTTTGACCAGATGATGGCACTAAATAAAAAGGGCTAATAAAAGTTATTACAAATCATCTTATGGCGCCAGACAAAAAACTAGGGGATCATCAAAATCAGCCGTAGGGCTGTCAATTAATATCCTAAATTCTAATTTATATTCAAATTGTTGAAAAATCCATACATTCGAATATGTAAATGAATAGTGGATTGTTGGGGAAAAAAGCAGCATTGTTTTGGTGCCTGCTGAAACAACTTCATGATGGACAGGAGCCACAAAATCAGAGTTTCCACAGTGCTGTAAGTTACTACTATTTATTTATTTATTTTTAACCAAGTCCGACATGTTTATGTCTACGTAGTAGTGTCAGTCTAAGTGTAAAAATATTAAACATTCCGACTCAATGTGCTGTTTCCCCCGCTGCTTCTCTGACGTCAGCCAGCGCTCTCGCTCCTCTCCCCATTCCATGAATTGAAAGTTTATTTCAACCAATCCAGAGTTAGTAATTGTTGCCGAAACATTAAAAAGGCGATCCAAGAAGGTTTTTGTCGAGTTTTATTTTGTTTTTGATGCATTTGAAGAAGTTTTTTTAAAAATGCTAAAATGACTGTTTTTTTGAATGGAGTCTGGTGGCTTTGGCGACAGCGCTACAACAGCTGTTTCTGCTTAAGCAAAACAAATCTTACTCATCAACAAAGAAGTATCTCTGTCTGGATTCTTTCCATAATAATGTCAGACACTTATTTGTAGGGTAGCACGGTTGCACAAGTGGTCGCACTTGTCGCCTCACAGCTTGAAGGCCCCCGGAATCTCGCTGTGGGCGCTGGTGGCGTGTCCTCCACCGCGCCTTCGGTGCCTGCTGCTCGAGGAAAAAAGGGGGCCTTTCTGTGTGGAGTTTGCATGTTCTGTGTGGAGTTTGCATGAACCTAAGGTTTCCTCCTTAAATAACTCCCACTAAAAACATGCAAGAAGATCACCAAAGGAAGGAGAACCGAAGCACCGAAGGAGAAGTGGTCCCCGGGCGCCGGCGTCCGCTGGCGGCTGGCAGCTGGCAGCCCACCGATCCTGGTCTGCCGCGGAGGATCGACAGACCGAGGATGGGATAAATGCGGAGAAAATAATTTCACGGGAAGCATGCACTGTAAAAAAAACAAAAAAAAAAAACAAACAAAACTTAACTCTGTCAAGTCATCTTGTTGCTTTGACTGAGTTAATTTGAGTCAACTTATAGTGTCAAGTTTTTTACACTTCAAAACATGAGTTCATGCAACATACAGTCTGTTGACTCAACTTCCTGTATCAAGTAAGTTGAACTTAAAAATATTTGTGGTACACCCAAAAATTAGGTGAACACTTTTGGTTTTATTTAATTTAGTAAGCTAAAAAAAATGTAGCATTCTTGTGTAGGGTTTAATATTATCCCTAATAAGTTAAATGACATTCACGTTATTTTTATTTTCATATATATTGTGAAAAACATACATGGAGTGTGAGCAGTCTCAGGTGGAACCTTTGTCACGAGAGCTGTTGCGCCCTGGGTGGTCTCAGGTGTGACCTTCCGCCCACACCTCAGACAGTCTGGTCAAAGAACTGAGTGCCCTGTACCTTCATTGCTGCTCACTCCTTTATGTATTTTACAGGTCAGTAGCTGGTATAAGTTAACAATTTCAACTCTTTGAAGTCTTATGATACATTTGGAAGTGTTGTAAAGGAGTTGGGATATTCTTTTAAGTGTTTCTATGAACTTTAAAAAACACTACATTGTACCGCTATTGTCTCCGGCGATATGCCGTTTCGCGGACATTTTGGGATATGTTTGCCCTCAGTGTTGTCTTGCAGACCAGCCGACAGTATACTATTTGCATTATATGGGTTCCCGCACACATATATGCCGTGGATGACAGGAAAAGGCAGTATTTGGTTAAGTAGTTTATTGAATAAGAGTGTGACATGTTTCAGAGTTAAAGCTAACGTTATGCTTGGATATTTCCTTAAAGTATTTTACAGTTAGCATGGGTTATATTTCTCTGTGAGTCTATCAGTGTGGTAATTAAGTGCATATATACATATGTCCAAAATCATAGCAGATAAGAGTTTGCTTGTTTGAAGTACAGTGGAATATTACTGTTATTTTGCACTATATTGTTATAGTAGTTCTGTGCACTTATACATAAGTGATGGTGTGTAAATGTGAGAGTAAATGTGTCATGTGAGATGTTTGAGATATTTGATTTATGGATGTTTATGGCACTTACCTGAAACCAGTTATTGCAGAGACTGAAACAGAGACTGATATTCAGAGAAAAAAAAGGAATGTTGCTATGTTTATTATATGTGAATCTTGAATTTGAACACAGACGCAATCTGGACAAAGAACTGAGTGCTCTGTGCCTTCATTGCTGCTCACTCCTTTCTGTATTTTACAGAATTTTACTTTGTTATTGTGGTTCCACATCCTGGGACCCGTAACATATTATTTGAGATAACTTTGAGATGTTGGTTGAATTTATTTTATCAAGTTCCTACAACTGTGAATCAAGTTGGCTCAACATGGAATACATAATTGCTATAACTTGCAATTTGTTGACTCAACTTTCTGTATCAAGTAATGTGGACTGGAAAACATTACTTAAGAGAACTAAAAAAAGATGTTGGTTGAACTTATTTTATCAAGTTAGGGCAACATTATTATTTTTTCTCATGCTTTATTGCCAAGTTACTTGAGTTTACAGAAATTACTAGATTTCAAAATTTTAAGCAAAATAATATCTACAAAGAATCTCCATGAGAATTAGACAAACTAAATATTAACCCAAGAAAAAATAGCTGAACAGACAATTCAATAAGGACCTTTATTTAACCCCCAACAAGTCCAACTTCAAGCAGCTTTGCTTCAAAGTAAGTGTCAATGGATGTCAAGACATCAAAAAAGACCTTCCTTGGGACATGTTAAAAAAATAGCCCTTACACCCTCTAACACACTTTTGCTCACAAACTGAAATTACACTGTCCCACACATAAATAATAATAATAATAATATAATACATAAAAAGAAGAGCACCCATCCTTTGGGGAAAAACAATAACTCTCCAAGTTCAACAGAGTCCTTTCTGAGTGAATGTTCAGAGTTGCTGCAGTAAATTCAATTCAGTATACCTTTATTTGTCCCGCAAGGGGAAATTCCAATGTACAGCAGCACCAGTAAAAGATAGAATTAGGTAAAAAACATCAAGTATATACAAAAGAGTGTGATAAAAATAAGCATTATATAAAAATAAGCATTATCAAATTATAAATTGTATTTGCGGACTGTTAGGTTCAGGATGAATTGCACAGATTATTGCACCAGCTATTGCCCAGATTATTGTACAGATCATTTACAAATGATTTACAGATAAATGCACAGATTATTGCACCAGTTTTTGCCCAGATTATTGCACAGGTAATTTACAGATGATTTACAGATAAATTATCAAAAAATTACTTTCAGCAGTTCTTGTTGTGTAGTCTGCCAGCTGCAGGAAGGAATGACCTGCAATACCGCTCCTTCACACACTTTGGATGTAGCATCCTATCACTGATGGAGCTCCTCAGTGCAGTGAGTGTGTGTTGGAGTGGGTGGGAGTCATTGTCTGTCATGGAAGACAGCTTGGCTGTCATCCTCCTCTCCCCCCCAAATTGCAAAGATTCATAAAAACAAACAAAAAAATGTATCTGAGAAACTTGCTCAAAATGTTGAAAATGAAAACATTCAAACATCACTGAAATGTCCACTCTCTTGACAATTTCTCTATAACATCACATGGATTAGTGTTCCTCCAAACAGAGCAATAGAAATAAGTCAGAAAATGAAAACAAGGTGGACATATAATGGACAATTAGTGTGCGTTGGTTCGGCGAGGAGAAACACTTGCAGGACCACCTCATTGAGGGGCAGTTGCCCCAAACAGCACAGCCTACACTGAAGTGAAGTAAACCTGTACAGAAGAAAGAAAGAAAGAAAGAAAGAAAGAAAGAAAGAAAGAAAGAAAGAAAGAAAGAAAGAAAGAAATACAACCATTATCAGCACAAAACACACTAAGTTCAGTTTCCTTATTGTGTATGTGTATTTTTAGATTTGCAAAATACTGTGCATCGCCACAAATCTCTGAAAAATTGCACAGTTCACAATTTAAAGCTTCCAAATTTTAATGTATCCTAACATGAAATAAACACGACTTTATTATAAAGTGGACACACTATAAAGTGGCCATGTCACTCATCTGAATGGTAAGTGATTACATTGTAAAAACAGAAGCCACATGGCACAGCACTGACAAGACAGCGAGAAAAGAGCTTCTCATGAGTGATGTGTGTACCGTTACATTTTGTATCCATGGCAACGCACAGCGGTGGCAGCCATAGACATAATATATGTAGACGCCTCATTATGTGCTGGAGCATAATCCAGCATCGCAGCCATATTGGGTGGGTCTACGCTAGCACCAGAGCCACACAAAGTCAACGTAAAGAGAGCAACTATGCCCCTATTTTATTTATTTATTTTATTTTATTTAGCTTCCCAGCCCCAGTTGCAAGCTTAACAGGGTAGTGTAAGACACTGGAATGACCTGGAATTTTAAAGCTTACTTTTCCAGGCCAATGAAGTGCGGAGGTTCTCACCCTCTGAAATGCACATCGCCTCTCCTTAATCCTAAAAACACTCATTGTGAAAAACTTTTTCTCTGGTTCTCGGTTGCTGTTGTCTCTTGCTGTCGGACGCGCACCGGAAGTACTGCCCCGCACACTCAAGTTCGAAGGTCAACGGTCGCCATATTGTGCACGGAGCGAATAGGAAGCGTCAGTCAATGAGGCGTCTACGTACATTATGTCTATGGTGGCAGCTGCCAGATGGAGATCAGACCCGGGTTTTGTTGGTCAATAGGAAAGGAGCTATATGCCGATCTCTAGCGGGTCGACTAGCATTAAAAAACCCGCATCGACCCGCTTATTTCATTGTGGAAGCGGCTGACACGTTTTTTTTATTGTATTTAAACTCGGTCGACCCGCTTTCAAACGGCATAGGGCTCTTTTCCCACTGGCCAAAAAACCCACACGCAGCCGATGGGCTGTGTGGCCGTTCACCCCCACTGCACGCGTTGCCATGGATACAGAGTGTAACGGCACACCTGAAAACAATCACCTATAACTACGTGTTTATACAGCATCTAACTCTACATAAAAAATATCCATACACTACGGCAGTGGTCAGTGTTTCTCCACTCCTCTTCCTGGTGGAACATAAGTTGCTCTGTTATTTCGCTGCCTTGTCAATCCTGTGCCAGGTTGTTTGAGTGCGAGCAAAGCCTCTTGTACAAGTCGCAACGTCACGTATATTAGCGGGTTGATCCAGGTATAATATTCCCACAGTTGACACATTTTTCCGTAATAATAAAGACAAGTCTCGCACTGTTTCATTGCTATAAGAGTAAACTGTCGGTGCCGAATACTTGTTACAGTCGAATATGAGGCTCAACCCTACATTAACTTGCTGTTTCACTCTGGCGGCGCTAGCTAGCTAGCGCTACATGCTAAAGTATTTCCGAAAAAGAACGAACATGAAATATTCATCACAGGTTAAATATCTTGACGGATCATTTGAGATGGAGAGACATTAGACGACCAATACACATTACCAACAGATGAACTAACTAAGCTAAAATAATTTTAAACGTACTTACTGGACGGCTCGGCTCCGAGGTAAAAAGATGGCGGTCGGCTCGATTTAAAGTTCAACACTGCGCGTGACGTCACATTGCGGGCGCATGCGTGTTGGTTGAAATGCCCACCATGTATTTTCTGAAGTTAACTGAATGGATTATCATGGGTTTTTAAGGAGTCTCCGCGCTTTTTTCAAGTTGAAGTTGTTTGAACTCTTCTTACTTTGTTGTAATGGGTAGAGTTCTCTCAGCATGACAGCAATAGTCCTTCTGACTAAAAGCCCAAATCCCTTTTAACAGTGTAGTTCCACTGTGTCCCGCTCTGAGCTCACGCAGAAACCTGAAATTTGACTTAAAAGTGTTCCTCGATACCGGTCGATGAATCTTCTTTCACACATGTACATGGACAGTCAATCTGGCTGTATATGAACGTGCAGGATAGCAGACCTCCACCTGCCCAGCAAGATCACGGGACTCTGCCGTTCACCTCAGGCGCACGAGGACATCGTTTGCATGAAACTGGCCAGGTAAGACTCACTATGCAAAAAGTGCACATTTGAATAACATGCCTAAAACTCAGCGATAGTTTGATCTATTTGTAAAATCTACGGAGAAATATAACTGTTTTTGACAGTGTGGCAGTCGCTTTCGTCCCGAAGTGAGGACTCAAACGGGACGCTGCGGGGCTCGCCGAACCCCAGTCAAAAATCCACAAATTTAAAGTTATCTCACTTTTTCTCCAAAATCTGCGTCGGTCCGCGCGTTTTCGATCTGGGAAAGTAATCAGTATGCTCTGCTGAGTAATTCGGCTTAAAAAAATTGACCATGAAAAGGTTTTTAAGGTATTTTTTCAGTGCTTCATCAATTGCTTATTAGATCAGGTGAATCGAACTCAGTTCGTCTATGGCTCATCGAAGCTATGGCTTGTTGGGTGCTTCTTGACATTAACGGATCATTAATGTAGCGTCTTAGCTGACATATTTCTGTTCTATATTTGTTTTATTTTGTATGGGGCAGCAATCTCTCCACATAATTGGCTGTTCAAGCTCAATTATAGGTAGGGTTGCCACCCGTCCCGTAAAATACGGAATCGTCCTTTAATTGACAATTAAATGTTGGGACGCGATTTGTTCCGTATTTTCACAAATGTCCAATACACATGTCTGTCACACACACACACACACACACACACACACACACACACACACACACACACACACACACACACACACACACACACACACACACATATCAACACTAAATCTAACAATAATGAACAAAATAAAACACAGGAAATACTAAGGCCAGCAAAATTGTCGTGAGGGGATCCACGCAGGACCCCGGTCGTGTGTCTGTGCCTCGCTGTCTGTGTGTGTTGCTGTCACGGTTGCCTAGAGACAGACATCACACACCGGCGCTGCTCACAACACCCGCGCCTTTTAAAAATGTCCACTACACCCGATACTCCAGCACGTCCTCAACAGCGAAAACGCTTGCAAAAGTACAGACGTGAGTGGGAAGAGGCACATCCTTGGCTGCACAGCGTCAGTAATCAGATGATTACTATTAGACTATTGTGGTTTGATTGATTGTTTAGGATGTTGATTTTTTTAAAGTCGGATGAACGATCATTTATTTAATATACAGCAGTATCAGCCAATATAAATGGCCATTTAACGAACAAATCACACTAATGGATTAACAGTTAATAGATAAATATTGTTAAGAGAAAACGATACTCCACCACATATACGTAGACGCGAGCGTAATCCAGCATCGCCGCCATATTGGGTGGGTCTCCGCTAGCACCAGAGCCAACCAAAGTCAACGTAAAGAGAGGAACTATGCCCCTATTTTAGTTATTTATTTTATTTTATTTTATTTTATTTTATTTAGCTTCGCAGCCCCAGTTGCAAGCTTAACAGGGTAGTGTAAGACGCTGGAATGACCTGGAAATTTAAAGCTTACTTTTCCAGGCCTTAAAAAAAAAAAAAAAAAAAAAAGGAGCAGGTATATATGGGAGCTTTGTATGTATGTATGTATGTATGTATGTATGTATGTATGTATGTATGTGTGTGTGTGTGTGTGTGTGTGTGTGTTAAAATCAGAGTATATCACAAACATCAGCAGTTTCAGTTCAGGCTATTGTGGAATCTTTGTCATCCTAAAGCTGTGAACAGTTGTTTAAATTTAGACATGTCAGGCCAGAAGGTGTGTGTGTTTGTGTACGTGTGTGTGTTTGAAAGCAGCAGTGGACTGTGGGCCGACACACATGATGAGTTGGCCCCCCCAAAAACCTTCCTCGTTTCGACAGTTTGTTTTGGTGAAGTTTTATTCCAACACAACTGAGTAAAAAAACTTACTCAAAGTTTAATAGGCATGTCAACAGGTTATGTGAGATGTCTGGTTTTTGTGTGCGTGTTGTGTGTGCGCGCACGCGTGCATGTGCCTTTGCCTAACTTTACATTAAAAATACTCAGCGTGCAAAAACAAAAATGAAGAAATTCTTGTGTTATTGGTGTGTACTGAAGGGTCATGATTTTGTGTGTGTGTGTGTGTGTGTGTGTGTGTGTGAGAGTGAGTGAGTGAGTGAGAGAGAGAGAGAGAGAGAGAGAGTAAAATAAATTCAAATGAACAATCAAAATGTTTCTTTATTAAAATATAAAATATAAAATTAATTAATTTATACATTTATTCATATGCCATACCATATGTCTGTATTCTGCTCTTTAACAAAGTATTTCAGCATCAAGCACGTGTTTTTAATGTGTGACAGCGTCCTGTGTCATAACTACATCTCTGCCATTTGTAACAAACCAAACCGTGTGAAAATCGGGTAAAAAGTTATGATTATTGTAGTTGGACATACACCTTCCTTTGTAGAAATAAATGCACTGGGGGAGCCCATCCAAGATGGCGGCCGCGCTGAACGTCTGTTCCAATAGGAAGCGTCAGTCAATGAGGCGTCTACGTACATTATGTCTATGGAATGTCCGGTCTCACAATATGATTTTTTTTTTTTTTTTCGTCTTTTCTTCTTCTTCTTCTTCTTCTTCTTCTTCTTCTTCTTCTTCTTCTTCTTCTTCTTCTTCTTCTTCTTCTTCTTCTTCTTCTTCTTCTTCTTCTTCCCACCTGTACACATAACCCAAACATACCCGCACAGCGACACCCAGCGTGCTCACAGGAAATAACAAGTTCTGCTAATTTCAACAGCATATTTGGCTCCTACACAAAGTTTGTGCTTACAAGCTATTAGAAATACTTAAACTATAAGAAAGTCAGCATCATTTTAACATCTAAAGCAGCTTAAGAACTAAATATACATAATATTAAAATAAATAAAAGGAAATCAAACAATCTCTAAATGATACAACTGTTTGATTTACTTTCTATAATCCATCTTCCACAACATGACTTTGGACACGAAAAGCTCTTATGGCCACTTGAGTTCAAACCCTCTGACTTCAGGACAAACTTATCAATGGACTGACTTTGAGAGCCGGTCGCTCCTTACTGGAAGCAGAATGTACATTTATTTTCATTACAATTCAGTAGAATGCTGTTACAGACTGATCTGAACACAGAAAAGCATGTTTAATGGAGTTTACTGTGGTTTAGTGGAGCAGTTTAATGCAGGGCTGCATTAGCAATATTTGCAAATAAAGTGCATCAATGAGAAGAACAAAAAAAAGCTTCGTCTGAAAAAAATAAAACTGAGTTAAGTGACAAATGAACTTTCGATTTCTGTTCAATTCTAAACATGAAATATCAATTCATTTAGCTTAACCTGAGCTCATTTCACAAACAAATTAGCCAGTAAATTACAATGTAATGTTAGTAATTTCCAATCAAATCAGGCTCTGAAGCACAGCAGGAGCACTTCACTGAAAATAAAACTGAGTTTTCTAGAATGAAGTGCCATTTTTAACGTTTTGTCTCATTCTGTCTCTCAGGCTGAACATGAGCTGAAATGATTAAAACAGTTTTAACTTCACCTATATTACCCAAATTTGATGAGAAGCATTTATTAACCTTTCCCAGAGCTTTCACCAGCATCTCACTGCCTTCTTCTGCTTTCAATCCAATTCACTAACGTGTGTTAATCAGAATCCAGCTCACACTTTCTTTGTTTCCTGCTTCAACATTCACAATTTCCACCTTGTGATCGGCAGCCGATCTATTGGCTGATAATAATCTTTGCACAGTTTTTACATTATTATTATTATTATTATTATTATTATTACTGTGTTGTACTTTTTTGGAATCTAGAATTTATGACAGATGTGTAAAATGTTTTCAAAAAAATACTTAAATACTTTAATAAATAAATCAGCATCATCATGAGAATTTAGAGGGTTTAGAAAATCACTCGTGTCTGAAATCTTAGAAGTGAACAGATTGCTGGAAGAACTAAGTGATTTGGGAAGCACAAAGCTTGTTCCTCCAGACTTAAATAGATTAACCGGATACAATGAGACAGCGTAAAAGTCTGTAATCATTGCAGTGCTCTGCAGACTCCACACAGTCCGACTGAAAGCTGCTGTGTTCAGATCAGAGAGAAGAATGTCAACATTATCTTGATGAACTGTCACTCTGGTTACTGTCCGTCTTTCTTCTCTCCCTCCTCTGTTATTTGACCTGTGGCTTTCTCTGGAGACTCCATCCGTCCCTGTAACACCAATCATTTGTTAATGCAGCAGAGTTCAACTTAAACATTTCACTTTAATGCTTTGAATGAAAACTGAGTGATTTCTAAAATTTTACCTGTTCAGATGTTTCAGAATCGTGGGACTCGTCCCTGAAACATAATCAAAATCAGGCTTCAGGTGAAGAACTGTGAGGACATTTTAACACGCAGGCTGGTTTAGAGGACTTACGTGGAACCTTTGTCATGTCCGTCCACGTCAGATCTCTCTTTGTCGGACGTGTCTTTGTCCTCAAGCTCCTGAGAGGGTCAAACACATGGAGACTTGCTGAAGCTTGAGAGACACTTTCTGACCAGAAATCCTGAGAGGATTCATGTGCTGACACTTTAAAATAGTCTACATGTCTGAGACTCTTTTGTTATGACTTAAGTTAATTAGAAAGCTTCACTCAAATTAAAACTGGAGCACTGCAGTGAAACAGTAACCAGCAGTAAACACAACACTGACATGCTTTAACTTCATCTGAACTCGACAGCAAACAGCTGCCTATGTCTGAAGCTGTTGAGAGTTCAAACCGCTGCACGTTCACAGGCTCCGGTCTCACCTGATGATCAGGACAGCAGGTAACATCGGCACATTCAGCATCATCACGATGGTCAGACTCATGATCACAGCATGGGTGGTTTGAGGCGCGGCAGGACCGTTCCTGATTGGTGCCTACGTGATACTGAAGATCCTTCCCAAACAATCGGCCGAGCGCCTTCTGCACCTCGTCTGATTTACTCTCAAGTCTCCTGAAGGATCAGATACAAGAGTTCAGGCTGGTCAGACCGTCGACCTTTAAACGTGTGTGTGCTTGTTTGATGATAGATTTTTTTTTTTTTTTTTTTTTTTATCTTTGACTTTACTTAAATTTTGCTTTTCAGTTATGCAAAGAAGGACTGTAGATGTCAGACTGCTCATGTATGAATCAGTCTGGCTCAGGCTGCTTTGTCGTAGCTTGTATGTAAAAATCTGCACATTAAAATTTTAACTTACGCTATGACCGTTTCAGAGGGTATGGCCCTCTTCTTATTCACACAGACGAAGCTGAATGAAGCTGAAGTCTTTGGCGCTCTGGAGTCTTCACGATTCGCGCTGGACACCTCAAGGATGCCCACATCCCACTTTAGAACTCGACCTAACGACCTGAGAGCAACAAATAATTAGAACAACATGAAGCAGAAAGAATAAGTCTCAAAATCAGCAGCTAAAACTGGTCTCACTTCTCCAGTGGTTGGACTTTCTTCTCTACAGTGTACGCAGGCCGGTTGATGACTATGACCACCACATTGCTGCTGCTCGCGTCTCCCCGGATCTCCACCTGGGGGCAGAAGAGTGCTTTGTGGTGAGTACAGATGTCTAATCTTTACTGAATCACATTCACAGAGAACATCAAAGCGTCAGGGTGTGCTGAGCAAACAAGTTACTTACATCATTTTTATGGCTTCCTCAGAGAATGATTAAGAGTTATTAATCCAGGGTGAAGTCTGATTTTTTTTTCGTGGGAGCAGTGGAGGTTCTTTTTTTTTTTTTTTTTCATTTTTATTTCAGCACCATGAGAGCTGACACCTTTATTTTGTGAAGGGCATCCAAAGAAAATCAACCTCCTCTCTGCAATAATCTTTTCTAACCTCGTATCAGATTTAATGGTTTTAACGTGTGGCTCAAATTCTTCATGAAAAACTGAAGAAAAGAGTTTTTTTGTTGAATTTACATTAATGTGTGAAATTTTTGAGACTGATGAAAGAGCAACATCAGCAATGAAGTGATCAGTAATAAACCATTTTTTATTCTTGACATCCTGCCTGATTTTAGACTCCACTGGATGTTTTTGCTTCCCTTTCTAAAAATGCCCACTGTGAACTACTTCACCCAGTCCTCCACACTCACCTCCACTGTGGTTTTAGCAGAAAGTCCTTTTGGATCTGTGGCCTTCACCTCCAACTCCACCTCTGTTTCCAGCAGAGGTGGAGACAGATCCACTGCTGACACCACGTACACCAGACCTGTGGACGGCTCCACGTCAAAATAAGGACGGCCGCTAAGTAGAGTGTAGACCAGCTTACTCTGATGACCGACATCAGGGTCTAAAGCCTGTGGGGAGGGACGGTGGTGGTCATAATGTTAATAAAAGATGAAAACTGTGTCAGAAAACAACAGACAAGTGCAAAAGTTCTGTTCACAATGGTCTCTGTTCAGTGGAAACTTAACCACGAATTAATCACAGCTGCACAGTTTCAGATTTCTGAACACCTTTGTTTTACATCTAAAGATATAAGTGTTACCTTGTTTGATGGCAACATACTGTAATAGTGTGTGTACTGCATCTGCTCACTTTGTGATGTGTAAATCTAGATTTTCAAACTTTCCACCTTGTGCAAAAATACTAATTTCAAGTTAATTAATTAAAGCATTTCATGGTCAATTGATTGAGACAGACTCCTTGTATTAGTAGAGCCACAGAACTACTTCCTGCTAAAAACACACTGTGCGTCCTCACAACCTCCTTTACACCCTAATCACACAGGCTGGAGGTGCCAGGCAACCACTAATTATCTGCCATTATCTGTCTGAAAACCTGCAGTAAGCAGCATTTGGCAACATCCTGGAAACAGGACAGCAACCACATACCGCAGAAACACCTCAGTGACATTGATCCATTTTGATTGGGTTTATACATCAAGTCTTACAGTAACATACATTTATTCTGGATGTTTCTGCTCCAGTTGTTGTTCAGTCTCAAACCTTTGACCTGCTGTCTGTCAGGATTTATGCCACGGAAAGTGTAAATGTTGCAGTGATTGTTCAGATAACATTGTCTCTGCTCAGTGACACATTAATCGCACCACTCCTCTGTGCTTAAGTTCAAAATACAGCACTACTGTTTATCACTGTTACAGTAGCAGTGCCATTACACGCCACAGAGGAGCTAAAAGATGCCTCTGTACTTATGTAACACGGCTGTTTTATTACAGTTTTTTGAAATGAGGAAAGTATTTTCCCACAAATGGAAACTGGCAGCAGCTGGGCGTGTTTACCTGGACTTGGACGACGGGGGTTTTATACGGGGCAATGCTGTGCAAGGAAACTTCATACTCATCATTGAGAAACTCTGGAGGCTCATTCACGTCCTCCACCTGAACCATGACCTGAGAGAGAGAAAACATATTGCAGGTCAAAATGCTGCAGAGAATTTCTGTGAATCAGTTCAGACTCCACAGTCAGACTTGAAAATGAACTAGTATAAAGAGCCAAAGTTAAAAAAAAATCTTCTACATACTGTTTAAGGGAAGAAAATCTCATTCAATGCCAGTCTTTTGTAAAAGTGGCTGCAGAATGAGGTCAACATTGTGTAATGAGGATAACCCAATCAGTCGAGAAAGGGATGGAAAAAACTAATATATGATCCCACCACAAAATGTTAGGACTTTTCACATGGTGATGATTTGTCACACACACACATTGTCACATAAAACTTCCTGGCACACTTTGATTGCATGATTGGTCTCTTTCAAAAAGAGTAACCGCTATTGTCACTGCCTCTTTTGATAAGGATCTGGGTCATGATGCTGCTTAAGAGTTTTGTTTCTTTCTGTTAATAAAATGAAGTAAATCTTTTCAAGTTGCTTCTTTTTCTTCAGTGATCAATATTACCTGAAGCATTCAGCTCATAAACATTTCTATAGGAAAAAGCTGTAAATGCAAGTTTTGTAGAAGAACAGATGAAAATCTTGGACCACTTTCATGAACTGTTTTTCCAACTGAGTTACGTGAATAGTTAAAAAACGATGCCATTTTAAATACAGCAGCATCCTCTGTGGACCAGGTGGTTTACAGTTTGCCTTCTGATTTTTGTACTGTACTGCAAAATCTGAATTACTGTTAAACCCAGAAAAAACAAAACACATGTTGTTCTCTAGAAAACTGACAAACAAATACCCTTTTTCTGGCTGGATGACGAGCTGCTTTAAAAACCTATCCATGAACTAAGTCCTTAAGAGGAAGGTGCTTTTTCATAGAAAGTTTTTTTGTCCTTGGCCTCAATCTTTGACATGCATCTTTGGGCATCTCTATTGTTTTATATGTATTGTAATGTCATTGTCTTGTTTTATATGCACTGTAACTTTTAGATAAATTTTATGTGTGACAGAGCTATCTCTAAAATGTACCACTGCAGTAGCTGACGTTGGGGGTATCCTTGTGTCCATTGCCTCCACGTCCAGCAGGTACCAGTCCTGCTCCTCTTTGTCCAGCTGCGTTCTGGTCTGAATGGCTCCGTCGGCGCCAATGGAGAACTGTTCAGTGTGTGTTTTCAGTTTGTAGGTGACGTTGTAAAGGTTATTTTCTGAGGAGGCTGTGACCTTTCCCACCATCGTACCCTCCTTCTTGTTCTCAGGTATGCTGAAGGTGTAGAAGGAGCTCAGGAAGGCCACGCCCCGGACAGCCCTCAGCTCGACCACCACACGGGCTGTAGGACACACACACACACACACACACACACACACACACACACACACACACACACACACACACACACACACACACACACACACACACACACGAGCAACCAGCCCCAGTGAACTGCAGCTTTATACCGCAATGCAGGGATCAGACTACGCGATTCTCAGCATTTTTGAGAAGATTTTGTCGTGGTTGACCAATTACCAGCGTTGTGGCTGATTGTGAATGACAATTGGGCGTTTGTAGTCATGTAGTGCAACATGCTAAACGACCTGTCGAGCGGCGTCTGGGATGCCCCACAACACCCCAAAGATTAGCAAGATCAATTGGTTGCGCATTGCTACAGTAGAAACATGGCAGTACAACATGGAAGAGGACCTGCTCCCTCTGTAGATATAAAGAGCTCATTCTAAGGTAGCAAAAACCACAATCCTTATTTTCAGGTAATTACTCTAATGGAAACACACTCCATGCCTGTCAGTAGAGCCCCCTTAATTCTTCACACTGGACCTTTAAGGAACATTTTGAATACAGAACATTAGAAGTGAAACCAAACAGCAGACCTTACTGACCTGTGGAGTTCAGAGGAGGTTGACCGTGGTCTGTAGCCATGGCTGTCAGCTGCAATATGGTGTCCTCTACGACATTAGCAAAGTCCGAGGTCAAGGTCACTGTGCCAGTCTTACTGTCTAAGGCCAAATATTGAGAACTTCCTTCACAGAAACTGCAAGAGCAGAGAGCAAACAAACATTGTAATATAACACAAGCTAGGATATAACACAAATATGCTCACACAATCAACTGGAACAGAACAAGTCTTATCTCTTAATCTCCTAATATGTTTTGACATTTCAAAAACTACAAAAAACGACGAGTCACATCTCCGAACATTTTTGTATTTTTATTCTAAACCTCTTTTTTCTTTGACGTTTGTTTGAGCGATTGTTCCAGGTCAGATTCAACAAACTCGTTCATTTCAGCCTAATGAATGGTGCCTGTTCGTGAGCAGAAACACTTAAAAAAGGAAGAATTTGTGCAGGATGTAGAGCCAAGACGTTTTCAAACACAGTCTGAACTATAAGGTGGATGCAGGCTGTGTCAGCTGCTGAGCTGACCTGTAGGTGACGAGCGCGTTGTCCCCGGCGTCTCGGTCAGTGGCGGACAGCGTCAGCAGCAGTTTCCCCGGCTCTGCGTCTTTCAGCATGATGGTGCTGAAGTAGCTGCTGGAGCTGAACTCGGGTCTGTTGTCATTGACGTCGATGAGGCTCACTCTGATGGTGGTGAAGTTCTGGTGCACAGGTGTCAGAAAGGAGGTTCAGGTTGGATTATTTTATTATATCTAGTTACAAGCTTACTAACCTTGTTATTGCTGAATATGGATGGTTTACATGCATATAATCTACTTCTTCTTATGAATCATTTCCACAGTGTTTTTTCAGGTTAATGCATAATCAAATCTGGTGTTTATGTTATTAAAACATTACTTTGTCACTTATCTGTTACCTGCAACAGTTAAGCCTAATAAAGTTCAGGTGTCAGTGAGCGTCACCTCTCTCTGTGGGCTGCCTTTGTCTGAGGCCTTCATGACCAGGTCATATGTTTCCTTCCTCTCCCGATCCAGAGAACCAACAGCCAGCAATGTCCCATCCTGCAACACAACACACGATCTCAGAGGCCCGAGCACTGACACAGCACAGGCTGAAAACTGTTCGCACTTCCTCTCTGTTGGCCTCACCTCTGTGAATGTGAAGTGTGGGTGAGGGGAGAGGAGGGAGAGGGTGACCTCTCCGTTGGGGCCGAGGTCGGCATCTGTGGGCGTGATGGTGACAACCTTTCCTGGACTGTTCTCCGAGTAGTCGTTCTCAGAGATCTGTATGGTGTCCGGGATAGCTGGGAACTGTGGGGTATTGTCGTTGTAGTCCAGGACGGTGATGTTGAGCTGAGCTGTGGCTCTCAGGCCATCAGTGGCCTGATCCACCGCCACCACCTGAACACAGACACAGAGAACAACATGACCTCAGCTTCACAGAGTATAAGCCGGGGTCAATATCCAAACGAGTGTAAATGTATCAGACAATGTTTTCTTCTGTCTGGTCCCTTTGAAGATGTGCTCTTGTGTTTTTTGCAGAGCTGCACTCCCTGAGATCTGGATGTATGTTCACTTTTTCATTGAAACAGGGAAAAAACAGGAGACAGGAAATGTCTTCATGTTGTACAAAATAATCTTTTTACCTCGAGCACATAGTTGTCAATTGTCTCTCTGTCCAAGGCGACATTCTTCCTCAGTGAGACCACACCTTGTTTGTTAATGTCAAAGGTATCGCTGGTGTACACGAAATAACCATTGGAGAATGCACCCTGAGGAATAAGATAAGATTGTGTTAAGTGTCTCTACTGACCTCATGGACAGAGCTAATCATCAGCATTGAAACAGCAGGGACGAAAACAGTATAAAGTTTGATATCAGAAATAAGTGAGTAAATTATTATGATTATAAAGCAGTGGTTCCAAGGTACAAACTGTCAGAGCAACATCAAATCTTATCTGGTCCGTGTTTTAATCTGATACAAGTCTTGACATTATCAAACAAATTGGAGGTGCAATACTTTTTAATCTCTGAGGTTAAATAAATTGATGACTTCATGACTGTGATTCAGAGCAGCATTACATTTGAGTTCATTTAACTACATACTTATCATCATGACGTAACTTGCTTGTATTAAAGGTTACCATGTAGTTTTAGTCAAGGCCATAACTTCAGTTAAACCACTCTTATGTGGGTAAACCTGTTATTGAAAGGCAATTGACTCCTTTCCCATTGCTAGTCGATGAGTTGGCTTTTTTTGAACAGGAAAAAGTAGAAAGCAGCAGGGAGGCCAGTGACAATATGACATTTAGTTTTTTATACCTTTTACTTCAGTTTCTTTCTCAAACCAACCTAGTTTCTTGGTTATATACGGGCCAACAATCGGAGCTTCAACACATGGCATAGCATCACACTGAAAAACGGGTGAAAATTAGTGCGTCCACCCATGTGTCATGTTTCTGGCACTGCTGATCGGAGCTGGAGTGGGTAATTACCCAAGACTACTGCACAGTCTCACTGTTCTGTTTGGGTCTCGCTCACCAGGCCATGTAATAATGCACCAAAGGCAGGTAAGAAAATGACTGCATGTCAAAACAAAAGTTTCAAAATATTACAAATGTGTTCTTCAAAGTTATACAATATTTGTTATGGTGGGGAAAAGTGAATGAAGTGTTAAAAAGGAAACAGCTACACACAAAGAATCTGATCTCGTAGAACAACAAAGGAAACTGTCCAGCTTAGAATCAGGTGATTGAACTCACCTCATCCCTGTCAGTGACTTCCAGGGTCAGGATGGACACACCGCTGGCCAGGTTCTCAGGGATGGCCGCGTCGTAACTTTCCTGACTAAACTCCGGTGGGTTGTTGTTCACGTCCTTCACCCTCACCACCACACTGCAGTTCCTTACCAGAGAGGGACTCCCTCCATCAGAGGCCTGCACAGTCAGCCTGTACAACTTCACCTTGCTGTAGTCCAGAGGCTGAGCCAGCCGCAGAGCCCCATTGGAAGAGTCCAACTCAAAAACAGGAGTGTCTGATCGGGGATGTTGCTGTACAATACTGTAAGTAACATTCCCATTCACACCTTCATCTGGGTCCACAGCTGATAAGGTGAGCAAGTGTGCACCCACTGACGTTGTCTCTAGGGGATCAACCCGATACTCAGCGTCTGAGAACTCAGGGACGTTATCGTTGACGTCAGATACTTTGACCAGCAGGGAGGCTGTGCTCAACCTGGCTGGACGACCCCGATCTTCAGCCACTACCTGCAGGTTGTACTCTGCCTTGGTCTCCCTATCAAGTGCACCAGTTACACTCACCAGGCCAGACACAGGATCAACAGCGAACCTCCCCTCTCCTCCACTCAACCAGTATCTGACCTCCTTGTTGTAGCCACTGTCTCTGTCTGTTGCTACAACAGCAGTAACACTGGTTCCTACCTCTGCATTCTCTGGGACTGATGCGATCGGGATGGAGTTAAAAATAGGATTGTTATCATTGATGTCAGTGACTTCAACCTCCACAGTTGTATGGCCACTGTTGTTGAACCCGTCAGAGATGGAGATCTTCACAGAGTATTTGTGTGGGCCTTCATCGCAGTCAAATTTCACATTAGTGGTTAATTCACCACTGGATGAGATGCTGAACTTGTCAGATTCTGTATCAACTTGAAGAACCACAGGGATCTCAGCAGTTTTTGGACTGAAGTCAACCTGAAGAAATAAGGATGAGGAGCAGGGTGTAAAAACAAGTTTGCTTATTGCATGTCTTCCTCTTAATAGTACTTATTTTTTATCATGAGTGATGTGGTATTTATTCTATGTTTGATCAACTGTGCTGATGGTTTATCACTGGGACTTTGATGTTTGTTATGTGAACTATTATCAGCTGTGCTGATGGTTTATTACTGGGACTTTGATGTTTGTTATGTGAACTATTATCAGCTGTGCTGATGTTTTATTACTGGTGGTTTGTTGTTTATTGTTTCTTTTATTAACTGTGCTGATGTTTTATTGCTGGTGGTTTGTTGTTTATTGTTTCATTTATTCACTCTTTAATGTTTCATTACTGGCGTCTTGTTACTTTGTGGTTTTGATTTTATTACTAACATATTATGATGCAAGGTGGCTTTGAGTGACATTGATGTTGGATCACTTGTTGTTGATAAATACATCTGACATTTTGATATGGACATGACTGTTCTTACCAACTGCCTGAGAAACCCACCGTAAGAATCACAGCCCCTGGATCCTGTTCTTCTTCTATGGTGCCTTTGTAGACTTTTTGTAAAAACTGTGGAATTGCTGTACCCCCAGCATGAATGTTCACCTTTGCTGAGGATGAGCGGGATTTGATGCCCCCTAGACAAGAGGTGGAGAAGAACATCATAATGACTTTTAATACGGAGAATGATGAATGTTTTTTTTAGAGTTTTCTTAGCTCAGGGATTTTATGTCTATGGACACAATTGCAGATATTAGTTTTAAAATATGTATGGATGCTGCATGAAACTGTGTCCACAACTTGAACTTCCTATCAAATCACAAAAAATGCCTCACTGAGTGTTCACAAGATGTTAATCTTGGGTTTATGTGAAGCCTGAATAATGAAAATTATAGTTAGCTAAGATAGTCCTGGGCCCTCTGTAGTCCAGTGTTTCAGACACCCACAGCTAACAAATTGATATGTAAAGGGCATTTGGCAACTTTGGAAACAAACTGGAGCTAATAAAGGTGTGTTTCTGAGATCACTGATATGTGATGAGATGTGGAACGAGGTGTGGTGGGGTGTGATAACAATTTTATGATCACAAAGAATATGATACTGCCAAACGTGAAGTGTTCGAGTCACTGAAAGTTTCAGCACACAGAGAGCAATTTAAGAAAAATATTTTTCTCCAAGATACAGACAGAGCCTAATTTGAAAGAAATTGATAGAAACTGTTGGACTGAATTAATGCTAACACATGCTAATTAATCATTCTTGTGGCTGGAAAAGATGGGATTTAGTGCTGATTGGCTCTTCTTAGGCTGAATCATCAGAATCAGGATAAGTGATTACTGAGTTTCTGGCAAGCTGTAGGTAGTGCTGGATACTAAGAGAAATACTGTTCAGACGTACCATCACTGGCTGATACGTAGAGAAGGAAGTTCAAAAACTGGTTATGCACCAGGGGAATGGTTTTAACCTGCTTGATCTCTCCAGTGTTTTCTTCAATTGAGAAGTAGCCGTCATCGTTCCCAAAGTCAATAGAGTATTTGATCACCCCATTTGCGCCAAGGTCTGGATCTATTGCCTCAACCTTTGAGTTAAAATATATAAATTTTCATCTTAATTGCACTTCCCAAAATGTCATATGAAACTAACATAGCATTACAACAGAAAAAACAAAATCAGTGCAATAACTATAATAATGATGTAACATAATTAAAGAGTGAGACAAAGGTCGGATTTTATGCAATAATCAGCCCAGCCTTCCGCAAGGACATGACCTGGAGCGTTTCATAACAACACGAGTCATTAAGTTGATTAAGCTGTAAAACTCAGGGTTCAGGTCAGTTACACATAGATTTGTGGAGGGCAGCTGCATCTCCACCTAATGTATTGCAAATGGAAAAAAAGACAAATGGACCTGAAATTGAACTTTGAACACTAAATTTCTACTGTAAACAATGACAATTATTAAACGTAATTAAAGAGGGTTTTGTCAAAATAATACAAGATGAACGAATTTTCAAGTGTCATTCCAAGTGTGATGTGAGGGGATATTCCCTTTTCACATAAATCTATTTCAATCAGAATCATATCATGAATGTGGTGACAAAGTTGATGACATACTGTACATCAGGAATATATTGCCATAGTATTCAGACTCAGTACAGGCTTGAGAAATATTCAACAGAATTGTTTTAATCACTCACCTGGACCAGCAGCATTCCCTCTTTTTGATTTCCAAGCGTTATGCTTCCACTGTACTTGTCACTGGTGAACACAGGACTGTTGTCATTCTCATCCAGAATATTTACACTGACTTGCGCCACAGCAACATGGTTGGGTGAATTTGTCTCCTTTGCTTCAATCTTTGAATTAGCAAAAGAACAGCATCTCAGTTTATTTTGACTCACTCCCACATACACCATCCTGCTGCCACAAATACTCTCTATAGAACACCACCATCCATCCATCCATTGTCTTCCGCTTATCCGGGGCCGGGTTGCGGGGGGAGCAGTCTGAGCAGGGACGCCCAGACTTCCCTCTCCCCGGACACTTCCTCCAACTCTTCCGGGGGGATCCCGAGGCGTTCCCAGGCCAGCCGAGTGACGTAGTCACCCCAGCGTGTCCTGGGTCTTCCCCGGGGCCTCCTCCCGGTGGGACATGCCTGGAACACCTCCCTAGGGAGGCGTCCAGGGGGCATCCGATAGAGATGCCCGAGCCACCTCAGCTGACTCCTCTCGATGCGGAGGAGCAGCGACTCTACTCTGAGCTCCTCCTGGGTGACAGAGCTCCTCACCCTATCTCTAAGGGAGCGCCCCGCCACCCTGCGGAGGAAACTCATTTCAGCCGCTTGTATCCGGGACCTCGTTCTTTCGGTCATGACCCAAAGTTCATGACCATAGGTGAGGGTAGGAACGTAGATTGACCGGTAAATCGAGAGCTTCGCCTTTCGGCTCAGCTCCTTCTTTACCACGACAGACCTATACAGCGACCGCATTACTGCAGCCGCTGCACCGATCCGCCTGTCAATCTCACGTTCCATCCTTCCCTCACTCGTGAACAGGATCCCAAGATACTTAAACTCCTCCACTTGAGGCAGGAACTCTCCCCCAACCTGAAGGGAGCAAGCCACCTTTTTCTGGTCGAGAACCATGGCCTCGGACTTGGAGGTGCTAACTCTCATCCCAGCTGCTTCACACTCGGCTGTGAACCGCCCCAGCGCATGCTGAAGGTCCTGGCTCGAGGTAGCCAACAAGACAACATCATCCGCGAAAAGCAGAGACGAAATCTGCTGGCCCCCGAACCAAACCCCCTCCGGCCCCTGGCTGCGCCTAGAAATCCTGTCCATAAAAATGATGAACAGAACCGGTGACAAAGGGCAGCCCTGCCGGAGTCCAACATGCACCGGGAACAGGTCCGACTTACTGCCGGCAATGCGGACCAAGCTCCTGCTCCGGTTGTACAGGGACTGTACAGCCCTCAACAGAGGGCCTCCAACCCCATACTCCTGGAGCACCTCCCACAGAATGACGCGAGGGACACGGTCGAATGCCTTCTCCAAGTCCACGAAGCACATGTGGACTGGTTGGGCAAACTCCCATGAACCCTCAAGCACCCTGTGGAGGGTATAGAGCTGGTCCAGTGTTCCACGGCCAGGACGAAAACCGCATTGTTCCTCTTGAATCCGGGGTTCGACTATCGGCCGGATTCTCCTCTCCAGTACCCTGGAATAGACTTTACCAGGGAGGCTGAGGAGTGTGATCCCCCGATAGTTGGAACACACCCTCCGGTCCCCCTTTTTAAAAAGAGGGACCACCACCCCAGTCTGCCAGTCCAGAGGCACTGTCCCCGTCTGCCACGCGATGCTGCAGAGGCGTGTCAACCAAGACAGTCCTACAACATCCAGAGACTTGAGGTACTCAGGGCGAATCTCATCCACCCCCGGCGCTTTGCCACCGAGGAGCTTGCGAACTGCCTCAGTGACTTCAGCCCCGGTGATGAATGAATCGACCTCCAAGTCCCCAGTCTCTGCTTCCTCTACGGAAGACATGACAGAGGGATTGAGGAGATCCTCGAAGTATTCCTTCCACCACCCGACAATATCCCCAGTCGAGGTCAACAGCTCCCCACCTCCACTGTAAACAGTGTTGACAGAAAGCTGCTTCCCCCTCCTGAGGCGCCGAACGGTTTGCCAGAATTTCCTCGAGGCCGACCGGTAGTCCTCCTCCATGGCCTCCCCGAACTCCTCCCAGACCCGAGTTTTTGCTTCTACAACCGCCTGAGCTGCCGCACGCTTGGTCCGCCGGTACCCATCAGCTGCCTCAGGAGTCCTATGAGCCAACCAGGCCCGATAGGACTCCTTCTTCAGCTTGACGGCATCCCTTACTTCCGGTGTCCACCACCGGGTTCGGGGGTTGCCGCCACGACAGGCACCGCCGACTTTACGGCCACAGCTATGGACGGCTGCATCAACAATGGAAGTGGAGAACATGGTCCATTCGGACTCAATGTCTTCAACCTCCCTCGGGATCTGGTTGAAGCTCTCCCGGAGGTGGGAGTTGAAAACTTCCCTGACAGCGGGTTCCGCCAGACGTTCCCAACAGACCCTCACGGTACGTTTGGGTCTGCCAAGTCTGTCCCGCTTCTTCCCCTGCCAGCGAATCCAACTCACCACCAGGTGGTGATCAGTTGACAGCTCAGCCCCTCTCTTTACCCGAGTGTCCAAGACATACCGCCGAAGGTCAGATGATACGACTACAAAGTCGATCCTTGACCTCCGGCCTAGGGTGTCCTGGTGCCACGTGCACTGATGGACACCCTTATGCTTGAACATGGTGTTCGTTATGGACAAACTGTGACTAGCACAGAAATCCAATAACAGAACACCACTCGGGTTCAGATCGGGGAGGCCGTTCCTCCCAATCACTCCCCTCCAGGTGTCACTGTCGCTGCCCACGTGAGCATTGAAGTCTCCCAGCAGAACAATGGAGTCCCCGGTTGGAGCACTTTCCAGTACCCCTCCCAGGGACTCCAAGAAGGCCGGGTACTCTACGCTACTGTTCGGCCCGTAGGCCGAAACAATAGTGAGAGACCTATCCCCAACCCGAAGGCGCAGGGAGGCGACCCTCTCGCTCAGCGGGGAGAACTCCAACACATGGCGGCTGAGCTGGGGGGCTATAAGCAAGCCCACACCAGCTCGCCACCTCTCACCGCGGGCAACTCCAGAGTAGAAGAGAGTCCAGCCTCTCTCAAGGAGTTGGGTTCCAGAGCCCAGACTGTGCATGGAGGTGAGCCCGACTATCTCTAGCCGGTACCGCTCAACCTCCCGCACTAGCTCAGGCTCTTTCCCCCACAGTGAGGTGACATTCCATGTCCCCATAGCCAGAGTCGTTGTCCAGGGTTTGGGTCGTCGGGGCCCCCGCCCACGACTGCTACCCATTCCACATAGCACCGGCCCCTTCTGATCCTTCCTGCGGGTGGTGGGCCTACGGGAAGGCGGGCCCACGTCGCTCCTTCGGGCTGTGCCCGGCCGGGTCCCGTGGGCAAAGACCCAGCCACCAGGCGCTCGCCTGCGACCCCCAACCCCAGGCCTGGCTCCAGGGCGGGGCCCTGGTGACGCCAATCCGGGCGACGTACGCTTCCTTGCTTTAATTTCTTTCAGGGGCTTCTTGAACTGCTCTTAGTCTGACCCGTCACCTAGAACCTGTTTGCCTTGGGAGACCCTACCAGGGGCATTAAGCCCCGGACAACATAGCCTCTAGGATCATTCGGGTACTCAAACTCCTCCACCACGATAAGGTGGCAGTTCAAGGAGGAGATAGAACACCACGTGTGGATTAATTCACTGCTGAAAATAGTCCCCAACAAACACCCTGTTTTTTTTTTAAATGAAACTTCATATCCGTGACTTGTTTTTAAATATTTTTTTTTAAATCTCCAGTAAGAACCAAAAAGCTTGGGACTCATGTTTAATCCAAAAGTGAGACTACCTGAAATGTGAAGATGTCAGTGGTCTCTCTGTCCAGAGCTGTGGAGTTCTTCACTCTGACCGTCCCATCAGCGCCGATATAGAAAGGAGCAGATTCTGGAAGGATCCGCAAATTTCCCACAAATCCTCCCTGAGAAAGAGGATCATGGAAGAGATTACTTAATAATCATTACTTAATTTCTGAGTGTGGTTTTAAGTGAAGCCTACCTCGTCTGGGTCACTGACGATGGCTTTCAACACAACAGCATCAACAGGAGAATTTTCCAGAAGTCGTACAGAGTAGTTGGACTGGTCGAACTCTGGAACGTTATCATTCACATCCTCAACAGTGACAAACACAACAGAATCGGCCGTCTTCAAGATGTTGTCCAACTGAGCCGCCTGCAGAGAGAGAATATTAGGTGGTAAGTTACCTAGCAACTACTTCTGTGTGACCAGACTTGTGTCTTAAAATGTCAGTACCTGAATGAAGACAGAGATCACATTGCCTTTCATCTCCTCTCTGTCAATAGGCGACTTCAGAGTCAGCTCTCCACTGGTGCGGTTAATGTTGAAGTTTTCCGTATACTTGGCTGGAGACACTAAAAAAAGACAATGTTTGGTATTGAATGTTTTTCCACATATTTTAGTGTTTTACCTGAAAGGTCTGAGCTGAATTTGGAGCTTTAATTTCTTGTTGTTTACCTGAAGTGATGCTGTACAGTAAAGACATGTTGATCCCAGTGTCTCCATCCTGAGCCCTTATGGCCACTGGCTCAATGGCCCGGAAAGACCCTTTCTGAAATATATAATACAGAAGGGGTTAACATTAAAATTCTTAAGATCAAATTCAACAGCAGCACTTCTACCGGAAATTATCATAAAGTATTTCATGAGCAGAGATACTCACTAAACTACCAAAAATCTTACTTATCTTAAGAATTACACCAAAACCACAACACCTTTGAATGACTGTGTAGATGTTAAAAATGCAGATGCGTAAGAAAGTCAAGACAAAGGTTGTATTTGATTTCAGAGACTCACATTATTCTCTGGAATGAAGGCATGGTACACGCTGTGGCTGAAATGGGGGTTGTAGTTGTCATAGTCCTCCACGTGAATCACCACAGTGACCGTGTCATTTAAGCCCCCGTTATCCTGTAGTGAACAACGACACAGGTGATACAGATCAATCAGGTGTGCATATCCTTCACTGTTTTACAAGCACTAGTTATTTCTGTTTTGTTGGACTCTACAGACTTCTGTATGAGTGGATGTGGTGGGTTTTCACTTACTTTGGCTGTCAAGGAGAAATTGTAAGTTTGGACAACATTGTAGTTCAAGCGTTTCGTCAAAAGAAAAGCCCCTGAGTTGGTCACCGCAAAGTCATCTGAAGGGGGTTCCTTATGAAAGAAAATGACCATCATGTTTCCATTCAGAACGCTGTTACTCATCATAACACTCTTTGAAGCCCAGAGTGGCTTCAGCGATCTGTAGCATTGTTGTTGATATGCTGTCTATATGTTCCCTTTACTTGCTTGTTTTGTACATTTGCATGTGCTCTCTTCAATTGGACTGTCTTGACAGATAGGATAACAGATACCCGAGCAAAATCTGACTGGCTTGTACAAGAAGCTCATTTTCACACTGTTGTAAGAGAAAATATCTGTAAGCCTGACTTAAAAAAACTCAAAATGAACCACTACGTACACTCTCAGCTTCCACTGTGCAGTGACAAGCAACATGAATGTATGTGCACTACAAACATTATTTAAAAACTTAAAAAGTGTAAATGGAAACAGCCATTATAGCTTTTCAAAAATGGATGCATCTTATTACAATGGAGTATGTCAGCAGGTGGTTTGCTGGGTTGCTGTCATGATCCACAGCTACCACTCGAAGAACTTCGTTGCCCACATCTGTTGCCTGAAAGAAGAAAAGGCTGAATGACTTACACGTGGTAAAATGGTGAGCTGGAAACCAGCTGGTGGCAGCGTTTTCAACTAACTCATCAGTTAATTTTAGTCTTTACACACCATAAGAAACTAAAACCAATGGATGGACTTCCCTTTGCTTTACAGTTTGTGTTTTCATTGATCATCTTCACATTAATACATTTGGCTAACACTATTAGCCAACTGGATTTGACTTCTTGGTTGGGTTAACGTCAATTAATTTGTTTCTGATTAATCTCTTCCTGTCACTGTGGCTCAGACCATCAGCTGAACATACTGAGGTATCAATAGAAATGTGTCATACAGGAGGTCTACAGTCCCTTTCTAATAGATTTCAGTGACTTACCTCAGAGATTGTTTTCTCATAGAGCTCCTGGGGAAATATGGGGTGGTTGTCATTGATGTCATAGACTCTCAGTGTCCGGCTGTTGGTGTACTGCAAAGGTAAAAGCATAACTTGAAATATTTTGTTCTTTAATGGCATTGAATACTGCAGCTTCTACATTTTACTCACCTTAATGTCGCCATCACACATGATAGCGTAATACAAGGTGCGGTCACTCTGTAGGACACGAACACAGCAGATTTTAGGTCTGTAGAGGCGACTTACAGGACACAGCTCAAAACTGAACATGAAGATGTGTTACTTGAAATTAAAGTGAACTACACTGAAAAATTCCCTCTGTTTTATTGTCCCTTCGCTGTAGCTCAGCAAAAAGTCTGCTCTAAAATCTCTTTAGGGAAGGGATCTCTTTATGGTGGACAGGAGGAATAATTACAGCAACCAAAAACAAACCAATGTGAGTTGTTTTAAGATAGACTTCAAACCTCAAGAAAAGCCCTTTCATTAATCCTGAGGGAAGTTTGGGTTCAGTTAAATATTCATAAAGTGGCACATCTGGTCTTACAATCAGTATTGACTATCAATATTTAACCAAGACCACAATCTGAACAAACACCTAAGCATGAACAGAAAAAAATCTTCTTCATACTTTAATAGTCAGGAGAGGATACTGTTTGTCAGACAGTTTTTTGTAGGTATGTTTAGTATTAATATTTTGTGATTTGACAGATACATTTATTAATGTTTTCTCCAGGTAGCGAAATGCATTTGCTGTTGCAAATTAGCAGAACATAAACTGAATTTCCAGGACACGGGGTTGCCTAAACTCACTGATGTCAGTGCGTCAGCGTCCAGCGGTTTCTTGGTGCGAATAATGGCCACCGTCTCTCCAAGCGTGAAGTTCAGCTCCAGGAACTCCAGGTGGTTGGGGAAGACAAAGGGCACAAGCTCTACGTTGTGTCCAGCTTTGATCCCGTGCACCACCTCCACATCCCCTGCAGCATCATGGGATCATTGTGAGAAAAAAGAGATAAATGTAGTATCTATCGTTTCAAGGACACACAGCAGCAATATCAGCAGATATTTTTTTCTTCACTGGTTCTTCTTCAGTTTCTCAGAAATTACTGATTGTGAACTTGTGCATGAGGCAAGAAATACTGCATATCGAAAAGAAATGCTCAAAAGGTCGGTAATAAAAAAGTACTCTGATGTAACCTCATAAATCATGACACTTTGCTCTGCCCAATGTGATCTGGCTCTGGTATTAGTTGCCGTATTTTTGACATAATTAAAAGATACTTGATAAGATTAAAAAAAATAACTTTCTATTCTCAGATTTTGCTGGATGACTTTAATCTCATTTTGCAATGTGCAAATTTAAAATGAATATCATGTCTAACTCACCTGTATATCCTTCATGCACTGCTCCAACATATTTTTCATTAAAACTAGTACAGTCTATAGTTGAAGTACCTTAAAGAACAGAAAAAATGCAAGTTAATAGAGAACAGACAGATTGAGTTCACTCAAATTACTGTACACAAACACAAACTTTCTCACTCACAGGCTAATGACTCTGTGAGGATGTTTTTGATGCTTAGTGCTAATTCTCACATGGCACTTGATGAAAAGTCAAGAGGATCATCAACATTATTATAAGTCATCCTGAGTGCGAGCATGAATATCAGCACCAACTTTCTCGGCAATCACTTGATTTTGTACAATACAGCTGTGTTGTGCGACACAGTATCTGCCTGTTGCTTGGGTGGATGTTAGGACTACCAAGAGATTTATGGCGGCACAGCCTGATACCCACTGCACTGGCTACAGATCAGAACGTCATTTCACTTGAAAAACAGGTTTCCACAGAAATCCTGACCCAACGTTTGACATATTATATCTTGTTATTCATTTCTGTTTGATTTTTTTGAGGATTGATAACAGATTTGGACACAAAAAAGAAAAAAAGTGTCATAACTGGTGTAAACGCAAGTATAATGTCATTAAAATCCTGGGTGTTCAACACAGATAGAAAATAATCAGCCTCATGTTTCCTGCAGTTCACAGTTTTAAATCAAACCACATTTGACTATTCCTGACCTCCATCCATTCTGGCTCCACTCACCTACAGAACTCCCAGAAACGACGCTCACGCAAACGGAGACAAGGAGAAGTAAACAAGGCCGACTCAAACCACCGGTGTCCATTTCGGCTCGGGTGTGTGATCCCAAAACTTGAAAATCGACACTGAGCTGATCATTGAATCCCGGGCTTAAATAAGTCCCCACAGGTCACCTCAGCCTCACTTCCCAGCAATCGTGTTTTATGGCTGGTTGTAAAATGCTGCATGAAAAAACAGGACCAAGTCTGATTTTCATTTAGCCTGAATCAGCATGAATGAATCATGTCAGTCAAGGTTGGGCTAAAGGCAGTTATTGATCATGACGATCATGATCTGCTGCTGAAGAAAAGTGCAGAAGAGAATTTTAACACTTTTTCCTCTTAATGTGGTTTATATTGTGTTTTCCCTCTGTAGTGACTGGATGCACTGCTGGGTGGGGGCTACAATCAATCAAACTAACTGCTGTACTGTGACTGTGACTAAGGCTGAGCTAACACAACACAATACAATAAAAAGGAACCAGTGTAAAAGTAAACTGGGGCACTTATCACAAAGCAAGATGAGCAGTTTTTTCGTAGCCACAGCCAACAAAGCATTTCTTTCATCTTCTGTCTCTTTGTGTCCATTTTTCATCTACTTGTTGTCATTTTGTGTGTCTCTTTGTGGCCATTTTGCATCTTTTTCTAGTTGTTTTGAGTCTCTTTCGGTGACATTTTGGAAGTAAAGCCCTGTGGTCCCCTGACCCTTGGGCCCCTGACCCTGTGCTCAGCAGGTGATATGATTAGGTGTGTACGTAGTGTCTTGTGGCACATGCACACACCTAATCATATGACATTGTTATTAATTTGGCTTTAAGGCAGTGAATGCTATAATTGAAAAAAGAAGATGAATAAGAAGAATTCTCATTACAATTTACTGTCAGTTGTCCATTTCTCTCCCAAATTTTCAGAAAACAGTGAAACAAAACCGTCAGACTGATGGGCTGCCAGTAAGAGTTGCTGGAAAACATTTTTTACAAATAGCTGACATATTTGAAAGCTTAGTGTTTATGTTACCTTCTAAACATTTCTTCCTCTTCTCATCTACTGACCAACAGCTGACTCATCCCCTCTTTCTGTATTTCCACCAAAACCTCCATGCTCAATCTGCATTTCAGGATGAGGATATATCACTGATTATATTACAAAAAGATCAAACACGAGCTCTCTGAGGGCAACGGTTAGCAGCAGCAAACGAATTAAATATCCAAAGAACTGTAGAGTAAAACCTGTTGTTTATTTATGTTCTTTTTCCTCAAGTATAGGCTGGATAAAAATGAAAAAACAGGAGCCCTTGTGCAACTACATGATGTACATTTGACTGAAATATTTAGAACAATATTACTTAAAGGTGTGACGTGATAATCACCTGACTGGACACACTGTATCAGCTGCTCTGCTGGTGGCCAAGTTGCATGGTCCCTGCCCCCTGCTGGGGACTGCTGGGATTTAAGTAACATTGATCTGCAGGGACATGGGGAGTATGCTGCCCCTGTTGCTGGTGTTGTTGTTGTTGTTGTTGTTGTTGTTGTATGATATTTCATTATTAGACCAAACTAGATCACCATTGTTGCAGAACAGAAAAATCAGGTCATTGGGCAACCAGCGGTGGAAAATTGTGTACTTAAAGGTAGGAGTGGGTCTGAGACACAGGTAACACAGTACTCAGTCCTGCCAGTTCCAGTGATCAAGCACAGCTATGCACCAACAAAAGCAAGGAAGAATAGGTCTTAAATCTAGGTTTCAAAATGTAGTGGTTTGTTTCATAGAAAACTACATGAGGACACCCCTTTCATACCCAATCATGATGCTATCACCTGTTACCAATCAACCTGTTTACCTGTGGAATGTTCCAAACAGGTGTTTTTGGAGCATTCCACCTCTTTCCCAGTCTGTTGTTGCTCCTGCCCCAACTTGTTTGAAACATGTTTATTATTATTTTGTTTATTATCATATTTTGGAAAACGGATATTTTGGCCCCTCCGTTTTCAAAATAGCATCGTGCACATAACATCGTTAAAATGTTGTCGTTTACATGAACCCGGATAAATACGCCGTCGAGCGCATCATAACTATGCTAAACCTATGGGCGCGAGTGTAAACACAGGTTGCTCACATGACGTTAAGTATTCAGTCGCATGTTGTGATGTTTCGGAACCCAAAACGTTGTTTAACCCAGTTTACACGCCGACAAATAGCCGGCGTTTTCAGAAATCTCCACTTTGGCCGGAGTTTTTGAAAATGATCGTTTTCCGTGAAAAAACTCTGTTTACGTGTAAACGAGAGGCCAAACCGCATGAAAACATATGTGTTTTCCCTAAGTGTAAACGGGGTCTCAGAATAAGCATATATTTACAAAACTCAATGAAGCTGAGGAGGTAAAGCATGAAATATATTGCATTTGTGGTGTTTCCAGTTGAATATATGTCCAAAAAAGATGAGCGAGTTGTCACATTCTGTTTTATTTATGTTTTACACATCAATCCAAGTTTTTTTTGGAATCATGCTTGCACAAGATGCTTTGGAGATGTGTGATACACAGTCCTGCTGATGATTGTCCTTTGCACTATTAATTACAACATGTAAAACTGTGAAATATTCATGCTGACCTTCCTCTTTATTTACCTCACAGCAGAAGTGTAGGAAGGCGTAACCTGGCCTGCCCTTCCTTCTGTATTTCTTCATCTTAAATCTGCAAGTCTGAATGAACAAGCACATTTGGTTTGATCATCTGAAACATAAACAAAGTACAACTTCTCCAGAGGACTTTTTGAGTTTAGGTTCTGAGGATATAACAAACAGTAAACAATGCAAGAAGTCTAAAATAAAGTGACAATGTATATGACAGAAGGCAAAAACTACATTAAAGTACAAAGAAATGATGTTATCATTACTGTCTGTTGCTTTATTCTGCAGCATCATAACCAACTCTGCAGCACTGTGGAGTTGAATCTGTTCTAGCTCATAGTTTTGGTTTTATGCCACATTTTCTTTATGGTTCACTCTCAGCGTTCAGTGTCCAGCAGCAGGTGGCTGTTTTGAGCAAACACACTCTGATAACCCCACTGCAAACTATCTGCTCAGCACCAAACAGCAGACAGACACAGTTAGGGATGAGCTTGTGAAGAACGTGGAGCTAAAGTGGCTAAATGGACATTTTGATTCCTACAGATATTTTTTCCCTGGAGCTGGCAGCAGCCAGCCTGTAAATGAATGCTTATGCATCCTGTCAGATGCAGATTATGTAAGCATGCAACACTTGCATGTAACTTGTTAGCCACAACCAACTATGTAAGGCAATGGTGGAAGGAGTGTGACTATCAGGGCTGTCTGAGGTTTCTTTGCTCCCTGGCGTGACATTCAGTTTTGATCATTAATATCTAATCCGCAGTATTCAGTGTGCCTTTGTGGGAATATGACAATAACAGTATCTTACACATGATAAGTGTCTCCTTTAAGGCATATATATTTGTAGATGCAGATGTTTATGCATCAGTTCATTTGGTGAAATGTATTTACTGTTTAGCCTAAAATGGGGCTATTCCCAGGCTAATTAAGAGCTAAGCCACAGATGTTAGATGCATTCAAATGTGAAAATCATCGAGTGCTCATTTGGTCTGGATGTAAAATCTAAGACACGTTTCAAAGACAAAAGAATTCACTCTTCTTCCGTCTTCCTAATTTTTGAAAAATATGTTCAAATAAGGTCATGATGCTACTCTGAGGGCTGGTCATGGTCAGCCTCTAAGAAAACACCCTTCCCTCTGATTATATTCCCTGCAGCTGCACCTCCACTCCCAATACTGAGAAGAAAACAGAAGCAGAGGGCAGCATCCATCCGACACCTTTCTCCAACAAACAAGGTAAAACATATTTTGCTTCCACCTGCTGTATTTAGGATCATTCTAAAGAGGAGGGTAGCAACAAGCCTCAGAGCTAGTTATTACTCAACTTATGCAATTATTCAGCCTTTAAAGGAGACTCATCTCTCCTTCCAAAAAAAAAAAAAGCCACATTAAGCCCCATGGAAGCTGTAAGTGGCTGTGTTTGCGAAACTCATTATCTAGAGATCTTTGCTTTATCGATGTACACTCAACCACAGTGGAAGTTTGGGTGTTTATCAGTCCAGTTAATGAACCAAGTCCATGCTGGAGACTAACTCTAGGCAGGTTTTGAGTATGTAGTGTGTTCACACTGGAAAAGTGCCAAAGTAAGTTTACTCAAAACACTTAGTATAATGATGAAAAAAAAATCCATTTTGAGTGTATTTTTGGTGGAAATGGCTTTGTAAAACCTTAACAATTCTGCATTACAGAAATATGTTGACACAGCCAGAGAGCTATTTCTGTAGGAAAAATTTGGGAAATTTTGTCCTTGACAACTATTGCCTAGGTTCTCAGCACTTTAAGGTGCTGCATCAATGAAATGACTGCAACTGTTCCGTTCTATAATTGCTCATTATCATTATTCTCCCTGTTTTTGATTGTCTTTAATGATGAAACTGTCTGTTTAAACTTGATCTGTGTGCAGATGGCTGGCCTTTGCCTGATGGCTGTGATGCTAATCTTCTGTCTGTCTACTGAAAACAGTTTGGCTGGTGTGGAAAAGACAAGGCTTGCAAACATTGTAAATGGCATCTTTAGCAAGTGAGTTTACGTCTAAATCATTTACTGAAAGAATTTTGCTACCTTTTACCTTTTAGTTGTGCGATCAGCAATCAAGAAATGTTTCTAAACCAGTGCTCCCCACAAAGAAAGTCAAACATGTATGTATCTTTGTTTGTTTAAGAAATTAAGATAAACTGTCATTTGACATGGAGGAAACTTCAGAAGCACAGAGTCCAGTACAGAGAAAAATGTGTACAGTGTACGCCCTTACAGTTAGTGTAAGGGTGCCACTTAGTGGTCAACAAACATTACTGCCTCACGCAGCCATATAGCAAATGACCTACAGTGTATTGTCCTCTGTGCCAAAAGATCTATATGTGGTGTGATGTTGTTTATGTTTTTTCTTTGTCAGGTACAGAGCAAACAGCATGTTCAGTCTGGCTGTGAGGGTCCCAGACGACCAGAACCAGAAAATTGAAGATATCCTTGAGCAAGTCTTTCAAAGCGATCCTGCTAAAAACGTGATGGAGACGCTCAACAAAGATGAAGTGTATGTCGGCAGGAGGGTGGTGGCAGCCAGAGTTCTGAAACGGGACAAAGGAGCTGATCATGCTGAGTCACGAGTTGCTGGCTACTTGGACCACTTGTACAACAGTCGTAATAAGAATGATCATGATTTGTTGCTTTTCTATGTTTATGCCTCCCCATGTGTTGAAAAATGCACAAACAGCAAACATCCTGAGAACATCCTCCAAAGGATAAATGACATTAGGAAATGGAATAGTTATGCTTTTGTGTTTTCTAAAATATTCAAGCCCTGCACAGGTAGCCCCAATACTGAGGAAGAACGGAGCGCAGCCCTTCAGTGTCTCGGGTTTAGTATTGGTCTAGGCAACATATTCCGCTGTGACAGACAAAACGGTGTGATGCAGTGCATCAGCTGCTCCAGTCCTAATCGCAAAGTCCCACATGCTTGTGTTTCAGATACAAATACAAAAACTGGCCCTCTACTTTATTCACATGACCTCTATAAGGCAATGAAGGTAGGGTGGCAGGGGAAGAGGAGGGGGAGTGGGCAGAGGTCAGGTTCGCAGAAACAAAAAAGGCACTATGATGGCGACGATGTCTCCTTCAAAATATGATCTTGATTACGGTTATGGAGATGTTCATTGTACTGCTAGCAAAGGTTTCTCCTCCTCACAAAGTGCTATTCATAATGGTAATGAAAATGATAATTCTAGTACAGGTGAAATGGTCTCCCCATCACAAATAGGTCCTGATTATAGTCGAGGATGACAAGGCAGAGGGGGAAAATGCAAAGAAATAAGCAGATGAAGATGAGGGGGGCAATGCTGAGGAGGTGGCTGATGTAGAGGAGGTCGCAGGGGCAGAAGAAGGGGTTGCAGAGGGTATTAAAGGACAGCTGTGATTCAGGTGAAACAGATCTAACAATCTGAGAAAAAATTCACCTAAACTGGGACAGACTCTTTTTACTTTGCCTAAGAACGCACAGCCACAGCAATGCTTGCATTTAGTCACAGCAGTACTTTGAGGTTAATGCTTAAGTCAGCATTTCAATATGCTAACTGTACTGTGATTACTTTTAAAGGTATTTAATCCTAAAGCAAAACATTGGACAGACATCAGCGATGTCAGGCCAAAATTTCTTTCCAGTCTGTTGTTGAGACAGATCTGCACTGCTAGCACGGCGAAAATGAAACAATAAAACAAGCTAAGAAAAATGTAAAAATATAACATCTGGTACAGAAATCTCGCATATTTCTCAAGCACCTCTTTATATAGATACAACTCTCATCTAAACCCACATTGTAAAACAACCAAATACATAACCAAAATCAATACTTTCTTAGACTTTCACTTTGACTGATGAACAAGTTTCTAAAAACTTTTTCCATTTCATCTGAACTGAACTGTGAAGACCATTCTTAACTTTCTCTGTCAGATTTAAGTTTGTGGACAAATGTAAGCCTGCTTCAGAGTCAGCGTAACTCACACTGTAATAAAGCCTTTATAGTCACTTTATCCCTCTTTCATTTTTTAGGAGTGAAATTAAATGCTTTTGAATTTGTAGAAAAACACATGGTGCCACTCTGAGCATTTGGTTAAATCCCAGCTTTACATTGCACAGTCCAAATGAGCGTCTGAGCCTCTGAAGTTTGTAAAATGTATTTCCATATCAACACTGTCACACATCACAGGCCACTTTGTTCAAGAGGTGATGATGTTCACCATATTGACTAAGAACTATCATTATTAACCAGAATCACCATAAAATATAGATACAGTTCATTCAGTTTAGTTTTTCATTTTCCTCCCTCCATTCTGCATTTAATAATTTCGGTTTGGCTTTTGTATATAATGTTGTAAATAAATGAGGAGTGACAGGGCTTCAACTAATGACTATTTTGCTGAACAATTAATCTGCCAATTACTTTCTCAATTAATTGATGAATCTTTGGTTTATAAAGCATCAGAAAAAGTGAAAATGCCCCTTGGAATGTCCGCCATTACAAGACAAAATCAACAAATGTCTTCTTTATGCTGAAGACCATTTGAGAAGCTGAATCATCAAAATTCAATCAATCGACAAATCATTGCAGCTCTAGTAGATATTGAGTACTCTTCATCTTTTCTTTCATTGCACAAAAATATATATTTTGACTGATGTTTAGCATTTTATAAAGACAAAGAAACACTGAGTGGTACAAAGATGTCATTATTATTATTATTATTATTATTATTATTATTATTATTATTATTATTATTATTATTATTATTATTATGCTTCAAGCCCTGAAGGGGCAGAAACAAAACTTAGGGTTCTTAGGGTAAAAGGCTGGGGAATGCATTATGTCACTGAGGGTCCTCACAAGGATAGAAGTACATGTATGTTTGTGTGCTGTACAACAAAGGTTTAAAAAAAAAAAAAAAAAAAAAAACAGCCCTCCATTAGCTGTTCTATTGATTGATCATGATAGGCAGAACATCATTCACAGATCAAAGCCATTTTCAGGAAATGACATCACACATTCCATAGGAACATTATGTTAATTTGACCTGCCAGGTTCTCAGAACTACATTTGATTTTGGAAGACAAGCACAGTATTGACAGTATTGGACAAACAAAAGCGAAAGGCATTTGTTTATACAACAGCCGAAATCACCACCCCGGACGATGAATACAATTACGTACAAGAACTTAAGTTGAGGTAAGATGACAGGTATGTGTGATTCACAGCAAACAATTTGTGAGCTTTCCAATCTGCTCCAAAGGGAAAAAGACTTGCGAGTCACAGAGCAGCTGTGGGCCGCTAAGAGAGAGAGTGCCCATTGTGAAGAAATGGAGAGAATGACTAAAACACTCCAGGCCCTGGAAATGAGCAATAGGATCCTCAGTGAGGAGTGTAAGGCAGAGAAGGCAGCAAAAGGGCCTGGACACGAGGGTCTGCAAAGAGAAATGCGGCAACTTGAATTGCTGCTTCAAAAACAAATCAGTCTGCATGTCGAGGAGCAGCTAAGGAACACAAAGAAAGAAAAGATCCTCCGCAAAGAAATCCGGGACCTCACAGAGCTTCTCCGGAGAGAGCGTACCGAGCGTGCAGATTCATTTGAGCTGAGACTCGAAGCCATGCGGAGGGAGAACGTGGGCTTATTTAGTCAAACAAAACAACTTCAAATGAGCTGCAAAGATGCTGGGAGTGCAGAGAAAGTCACTGTGATACAGCAAGATGATAGAATTCAGGAGCCTGACTCACTTGTGCAACATGATGCACAGAAGCTCCAAACTGAGGGTTCAAACGGCCTGGAAACGCTTAAGCTCAAACTTGAATCGCTGGAGAGTCACAACGAGGTCTTGAGCAATGAGGTGCAGCAACTTAAAATGCGTTATAAGCTTATGTCTGCAAAGTGCATGGCAGAGAAGACAGAAAAAGAACGCCTGCAAAATATACTTCAGCAGCTCAACATCAATCTCCAAAACAAAATGGATTTGTGCACGCAGCAGAAGCTGAAGTTCTCTGAAAGGGAGACAGTTCTTGGCCAGGAAATAGATGAGCCTCAAGTGACGCTGCAAAAAGAGCATGATGAGGACAATAAACACCAAGCCTGGGGGAAGGACAGGAAGACCCTCGTTGAAGAGATAGAAGATCTGAAACTGTGCTGCGAAGGAAAATCCTCGAGATTTACTGATATGCTTGAGAAGTTAAAGGCAGAAAAAGCGGAAAAGGAGGCAATTAAGGAAGAACTTTTTTTTAAAAATCAGGCCCTAAACAAGAAGGTGAAACAACTACGCGATCTCTGCATCCAGCAGGAGGTGAAGGCCTGTGAGAGGGAGAAAATGCTTTCCCTGAAGGTACGAGAGCTAGAAGAAAAGCTCTTATGCTGTGAGGATGAGAATCACCGAAAGGTCAGCTTCAAGTTAAGCACAGGGAATGAGAACATCACCCTCACTGGGGGCAAGATAAAGCAAAAGGAGCGCAAAGGGTGGAAGAAATTAGTTTCTAACCTCAAACCATGGCACTGGGGAAAAACAGGGCATACGACTTCTACTCTGAAATAGTTTTACATTATGGGAATTGCGCTTATTCCCTTTACACCTTGACAGAAAACCAGTGGAAGTCCCAGGAGGTGACAGCTCTCAGTCCAGCAGCAAGTGCATCTCCCATAATACTTTATACAGGACAGCATGGTGGCTCATTGATCGCACTTTTCTATGCACTGGCCAGGTGTGCTGTGTGGGTTTACTCTGGGTGCTCCAGTTTCCTCCCACATTTAATTAAAATGAAAACAAACAAACAAACAAACAAACAACTAAATAAATAAAAACTAAAACAAAATAAATATATTAATAAATTGGAATTTCTGTTGTTTAAGGCTTTTCTTAATATTTACTGTCAAGTCTACTCAGGTCAGAGATGTTTGATTACTTCAGAGAATCAGTACATGCGGTTTTTCACCAGTATGTCTCCAGAGACAATCTATGGTATACACACACACACACACACACACACACACACACACACATACACACACACACACACACACACACACACACACACACACACACACACACACACACACACACACACACACACACACACACACAGAGCCACTTCAGTGAATTTTGTGTTGCTGCTGGAAACCGGTGGGTGTACAAACATCGAGTCTGAAGTCATTTATTGATACGAACGAAAAGTACATATCAAAAGTAACAAAATGCAACATTTGCCCAATTATTTAAAGTATTTTTTGCTTAAGTCTCGCCAAAGGTTACCAATCATGAGTACATGACAACACAAATGATACGATCTATGCTCAGCTTCCTAAATGAAACTGCAGAAAGTTTTTCCTCCGTTTTTTTGTCTGCATCATTTCTTAGAGACATGTTCAAATAAGGGCACGGTGCCACTCAGGGTTTGGCCATGGTCAGGCTCCCCTCAAATGTCACTTCTTCTGACTACATTTACTGCAACAGCGCCTAACACTGAGAAGAAATCCTGAAGAAGGTAAAAGACTTTCAGCTGGCTGAATCTACTCCATTTCATAACTTAAAATACAAAAGAGAGAAAAATAAACGCAGGCCGGTGAAACGACGGCGTTGTAACGAAGATTTAGTTTCCATGTCTTGATTTTACAATTCAGTACTCGCTGATTTCAGTATTGTTCTCATTACCAAAATATTTTCCAAGCACTGACTTTCTTACATATTTTCTTTCCACTGTGGACTACTGAAATGCGTAATTTGTCTTGACATCTTACAAATATTGCAAAAGCTTTTCAGTTGAAGAAAAGGCGATTAAGAAACATTAGAGAGATAATATGGAGCTTCAGCTGAACCGAGATCAAGGTGGCTGCAAGTGGCAATTACAGGATAACGGCACCTTGAATTTCCCTTCATTCCCCAGCGTGGTCATGAGTCATCTTTTGGCATCAGCAAACATGTCTCCAGGCTAAATTCAGTGTGTCGATTTCTTGGGCTTCTTCATCACATTAGTCGTTTATTATAGAAAATGAGTATATTTTTTTAGTATAAAAACATTTTGATCATGAAACAATTCTTCATTAATCAGCTGGTCATAGGGGAAATTACTTTGATTTGTAGGAAATACAGCATTAATCAGATTTATTGTGCAAAAGTACTTAAGTAAGTAATTATTTGTCCAGTGATAGAAATTCATAGTCAGCATAATGAAACATTCCTCTTGGCGATCAGTCAAGAGTGTCTGACACACAAACTAACTTTGGGAAAGAATTAACTTCACCCAAACGATGATTAAGTCACTGTTTTGTGAATGGAGTCTGGTGACTTTTGCGAGAGCGATAAAACTGCTGTTTCCGTTTGAACAAAAGGGATCTTAACCTTTAACAAGAAGACATCTTTGTAGGGATCATTTCCATAATGTCGTCAGACACTTATTATAACAACCAGTCAGTGGCAAAAACAAACACTTAGTGGACGACGGTGCGCAAATGTCCAGAGGGATTACGTTGCAACGCGTTTTGTGGCTGCCGCTCAGTACGGGAAAAACTTCAAAACTGTTGTCTCCATTGGGCGCAAAAACATGGAAGAATAGTGTCCATAATCAGACAATATGTGACCGGAATTCCCCCCGTTTGTCCTGGACACTGAGGTCTTTCAGGCCGTGTGGACCTGCGCAACTGCGCACAAAACCTTACTTTCATTGATTGAAAATGAAATGGAGGTCAAGCTGAAACAGTGCATAATTCAGCAACACTGTAGACAACATTATTTTATTTGTTTATTTTGTACTGAGTATGTATGTAGATCTTTTAAAATACGTTTATGTTGAAATAATAGTAGTACGCCTCTATTGGTTTTATGCGCAAAAATAGATATTTGAATGCGTGGAACTGATATGTTTTTGGTTTGTTGGTTACCTCTTTGTCACTGAATGCCTTTGCCCCGGCCTTCCCTTTTCTGACATTATTGAGATATATGTGCCTGCTAGGTCGCTTGAAAAGCCATTTCAAACATCAGCAAAAGATTGGGCAGATTTTTCCACATTACTGTAGCCTCACCAAACTCTCCAAAAGAACTCTAACTTTTGGTTAGGTTTTTGTGACACATCTTTAATGTTTCATCTAAAGTGTGATGAGGGTACATGCATCATGTGGAATGAGGTGGTGAAGCTTGTGCTTAATAACAACCTGCTGAAGATTTCTTTTGAGACTTTAATGTAGGCTTGTTACCATCATTATTGCTGGGTTTTATCCTCCATGACGATGCTGTTTATTAAAAACATTCAGATGGCTGGCCTGTGCTGGATGGCCATAACACTGGTCCTGTTGCTGTCTGTGGGAAACAGTTTGGCTGGTGTGAACCAGAACCACCTTGCAAAAATTGTCAGTGAGATATTGAACAGGTGGGTTGACTTTCTCTAGAATATAATCTAATTCTACTTATCATTCTCACAATGCATACTGAACAGACTGACCATTCTCACTTTCCTCTTAACAAATAAAACATAACAAATATATATATATACACACACACACACACACACACATATATACATATATGTGTGTGTGTGTGTGTGTGTGTGTGTGTGTGTGTGTGTGTGTGTGTGTATATATATATATGTGTATATATGTGTGTGTGTGTGTGTGTGTGTGTGTGTGTGTGTGTGTGTGTGTGTATATGTATATATGTATATATGTGTGTGTGTGTGTGTGTGTGTGTGTATATATATATATATACAAGTGCTGTATATGCTGTAAATATTTAATCGCGTTTAATCTCATGAATGTCATAGTTAACTCGCCATTAATCGCAAATTCATCACACATTTTTATCTATTCTAAATGTCCCTTGAATGATAATTTTAATACTCTTATCAACATGGAAATGTGGATAGGCTTGCTTTGTGTAAATGTTTGTTAATTGAAAACAGCAACGTGTCGTGTTATATTTCACACTAACATTCTCACTTTGAGCAGTCATTCATTTGAAGCAAAATCTCACACATTTTAACACTGTCAATAAACAGATGACAAAAAAAATAAATACTTGGTTACCAAAAAGCCCCTTCAACAGCCCTTTCTAAGGGATCAAAACAGGGTGATCCAAAATAAAGTTACAAAGTGCACATCATTGTAAACTAGGACTCAGGCTATAGTGCAGTTAAACCATGGCTTAAACTTTCCTTTCTTAAGTTTCCTTTGAACATAACAGCATCCATATGCCTCTGTAGAAAGCCATCCATTGTCGCCTGGTTTTGACAAGGAGGCGGCGGAGAATTCGCGTTCGCCGTGTGTTTGGCCATCAGGTGGTATTTCAGACTGGATGTGCTGCGGTGATAACTCAGTTCACACCAACAATACACACAGAAAACTTTGGTCTTGTCAGTCAACCCATCTGGCAACTTTTTGAAACTAAACTTTCCATTCAGAATCTTGTTCGCATCCAATTCAGCATTTCGTGTTTGACATCCACACAAACCGGTAGCCTACTCTATTACAGCTAGCGAGCAGGCAAGACCAAACACGTGTGTGGGGCGTATATTGTGTTGTTTCCGGTTTACAACCGGATTGTGTAGTTTTTCTTATGTTACTAGCAGTGGCCATAGCTTATAAAAAGCTACAAGTTCACTCGGTCACAAAGAAAAGTTAATCTTGCGATAAAAATAATGATGCCGTTAAAATTGATTTGATTGTGTACATACACATACACATACACATTCTGCTTATGGTAATACAACATTTAAATCAGTGGACAAACTGCCTTTGTAAAGCCATTTATAATTTCAAAAACATCACTGGCAGTCTGAAGAATCTCAAATTTGTGCGCTGAGAAAACTGAATTGTGCTTGTACAACTAATCTATACTGATACACTTATAACATAATACAGTGGACTTGTGCATTGACTGTCTCTAATATTCAGGATGTTTTTGACAATTCTATGATCAGTGTATCTTTCCATCCATCAAACTTTCTGAACTTATGTTCTGTATGAATTGATAAAAAACATATCAGTAACTTTTTTTATCTGTTTCCTATGGCAGATACACACCAAGCTACATTGGCAACAGTGGTCAAAGGTCAGTAAGTAAATGATTAAACGTTACTCATATAGCACTTAACAATACTTACAGTGTGCTTTATATCAGAGAGAAAAGACTGACAGAACAAATGTATGCCTTCAATGATTTTCCAAATGCTCAGTTCTTATTTCACAATATCAAAAAAACCCCAAAAAACATCTAGTTCAGGGCAAACTTTAACTTTCAGTTACGTCTATCTGATGTTCAAAGACAGTGAAAGTAACAGTTGTAAGCACACACTATACTGAAGTCTACAGTTTGGTTTGGTCCCTCTAACTTGGTTTACATTTGTGTGTCTGTTTCTTTTGACAGAAGATACCCGATGTTCAGTTTGGCAGTCAGTATCCCGTACAACAGTGAAAGCCAAAAGTACGATATCAGTAAAGTGACTGACAATGGTGACATCGTGAGGGATGAGATTCTAAAGTGTAACGTGTACACTGGAACGAGGGTGGTTGCAGCCACAGTTCTAAGATGGCCCAATGTTGTGGATCAGTGTCCTAATGGACGAGTGACATGGCCTAACGTTCTGAGGGCATGTGGTCAAAGGTCTATGACATGGCGGGATGTTAAGGAACAGTGCCCTGAAAAAGTTAGTGAGGGTAGAGCTGATCATGCAGAGTACCGTACCCTGCAGCACTTCAACACTTTGGTGAACAATCTAAACACAAACGACTTCTTGCTTTTCTACGTTCAGTCTTCCCCGTGTGATCAGAGATGTACAAACGAATTAAGTCGCTGGAGCATTCTCAAAAGCATAAATCAGATTCTGAAATGGAAAAACTATGCTGTTGTGTTTTCCAAAGTGTTCAAACCCCGTGGAAGTAAAGCCATACCTGAGCAGAACCTACGTGGATCCCTTGAGCGGCTTGGGACATACAAGGGTTCCCTTGGATCAGTTGGTCTGAGCAACATATTCCGTTGTGATGGACAAGATGAAGTCCAGTGCACAAGCTGCTCTATTGGTAATCAAGTTGCCCGATATTGTTTTTCAGACGATTTGCAACCCTCCTCTCCACAAGGCAGAAGTGATTCCCCCTCACAAAGTGGTCAGGGTGACAAAGGCAAACAAAGCACTAATATCAATCAAAGCACAGGGGTTTCCACAAATGTTGATAGCAATACTCAAGGAGGTCAGGGTGGCAATGGCAGTGGAGGAGGCCAGAGAAGGTGAAGGAACGGCAAGGGCAAAAAAAAGAGAAGTACAAATCAAGGTGACGGTGTTCCCTCCTCACAAAGCGGTCAGGGTGACAAAGGCGAACAAAGCAACAATATCAATCAAAGCACAGGGGTTTCTACAAATGTTTATGGCAATACTCAAGGAGGTCAGGGTGGCAATGGCAGTGGAGGAGGCAAGGGAAGGCAAAGGAAAGGCAGGGGCAAAAAAAAGAAAACTACAAATCAAGGTGACGGTGTTCCCTCCTCACAAAGCGGTCAGGGTGACAAAGGCGAACAAAGCAACAATATCAATCAAAGCACAGGGGTTTCTACAAATGTTTATGGCAATACTCAAGGAGGTCAGGGTGGCAACGGCAGTGGAGGAGGCAAGGGAAGGCAAAGAAAAGGCAGGGGCAAAAAAAAGAAAAGTACGAATGAAGGTGACGGTGTTCCCTCCTCACAAAGTGGCCTAGAGATCCGTGGTATAAATGTTGACAGCAAACCAGGTAAAGGTCCGGGTAACACTGGCAGGGGCAAAGTCAGAAAAGTGGGTGGACGCAGAGTAGGGAAGAAACGCAGACTGGGGGGGAATGGGCAGAAGAGTAAGCAGTCACAGAGTAAGAAGAAAATGCCAACAAATAAGAGGAAGACAACACAGAGCAGAAGGACAATGCAATGGAGCGAGAAGGTACAATGGGGGGCTCCAAAGCAGAGTGAGAAGAGGCAGAAGAGCAAGAGGAGGGGGAAAATGAACAGGGGTGGCGACATGAGGAGAATTAATCAGCCGCAGAACAGGTGGAAAAAGAAGAGGAGGGGGTAAAGACGGATGAGTTGGCAGGAGCAGAAGAGGAGGGAGGTGACGAGGAAAGCACAGGATTAGCTTAAAATCTACACGTTAACCACATTAGTTTTGAATCCTGATTTATCTGTTTGATCCTTTTTTTCCTGTTTTGCATTCTTTGAGTGGCCCCTTGTTATTTTTGCTGGAAGATTTTTGATACTCTGAGAACAACAAAACAAAGTCAGTGTGGACGATTTTTTTTTATTATTGTGATTCAAATTGATCAAGTTTGATATAAATTGTCAATTTTTACAACACGTGTCACTGTATTCTACATTTTTGTCAGTTGTCTGATTTTCTGTTCTTTGTGATTAAAGTTTGGCTTCCAGTCTGGTCTGCCTGTGTTTCACTTTGGAGCCCCATCATAACAAATATCATTTCACAGTTTGGATCCGGTAGGCAAAGCAGTCCAACATATTTTAAAATGACACCATTGTATTTTCCTCTTGCATGAATGAATTAATGTTTTTTTGACTTTTCATATAAATTCATGGCGCCATATGGAACGTATTGCTGCTCTGCCAAAATCAAACAGCACAGCAAGAGCTATATCCACAAGTGCTCTGTTCCATGCCACAGCTCTGCCACACATCATATACTGAGACTGACATATCATTTTCTATAGAAAATAATATAACTATGTGACACTAGTGCACATAGTATAGTAATTACATAACCTCATTTTGCGTTATGTGTGAGATGTACTGTGGTGTGGGTTACTTTAATCCAACTACACCTGAAGGTCTCCCCATAAATTCATAACTTGCACTTCACTGAAAGCCCTTTGAGTTCCTCCCTTTCCAAATTAAAATTTCTGAATAAAGTTAAAAGGATTTGAATGTTCAGATAAGGTCATGGTTCCACATTTTGGGCATGGCCATGCACTCCCTCACCTATAAGGATGTCCCTTCAGATCGGATTCACTGCAACTTAACCTCCTAACGCTTCAGGAAGATAGAAGAAGAGGGTGGTTTTGGAGCATCCAACCCACATCTTCCCCTAACAAACAGGTAAAAGAAATGAGCAAGAAAACCTTTGACAAAACTGAAAACTTTTCTTTGACCAAGTGCTGTTTGTGCCTAAACATATCCATTAAAATATTAGTCCTGCTTTATTGGCTCCTGACCAAATATTTCTCGTGTGGATATTTTAGCTTGAACATCAGGACACACAGTATATGTTGATACAGTAAATATGAGAAGTTCTTGTCTGGAGTCTTGACTCAAACTCTTCATATATTTAAATCAAAAACTTAAATAGCTTATTTTGTTAGTTTTTAAATACAGCCTTCTGGGAGATATGATTTACAAGTAAAATGATGATTGTTAATGTGACCATCTGATTTGAATAAACTATATCTTTTAACAATAACAAAGGTGAACACTGCAAACCATATGGTCTTTTAGACTGTTAGCTATTGTTATTGGTGGTGCTGCAACCCTTAACTAAACCGTGTAAATGTGATATGGCTGACATTTTTGGCCTATAAGTAGGGAAATTAAACTATTGTTTTTGTACCAATACTGGATGATGTGGAGCACGACCGCAGATAGGCACTTAAACTCACTTGAAAAAATGTGTATGTGTCAAGGGTGGGAATTTAGAGACAGATGTTTTTGCGTTCACTTCCCTCCTTTAATGTTTAAACACTGTCAGTGAATTGATTTGTGTGCAGATGCCTGGTCTGTGTTGGATGACTGTGGCACTGGCCTTCATCCTGTCTACTGGAAACACTTTGGCTGTTGTGGATCAGAGGAAGCTTGCAAAAATTGTAGAAGTCATCAAGAATGAGTGAGACAAAGTGTTTCTAGTTATAGAAAGTAGGAAAGTATTATTGATACATGAATACAGTTGATTAGCCTTTGTGTTTCGTGATAATTAGTAAATCCTACCCTGCTAACACACTAAACTAAGATGGTGGAAATAGTGAACATTGTACCTGTTTAACGTCAGAATGTTGGCATTATTACTATGAGCATGATAGCATGTTCTGAATCTCCTGTCTCTGTGTGGCCTTTCTGCTGAATTTAGGCTCAAGAGAGTTTACTGACAAGTGTTCATTACTGGAGATAAATGCTAAACTCAACCCAATGTACAAATCTATCTATTTATCATTTCACCCCCTATATGTATCTCCATCCATCAAACATTGTATCTATACTTGTAGTTACAGTGTGTGTCTGTTTTCTTTGGCAGATACAGCATTGAAGGCCAGTTCAGTTTGGCTGTAAACATCCCAGTGGACCAGGACCCCAACAATCTTGATAAGGTCTTTGAAAAAGACCCCTTTGCTACTGTGATAGAAAAGGTTTCAAAGGGTGAAGTCTACCAAGGTACCAATGTGGTTGCTGCAAAATTTAAAAACTTTGGGACGTTTACTGACCACGCAGAGGCACGTGTTCTGGACAAGATAAAGCCTTTAGCTGACAGCAGTGAGGGTAATTTCCTGGTATTGTATTCTTACCTATCACCTTGTTATACAAAGTGTGCGAATGCAGACAATGAGCACAATATCTTGGACAAGATAAATAAAGTCATTTACAAGTGGGAAGACTACGCCTTTGTGTTTTCTAAAGTATTTGACAGGACCAAAAATGGCACTGTCATTAACAAGACTGAAATAGTTCAGGCCCTAAAACGACTTGGAAAATCTAACATTGGTCACAACAACATATTTCGTTGTTACAGGCCAAAGAAAAATGAATTCCAATGCATCCGCTGCTACAGCGACGGTAAACTTTCAGATGAGTGTGTTAACAATAAAGCCGGGGCTGTGGTAGAATCGTAATGGAGCAGAGGAGTTCTGGGGACCACAGGGATTCAGGTCCAACTGACATGAGGACAAATAAAACTGGATCCCTTTTAAAATGGCATTAATTACACTTAACAATGAGCTTTCTCCTTTATACTACCAGCTTTTAGCACACTCCAAGACCCAAACACACTCAAGATACTCTCTTTAGTGTAAACCAGAGCAGACCTAAAATTGTTACACACATAGTATTAAGGTATATGGTTCTGGGTGACCTTAACAATGACTGATTTTGGGGATGTTCTCATGGCAGTTTGGGATGCAGAGGACAGACAAAATACAGCAAACAGAGCCATGGGCAGGCTGTGTCTGCCACACAATGAAATGAGTAACTGTATTACATTACAGCACAATCCAAAACAATTTAACAAAGAGTAACCTGAGATTTAGTGCATCAAGAAAAAGTGATCTGATTCCTTTTAACCTGTTACTGTAGCTCTGAGAATTAAGCAGGATGTTATTTCAAAAAAGACACTGCACTTACTTCATTACAAAACACTATTAAATCATGTTAATCCTGGATGGTGTATAATAACGTCAGTACTTACAGGACTGGTGTCAGTGTACTCAATACTTTTGTAAAGCATCACCAAATACTCTGATCTTCTGTTCTGTTTGATTAAAGCATTCTCACTCTGATCTGTCTTTGTGTCAGTCATTTGGGAACCCCTGCATAACTGTTATGTACTGTGATCTGTTCAACTGTTTGAACAATGTCCGACAGCACAAAGCTTCCTAAAAAACAACCAAAAAACAAACAGCAGATAAAAGATTATTTTGGAGGACGTATTACACTATACAGAGGTATTTCTGTTATTTGGTCTATGTTCATTGATATAAATAGGGTGAACAAATGATAGAAACACCTGTCAGTATAACACAATACAATTCAACAGAGATAAATGAAATATTGGTGGAACTCGACCTCAGTATTTAAAGTACTCATGTCATTATACTCTATAGCTCTGCATACCAATGCTTCAAAGTTTTTGAGCCACTTGTCTTTCAGAGAAGTAAATTTAACTTTGACTCCTGAAGTGACTCCTGGCACAAAAGTCACTTCTCTGGATAAAATAGCTATAATTATTTTTTTCATTTTGTTTGTGAATGCAGAATTTAGATGATTTTCAAACAGTTAAAAACATCCAAATACTGTCAACACATGAATGATTCCTTTCATGAATTTTATGAAAGTGGCTATATGTAAAGTTTTCACCTAAACAAATCATTCCAATATTCATTTAGACTGTTTTTAACATGCTATGCATATATGATTTTTAACTCTACTTACTGATATGATATTTTTACTCTTTACTCTTTTACTTCCTCTTCTATAGACAAAAACAGTGCCAGTGCATACAAGCGATTATTGTCTAACTGCCTTATTATAATTATCAGAAAGCTGGACAAAACTCATAATTACATACAAATGAGCAACAATAAATAAAACAGCTGTGGACACCATAGTGGGTGCAAAAAGCATTATTATTATTAATGCCTCTTTAACAACACAGTGTAACATCACAGACTACTGCATTACAATTGATGTTTCTAATCTGCACAGTGAGAGACTAAAGTGTTTCCATCAGTTTTCCTTTGCAAACTTCGGTCTTTATCACATCACTTTACACAAAGCACACTAACACTTGGGTACTTCATTCTTACATTAGCAATGCTCAAACACTACAAAATACATCACTACATTATAATAATGCATTAGCGACACAGTGTGGTCTGGGTTGCCTTGCAGTTCAGTCTGGAGCCTGGTCAGGACTTCAGAAGTTCTGGTTTATAGTCTGTAACTGCATAACTCTTGTGAGAATTTTCTGAGAACTGTGACGTTTTTAAGCTTTAGCCCAAAGTGTACATTTTCTCATGAACAGATGGAGAGGCAAGACGAAAACAGGAAGATTTCGGTTTGTGGTTAATCTACTAGTCATCCACCAGGCAGAAGTGTTCTTCTAATCGTTATCTCTCCGTGACTCAGCTAACAGTGTTACAGTTAGCAACTCATGGTAGGAGCGCTGCTACAGTTTGTTCCCACTGACTTTTTCTTTGTTGGTACAAAGGCAGATCCTCTTTGAAGGGGGCAGATCAGGTTTTACAGCCATTTACACCTTATTGTATGTCCTCAGGGCTACAAGAAGAATAAAGCAGTGCTAAAGCATGAATGCATTGACACACTGACATCGTGTTTGGTGCTCACAGTTTTGAGCCAAATAGGGAGAGTTTAATGCAGAGCTGCAACAAAAGATTATTTTCAATATTGATTAATGTCCGGATATTTTTTTTCAATTGATCACTTAATCATTTGGTCTATGAAGTGTATAAATATAAAATATATAGTATGTGTTGGTCAGTCTGGAGCAGAACTTCCGTGCATACTGTTGTAGGGGAACTAACTTAATTTGATGTTGCATTCGTTGATAAAATGATGGGGCACCACCTTCCTCAGCTAAGAAGGACTGCAGAAATTTGCTATAACGCTGATAAAATACTAACGAATGAACTAACGGAAAACCAGTCTGATAATCTGAAGTGTAAACTCTGGATACAGGGATCGTAGATATTCAGTTCAAAAGGACACCGTCTAACCAGGACTTAAATCAAAATCTCATTTATTAAGCACAATTATGGGTAATGAATAATGTATCATGAATGGTACGACAGAAGATATGAGGCGATATGACAGAACACAAATGAAACTTATGGCAACGCAATGGCAAAACAAGTTTGGCGATAGTGAGAAGTAGTTGTAAAGGGGATAATAGGGACGTGAACGTAAAGTTAAGGGATTAAACGAGTAGTTGAGAAAATTTGGATAAATTAGCAGTATCTTAACCTCACGGACCAACTCTTATTCAAACCCGCTTGGCATGCCTACTTGCATGGGTACAGCAAAATATGCAAAATATGCGAGCACGTCCCACTGACAAGCCGCGCCTCCGAAATTTCAGCATTTGTGACCCCAGACTATTTCCTGCAATATACCGTCATGGCCTTCGGTATGTGTAACGCTCCGGCCACTTTCCAGCGTCTGGTAAACACCGTCCTGGCTGGCTTGACAAATTGTAATGCATATCTGGATGACCTTATTGAGTATTCCACCACATGGGAGGAACACATTCAGATCCTTGAGCAGGTGTTCGCCCGACTCGCTGCATCGCTCACACTGAATCTGGAAATGTGAATTCGGTAGGGCTACCGTCACCTATTTAGGGAGACAGGTGGGCCAAGGACAGGTGCGCCCTGATAGTGCAAAAATTGCCGACTGCCAACATGCCTTTGATAGTGTGAAGTCTCTTCTTAGCCACGCACCTGTGCTCGCCTCCCCTTAAGATACAAACCTAACAGTTTGTATCTTAAGGGGAGGGGTGTTACGGCCACCGACGTCCCCCCCCTTTTTTTTTGTGCTTAACATGCCGTGCTTCGGAGGAGTGTGTGTGTGTCCGGATCAGGCATAGCGGATCTCCGAGCAGGATTGGCTCGTCCTGGAGGTGTGATCTCCCTCCGCCTCCCAGCTCCCACCGTCAGCTGTCAGCTCCCTGGATTGGTGCAGTACCGAAGCCGTTCACCAATCGAGGCTGGGGCGGACCGGCACTCCAGGCGACTGAAGAGCAGCGCGCCAGTCGTGTGAATTGTGCAGACTGAGAGGCGTTACCGAAATTTGTAAAGGAATGGGCCAGAGCCAGCTTTAAAAACTGACGATTAATAGCGCCACTGGTAGTGAAGATTTTTGTTTAGAACACATTAGGAGGAAGAGGTGCTGATCTGCTGTTTTTGTTCAACTTTAGTTAAGTAGAGAGGGTTTTGTTTCTGGGTTGTTGTTTTTTTTTTGGTTGTTGTTTGTTTGTTAGATTAGTGTAGTTCCAGAGAGTCCTCTTTTGGTTTTGATTGTTTTTTGATTTATCAGCACTCGTAGGCCCATTTCCTCTAGAGTTGCCCCTGGTTTTTGTTTGTACTTATTATTTTCCCTATCTTTCAAATAAATAACTTTACTTTAACCAATAACATCTGGTTTATGTTGCTTCCCGCTTTCCATCACGAGCTAGGGGTCGTAACAGGATGACAACATTAAACGATAATCATGGTAACTATTTAATCCTAGTATGTGTGATGACTCAAGGTCAAACACAAAATAAAGAAATAAAGAAAGGCAGACTATATTTGCCCAAAATGATTATCATTATTATGGTTACTTATTAATAAATGTATCACGTCAAACGTACTCAACCTGACTGTTACGAACCTCTAGATGGCAGTATGGTTCCATGATAAAAATTCAGACGAACTTTATAAAATAGTTATCACAACTTTGTCATTCTTCAAGTCAGAGAAACTGGAAAAACATCAATATTATACATATTGTGAGTCCTGTAAGGTGAAAACATCAAAAGTTAAGTTCAACATAGAGGTTTGGTTATTCTGGAGTATTAGGAAAAAGCACACAAACAACCCATCAGCATTATCTGATTTTTGGAGGTTCCTCTGGAGCCTGGCACCATTCATTCGGACAGTTTTATTGTCCCGATCTTTCATGGGGCTATCAGGAAAGAATTAGCGTTGCCATGAGAAACATGGTGAGGAGAAGGTGAGGAGAAGGCAACCTTTGATGTTGTGGTGTCTGTGTCTCTGGCTTCCCCGAAAAGAAAACATGGAGGAGATGTCTCTTGGCCAGACATAATGTCTCTGAAATTAACACCGTCCTTGTAAGCAAACCAGGTGGTCTATAACTCAACCAGTTAGACTGGTTTACAACTCCATTTCTCTTGAGTATTGCACAGAGGGTAAGAGAAAGTCTGTTAGAGGCCAGTTCTGCTACACTGTTCAGAATGGGGAAATCCTCAGGACATACATGCAGTTTCACTATTGAGCTTCGACAATAGATTTTCCTTCATCTCTATAAATTATTCTACACACACTGACACTTCATCAACATTTGGTGACACGCTTCTAAATTTTGGGCCCAGAAGAAGAGCTTACATCTTCATGTCGTCATCAGTTTAAGTTGAAATTCAAGTTTTTTTTACTTACATTTGTCTCTCAGACAAATAAGGGTGACAGTTGATTTTTTCATTCTCTTCATAACTTCCCACATCATACTGAGAAAACTAACACGTTTATTCATCTTCCCCGTCATTGAAGGGGGCAGGCTGTGGTCTCTCTGACCTCTTTTAAAAAATTCTGCTTCCCTTCGGCTGCGTTCACTGCAGCAGGATATTGCCTTCAAACACTTAGAAGAAAACAGAGGGAGGCTTCGGAGTCAAACATCTCTTTCTACCAAAGTAGGTATATGCAATAAAAAGTGAAAATTTTTACTCCTGATGGCAAAATGGACTATACCTACAAGAATGATTATTTTCCTTATCAATTAATCTGATGATGATTTCCTCAATGAATGATGAGAGGCAACAAATCCTCACATTTAAGAAGCTAAAACATCAAATGTTCTGCAGTACTGCATATAAATGAACTTTAACAATTTATCAGCTCTCAAAATCATTGCTGATTATTTTTCTGATTATTTTCCTGTTGACTGACAAATCAATTTGTCAACTTATCACTTTAGCTCCAAAATGAATGAGTACACATGATTTTGTTTCTTCTTAGTGCCTGTTTTATTTTGCCTGTTAACAAATTTCGGAACATTTACAGAAATTCAAATAGTAACGCCTATTTGTGTGATTTAATTAGGGTGTTAGACCTTGAAGATCCTGCTGACAACAGAAGTAAAAGTAAGCTATTTTATTATCATCTTAGGAGAAACTGCCATGGTACAAATATTTGAAAAGCCAGTTATTGTTTATGATCTGCTTTATAACAATACTGTCCGTTAGAGTCATTGAACCTGATCTGTGTGCAGATGGCTGGCCTGTGCTGGGTGGCCGTGGTGCTGGCCTTCTTTCTGTCTGCTGGAAACAGTTTGGCTGCAGTGGATGTGAATTGGCTTACAAGTATTGTAGAAGACATCAAGAAAGAGTGAGTCCTCAAAGACTGTTGCTCTTTGTCTTTTCTAACGACTCTACTACTACTACAGCTGGATCAGTTGTGTAGTTTAATACCTACTGTTTCACATGAGCTCACAAAATGGTTCATTTTAGACTATAAGAGGCCCAATTCATTTACTTGACATGCCCGAAGGCCCAAGCTAGCTCTGACCACCAACTGCTGGGCAGCTCTTGCTAACCAAACCAAAACTACCTGTCATTTCATCAGTGCTGACTGGCAGATGAAGTCCAGTGTGCCCCTCAGCTCAAAATCAGCTAATTACCTGTTAACAAGTGTTGGGCTTTCAAAAGCAAATTTAACCAAAACTGACATCCCTAGACGATGCAGACTTTCTCTCAGTCTGGGGTGCCACAGGGCCTTTAAAAACAAAAAATGTTGAGGATTACACCAAATCTTTCCTTATAGTATACCAATCAGTTCTTCTGAATTCACCATCAATTCCACAATTTAATGTTCTGTTCAATCTGTTCTAACATCCACAGAATACAACTTAGATCACACAAACCAAGACACTCATTTAAAATTCATGGAATTTTTTTCCTTTGGCAGGTATGCACTTGGTGACACCTTCAGTCTGGCTGTAAATGTCCCACAGAACCAAGACCCAAATGATATTCAGCAAGTCTTTCAGGATGACCCAGCATACAAAGTAGAAAAAACTGTTTCAGAGGGTCTAGTGTACCAGGGTACCAGGGTGGTGGCAGCAGCAAAATCAGGGGCAGTGTCACAGGTTCTAGAAAACATAAAACCCTTAATGAACAACAGTCAGGGTAATTTCCTCATCATCTACTCCCATGGTCCTACAACAAATGCAAATGAGGATGGTATCACTGGCAAAATTAATGATGTAATTCAGAACTGGAGTGGTTATGCATTTGTGTTTTCTAAGAAAGTTGATGATCCTGATGCAGACGTGTCTCAAATGCCTGAATCCTTTAAGCAATTTGGGATTTCTAAAATTGGGCTTCACAACATATTCCATTGTTATAAACCTGTAGATGATCCTTTTCGGTGTACTAGCTGCTCCTCAGGTAGAAATATTACACCCTCATGTGCTGCAAACAACGCTCCATCAAATAAAGGACATGGAGTGGGCGAGGAAATAAGTACAGTTCCACCAACAGGTGTAGACACAGGTAAACAAATGGCTTCCAGCAAAGAAATGGGTGTAAGTGGGTGTGGAAAAGGGGGCAAGGTTAGAGGACAATGCAACCATAGAGGGGGCAGCAGGCATAGAACAGGTGGCAAGGTTAGAGCACAATGTAAGCGTAGAGGAGGCTGCAAGCGCAGAGGAGGCAGCGGGTATAGGAAAGGTGGCGAGGTTAGAAAAGGGCACAAGCAAAGACGAGAAGGTAACGGTAGAAGACGGGGTAAGCCTCAAGGAGGGCGCAGAGGCAAACGTAGAAGAGGGGGCAAGGGTACAAGATGGAGTCAGCCTCGAGGAGGGCGCAGAGGAAAATTTAGAAGAGGGGGCAAGGGTAGAGGATTCAGCAAATACTTAGGTGGTAGAGGTAGGAACAAGTATAGAGGCAGCCGTAGAAAGTTTTGGGGACTCAAATGATAGGTATAAAATGGCTTTGTAAGAACCTGCGAATCTGGGCAGTCCAGCTGTAGTGGACATCTACTGTTTCTTTTTTATTTTCATTTGAACCAATGGCAGATTTTTTTCATGTTTTTGCTTAATTAATTTCTGATGATGACAAAGCATCAACCTATGAATGGCTTGTACAAAAGTAGCTCATAGCTGTCTGTAGGAGCCTAAATGCACGTCTTTGATTTTTGGTTAAAAAAAGGGTTAATAAATAATTGAAGTTAAGAACAATAAAATACATGGTAATATAAGTTAATTGGTTTAGAAGGGATTAAAAGGCCTATTTACAGGTAGTTTCAGTTCAGTTGTATGATAATGTAATTAGTTTATGATTAAAAATGCGCTTTGATGGTTTAAAATGGATGAAAATGTCATTTATGTAATGTTTGTATTGGATGGGAGCATATAAGAATTTGTTTTTTTGAGGTGCTGTACACCTTTAATTACTTTGATCGAGGCTCCCGTGAGGTCAGTCAGTCATTGAATCGGGCGAGGTGAGAGTGGAGCCATACGGTTTTTGACCTCTCTAAGTCTCTTAACTCTTCATTACTTTACCTCGTTGTTAATGTTTTTGGATGTGATGGATGCTTAATGCATATGAGCGGTCCTGTGGATTTTTTAGTCGGTGTGGATGATAACGAGGGGATTAACGAGAGCGTCAGACCAGGCTCCATTGTGTGGAAACCTACACTGTCTTTCATCTGCAATTAAGACCCTTGGTATCTATGTTTTGAATCCATAATTACAGCCAGTTAAACTGACCCCAACCACAAGGAATGTGCCTTTCTAATGCCATTTAGCTGATGAAGAAACATTCACCAACATGGTGAACAGCTTGTTATCATTTTGTTTCCAGTTTTACAGTAATGTTCTTTACACGCGTTACTAATCTAAGACAAAGAAGATGAAAGAAAGAATAATAATGTGTATGTAGTAACTGTACTAAATATTTCTGTGAAGCGTTACAAAATCATCTGATGTCCTGTTGTTTCTGATTAAAGCTTGACTCCATTCTGCTTATATTACATTATGCTAATGTAACTTATTCACGTACACAGCAACACTTTACTGACTTCCTGACACATTTTAAATGGAGAGCAGTGCTATGGTTTTGCTGTAACGTCTGGAGAGCGACAGTTTTGAATTGACCTGTAAATGCAGTCTCATATGAATATGGTGAAATGTGCAGATGTGCAGCTTTAGGTTAAGTACTTTTTGAAAGGGAGATTAGTGTTGTGGATCTACGGTGAATGTCAACTCACAAGAATACACGGAGTGCATACAGAGAGAGTGAATAAAATGTAAATATAGGCAAAGAATTTAGAACTAACTTTAGACACTCACAGTGTGGCTCTCTATAGCCTGGTCAGTCACTGTTTGCAGGGAGGAGATCATTCAATTTAACCCCATGGCTCACAGCAAACACCAGTTCCTTGAGTCAAAAGGCTGAAAGCAAGGTCAACTGGCCAGTGGAGGATCTTCATCATTGAAGAAAGACAACAACAGCGAGTGAAATCCTTTTTTTCTTGTAAATCCAGGAACACAGTGACATTTAACATTTTTAAACGTTGATATGTAATGAGGAAATTACCTTTAAACGTCTTTATTTCTCAGGTAGAGCACCTCAGTGAGTGGGAGCAGTAATCACATCCTAGTAAACAATCTAAACTGCAAGGAACAACAACAACTTAATACATTTATCTGGAAAAAAAAAGAAGCTGATCTATACCTTCATTCGGTGAGCTAAAGCAAAGAAGAATATGTACCCCATCTCAGTTATTTCATTTTCACTTTTATGCATCTTATATGGCCTCTAAATGAAAGCCACGACAACTAAGTCCCAGGTCTGATTTAGCACAGCTGTGTGCTAAATTGAACCTGATTGCTCTGTCAAAACAAGCACAGGTTCAGCTGAACCACAGCTAAACTGCAGCTGTGTTTGAGGTACCCACTGTTATTTCCACATTGTTGCACAATAAATCAGTACAAGTGAATGCAATTATGCCCTGTGTGATGCTGTGTGCATGATTTCTGAGATCCTCACCTTTACCTGGGATCTGAAGTCCCAATGCAATGTTAACGCTGAATTTGTTTCACAAAAAAAAAATCACATTAAATGAGATACCATCTCCAAGTTAAGTAACACTGTTTAAATGTGCACACACATGCACACACACGCTGCTTTTACAGTTTGCCTCTGCTTCCCTCAAGTGGTCCCAAAAATCAACTAATGAAACAGTCCATTACTTCAGTCACACCAATTCTTGCTACATGATCAGTGCTTGAAGTTTTCAGATCATTTACTTGAGTAAAATAGCGATACCTCACTGTAAACATACTCCATGATGAGCAAAAATGCTGCATTCAAAATCTTACTTAACTAAAAGTATAACAAAATTGACACTCAGAATGCAGTAAAATCTTCATTTTCAGTGTTTCACTGCTGTGCATGTTTAAGGCTAAGATCATCATGTTTGTCCTGCTGTGAAAACCACAAATCTCTAAGAGGATTAATAAATTGCAATCTTCTTAACCAGTAAAAATTAACAAACTATACATGACTGTACACAGTACATACTTGTGCTTTACATAATCAAATTAGAAAGATGGCCACAGGCTATTCACTACAGTAATTCAGTTATTATGGAGGGTTTGTAATTTGATCTGCTGTCTTTGACAGAATCTAGATGTTGAGTTGTTGATGCAGCAAAATTATTTATTTGCATTCAAACAAAACTGGAACTAGACGTAACAATCCTATTTTTCATGGCCCTACTTTTTTTCTTTTTTTTTTTTTTTTTTTTTTTAATCCATGTTGGGGAAATTCACTTTTTACAACAGCAGAAATTAAGTACCTCGAATTTGCACTTTAGTAGATTACTTCAGTAAATGTATTTTTATGTATTTCCACCACTGAGGATGATAAACGGCCATCTGGAGGCCAGCAGACGCTCAGTGTTAAACACTGTTTAACATAGGTTAAGCTAACACTTAAGACTGTTAATCAAGACAGTAAGCCACCTCGAGAAGGAAGATGGCGACCGGAAGTATAATAACTGTGGAGTCCTTGGTGTTGACAGTAAGTTTATTATCAAAGTTTAAGATAAAATACAGCTTTATCTTTTTGAACCAATGTATTAACACATGCCTAAATAATAGCACATGTTTGGTGGTAATAGAGTGATTTCGGTGTAATACAACGTAATAAATAATCGAAAACTTATTTCTGACGCGGTAAAACCACAACTCCCACAATGCCGTGTGGGGCCGGACTTCACGTGACACGATCCATCCGTTTCACGTGACTACATCGACAAGAGAACATGGCGGACGTAGAAGCATCGAAGTCTCTGAGCGGACTGCTGAATGGAATTGCTCAAAAAGTATATTACAACAACAGCGACATCACAGAAGAGCTGCTAAAAAATGAGCTATACCCCGACCTGTCGCAGGAGGAGTTCAAAGCGTTGTATGAGAAAATGAAAGGCCTGCTAAAGGTAATAAAACACCGCCATCCTGGAAGCACAAATATTAGCCACATCTTTCTATGAAAACGAAGCACCCAAAAAACTGTATTTTCGTGTTACATAAATGCACGTTTTTAGCATATTGTAACTGGCAATATTTACTTTACAGTTTAGACATTTAGAAGAAGTTGTATCCGAAGTGTCTTTGAAGTGACACACAGTAACAGCTATAAAGTAAGCCATCAGTGAAATGTCACGTCAGCTTAATCAACACTTTGTAAGAGAGTTTTAAAATTAAAGGTTTTAAGGTAATTATCAGGTCTAACTCGTCTACATAAATCCTGGTTAGACTGTCCTGAATATTAATGGTGAGTGTTTTCATCCATTAGTCTGTTCGTGTGTCTCACCTCTTGTCAGCAGGGGGCAGCACCGACACACCTGCGTGTTGTCACTGTGCTTTCAGTGCTGTTCACAGTGAAGCTGCACTCTGACCTGCGCTAAGGTCTACCAGAGAATAAGATTCAGTTTTCTCTTTTCCGTTATTTAAACATGTAAAAGTGGCATTTTCAGGAGAGCCAAGTGGGCAACGTGACACATGGTCCCAACAATAAACAACAAAAGCAGAAGGAGCAAATGGTTAACCACTATGTAAAATAGCATCCAGTGTACAACATCTAGTTAAAATGCACCAAGAGGCAAGGCAGCATGATAATTTGCAGTTTGTTTATTGTTTCTTTAATATATTTGTGGACTATATAAAACAACACAACACACCACATCATTACAGTAATAATGTTTGGTTTTGTGTACGGACATAATTTTTTCTAAACAGAAGCTGTTGATAGAATTTACTGCAGATTCTATCAATTCTACTTTAAATATGTGGTAAAACATGTAGTTTGTGGACCAGCTTGTGTCTGAATTTGTATTTTTAAGAGTAAATCCTGACAGTGGTTCCATATCGTCGCTTGTATCGCTGTAGAACTGCAGAAATCCAGCTCTGTGGTGCACCCTAGCTGATCCTCCTCATCCTCCTCTTGTTATCTCTCAGTCTATTGCCACAGCAGACATGGACCATGCCCAGCTGGAGGCTTTCCTAACAGCCCAGACTAAGAGGCAGGGCGGCGGTGGGGCGACTGCAGAACAGGCCTCTGCTCTCTCTCGCTTCTGGAAGAGCCAGCGAGTCCGTGTGAGGGAGAGCTTGCTGGCTCAGAGCCACTGGGAGCCGGGCCTCAGGGGTCTCTCTTGGAGGGTGGACCTCCAGACTGCAGCTAGCCGTGGGGATGCAGCCCACAGCGGCCCGGTTGCCCTGGTAGAGCTGGAGCTGGGCAGAGCTGGACAGGTGAGACTGACATCCAGTGTTTCCTCTGACTCTCCCTCACTCTCAGTTTCACATATTATTGCTGAGAACTGACCAGTACAGTCACAGACTTGTACTGCAGCATTTTGAGGGATCTGTGGCTTGCTGCTGTGCCTTTGTTGACAGAGGCCATTGAGTTGGTTATTAGGTTAGACTCCTCACCTGTTTCTATTTTACTAAAATATAAATTTGTAATGTTAACCTCTCATGAATGGAGATACATTCAAATCATCTCCAACTGGTACACACAAAAAATATACTTCAAAGATAGCAACATGGAGACTCACGTTGTTTCATAGATTGTATTGTTGATTGTTGAATGGAGGGGCTGCAAAGAAAGATAGAATTAGGGATGTGGCATCACAGCCACCCTTACTGCACCCTCGGTCAGGGTGCACTGCATACTGCCCACTAAAAGAGCGACCAAGTATGCCATTACCAGCGGACTGTTCACACTGACATACTCAAACAAGACAATCATATGATGCAGCCACATGACTGTATCAAACACAACATTACGGTCCAAGATACCATTGGATTAAAATGCATTGCATTTCGGGTTAGTTGAGTACATCCAATACACAAAATCCACATATTGTGCAGCTGAAATGCACTACATGCTCACTTTGACGTCATAAATATAAATACTGGTAGGATGCAGTTCCAAATGCAGCCATTTCCTGTGTGTTGCTGCATCATTACTGCTGTCATTTTGTTCTGCACAATGTTTCCACAGATTCCACACTTTGACTACCGTTAAACAGTTTGATGTTTTCAGTGAATGTTGTCAGACTAAAAGTCATGTTGGTGCATGACTTCTGGAGAGTCCCCTTGATTTGAGACTTTTAAGCAGTGATCATAAACCTGTCATGAAACTGTGAAACTTTACTAAGATCTCTTTAATTGTAAGGCCCGTTTTCAGCAAAGTGAGTTCCCGTGTTAATGTCGAATGAAATGCCACATGTTCGGACTCTATTAGTCTTTTAACAGTCAGAATATATTAAATTTATGTCTTTGTGCTCCCAGATTTCAGTTTAAAGTTTAGTTTTGGTTCTGTTTAAGTGTATAAACTTTTATATTTCTTTATTTTATCATCTATATGTATAGTTAACTCTACCTGCAGATCAGAATTATTTCTCAACAACCTGCATGTTCTCATCTAAACTCACATTTATATCGACACTCTCATAAGTCTTAAAAAAAAACCGATGCATTTGTGTCTGAAACTGTTAATTGTCTTGGTGTGTGAATAAGGTGCAGTTTTGTAGCTTTGGCCTTAAGAATTTGTCGCTCTGACAGTCGTTCCAGATGAACTTTCAACCAGCTTCGATGAACCAAAACATCCTGACTCATGCTGAATCATCACCATTCTGATATTGAGAACTGCATTGTCCACTTCCAAAGAATGTCGTTGTTCCTGTAAAGACTTCAGTCGGTTCATTTTTGTGCTGTCAGTGTCACTGATCCGTTGAGGTTATTTTGAGAAAGGACCTGGAAAAACAAACAAGCTCATCCATGTGTGCTGCTCAGCTCCACCCCTTCAGTTTGATTCCAGCTGATAAGACCGGAGGTGTCTGTTCTGAGTCGGTGTGCTAGAAATGATTCCAGGAGAGAAATTATAGGCACGAAATGATGGGTCTGTCAGCACGTGTCATGAAATGTATCACACAGCTTTAAGTCGGGGGACTCAGCAGCAGAGGCTCCACAAACATACATTTCCCATAATGCAACTCAATAGTGTTGTACTGTAAGTCATAACTTTGATTGCTTTGATCATCGGGGTTATTTTATTTATTTATTAAAGCTCCCTCCAGAACGGCAGACAGCATTATGCAGTCGTTTTCTGAGAGCAGTCCTTGCAATGAGTAAATTGAACTTTCGATATCTTTCAAGCAGTTACTGTAAATTCTGGTTTACAGGCAGGTATTCAAATGATGGTTGAGTCTCAAGATAATGCAAATCAGCGTAAGCAGCACAAGCCTGGTAGAGCTTTCCAAACAGACTTTGTTTTTGCGTATGTAAATCATTTTGTTTAGCGTTTGTTTACCTGTGTGAGGCTGTGGGTCGCTGTTGATTCAGCTTGGGTGCTTCGTGGGACGTGACAGGAACAGGCTTCTCGATCTGCCTGCCGGTGAGGTGCATTCATGTCATTCATGCAGCTGTGTTCTTTTCTCTTGGTACGATTTAACGGACAACATTATCACCGTTGTGTCCAGTTCCAGTTTCAAACCCACTTCTCAGCAGGACAATCTACCAATCAGCTTGTCTGACACATTGTTGAGATTTGGGTGTAAGCTTGCAAGCCTCTCATCTCTTATTCTCATTACTCTTTTAATGTTTTCCAACCTATAAACCGTAAGACTTACATTTTTTGGGCTTTCCGTTGAACATCTGTTGATGCTTTAATCCTGTCAAAAATACAAAATCCATACCTGCACCCGGTGCAGTCCAACTGCTGCACCGACAGGCCATAAACAATTGGAGTGTGGATCAGAGCAGCATTCAAACTGACAAAGAGCAGTAAGAAACAGGATGTATTTATATCAAATGTGAGTGGCGTACGTGAGCAGACAGAGGAGCTGTCTGTCAGACGGGCAAACTAAGCGAGAGGTGTCAGAAAGGTCATAAGCAAGTCTGGTCTAGGTGTTTGAGGTTCAACTGTGTGTGCAGCTAAGGTAGAGACGATGTGTCTGCAGAGTTTCCTTGTAAGGAGTAACTGGGTGCTCTGTCGGCTTACCACAGAGGAAGACTTCACTGAAATAAGAGAATAGGGAACTGAAGTCAGGACGTGTTGGCAGATCACTGAGGCTTTGCTTTAACTGCCGGAATATCCGGTTTCTGTCTCAGATATTTAAGACAGACTGTGCACTGTTTTCTGCAGCTGATCAGATAGAATTTGTGTGTCCAAACATCACACACAAACAGTTAAGTGACGATGCAGAAGACCGTTGCTCTCTGCTCTGCTGTTACCAGCGTGGATGCTGCTCAGCTGCTCACGCGCTTCACTTTGCATTTGACGTCACCATCGAGTGTCCAGATGCCAAAAAAGAGCAGTGTGAGCAAGGCCAAAGAGATGACTTCCTGTTTCAAAGTCAGCTTAACGTTTAGCAGGAAGTCAGTTAGTTATCTGACTCTCAGTGAAAGCAGGTCAGCGTACTGTATGATACTGTAGTGTAGGATACACACACTTTTGTTATTAAATTAAATGTAATTATAGCCAACAGAAGCCTGAAGGCAGCAGAGGTAGGTAGAGGAGGTGACATGTAACATTAATCAACGAGGTGTCCTTCAACCGCTCAGTGGCTCTGAGGCTGGATGAGACGATGCCCTTCATCAGTGTGGAGGAACCAGGTTTTCTCAAACTTAAGCCTGGAAATCAGGCCAAAACGCTTCCATTTACATCTGCAGTAACTGAATTATTATGTTCTCTGAAGTGATTAGTTTATTAATCAATAAGTTGATTAACAGAAAATTAATTACCAACAATTTTAATAATCCTTTAATCTCTTCTTACATTTATCAAACAACAGTTTGCTGTGTTTTTCTGTTTCACTCGAACGTATTGTGTCGTTTTAAGTGCATCCTGCTCTGCTTTGGGCTGTTGAGCAGTTCAGGAAACAATCAAGATAACGGAAAAAAAAACATTAGTTGCAGCCCCAAATATGTTAAAGCTGTGTATCTGAATCATGATGTACGTCATGAGGACATCCTGCCGTACATCAAGTGTGTGGCTACAGTTTCACTCAGACGCTTTCACACCAGCACACGCTTCCTCATGGCAGAAGTGTTTTATGTTTTGTGTTAACAGAACAATAGACAATGAATAGAGACAATAGCTGTGTCCATGGAAACCAGGAGTGGGATCATCACAGAGTGAGAACAATTGGAGGAGACAATGATGTGCAGATGAGATACTATCACGTTATAGGTCAGCTAGACTTCATTCATCTTTAAGCAGCATGTAATGAGCTCAGTGCAGAGTTCAATCTGCTGTTTAAACCCCAGGAGCATTTCTAAATGTTTGACTTTTGTCCAAATGTTCACGGGTTTACAGCTCGGAGCAGATGTCTGTACATGAATGGATAGAAGAAGAAGAAATATAGAGCGTGTCAGCGTTCGAGGAACACATCTAAAACAGGACAGTTACATTCTTTGCGGTTGAGTTAACATTCAGAGTAAGAGAGGAGTATGAATTGAGATGCAAATTGTGGGAATCGCTGTGGCGCTGTGGCTTTTAAAGTACCTTTATATCATCCATGGGCTGTGCACAACGTTAACATGAACCTGTCCCTCAACACCCAATTTGACTGTTAAATGTGATTGGTGGTTCACAGAGAAGCTGCTTGTGCTGCTGCTGTGTGTTTAAGAGAGTTTAATGTGGTACAGCGAGTCTTTTTAGCTGAGTAGCCAACCACAGTGCTGCAACCAAAAGCCTAGAAAAGCTGTTTTTATGTGCGTGATGTTTCGCCCCGGACCAAAACATCGGACTGAACAAAACTGAAGCAGTCTGAATGTCTGCACTCTGACCTTTCTCCTCTTCCTCTCTCAGGACTCAGAGTTTGTGTGTCTGGAGTTTGACGAAGCCAAAGTGAACCAGGTGCTGAAGAAGATGGCTGATATCCAGGAGAGCATTGACAGCATTGTTCACCACACCTGAAAGGTTGTTCCTCAGACAGCAGAGGAACAGTGATTGTGACTGAGAGACCGTGGACCACCTGCAGCCGTCTCTTCCTGCAAATGGGAGTTTTCTCTCACTTCGTTCGACAGCACCACACAGACACGGGACTTCTTCTGATCTGTGTTTGCCGGACTGGATCCAACATGACGTTTGCACCTGCCCATAGGCTCAGACTGGACATACTGTATAAAACATATGATCACCATACATGTATATTCAGACTTGTTTTTTTTAATTTTCTTAACCTGGAATTATTCAAAGTGTTGGGCTGTTTTACTGTAACTGTTTACATCACAGTGACCTCTTGCGCATCCCTCCTCTGATAGGATGAAAGTTCTGCTCTGACCTTTCTGGAGAAAGAGAAGATGAAGGAAAGGATTCAGGATCTTTACACATGTTTGGGTTTTGCAGTGAAACAAGACAGAAACAGAAATCACTATTACAAACTCAGCATTATGATGAGAATGACCTTTAGTCTGAATCTAGTCTCCAGTCTCAGTCTGGTGTGTTCAAACTGAATGGAAAGTGTTTGAGGTGGAGTGATTGCATGCAAAGTCAATGCAAAGTGCAAAAATGCAAAAAGTGGCACAAATTGAGCAATGTTTCATTGTTTCAACTGATGCTGATTGGTGGGGGGGGGGGGGGGGGGACTGTCAATAAAACATTTAAAATTCACCCACATTAAAAATGAGCCTTGATGAGTCATTCTGAGAAGAGAAAGACTTTTGATGTCGCCATCTTCACATTGTGATCACAGATTTACTGTCCCTCTCTCTCATGAACGTTGCCTGTTGCTGATTGGCTGGAATCGTGTTGTCTGGCTCGGTCCAACCAGCTTTGTTTCCCATTTACTGAGCCAGAAGCAAACACAACAGACAGCTAGCAGACCGTCATCTTTCTCCAGAATGACGTGAGCGTATGACAAAAACATGATGGCATAATATGCCAACATTAGCATATATTCAGTTGTTTTTAAACACTCCTTGAATGCAAACTTAGTAACAAGTGCGACCAATATAGAACCATATAAACCTGCTTCAGGTCACAGGTCTACTTTTGATCCACAGGACAGCATTTACAAGACAGTATGTGAGGTACAGTACTGTCTATATCATGTATTTGTGTGAAGATGTGTGATAAGTGAAGCTGTGATTGAGTCATAATCAATATGAGACGTTTGCCTTAATTTTTTGCTTTTTAATGAAATTGTAGGAGCAGGGATGTGTGTTCTCACCTTGTCACTGTGTGTGGTATGTGGAGGTGTGGCTGGGTGTGAGTGTCACTGGGGCAGAGTGATTGCTTGACTGATATCACCTGCACCTACCTGGGGATCAGTTTTTGTTTGTTAGAGTGAGTGTGAGGCATGGTGCCTATATTTCTGTTGACCGCAAGGCTGTTTTACATCTAGAGTCCAGTAGTGCAGTTACATCAGCATACCACGTAAGGTCGAAAGTGTGATTTCACTGAAAGGGTCAATAAACACCCTTAAACAGCAGCAATGGCTTCATGTTTTCTTGACTCAGCGTGTCGGACAGATGCCTGCCTTCTCCCTCTCAGTGACTAATTTTAAAGTTGATAGTCACAGCACAAATATTTTTACTACAGCCAGCATCATCACCCTATACAAACAGCATGTGTTGTACTTGCAGGGTATCGTTTCAGGGTGTAGAAATATCTCTGTCTTCTTTCGAATCTTTGTTGAGTTTTAGGAGTGGCGGAAATCATGCAGAAAAACGTCCGCAGCATGGAACATCTTATCACTTCGACACTTACCCGGTAAAATCTAATTGTCATGTCTGTCACAGTTGGCCGGTTGGCTTGTGTTATCAGTGGAACAGACTCAGACAGCTGTGATAAGATACCTGAGTCTCCACACCAAAACACTGCACAGAGCTTGTGGCCTTCTTGTTGGTCATCATAAAACACATTACAAAGAACAGTAAATTAGGGTAAAAGTTCAGAAAGACGCGACCAGTCATATACATCCATGCAGCCAATGGGGCACCTGCACAGGTGAGTTAGGTATATGGTCATGTGGTTCCAGGCCAATCGTCACCCCAGACTGGCAGAGAGGGAAGAGGAGGGTCTAGTAAGGGACATGGGTGACACCATATTTGATCCATAAACTGGAGAAGAGCTGGTGAGGTACATTCAGAAGAAGCCTCAACCCAAAATGTTCCTATTTGATGTGGATAACTAAAAAAAAAAACAAAAAAAAAAACATGATTAAAAGCCATATGAATGAGAGACAACCAAGAACCACTAGAGAAACTCATTCATGCCTCGTGGAGATTACGTTTTGAAGTAGAAGATCTAAAATCTTCTCTTTCACAGAGAAATCTGACATTACCTCCTCTACGGCTTTGACTTTATCACTGTTTTATGCCTGAAAAAAAAACAAACAAACAAGCAGATAAAACGTGATGATTTTCACTGAAATGTCCTGTAACTGGTTACACGATTGGATGATTAATGGAGCTCTTGTGTTCAGTGATTTGCAGACATCTCACCTGTATATGCAATAGCAATAGAAAAATAAAACTAGGTACCATTCTGGCGCCCATTACAGTGGTAGAGGTCTGGAGTTGTGGTGTGTGGTAAAAAAAATAAAAAAATCAACCAGGAAATCTACCAGATACTCTCTGGCCTGCTGTTAGGGAAGTGTGTTTACCAACAACAGTTTTATGAAGTGTTTCTGAGCCCATATAGTAATATCCTCTATAGAGTCACGTGTTCACTAATCGGTCAACTTTGCTCCATCCTTGCCTGTGAATGACTGAGCCTTTCCATGATGCCACTTTCATACCCAATCATGATATTATCACCTGTTACCAATGAACCTATTAGCCTTCAGGTGGGTCTTTCACGTGGTCATCTGCAAAGGTTGATATCCTCTGTGTTTGACTTCCAGTCTCAGAAACAATGAGTCTACCGGGTGGTTGTGGGTTTTGTGAGTTTTAGGTGAACCATATAAAAAGGCTTTAAAGGAAATAGGTGGTGTTATAGTATGAGTGTTGGAGTTTTGATCTCTTTCAAGATGACAGAAAACTTTATTGATCCCATGCTGGCAAAATCCACTTGTTACAACAGCAGGAATATAAGGAGGGATTAAAAAAAGAAAAAGGATAATAAAAGTGTAAAAACATTGTCTTGTGAACAGTGGATTTTGAATTGCACGTGAGTAAAATATGAATAATAATCATAATCATTTCAGAATTTCAAGCCGTATTTCTTGAAAAGGTTGTAAACATCTTACAAGAGAGGGGAATAAAGGGGAATAAAGACACTAAAAAACAGTAAAACAATCAAACAAATGCACGTGAACATGTGATTAAGTGAGATAAAACAGCTGATGTCACGTTGTTCGATCTCACTGTGCTCGAAGTTAGCAGAGCTGAAACAGCAGCGATAAGCTGGCGTCATGCAGCTATCGCCGCCAGTCAGAAGCCAGATTTCACTGAGTTATTTTTAGGATGAATCAGAGAGTTTGAGGATGACACTCGGGAGAAGCCTCGGGGGTCAGAGGTTAAACGCCCACCAGTTACAACAATCTGTCCTCTGTGACTGTAATTCTGCTCCTTCGGTCTGGCTGCACCGAGCCCATTGACTGTCTTTCACTGCATTATTTAATACTTAAATGCATGTCCTTTTTGATAAAGCTTATAGTTAGGGCTGGCTCAGGCTTGTCCTGGACCAGCCCCTAGTTATGCTGCTATAGGATTAGACTGTCGGGGGACATCCAAAGATACACCGAGCTCCTCTGTTCTTCTGTCCCTCTCCATCCGCACGCTCTCATGTCCTACCACGGCGTGTTACTAACTTAGCTCCTTCCCCGGAGTCTCTGTGCTTTGTCGTCTTGCAGGTTCCCATGGACAGTGGCTGAATCTGGATTGTGGATTTCAGCTGCATCTCCTGCCTTGGCCCTGCCTGACATCCACTGCAACTGCTACTGCTGTTATTACATCCACTGTCACTGTTACTGTGACTGCATGTCTGTCTCTCTGTCTCTGTCTCTGTCTCTCTCTCTCTCTCTCTCTCTCTCTCTCTCTCTCTGACTGCATTTCTGTCTGTCTGTCTGTCTGTCTGTCTGTCTGTCTGTCTGTCTGTCTGTCTGTCTGTCTGTCTGTCTGTCTCACTCTCCCTCTCTTGCTCTTCCTCTCTCACCCAACCGGTTGAGGCAGATGGCCGCCCACCCAGAGCCTGGTTCTGCTCGAGGTTTCTGCCTGTTAAAAGGAAGTTTTTCCTCGCCACTGTCGCCAAGTGCTTGCTCATGGGGGAATTGTTGGTTTCTTTGTAGATAAAAGAGCTTGGTCTGTACCAGCTCTATATGGAAAGTGTCCTGAGACAACTTCTGTTGTGATTTGGCGCTATACAAATAAAATTGAATTGAATTGAATTGAATTGAATTGAAATTGAATTGAATTGAATTGAATTGAATTGAATTGAAATTGAATTGAAATTGAATTGAAATTGAATTGAATTGAATTGAATTGAATTGAATTGAATTGAATTGAATTGAATTGAATTGAATTGAACTGAATTGAATTGAATTGAATTGAATTGAATTGAATTGAATGTCCAGTGTGGAAAACATGTAGCTATCAAGACTATAAGAAATGTATAAACCATAGAACCATGGTGTAAGAGCCCTATAAACTGCCAGTTAGTCAGTTCATCTAAGTATTCAGAGCAAGATACTATCAATCTTTAGCCAGACAGACATGAAATTTGACTTATGCAAATCTGTCCTTGATATTTCTGATACCTTTCTGTTCATCCATTACTTCGGTGGTTTCCAACTCTTCTGTCTTGTGACAGCTTACCTGTGACGTGTCATCACAGGTGATGGCCTCAGTGTGGACACGAACAGATTCTCTCTTTCTCAACTCTTACATTGATCGTTTATTACATCTTTAACCATCTTGTGACCATCTCAAGGTGTTCCTCAGAAGCGCAGGTTATAGTGCTTCATTAAAGAATATTTGCAGAACACAACCCTGTTTCCAGAATAGTTGAGGAGCATTATTCTTAAATTGTTGCCAGCACAGTCTGTCACAGGGTGGTGAACCCCTCCCCATCTTCACTTCAGACAGACTCAGCCTCTCTGGGAGGCTCTTTTTATACCCAGTCATGTTCCTCACATGTTGCCAGTTAACCTGCTGCACAGTGAGATGTTCCACCAGCTGTTTTCTTTCAGCATTTCTTATCTTTTCCAGTCTTTTGTTGCCCCTGTCACAACTTTTTTGAAACGTGTTGCTGGCATCAAACTCTAAATGAGGATATAATTTTCAAAATCACCGTTTCAGTTTCAACATTTGATCCGTTGCCTTTGTGCTATTTTCAATAAAATATGGGATTTCAATGTCTTGGAAATCACCATATTCTGTTTCTATTTACTTGAGAACTTCAGTCCAGACTTGAACAGCGCAAAGACACTCCACCTACAGGGGCGGAGCTACGGGCGGGCATGGGCGCGCGTACGCCTGCCCTGATTGACAGCTTGCCCGCCCAATCAGAAATTCTAATTAAGAAATTTAAATAAAACGATTTTCACAGTTATGTCCCACATTATGAAAAACTCACTTCTTTGGGTCTCTGGTGCTGCCACACACACACACACAAACGTCTCTCCACCCAGCGCCACCCTCTCACAGATCCGCTGTTAAGGTTATCGAAAGCACTGCGTTATGAATCTTGTCCAGGCATTGTTCTGTTGTTTTCTGTAAAGAGGAGCACAAATCGCTCCATCGGCTCCCAGCACAGAAGAGCACCGTGGATTGAATTGATTTTTCAAGGCATGGAGGTGCATGCCATGAACTCTCTTTGGAGTTTAAAATATAGATATTCATTAATAGTAAAGGTGCATAAACTGCGTTCACATGTGTTTCCTCCACTCCAGCCATCCACTTCGTTCGTGTCAGACAAGACGATTTCTCGTCCTTCCTTTAAACTCCATTTAAATTGCATGTTTAACAGCCCAGTTTAATAATAATAATAATAATAATAATAATAATAATAATAATAATAATAATAATAATAATAATAATAATCGGGGATTAATCAGACCAGCCGCTTTGGGCTTTTTTGTTTGTTTGTTTGTTTGTTTGTTTGTTTGTTTGTTTGTTTGTTTTTACTACTTGATGTTTGGTGGAATTGATAAGGTGTGCGCCTTATCAGTTTTGGCGAAGGGGTGATCAGGCCCGCCCAGATTTAATCCACGCCCGCCCATTTGTCACGGTCCGACAGATCCTAGCACCTCCGTTCAGCTCAGTTTAGGGGGCTACATCTGCCACTTCACCTGAGGGAGGAGTCTCTGCGCGCGCATAACGCGGGAGGCACGCACACCTACACGAAGCTACCTTTCCACCTTCTCCGCTCTGTGACCAGACGACACGACCTTTGTGTCCACACCGGAGGTTTGAGGACTGACGAGGAGTCTGGACAAACAGGGATCATGTTTTAATCAGGATTAGTGTGCGTCCACATCCTCAAAACCAGATGCTCGAGGAAGGTGCTTGGGTTGGGGCGCAGCTGCCTGTTGATCTCCGGGCTTCTCTCGCTCTCTTTTTTTTTTCGCAACGAGGACCTAAGTGGCCGATCTGACAGGTTTGTTAGTCGCAGAATAAACCCACTGTTTCAGCTCTGTCCGGAATGTTTTTCATTGTGTCAATGACATTAAGTCAGAGTTTAATCAGAGTGGATCTGAAAGCAGTTATTATCACCTGGATAACAGTTTGTTGAATGCATCAAGTGTTTATTCCTAATTATCCTATAAAACACTGCAGAAAAGCGCTGGATGTCATCATGAAATTATTAAGATGCATTTTTCACATTCAAATCTGAGAATTTGCTGCTGTATAATAATACAGCAGCAAACAACTGTTAGCTATGTAAAGATGTAATGGCGTCCTGAGCAGAGAGAATAAGTCACTCTTACAGTGTGTGTGTGTGTGTGTGTGTGTGTGTGTGTGTGTGTGTGTGTATATGTGTGTGTTGATAGCAGGTCTGGATGAGGGTGCATGTTGGTGCTTGTGAGTCCCTCCCTGAGTTTTACAAGGCTGACTTCAGTTCAGCTCTGACTGAACTCAGCTCCGCCACAGACTCCTCTTCCTGCTCTGTCTCTCTTCTCTCTGTCCAGTCTCTCCTCCTGTTCTCTCTCTCTTCTTTCTTTTCATTCTCTCTCTTTTTTTGTTTGGTCTCTTCTTTCTGTTCAGTCTCTCTTTTTTTTTTGTTCTGTCTCGTCCACCGAATCTGTCTCTCTTCTCTCTGTCCAGTCTTTTCTTGCTGTTTTGTCTCTCTTCCCTCTGTTCTCTCTCTCTTCTTCCCATTCTGTCTCGTCTTCCCATTCTGTCTCTCAACATGTTATGTTGCTCTTCCACATGTTCAGTCTCTCTTCTCTCTGTTATGCCTCTTTTCCTCATGTCCTGTCTCTCTTCCTGTTCTCTTATTTCCCATTCTGTCATGTACCTGTTCAGTCTCTCTTCTTCCCATTCTGTCTCGTCTACCTCTTCTGTCTCACTTCCTTCCGCTCTGTCTCTTCTCTCTGTTCAGTCTCTCTTCTTTCTGTTATGTGTCTCTTCTTTCTGTCCAGTCTCTCCTCTTTCTGTCTCTCTGGACCTTCATGAAGTACATTTCCCCACCCGTCAGCAGTCAACATGGACCCTCTTCACACACACATTAACCCAGGTTTAACCTAAGCCCATATCATCCTCGCACACTCCTACTAGCATTGGGTTAAATGTGTGTGGATTGTGGACCAATGTTGACATTTCAGAATGACTCATGACTATCTGTTTGCTTTAGCCCTGCTTCACACTGGCACCTTTCCACCCTGTTTTGTGTTGATATTCAGGGGATAACCTGGCTAAACCTGCTCCAGAGCAGTGTCAGGAAGTCCTGTGTTACTCAGGGTTTGCCCACTTTGGAATATATCAGTGTGAGCGCTGTCTTGACTGGGGCTAACAGTCCGAACGCTTTGGCTTACACTGAACATGTGACATATGCAGACCATTCGCAGAGTGGCTGCTGCAACCCTACGCTTCCACTGTAATCAATGGAACACCAGGCTGCTTCACAGATCTGCTCTACAAACCTAAAAATAGTCTTATGTGAGGTGTGAGAGGCCCTTTTCCACAGAAACAGGTCATAAAGTGTCTGTGACTTTTTAATTGAACTACCAGTATGCAGGAAATGACTCTGAGAGTTCATGTCATCATTTGGGGTCTTCATCACCCCTTTTTATTTTGCCAGGACCAGTGTATCTCTTACACAGCCCACTGCAGAATGTAGATGTTAACGTATTACACAAACTCGGTGAAAAAGTTTCTCGACGCCGAGCTGGACCCAAAAGCTGAAGACGCAATACCAAATGAAAACGGACATCATCCTGTTTTGCCTGTGAATCACACAGCCCTTCGCCATATGTCGACTGCAGGTGTAGCCACTAAAGTAGATGGTATCTGCAGCACATCCGCTCTGTGAGCTGTCTGCACACATTACATGTTCAATGTAGGCAAAGTGTCAGGTGACAAAGAGAGACTAATGACATTATAACACCCAGAGTGAAGGTCGGCATCTCTACAGCTCACTGATGGCTGACGGCTCTGGATCAGAACGGCCTCCTGCATTTTAAGGGTTAATTTCAACCAAACTGAAGTTGCTGATTGTTTGAACAGTGAAAAGACTTATTTTGTTTCTGGCGAGTAAGAATGAAGTTCTCGATGATCTCTGAGGTTGAACTAGTGTTTTTCTGAGTCTGGTGGCTTTGAGGAGAGCAATGTAATGGCCTGTTTGTGGTTGGGGGAGGTGTGGCCGAAGCATTCATTTGTGTTGGTCTGAGATGTATGTGTAAAGTTTATAAAATATCATATTTTGTTATAAATTAAACTCCCCCAACAGTTTTCTGCAAATGCAGAATGTTGTCATTTTTCCTATAAAACATTTCATGGTTCCAGTTTCTCCAATATTAAGATTTGCTGCTTTTTCTTTGAATGACTTGAATGTATTTGTAATAATGTTGAGGTTTGGACTGTTGGTTGAACTAAACAAACATTGAGCTCCACCTCAACCAACTCCAACAGTAAAATCCTGCGTTTATGTGAATGCATAAGTGATGATATCATATATAACAGTAGAACAATCACCGGAGACATTTTACTGCACCGTGTACACTTACATACTTTTACTCACGTAACATACTCAGCCCAGGACTTTTTCTTGTAACAGAATATTTTTACAGTGTGATAAAAGTACTTTTACTGAAGTGAAAGACTGAATGATTTGCAGCTTTAGTAGTGCAAACATATTCTTTCAGTTCTGCGCTTACTTTTAACATATTCCTAAATAATTTGTATTAAATGAAATTACCGCACAGCATAGCTGTGGTCAGATAGTATTACAGCACAGAGAAACTGCAGGGAGAGTGGGGAGACACTGGTTGGTTAATAGTGGTCTAGCAGCCACCACAGAAGCGATTAAAAAGGAATTAGTGAACAGGAAAGAATGAATCCATTTTCTCTGTAGATCTGCCTCTGAAAACCTAACAGAAGCCTTTTACTGCTTTAAATGTACCAACAGTATGTAAAAAGTTTATATGACTGTCCTTCAAACCATCATGTCATCTCGTTAAAATACTATCGAGTAAAACACGAAAGCTACACTGCACCTAAAGCTGTGACAACTGGCTCAACACTGCGCAATGTGCTCTAACGTTTCAGTAAATATGCACTGCAGGACTTCAGTATTTGCACATGCAGAAGACATAAGAGTCTGCTTGTTTAGTGTCAGCTTTCAGGCGGCTTTTTGAAATGTGTGAAAACAATGTTACACCTCCGCTGTATGTTCACATGTCAACAGACCATCAAACAAAAAGAGCAGATAGAAACGTTGCTGAAATGCTGAAAAGCATGTCCCTGCTTTGTCCTCTTTCAGCAGGGTACACAGCAACCTTTGTTGGGACAAACAATCTGGGTAAGAAACTGGTTTGAATCAATTTGTTCCTTTTACAGATCGTTCATTATGAAACTGAAAAAACAAACCATAATTATCTGTATCTGCGTTGGTGGTTAAATTTGAATGAAAGGTCCTGATAGGACTGCCTCTCTGTACACAGGGCCATGGTTTATGGTGGGCAGTACCTTCATAAATTAACTTTTGTTGTCCCTTTCACATTCTTCGGGTGGTGTTGTGCGTTTGTGCGTCATGTCATGTAAGTGTATAAGGCAGCTAAATGTTTGGGGTTCATCATCTTCAGCTAGCATTAACGTAGCCTCTCTAAAATCATCATGTAATGCTCAAGACAACCCAAATACCCAATTTATGCCAGCATCTGTGAGAGATTTTCCAGTTTATTGCGTGTCTTCTTGGCTGTCGCGTCATTGTGTTAATCTCCAGATGGCTGCAGAAACAACAACCTGGTTCTTAGAAAGTCCTTCTCCAGCCTACAGGTCACCCATATAAAGCAGGGAGAGGTCTGGTTCTCCCCCAGACCCAACTGACTGATAATATGTGACCAGTGGTACATGACGAGGCGTCCTGATGCGAATGTGCTGGCAAAACCTGCGTAAGAGAAAAATAAGATAAAAGACTACCCACCCTCATTTATGTAAATGAGGGTAGCCTCAATATTAAAACACTGCAATACAGTTCAGCAGCTCCACAAACCACAGTACAGCTTCCAAAATTATCATAAAGTTCAGTCAGCGCCTCATTAAGCAGTTTCAACAGAAACTGGACATCATTAGCGAGGATTATTGACAGCCTGTTAGATTAAAGTGTATTACTTTCATCTGATAACTACTGGAATGTTTAACTTCAGTTTCTACATTACTTTGAGTACATAGCAGTTATCTAAGTACATGCAGGTATCATCTGATCTGGGTGTCAGTATTTATTCTGCCATATTTAACTTATTTTTTTCATACTGATAAAGGCTACCCTTGGCTTAGAAACTAGACTGAGGGCCAACATCAGACCTTTATCAGTCATAAACACATATTTTATCTTAATCAAACAAGTGTGTTACTTAGTAGTGCTACAGCGACAACAAGTGGTCTATCTGCTTACAGTGCACATTTTCTATTTAAGTAAAACTAAATGAAAGACTTGGATTGGTTTTGTGCTGCTGTATCATTAACATCATGTTGAAAAAACAAGGTTATTCTACTGTGTGTGCTCTTCAGTGTGCACTCAGGGCACAATGAAGAAGGCTGCTGCCAGTAAAGTGGCGTCATGTGCATGGCTGAATTGGAAACGTGTGATTCCTGTGTGTCGTTGAAGGAAGAGGAGGAGGGAGGGAGCAGGGGATGAGGAAAAAACGCTCATGGGCCACTTCTTGCAGGATTAGATATTTTTAAAAAATGCGGTCGGTTTGAGCTCTGAAACCAAACGGAGGGAATCAAGCTTCCCATTGACCTGCTGTGCCAGATTCTTCCCATCTTATTCTTGCTGAAGACTTTAGGGTCGACCTAGCTGTCTCCATGTTTCCAAATGACCCTTTTTACTCTGGCTTTGTTGTAAGTCTGCCTGCTGAGGCCATGATGCCGCAGATTTAAGCCTGCTTCTGGTTTTTAGTGATTTTCTGTATTTGTTGTCTTTGTGTAGGTGCAGAGGGGAGGCAACATGCACATGCCCCGAAGAAAAGTGAGTGTGTTCTGCGTGATGATGATGCTCAACGTCTTCATTTGTATTCTGATGGGCATGTCGTGGAACCTCAGGCATGTCAAAAGTGTTAGTCAGAAGGTTCAAATTCCAACTGAGAAGTCTGTGCTGGGACTGGCACTGAGCAAATCCTTCTGGAACAAGGAGCAGCAGGTCCTGGACTTCATTTACAACCATAATGCCAACTCTGTGCACACCACTGACTCTCTCGTTCAGCTGGCGTATTTGCTGAATGATACCTCGCCGCTCAACCCCTGTGAACCAGACTACAGAGTCCGCACACAAGTGTCGGACTACAGTTCCCTGTCGCAGAGTTTCCAGGATTTCCTTTTGTACATGCGCTGCAGGAAATACCCCATGCTGATAAATCAGCCTCATGTTTGTAATGAAAAACCCTTCCTGCTGCTGGTGATCAAGTCACTCATCCCACATTTCGACCGACGGCAAGCCATTCGTGAAACATGGGGACGGGCGGGTGTCCTCGCCAATCGGACTGTAGCAACGGTATTCTTGCTAGGCAACACCTTGTCAGTGGACCACCTCCCAAACCTGCAGGGATTACTGGGCTACGAGGCAGAGCTTCACAAAGACCTGCTCCAATGGGACTACAGAGACACCTTCTTCAACCTCACTCTGAAGGAGGTCCTCTTCCTGGAGTGGTTCAGCCAAAATTGTCCCCACGCCCAGTACGTCTTCAAAGGCGACGACGATGTTTTCGTCAACACCTTAGAAATTATCAAAGTGCTGGAAGGCTTGTCAGAGAACAAGGTCAAGGATCTATTCATAGGTGATGTTATCTCTAATGCAGGTCCACACCGAGACAGGAGACTCAAGTACTTCATCCCAGAGAGTGTGTTTGATGGCCCGTACCCGCCTTATGCAGGAGGTGGAGGATATCTGTACTCTGGGGAGGTGGCGCTACGCCTTCGCAACATATCTCAGCAGGTAGTCTCATATCCCATTGATGATGTCTACACGGGGATGTGTTTGAAAAAGCTGGGCCTGGTTCCTGAGAAGCACAGTGGCTTCAGGACTTTTGACATTGAGCACAAGTTCAGGTACATCCCCTGCATCTACAGGAGCTTCTTGGTGGTTCACAGCCGGACGCCACAGGAAATGCTGACCATCTGGCCATTTATTATCCATCCTGAATTTGACTGCCAGTGAACACCTGCATTCATCTTTGCTCAATATTTGTTTGCACTGTCAAGTCTGTTTTTAATGTGCTTTATTTGTTTGACTTCCAAGAAAGAACCCATTCATGCAGGCGTGGAAGAGGAAGTTATTTTTCACTTTTGTGTCAACATTGCGAAATAGGGTATTTGGAATTGGTGGTATAAATGCCGTGTGTGTTAAAATCCAGTAGATGGTAGTGATGTTCCGTAGTGACAAAACGGGAATTGCTTACACATCCAGCTGCTCAGACTTCAAACAGGAAGCACTCGGGCTCGGTGGACAGTGGAGGACTGCTACAACTCCAACGTCACCACATGACGGTCATGTGTGTTATAGCTTTGTTCTATTGCTGATTTATTTGTTTGTCGCTGAACATTTTCTGATTTCTTCACTTCACACAACTATTTCATTTTGTAAATATTAAGTTACTAAATCGTATTGGTTTGTGTAATAAGTTTGTGTTTCTGTATGCAAATTTGAATTTGATTCAAGTAAAAAAATGTTCCTTGTGAACATAGTTTTTTGTAACAGCTGTGTGTGTTAACAAGCTGACATTTTCATACTATTTCAGTCTTAAGCATGTCATATTTGTACATGTGAATAAAGAGTTTTTTTGGTTTTCACAAATGTGTGTGAAGTATCTGAAATATTTCACATTTATAGGCACAAAATAAATGCACTGAGCAACTGAGATGATGAGGCTTTAGATAGGCACATATTTTGACATAATGCTTATAGTTAGTGTAAACAGACGCATGTAGTGGTTGCACTTGCAGATTTGCATAGAGAGTGGACTATTGGCCCCTTCCACCCTGTCTCGTTTTCTTTTCCACAGGCTGTACATAAAAGAAAGCCATTGGTGAATGAGTGCTCCAGAACTGGAATTTCAAGTCTTCTGCATAAAGGGCAGACATTGTCCATCACTAATGCTAATATTAGCACTATAGCTTGTGTGCATAATACATCTAAAAACTGTACACAAATGTTAAGAGTTGTTGTGTAAACTTGTTAGCTTTGCTGTGCTAGCAGGCTAATGTTAATCCATTGTTCACCTCAAGTGAGACAGATGGCAGCATTTGGAAAGATTCCCATGTTCCTTGAGCATTTCCATTTTATGCAGCTTCATACTTCCATTCCACTTCATCTCAGAGATAAATAGTGTTCTTTTTACTCCACTGGCAGCTTTAGTTACTGGTTACTTCTCAGATTACAATTTTCCCTCCCCTTCCTGTCCAGTGAAAACCATGTATCTCCAGGCGTGTTGAATATTTGTGATACACTGAAGGATGAAGTGTTCCTTTATGGGTTGAGTAAATTCTCCTCCTTCTACAGCTAAATAAAGTCTTTGAAAATTATCTTGGATTATCTGGAAATTCATTGTCACAAAGCTGAAAACAGGCTGCTTTTCTGAGCTCATTAAACTTTTTAGACATGAAAGCCATGCTACAAAATTTATTTTGTACTGTAGCATGGCTATATATATACGTTATATAAGCTATATACGTTTTATATGTTATTATTACTATGAACACATTTTCTGGACTAGCAGTGCTGTAGAAATGTAACATTTGTGGTTTTCTACATAACAACTGACATTTCCTTTTTGTTTTCCACTGCTGCAAATATGTGTTGCCTGCAGCTTTTACCTGAAGAGTACAATGAAAAGATCTAGTATACAACATGGCCCTCTGGTGGACAAAGCTGACACTAACATCCAGAGAAAGGAAACCCAATCAGCTCACTGATGAATTTCACCTGCTCTCACGGGAAAGGAAAACATCAGTTTAACTGAAGCTGTGAAGTTCATCTTCACTTCATCTTTTTCACACATTTAAGCCATTTAACAGACGACATTTTGCCGGTAAAATGTCTCAAAGGAGCAGCTGTAGCTTTAAACGTGTGCTGCTCATATTTTTGCTGATACTCTGGAAACACTGTGACTCACAGGCAAGCTGCCATCCTCCCTGAGATTCAGCTTGGTTTGCATTAATGTTTTCAAAGTGGTGGAACATAATTGTCTGTGTTGCTTTCTTGCACTTGTAGGTGAACAGCGAAGAAGCCAAAGCGCCTCCAGGTGAGACTCAGCTTAAAGTCTTTTTCTTTGGGATTTTAAATGCGAATGTGTGGCTTCACTCCTCAGTTAAACTTTCATAGATTCTGGACTCTTCAATGCAAAGGAGTCAATGTCATACCAGGCAGAAATTATTATTCAAAGTAGAATACTTTATGCGCATCTCAACACATGTCTAGAGGGGATCTTTATGAGTGTATTTAGCTCCAAAAACAAACAGCTCTCTGACTGATTTAATGACCTGCTGTCAGAAACTTACTTAGATTTACATTTTAGATTGATTTCTGGTGACTTAAATTTCCACATAGATAACAGCAGAGAGCTAAAGAAACAGCTGGAGGCCTGTGGTTTCTCTCAGCCTGTAAATGGACATACTCATAACCTGGACCATACCTTTATGTTCTGTGTCAGCACTTGATGTTGCTTTACCAGCCCATTACTGCATCTTTTTAAAAAAAAAAAATCAGTCTTGATCCTTTCAGGGCCAATTCTGTCCAGAAACAGTATCCACCTGCTAATTCAACTGATATCTTTGCTACCGATTTCTGTAATGTTGTAACTTTCTAATGTGTCGTCATCACATGGTTATCGCCTTTAATCAAGGAACTAAACAGGTTTTAGATGTTTCTGCTCCTGTTAAAAAAGCTGACAGCTTTAGCTTGTAAAAGGAAATATGGCCATGTGCACACCTGTGCTGAGCTCCAGTAAATTCAAGCCTCTTCAAATTGATTTTCATTGTGTACTGAAATGAAGAGAAACCAGTGACTGCCTGAATGGCAGTTGTGTTTGTAATGAGCTGAAACCTGCAGGACCTGGAATGTTGGTCTGTTTCTTCCTCAGATGAACATGGAGGTGACAACAGTGCTTTCTTCGCCCTGAGGAGCTGCCACCAGCTGCTGCACGGCGACACTGGCGAGTTTTTCTCCCCGGACTACCTGTGCTCCAACCCGCCTCTGTGGTGCAACTGGACCATCAAGGTGGATCCTGGAAAGAGGGTCCATCTCCACCTGGAGGACCTGACCTCCAACGACGCCTGCCACCTCAAACAGGATCAGGTCCATGTGGACGAGCCTGCTGGACAGTCTAGGGATCACAAGGTCCTGCAGAAGTGCTGGCGAGAGGCCAAGTACACCTCCTCCTCCAACACTCTGTACGTGGTGCTGCTGATCGGCGGCTGGCCCTCGCCGCCCTACAGGGGCTTCTATGGCCGCTACCAGGCGTTTGGACCACCGGTGGTTTACAACCCACAGGAAGAATTCACAGAAAGAAACAGGAAGTCAGAACCATCTCTTGAACAAGTCGACTTCAGTGAATTTGGACCAGTGATGAATGGTGAACAGACGGAGTCAGATTTGCTGCAGCACTTGTCACCAGCAAATCCTGATGTCATGTATGATTATTATGATCAGCCTTCAGCCATGAGGGCTGAGCTGCCCTGGGAGGCCACGGAGGACACAGACACTGAGGTGACATTACCAATTCAGTGGCAATCAAACCCTCAACTCTAGCACTGCTACTGCCTCACTCTACAGCTGAGCTTAGTTGCTTCTCATGTAATGTTAAGGTGTCTCTTACAGTGACGAACATACGGTACAGAGTAAATAGCTGTTATGAACAGTTACTCTCAGTTCTCTGGAGCTTTTTTAGCATCTTTCAGCTCATTGTTTTGGTTTTACAGTCCAGCATGGCTTCACTCTCTGCTGTCTCTTCAGCATTGTTTCCTGCTGTAATCTGTGAGATTAAACAAGTCACTGCGCAGTAAAATGAAAATAATGTGCAGAAGAGGCTAAAAAGCTGTATAGAGCTGCTGAGTTGATGGTGATGATTGTTTGTGGAGGCGTTACAACAGGAAACACCTTATCACACCTCATCACTTGAGCCATTTAATATGAAAAATACTTATCATTGGAGCTTTAAAGTGAGACTATGTAACCTTTGTTCTTTCAAAAGTTAGACACAGTCTCTCTTTAAGGCTCACTGATTTTGTTTATTTTTACTATTACCCACATTTTTATGATCCTCTGATTAAAAGTTGCATCTTTGCTGCTGCCAGAGGACTCTATTCAGAAAATATGTAGGGTCCTCTTGTGGCTAGGACTGCTCAGGATACGTTTCCACCAATAGAAAGACCTTCTGATAAGCCTGCAGATCAATGTCCTTCCAAACCAATGAGAAAAAACACTGTGAAACTGTTATCATTGCAGCAAATGGTATTTTTCATCTTTGCATTATTGACTTTGTTTAATTGGCAATGAATCACATCATTAAGTGTAATTTGCTTACAGTACTTATCTGCATTTTCTTCTTCTCTGCTTACCAAAAAGTATTTTGATAATCTTCCATCCTCTGTTTTCATTCAGATGGATGAAAACCACCTTCCAGCCTCTGAGAACTACAGCCACATCTACCCATTCATGGTTGATCCCACAGCGCCAACCTCCACTCAGGGGACCTCTCGATCAGGAAGAGGTGCCGCTCAAACCCCTTCAGGCCCGTCTGACCCAGCCATCCATCCTGCATCTCCACAGCAGCAACGTGACAGTCAGAACCACGATATCAAACCCACCACTCGCACCCCAGCAGCAGTACGAAGGAATGTGGAGGAAGCTTCAACCCATCCAGATGAAGCTGCTGCTCCAGAGGATGAGAGCAGCACGGAGAGCATGTCCGAGCAGAAGTCTGCTGAGAACAGGACTGGGGTGAGTGAGGCCTCAGACCAGCTTCCTTCTCCCTCTGAAGAACCAGACATAGAGGAGCCTGAGCAGACTCATCCTCAGCCCAACATGGTGGAGCTGCTGTCGGACCACAGAGGGAGCCGTGAGTACACTTGTGTTAGACTGCTTTTTCACTGATGCACAAACGTACTGTCACGTATTTTAAGTCATTCTGCCAGTGAATCACCAAATAATACACATTCAGGTAAATGTTTGTCTTTAATCTGACTTAAGTTGGCTTGTTTTTCTCTCTTGTAGGTAACATCAGAAATCACTCTGAAATGCCACACCTACCTGGCGGTGAGTGTTTGACCGATAATGTACAACTCCAACAATGTTCCATCTTTTCTGAGACACACAAGCGAAGGTGGAGCGAGGTTCACCACTTTGTGAACACATGATTGTGTAAAGGATATTAATGCATGGGCTCCAGTTCATTTGTAAATGATTGAATTCTGTATTATTCACATTTTAAGCAGCACCCAGACTTCTTGTGATTTCTGGACTGCTGATTCTTTGACATCACAGCCATGACTTTGGTCCCTGACAGATCACCTGTTCGAAGTGGCTGTCGAAGTGAATTTCAGTCAGGATTTGAAGGAATCCTGGGACAACCTGGCCAGGTCGCTGCTGCTGTCAGTGAAGGTTTTGGTATGTTGATGAAGACAAAGCGAAAGTGCTCTGTGTAGCCTGTGGAGTTGTTGGTGGGATTATGAGAGAGAAACGAGCATCACTGATTCCTGAAGACGCAGTGAAGTTGTTGTGTTTCTGTAGATCAGCGAGCAGCTGGAGGATCTGCACGTGCCGCTGTCCATGTCTTCTAAAAGAATAAAAAGGTTGGTACACAACAGCCTCACAAATCTGCTAACATACAAGCTGCAGTGTATCTTTGTGGTTGAATAAACTTAAAAAAACTGAAGTTAAAGTTCACTAAAACAAATGAAAGTCAGTTTTCACCTTCCTGCTCACCAGTGATACATCCTGGGTGTGTGTGTGCAGGTTGAATGCAGGAGTGCTGTACATCCTCTGGCTGCAGATTGGACAGGGTCCTGGAGGTCTGCAGGTCCACAGGGCCGTCCACTCCGCCCTGCAGGGCCTCATCGCCATGGATGTCCCCGCCCGAGGAAACCACGAGGAAGCTGTCATCACCTCTGTGTCGACAGCAGGTACAGCAGCGCTCAAAGCTTCGGGATGAAACAGGGTGGAAACGTTACTGTGGAGCATTTTAGGGTTTGATTTACACTTCCGACATGCACGTGGCCTCACCCTGCAGCTGCGTGTCACGTCAAGGTTGGTACAGGTTGATAAGGCTTTCACTTTTCTTCTGTTCATTGAGCTCCAAGTGGCAAGTTTGTGTCAGAGGGAACTTGAAACCTTGAAAGTACTTCACAAACTGCCACAAAATAGCTCAGTCTGCACCAGTTTCATTCAGATCTGCTGAGTAGTTTTCAGATATCCTCCTAACAGACAGGCAGAAGCATCAGAACCCCTTCAGAGGACGTTAAATCACGGTGTCAGTGAAGGCTATGGACGTATGAATAGTCAAGATCAGTGTTGCCAGGAATTATCTCTCTCTGTGTTTCAGATGTAAACGAGTGTGGGACCCAGCTAGTGCTGTGTGACGTCAACGCAGACTGCGTGAACCGGTTCGGTTCGTACTCGTGTCGCTGCAGGCCGGGTTTCCAGGACGAGTCCCGGCTGGGATCAGGAGGGACGATCTGCGTTGACGTGAAGGCTGCAGGTACACGTGCTTAATCCAACTCAGCCACGCTGCTTTATTTAAGCCACAGAGCAGTCCCGAGCTGAACAGCTGCTGAACTCCGGTTTGCCTGCAGGTTGCAGCTCAGGCCTTTCTGCTGAGACTAAAGGCGTCTACGTGCTGTTCTTCCTGCTCAGCAGCCTCATCCTGATGCTGCTGGTAGCGGCCGGCATGCTGTACCACCGTCACCACCGGGGGGCGTTCCTGGTTCGCTGCCACGGCGGCAGCAGCATCTCCCCTCCCGACCCCAACAACAACAACAACCACCACCATCAGGACGACAGCTACGCCAGCCCCGCTGACCTGCCCCCGCCACCTCTACCTGCCCGGAGCTACAGGGAGGGCTGGCCCCAGGTGAAAGAGCGCTGCCCGGCCATGGACCTGCCGCTGCTGCGCTTCAGCCCGCTGCCGCCGCCGCCGGAAGGCTTCATGGAGCCACCGGAGGGCGGGAAGATGTGAACAGACGGTGGACCTGGAGCTGTGCCGCTCCACCATATCTTAACTCTACTCATGAAAATCTCTTTTCTTTTAGTTTACTTTATGTTTTGTCTGCTGTTTGTAATCTGTTGAATTAAAGTCACAGCAAAACAGCATTTCTGCTTCCCTGATGTTTAACTCGTGTTTTTGGCCCTTTAGATTAGATTACTACACTAGAAGACTATTTTATATTTAATATCTCCCTTAATATAATCCTAGGGTTGGGATGAGTGTTAACCATTATATAAATTACTCTCCAGGGTCATGCATGAACGTAGACATCGTAAACCTGGACCACTGTAGACTCTTGAGATGAATAGAGGAAGGACACCTGTGTGCATGTAGACCTACTCACTGTGACTCTTGAGAAATGTGAAGAATTAAGTTTTGTCTTTGTGTTGGTGCAGTTTTCCACCATTTCTGTCCGGGCCTATAAGGCCTCATTCAAATTCAGGAATTTAGCTGATTATGAGTGACTCTGTGGCTCAAGGACACTCCAGCAGGACACATGGCCTGTTGTGGACCTGTGACCTCTCAGCTTCAAACTGGCCACCCTGCATTGCTGTGTGCAGGGAGTGAAGTGTAGTCTGTGCTGGCCCACCTAGTCCAAACCACTTTAATAGGCTTACAGCAGCTAATCCCGGGCGGTGTGCTGTCACATGGGGAGTCTGCTGACCTTACTCTGCTTTATTACAGGGTGCTTGTTCTCTCAGCCCTTCTCTGCTAAAAACAAGGCCTTTCTTTACCATCGATAGTTTCTTCATGACTCCTATCCAAGCGTGAGTGTGAATATTGGACTTATTCATCAGGTGGACACAAACAAGACTCTAATGGGATGTGTTCTGTGTCTGCTGGACAATGTGGAACTGGGTAACATGTTAGATAATACAGTACAATGGCAGCTATGCAGTGGTGGAACGTACTGAAGTATATTGCACCATAGTGAAGTACACGTTTGAGTATTCCCACTTCATATAACTTTGGACATCTCAGAAGGAAACGTGTTACTTTACAACACAAGATTTTACATGCAAAAAATGGTGAACCTATTAGATATGTTGCATTTTTAGCGATTTAGCTGCCCAACAGTGTATAAAGCAGCTAAAATTGTCTCAGACTCAAGCAGCACAACAGTGAAATGTTACTCATTGATGCATCAGTAATGATAATAATGATCTTGAGCTTTTGATGCTTTAAGTATTGTAAATACTTGAGTAACATTTCTAAAGCAGGGTTTTTACTTGTAATGGAGTTTATTGTGTGGTATTTTTTACTAAAAGGATCAGAAATCTTCTGTTCAGTCAATTTCAGCTCAATCTGCTATAACTTTATCAACTCAAACCAAAGACGGCCACACAAGCAGAGGAATAAATTAGAATCAATAATCTAAAAATAATATTTCTGGGCAGCTGTCCACAGCGTGAGGAGGGGGTGGCAACTGGGGTCCACCTTCCATGCTCAGCTTCCTTCCTCTGCTGGCAGCCTGAGGTCGAGGAGGGCGCTCCTCCTCCGTTACTCCCCATCCAACAAGCCACGCTGAGCTTCACCTGCCAGGCAGCATCCTCCACCCATAATCCCCTGCTCCCCCCGCCTCTTGTTACTGTAGTCACTTATCTATGAAGGTGTGTGTGTGTGGTGAGCTTCACTTTCAGGATCCTGTCTTTTTGTAATGTTAATAAATTGTAAGTATTAATTCACATTTAGTGGGGTTAACTTTAATTAAATCCACGAGTAATGTAATGAGCAAACTAAATATTTAACTGTGTCACTCCAGGTCTTCAAGTCCTTTATTTAGTCTGTTTCCATTTGGATTAATTACATTCATAATGATAATGGTAATGAATTTCTTTTCCTCACACTTCTTCATTTCTAATGGATTTCTTCTTCCTGTACGATAACCAAACATTGATTTTCTGAAACAACACCCTTGCTCTTTGAGTATTCTGAGAGCTTCATGTTTCCTGTCAGTCTTTCAAATCTATGAACACTTTTCTTCAAACCAAATCCACTGAAACTGCTGGAAAGACGTAGATGTGGCATTCCGAGAATTTGCAGAATAAAACACAAACTACATCACCAAAAACTTTTCCACCACATCACCAAAAAGTTCTTTTAAAACAAGTATTCATCACGAGTCCAACACGTCTCACTGTGTGGTGTAATGAACATGGCAGCCTCAGACTTGTGGTGGTGTTCTGATATTTCAAACCTGGTGAGTTTTGTAAGTCACCTTCAGTCTGTCTTTCAGATCCCTCTTTGTCCTGTTGTCTCCAGAGGCAGCAGCAGCAGTGTGTCGCTCTCTGCATGCAGTCTGAGGCCACCATGCAGCGTGTTGTGGACCACAGTGGCAGAAAAGCAGCGATCTGCTCTGTTAGAGCCACATGGCGTCACAGCATCAGAGCCTAATGAGGCTCTGCTGAACCTGCAGCAGCAGTGTGGGTGGCCAACAGGGCAGGTCCAGGTTTACATGTTAGCTCTTAGCAGCCCAGAAATAACAATGTTCATCCTCTTGAGAGCATGAATAAACTCTGTCTGCAGTCAGTCTGCACATTAACTATTATTAAATAGCACTGCAGATCTCATTGAAATTCAGCCACAACCTGTCAGATTAAAGTCATGATCAGGAAACTCGAGAGGTCAACAAGAGTATTAGAAGCCTTGATTCTATTTGAGGTATATTAAAGCATTTTAATGTGTGAAATTTAAAGAAAATTGCATGGCTGTTCGTTTAAGAGTATATTTTCTGTGTGTGTGTGTGTGTGTGTGTGTGTGTGTGTGTGTGTGTGTGTGTGTGTGTGTGTGTGTGTGTGTGTGTGCGTGCGTGTGTGTATGTGTGCGTGTGTGTGTGTGCGTGTGTGCACCTACATTTGGCCCGTTCTGACAAAACAGCTGAGGAACGCTGACCTTGCATCTCCCATCAGGATGAGCCGGTCAGTAATCCCATCAGTGTTTAATAACCTGATCCGAGTGTTATGGGGCTTCATTATATCAGAGGAATCACGCTCCGGTTTTCTTCTCATAGCACGCTGTGTTGGAATTGGCTCTCCGGCAATTTATTTTTCTATTAGCGGAGCCATGTGAAGTGTGATTGGGCGTTGAGCCACGGGTTGGTGGAGGAGCTGCTCGGCCTGATAAGAGGACAGATCCTGCTCAGCACTGATTGGCTGGAGATATGAAGCAGAGGACTGACCGGCTGCTTGCAGTCAGCCTGAGCCCAGCATGAAAATGTGAACTCATCCTTTTATTTTTGGTAATAATTGAAACATTTTGAGATGCCTTCTCTGATTTAGTTATAATACCTGGTGTTCATTAATGCATGTTTCATTCATCATTTCATTTTCATAAGTGGCCATTTACAAGACACTTCATTTCAAAACTTAGCTCTAATTCAGTGTTTCTTGCTGGAGTTCTGTGGCAAGCAGTGCTGTATAATATTACTAAACTAACTACAATCATACACTCAAGCACTGTATTTAAGCACAATTTTGAGGTATTTGTACTTTACTGGAGTTTTTCTAATTCATGCGATTCCATACTTCCACTTTATTTTCAAGTTTAGTTTCTTTCTTTCTTTTTTCTTTTTTCTTTTTTTTTTTTACATACAAAAGTAACTTATAAAATATGATGCACTATTATAGATTATCACACAGGTCTTTTGCTAAACTCTGCTGGGATTTACATGAGGTCATTGTGCACTAATAAAAAGGATAAAGTCACAATTTGTTCCACAACAGAACTAATTTGTGGGCAAAAAGTTTAAAGAAATATCATCTTTCAGGACCTCCATAAATTAACTTAGAATTTCATTTAGTTTGCCACATTTTTAAGGACAGATTCACATTTTCCAAGTCTGTCACAATGTCCCTCTCTTCAGCGTTGTTCTTTACCTGTCCACCAGATGGCCTCAGACTTTCCTCCTTCAGCTCCAGATGTTGCCTGAGAACCAGCTCATTCCTCTCACCTGAGCTTCCCTGCCCATTTCCCCACCTCTACCTCAGTCCCTCATCAGCTGTTTGTGCCTTGTGTGTTTGTCCTTCTGGAACTTGTCCTACATGGGTATTTTGGAAAATGGATATTTTGGCCCCTCCGTTTTCAAAAATAGCTTCGTGCACACAACATTGTTTTCAAAAATGAACCCGGATAAATACACCGTCAAGCGCATCATAACTATGCCATACCTATGGGCGCGAGTGTAAACATAGGTTGCTCACATGACGTTAAGTATTTTCAGTCGCACGTTGTGACGTTTCGGAACCTAAAGCGCCTTTTAACCGTGTTTCCACGCCAACACATAACCGGTGTTTTCAGAAATCTCCACTTTAGTTTTTAAAAATGATTGTTTTCCGTGAAAAAAAACTCCATTTGCGTGTAAACAAGAGGCCAAACCGCATGAAAACATATGCGTTTTCCCTAAGTGTAAACGTAGCCTTGAACTTGACTGCAAGCCTGGTGATATCCATGAATCATGGAAATCACCTTGTCTGCACTTGGGTCCATCCACTGTCGCTCACAGCTGTGACAAAGACTGTCTTAACAGTCCCCATATGTACGGTACATACTGTACTGTGCATTTAAACAGGCTCTTCCTTCTGTTGTTGTTGGAAGAATGAGTTTTCTTTAGAGCTGTGACTACACAGTCAAGATTTGACAAACTTAAAGACCTGGCAAAATGCAGCTGTCTCTGCTGAATCCAAACATCTACCTTTTCTACTTGTTACTGATGTAAATGTAAAAATTTAAATTACTGTAGATATTAACACACAAATGAAAGAGTTTTATGTGATAAGTTTAACCTGAAAGTGTGGCGGTTTGGGAAATTCTGTTATTTTCTTGAGTACTGGGAAGAGGTGTGGGGCTTTGTTTCGTATGTTTCCTTTATTGGCAGAGGCTGGGCGTAGTTCTCCAGGTGGAGCTGGTGCCAACACAGCTGGGACTCATCACAATCAAGCACAGCATAAAGACTGTGGACTGCAGAGGACTTATTGCCACCTACCTTGAGCCTCAAGCCCTCAACTTCACCACCTTGTTACACCTGTACCTCTACCACCACACACCCTCTACTACACCCTCTACCACCTGAGCTCACTGTGCTCCAGCATATCTCTGAACTGCACTCCACCTCAGTACCTCGTGCCCAACCTGCTATTCCCAGGACTTCCCAGCTACCAGTTTCCTGCACATCTAGAGTCTTCTTTCATTATCCATTCAAATAAATTCCTGTTTTACTCTTGCTCCCTGTCTGCGTGTCTGCTATTGAGTCCAAATCCTGCTGAAACTTAACAGGAAGTTTGTTTACCAGCTGTCTGATGGCTCACAGCATGGGTGGATCAAAGAATGGGACCACAGCTGAAATCACCAATGACTTCCAAAACCGTGTGACTGTTAGAGTCCCAGCAACAGCTGCACCAGGTCTTCGTTAATGCTGTGAAACATCAGTCACTACGTTTACATGCAGTCAAGTAACCCTTTCATAACCGGAATATCAGCAATAACCCAGTTGCGCACGTCCATGTAAACACCAATAACCCTTTTGAAACCCTTTTTAAAAACCCGAATATGACCCCTGGGTTACTCCTTTTCTAACCCAAATTTTTGGTCATGTATACGCCTATCAGAATATCCCCATCGAACGGAACATTAATTTGTGTTCTGCGCATGTTCTATTCGCAAGGAATCTTGGTCTTTTGAGTGCAGGTAGCATGGATATGGATGGCACAGCTCCGGCTCCATTTCCTATTTCTTCACATTCTCGCCTTCAATTAATGAAGAAAGTGAGACAGAATAGTGTCAAGTACTGATGGTGGGTCAGCACCATCCTCAGGCTGTTCATTATCCGCCATGCTGCTGCTGCTGTTGTTGTTATTTTTGGATACAGGAAGAAGATGCTGAAATGACGCGCATTGCGTCATGACGTTCTCCGTCCGTCGACACGTTGTCCATGCGTTGCTGTTTTGATTGGGATATTCCAATAGATTACCCCTGTTTGCTCACAAATGTAAACAGGTTATTCTGAATGTTTCAGAAACTGGAATATTGACCATTACCCGAATATTGACTGCATGTAAACGTAGTTTACGTAGACAGTTTGCTCAGGTTTAGGAAACAAAACTACTTTGTTAGGTTTGGGAGAAGATCATGGTTTGGGTTAAAGTCACTGCATTACCGCTACGTATGTGACATTAAGTATGTTACGTAAGTTAAAATGAGTCAGTGATGACTTTGGTTTTCACACAGGAACAGTCGCAACCTCTCTGATTTTAATCACTCTACGACCTTTTTTCTAGCGTCACCATCAGGACAAACAATTTTAGCTCCTTTTCCACTGTGTTGCACATTTACATTATGGGATGTAATGGACACTGTGGCCTCTAGGGGCCGCTAATAGTGCATGAGACTACTAGCTGATTTTTTTGTAATATTTGCGAATCACAGTCTCTGCGGGATTTCTTGTTTTCCTGTTATTGCAGACAATGCAAGTTTTGTGGCATTATATATTCAAATAGACTGCGCTGATGATAGAATAGAGTTGATTTAACAGAAGGTTTCATAGTCCATCCAACAGCAGCCAGAAATGTGGCATGAAAAGGACCAAACCTCTGCAGCCTCAATCAGCCTAAAATACCACAGAGAGTGGTAAAAAATCTCCCTTTTTCGTGGACAAATTTAAATGTGTTTTTGGTTAGACTGAGCTCAGACCTAGCCATGGTGTGGGGAGCTGAAAGCCCATTCATTCAACTCCGTAGTAGTCCTACACTCTGTCACAAAGTGTGTCACCAGGAGCAGCACAACCACTCAGACATGGTGCCAAAAAAAATGAAAGCCAGAGCTGCTGTGAGCAGGATTATCCTACAGGGGGCAGTGCGTAGCCTCTGCCTCTCTCCCTGTCTCCCTCCTCAGGCGTTAATCATTCGTCAGGCATAACAAGAGAAGCATTTATAGTCATATCCCTGTAATAAAGGAGGTGTCTCTTTGTCCTTTTTCATTCAGCACATTGTCACAACTCAGAGCCTTAATCCTGCAAACTGACGGACAGTTGCATCCTGGGAAAAGAGCCGCATGCCATTGTTTGAGTGAGTCAAATCTGTTAAGCCCTAATTCTTTTGTGGGCATTTGCATACTCGGAAGTATTCTTTTACTGAAGGGCCAAATCCTCCTTGTGTGTGATGCGAGGCATTTTTAGTATCATTTGTGAAGTATCTACATGCACTATTAGCGCTGCATAATACCCACATATAATACGCTGGCATAATCTTGCAGATAAGGAGGGTTTTTCTAAAGTGTAGCATTACGTCGGGATGAAATGCTGCAATTTCAAGCAGATTCAAACGGGCTCAAATGTCATCAGAAATGTCAAGTGCCTCTGCAGTGGCAGGATACCCAAATGCCTTTTTTATCGTTTTCATCACTCGTCTGATTCCTCAAATTTACCTCCCAGTTGAAAGGCCCGCCTTGGCTCAGACCGCTGCGATGTAATGGGTCTGGTGCTATAATAAAGACTTTTACCTCTGACTCGCCTGGCCTCTTATTTCCTCTTTCTTCCTGCCTCTTTTCGTCTGCCTCTTTCTGTTTCTTTTCCTCCCTCCCTCTCTTCACCTCCACCTCCATCTCTCCCGTCCGTTCTCCTCTGATTATAGCGGGATGGCTTTCCCTCTTCCAGCAGAGTTTCTCTGGCTCCCTGATAAACTGTGTGTTATCTGTCTGTGGCGTTGGGCACAGTGTGGTTCACACATTCACATCCTCTGCAGGCCTTTTCTCTGCCGCTCTCTGGAGTCCCTTCTGCAAAAGCTCTGATAAGATTGTTGAATTAAGATGGCAGATGGAGAGTCGAGGAGTGATTCTGTTAAAGCAAAACTGTGACAAACCTTTAGCTTCCCAAAATGGTTTCCTTACAGTATGTCTACCTAACACGTCACATTACACTGACTTTTATCTGAAGTTGCACAGAAAGTTAAGAAAAAAAGCTTAAAGTTTGATCATCATTTATTTTTGATTTTCATACAAAACGCATGTGAATGAAACATTGCTAAGCCCCCAAACTGGCAGTCCTCCAATCACCACAAAATGACTTCAGGGTGGAGATCTATGACGCTGATCACTATGAAAATATAATGAATTCATCTTTGGACTGAGGCTGATCTTTCCACCAAATCTGAGCCCATTGTGTAGCTTTTTATGACTGCTGGGTTGACTTCTCCTCAGCAAACTTGCAGAGATTTTATGGAAATCCTCAGACACTGTCCTCGCCAGCATCAGTTGATCATTCAAAAGCTGAATATGTTTCGGTTTGCCTGACACACATCCTCTTGTTGTCATAGTATGTATAGCATTTTTAGCCTCATGGTAACACTTCAAGAGTGCAGGAAACTGCAACTGGCAGGAGGCTATGACATGGATAGTCTGAAGCATACTGAAGCTTTTACTTTCATGTTTGTCCATTATTTCCCCTCAACTTTGATATAACCGTACTGACCAAGCTGAAATCCAGCCAAGACACATGAGCAGTCAGACAATAAGACTGGTTGCAAACAAACAGAGCCAAAGTTCTTTGGAAGGGAAAACAAAAGCGATCAGTAAAATGATCACCCAAATGGCCTGATGTAAATGTTGCTAACGCTACAACAATAAGCTGTAATAAATGGGAATTATGCTTTAGGATTTAAAGCCAGGGTGTGAGAGAGCCTTTATCTGTCTTTACCTGCCAGTCTCTACAGATACAGTATGAATGCAGCCCCGGCATTCAGAGTCAGTGTCTTTGTTGTGAAGGATGTTTCACCGCGTTGCAGCATCACTTCTTTCTTTCCAATGTCACACAGTTAAGAGAGAGACGGAGGAATCTGCAGCTGCTCTGCATCTGTTCTCTGGCTGCTGTTTGTCTGTTTGTTTTGTTCTTCCCTTCTGTGTATTTAAGCATCAATTTCTGCTGGCGAGGGACACATGAAAAGAGCCATGGCACGAACAGAAAACAAGCCCTCAGAGACGAGGAGGAGGAGGAGGATGAAATGACAACACGAGGAAGGAAACAAGGCCCAGGAATAAGCTGCGATTAAACCGAAAAACAATCAAACTGCAGAGATGAGAAGAAGAAGAGAAAAAAAAAACACACACACACGCAGACGCACACAACAATGAAAGCAAATAAAACAGGCAAACGGGGGACGCAGTGTGTTTGTGAAAAGACCCTGCATGGCGAGGGCAAATTACACCGAGTGCCAGTTCTGGAAGCCTGGCATCAAAGGGAAGAAGAAGAAGAAGAAGAAGAAGAAGAAGAAGAAGAAGAAGAAGAAGAAGAAGAAGAAGAAGAGTTTTGTTGGAAATGGGAACCATCTCTCTGCCTAAATGACACCACTGAATATCACAGCATGAAACCTGAACTGGGATCAGTGTTATTAAGGCACAATATCGAACAACACATTCATTACATCTTCACATTAGAGGTGAGGATGAAGACCGTGTCCACACAAATTCAGATGAATCTGAAAAACTGCATTTCACCTTTCACATTCTGCTGCCATTGGTTTATCTTCAGACAGATGTTATGAGCCCTCCTGAATCCAAACTTACAAACACACGGCTCGCTGGGCTGTTACTGCTCTTCAGCCTACGAAAAAAAAAATTTCAGCAACTTATTCCAATATTGGAATAATGGGCCATCAAAACAAGGCATAGCACCGGGGAAGTATCTGGCTGTGTAGCTGCTAAATGCTCCACGATGTTCACCAGCTTCTTGCTTACCTTATCTGTCTGCTGCTTGCTGTTGAGCAGGTGCAGTGAGTGAGTTTTAGGAGCTTTTTCTGTGACAAAGAAAATGAGCAGATACACAATGAGCTGAAATTATAAAGCTCTGTTATGCAGAGGAAAGGCGCATCAATTACCGATGCATTAAAGCTCATTTTAATAAGCTGTCAAACAGCCTGTACATAATAAATAAATCTGATGTGTGCAATCGGTCATGCAGTTGGAGAATCAGTTCAGATTTGCGTCACATACTTTCAGTAACTATTCACAACATTAAGTATTAGAAGCGTTTTAGCCTGATCATCCTGTTTATTGGACAGTGATCAGTGGTTGAAGTCTTTTCTTTTATTTTGATGTATTCAGAATGAAGAAGGCCACCACAAACCTTGTCGAGTGCTCAGAGGTGGTTGATCAGCCAATACGGACAGGGGGAGGTATTACAGCAACCAAAAACACCTACAGGCCTGTGAATGCTGCATTTAGACTAGAAGACTTAAACATGAACCTGTCCTTTAATGACACAAGTTACTTGACTGATGTGTGCTTAATGTCTCCTCTGTCTGCTCATGACCAAAGATCATTTGTGAGTTAAAAGAAGCAACGTGGGCAACTCATTACGTTCAATGACAATGTTTTTTAAAAGCATTTCTTCATTGTTATGGTTTTGTTTTGGCGGCTAAAACTACTCTGAAATGTAGCGTTATTGTACTCTTTTTACATTTGGGCTTGAGGAAACATTTCTAAGTTTGAAAAAGAACAGTAGATTTGGCATTTCTGCGTTATTTAGAGGCATGAAAGGACCCACGCTGGAATCAAACCCAGGCGGCTGCAGTAAGGACTTGGGGGTACACGCTCAACCAGTTGAAATGCCTGCAAAAGTGGGATGTCTGTTCAGTTTTTACAACTTCTGCTGTATAAAGGACAAAAAGTGAACATCTGTGATTGGCTGACGCTCCGTACTTTCTGTATTCTTGTTAATGTGGAAGAATGTTACCCTGAATGCTGGTTACATTAGCTTAAAATGAGCTAATACTATTACAGGCCATAGAGCAGTAAAAGGCCACGATTTATCTAGCTTATGAATAAATTTGTCTTGACGTCCTCAGCTGCCTGTCGTCTCTCTCGTACCTCGCCTGTCCCTCCAGCACTGCTGCTCTCTGGTTTTTGTGTTGTTCCAGTTCAGCGGCTCTCTGATGTCCCGACACCGAGGCTTTTATGACAGACGGAGACTTTTTAACTGCCTCTGTGTGGAGGCAGTGGACTGGCTCCTCTTAATTAGTACTTTGTCTCTGCTCAGAAATGACCTTTTCTCTTTGCACTTTGGCTAAATTGACTCCCACTTCTCGACTGTGTTTCTGCTGTTTTACATGGCTGCTGGTGCGTGGCTCTGCTCTGGGTGCTGCTGTAGTCAGGGTTCAACTGTGTTGGTGCACCAGTACAGCAAGCTGATGTTAGGGTTTATTTAGTCTTTTATTCAGTATTAAATAATGACCAGTCAGTGGAGTCCACTTCAAATGACAAACAGAAAAGTTTTTTTTTTTGTTTTTTTTTTCAAAATAAATGGAGGGGGACAATTGCCAGAATCCTTCATAGTTTCATTTCATAAAAAGTCATTCTTTGGTGCTTTTGGTCTTTGGTTGTTATCAATGAGTATAGCTGAAAAAGACATTTGTACCACTTACGCCTGTCTCATCACTGTCTCCTCCCTTGTGGATCAGCTTCTACTTCACCAGAGGAGGTTAAATAAAAATGGACTGTGCAGCTGATACAACAGCTTCCTCTGTTTTGGACTGTCTGGCTTTCCGTTCCCTCAAAGGTCATCACTGTCATGGCAGCTGTCCATTGGGTAATGGTGCCAATTCTCATGTCAAAGTTCACAAAAGTTGAACTTGGATCTGGTCTTTTTAAATTCGTTTTGGCCTTCTGGCTGCTCTAAGTTCTTATTTGTCAGTAAAACCGATCAAACTGTGATTAAATGTGTTAAAAAAGTCAAATTGGTCAAGAAATCAAGCTGTCAAGCAAACTTATATGTTGTAGAAAATGCAGGCAAACGGTAAGATTAAGACTCGTGAACATCCTTCGCACTGACCCACTGAACTCACTTTAGTTGAGAACACAGTTTTTCTGTAGCTGGATGGATTATTACCAACAGTCCAGTTCTACTCCAAATGAGGTGGTTTAGATCTTCAGTTAGTTTGTTTCCAGTCTGACTGCTCGTGTCTCCTGATCCACTGGACTTTGTTGTTGTGGTATTTTTTTGTTCACAGAGAAAATCAGAACAAACAAAAATAAAACCCAACCTGTAATAAAAGAGAATCATGAATACTGAGATGAATACTGGGCGTCATAGGGCTCGTAGGGACGTCTCTGCATTTGTACAACAGCCAATAGGAACATGTTCTCTGTGAAATGACCTGTGATTGGCCAATCTCACATGCTAGATTTTCTAAAGCCTGAAAACAGCCAATAGGAATCCAGTTTTCTATCAATCCACTTGAATCACAATATGTTGAAAAGTTATTATGGAGCCAAAAATAAACAGCCTGCCTCAGGTGTAACAGGAAGAAACAGGTGTGTTTCAGGTGCTCTGAATTCCTCTTCTCTGATGAAGGCTTCATGCCCACATACATCAGCACATTACCAGTCAAGTTGTAAATAAAACAATGCCAAAATGGTCATTAGGTGTTTCATTACTGTCGCCCTTCTTCCTGAAGTCCTTTGGGGAAACAAATGACAGCAGTAACTTTCCAGGAACAGGAAATCTCTGAGGCCACACAGCTTCAGGCATGCTTCATTGGTGAGTAATGGTCCTGCACCATTGACTAATACATCCACACACACGTGTACACACACACACACACACACACACACACACACACACACACACACACACACACACACACACACACACACACGTTTCCAGGCTCTATCATGGCTTTTCAGCTCGGAGACCGTCCACAACCGTCGCCTCCTCCATTTGGAGAATCAGAGATGACCTTTGCATGAATAAAGTCAAAGAGGATTAAGGCAGAAGAGACCTTCGCAATGTCGGCCGAGGGGAGAAGCGGGTGCATCCTCCTTTGAACGTGGCTTGAGTGTCGATGTCTCCACCTGCCTGAAGGCCACGCTGTGTGTGTTTGAGCATGTGATGTGTTTGCATGGAGGCTGCTGAAAAACAAAAGAAAACGCACCTCCAGGAAACACGAGGAATGTTTCTTATCCCATTCTGATGGTAAACGTGAAGTTACTGTCAAAATCGTTCATCTGTTTCACTGGAGGCGATAATGTCTCTGGTTAATATTCTTATCTGATTTATGTTGTGCATTGACCTAATCCATACGTTACAAGATGTACAAACACAGAATCTATTTGCTTTCGTAAAAGATCTGTCCATCATGCTATAAGGATTACAACAATTTAGATTAGCTGCCTTTACTGCTTCAGTGCAGCATGATGTCAGCTGTGCTCGGCTCCCATCAGGATTAATGGAATACCATTTAATCTCACCTGTATAAGCAATTTACACCTTTAAGAAGTATCAAGTGTTGGAATGTTGAGGTGAAACTACAAAGAATTTCATTCCAAAAGCATTTCAGCAGATACTTGTTAGAAAATCAAAAACCATATTGTTGTCACATTATCAGATACATTTTGATTATGGAAAATACTTGTACCTGACTGGCAGGCAAGTGTCTGTAAAATCTGGACATCTGAGACAAGTTTTGTCACTGGTCTGAATCTGCAGAACCTACTTCCTTCTTCATGCACCTCTTCGGCCAATCAGATGCAAGTCAAGCTGAGGCCTATGTATGAGGCCTCTCCGTAGAAACCCATAAATTGAGAGCTAAAGTGAAGCTGAAGTTCCAGGTTCTGTTTCAGAAGTGAGGAAATACAATTCAAAATCACACTGACATCCATAGTAATACCAATGAATAAAAATCCAGCTTCCAGCCTCCTCAGCAGTACATCATGCGGTTTGTCTAGAAAGGGAAGGTAACTTAAAAAAAAAAGATCCAGCATCATTGTTCAGGTAGTATTCATGTTTTTGGCTGCCTTTAACAAACATCATTTCCCATAAGTCCTGGGTTTAACGTCATCACTTCGACAGAAAAGGCCAGCCAAGTGGCTCTCTGGCAGCAGGAGAGGAAGAAACCAATAACTTTAGAGGCGACAAATTAATTGCTTGAACTGTTTGTTTGTTTTTTCATTTTAGTGCTGTAAAAGATACTAATTTGTTGTAAAATTTGGACATTAACCCCAAGAACAAGCTTATTTTTCTCATAAAGGCAAATGTTGACTAGCACAAAGTTACAGAAGCTAGCTTAACAGCAGTGACACCGGACATTACATCAGGACTTCGGCTCTCTATAAAAACAAAATCTACTCTGATTTTCTATTTTTCAATCCCATAATCCAAGAGAGTTAAAATAAAATAGCCAAAATCTTGATTTTATGAATGCAAATAGAGCTCAGTTGCCAAATATAACATGTTTGTTCAGTATTTGCCCACTTTCATAGTGTCAGAAGAACTGCCCAAATGCACCATTAAACCAGTGACTGGCAAGCAATGTAAGACTCAAACTGCACATCTCATCCGTGTTTAAAATGAAACAGCTCTGTTGAGCCTGATTTCTGCAAGATCATCAAAAACACTGCAGTAAGGCAGTTGTGCAACATGTTAAATGTTGACGGACTCTATTGAAAGTCTGCACCTCACTGTGTGTGATGCCTACTGGAAATCTAGCGAACAGTAGGACTGATTCACTTCTTTCCTCGCTTCATATGAGCTCTTTGCATTTCTCTGTTGTCTTCTAAAGCCTCAGCACTGCCTAAAGAGGAACAACATGACACACAAATTAGTAAAAACCACATTCGTCTGTGGGACCCCGCTCCTCTCCCTTCAGACATTGCTGAAATTTTCCAAGATCACTTACCAGAAAAACAAAAGAGGAAAAGAAAAGTGCAGAGCGGGCAGGCCACAGCCCTGAGGATTATTCTCCTTCTGTTACATGGATTAGCAGCAGCCCAACCTTTGACTCCTGTTAGGGACGACTTGACTTCTGGCTCTGTTCAGGTGGGGGAGGACCCCGCTCATTATTGTACACATGATTCTGTTCAGGCTGGAGCCGCCTCAGTCAGAGCAGGGACGTAAACTATGTATGGGCCCTACAGCAGCCACACCTGACGCCATGTCAAAGGATACAGCAGCAGAAGAAGCCCCTTGTTGTTGGGAATTCATATTCACGCATTATGTAGCTGTGTGAAAAGATGTACGTCCTAAATGCAGCAAAACAGCAAATGATCATTTTACACACTTGGCTGTGTGTATGGATTAAACAAAAAACACATAATGTCTTAATCAGTGAGCTGCAGAGGTGCTGGCTGGTGGATTTGGTCACCTTTGGACAGAGCTAGCAGAGCTACTTCCCTCTGCTTTTATAAGCTAATACAAGAACGAGAATAAAAATAAAACTTTATTATTCTTTATATATCTATTCATCTAATGTCATGTATGTAGATCAGCCAAGTCATTGCTTACTGGACCCCGTCAGCACAGTTTTGGTTCAGTCCTTGTTCAGGTGCAGAAAGGCAGCAAACGTCACTCATCGCACTTCTGTTTCTTCTGATCTCCATTTCTCTTTGTATCTACTTCTTGACTTCAGTTTCTGCGAGGCTAAACCCCTTCATGTTTTCAGCCAACAGAAGTGGAGTAAGAATAGCACACAGAAATGATGCTCATCTTGTGTGTGTGCCTGTGTGCGCGCGCGCGTGTGTGTGTGTGTGTTCAGCTCTCGTGTTAAGTCCCTACAGATCTCCCAAATACCCATGCACATGTGTATAGAAACAATTTACAAAGCCCTGTGTAATCTTCCTTTTTACTGCGCTCTTGGTTTCATCTGCAGGGGATTACTGTACCACTTTTTTGTGTGGAATCTGGAAAAGGAGGAGGGACATACAAAATGGCGGAAAAAGGAAAACAAATTGTAGCGTAATCTCTGCAGAGAAAGGACGGCTGAGCGAGGGAGTCCCCCAGACCCTCCGTCTTTTTTCGGGCCAGAAAATCCCATAATCCTCCATGTTTGATGTCTCAAAGCTAATGGCGTTTATTAGGACAGCCCAAAAGGCGCTTTGTCCGCGGCGCGGTTGCCGTTGAGGTTTTGAATGACATTGCAGGGAGAGAGTTGGTAACTTTAGCTTAATCTGGGCTTATCCGGCCCTGATGCATGCACAGGTGTGTGGCCCTTAAGCCCAGAGGAGGCCGGGCTCTCCTGTGCGAGCCAAAGATCAATCCTGCTCCGGGGCCCGAAGACGTCCAGAAGAACACATACTGCACCTTTAACCCAGGAGGCTTTAGCCCCCTCACGAACCAAACTGCCTATTATCACATTTTAATTAAAGGAGTGCTCCCCTTCCCTCTGCCTGCTCAATAAGATATGGAACGACCTTTTCCTGCTGAATCAGTTTACATTTCATGAAGCAAGTCATGCAGGTTGAGTTGCATATATTCATCTGGAGGATTTTTGTTTCACCTCCAAAGCCCCCTGCTTTGTGCTTTGACCCTCAGTCCTGTCAGTTCATATACAGTATTTCTATGTGGCATTAGCGATTTATATTCTACTGCAATATTCAGTATCTGTGGAAGAAAAATGTTTAAATAACCTTGAAGCTGCACTGTTTCTTCAAAACAGACACAAACATAGTACCACCTCATAAAGTTGTTCACAGTGGCCTATTTCAGCAGACACAGAGGAACATGATCATTGGAGTTTTTTCTCCGTCCACCTGATGAATTTAAGTCTGACATTTACTCTGGTTTTAGCTCTGGTTTGGTCTCCATCAGCTTCTCCTCCTGAAAAAAATCTGGCTTGTCTTCATAGGCTCTGAAGCCACACATCTACGCTGGCCCAACATGCTACTGGTGCTGAACTACAGATCAAAACAGCAGGTAGGTCTATTTACAGTGGGACTTTTGTCAACCATATTGTGTCTAACATAAATCCAGTTTACGTCACCCGTTGTCGTTTGCAGGACTGCAGACAGACTTGTGCACACTCTGTCACACCTGGTGTCTCCAGCAGCTTCTTTTCCTTCTTCACCAGCAGAGCTTAACATGAAAGGTTCACCTCTACTGTACAAACACACCGGCCAACAGGTCAGAGTTGAGCCATTGGGAGCACCTGGAGAAATCCTGGTGGGCCGGTCTCTCTGTGGCCAGCTTGAACAGCCCGTTGTACAAAAATGTTTGTTATTCACCAGCTCACTCCCCAGCTGGGAAACGATCCCTCACTGGCTTCCCAATTCACAAACTACCCAGCAGTATATAAAGTCATTAAATTGAGCTTCACTTTTAAAGTGATGAACACACAATAATTAGAATCCAATAATATACGTTACTCTACTGATGAATAAAAAGTACTTTTACCTTTGATAGTTTAAGTATGTTTTGATGCTAATACTTGTGTACTTAAGTACAATTTTGAATACAGGACGTACTTCTACTGTGGTATTGCTACTTTGACTGAAGTAAAAGATCTAAGAACGTCTTCTAGCACTGTGTATCAACATCTGACATCTGCCTCAAACTTACTATGTTTGCTTTCATGACACTGACCTGAGAATGTGACCCACAGAAATAAAGGCGGAAGTAAGTTGATGCCATAGAACCTAAAAACCTGGTGGTGGAGATGGACAGTCAACAACAATAACTATAAAATAAAATAATGTCTTGTTATTGAGGATAGAAGTTGCAGGCAGTTAAGCATCTGTAGGTGTTTCATTGTAAATATGTATCAAAATGTTTCCAACAATGTTCAAACCCAGAGAAATCTATCATTTTCTTCAAGGTAACGTTGGGTTTCATTTGGTCACCTGTCAGTGACGGAAAATCAGATGATTCGTCAGAGAGGGAGGAAGGAAGTTGGCACGTGACTGAAACTTTAATACGATACCTTGTCTGCGAAAAATTCAGTCACGTCAGGTAGATTTTCATCATCTGTGGAGCTTAACAATGAAGCCAACATCTCCCATGATCCCAAGCTACTTCATGACATCATCAAACTACGTCTTTTGTCATTGCTTTTATTGAGAGACCCCTGCAGGCAGAAATGACAAACTGTGAGTTCAAACCTGTCTGATGAGGGAAACATAAAACCAGGCATCATTAATCAAAACAAAGTAAGTCAATATTCAATATGAAGTTTAATATACTTCAGTGTGAATCTGAGATAAGGTTAGACATGGGTTGACCTCAAACAAGACGCACATTCAGCAGACCTCTCAGAGCTGGTAGGTGATCAAGTCTTCAAACCTCACACACAAAAAAAAAATCCATTTCTTATCTCTCGTCTTTTAAGCTTCTGGATTTCTGTAGAAACAAAAATCACCTCCTTTACACCCGTTTCATGTTTCTGACCGACGTATCGGAGGAGGATGACATTGCTGCTGCATGCTTCTGAATGGTGAAGGCTTTCTGACCAAGGACTGCTGATGGCCTTATTGGATTTGGAAGCCACTCCTTCAATAAAAAGAATGAATTTCCCATAATTCGATAACAGAAATCAAGGCCAGCGGCCCAGTGATCCATAAACACTACGATGATGAGGTCATCTCCCCCGCACGCCAGCACATGATGCAACATCAGCTTCACAGTGGCTGCTGGAAGTAAAGAGATGAAATGTGTTTAATTTGCACATTTAAACACAGTGTATTCGAGTACTGTCATATTTTCGGATTGGCGAGGACGATCAGTGACGTACAGCAGAAGAACATTTTTTCAATCCTGTTTTGTTCAAGGCCGCTGAGATGTTTTCTCATTTCCGCACCTTTGGACGTCCCTGGACATTTTCACCAAAAACCCTTCATGATGTGTCCAAACCCTGCATTTCTTCAATTGCTACCATCATCCTTCAAATAACATGCTTCATGGTTTTATTTTCCTGCAGGGGGGATTCTGCCCCCTCGGCCCTGCGGTCACAATGCCTGTGGTTTCACGGAAACCTCATTTTCTTTGTCTTTTCCCACAGAAGGAGTCGTTTGCAAAGACTGAAACACCAAACATCACTTCCTGTCAGGTAGATGTCAGGTAAATGTTTCACTGTTGATGTTTAAACTGTCTCTGTCTCACCTTTCGCCTCCCAGATGCCGGCATCTGCGATTCATGACTCAAAGCTTCTTTACACCATTTTTGGGCAAAGCAGGATGATTTCCCATTCAGTTCAGACCATGTACGTGACGACGACCAACAGGGGGCGTCAGCCGGCAGCTTTAAGTGTACCTGCTGTCTCTGCAGCTCCCTGAACTGCTGCTTTAAACCTTATATCACTGAGGAGGCTGCTCCTGTTCACAGGAAGCACCCATGGTCGTGTGAGAGCAAGATGAGCATGCACAACACAAAAAGACATGGATAGTAGGATTACACACATACAGAGTGCGTTACAAAAAAAAGGTTGAAATACAATCAAACTGTTGTTACACATGATCCACGTGTCTCAGCTGAAACTAAAAAAATTCATTAAAATGACGCTGTTCTGCACATTTAGATTGTGTGTGACCTGCAGCTTCCACTGTGTTTTTAACACAGAGCAACACGACTGCAGCCAGAGAGGAAAGAGTCAACCAGGAGGAGCTAGAAGTGCACTGTAGCGTCAAACAACCTGGAGTTTGTGTCCTATCACAGGCTTAATATTTGCCTTGTTATTAACTGTAACCATCATCTTTGTTAACATTATCCAAGTGTTTTAGGTGCCTAAAGCTGAACATACCTTGACCGTATTTGATCAGCCATAACCACAAGAGCTGCTCACATTGGGTGGAAAAATGGCACCATTGTCCAGTGAGAAATAACTAGTTTACAAGTTTATTATATTATATAATACAGTTATGTTATTTTATACACTTTGTGTGTGTGTGTGTGTGTGTGTGTGTGTGTGTGTGTGTGTGTGTGTGTGTGTGTGTGTGTGTGTTTCCATTGAGAAGAACAGCATGAGTGGGAGCATCGTAGATGTTTGTCTGTCACAACAAGATTACTCTCCTGAATCCTGACGTCTCTCTCTCAGACCAGCTGATTTGTTCTCTAATCCAGCGCTCGATAAAGCTTCAAAGCAACATATCATTAATGGTGTCGCTGACATTATCCACGGCAACCAGCAAATGACCCTTTATTATGAATCATTACTCTATTCAACGTTTTGCTCTTTAGACTACCTTAAGCATGCCTCCAGGGCTGTACTGTTTTATGACAGACGACATACAGATTCTAACCATTTCTGCCTCCCAGTGATTGAGATGTGAGCGTCTAATCTGAGGCAGCACATTGCAGTGATGTCACTTTGTTGTTCAGCAACAGGAATAATACCTGAGAGAGGGTTTATTTCTGCTGTTTAGGTGTAGAGGTGATGCAATGACGTCTGACAGCGGGTGACACTGTCAGTGCAGTCCTACTGTATGTGCTCTGGCTCTTATACATACAGTGATGACTCTTTCTAACAGTAGGTTTTCCAGTTGTGCACAGAGAGAAGAATTTCAAGTTTTAGCCCCTTTAATACAGCGTACTATACAGTATTAGGTTTTTGAATCCAGGCAGACATTGTTGTCAATCCAGTTCTGTAACGTAGTGGTTGTCAAACTGAGCACTGAGCCTTCAGGACGAGGACTGGATGTTACAGCAGCTACTGAGCTCTGAACCTGGCCTGTACCTGATTTTTTAGGACCTCACCTGACACAGCCCGACTGGTACTGCCCCGACCTGAGAGCTGAAGTTATATTTTATTAGCGGCATGACTCTGTGGATGTCAGTTTGTTGGTCCAACTGCTCAGCAGCTATTGGAGGGATGCACTAAATTTGGTGTTTCCTGCAGGTATCGCTGTTTCATCTAGTTTGGCATGAATCACTTCAATCATGGTTTTGATGTTGTCTGTAATTAATCTTTCACATGAACACCCTCCAGAGTTAAGTGAGCCAGTTGAGAGAGACAAACTAAGTTGATCTGGCTTTGTGATACAGACCCCAGCTGATGGCCGATGCCTTGTGTTTGTGTAAATAAAACCTCCATATGTGGACCATCAGCATCCCAGGCGGAGTCAGGTCTTGTGTGTCCCAAACAGGCGCAGCGAGGGAGATGCCCTGCCATGTGCTCCTAATGTGCCATGCTAATTGCAGCCTTTTGTACTAAGTCAGACTCCTGCTCTGCTGCTTTTTGATGTGACTACACTCATTTCTCTCTCCTTCGAGCTCTTGCTCCAGCCATGCATGACTCACTGTTTTCTGTGCGAGCCTTTGATAGCGGCGCAGTAGCGTTAATTGTTTTGTACTGTTTGGTGGCCACTCCCCGTAGGTGGGCTCCATAATCTATACCGACACCAGAGAGAGACTCCTGTGTGATGTCAGGGCCCCCCGCTCGGAGAAAATTGATAATTAGGAGACCGACGTTTGGAGCAAATGATGACTCCTATTTGTTTCATAGAATGAAGGAACATCAGATATTTGGCTCAAAGTGTCATCATCTACTGTTCCATCCACTGCCAAGGCTCTGCTCCTCATAACATTGTGACAGACAATTAAAAAACATGTTTTATATATCTTCTAACTTTATTTTGTCTGCTTTGTCTTCTTCCTTTGGACATCCTCATGAAGCTTCCATAGGTGACCCTCATTCCCTGCTCTGCTGACTCTCTGCACACATGAACAGCACAAAAACAATGTAGAGACATTTTAACCTCTGCTGAACAAATATCTCAAATTGTTTAATATGCAGAGTCATGTTGAACTGACTGTGATGGTCAGAAACATTTAGCAGAAGTCTTTTTGGGTCAGTATGCATCATGTGACCTGCAGGACTGCAACTAAACTGATTACTAAATTACTTTCTTGATTAATTGCTTAATTGTTTGGTCTATAAAATGTCTAAAAAAAGTGAAAAATGCTCAGATTTCTAAATTCCAACAGGAGTCGACTAACTGCTTCAGCTTAACTGTTTATTAGCAGATTCCTGTTTTGTATCTTGTGACGTCATGAAGACGTGGTGACGTAACTGCTTCCAGTTTTTCCACTAATCTAATAATCTGAATGTAAAAATATTTTAAAAACTAATTTTGCAAATAATGCAAGTCCTTGCTGATACACGCAATAAGTTGCAGTTAGAAACAATGAACATCATAGACAGCTCTGAGTCAAGGTGTCAGTATAATATCTACAAATCTACAGTCTCACACTCGTTCCTCGGTTCAATTGTAAATAATGACATGAGTTTTGAATTGTTTTGTGCACAGTGAGTCCTCAACAGGCTGTTAGCACATCGAAGTGGCAGATTCCCAAGGCTTTTTGGTCGGGGCAATTAGCGTCCCAGGAGTCATGGAGGCAGAGGCATGTCCTCCAAGAGGGGAGAGTCCAGGTGAGCCTCCTCCTCGTGATCACTGGCATGTTACAATCAGTTTAATTGGGCTCTGTTTGATTTTCACCGACGACAGCCACAGCACCCCTCCACCACCTCCAAACGCTCTCACACACCAGCAGACAAAAAAATACTCTCCTCCTCCTCGCCCACACTTAATGGCAGAGCGGTGACTCGTCAGAGTTGACAGTGACCTCGCTGTCGGAGGGAGGCGAACAGCTCAGGAACTCCTTTGAAGTGTCAGCGACTCCCCTCCTGGTCTCCTTCTTTAAGGAGCCACGTTTTTGTCTTTCTGGATGAGCAGCTTCAAAACAAATTGACACCTGCAGGCCTCTGAGCTGCTGCTTCACTTTGCTTTAAACACCACGAGGCCTTCAGTGGGATTATTACTTTCACTTAAAGGAACAGCAACATTTTCCTATATAGTAAATACATATGTTGCACTACACGGTGTGATCCCTCCAAGGTCACAATGAGCTAATACTGTTAGCAGCTAAATAAAGCAGCGTTACACACCTGTGGTTCACCCAAACATGTGTTTTGACTCATTTTTATTAATCATATCTGTTCTCAGGGCTGTGAAGACTTCTTCTGATTGACATTTCCTTTACTGTCCTGTCAAGCTTTGTTTGTACTCATGTGAGACACCGTGGCTACGAGCGTCCACAGAGGCTCAACATGTTGTTCGTTGCAGTATTCTGTGAGATTCCAGGGGGCGTACAAATAAAGCATCCTGTGAATAAAGTCAATTAGTGCAAACGGAAGAGCGTCATTGTCCAACATGGCTTCACGCGCTGCATGGAAACACAGTAAAACACTGATGTACCACCAAACATTTCATTTGTGTACTGAAACTACCGTCATTTATCTTCAAATCGAAATTGGTTGATTCATTCGGAGTCACTTGGCTGTCAATCACGCTAAGACTCTCCATTTGATTTCTTGTACAGATGCCTCACCTGAAGGTTCTTGCCACTTTCATCTCTGCAGTCATTTCTTTGTAAAGCCTGGCTTTAAGTATTTACTAAGTGTTGCATAACTTTGTTTTCATGTTGTGTAAACTGTAACTTTCACATATTACATTTCCATATGAATATTTCCATGTTATTAGAAACACCACAGCAACAAAGTGCAGCGCTCCAGAGATTTAAATTACTTTTTAAGTACATCACATAGTTTGACTTCAACTTTTTAAATCCATCCAATGACCATCCAATTTATGGTCATTATTATTTCCATGGCTGCTCTGCCGCTAATTGGAGTGGTTTGTTTCCATAAAGTGATGATAAAAAGAGCAGGAGGGGTGGCGGGGTGCTACCAGCTCATCGATGCGTCATGCTCTCTAGACATTTTTCCATTTAAAGAGGCCAATTAGGCCTGCAGACCTCCCCACTCATCACATGCCGATCAGGTCGAGGGCACAAACAAACACACCCAGGACCCTATTATCCTCCTGCACTCTCCGAAGGCAGTCAAGCAATTTCTTGTCTTAAAGTGATACTCCACCCAAAATCTATCTATTAAGTGTCAAACACTCAGACCATGTAGACCTGAAAGGTGATCGTGGAGGCGTGTAGTTTGCAACTTGTCACAGAATGGCAACTACATAGATCACAGCTCTTGCTCTGGAAAAGTCTCCACAGAAACTTCTCAAGGCACCCAAAGTCTGCTTTTCTTTCCCATTGGACAGAGCTTCTCTGTTCTCATTGGTTAACTTGACAAACCTCATTCTTTTGTCTGAGTCTCTATTGATTGGCTCCCCAGCACTTCAATCAAACAAGCTGTTCATTAATAAATAAATCAGGTGGGTAGGCGAGCCTTTTGGTCTACATTATATTTTTGTGCAGCACTGAGCACCACAATGGACTAACTTATTATAAACTGACATTACCTGTCAGGTAAAATGGACTTTCTACAAAAATTTAGTTGCAGTTTAGGTCCTGCTCACTCTGGGTTTGTTTGTGTAAGTCAGAACCATCTGACCAACCTGAGGTCCACTTTTGAAATTCTGTGTTTGCAGCTGTTCACCAAGGCAGCCCAGAGATGATATTGATCGCGTTTTGATCATCATCATGAACAATGTAGGTGCAAATGGAGCCCAGAGAGCATGACTGAAAGAGTGTGAGAGGTAAAAACCAAGTGCTCCTTCTTCAATTCTTCCATAGAGGATAACTGTGTGGCATCAAGCTTCAATGTTTTGCTCTGTTCATACATCAGTGAGGCTTTTCATATCTTCTGCTTTATTTGTCTCCAACGACTTTAACAACTCCAGTTATGCAGCCAGGAGCATCAGTGACCAGTGTGGGATCAATGACCATGATAACACACGATAAGAGGTGAAACATTTTTAAACTTCTCCTGCGAATTCCAGCTGCTCCTGATTCAATCCTCTTGGATAAAATAGTCCCGGTTATGATCAGAACCAGGATGGGACTTCAGATCAGGGCAGCAGGATGTGCACTGTGCATGTTAACAGTGTGGAAGCTTTGATAATGAAGTTGTGGCCTTGTGCAACGCTCAAGGATATTAGTGTCAATGCAGAGGAGACAGACAGTGAGGATGAAAAGAGGACAAAAAACAGAAATTCAGCATTGTACACAAGAGCAATGCAGGAAACCAGACACAGGCACAAAGTTATTTTGAGCTCCAGGCTTTAAGCCCCCTCCTCTCTCCCTGCATGCTGTGGAATCTGCCCTACATGAAAGCACATAGTTTTGCTGGGGATCTGGGGGCCATGCAGGCTGGGCATCGGGGTGTTTCGTGCCGCCCCATCAGTTGGTGTTCATGAATCAGTTTGAAGGCAGATCAAAGGGGTTTCTCTCCCAGAGCTAGAGTCTGGTCAGTCGGACAGGCGGGCTCCTTCGCCTCAGCTGACGATCGAACCGTCAGGCGGAGCCGAGCGTCCTGTCTGTCCGCTACACCGCGGGGATAACTGCTGGACATGGACATGGGAACGATTTGGTTTCTCACTTTGACCTTTTCCTCATGGTGTGTGATGGCTGTGTGGCTGGCCAAATTATAGAGTAACCCTTCAGATGCATCGCCTCGTTTTCAACAGGGTTCTGACAAGACTTTCCAGACTGCTCTGTGGACACTGCAGTGACGAAAACAAAGCATCAGGTCGAAAGTGGAAAAGAAAAAAATATAAAACAGAAACAAAATCAGCATCATGGTGCTAAATTGTAGGTATAAAAACAAACCTGAGAACCAACCTTTGATTTTATTATGGCTAGCATTCAATAATTCAAATGTTATGGATTTCATGTGTGATGGTTAATTATTGCTTTCTTTTTACTATTACTGATATTGTTATTTTACATAGAGGATACTACTTCCTGCATTAGCAATTGACATTGGAACTGAAGTAAATCACCTGCTACACAATTATCCAGTGTGAGCAAAGGGAGGTTAGGCTGCTCAGGAAGTAACCCGCCAGTTCAGAATGAGAGGCAAAAATCAAAGTTAATTGTGTTTTTATTGCTGAAATCAAAAATAAAAATTAATAAATGGAAAAAGTTTCTTGATGGCTACACTGGCAAAGGATTTGACTCTGAAATCCATTCTTCTGATTTGACCAAATAAAGTTTTGGTGATGTTATGTGCACCTGTCAACCCATGAGGAAGTCACGGATATAAACTGACGGATGTGGACTCGAGAGACTTGTTTCTAAAGGTTTGAGACCTGGGCTTAGGACAGTTCACATTTTCATCCTCTCTGTGGATGTGCTCTTTGGGGCAGTAAAGACAATTGCACACTGGGTGTCTTTATTGTTTGGTGTGCAGCAGCTGTCACAGGCATTATGCCACTACTTTTACAGTTTGGCACCCTTACAGCTCTCATTTCACCCAAAAGGAGGCGTTTGCAGTTTCTTGACATCGCCATCCAGGAATTCTGGGTATTGAAGTTCACATATTCCAAACTGTTCCCTCTAGCTGCCATGTGGGACCACCAGGATGCAAACTCTCAGTGCTCAGCTTGAACAGGAATCCCCTCCCTCCCGCCTGCCCTCCTGCAGCCTTGCACCACTCCAGTCCCGCCGTATCATCCTCTCACACACACGCTGCATCATAATTAGGCCATGTACCGAGTTCACCGATAACGCGTACAGTTTATTTTCTGTCTTAATTCCTTATCAGATGCATCGATCGCGCAGTGCGTTGACTGATCTGGGGCGGCTGTCTGGAGAGCTGCGATAAGCCACACATGTGTGTGTCTCTGCAGCTCGCCCTGTGTGTGCAGCCTCTGTGGGGCGGAGGAGGGTGGAGGAGGAGTGTGTGTGTGTGTGAGTGTGTGTGTGTGTGTGTGTGTGTGCAGCAGCTCAGGATTAGCACCTTATTAGCACCACAGCCTCTGCCTTTTTTAACAAGGCTGACACCTCGATGCCTGACAGGCTGAAAACCAATAAACACTCCAAAAGTAGAGCTGTTTGGACAGTCTGAAAGAGCTCAAACGCTGCCTTACAAAATGTGGACAGGATGGAAGAGTTCTGCTTTTTATATATATATATATATATATATATATATATATATATATATATATATATATATATATATATATATATATATATATATATATATATATATATATATATATATATATATATATACACACACACACACACACACACACATATATACATATATACATATATATATATATATATATATAACCCTTTCTTCTACAAACCTTTTATTCACTCAACAATAGAGGTGAAAGTCAGCGCAGAAACAATTCAATAGCTGTTCTGTAGCTTTTGATCACATTACATATTCGTCATTAGAGGATGGAGTTTGCTTATTTGTCACAGAAATGCCCAAATTGCACGCTTTATAGACTTTTCATCCAAATTGGATTAGAGCTGGACTTTCATTCTTGACCTTAGAACCAACAGCTGACAAATAAGAAAAAATAATCTGCTTATGAAGATCATGTGATGTGTTTGAAAGATCAAAAATGAACCTTGCAACTCAAATTGTTAAACACAAGCATTCTAGATAAAATAGTCTAAAATGGAGAAATTGTGATTCCAATCAGGAACTGTCAGCTCAAGAAAAAAGAAACAAGATTACAGATCTCAGCTGACTGAGACACTCTACGTATTCTCTATCCTTTTGGTTTTCAACATTTTGTGCATCAGAAAGCGTTTAGGTTTGATATCCAGCCCAATCTGACAGCCACGCCCTCTGTCTGCAGCATGTCTCCAGGTATGCACAGGTGTTAAAACAGGCAGAGCTCCATGCTTTCCATACCATTACCTGGTGGTTAAAATTTTAGAACAGTTGACAGGAAATGACTTTGAATGCAACATATTGTCTGAGCGTCTTGCACCCATCATTGTTTTCATACGTGTTTTGATTTGTGTGGGGAAGCTAATGGTTAAAATCATTCCTAAAATGTAACAGCTCTGCACGTGTGAACCAGCCCGGCTGCAGCAAGTCGACCAGCTAATGTTAGCATTACAAGCCATGGCAGAGCTACGCGGACAGCTTTCCTCTCTGATCACAGTCAAGCTGCTAATAAAGCCCCGTGCTGTCCTCACGCTGCCCTCTGAACACACCGCAGTGTCATAGTTTTGGTAGATTTGTTATTTCCAGTTTTAAGTTGAAAGTATGTCATCTTTCGCTTTACTTCTTCGGTTTTCTTCCCTTTGTAACTGTTGATTTGTTTCACCTGTCCCTCATTTGTTTCACCTGTCCCTCATTAGCCCCCTCCCCCTTCTGTGTATTAAAGCCAGTGTTTTCCCCTCAGTCTGTGTGTGTTTGTCCTTATACCTTGTGTGTCAAGAGTTCCAGACTCTTTACAGTGTTTGTTGTGTCAAATTAAGGCAGACTTCTTCCGTCCTCCTCCTCTGTCTGTGTTAACAGCTGACGAACTCTGATCACCTCGAGCTGGAGGTGATCAGCGGCAGCCAGGTTCAGAGTGACAGACGTTATTTTCAAATGAAGTTCACAGTTAATACACAGCTACCTGTGAAACCCTGCTGGTAACCTGCAGCTTTAACTTCACCTTAATGACAAAAGCTAACAGTATTTGTAAATGCAAACCTAGACTTGCTGGCGACCCGTTATTTACATACAGTCTATTTGTACAGGAATTTAAATAACAAAGCGATAACTGAACATTCAGACAGCAGATGGGTATATAACAGGATAGGAAGTGCCTTCCTTCATGTTGTGCAGAGTGTCTGTTTATAACAATAGTTCACCACACAGACACACTCAACCACGCACACCAGGGTAACAGTGAGACATGAAGAAGAAACGAACCCTTTGTCAAACATAAGACCTCAGTTTGTGTCGTAACTCCTCTGATATGATGGAAGCTTCTCTGCTGTCATTTGAATGTTTGGATAGTCGATCACACAACAGCTGATCCCTGTTCTCTGTACGTGCACTCAGCACTCAGATCTTGTACTTCAGTAAAAGTAGCAATACTACAGTGTAGAAATACTTTGTTAAAAGTAGAAGTCCTGCATTCAAAATGTTACTTAAGTAAAAGTGCAAAAGTACTTGTTATGCAGAATGGCTCACTCCAGAATAATTTATATTATAATAGTAAATTATGATTAGTGATGCATTAATGTTTATCACTTAACCAGACTGTATTTACAACTGCATAGCCTGTGAATTTCACCAAGGCATCATTAAAGTCTTATTCTTAACCTTGATGATGTATCACAATTTTGGGGGGGAATTATAATTTGTATTAATCTGAATCTCCAAAGTAAATCTGCAAATAAATGTAGTCAAATAAAAAGTGTAGAAATGCTCAAAATTAGTGCACACCTTCCACTGCTGGTTACAATAATAAGTACTAACCTCAAGAGTCCCAATTAATTAGAATTATTTATATATATTTATCTATCGATGATGCTCTCATTCCTCTTGGAAATCTATGTGTTAAATTGAGTTTATACTGAGCTTTCTCTCTGTGTGTCTTCATGTGTTGCAACCTGCCTTTTCTCTAAACCTTCAGACCGGCCTGAGAATGCCTCCATCCCTGGGGGACAGGGAGGAGGAAGGAGGGGGTGAATCATCGCGGCCTCTGGGCTAACAGCTGTGAATGGACTCCCATTAGGACACCGTCACTGGGACTCCTTCATTAGCATCTCTGCCCATTGTCTCCTCACACAATGGCAACAAACAAAACATTAACATGGAAATGGGTGAAATGTACCTAATTAGTTTTCTCTGCTGGTATTGTCAAGCAGAATAAAGATGGGACTAAATTGCTTTTGGATCTGCCTGCGTGAGCTCTGAAGCCCCACAGCAGCAGCTCTGCAGAGGATTCTGGGACTTCAGCAGGAAAAAAACATTTTTATTATTGTGTACTTTTACTGTTGAAGACTCAATCAAGGAATCAGCAACAAGAGTCGTGCAGGTGCTGAACCCAAGCCCAGTGTGTCAGGACCCTGTAGAAGGAGTTAAAATCAGTTTAAGAGGTCAAGGCCGCAGTGGTTTCTGTGGTTGCTATGGTTACAAGGCCACGATGAGTTTTACAGAGCAACATGTTTACAAGAGGGTGTTTTGTTTGTGCACATGGGCAATGTGCACATTTCTGCCTCTGCCTCATGCTAATCACTGATAGATTGCAGGTGGCGGTAAAATGCTGACAAATGAGAAGATGCCCCTGTAAAGGAGTGGTAGAATACGACTGCAAGATAGCAAACATGGGCGTAAACAATTCGGGATTCAAAAAGTGGCAAAAAAATTGGCCTTCATGAGGAAGAAAAAGCAGGGACATGCGCAACGTGTTTGCAAGAATACTCCACATTTGATCCTTCCAGTTAGTCATTTAAGATGTAATGAGTTCTTCACAGGCCCGAATTTTGACTCCTGATCCGAAATGGATCTGTGAGAAACCCATTGAAGAAAAAGAGAGATGACAGGTTAAAAATAATATTTGGATATTTGGATAAAGGTTTGCACAGAGAATGATAGCTGATGGAATAACAGAGTTATTTACAGTTATTATTTATATCACATTTCCTGGATTTTTATCTCATTATGAAATACATCTCAAGTAAGTGCTTCTGCTCTCTAACAGTTTTTTTGCCCCTGCTGACAAACGTTAGGAAGTAAGCTGATCGTGGATCAGTGCTTCCGGGTGCCTGCTGCTGAGCTGCGCTGAAGAGCAGGATTAGGCTTGTTCATAGGCTTTACCGGGCTTTAATCTTTAATCCAAAACCATAACATAGACCGCACCTTCAGTGGCTGTCGCTCATTGCACCATAAGATAAAACCATCACACAAACACTTCAGTGTCAGAGGCCACTCAAACAAAAGCTGTTTGTTTTAAGTCCCCAGAGTCCGGTGGTGCTTTAATTGTGTGAGTATGAAGTGACGACACAGATATGAAGCCTGCGGGGATCAGAAGCGGCTCATATGAAGACATGTTGGAAACTGCTCCGCTCACTCTTGCAGCTTTCTGCAGGAAACAGAGTCTCACAAACATTTCCATAAAATCAGCGACAACATGAACATTAATTTTCAGTTTCTGCACCATGAAGTGAAAAAGTGCCTCAAGGACCTGGACAGTTTGAAAGTGTCTCTCACTGGTCCTACACTGGTAATACCACAGAGTAAAAATACTCTGACACAAGTAAATGTCCTGCATTCACAATCATTCTGAAGATTAAGTACAAAATAATCAAAATATAATTAAAGATTGTGAATGCATTTGTGTGAAGGATTGAAAGATTGTGAATTTCTTCCACTTCTGATGGTTGACAGGGTGCAGCAGGTGGATGCATATAGATACTTCATTATTTGTATGTAATGCATTTAATATGATGTTTATAATGGAGCACTATTCATTACCACGTTAATGAGCTCCAGTATTAGCTGGTCAAACATGAGCAACACAACAAAAATGAGCCAGCCTCTATTTATCAAGTCATTGCAGTCAAGTGGAATCCTTTCTTCACTCTCTTCTGACTTCTAAAGTTTTTTTGCTTGGCTGTCACAACAGTAACAATGACAGAGTGAAGGCTGCTGAGGAGCACAGGGGGAGATAATGGAGACTGATGGGAAGTTAACGATGAGCGTCCACCACATTACAGTCACTGTTCCACAATGGGAGGAGGTTACAGAGGTGACAGGCCAGTGTTTCCTTGTCACAGCTTATTGTTAGTAGACAACTCACTGCCTCATTGCTAATTGGCAGCCTGATAGCAACAAACTGTGTGAGCTGGAAAACAGCTGCAAGTCTCAGTACAGCAGCTAAACAAGAGAGCACCGAGTCACTATTTATACATAAAAATGTATAATAGCAATTAAGCAATGTACTGCGTTACAAGTATAAGTCCTGCATTCAAAACCTAAAGTGAATGTATGTTAGTATAATCAGCAACATATACTTAAGATAAAAGTCTTCATAGTGCAGTAAAATGTTCCCTGTCAGTGTTTTTCTATCATATCTGATGTTTGTGGATTAATATTACTGCTGCATTAATGTGTATGTTGCATGTTACTGCTGTATGTGTTTAAGGTTGAGCTCATTTGAACTACTTTATATACTGCTGGCTGGTTCAATCTACACCAACGCATCATATTCTGTAAGATCATCATATGTTTGTAGTGCCACTGTTCTGTGAGAACTGCGTATCTCTAAAAAGTCGACTTTTAATGAGTTCAGGAAAACAGCCTGTTTTCAGCTTTGTGCCGTTGCACTTTCCAGCTAATCCAAGAGGCTATTATAGTGTTTATTTAGCTGAAGAGGGAGGAGAACTATGAATTATGAATTCATTAATGAATCCCTGGAGTTACTTTATTCCAGTGATAAATATACATAAACATATGGACACATTGTGTCCATTGTTCCTTTTCTCTGGGACTTTTAGTGGCCACTGTCGGGAAGCTGAGGCGAATCTGCAACCTCACCACTAGATGCCGCTAAATCCTCCACACTGGACCTTGAAATCGTAACAGGAAACCTCAGACTGGTCAAAAGTTTACCTGCTGTTCTCGATCTATTTCACACACTACAGGTAAGTATACTGTGGGTCTGCTTTTTCATTGGTTACATCAGTCACATGACCCTCATCACGCTCACTGGAGTCTCTCTGCCGACTAAGATTCACTCTCTCCTCTAAGTGGTAATTTTCCACAAAGTCTCTAATTAATGGGGTCAGTGAACATGAAAGGCCTGATTGAGGGACACAGAGGCTTGATTGACAGGTCCCTCAGCCTATCACAGCTCCTCCATCAACAGCCTCTCCATATTCATCAAAGCCTGTCGTTGTCTCCTCTTATAGGAGAGTCGGAGCTCCTCTGGAAGCAGGTTGGGGAATTTCCCAGCCTGCCTCTGTGCTGCCAGCTCGGGGGTTAATAGGTGTTCAACCCTCCTATTATCCAGGAGCGTTTGTGAATTACCGGCCGAGTGATGTTTACCACTGATATCATATATATGCTAATGTGGACGCTTAATTGGAGGGGAGGGGCCGCTGGGCAGGAGGGCGCGGGGTTGCGATCATGTGTAAAATTGATTTGTGAGGGCTGATATTTGATGGACGGTGGGGGGGCTGGGGCTGCTGGCGGGGGTCTGGAGCCACAAACTTCTTCTCTTGCTGACAAACATGCTTGTTTTTCTCTCCCTGAATGTTCAGTGTCACTGTGGCACTAAAGCGTTTCTTCTATTCTGCATGAAACAGAGCAAACAGGAGGATTTTCATGTAAGTTTGAAGGATTAATTGTCCCACTTTGCATAATTAGGCAGGTCTTCCAGTATTTAAAGGTTATTGTTTCTGCTGTTTCTCCCTTGTATTAATTAGTGATCAGTAGTAATTAAATTTGCCAACTGATGGTGAGAGAATTCCCCAAACAAATTTTGTTAATTACCACAAAACCAAAGTGATATTCACTGGAGAGATGAGGGATGCTACTCGAATATTTGCAGAAAAATGAGGTCATGCAAAGTTTAAACATCATTTCACTGTTGACTGTTCACTGTGAGGTTATCAGTTATCAGTTTAGCCATTTTCTATTGATTAAGACAAGATCATGTATAGCACAGTTCATATGCTGAGGCTGTATATGAATATGATTTATACTATAATATAATCAATTTAATTGAATTCAAAGTGCTTCACATAAGGCATAAAATGCATTTAGATAATATGAGTGAATATCCTCCAATTTAATAAAGGCAGTGGCAAACAAAAAAGTTTTTTGCCTTGATTTAAAAAAAAAAAAAAAAGATTTTCTGGAAGTTTGTTGCAGATATGTGGAGAAAACAAACTGAACAAGAGTTCAGTGCTGCAGCATCTAGTGATAAATACATACAAGCGGTTACATTTTCCAGTATATTCCATCAAACACTTGAAGCCGGTGAAGATCTAATGAGATCTATGTTATTTAAGAGTATTTTAAGGTACGTCAGAAAGCTCTCTTGTTGTTACAGCAGCAGGTTTCTTGATGACCTTCAGCCTATCTCGTGCACTAAAAGACACCTTAGTGATTTTTTGCTGTCCCCTGAAAAAACATACTTTGTCATGTTGTGAGAGTACATTTTTCAGATAATCCAGTGGATTTAAGTGGCTTGTTTGGGTTGAAAATAGGAAAATTTATCAGTTCATAAATGACGACACAATCCTTCAGTTTATGTGAAAATCATCAAATTTGGAGATACATGGTTTTCACTCGACAGTGAGCGTCAAGGCGTTGGTACGCATTATCAACAAAACACCCAAAATGTTGTTGTATGAGTTCATTTCCACACTGACCAAAAAAAACTTTCCTCTTCCAGCTCTGCAGATTCAAACTGAAAAGTTTTCAGAGACCAAACTGTGAGTCTTAATGTGTAAATCAAGCATACTGAGACAAATATGTTTTCCTTTGATAAGTTGAATTTCACTTCTGCTGCCAGCCGCTGCTCGCTCATTGTGGCTCCAGCCGAAGGTTTTAAGCCGCCGTACGTGAGCCGCATGGCTAAACGTCTGCTGGCTTTGAAACAAACAGCCCGCAAACGCTTTAAGTATATTATCAGCCAAGTTCTTTTAGGAACGTATTGCTAAAGGAGCTTACCATTTAATTAATGTAACTTCAGCGAGATTACACCCGGCCCAGCCTTGTAAGCAGAGGCAGAGTCTTATTGACCTCCTATGCAAGAGCTTAAAGACACAAGAATGGCGTTTTTACTCAACTTTGATGGGATAACTCGTATAATCTTTCACAGGGAAGGGAGGAATAAAGTGTTTTAAACATAATACCCTCCCAAACTCTGAGTGGGCCTGTGTGTCGCTCAAGTGCCACACTGACACAGCAACGTTGTCATTTTATCAACCTTGACTTTTTAAAATCTCCCTTTGTTGTTTTTTTCATCAGGGTTGTCTTAAAGAGAAGATTCTGCAGGCCTGTTTAGCTGTGAAATGATGCAGAAAAAGCAGCTTTCAGCAAACATTTACACTTATTTTTAGATGTAGAGCAAGCTGTCTGGATTTTAGCATCACGTTCACCAAATGCGCCTCCTCTGAGGATGTTTAGATGATGATGTCATTCTCAGACTGGGCAGCACTTTACTGGAACCCTCCCATCTAACATTTATAAGCAGTAAATAAACATTGAATATATGGATTATGGAAGATTACATATTTGAGCAGGCTGCTATGTAAACAAATACTGTACACTTAGAAATGTTCTTCCATCTGTTTATAAACTACCTTATGGTGTGCTATAAACCATTTATTAAACGTTTCATTACTACTGCGAAATAATAAAGTTGCTTTTTTTTTTTTAAATTAGTTTAAAAATTATTTTGATGTGTTCAGTTTTGAATTGAAGTTGGTGGAAAGTGGAAATCTGGAATAAACTGATTTTTATTATCATTCATATACACATAAAATGGACTATATGAAATATTAAAGAAAACCATCTAAAACTAAAACTCAAAAATTCAAACAGTCCTCTAAAACATCTAAAACTCCAAAATTCAAACAGTCCGTTTCATTATTCTTACATAAATCTCTTGTTTTATTACCATTTGTTAATAAAGAATCCGATCTGTCTGTGCTGATGCTCTTTATTTCTCTTCCCCACTTTTTTGTTCTCCACCCGCCTCTTACCCCCATATACCATCCCAGATGTTACCGACCCCCCCACCCCCTTTCTTTTTTTTTTTTTTTGGACTTTTTGGTGTTGCCCTTTCAAACATTCTTTAACAGTGGGATAAAGGGGACGGGGGGATTGGGGAGATTAGGCTACGGGATCCTCCAGGCATTGTCTGAGAACCTGCAGATAAAAAAAAGCATTGCTTTGGTTTTGATTTGGTGGGGTGGGGGCAGGGAGGGGTGGGGTGGGCGGAGGGGTGGAGTTAGCAGATTCGGGGGGCAGGTGGTCTTATTGGCTTGTCGGCTGCTGTTTGGGGTTTCAGAATAAAAGGGTCGAGATGTTTGGACGTGATGGACAGAGGAGACGCAGCAGCTCGCTGCTTCCTGTTTATTGTTCGAGAAAGACGAGTTTCCTGTTTTTATACTGTGGAGGATTTTCAAAAATCCCCGATCCAGATCATTTTCACAGATAGTGACTCCCCTCATTTATCGTGATTATTCATCTTGTGCTAAACAGAGCGAAACATCTTCCTCATGACTGGCTTCTTCTACTTTGATTGTTATTTATTGTTATTATTTATTATCAGCTACAACTGACTGTTTTACTGAAACTGAGACTTCAGTATCCATGTCAGTCATTCAGTAACGTTGGATGTTACACTGACAGCAGTGGAGGAAATGGTAGTTTCTTTTTCTTAAATGCCTATTTCACCAGTTTTGTTTTATGTATTGTAGTTTTATGTATTTATGTATATGTGCTTTGTTTTTTCTTCTTTCCTCTCCCATTAATCATCTGATGACCCCTCAGATTTATCTGTTGACCCTTTGGATGGCCCCAACCCCTATGTTTGGAACCACAGAGCTAAACTAGCTACATCAGTATTATTTAATATGCATATATAGTAATACATCAGTCACTCTGGCATTTTTTTTTATTTTTGATACTTTTAGCTGATAATACTTTTATAGTTACTTAAGTAGCTGAATGCAGGACTTTTACTGATAATGGAGTATTTTTACATCGTAGTATTTATACACTGATTTAAGTAAAACATCTCAGTATTTCTTACAGCACTGTTAGAAGTTCAACATTTTGGGAAATCCGCTTGTTTGCGTTCTTGATGAAGTTTGATGAAAGTGTTGATGAAACTTTCAAGCCACAGCCAGCAGCCGGTTAGCTTAGCTTAGCATAAAGACTGGAAACATAGGCAAACAGCTAGCCTGGCTATGTCCAAAGGTAACAAAATCCAACATGTTGTCTAATCTGAACAAAGAAGGCTGTTATGTTGTTAACACTTCTTTAAGTAATGCAGTGCAGGCCTCATGAATTCCCATTGCTCATCATTAAGAAATGATCAAGTCACTATGAGTTTGCCTGATTAGTTAATGCTTAATTAATGATTAGATTTACTTCATCCATTTATTTATATAACACCAAATTCAAAACATCCTGGAGAGTCATTTAAAGCGGAGAATGGACGGACATGTGGAAGCACACACGTTCAGTTTACATCGTAATGAAGTGAAGTAGTGAGTGTAGTACAGTGCGCTCTAACATGATTAGAACTTCCTTTAAGCTGCTTAAGGGCAAATAAAAAGCTCCAGAGTCTAAATGACTTGACAAACAGACTTTTATTTTCAAGTAGTCTCAGACGTCCCATTAAGGAAAGTTCTTATTTAACAGCTCAGTGAAGCTCCAAGGACTCCACGTGAGTAGCAGCTCATTTACAGCTCAGTCGACGTGTATTGATGAACCCATTAACACTGATCAGAAGTGGGAGACAGTAATGTGGTGATTGATCAGCTCCTGCAGCCTCGCAGGGACACAGTGGATGATCTTAAATTCATGAGGAGCTAATTATCTACCTCATTCTTTGAAACATGCACAAAACTCAGCTCAGTCTCTTTAGTCTGCATTCAAATAATATGACTTTACAAACTAAAACTGAGAGCAGCGTATACACAAAAGCCCAATTTTGTGTGCAGGTGATGTCTGTAAGTTAACAGATGTAACGTATTTATGTCACGTGTCTTCCTGCTATGATTCTTCTGATAGCTTTTCGCTGATCGTTTTAACCGATCACCTGTGTTGTTGTGTGTTTTCTGATAGATCAGCAGGTGGTTATCAGCTGCTTGTCAGCAGCCTGTCACAGCCTCCATTCAGATGTTCATATCAGTTAATTAGCACCGACTGGATCCCTCCCAATAATCTGCCTCCATTCACGTGCTAAAGCAGCCATCCCTTCACTTAAGTAGTTGTTATTTCCTTTTGTCTTTAATGCCACTTAGCTGCAAAACATCCACATGCCAGGAATACTGATGCATCTGACAAACTGCAGGCTGAATTAAACAGGAAAGGAATCTGTTGTCTTAGTTAAATCTAGACTCGGTGACAGTTATCAGAAGGTATGGTTGGTTATTTTTCTTTAATTTAATTTATCTGTGGATTTTAATTTTTTTTTAGCTTGAAGTCAGATGGAAACAAGTGCATCATCCTCTGTAATCACACGTTATGCTTAAATAAATGTCAGCCTCCAGAAATTGACACCTTTTACCTTTATTTTATATTATTACTGCAGTTCAGATTTACAGTACGGCATTACAGTAAATAACTAAAATCCAATGCTTTCTAGACAGAAAAATTATGTAAGTTGATGTAAAAATACAAGAAATTGCTGATATCTGACTTTTTAAGGCCTCTGTTGTGAAATCCACAGCCAGTTAGGCTCCTTTAGCTGTGCCTGTAATGCTTCACCTGAATGATGCAGCTGATAAAACAGAGATAGCTCAGAGGTCTTTACATGTAAAATCTCCATGTTTATATGTTATTTTCATGATCTGTATCATGAGCTGAGATATTTCCTCCCTGCTGGAATCCTTCGCCTCGCACGCCGGCGTGTCCTAATGGAGTTAGTTCAGCCATTAGCCGAGCAGATTGATTCATTACGCTAATGTGAGTCTAACCCTGTTGGCCCTGTTGAAATGCGTGCAATATGACACTCCTCAAATTTGTTCTAACACATGCCCTGGGGAGCCAAACAGAGCCGCTGCTAATGGGGGAGGTGGGGCCAATTATGCAGAGAAGAGCTGACTGTCAACAGATATCTGCTGTGTGTGCTATCAGCCTGCCCGCCTCCTCAAACACAACCACCTCACAGCTTCCCTGCAAGCTGCTCTGCTCAGGCTGCTGAGGAAAGAGCGGCTGAAGGAGGCGAAGAAACACGATTCCAGCTTGAAATCAGATTCCCAAGTGTCCATTAGGGAAAACGCTTGAAGCTCATCGTTCAGTGTCTTCAGATTTAAATGATTGTGTCGTTTAAAATGGTTTCACTTTGTTGACCAAGGCTGTCAACTCACTCTTTTTTTTTTTTTTTTAATTGGCAGACGCTGGAATATGAATTGTAAATTTAGCATGTTCACATTAAAATTCACATGTGAGTTCACGTGTGGTTTTTTTGACTTTTCAATATGATTTTTACTTGCGATTTTGTCACATTTAAAAATTCTGACATCAAATCACACGTGAACACATGAATTTCACACCTTATATCACACATGAACCCCTATTTCACATGTGTTAAATATCTGTGCAAACACGTGTGGTTTATCACACGTGAAACAGCTTTTCACACAAACACACATTAAACGTGTGTAACGTTTCTCATTTTGAAAACACAGATTTGAGGTGAGCTTCGTCAACACTCAGTCAGAGTGAGGACACTTTCAGCTACGGTGGCTCATAAATATCAAAATACAGCCCTGACTCTCTGATTTATGGGAAGAGAAACCCACAGGTTGGTTACCTGAAGATGTGACGTACAGTCCTGAAAGAAAAAAGAAAGAAGGAAAAACAGAATATTTACAAGGTGTATGATATTATTGAATAAGCGAACACACACCTGCAGGAAGAAAAGCAAGTAAAACAACCTCAGAACTGAAAAATTTAAGTGGTAATTCAATTATGCAAAAAGTGACGTTTGCAACCTGCTGTCAAATTGATTGAAAGGTCTTTTAATGCAATAACCAATGCTGCTTATTTTTTATAATCAGACTTTAGAGACTACGTTTCCAACTGGATCAGGAAACAAAAGTCATTTAATTGTTAACCAGTGTTGAAACATCTGCCACTTTTACTCATAATTCAGAGATTACATCTTCTACACCACTAGAACTAATAATAAAAACAACATTGTTCTCACCAGGTTAGTAGCTGAAATCTGGGAACGTGACAGCATCACTAGAAAGAAATGAGATGGTTGACTGAAAGCTGTTCGAAAGATAAAACAAAGATGAGAAGAAAAATTAGCTGAGTTCAGCATAGTATTGCCACCAGAAGTGATGTAATGTAATAATGATGTAAAAAAGCAGAACTATCCTTTAATACCTGAGCTTAAAAACTGTTATGACATAAGAAAACAAAAACAAATTAACATGTATCATAAAATCACTTGTGGTTTGAATCCACATGGCAGTTTATATGTGTTGATTTGGTGTCAGTGGTTTTAAGTTAGCAGCAGCCTCAGGGAGCAAACACAAGCGTTCGGCTGGAGGCTGCTGGTCGTTTCCCACCAAGGGACTGGAAAAGAGATTAAAAAAAAGGAAAAATATCTGAACAACTGCAAATAACTGAATACTGATATTCAATTTGCTAGTGTTCACTTTGATGGAGGTTATTAATGTGAGGAAACCCTTTAAAATGGGGCCAAACTTTAGTTTGAGGCAAACACAGGTTGTTCTGTATTCATCCACCTCTTTTATCTCCCATCTGAGGGTCTGCTGGTGTGCAGAGAGGAGGGAAGCGGCGTCTGCGGCGGGCGGAGATAAGACCTGTTGTTGTGGATGTGGGGGTGGGTGGTCTTATTTACCTGTAGCTGAAGGGGCTTTCAGCTCCCTGCAGGCCGCTGCTTTACATTATGCCCCCCCGCTGCTCTGTCAACACTCACCCTGAGCGCCACAGAGTCAACGGCCTCGCGCACGAGGGCCTGAGGAACATATGGTCAGCAGCTCAACGTGCACGCTCTCACACACAAACAATGACAAAATGTGGTGAAATGATCAAACTCTGTCATGGAGACTGCCTGATGTGGCTGCGACGACATTGTACGTGAATGTGTGACCGCAGTGCATCGCATACACTTCGCAAATCAGAACCAACTCTCAGTCGTTCCCTACTTGGTTTGGAAACAGATATATAGTTTCATTTTTAAAAAGCAGTCTGCTCAAACAGCTGCTCACTGCTGTTTTCATCAAACAGGAGGAAATAGCGCATTTGTTGGGGACTATTTTCAGCGGCGGATTAATCCACATCAGGACGGTGTATGTGGGACTGACTCAAAATAAACTACAGCGTGTGTGTTCATGGCAACGAAGGAACATGTCAGCCAGTGCGACATCAGCGTGTGGCTCTCTGATGTGTTTTTAATAGTTTGTGGACAACAATGGAGCTCTATGGCTCAGAGGAAGAAGATCTACCAGGATGTGATACACACACATGACTTTCTAGGAGATACATTCATTGTTAGTTTTGGTCTTTTCATGAGATTTGTTGACAATAAGTTAAATCTAGAATATCACCAGATGTGTTCATTAACATTAGGCTTAATTTGCGCTCTAAAACTGTTTGTTTACAGGTACATTGTAGAAGATTAGAGTGTTTAAATGTAGAAAATATCACAATACAAACACTGTGGATGAGGACATGATATGAAGTTCAGTGTACAAGGATTTTATTATTATGTTTGTCATATATTAACACCAGTGGTATAGTGACTGTGTAAAATAATTGAATTTACTTAAAAATGTAAATATTAATAGAAATATTAGGTTTTTGTAATAACAATAATTGTGCACCAGATGGATGTGATGTAATTCATTTCTCTCAGCACAATCAGTTTCAATCCGCAGTTTATTTCTCCTGATTTTCCTCCTCTGTTTCTTTTACTGGAGGACAAAATAGCTCATACGTTATCCTTAATGTGCCCTTAAAAGAGCATTACTGTGTTTTTGCGTGTTTCATTGAATTCACCATGATCTCAGTTTAAATTTCTATCAACCATTCATCTCTTTTCATTTTTTAAATTCTGAAAATACATTTTCTAGAGATTTGTATTTTAAGATTAAATCACGTAATTCGTCAACATCATGTCTGCTTCTCATTTTCTAATTGTTATATTATCATTGTCTGTGTTGTGAGCTCATGTATTTATGCCATGTTATAACGATAAAGCAGTGCAGACTGTGTTCAGCTGCATTATCATACAACCACGAGGGCAGCCATGATGTTCACAGATTAACCGTTTCTTAAGTGAAGCAGGTTTCAAGTCTCTACGAATAGATTTTCATTGATAAACAAGAATGTTGATAAATCCACAACATGTAATCTGTGATGCTGCGTAGCACTTTATACTTTCACTATTGATTAGTTTGTCTATTATTATTAACAATCGATTGATTGATCACTTATTTAATAAAAGATTGGGGGAAAAAAAGGTGAAAATGCGTAAAATAACACACATTTGTCTTTCAGCCCTGCTTTAAACACTTAATGGTTATATGAACCACCTCCAACTTGTCCAGTGCTGGTAAGTAGCAGGTAAACCAGTTTAGCAGGTGATCCCTGATCTCAGAGGCTCCACGCTTCTCTGAAAGCCCACTTGTGAATTTTTGGCCAAACGTTTCTTGCCCTGTTTGCTCATTTGTGTGAACGAGGAAAAAAGGGAGTCAGTGTCCAGATTGCGGTACATCTGCTGTTTTCGGCGGCGTGGCGAGGCCTGGCCGCCACGCCACGCAGGTGCTGCTCCTTCCCCCCTGAAGGCCACATTCTTCTATAGCCATGTGCTGCCTGAGCAAACTGCGCTTCTGAGCAGGCCTGTCCCACCGCTGACTGGCCACTGCCCCGGCAACATGCATTGTTGCTCTATGCAAATCCGCTCACACTGGGACAGAGGCTCGGGGAGGGGGTATCCTGAGCTCAGTAGCCGGGATAGAGAACGGAGGCCTGCCAATAAATGAAAGTTTGCCTTAAATCCTCGGGATAATGGAGGCAGAGGTTGGGGCCGAGCCTCGAAGCCGAGATAAACAGAGGGATTACTCCTCGGTTTTGCATCACTCACTCTCCTCTGGGTGGCCCTTAACCGTCAGGAAAGCTAAGAGGGGAGAGGGGGTGGTGAGAGAAGAAAAAACGTTTAACGCATGGACATTCACACAGCACATAGGGGGAAAGAAGTGAGCCTAATTCCATCAAAGACTGAGAAATTAGCAATTAATTTATTCCAACCTCCCCGCCCCTGCTCCTTTTCTATTTTCAGCCCAATTGTTGGTTAGTTCTGCAACATCTGGTCCAGAACAGTCACTGTGCCTGATGACTGATGCTCCCTCCATTAAAGTAGAATGGCAGAGAAAATCTTCCCTTTTCCATTCATTTCTTGTCCATGGGAGATTAGTTTGGTACGATGTGAAAAGTAATCATTAAAAATGTTGCTCTTTTTGCAGGCCATGCATAACCACCGCGGGCAGCGCCTTTATTTGCAATTGTAATTTAAAGAATAATTAAAGAAGTTAAATGATTCTGTAAATGTAGAACAACTTGAGTCTTTGTGCTCAAGGGTGCATGAACCTTCGCCTTATGGCTGGTTGCTCCGATAAACTCAGTAATGAAAGAATGTAGCGCCACACTAATGACAAATTTTGAAGTGTTTTGGATTTGCTCACTCTCCTGTCCTTGGCTCACGCTCCCTCTGATGTCTGACTTTAAACTGGGTGGCGCTGAGGAACAGAAGCCACAGTGAAGCGTTTTCACCTTATTAGCGCAAAAACATCGATTGAATGAGTCACTGATCGACTTTGTTTAATTGTTCAATGGCAAAAGCAATGCTGCAACATGTACAAAAACACACCCATTAAAACCAGTACAATATATTTAAAAAGCTCACAGAGTGAAACCAGCACAGACATTTCAAGCAGAGCCTCAGTAATTATTTTGAATTAATAATAAAATTTTTGGTCTATAAAATGTCAGAATATTGTGTCCGTCACAGATTCCCAGAGCCCAAGCAGATGGCTTCATGTCACTTGTTGTTTTCCACCAACAGTCCACAACTCAAAGATATCCAGTTTATAAGACGAGACAAAGCAACAGAAGCTCACACTGGAGAAGCTGAAATCATCCAAAATACTGTAGTTTCCAGAGAGATGTTGAGTGTTAATATGTTGTATTTTAATGTTTCTGTTCTGTCACAAACGTTTCCGAAACTCTTCCAAAATATCAATCCCAACTTCAATTTGTCTTTCATTGTTTTCTAAAAGCTGCCCATAAGGAGGGAGAGTAAACAAATGAATAGAATCCGCTTTAAACAGCGGTGCATGTCAAAGCGTTACCCTCGGATCAAATGAAGAGAGAAATCAGACTCTGCTTCTTCACAATTTTCTCGGCTCAGGCTGTTGCTTTGTCTGACATAAATGGGAGCAGAGATGGTCTCGTATCAATAACATCAACCTGCACCACCAGAAGCTTATATACCCCCCCAACACACACACACACACACACACACACACACACACACACACACACACACACACACACACACACACACACACACACACACACACAGAAAGACAGAACAAGCTGTTGACATTATTTAGGGTCATTGTTCATGATAGTGGGGCCAACTGCTGGGATTTCACAGATAAATCCTTCCACCTTTACACATTAATGTTTGGCCCATCGAGTCCCACAGTCTTCATAACACAAGCCTGAACAAGTCTGGTCACTTTTGTGCTGTTTGCAATAAATTTAATAATCATCATCTGAGCATTTCTTGAAAATCTCGCCGAGTGGGAGATGAGGGAGAGGAATGGGAGTGATGGTTACCAGCGCCTGTTGAGGTGACCTTGAAGGCTGTGGTTGTTCTGGGCAGGTCCAAGGTGTCACTGTGGGTACCTGCATCACTGTGAGGCTGGGTGGAGCTGAAAAGAGGCCTACAGTGCTTAGGCAACCTCCCCTGGAGGAATCAAAGAATATAAATTCATCAGCATGCCAGTCTTCAACCAACAGATGTACAGCTTTTATTTTACTTTACAAGCAAGCAAACATCTTGTTACAGGTTAAACTGCAGGTTATAGTGTCATCAAATGCTAATGTGAAGGAAATTTTCTCTGGTTCAACGTGTGTTCAACCAGAGAAACGTGACATTTGATTCAAGAAAAAGCTAAAGAGACGATGAAGCTGCTACTGTGAGGCCCAGCACAGTGATGAACTGCAAACAAGCAAGTTAATGCTGGGTAATTTTGTGTAGCCAAGCTACAAAGAGGCCTGGAAAAACTCAACATTTGGTTAAATAAAATGTTCTCCACTCTGCCCACCTAAGTGCATAACCCTAACCCTAACCCCTAACCCCTAACCCCTAACCCTAGCCATCTAGCCTACAGCTACAAGCTAGTTCATTTAGCAAGCCTTCCGAGTTCATAATTAAGTCCATTTAAATGGCCAGTTAGCTAACTAAAACTAGCCAATCTGATTAACCATTCAAATGCGTAAAATTCACTTTAAACTGTTCAGGTACAGCACGTCCGCTGTATGAGAAAAGTCTGATGAACTCTCAGCCATTCTGTGCTAAAACACAGTTTGGACCATGATAAAAAACAGCCATTTCAGCAGTTCTGCAAATGATGAGGATTCATTACTAAAGTTAAATGTGCTTTATGTTACGTTTGATCAGTTCTTCAATTGTGTAGCAATCATTTGGTTCTTCTTCACATCCCCAAATTTGAGACCTGAACCAATAAGAAGTAACTGTAACTTATTTTGTATTAAGTTACAAACCTGAATCTGACTAATCAAGAGTTATCTAAATTTGCTCAAGCCCAACTGAAACTCACTGAACCTGGCGGGTTGCGGTTGGGTCTGAGGACTTTAATTTGTTGTTATCAGTTTCATCACGTTAGCGCAGCTCCATTTTAGCGCAGGATTGTTCAGTCTTCCCTCTTTTTCTTGCTTTAGGACAAACTATAATAACCTGGCTACAGCGAGCATCAGTGTGTATTTTCACTTTTATTTTGATGTGAACTTGTCCAGCTGCGGTCAAAGTATCGGACAACCATTTCCCATGATCCTCTTGGCAATGTCCCGCCTAGGAAAGCAGCCCGACATGACAAAAAAATCTTGAAAGAACACAAAGGCACAAAGAGGCGGAGGGCGCAGCGGCGGAGGCAGCCGTCTCGGGCCCGACAGAGGACTCGGCCTCGCCATACAGCCGGGCCACTCCAATTCTGAGCGAATGCTAATGAGATTGCTCTGATCCCTCCGGTGCTTCCCATGTTTTCAACACCTTCAAGGACCACATGGCGCTCGCAGCATAAAGACAACTAAATGAGAAATCTGAACGTTTTTTTGTGACGCCGGGGGCCTCTTCGCTTTTCAACCTGGCCGCCCATTCAGTGTACCTCCCCGAAAAGAAAAGATAAGAAAGAGACTGCTACAGGGGGTGTGGATGAGTAAACTTTTCAGGAAAATGGCATATTTGCGAATGTGAAGTAATAATCAATTTATGGCCACGCAAGGGCGAAGCCTTTGACGCAGGAAGAATCGCGGGTTGGCGAGATTGAAAAGGAGGGATGAGAAAGGGAAGGGAGATGCTCAAATTTGGAGGCTGTTTCTCACAACCGCTGTAATGAGATCACTAACATCTTGAGCCAGCCTCCACTATAGCCGCCAAACAACAGGCTCCCAGATGAAAGGTGAATGGGCCTGGGTTCCCGCTGGCTGGTTCAGAAGCACTTTAATAGCACAGCGCCCTATGAAAGGTTCCCGGGCAGTAGCTCATATTAGCGGCGAAGCACACTGCTTAATAGGATGATGCCTTTTGGCTTTTGTCATGAGATGATTAAGGGCTTCGTTGTCACTGGTGCCTGTTGAGCACAAGGCACTAGAATCCACTCTGCTGGGCTTATTGTCTGAGCCTATGTGGTAGAAAGGGGTCCTTTTGATGAAAACACCTCTCAGGGATCCATCAGGTGAGCTCTGCTTTGGAGTCTCACATCTACGCCCCCTTCAAAATATCTCGAGTGCTTTGTTTTCCTCTAAAGACCCTTGAATCTGTCATCATGTTCTGACAGAGACAAATGCCGCTGAGGGGAGCAGCAGAAAGATGAAACTTGCTGATAATGGTCCTTGAATAAAGAAAATATGTACTTATGACTGTAATTAATTTACCTTGTTGTGCTAACTGCGCTTATTGCATCAGGGATTTTAAATACTTAAGTCCAAGGTAAGGCAGGAAATTTTTAATTGTAACCAGTTTTTTACTGAGTCGAAAAATCCCTCCAGTACAAATCAGCTTATTTTCTCGTTCAGTAATCTTTCATCTATGGTCTTGTTTCAAGATACTGATGCTCACTGAATGGGAACAAGTGGAATTATGTAACAGGCAGAATTTCTTTCTTCTTTTAAGACAGACTTATGAGACCAAATGACTTGTTACGATGAATATTTTCAGCTGCATCAAAGCGGCATCTCCTTTGGTCACTCAGACATTCAAGAAATCTCAACGCGCTCAGTCAATGGAAAACATTTCTGTCAGGTTCAGCACGATCCCTGGGCAAAAACATCAATGAAAAGGCATTAAATTAGCTCTTTTTATGTTTCATATAAAGCAGAGATTGCGTGTTATACGATCGCCACAATTTACCACACAGAGAAGGTGATTGAAAAGGATGAATGTTGGCCAGATTGACGTTAAACAGAGAATGCACTATGTCCATTTTTTTGCAATCAATGCAGGTCCTTTCAATCAGGAGAGCTTTATACTCGGGATTAGTTTTGGTGACTTAAGAAGCTAGACTACCTCCGTACCCCCACCATCTGCAACTGCACCCCCCTCCGCTCTCCTTTACCCCTCCAAACCCCCCTCACAAAAATAGCACAAGGATACTGCCAGCCTTTTCACTCCCTCCTAACAAGGCGGCTCCAAAGCACAGGCCCACTCCAAGTAATTAAATCAATCCCTTTGTGTTCCCCAATATTCCCCTTCAGTGGGTGACTGCCCAAGATCTGATTATGGCTCTTCATGCATATTCAGGCTGAAGCTACAACTTGTCTAGAACAACCTCTTACTTTTTATACTCGCGTCACGAGCAGCCAACACGCACCAATTTCCTCTTCTTTTTCTTAATAACCCTTCAAACTTTTTATGTACATCCAAAAATCCATAGTTTGTTCCAACAGGGCCGTGAAATGAGGAGCGGTCACTGACTCTGGCGGCTCAGGCATGTTTAAGAGAAAGCTGTAAGATGAGGAGAAGTTAGGGTGGGAGCCCGAAAGACAAATTGGATTAGCAAGTATTGGATTAAAGGTAAAACGGAGGGATAACAAACAAGAAAAGCTGCCTGTGATCACAGGGTTTAATATATTTCTTTTCCTCTCCGATCCCTTTCTTCTCTCCCTCCCCCTTTTCTTTCTTTCTTTTCGAGTAAAGATCCCAGGCTTAAGACAGACTTATTAAAACTGGGATTAATTTGTAATGCTCCCCTAACCCTCAGGGTCAACCAAAGATTTGTTATCTAAAGCAAACAGAAAAAATGTACTATAACAACACAACGAGGGCTTTAAACCCATGTCTGTCTGGCTTCTGGGAGATTTTAGCTTTGTACAAAAGGTGTTATCCCTGAGATATTTATTTGAGCAGGGATTGAAAACCCTTGTAGGGCAATCTAGATGTGGATAAATATAATAATTGCTCTAAATCTTCGCAATTATAGAGCTTTCCTGATATCCCGCGGAAGGAACGTAAACTAAATGCTCAAACATGCGATATGTGTCCAGTAAATCAAGGTAATTTGAGATCTGTTATCTTGATGACAAAGCTGGAGTATGAAAAAAAGAGGAGAAATAAATAGACTCCTCTTCTTTTATTAGAAAATCTCCTGTTTTTAATCAGTGGATGATGAGAGGTAACTGTTGAGGAGCAGGCCACTCTCATTAGCCTTATCTTTTTAATGTAGCGCTGCCTCAGATTGTGATCTTAATCTTATTTGGTTATGGAGGCTTCGTTCACTCCGACAAGCACAAAGACCTTTAAGGAACAAAACCAGCGCCTTGTTTTCTGCGATGGCTTTTGGGTTCATTCCTCGGGGTCACGGTGCAAGGGGTCGAGCTGACCGGCCTCAGAGCCGAGCGGCCTAAATCTCTTGGCTGGTTGCCTGATCCTGTGTTGCTCCATAAAAACTCCAGTCTTTGTTTCCCCTGCACTTCTTCACAGAGCACTGGTGTGTTGTACAGGACCACAAATTTAGTCAAATATGACACATCCAAACATTAGAAAAACACAATTCTGTCAGAAAAATATTGTTAAAGTTACTTAAATTAACTTTGAAAGTGATTACTGGCATCAGCGCTAAAATATTATGCGATTAAGAGTCATGCAGCAGTTAACAGAAGAGCGAGCGTTTAACTGTGAAACTCTAATAAAGAATCACTGACAACTGGAATTACACTTCACACACAGAATCAGCACACACAGCAATGTGTGTGGCTCTGAGTCCAGGTGTCAACCAGCTCTCTAGGATCTGGGCTGTGTTGTGATTTGGAGAAAGTGACAACAGTTTGAACTGCAGGTTTCATGACGTCCTTTCTTGCTGTACCATGTCGGCAACAACATGCTGTCTGACCTCTGGGCCCAGTGGGATTGACTAGTCGCTTTGCTCCAACGCGACACAGGAAGAAATAATTAAATACTATTTTAATTTCCAGGCACAAGCGCCAGTGCAAGGCAGATCTGTGCAGAAGACTAGTTTGGTCATTTTCATTTTAAATGGGAGTTGATGGTCTGACTCGCAGTGTGCAACACATTGCATCCAAATGCTTGCTTCAAATGTGTTCATGCTTGTCGAAGAGGAACAGTGACACTGGATCTTTCTGCAAAACCCCAGACCACATTCAATTTTTACTGCTTTTACTGCTGTTTTTTGTTTTGTTTTGTTTTTTCAAGGTCATGGTTGCAAATAAAATGTGGCTAAAGTATGGTTAGGTTTAGGCACAAATGACATAAATCGTGAGGCAGATTCCTGCAGACACTGAGCTGATTCAGGGGTCATGCACACCTGCGTTTAAAGGGAGCAGTATAGACGTCCACATCTTCAGAACTCTGCAAAATATGGCAACCAATATGAGCCATTTCACCTTTGATCATCCAGTGCCCGAACACTGATACCTCTGGATACCTTGGTGTTGATAATTCCTCAGCTTTTAGTTTTGTTTGCAAACATACTTTTGTACATGTGGATTAAAGATTGTTTTAAAGGTTTGATTCCTAACTTCATTTCAAGTTAAAGGAATTCAGAATTCAAGGTGTTCATGCCAACTGGCTGAAAGTAGGTGTGGCAATGGGAGTGGTCTGTAATGGTGCAAAACTTCCAAATTGTTCGACAGACTGTGAGCAGAGAATAAGTCACTCTTACAGTGTGTGTGTGTGTGTGTGTGTGTGTGTGTGTGTGTGTGTGTGTGTGTGAATGCATAAATGTTGTTTTGCACGTACAAACAAGGTCGCAGCTATTGTGACTTCACCCTCGTTCAATTTCCAAAAGTTTTTGGAAAACTGTGCTTTGCCGTTCCTCAAGACCAGACCAGCATTTTAAGTTTTTTGAAAAGGCAGATTTTCATTGGTTGACAAAGGCTGGCTTAGTGTGGATGAACTGTCAAAACATACAAAAAAAAATTCTGTTTTTTTTCTCCATCCATCTGCTGGCAAGACAGCAAACAAGGTTATTTCCCAAAATGTTGAAGCAACAGTTCCATGTTGATTCCACGTCATGCTGGAGATTTTTTGTTTGTTTGTTTGTTTTTATGATTCAGAAATGTTGCGTGCTGATATCCAGGATCTTTACCCTCTTTTAAAACATCCCAACCAGTCAGAACTTTGTTGGCAGGATTAACTATATGGACATCATCTCACGACGTAGCGATGGAGCTACATCCATGAAAGAGAAATAGATTGATGCAGCTCGGAAAATAAGACTGTTGAATTTTAATTTTTCTGTTGCTGTCTTGAAACATATTAAATTAATGGCTGCTAGCAACTGTGGAAATGATGACAAAGATTTGTTATTTGAAGAACAAACAAACATCAAAGCAAGATAGTTCTTCTTGAACTGTGTTTTATTGTTTAGCATAACTTTAGCATAACTAACATTTAATAATTTGTCTTGTTGTGATACAGCTGAGTGTTCGTTCTCTTGTTTCTACCTTTGTGACAGATGCCTTCATGCCTTCAACATGCAGATCACAGGGATAAATAACATTTAACTGCTGGTTTCCAGCATGTAGAGCCCAAATGTGGGTGGCCTCGTTAACAATGAAACTTTGGCAGGGTCACTGAATTCTCAAATAATATGATTTCTATTTTAGGGGGTATTTTCCTTTCAAACATCTTGCTTATCTGAACAACAGAAGAAAGGGTGACTCATCTTCTGACAGCGTGAATCGGCCTCGTTTCATCCCTGCCACTGAAAGCGTGATCAATGTCTCTCATGTCCATTTTCTATTGGTAATCCTTCGCAAATTGCCCTCCGTTGCAGTTTGTGTATCAGCTATTTGCACTGGATTAATGTGAGTCACTGGTGGCAAGTGTTCAAATCAATGTTTATTAATGGTTTCTTTAAGTGTTTAAAGATTAAGTCATTAACATATTGATGAAGTTTTCGAAGTTGCCCAGGGAGAGAAAAGGAGCTGGAGCTGGAGAGGGTTTGACGAGCTGCTGAACTGACGCCAGCCGCCAAAATACAAGAGGCTGAAGGAGTAAAAGAAGAAGAGCCGAGGGTTTCCTGAGAGGAGGGCATCAGGCGCTCCTCTCACCGATGCAAAGTTTCTTCTCTTCATTAAAATACGACCCGTTGCCGGAGCAAATTTCACTTGACAGGGTACACACTTAACTCCTCGCTTGCAGCTACATCTGGTTTAAATTCATATTTATGGAGTTTCACATGTAAAAGTGTAGATTATTAGCCTCCATGATTTTGAAGAAGCTGTTGTTTTGTGTCGTTCTTCTTGGGATGCAGCGCAGTCAGCTGGGATTGATTTTACCATTCAGCAGCGACCTGCCGCAGCCCCTTGGCTCACCATGGTAATTCTCCCTCTCACCTGATAAGGTACCTGATCCATAATAAATCAATTCTAATTAGTTTTATGTTTGGAAGGAGGAGGGGGGTCGTGCTTTGCTTAGGGGACTCTCTGCTGTTCACCCTCCCTCCTCCCATCATCCTCAGTTGTTTTCAGCCGCCAGTCATCTGCACACCTGATATCAGTTAATCTCCTGATTATTAAGTGCGGATTATTGATGGAGGAGAAGCGGCTGTATTTGGCGCTGCCTCTTGTATCAAGGACATGCAGGTTTTGTTTCCTCTGCGCGGTTTGATTTTAGGCTGATTTGTGTGTGTGTGAGTGTAAACATGGGTGTCGGGTGGGGGGGGGGGGGTCAAACGTGTCCTCAAACTTCTCCTGATAAAGGTTCCCTGCCAGCCTCAAGTGTAGACACGATGGAATCACTTTAAGAGGCCACTGGCCGTCCCTCTGCGGGACATTTAATCAGTTTAATCAATCTGACAGGACAGACAAGATGGACAAGTTACAGACATCGTCCCGCATCTGGAAAGTCACTAGAGTGATTCCTGCAGCAGCCAGTCTGCCTGGTTCCTTGAGCTATCTTGATACTAGCAGCTATGTTCCCGCTGAAATGTAGCACAGGTTTTAAGAAAGTTTGTGACATGTCCGCAAAATAAAGAGGAATTCTTTGTAGTGGAGCAGAGAGCAGTGACAGCGAGTGGTGGCGGGTATGAAGCGTACCAGCCAGTCCAGCTCAGTTCAATTATTTTCACATTAGAAGAGTTATTTTGGGGTTTTGAACTGGCAAAATTGGACAGTATCAACAGAAACCCATCCCATTCTGTTGCCACACTGATCCAGCACTTAAAGGTGGAGCTGGAAACACTGCAGCCTGTTGATTGGTCAGAGAGAACCTCGGTGTCTGTTCTCAGGAGAACATCTTTGATTTAACCAACATGTTAAAGCACGCTCAGCAAAGTAGAGATACTCCAAATACAGAAGTATTCTGAATGAGTGTTTGCATGTCAAGTTCTCTTCCTTTAATGGGATTCTGAAAGGTTTGCAGCCCTTTCAAACTGAATTATATCTAATTTGATTCGAGCCCTTTTAAACCAACTAAGCTCTTATTCTGACAGATATAGTATTAGTGGGATAAAAGGCTCCAGGTAAACCCGGCTGTTGTTACTTAAATGTGAGTATTATCACCTGCAAATTGATATTATGTCAGAAAAAATGAGATTCAAGCAGGAAATTGGTATTTAACATAAACAGATGTCATCAAGAAGCACCTACAAACTTCACCTCCATCACTGACGGAGAAATGTCTCTGAGGAGAGACTCTTCGAAAATGTACTTTCTTTTCCTCATTTATATAATTAGTCATGGCCAGGAGGAGGTTTTGACAGCAGGGCTCAGCCCACCTTGCTTTAAAGTAGAAAAAAGTGTTGGCTTCTTGAATTTGCTGTCCAGTGGAAGAATCCCTCGTCTCTGCTGTACGACTGATGTTTTATCCATTTTTGAGAGCAGTGTGGCCACGTTTGCCTTTAAATGTTGTTGGACAGCTTGTACATTCTTGGTTTTGGACAACACAATGTTTTGATCCGTTGGTGTCGTGAGATGAAAAATCACCAAAGTCTTTAGATTCATGCTCTGGGAACCTTGAATATCTGAAGCAACATTTCATGGAAATTCATCAACAGTTGTTGAGACACCTCAGCCTGCGATGGACCAACAAATATAAATACAAAACAGACAAATAAGTCTTACTAATGTTTCTTTTATTTTCAACACGGCAGCACAATTAAACCAACACAGACAGTAGATGACAATGAAGAATATGACAAGACGAGAATGACGAGAATAAAAAATGTATCTTAAACACAGGTTGTAAAAAAGAAGAAAACACATGACACTTAAAATATATGAAACACTTCCGTTAAAACTGGAAGCAATGCAAAAAGAATTTTAAGGATAAGAATAAATAAATCAACACAATACAAAGAAGCAAACATGCAGCCACCCCCATCCCCCCAGTTAACAATGTGCCACCACACCTCATCCCTGCCATTGATTTCTCCACCATTTATTTCTGTTTTGGTTCATGCTCGGGGTCTCTGTATTTGAAAGTTGATGCTCCTCTCTAAAAGACGGATTCATGCATAGACTCCACTACTTTTGTAGTCGCTGGCGGTTTTATATGATAAGCTTTTTTAGACGTTCAAAATCAATATGTAATCCTGTGCAGGGGCTTATCCCCAGGACTAGGCCATTTGTGAGGCTCTTTGAGCTTTGTTACAGGTCTTCTGGCAGCTCTGTGCTGCAGATTGATTAGCCGCAGAGCCAGAATCCTATCAAATGGCCGGCTCTGATGATGGAGCAAACTCTCTCAGCGCTTGTAGTTGACTGGACCTGGAGATAAGGAAGGATGGCAATTCCCTCCCTCCTGCACACTGAGGGGCAGGGAGGGAGCGCTGCCCTCTGCTCCTCTGCGGCTCAGAACAGGATCGGGGGCTGTTTGGAAGCTGCACGTCCACATTTTAGGACATTTAGCCGAGACTTATCCAAAGTGACGTAGAGTGAGGGCTACAGCAGACGAAGCTACACGACCACACCAGCAGCTGTGCTCATATGAGACTTTTTAAGTAAATCACAATCAAGTCAGAGTAAAACTGCACTACAATAAACACACTGGTCACAATAAACTGTCTCATTCTTGCAGATGTTTGATTGTGATTGATTGGGCTGGTTTTAAACCTTTTAGACTCTAAGCATGGCGTGTGTGCAGCCTCCCCCCTGTAGCTTGTGTGTGCGGTGATTAATAAAGTATATCTTCTTCTTCTTCTTCACTCAACAAGTCATCTACATCTACTGTGTCTGAGGATCCTCTGCAAAGAAGCAACACCTGCTCATTTCTGAGCACAGCAGTATGAGAAATGCACCAAATACACATGACACCTCATGGAGATCCCATCACTAATGTGAGGTCTGAGTTTGACGTTACATAAGTTGGACTGATTTGGGCTGAATGCTGTTGCACCTAACTGTGTTCTAACACTAGCAGATCACACGTCAATCGGTTCTGCCTCATACATGGCTGCAAGACTGATTATCAGGCAGGTTTCAGACCTCTGAATCATCTGAACACCTCTGATGTCTGCAGTGATTCAAATGTTTCCTCAGTCTCGCGTGGGTTGCCGTGAATGTTGTGACTCGACAGTTGTGGTTACCAAAAGGTGTTTGTAATGACTCTGGTGACCCTCTAGCTTCTTAGCCGACCTATCACAGCTTTGAAGGTTGGAGAGCATGGATGAGAGTGACGCAGCTTTCAGGTTAAAAACAACTCCTAAATCTAAATATTAATTTGACATGAAGTTAGCTACTCCTAAGTTACTACTACAGCAGCTCAATTCTTCCATGGATCGGTCCCTTGCTGCTGATTAGTTAATGCAAAATAGCCCATTAGAAAAAGACATTGGGTAATACTGACGTGAAACAAAGGGGTTTCGGAGTGAGGACTTGATTGACCGACATACCTGGACCAGGTGTGGGCATCTTCATGACAAATCTCACAGGTGTTCCACATATAAGCCATCTTTAAGCCAAGCCACTTTTGCTATGTTAGCATGTGATGTGAGCATTAAGTTTAAAGCACATCTGAGGCTGTATGTAGCTTTGGAGGTGTCCCATCCTGAACTGAAGCGCAGTATAACTGGAAATGTTGACCTGCTGTTGAAACTTTCGCACGAGAAGCTTGAAATTTTATATGTTTACACATAAAAATGTGTTCAGCGATCACATGAGCTTTGAAATCATGTGAGTTTTTTTACTGTTTTGCTAATTGTGCTTAAAAAGGCAGCCATTTTGCTTCCAGACATCTGGGATATGCTTTATCGCCTTCAATATTTTCCTAGTTTTCAGCGCAGGGAGGGTGACGGGCAGCAGAATCGGTGCATTCCTGCATGCCTTGCCAGCGCTCACATGGTTACGGCTGCTCCGCATTGTTAGAGATATCTGAATGAGCGCTGGCCATGCAAGTTTTAACGTGATTGCCCGAGGGGCAGCAGAGTGAAAGAGCGAAGAACAGAGCCAGAGAGAGGAGAGGAGAGGAGAGGGGGGCATAATCCTAAAAGGATTGGAAGTTACCCCTCCTCCCCACACACACACACACACACACTCACACACTCACACACACATACATGGAAGTAATTTCCTCCACGCACACACACCTCTGTGTTGCAGGGGGTGATGGGTACTGGATGGGGTCAGTTGGTTTCGTGGCTCTGGTGTCTGATTTCTCCCTCCTCATCCTCCGCCCCTCTTCTTCTGCATTGTTTGCCTTCTTAATGAGAGGGGCGGTGCCACGGGCCTGTGATTGACAGCTACATACTCTCCACAGTGTGTCTGTGAGGACTCGCCGCTGTCTGTACTGTACTTGACAGCGACTGATGAGTCGTTTCTCATTTCCTGTTTCTGCTGCGGCTCCTCAGGTGTCGGTCAGTCTGTCAGCCAGAGCAGCTGTTACAGCTGACGGCTGACACGCGGGTGGGTTTCATAACAGTACTGTAAAAATACCCCAGCTGAGAGCTCTCAGGTCCACAGAGACAGAGCTTCTCACTGCACACTCACATCAGAATCCACCACTGGATCTGCAGCTAAACCCATAGATTTACACCTTAAATGGGATTACGCTAGTTTCCCTTTAAACGAGACATTATTATTATTATTATTATTATTATTATTATTATTATTATTATTATTATTATTATTATTATTATTATTATTATTGTTGTTGTTAGTGTTAGTGTTGTTATTCTTAAATGTGATTGCAGACTTGGACAGTTGTTTTGTAGACATTTTCAGCCAGGATAAAGCTGGAGAGAGAGCCCAGTAAAAATGACATTAAGATCACTGGAAGTTCAGGAGCCTCCTTTAATTTTCCTCCTCTGGAGAATTGACAGTTTTTTTTTCTCTAGATCTTCTGAACTAAGAAAGCTGGAGCAGTAAAACAGAAGCTGATCTTTCCAGGACAAACATCTTAAATTACAGGGCAGCTGAGTTTTGAGATACTCTCTCTGTCACTTAATGAACTTTCAACTTCATCCCAGTGTCGTTTTGTTCAAATCTCAATTAAATAAAAAACTAAACTTCAAAGTAAAAAAATACAAAATGTTTCCTAACCAGCAGTGAGTGAGCGCTCCATCCAGAGAAAACCAGACAAACCAGCACTTTTTCTGCTGTTTTTGTTTTGATTGAACAGTGTGTCGCTCATACAGGAAAATGTGTTTTTATCAGTTAAGCTCCTAAACTGATGACATGAAGTTGGCATCGCCTGCAGCTGGTTCGACAGACACACTGGAACTGGATGACATAACTAAACCAAAGAGGCTGTTTTTATGCAGAGGTTATCTGATATAGGCTGTGTTTGACAATCGATTCTCAGATCAATTAAAATGAACTAGAAATCTGCCTGAACGTGACTTTTTACTCATTGTGTTTGATTGTGATTCGCTGTTGTTTCACCACATAAAACTGTCAAGCATGTACTAGATGTTATAATGAGAGCCTGAAGGCAGGTTCACGTTTGTTTCTAAATTGCTCTAAATGTGGGGGAAAAAAAGAAAAGGGCATTTTCACCAAAAGCGGTTTACATTTAGAGTTTTCAACCCAGTTTGAGATTTATTCAATTTGTAAAAAAAAAGTTGTTACATTTTTACATTTCTCTGTTACATTTCTCTCTGTTACATTTCTCTCTGCATCCACACCTCATACATACACACACACACACACACACACACACACACACACACACACACACACACACACACACACACACACACACACACACACACACAGGTCTACGTTTAAAAAATGGTGGTGACCTCAGTCAAAGCGGGATTAGAGGAACACCGTGAGCCTTGTGACTGATTGACATTGAGCTTTATTAAATCTTTATTCAAAATGTGTAAACAGAGAAACGGGCAAACCAGAAGCCCCCTGCCCTGTTTACAGATAAATCATCAGAACATATGAACTTCTTCCTCTCTCACGTCTTGTTTTTCATTGAGTTCCAGCATAATGTTACTTCACCCCTGAAGGTTTTTAATCACTGACACTATTCGCTGCCTCCAGTGAAGCTCCGCTTTGGTACAAGCGTCTGTGTGAGCAGTTTGTGTGGAGGTTATTTTTTCTCTCTGTGCAACAGCCAGGTGAGCTGCTCTTATCTGCTCCGTCAGCCTCCGTCAGCTCCACTGAGCCAAGTTCATCATTACCGAGATGTCGAACGCAGAAGGAATGTGGCAGCGGGGTCAAGTGACTGTACTGAGCAGACTTCACCCTCAGCCGTCATCCCCGCAGGTCGACAGCTGACCCAAATCATTTCAAGTCCTGATAATTCGCTTTCCCTAAAGATGAACAACATCTGCTGTTTGTATTAGCCGTTCTATATGAATGAAATGTGCTGCTCACACTGTTCACGACTGATGCTCCTTCGTGGAAAAACCTTAAAGTCCTCAGTACGTGATGCCTTCTGATTTCCATTTTTCAGCCAAAAGCAAAAGGCAGAAGTTTTATTTTGTACAAAATGGATAAAGTCAAACTTTGGTGAGTTCAGGCAAACAGAGGACTCAACTCTCTACTGGTTATAGTTTGGATTTTATTTTGAATTTGCATCAAAATGCCCTCCCATCTCACTGTTAATGTTTTTAAACTCAACACCCCGACGGGAACTTTTCTGATTTAGGGGAATAAAATCAGTCACTGGATCTTTTTGGTTTAAGTTTTAATGTCATTCATAGATTTGTATCAAATTTCCACAATTTTACTATCATTTATCAAAAAACACAGCATTTAACAAATGACACAGATGATCATAAAGTTGACTTCAGCTGCTTCTGAGTCATTTTTGCTCTAGCCTGAATTTTGATAGCAGCGTGCAGAACAGTTGGTGTGATAGAGGTGTTACATAATCACACTCAGGTTTATTTCCATGTCTACGTCACCGTCCTGTCACCTCTAATGTCACGCAGACGATCACATTGGATCAGTTTGCCTCCGAGCATCACTGACATATCTGAATTCAAATCAGAAACTATTGTTTATTTCTACTTTTTAGATACCTTAGAAGTTGCTGAGAGAGTTGGGCCTTTGAAAACACACTCACACCAGTTTTTCTGTTTTGCTTTGTTTTTAGAAATTTCCATAAATCACATTTATAAATCACATTTATGTAATTAAGTGGGTTAGATCTTAAGCTTTAGTCCCTTCCATCAGCATAACAAAGGCTCATTGCATGCACAGTGAATATTCGCCCAGCTAATCTGTGAATATATGAATTCAGCTCAACAAGCTGTCATTTATTTTTTTAATACCTTTTTAAGGCCTGGCTGCAAATCTAGCAGTTGATCAAATTATCATCTTCGAGAACTCGCCTAAAAGATCTAAACTCATGAAGACAAAAAACTATTTAACATAACACCCTCCAGGAAGAAATTGTTTCAGTAGTTTCAGCCTGAAATTACACCTTCTCATACACACACACACACACACACACACACACACTCAGACAAATAATTTCAACAAGTCAAGTTTTAGTTTTCCTTACCTGAGAGTCCCAGCAGAGGAAAAACCTTTTCCTGATGGATCCACATCAGTCATATTAGCCAGCAGAGGTGCATTCTGGTTCTCCTGGTCCATGTGTTTTTGTCTGTCCCCTCTTCACCTGCCTGCTAGGCTGCACTTTTCCTTCAGCCTGCAGCCAAACTCATGGTTGTCAGCTGATTTAAAGGGCTTTTCCGCCCCGCTCTGTGTCTGCATGGCAGGTTTTGTGTGTTTTTTGTAAAGTGGAAAGTCTGCAGCAGCCTGGCTGGAGCCTCCTGCATGCTTTCTGACAACCTGGGATTTTATGCATCATGCTTTTAATAAGCGCCGACAATACAGACGAGAAGCCTCTCCAAACTTAACCCCCACCACCTCCACACACACACACACACATACACACACACACCTCTTTAGGCTGCCTGATCCCTGGATTTACAGGCTTAGTATTAAGAAAATACTCCTGCAATTTGGGATTAGACCCCAAAAACCCTCACAACAACAATGACTCCATCCATTTGATATCTTGATACTTGTGATCAATCACTGGCTTTGTTGCTGTCGGCCATAGACAATTTCTGAGCGCTCACACAGAGGAAATGAGACAACAAAGATTTCCAACATATTCATTTCCCCTGAACGCAACCTGCCGATTTTTTCCTTTTGATTTTGCAGATATTTTCCTGCCTCAGAAGGCCACGAGGTTCAATTTCTCAGCAGGTACTTCCTGCATAGGATTTAAATTAGTGACTGGAATTTAGTGAACAATTACTTCACTTAAAGTTCTTCATGTTTATGTAGTTTGGCCTAATTGTATGCTGCATTAATATCATGTTTGTGTTTGTTCAGTGATATATAATAAAATAAGATATATGAATTGAGAATGTGGTTCAGCTGTCTTTCTATTCACAGACATTTAGACAACAGATAGACTCCTGTTTTCTTTCCCTTGTGTTCTGTTAAGTACAGTCTGTTGATTTCATCCAGGTCATTTAAATCCAGTAATTCATGACAGCAGCAGCTCTGTTTTAATCAGCAGCTGCTCCTGTTTGAACCTGCATTGCAGCTTTTTTTGCTGCCAGGTTTCTTTTCAACAATATTTCTTTATTTTTTCTAAACTCAGTCAGCTGGTTGAGGTTGTCAGGGCCCCTCCTGAATTATTCCAGGAGTTTTTATGAAAGGATATGCGCAGTAGAATAATATTTAGAGTGCAAACAAACAGTTATCTGCAGATATACAGCATGTTGAAAAGTTAGTCTGTTGCAACGGAAAACACATTTAGAGCAGGCCTCTCTGGGCCTGACCACTGGTTACAAGGCCAAACAAGTTAACAGTCCATTGGTTTGCCGTTAGCTATATTTATGATAACTGCTTTTAAGCAATTTATCTTTTTATTGAGTTGAAAAAAACTTTACCTTTTGCTTTTGTCCTTCTGTGCTCATAAAAATTAAAATAACACTGTTAATACACACACTGCACACTGAGGCCACTTTTAAACGTTAGCGTTTCGTTTTAAATTAGCTCCTGAATCAGACGTTTCTTGCTGTAATGGCAGCCGGATGATTCCCCTTCAACTTTCTGACACGAGCGTTCCAATCGCGTCACGTGGTGCGCGCTCCATCTGAAAGGGGCGGGTGTTTAAGTGCCAAGATCGCGCAGTGATTGGCCGTCCGCTTCGCTCATAACGCCGCAAAGCGCTGTGATTGGCTGTAAGGACCCAGACCCGCGTGCTTCCTTGACTCATAGAGGCTCCGGCCTCGGAGACGAGCATCAATCTCCATCCGTCAACACCGGCAGGAGAGAGAAGCGGCGCCGAAGAGTCAAAACACGACTATTTTTTGGTTTTTCTGCGTTGAAATGTTAATTTTCTAATTCCGAGACAGGTGTAGCACGCAAAGCTGCTGAACCTGCTTTACTCTTTGCCAGAAAACAATACATTTTCCTCCATGTGGATATTTCTCGAACTCTGGATCTCACTGGTTTGACTTAAACAGGATTTTCTTTTTTTAAAAAAAGGAGCCTGAAGACGGTGAGACTCCAGACTGGTTTTAATTTATTTTCATTATTGTCTTTTTCCCGTTTATTTATCATGATTAGCTGTGGCTGTAGCACCAGCTGCTTTTGTCTCTACTAACATTACCGCAGTCATATTTCGGGCTACAGTTTGTAATGACATCCTTTCTGATCATCATTCGAAATGTTTTAGAAGCTCCCAAAATCAGGCTTTTGTCTGAAACGCAAAAACTAAAATATTGCAGGTAGATTTTATAATTAAACCTTATCAAACGATTTGTTTTGTCTTAGAAAAAAAATACAAGGAGCAATCTGAATAACGGATCGCAGCCTTTGAGACCTTATTTTCCAAATTTAAATGTTGTTTAATTAGGTGACTTCATCTGCGTTCAGGTGCGTTTCCTCCTGCGCGCAGTTCAGCCCGCGGTTGTGCGCTGATAAGAGCCGCTCTGCTAATTGCCGCCCTGTAGATCTAATCTACATTGTAATGCAGTTCATTTGCACACAGTTTTGACGCATTTACATTGCGTGATTCGGCTCCTTCCTGCGGTTATGGAAATAAGTTGAGCTTTATGTGGACTGTTAACGCCTCAGTTAAGATTCACTAGGAGGCCCGCGGCTCCTTTCACAGCAGAGAAAGCTGCTATTAGTCCTAAATTTGAGCATTTACCTGCTAAATGACCCCAGTGGATTATGGAAATTCTTATCTAAATACATTGTCTTAGACTAATACTAACAGTTAACAATTAAGGCAGTTTATTAAAGATGCAGCAAACGTGAGACGTTCAGGTAAAAACGAAATTAAAAAGTTGCGGATATTTTTTAATTCTGAGATAAACGCTGACAAGATTTTTCTCTTTATGTTAAAGTGTTTTTAATAATACTTAACATTTCATTGTCTGTCGTTGCCTTTAACCACATGTATGTACTTTTATTTAATTCTACTGGGACCATTGTTCAGCTTTAAGAACTGATTTAGATTCATGATAAGACACTGCAGGTTTAACATGTTACCACCATGTGAAAACTGAATTATAGTCTTGAGTTCATGCAGTGGACCTATGATCCACTGCCAATAAATAAAAACATATACACTGAATGAAGAACATGGCAAAAGTAGCCTATAACCAAAATAAACTAATTAACATTTTAATTGAAACACATAAACAGCCACACTGAAAAAAAAAGCAAATTTGGGAGAACTTAGAGCCCAGGAGTAAAAATTAAAGTCATGTTAAACTACATTTCATCGCACCATGAATTCAGTTTGAAATTTGAGGCACTTTGCTCTCAGTAAACGTCTGCGTCTCTGTTTGAAGGAGTAGTGAATAAGTAATAGTGGACTCAGACTGTCACACCGTTGTTCCTGCAGAGACACTCGGAGGTGAGAAAAGTCTCAAGTGGCCTGTAATTTCAACGTGTGTCTCCGCAGGTCGATTTAATTGTGAGCTAATGAATTAATTAAAACGTAACGAAGATCTGAGTGATAACAGACTGTTTGAGGCTGGAAACAAACCGACGGATGTTTGAGGGCAACCCGAGGAAAGTCTGACGTCCTGAAGGAGGTGTTGTTTAGCAGAGTTTCTCCCGTGAGATCAGACATTTTTCTCCTTTGATTATTTTATTTTTTATTGCACTGAGACCGACAGCACACTGATGTTATAAACGCCTCCTCACGGGCGAAGTTACGGCCTCTGTCTACTCCAGGTTAATTAAAGTGCTGGGAACTTATTTCTTCCTCGTCCTCAGAGTCAGTCCTTCAAGCTTCCTTTGGGCCTGGATGTCACTTATTGAATGTTGTATAAAAAATGGACGACCGATTTTTTCGTTGGTTCGTGTCTTGTTTGTCATTTTCCCCCTGTTTCCTCCACAAGCCGGGCCTTTTACACGCATTATGTTATGAAATCACACTGATTTTTGAAGTTAAACTTCATTAAAATATAAAATGCAAATGGTTTCATTCACATTTTCTGGTTGCATAACTGTGCCTTTGTGCGTTTCGACAGTCTTTTGATGTTTTTACTGAGTTGAAAAGCATGTGCATGACACATTTTGTAAAAGCTCCTAAATGAACTATGTGGCCGGTAAAACAACAGGCCTCTTTAGTCCGATATATGATCATCTGAATGAATTGGCTGTGGCTTTAGATCTGAGGCTAAATATTTAGTTAAGAGTTTCCAAGTGTCTTGTTTTAAGTGGTAAGAAATTAAAGTTAATCTAAGTTTTACGGGGCAGCATTTGTATTTGTACTAGTTTTAAGGTTTGATAGCGCATCAACGCAGGTAATTGATAATTAAATACTGTGTTTTCAGAACGACGTCTGTATTTTTTCAGCCCAAACATATCGCGCTTCTTTCTCCCGCAGGAGCCGACCTAAACACCGGGGATCTGAGCACCTGAACACCGGGAGATCTGAAGCTTTCCGTCCGTCCAGACTCCGGTCTCCCCTCCGCGCCTCTAGCATGATGTCTTATCTCAAACAGGCCCCGTACGGGATGAACGGACTGGGCCTGAGCGGAGCTGCCATGGACCTGCTGCACCCATCTGTGGGGTACCCCGGTACGCGCCAGCCCCTCTTATGTGGAGCAAAACTACGCCAAAATGCAACTTTACTGTGGTTTTGACAGCAGTATTCATTATTCAGTCGGACACTTTGAGTTTGAGCATTTGGATCAGCGGTATCTGCAGCGGGGATCGATGATATTTCTATGATGTCAAACTTTTATTTTCATGTCTCTGCTCCAGTTCAGATGGCGGAGATTATTTTTCACTTCTCCATTATTGCTCATATTTTCACATATTTTAAAGTTTATTTCTCCCTGCTGAATGAAATTAATTATTCTCGCATTTTAAAGTGATTTAAAAGTTTTATTAGCTGGAAAAAAGGTCGAATTAGACTCAAAGTGCGATGATCCCGGTGAGGAAACTGAGTTTAAACACGTAGTTAAATGAAACTTTGATTCTCAGTCTTTGCCTGTGGTGCATTTAGACTCACAATGAAAGCTTGTTTCTGCTGAGTTTTTATTTCTCCAGCGTTAAGTCTGCCGCTCACTTTGTCTTGATGATAAAACGCTCCTATATCGACGGAATGTTTCCAAAATGTTTCGTAAGATGGAAAAACGTCGAGACACATGGGAATTAACTCAAATTAATAAATTGGATTATATATATAATTTTTTTTTATTTATTTATTTATTTTAAGAAAAATTAATTTACGTAGGACATGACCGAGCGCATGAGCGCACACTTGGATTCAGTCTGTAGATTTTGGAGGGGCGTTAAAGTGCTGTTTAACGGTGTTGGTCAGAGTATTTAATGATGACCTTTGAGCTTCATTTTTTCTATCTTTTTCCAGCTAACCCGCGGAAGCAGCGCCGGGAACGGACCACCTTCACCCGGACTCAGCTTGACATTCTGGAGTCGCTGTTCGCCAAGACGCGCTACCCGGACATCTTCATGAGGGAGGAGGTGGCGCTGAAAATCAACCTGCCGGAGTCAAGAGTTCAGGTCAGACAGTCACTTCGGCTGGCTTAGCTCGGTCTGGGGGACATTAAATGCACCTTTTAAAAATGTCCTTTTTTACACGTTTAAAAATACAGGCCTATATGCAATGTGGAAGAATTGAGTGATTTATCCTCAAAGTTTATTCTGCTGACATTTATCAGTTTACCTTCCACTTGCATTGCCTCTATTTAGGTTAAAAGTGTGAAAGTTTTGCAAAAAAAAAAAAAAAAATTGCAAAAGAAAAATTGGCATAAAAAGAAATTCAGCAACTTGGGGGTCACTTCATTGCGCAGTCAGAGCAGAAGTTTCCATGAAGCTGACAGCTTGATGATCTGCTCCAACGCCGAAGTTAAACTGACTGAAGAAAACAGTCGCCGTGTCCGAGAAGTGTTTTATGCACCTTTTAAAGTTGCTGTTGGACTTTCTGCTCCTCACCTCGGGCCTCTGCACTATTTGCTCCAGTGGAAAAAGAAAAGCTCAGCTGTTATTGATCCAGTAGAGACAAGTCTTTAATCAAAGGGGAGTATTTGGCTGAACTATGGCACAGCTGAGTTTTCTTTAGAAAAGCCTCTGAGAGGTTTTCCATGCCCAGCTTTAGCGGCCCTCTGCTGGAGTTATGGCTGCTGCCTCTCTGCTTTCTGCTGCTGACAGGCCAGTTTTACCACCACAGCATTTACTAACCCACCTCTGACAGGCCCAGTGATCAGCATTATCATTACTGTAGTGGTGGGTGTTGTTATTTTTAAGAGAGCATATTCTTTTTCTAAGCATTGCTATAATAGAGCCACTGTCACTCCTGATCACTTATAAGAATTAGTGTTATCGGAAAATATTTTACAATTATTAAAACTGTTAATTATACTATTCAGCATGGAGCTGCAGCCATAAATCCCAGTTTGCGTACAAGTTTCATACATGTACACGCTAATAAACATGAACAAGTTTATGACAACTTAATTATTATTAAATTATTGACATTGTTCCATTATATATTTACAACATGTACACATGTACATACAACACTCAAAGTCCTGATCTTCTTTCCATCATTGTCACTGATGTTTTCACTGAGCCCCAAAATGGATAAAGATTAGTCCTGTCCTGAAAATGAATAATATTTTTAAAAAACAGACAAGTCAGAAGTTATCTTGCATACACAAATCTTTTTTTGTGTGTCAATTTTGCAGCTATTGGTCAAGGTTTTTGTTGTTGTTCTGCTTACTTTTTTTTTGAAAGTGTCACATTTTTTCATTCAAACAGACTCATTTGAAACTACCTAAATGAGCAGTTTCGTCTGAGATTAAGCTGTATTTTGTCTCATTATAATAATTTTGTAGTTGGACAAATATTTCGTTATGTAATTCTTGTTATGTAACTATGACTGACTTCATGAAGGAAAACTTCCTACAGTACTTTTTTAGGCCACAATACAACTAGTGTCTAAAGGGTCCGTTGACCAAAATCACAAAACATATTTTCTCTTTTTTGACTGTGCAGATAGTTTTGACTTCAATTTGTCCAGATTTTGAAAAATCTTCTTCTGCTGCCCCCGACTCAGTAGAATCACCTCTTTCCCATATGACACTACTGTCTACAGCAGAAAAAGAAAAGTTGGTATGCGGTTCAGAGTGTATCTTATGCTATCTTATTACATGTATTGTATTGAGGTGCAGTCAGAACTCTTAAAACCACGACAAATCAAACCAAAATTATCCGCAGGCTAAATGAACTCTTCGTCCAGGGCAGAGAGTCTCTTATAACCTGCAGTTCCTTATGAGCAGCCAGCAGTGAAGGTCAAAGGTCAAAGCCACAGCACCTCAGTGGCATCATGTTAGAGGGAAGTGTGAAGACATCGTTCTAATGGTGACCTTTTGACCTCTCCTCCTTCCTCAGGTCTGGTTTAAGAACAGACGAGCCAAGTGTCGGCAGCAGCAGCAGAGCAGCAGCAGCGCCAAGGTGAAGCCAATGAAGAAGAAATCATCCCCGACAAGAGAGAGCACGGGGTCAGAGAGCAGCGGCCAGTTCACCCCGCCGGCGGTGTCCACTTCCTCCTCCTCCACGTCCTCCTCTACATCCTCTTCTTCCTCCTCCTCCGTCTCCTCCGGCCTCGGTGGTCCTGGTCTGATCAGCACCTCTACCTCCATCACTGCCCCGGTGTCATCCATCTGGAGCCCGGCGCCCATCTCCCCAGCCCCGGCTCCGGCTACGCTGCCTGACCCCGCCGCACCCACCAGTGCCTCCTGCATGCAGCGCTCCGTGTCATCCTCCACTACCGGGGGAACACCCTCCTACCCGGTATCTTACAGCCAAACGGCAGCAGCGTACAGCCAGGGTTACCCGGCCTCGGCATCAGGTTCCTACTTCAGCGGCGTGGAGTGCGGCTCGTACCTGGCACCCATGCACTCCCACCACCACCCGCACCATCCACACCAGCTCAGCCCCATGACTGGCAGCTCCATGTCAGGACACCCACACCACCATATCGGTCAGACATCAGGGCACCACCATCATCACCACCACCCATCACACCACCACCAGGCGTACAGCGCGCCCGGCCTCACCTTCAACTCAACAGATTGTCTGGATTACAAAGAGCAGACAGCGGCTTCAGCCTGGAAACTCAACTTCAACGCCTCCGACTGTTTGGACTACAAAGACCAGGCTTCATGGCGTTTCCAAGTGCTGTGACTTCCTGTTTCTGCCCTTCTCCGCTTATAAAGAAGTATTCTTTTTGTTGTTGGTGGTTTATTTTTGAAGATCCTTTAAACTAATAGTAGAGACATTTAAAAGAGTTTATTTGTGAACGAGCTGAAAGCGATGCATCTGAAACCTGAGCTGCAGGTTCAGGTCTGTCGCTATCAGCCGATCGTCTCGTCCAGGATTATTTTTCTACTCAAGAACTCGAGAGAAACTGACCCAGTTACAGCTTTTGAAGGCCTTTAATTGTCAAATTTCAGTGGAACCTGCAAGATTGTGCAGTCTGGGATCGTCTCAGTGATGAATTAACTCCAACTTGATCTGGATTATGCTTCAAAGAAAAAAATCAACTGACAGAAATAACATGAAAAAAATCACAAATTGGACTCTTGAGTGAACTTTTTCTAAAAAACGTTTTCAAAAACATGATGCTGCTATGATTTTCAGGTTGCTGATGTTCATTTCTATCTGATTTCCAACTTGAATCTTGCTCAGAAACTCGTCGTCCAGACTGTGGGTGTTGTATTTTGGAGATTGAATTGCAGCACTTGTTTATAAGGTGAACGATTTTGCTATTTGTTCTTTGCAGAGGAAAGAATATAAAAATGTGAATTAGACACGCAATGTCAGTATTCCATTGAAATTTGAAAAATGTACATTCGTGTCTTTATAATAAAGTCTTGTTAAAACACGAGCAGTCCAAAGAAAAGTTTATTTCTGCAACGATCGAGTTTCATAACGGTTGTTTCATCAACAGTGCGGTTTCCAACATGAAATAATCACTAGAGTGTTTAAGTCAGTTACAGAGTAAAGAGTGCCACAATAACAACCCTTTGATCAGTACTAATATTATCAGTAGCTCTGTAAGTTTGTGGTTTGGCCATGATACGAGGCAGCAGTATGTGATTACTTATCCTTTGGTTGCTAAATAAATTGTTGCTTTAACCATTATTTTTCCAGGGAAGTTTCACTGAGAGCTCTCTTTGTCATTCACGCACAGTTACACACATTCACACCTGGACGCGTCCTAGTAAAAACACAGTCTGATCTGTTGGCCTTTGAGCAGCTCCACTGTAGCGGCTAAGGGATTAAATGCTTGCACACTGAAATTCTGCAGAAAAATCAGTTTGTCTCAATCTGTTGCCACAATCTATTTCCCCACAGAGACAAAGTAAATCTGTGTTTCATTTTGAAGTTTCATTCTGCTGGATTTTGACACACTCTCGCAAAGAGACATCAGTAGCCTAATGATGTGTGGAGGAACGGGAGCCAGAGAGTCCAAAATGGAAGAAGCTATCGTAGCTTATTAGCTGTGTGTCACATTTTATTTAACCTCCTCTGTTTAAGCAGAACCTGCTCCAGAGCAGAGACATGGTTTATGAGTTACACGACAAGAGTCAAGAATGAATAACATACATTTTATGAATAAACTATGTGGGCTTGCTGTGACCAAGCTTGCTCACTGAGAGTTAGCGAAGTGAAAGTTGGTAGACTTGCTAGCTTGGGGAGTTTTTTGTTTGTTTTTTGCTCTTGCTTATTATTGAATGAAATGGTGAACAGGGAAGTAAACGAACCCCTTCAAAGAACACAGAGCAAGATACGAAGAGATTTTGTGATTGATTGTCTCGTGCTAGCATGTTACCAGCTTGTGTTAGCTCACCAGCTAGCTCACCGACTAGCGCTATGAGTGTCACAACATCACTAAGCTTCAGAAACCACATACGTGGACACTTTCTTGTGTGCCTGAGCCTTTTAATGAGGGAGGGAAGCTTTCTTAAACATTTAGTCTAACACTGCCACCAATGCAGTAAAAGTCTGTGTTATCAACACTGAAAAACAGGTGGTTTAAACAGTTAAAAAAAGTTAGCAATTATTTCATCAACAGAATATTTAAAAGTCTATATCTATCTAAAAATCTGAGAATCTAAATATCACGTAAAAATACCAACATCTTCCAAAACTAATATAATACCAAAAAATTGGTGGTTATTGACATAAATTGCTTCGTGGATGCCTTGGTTGAAAAATAAAGTTACAACAATGATTGACTGAGACTTTTCTATCTGAAAATGACTGTGGTTGATCAGTGTTTGTTGGACATGAACGGTCTCTTTATATTGTCCTTTAAGTTGCTTGCTATGAGAGCTTTTTGTTTTATATATATAAATATCAATCAGGTTAGATTTTGTCTGTCATAAGGCAGTCTCAGCTTTCCCCTCCTGTATTTGATTAGTTTGAGGCGCAAAAACAACTCGCTTCAGGTGAGTTTAATATTATTCTTTAATGGTATTATATTCTCGTTAAAATAACCGCTTCAACATATGACAAATGCCATATGTTAGTTGGGACAGACCCAAGAAGTTACAACAGTGGTTTTTTGGGCAAATGCCAGAAAAACAACCTATTTCTATGTAAAGACCACAAATGGCCTTTTCCACACTGCCTGCACTGAAATTCTGTCACTCAAATGAAATGTGTTCACATCAGTAATGTCTGCAAATAAACAGACCTATAGTTTCAATCATGGTTGCATGTGATGTTGCCTTGAAAATATGAATGAAAATCACTGCTTGGGATTTTAACTCACAAACAAACACACACAAAAAAAACATAGTCGTAGAAAATAAGCTGCAACTCGCAGAACATGAAGGCAGAATAAATGTTATCTCTGGCACCCGGAGGAATATCCAAACAGCATGTCAATAATCACACCCCTCCTCCTGCTGAGGTGGACTCACAGCCAGGCAGGTTAGCAAACATGTACACTGGCATCCCCGCTGTTTGTTTGGCTGTGTCGACAGTAATGTACAACTCATTTGATCCAAGGAAAAAAGGGACGAATCACGATTTTAATTAACAGCCGTCCCGCTTCCTTGCAACGTCCCTCCAGCAGCTGGACAAACAGTTTTCAGTAAACATGGCGACCAGGACGTGTGTTTGTCCGTTCTGCGTCCTGCTGGGCTTCACCAGCATGGACCGCTGCCTCATGCAAACACGAGCCGGGATTTACCACATTAGGGTGAACTAATCTTTAGGCCATGTTCAGGCAATCTATGCTGCTTATTCTAGAGAAAGACGCCCCTGTCTGAACAGCTGTTTTGGATGTCTTATTATTCCGCCTGCCTCTCCCCGGGGGCAAGAACTTTTATTCCTCGTCTTTGTGGTGACAAAGTGATTCGGCTTTTTGGCTTCTCACTTTTCCAGAAGGCCACTGACAAAAACACTTTGTCTTCTCGAGGGATCACCTCACTTTTCCTGACGAGACCGCGCCTCAGAGGACATCAAAGTGTCCTCTGGAGTGCTCCTGAAGAAGCAGCGTTGAGGCCCCTCCTGGCCTCGGGAATAAATGATTCACAGAGGATGTGGCAGCACTGAACAAAGCAGCTTCCTGGACTGCATGTAGACCTGCTGATTGAGCTGAACCATGACAGAGTCTGGGGGTTTGGGTCGACTTTGTTTGTTAGGCTGGAGGTGAAATGGGGCCATTAGTCCCATTAGGACTTTACTGAAAAGAATTTTCTTTAAATTCCTCATTTTGTCTTTAACAACAACAACCAAAAGCAAAACATGTTCTCATGGTTAAAAAAAAAAAAAATCCATCTTCCAACAGGTGGAAATCTGTCTACACGTTGCGTCTTATTGGCTAATCAGTCGCCAATCCTGTAGTCAGCTGGGTTCAGATGATGAGTTCAAAAGAAGAGCTTGAATGTTATTTGTAGTCAGTCAATGCTAAGTGGCTAACGTGACCAACTTACAACGATGTTACTCCTAATATCTGTGTACACACATGGCTCATGAGTTTGTTGCAAGATAAGACTTTATTACAAGTAGGCTACTTTAGCTTTGCTTCGGATAGAGCCACACCAATTTACTGAAAAAGATATAAAAACAACACAAAACATGTAAAATCAAAGATGGTGCCAAATTTCTTCCTTACCACCTAAATGAGGTTCTGCTCAGCAGCAATGCGCTCAGTGCTGCCACCAGTGGCTGGAAGATAAAATTCAAACAAGACTACAGTATTGTATCATGGGATTGAAGCTATCTACGCTGCTCATATTTGTGGGATGGTTCTGGTTTGAGATCCCAAGAAAGAAATCTTGCTGCATTGTCTGTGAGTCGCTGTTCTGGAGCTTTCAGTCATTGCATGAGCTTTGTCAGTTTAAGGACTAAAAGTTGAATTTTGAAGGTCAAGAATGAACATTCAGTCTCAACTTTATTGAGATTGGTGTAGCCTCTCAGAGGACACGACCCAGTAAAAAAAAAAAAAAATTAACTTTGAATTAAAAGGCTCCATCTTTCCTTTAAACTCTTCTAGGACTCCGTTATTAACCAACAAAAAATAAAACATCCTCAGAGCACGTTTTTTATTCAAGAGGACAACCAGCAGTCCACATGAGCGAAAGCAAAATAACACTGCAGTTCTACCAAAACGATTCCCGGTTTGAAATATAATGTTCAACCTTCGTTTCCTCATCTTTCCTCACTATAGTGAGTCAAACACAGCAGTGGTGCATCAGTAGAAGTTCAAAGAAAAAAAAAACAAATGGGCTGGAAAAGTGGGTAAAAAGTCAAATGATGATTTATGATTTTGAACACTTCCAGCATCTCTTTGTGTATAGTTTCATATGGAAATCCCTTTTAGCACGGCGGGTAAATAGATTACGATACAGTGAGGGATTAGGGACTGCCTCGCCGCTGGCCCACTAATCCTGAGCACAGACTGTCAACAGCCCTGACATGTCCGGGACTCCTTCTGCACAAAATGGCTCCTCGGTTGTTTAAGAAGCCAATCTAGAGATGCACACCCCCACCACCACCACCACCACCTCCTCCTCCAACATGAATATTCCTATCAGGGCTGTCAGCGACGGGAAAGACAATGACGTTCGTCTTCAAAGGAGGGAGATTAGATGCTGCACAAGACAAAACGAGACTCTTTGAAGTGATTTCGGTTCACATTCCAGCGACTTCTTTGGCCGTGCGGGAGTAAAAGTTTGTGTCTTTTTGAAACTTCTGTCAAACTTCTTCACTTTCAGTTTACAAAGCATGTGACGTCTGCATGAATGACTTTTTCTGACTCTCAGCTCCTCGTAGGTATGTCCATTTGCTCGTCTGCATCCTCAGTTTCACATGCTAACTCATGACTCTTGGTTTGATTGTTTGAAGTTCACACCAGTACTGATGTTTGCAGTCTGAAGTGGCCAGTAGATGAAGTCTTGAAGTATTTGGTATCCTATTTTTCTGATGTTGAAGTAAAGAACTTGGCTTTCAGTGTTTCAGGGTTGAAATTTTTTTGAAGCAGCAAAATCTTAACTGAAACCGGACTGACTGAAATTCTGCAGTGACGAAACTTTCAGTACAAACACAGAGAACCCGTGAGGATCAGTTTCATCACCTAAATGGGAGCAAGCAATGAAAGTGATGTTTCATTTTGTTTAGTGATGTATGTGAAAGAGTTGTTTTTAATCTTATCTAATTGAATATAGTAACATGTTGTAATATGGACAAAATAAGACTTCTTAAAACAGCAATAAACATTAATGAACAGCGGGTGTCTCTGTGAGACACCTCTAAACAGTGAATAACAATGGTTTTATAGAACTATATTTACTCAAGTACTGTACTTAAAATGTTAGGTATTTGTGCTTTACTTGACTATTTCCGTTTCCAGTACAAATTGGAAGCAAACACAGTACTTTTTACGCCATTACATTTGCTTGACAGCTATAGTTACTGGTTACTTTGCAGTTTTAGATTATTATTACTATAAAACTAATAAATAATGATGTATTACTATGGATTACATTAAATCTGTCACATAGTTAAAATGAGCTCCACCTTCACCAGCTGCGACATCAGTGATGTTTACACATTAATGGATCACTAGTTATAATCCAGTGACATTATATATATCATTCTGAAATGGGTCATTACAAGTTACATTACAAGTATTTTTATTTGATATTTTGATGTCAGTACTAATGTATTAAGGGGTATTTCCACACTGTTTTATACTACTATTATTTTAACAAAGGATTTGAGTTAAAGCTATTAACAATAATAAGGACAATAAGAAAATATTAATGTCTTTGCAATTTGTTGGCACCCCTATAGAGAGTTCATACGTTTTATCTGACAGCTTTATTAATGGTTAAACATGATTTACTAATGTGTTATAGATCAGTCTGGGCCATGTGATACCTTCCAGAAAAGGATGACAGAGGAGCTGCAGCCTCTATCTAAACATTTTACAGCTATGGTGGACATGCAGGCATGTTCATTTTAACATGGTTAATTTTCTCCTTATTTCTTTTAACAATAGCATGGATTCATAAATCTGGTGTTTATTGTATTGTACCTGAGAGCAGATGTTTTTATCATCAGTTATTAAGGGCCAGCAGAGTTACAGCAGCTTGTGCTGATGTTCCTCACAGTGACTCGTGCTGTATATGTAGATGAATTTTCCGTGTTGCACCTCAAGAAGAGTCAGTATTAGGTGTTACTGGGTAGTAGTAATGGCACATGTTTATACAATCAAGACCAGCTAACAAACACAAAAATGAATGCTTTCTTCCTCCTTCAGTTATATATAAATTGGTGGAAAGTAACTAAACAAATTTATTTTAAGTACTGGAGTAATTATTAGCAGTTATATTTTATGCTACTTTATGCTTACTCCACTACATTTTAGAGTAATATGATGCACTTTTTGCTCACTACATTTATGTCACAGCTTTATTTACAAGTTAAGTAAAATGTACTTGAACTTGCTAGAACACTTCTGTACCTTTGAATTGCAATGGAGTATTTTTATTGCTACTCAAATAAAGGATCCGAGAACTTTTTCCACCACTGTGCAGTGCATGGGAATATACTTGTAATTAAAAAAAAATTTTTTGATTGATATGCTCCGTCCATCCTCTGACTTGTGACTCTTCAGTAACGGTTGACATCAGTAGAAAAGCTCCTCCTGTTCATGTAGACATGTATGTAAATGTGTTACTGTGTCTATTAGCATTGATTAATTAACCAGTAATTAATGCTGTGTGTGACCCCTTTACAACGTTGACAACATGTATTGAGCAGATCAGAGGTGGATGACACTGATCAGCTGACATCCCATGTTAACAGAAGATCAATATGACCAAACCGATAAATGAGTCCGTGCCACTCTGCTGCTGTTTCCTGTCTCACTGCTCTTACAATCAGGACAATAATCAGTGTGTTGGTGCCATGTCAACTGCAGCTCGTGCTCTTCTATAACCGTAGTATAAATCAGACCCCGCAGAAGTGGAGTGCATCTTGTTTTCGGGATCCTACGTTTGATGTATTTGCTCTCTGAGTGCCTCTCACTTCTGAGGCCGTGCTGGCTGGAGCAGGGCCTCTCCTTGAAACAAACAGCGATAGGGAATCTCTTTGTCGAGGCCGTGCCTAAGCCTAATCTAATGATTCAGATGACTGGGGGCCGTACTTAGTCGGATAGCCACTGGCTCGCTTCAAACAAGCCGCTACGGGTGGAAGTTTCCCAAGGATTAACACTTAAAGAGGCAGCGGAGGAAGAAAAAAGAAAAAAGAGAGCCAGTGCCTTCCAGGGAATCCCCATTAAGTCGGGTCTTGGAGTGCCAGAGAGGAATGTGTTTCTGCTGAGCTGTGATCCAGGTCTGTTTCAGCACTAATGGAAAAACTGGCCTCGTACGTTTGATCTGTGACTTCTTACCAAACAATAGAAACACGGTGATGTGATTTAATTCGCTCTCTGGTGGAATCTGACTGACTGTAACACAAGCTGATTTTTCTGCTGGGTATTTGACACAAGAGTAAACGACCAGAAAGCGCTGATGGTAGACGTCGTGTCAGCATGTTGCCTTCAAGAAGGAAGAATGAGTCGACGTTAAGACTCATTTTCAGAGCTCGGAATATTTACTTTTTCCAGCCAACATCCCGAATGAACTAGCATTCAGTTAATGGCAAAGATTGAGGTTTGCTCACTTTGGAAAAGCGCCAAACTGGAATTTAAGACAGGAGTGTAAGAATTGAAGTCATGAGCAGCAAAACCTGTTCCCATTGAAAAGGGTGTTAACTTGGTCGAATTTAAGGCAGAGACTTCTCTCCACTCCAGAATCATTTCAAAATCTGCTTCTTGTTTTCAGTATGTACGTGAACTCTGGTCTCCTGCATGGACGTAGGACGAGCTGCATGGATGTGATGTGACTCCTTAAGGTAGCGGGCTGGGAATATGTATCTGAGACTGTCGTCCCAAGTAAAACAACAGAATCTCTCATAAGACAAAGCACTGAAGAAGTAAGGTTGAGTTATAATAGACTTATTACAGAGACTCTGGCCTCAAGCACCACAGCACTAAATATTGTTAATTAATGCATCAACAGCCGTGATTGTATTGAATATATGCAGAAGATCAGATGTCTTATGTCTCAGAAGATGCTGATGAAATACTTAGGGCTGAAGTCTAAAACATCCAAAAAGTGGACCCACAAGTATTTGGTGGGTCAGTAGAGAGGAAGAAGAACGTACTGCTCCATTCAACACGAGGAGAAGACAGAAATAAACCAAATCTCAAAGTTTTTATGTTTGCTATTTAACACCATTAGAAGAGCTCTGTCTCTGTGCACTCGTCACTTTTTCTGTCTCTGACCTCATGTCAGAAATGACATCATTCGAACACATAAAGATTCGGCGATTTGTTTTTCTCTCGGCCACACGTCTTTGTCGTCATCCGATCACTCTTTAGCTGTTTTGCTAATTGAGCTTCACTCAGGGAGGGTTTCCACTGTTTGTTTGTGGTCGACTTTATTTCTCGAGCTGCAGTAACGAGTCGCTGCTTGTGTCTGGGAGCCGGCTGTTTGAGGTGCCCTTCGGTGCTGCTGTCACCGCTCTGACTGACAGGCCTGCGCAACACAAGAAACCCGGGATTAAAGTTAGCCGAGCGTAAACAAACACTGACGCTTTAAGAGCAGCAGGCAGAGGGACTTCTCTGCTGCACAGTGAGATTTTTAGGTCAAAAAACAATTGAAATCATCCTACAAAAAAGAGAAGCGTTAACACAGAAAGGGGTCTCAACAACGGTATTTGGGACTCTGCAGATACCTCCCTTTGTGTGTGGCAACTGCTGGGAAGCCTAATTTAAAGGTCCCAAGAATCACAAGAATCCCTTGTTTCCCATCACTGATTGTTGCCTGTAACTGACAAATATTTAGTTATATAACAACAATACTGTTTCCATGATGAGTCCATTCATTGGCCGCACTAACGTGATATTCCTGCTTTGTAATTGGAAATGTTCGGAAAGTCCAAAATCCTGGAATCTACACTTATTATCTACTTTGTCGTGTTCATTGAATTCCATTGAAAAAAAACCCTTTCATGTGAGGGGGACAGGGCAGCATGTTTGGCAAAATATGCCAGAGGTCGCCTCCAGACATGTTTGTATATAGATATAGATAGAAAACGTATAGAAAATACTTTAGTTTGACTAGTAATTTGTGTCTGATCTAATTATTTTTCATTTCCAAAGTTTAACTGTTGGACACAGGAAAAGTCAGTTCTCAGTGTTTGTGCTGAGGCTTCATGTTTTCACGTCACACTCGTGTTGAAGTTAAACATTTGACCAGGATTGACTTCCACTCTAGCTGTGATGTCACAAATCCTGCCTGTAGGTCACGTCTTGAAAGTGGTTTTTCAGTGAGCTCAGAGAAACTTTCTGCTTTCAGCAAATGAATGTATGCAAATTTTAGAGGTGGCATGATTGTATGTAAAGTTTTAAAAGTGTTTTAACTTTTATCACTTCCCCTGAAGTTGTTTGAGAAAATAACAGAAAGAACTGGAGTTTCAGGTAAGTTTTATGGAGGCCTGAGCTCTCACAAACACATACAGCAAACACATGGCTGGTGACTGTTGTTGTAACTAACAGCTAAACGTACAGTCGGTTTTGTGGCAGTTTGTGGTGAGTAAGCACAGACTGCAGAAACACTTCATGTGACAAATAAAGTGAGGTGGAAAATATTGTACATACCTCCTTATCTAGGAACCACAGGTGTAAAATAGCAATTTGCTAAAAGCAGGTACATCACTCCTTGTTTTAAGTTTCATGTCTTTAGCACATTGTCCCTGTTCAAATAAAGAAACATGAAACATCTGATTTTTCACCATGGTGCAGACAGGTCCAGTGTGCAGTGATCCATTGACTTTACCTCTAGTGCCACCATGAGGTTGGACTTTTCTGTTTATCAATAAAATGTCTTGACAGCTATTGGATTGATTGCAGAACCATGCAATGTGGTTTGGGTTGGTTTTCTTTGCAGCCTCACAGAGCAACCATAGACTGTGTAAAATATGGACGTAGTCTCTGTGGCGTCACCCACAGGTTTCTAAAGAGTCACTGTGGAGCTCAGTGACAGCGGCTCCAACAGTCGCCATCTTGGCACTGCCTGACTCCGCCAAACTCCTGGCCAATCCAAAAATGAGATGTATCATGGGTGGAGTTGAGGTGGGCCGAATGAAGCCTGGTAGCTGAAACATAGCAGCTAGTTGTCACTCAAAGCGGCCATATTTATGCATAACTTCAAGCATCAATATAATTTAAGCAGGCCAGTTATATGAAAATTCAGCTCCGTACAGTTGTCATTAACATGGAAATTAGCTGTAGAGACCAAAAGGTTTTTTGTACCAGGCTATAAACATAATTATTTCTGCTGTAAAGTTGGGAATTTTAATATGGGGGTCTATGGGCATTGACTCTCCTGTAGGGCCAGCCTCAAGTGACAATTCAAGGAACTGCAGTTTTTGACACTATCATGTTAGCTTCGTTTTTTCACTTTTTGGACACTTGATCTTGTGTTCATCTCTAAGCCCTCCATTTTTGAAGTGTGACATTTTCAGCTCAGAGGATTTCTGGGCACTGAAGTCCTTACATTAACCACAGTCGCCTCTTGGGCAACGACTGCTGCAGCTCAATATATCCATGATGATTGTTGGAAAGCATCATCAGCTGGTTGAAAAGACGATTCATTGAGTCGTTGTTGCCTCCAAGCCAAAAAAGAAAAGAAAAACTGCATTAATTGAATGATTTCTGTTTTGTCAGCTGGTTAATAAGACAGGAAACAGATTGTATTTGGCATAGATTTGGTGAAATGAAAACATACAAAGCCAAAACAACAGCTGTTATTCAGTCTGTCTTGGTCAACTTGAATGAAGGAGGGCTGTTAATTGATGGAGAGCAGAAGAAGAGCAGATAGGGATGATTTGGATAACGTGGCTCGCCGGCAGATCTGATAGCGCTCGTCTTATTCACAAATGTAACACGGGATATGCTCTAATCTTATTTATTTAAGAGCTTTAGGGGCTCACAATGAGGGGCTTTAGTCTAAGCAGAGCTGCAGCCTTATCATTAGCGGAGAGGGAAGGCGATTAAGAGCAAATTATAAAACAAAGAATTAAGTTCTGAGAGACAATCTAGATGAGATCTCAGTTAAACTGAATCAATTTGGAAAAGTGCGACGACATCTGGACCTCACAACGGGGGAATGTAAATGCTGAGAGAGAGAGGAAACACATTTTCTCTTTCGTTCTTCCCTCCATCTTCATAACACCGGGTCGCCGTCTTCTTCTCTGTCAGCGCACTCCGACACCACAATGGAGGAATTTGAGAGCAGGTTGAACAGCAGATGAGCGCTATCGCTTTTTATTCCAAAAATGTTCCAGGGTAGGAAGAAATTCAATGCTCCTGACTTTTAACATCTGTAATAACCCGTTTCTGATGATCCGGTAGCCACAAACTGTGTTTCCATGTATTGTTCAATGAATTTTAAACAAACAAAAAAAAAAGAAAGTTGAGCTTGAGTCCTACTGTACATATTCCAGATTCCTCCTTCAGAGCGAGTAAAACATAGACAGCTATCATCGTGCATTATTCTGGTACAAGACACATTTTTCATCCTGTCTGTCATCTTTTGTTACAGATGAGGTCTCGACTTCATTTCGTTATTTATAAAAATTTCATTATAAAAGTCGATCAATTTAAAAAATCTATTACAAATAGTCTTAATATATAATAACATATATTAATGAATTTTACTTACATAATGAATATCATTTCAGCTCAAACACAAAACAACAACCGAAGGCACTCAAAGTTCAGTGCGTGTGTGTGTGTGTGTGTGTGTGTGTGTGTGTGTGTGTGTGTGTGACGGGGGTGGGTTAATTTAGTGACTAATTAAAGTAGAGGGTGACCGGCTGGGTGAAACATCAGTGCCCCCTCCTCTCTTTTGTCATCTTTAAAGTGGCCGTAGGAGTGTTAATAATTTGACCCCCCCCCCCAAATGTCTCCTAAGTGATGGGGAGGAGGGGGTCGTTTGAAGACTGACCCTCCCCTCTTGTTTCTTGTCTCTCTCCCTCCTCCTCCTCCTCCTCCTCCTCCTCTCCCCTTTCTTCTTACTCTCTCTTCTTCTGTTGTCTTCTTCTTCTTCTTCTATCCTCTTTCATGCTCCGCGGCCTCAGCTCCTCCTTTTCAATCTGCTCGGCTCAGCGGTCGACTCTTACAGGCCGAACGGACTGGAACTGTTGCTGTTCCCTCTGATGTGTGGGTGGGGAGGGGGGAAAGACATGGGAGGTGTCTCCCTCCTTCCTTCTTTCCTTCCCTCGTTTCTACCTCTTTCTTCCCGCCTAACTGCCATTTAAATTTTTTCTTCTGTCTTTACATTTTCGTTCCCTCGCTGCCGCTCATTCTCCCTCCACCCTTTGTCTGTTGGAGAAAGTGAATCAGAATAAGGTTTAATGCCAAGATGGAATTTGCCTTGGTGCTAAACAACAACAGACAAAAGAAACAAGTACTGCAAGCCAAGATTCTTAAATATGAAATCTGAAACAAATCAAATGACCATTCACATACACTGGGCATGCGTGTGCCATGTTTGGTGTTTGACTCCTGCACATGTGTGCAGTGACAGTGTGATAAAAAGCAGAATTTAACTGCACAACCACTGCTGGCATAAACAACAAGCCTGTAATTCATTATCCATGAAAACTCAGCGTGGACATAACCAAAAAGTTAATTCATGACCTTAGTGGTTTGACAAAAAAATAAATAAATCAATATATCTTACCTCAAAGTCCTCTTATTTTTTTTTTTTCTGGAGCTGCTGAATCTCAACTGGAAACACATTAAACGTTTGATTGAAACTTTCAGTGGAAAAGCAAATAAGTGAAGGTTGAGTTCATTTTTTTTTTCTCAGCCTTTGTCAAAAGTACCTTCCTTCTTGCCTGCCTTTCTTATTTTTTTCATAAAATTCCAACCTCTTTCCAGTAAGCCAGTTGTTATAAATGGTTTATGAATTGTAATTAATGGCTTTATTGATGGTTAACAAGTCATTTATTTAAGTATTTTAGATCATTTCTCGGAACATACTACGATAAACTGCCTAGTTCATTAGGATGAGTCCTAAAATGTCTTGTCTGACAAGTTACACTCAACCATTTGTTATCAACTTATTAACATTTACAATGAACACTTATTATAGCTTACTAAAACTAATAAGTGCATTGTTACCATGTCAAAAAGTCAAAAAGGGGCTCAGTTTTTCTTTTCTGTCTTAAGTTCCCTGTTTCCCTCATGTTCTACAATTCACTTCAAACAATCATTTGAGAGAAGTGACTCCTTCCTAAATTCCTTTCCTTCCATCCTTCCTTCCTTCCTTCTCTCCAGACGGGTATATATTTTGCTCAGCTCAGGGAGGCTGCAGGCGGTGGAGCAGCAGCAGCAGCAGCAGCAGCAGTCGTCTGGTTGTTGGCTGCCAAAAATGGAATTAAGTCAGTTGCCAGGCTGGATAAGGAATTGGATTCTCTTCCTCCTCTGTTATCCCTCTGGACCAGATCCTGTTTCTCCCCTGAGGGGTGTGGGGGTTAGTGGTGATGGAGTGAGGGGGGGCGGGTGGTACGGTGGGGTTAGATCTCTGCCAGGTCGCTGTCACCGGAGCACCTCAGTGGGCCCACATCAGGCCACACCTGTCCCCCAAAACCAGGCCGTGTGTCTGGGCAGCAGCTGCAGCCAGCCGGGGGTCTGAGTCTCCGGACTGTCCGAGGTCTTCTCCACGCCACACCGGCTTATTTATCTTCACAGGATGCAACACCTGGCTGGGCCTCCACCCAGCTGGACAATAACACTACTGACTGATATCAATAGAGGCTTTGGAGTTTCATCACAAATCTCCTAGCAACCGCGGCTGGCGCCATCATGGAGAAGTTCACTGTGCGGAAATAATGTGGCATCCAGGGTTAAGGAAATCATAGATAGTGATGCATTACTGCAGGTACTGTTGGGCTCAGAAATGTCTGAGTTAGTGCACCTGTTTCCTTCCTACACCTGTATAATAACTAATGATTCGACTGACAGTCATGAATCCTACCTGCTAACCAAAGCTAATAGCTGTTGGTCATTTCCGGGCTTCAGCGCTGAGGCTGTCAGTGCTGGTGTGAGGTCTTCACAGAAATCATAAATTTGTTGATCTGTAAGTCAGTCGGCAGGTCCAGTGAGTTTCCCCTTTGGTCCAAACTGAAATATCTAAACAACTGCTGGACAGATTCCCCGGAGGATGAATCCTTCTGACTTTTCCTGAAGCAGCACCAGCAGCTCAGCGTTTTCACTCATTATGTGAAGTATCTCAACATCTACTGGGTAGATTGGCACAACATTTGGTTTAGACATTCATGGTTCCAAGAAGATGCAGCATCATGGCTTTGATCCACTGACTTTTCATCTAGCGCATCATCAGGTCAAAACTTAAAATACATTAATGACCTACTTTAGCCTCAGTCGTACTTTGAGTTCACTGTTATGGTGAACATGGTAAACATCATATGTACCTGCTAAATATCAGCATGTTAGCATTGACATTTTGAACATGGTGGAATGCTAACTGTAGCATTTAGCTGAGTACAGATTCAGTAAAGATTTAACTTCAGGAAAAACGGATACTTAGCTTTGTGACTTGATACAGGAGGAACAAACTGGACCAAGTTTTAGCAATGATTATGGCTATAGCCATACATTATCAAATGTGCTAATCAGATGCTATAGAAGAAGACAATGACCATTAGCTGACCAGAGTGTTAGTTAGCTAACAAGCTGATGCTAACTGAATACAAAATCAATCAGACTGATGGTCTGCTCACAGTTGAAAAGATCAATTGTATCTATTTATGTCTGTTAAATTGTGTAATAAATCTTTGTACTGCTTCTGTTGACAGCTAAGGTCCATCATTATGGCAACCAGGCAGGTCTAAAAAACCCATTTGGTTTGCTTTCACTGCCGTTTACGTTCCTAATGATAGAGTTGAATGGTTTGTATAATTATAATTAATTTCTGTAAACATTTCCAGAAATCAGATGAGTCTTGAGGGAGAATCAATGATTGTAATTTTTCATTTTCTGTCCCTGTGCGTCTCCAAGCTTTTTTTTGGTAAAAGTATTAAACACAGCTGGACGAGTCCCTTTAGCGAACAAGGGGATGTTGGAGGTGAGGGGGGGTTGGCTTGTGAAACAGACCATCGGACCTCAAAATACATCTTCTCTTCTACTTTTTCATTAAAATTATTTTTTCTATTCTCCAAAGAATGATTTGGAATTTAAAGTCCTCTATAATTGGGCCTATATTTTCCCGGCCTGCTGCGGCTGTGCTTATCAGCGAGGGGTAAGAATTAAGACCACATAGGGAACCAAATAACATTTTTTAAAAGCTGGGAGACTTAAGTAGAAAATTGGCTTAGCATGCAGATAGCAAAGTCAACAATGGGAACATATATCCCAGCTCGGAGTGATTGAAGTCGCTGTCTTTCTGAATAACAAAGTGTTTGATTTTCACCACGGCTCTTACATAAACTGCTAACTTGATTTCACACTCTGGATCTGAGGGTGACAACAAACACTTTAATTAGAGGAAGATGATGCAGAGAAGGGGAGGGAGGAAAAGGTGATAGACGGTAACAAATCCCCAGCACACTCCAGACAGCCTAAATATACAGCCAGCAAAGCAAAATATAATAATTTTTTCTCCTACTTTTCATATCTTATTATTTTCCTCTTCATTCTCCAGCTTGGAATTGTGAATATTTTTGCATAGCTTAAAGCCTGGGTGCTATCTCGCCCAAACCTACGTGGTTCATTTGCATTGTGGAGGGTTTGCATGGGAGTTTAGAGGGTCTGAAGGGGGGGTTGTGTGTGCCATAATTAGGCCTTTGTGGTTGAGGTTTGGACCGGACAGTGTACCTGCAGTCCTGGCTTGTAGCTGCTGTAGTGCCGCAGACTGAGTGGCACCTTGTAGCCCTTTGAACCGAGCCCCTCCACACTGCGAGATTAACTCCTTTCAGAGAGCCTCCGTCCTCTAAGTAGTTGTTTTTATGCTGATAGAAGAGAAGAAAGAGAAAGGGAATGAAAAAAAGCCGAACAAAAAGCACAGACCCCTTGCACTTGATCCTGCGGACGTTATTAAGCGGCCGGACAGATCACCAGAATTGATAAACGGCGTCCAATAAACGTGCCAATCAAGGCCTCCACCTTTTTCTGCAACCCCAGAACTAAACGCCACCTCTGAGCTCAGTCCGGGCTTTATTGGTCAGCAAATAATCAAAGCTCTTTTTTCTCCGCTGGAGGGGATTAGAAAGACGAAGCTTAGCCCGCTGGACCAGACACTAGCGGGGAGGCCAGGGGGTCTCCTTATCAGGGCTCGGCTGCTGGATGCAGCCCCGCTACAGGACAGATTGCTTTCACTGTCGCCCGTCTGCGGGGAAGAACAAAGACGCACCACCGCCGCCACCATAATGCCCCGACTCTGGTGGGGCACCGAGGGCTCTGAAATACACCTTTATGTATTCATTAAGATGAGCAGTGAGATCATACATGCCTCCACCTCCCCCTGCCTCCCGCCTTTCTGCTTCTCTTCTTTTCATCCATCCATCTGGCCTCCATTAAACGGGGTTAATTTCTTCCTCATAACCTGTTTTCTGTGATTGTGTGGGTGGAGGATATGTACAGAGATACATGGGCTGCGTGTGTGAGCGTATATGTGTGTGTGCTGCAGTATTCTGACATATTGGCTCGATGTCTGCACCCTCACTGACTCTATGTATGATATGTTGAGAATAACTTGGATACTTTAAGTAAATCTTGCTGATAATACAAACTTACTTACTTCAGTAAGGTTTTGAATGCAGGACTTTTGCTTGTAGTGGAGTATTTTCACAGTATGGTATTAGTACTTTTACTACTTACCTCTGTCAGTGTGGCTTGTCTCATATTGAAACCTGAATATTATCGTTATATCTTAATCTGACAGACTACATAACCTGTGTGAAATATTAGGAATAATGGTGGAATATTAGTCTGCATTTAAACATAGTCAGTTATCTATCAAACTCATTTTAGCAATTTGATGTAAATCTTCTTCAGGACCGGGAGGGAAACTGTGTACTCAGGTCGCTTCTCTCATGAGACTATGCGTGTTTTTTGTTTCTTTCTTTTTGCCTTTTTTCTGCTTCAATGGCAGAGTCCATGATATTCCAGTGTGTTCTGTGTGTAACACAGTGTAATCTTCATCTTATGCCGTGCCTTTAGAATTAAATGGTTACTGAGCAGAGCGATTGTAAACTGTAAACAGAGTCGTGTGATTTTGTCCAAGAGATCAGAACAAAACAGGCAACATGCTTGAATTTGTCCGATGAAGACCGAAGAGTCATGTTACCAGAGTGTACAGGACTGAGGATCAGAGTGTTTTATTGCTTCTAAATTATAAATAAAAGAATCCATTTTTTTACTGTACGTGAGCTCACTTTAGCAAAACACTAAAACTGTCAAATTTGCATACAGAAAACTGTGCTTTAGCTGAACACCTTAATCCAGGGTGTATCTAGCCCATTGTGTGTGTGTGTGTGTGTGTGCGTGTGTGTGTGTGTGTGTGTGTGTGTGTGTGTGTGTGTGTGTGTGTGTGTGTGTGTATGTGTGTGTGTGTGTGTGTGTGTGTGTGTGTGCGCGCGCGCGCGTGTGCGTGCCCATCTATTACTCACATGGAGGGGACATAAATCTGTTTACACAGTCACATTGTGGGGACTTGTACTTGTTGGGATAAAATGCAGGTGACCATAATGTAAATCATTCAATTTTAGGGTTAGTTTAGCTTTAGGTTAAGGTTGGGTAAGGTTGTGTGTACATGTGTGCATATGTGTATCTGCATGTGTGTACGTGTACGTGTATGTGTGTGCGTGTACATGTGAATTTGTGTGTGTGTCCATGCATGTATGTACATGTGTATATGTGTGTGTGCGTGTGCATGCATGTACGTGTGTGTGTGTCTGTGCACCTTTCTCCCATTGCATGTCTTTATGTAACACAGTTTGTACAAAGAGAGCTGACAGGAAATCTTCGTAGACACAAGGACTATAAACGCTCTCGCTGGCGGCCATGTTGTTGCTCTCCTGACATCTAACCCCAATTTGCGTCACACTAATTCCAAGTTTTAAATTACCTCTCTTTCTCTGTGTCCTCCATCTCTCTCTCTCTCTCTCTCTCTCTCTCTTATTATCTCTTATTTCTCCTCGCCAGTCCTTTACTCTAACTCTTTCTCTCTCTGTGTTTTAGGCCCTCGGGGCTTCGGCTCATTTCTTGCGGAGAAGAGAGCTGAAATAAAAGCAACATAAAGGAGTAAGGAGCCCGAGGAGGCGGCATGGCGTTGGGCGGACAGAGCGGCGCCAGGCCATGCCACTGACACACACCGCCACCTTCCAGCAGACTTCCTCAGATTCCCCGATAGCAGACATGTGACCTGTCAGGTGTAAGTAACCGTGGTTTGACCCCCACAGAGGAGGTATTTTCAGACTGAAGCTGCTGATACTCACTCTATGAATGTGACAATTTTATGCCGGAGGAAAAATAAAGAGTGAGTTCACTGGTTTTTACCACTTGAGTAGAACCAGCAGTTTGCAGCCATGTGGATCAATGAGCTTTTGATTGATGGCACTGAAGTTGAAGGTGAATGGATGTAACATGTTTATCTCAAAGCTGTAGTACAAAAAAAACAAGCTATCTGCATGAGCTCAGAACAATATGTTGATCTATCTTTGGACTTTGGGTGAAGTGAGCCTTTAAAAAAGCTCTCTGCCAGTATTCACACACAACCAACCTTCATGTCATGTCTCACGTTTAACTTTAAGACTCAGTGTCTTCACTCATCCTCATCAGAATGCCACATAGGCAGAGAAACAATAAGTGTGCGTCCTGCTCGTAGTTCAGTTATAAAATCCTCTCTCCTGAGTCGATTGGTGGACGGCAGCTCAGGAGGCTGAACCAGCATCTGGTTCAAAAGTGGATTACTTCACTAACATTCAGCACCAGAGCTGCGAGCATCCCTGTTTCCATCACAGTTAGTTTTGTAGATCAGTAATCATGAGACAGGTATACAGTCCGTCATGCAGTTGGACCGTGTTTCCCTGTGTACAATGATCATTTCAATCTTCAACATTTGAGAGGACATCGGAGCATCCAGTTCACTCTGTGCACAGATTTAAGTCATCAGAGCGAGCAGTTTACTGAATCCAGCATTTCATCCAAGGCGAATGTTTGAAAAGATGCACCTGCATCAAACAATTAGTCCCATTGTTGGTTGTACTTTGGAGAACATTGCCTGCTCGTGTAGCCCCTGAAACTATAAACAGGTGTGCACATAACTGGTACGTAGGTATGAACGTGCGACAAAAATCAGAAATGTGTAACATCAGTGGTTTCAAAACACGCCTCTGCGTACCAGGCGGCAACTGAACTGGGTCTGGGTTATAGAAACATTAGTGCTGTGAATGGAATCACTTTGAGTGGACAATGTAAATAGCTTGAACGGTGTAGTTGTTACAGTCCAGCAGGTGGCGGTAATGCAACACTTCTGAATACCAACCACCATAAAACACAACAGAAAAAGAAGAAGACAGCAACTGTGGTTGGTCAGCAATACACACATCTAATCTACATGTTTTTTATCAACACACTTGACCCAGTGAAGTAACCGACTATGACAGATGTCCAAAAAACAATATCGTGAGGCAGCTCCTGTCTCCTACAAAGAAAGGTCAAACCGAACCCCAGAAGAAGAAAAGACTTTTTTCAGAAAAGTGGCTTCATGATGTGTTGTGGGTTCAAGCTAATGATGAGCAATGTGGTGCAAGATATGTCATTCACATCCACGTCAACTATATGTTCAATCATTCATTATTTGATAAACACAAAAAGGAGCACATGAATGCTAATGCTAGCAAGCCAGCTATCAAGCAGTCAAGTAAATATATTTATACCACCTGCAGTTAGCACATCATTGTTTATTGTGAGCTGTTTTAAACCAGCTGAATGCATTTATAAAAGGGTCAGCGTATACTCACAGTATAATACAGTATTTTGTACATATAGATCTTCAAGTAGATGCAACACCAGTACAACCAGTCCATGCTGGTGTTTTGGATAAAGTGTCCACAAGATGACAGATGTCTTGTCAGTGCACGTGCCTGGAATGTGCATTTTCAATCGACAGATGGTTGAACTCTTCTGAAATCTGCTTCTTCTCTGTGTGCAGACTCGTCAATGACACATCTGTCGTTGGCCTCATCAGGCTGCCTCTCCTCATGTCTAGGTATATCCAACATGGCCGCGGGACTCGCAGCCGGGCAAGAGGTGACATGACGGCGCGGGTGTGTCGGTACGTATGTGAGACGACAGACTTTAAAAGGTCACACGCAGACAGCAAAGACGCGAAGCCCTCCGGGACTCGGCCTCCTGTCCCCGAGGACGAGGGCAGAGTTGAAGGGTTGAAAAGTTCATCCACAGGGGAGAAGAAAGGTGGGCGAGGCAGTCATGCAAAAATCTGACATGAAGACAAGACAGGGGGCTGGGGCAGGATTAGCCTGGGCTAAGGTGACAGAGGACAAATAATAGGTGGTACAAAAGTGGGTGTTTTACAGCGTAAACTGAGATGGTTTATGTTTCCTTTGGGCTGAGTAATCATTTCTAACTGCTGATCTTTCCACTTTCTTAAAGGACAACTTTTTAGGAGTTCGGTGTCAGTATGCAAAGTCTAGCAACAGAGCTGGCACAAAAGTCTTCTCATGGCAAAATTTGGATGCTCAACGTGCTTCCTTCACAGTTTGGATGCACTAAGAATCAACAGGGGTCCAGAGAGGTAGAAGTATTTACACATGAGAAACCAGCTGCCATCTATTGTAGAAATGTAGATTCTGTCAAGGAATATTTCAATTTTTCTAATGGCAGAAAATACATTCAATCATTTATCAGGGTAGAGTGGCTCTAGGTTTCTCCTCTTTAGGGTTGCCTCTACTAACTGTTCACACAGATCATTTCATTTTGACTTAAAAGTCAGCCAAAGATCAGCAGCTTCATCTTAAAAACTGTCCAGTTGGTACATTGCTCCTTGTTTTGGACCACTGATTGATGATTTTTGATTCAAAAGTATTAAAAAGACTGTCGAAGAGCTTAGCAACCAAATTAGCAAACACTGGAGCAACTGCTGTTCCAAAAAGCTAACTTTGCAAGTAAGACTGATGTTCAAATATGAGAAATCTGAAAATGAGCCGAGTCAATCAGGAATGTGCTGGACACAAGTGTTCTGGTTCTCCATATTCTTTCAATAGGTTTCTTTGAGAAAAGATGGCTGCTTCTTGACCATAGGTTTACTCTGCCATTAGCAGAGACAATGGGTCTAAAAGGAGCCTTTATATTGTATAATAGGAAGCATGGGATGTAGACCCTGCATAAAGTCAGATTCGGGTTTTGCTATTGAACATAACAATAACTTTGTATTATAATGATGTGGAGATATTGGTCAGATTGGAGTGACGATGCTGAGCTGCAGCGCTTTGACCCAGACGGACGCAGCGACATGATCTGAGGTGACAGACTGAGAATTCCTCACATTGCTGTGTTCATCTGAGGCCAAACTGCTTTCATGTGAGACTCTGAGGAGAGGAAGCACCTCTCCGGCCTCCAGACAGAGGAGGACTCGACACTTTCATTCCTCCGTCTTCACCATTAACCATTAATCAGCGTATAGACAGCCGGCTCTGGCCCCGCACCAGCACTTTAGGGCGTTTTCTATCAGTGCCATTCCAGGCAGATGGTGGAGTGAGTGTGATTGGCAGAAGAAGTGGAAGAAGCAGCGATGGAGCGGATACTGTTGCCAGGGAGCGTGGGGAGGGGGGATAAGAGGGTACGGTGAACGGGGGGGTTGTGGGGCGTGACCAGTCTTAATTATCCCAAAGGGTTGCCAAGTGTTGGCGCTCTGACAAGGTTTCAGAGCCGAGTGACGGGGTTCTAGCTCCACGGAGGCGCCCATACATGAGTTTTATTTTGGGGGAGGTTTGTGATTCCAAAATGTAAGTGACTAATGTGTTTCTGCAGACTGTGTTTGTTGCCATCAGGAGTTCTGACAGTCGTTCCCATGAAAAACAAAACAACAGTAAAGGGGAGAAGCCAGCAGTTGCTATCAGAGCATCTGAACTGGCTCTGAGTTTAATCCTTGGTTTAGATGAGTTTCTCCGATCCACTCTGCAAATCCGCGCTGGAATGTGGCCGAGTGTATGTCACCTTCACTGAGATACGGATCGACTGATCGGCCTGCAGAGCGGCCTCGTGGAGCAGATGAACAAAGCCAACCGCCTCCAGGTGGGGATAGCACAGGTGCAGCGTAACTGCCTGGAGAGGCACCAAAATGGCGAATGGGTGTTGGGTTCATAGGGGCGATGAGGAAGACGGCGGCAGCGCGGAGACACCAGGCCGCCGTCCCTCCCCTGCCTCTGCCGTCTAAGTCGTGTAAGGAGGAGGAGATAACTGGCCATCTCAGGTGAGATCATCAACACTGGGTTCAACCCGAGGTCAGGAAAAGCTCCCACAATGCCCCTTGTTTCCACAGAACACACCAGTATTGACCACGTCACCAAGAAAACCGTCGCTTCGATGCAATCGCGTTTCCTCGCTGCTGTCTGTGTTGTTGTTGTGGCGCTTCAAGGTAAAGAAAATATTCATAATCCCCACATTGTTGGTTCGCCAGCCATAACAAACAGGCAGCGACGTACGGCGCCGACGCCAGCCGAGCCCCAAAATGGTCACAGTTGGCTCAAACGACCGAATGGACTTGTTTGTCCTTATAAGTTCAGCGGAGGAGCGATGAAAGCTGGAGCTCATATCCAGCTCAACAGTCAGAAAACTGCATTCCCCACATTCCTCCTCCGTCCTGACAACCTGAGCTGCTGACAGACGGCTTCACCGAGGGCTGTAATTACTGCACCCTCATGGGAAATATTATAACCAACAAACTACTTTTGTCGGTCAAATGTGTTCATGACGTGTATCTGACTGCTTCTATATCTTATATTTTATGCTAAATATAAGAAAAATGTCCCTTTATTACTTTGCCTGTCAGGGTTTTCCTCACTGGTTTGTATGAGAATTTCATAGTTTTCAGATGCTGTGGCCAAAGTTCCTTTAACTGACCGAAAGTATTTTCTGTAGTATTGACTTTCACTCTTCACACATGCAGCTGCAGAATAGATGGGGTAAGGGGCATTCTAGCAGAATGCAAAACTTATGGATACCAACCACCATGAGACTCAACAGAAGAAGATGACAGAGCAGGGTCAGAGGCATGTGTATGTCAATAGGAGCTTCTATTATTTGTCAGTTTTCAAATCACCTGCAAAAGCATTGGCAAAGCAACTGTAAACAAGTTGTATATTAGTATACATCATCGGTGGAGTCTGTCGGCATGTTATGAGGTCTTGAGGTGGGAATATGGTGCACAGATTTACCTGAATATCGGTGTTAGCCCCCATGAACCTATCCTGGAAATGCATGTGTGAAAGGAGCTTAAAAGGCTATGTGTGCCCCTCGAGCATCAGTTTTGCAAATGCAGGGCTCCATGGTAAAATTAGCAACAATAAATACGCAACACACCTGGTTAATGTTGCAGTTTGATAATGTTTAGACACAAAAACTACTTGGTTAGGTTTAGGAAAAGATCAAGGTTTGGGTTAGAATGAGTACTTCAGTTACATACATTAAGTTACTTGACGCATAAATGTGAAAGGAGACGGCATTAACTCTTGGTTTCACACAGGGTACGAAGCCTTTGGACCGTCGTGCCACTGAGGAAGCTGCCATAGCCGACATGTTAGGAGTGAGATTGGGTGTGTTAATATAGTAGATGACACTATTCTATGGGAAATTTCCGATTAATTAAAAATAACAGATTTATTTTAATGTTGTCTATCAGATTGAGGACTGTTTATTTCCACACACACCTGAAGAATCTTCTGATTTCCAAATACTGCAGCTGTCATTCATTTACTTTTTCTCATTGTTGGGGTATTTTCTTTTTCTTTTTTTTTTTCTGCAACTAGAAATAAGATCAATTGCAAATAAAATACTTCAGAATTCTCTCTTATAATTTGGCAGAACAGGAAGCTGCACAGGTTGACTTTGTCTTCATTATATTTCCATCTGAAAACTGTTTCTACTCCACTTATCAACGTTAGAAAGTGCCTGTCAGAGGAGGAAGTCATCATAACTCGACATGTTTGTGTGTTGTACATGTACGTCTCAGGTACTCTGTGTGTGTGTGGGAGTTATTCGGTGGGCAGGTGAGTGCAGCAGTCATCCCCCTCCTCAGGCGTTTGTCAGTGAGTGACAGTTAAAGCGGAGGGCAGGGAGGACAGACAATACAGAGTAATGAGAGATGTGGTAAACAGGCTCGGCCATGCCTCCGTCACCGCCGCCGTGACATGTCAGCTCCACGCCGCAGCGCTTTGTTTACACGTCACCTGTCAGACCTGGAGAGGGTGCTGAAGTGGAAAGAGGCTCTCATTAATACCAGCCGATGATTAATATTTCCAACGTGCAGCTGAGTGATTTGTGTGACGAGTCTTCATGGCTGAGGCTCTGTGGCCTTCCTCAGTTAGCTCTGATTGAAAGTGTTTCTTTGAATTTTCCTGTAATCACCGCCGGGCCTCGTGGATTCAAGCAGGGACAGGCCGCCCGGTCAGGGTCAGGACTACATGAGCCACACTTCCCCTTCACCTCGTCTCTGTCATCACTCGCATTGTTTTTCAGGCACACATCTGTTTACATGATGCTTCACTACATCGTCACTGTACTGAGATTTAAGTGGCGGGGCCAGGCACTGTCGCTTGGCAGGGTTACGAGTTCGATTCCGGCTGAGACCACCCATGCTGGAGAAATCCTGCAGCTTCTGTGTAGCCATGATGCCCTGCATTTGAATCCACAGACTGTATAAAAAACTTTTGAGATTTGAGAATTTTGTGCAACATTCAACGTTATTTATGTCAGAAAATAAACCTTCTGCAAAGCCTCCATTGTTAATGAGGCCACCTCAAGCACGCTCGCTGTGTGGCTTTACAGTATGACCTGACCTGTGTCTGATCAGGTCTCCTCCCTGTCCCTGAATTTTCCTGTTAGCAAATTTGCTCTGGAAGGAGAAAAATTTCCAGGTTAAGCTGAACCACAACACCGCAGTTATCAAGACCTGAACATGCTGCTGCAGTTAATTTTCAAAAATAGAAAAGGGCATCTAATTCAACTTTAACCTTCCAAAACAACATTATCCTGGGCGCTTATCTTATCATATATATAGTGTATACTCAGTATTCAGTCAATTACTCGTTAAATAGGATCCATTTACAGATGCCACAAACCGCCCAAATCCATAGTAAATATAGACTGAATTAAATTTTGTCTGACTTTATTTTGAAACTAAATTTTGTGACTAAAGTTGTGTTCAGACTGAACACAAAGCAGCTTTTAGAGGTCAGGTGACTGCAATCAGAGTCAATGGAAAGATGCAAGGTGGATTCTTTATATGCAGCATGAGTTGAGGAGAAAATGGAGCCACACACAAGTTAAAAATGTTTAGATCTGACTGAAAAATCTGTTCTTAAAACAGCCGTCATCAATATTTTCCTAATAACAAAGCTCATAGTGATGAACCTCCAGAGAATGATCAACTGGACCTGCAGCTCCCCTCGGCTTTACGGAGCTTTATGTTGAGTTTCATCCATCCATCCATCCATTTTCTATGCTGCTTATCCCTTTTGGGGTCGCGGGGGGGCTGGAGCCTATCTCAGCTGTCAACGGGCGGGAGGCAGGGTACACCCTGGACCGGTCGCCAGCCGATCGCAGGGCAGCATATATACACAAACAAACATTCACACTCACACTCACACCTAGGGGCAATTTATAGTCACCAATTAACCTAATGAGCATGTTTTTGGTCTGTGGGAGGAAGCCGGAGTACCCGGAGCGAACCCATGCATGCACGGGAAGAACATGCAAACTTCACACAGAAAGGCCCCGTCTGACCCGGGGATCGAACCGCCGACCTTCTTGCTGTGAGGCACTCGCACTACCTGCTGCGTCACCGTGCAGCCTTGGTGAGTTTCAGTTCATTGTTTTTCTGTCCAGACACAACTTCACTGTTCTGGATCCATATTCTTTGTACATGTATCTATTAATCGTTTTGTCTTTCTGATTGTCCATGCTGTGATTTTACAGCATTGGTTTATTCTCTACACACAACGTCTATTTCCTGTCTGTCGGTCCTGAAGAGGGATCTGTCCTCTGTTGCTCTTCCTGAGGTTTCCTACATTTTTCCCATTAAAGGGTTTTTGGGGGAGTTTTCCTGATCTGCACTGAAGGTCTAAGGGTAGACAGTGTCGTATACTGTATAAATAAAAGGGGCCTGACTTGAAATTGACTCGTTTGACAAGCATCATGCATTTGAATACCCTTTCTAAATGAAAACGCCATCAGAATCCATTTGAACTGGCACGAAATGAACTGAAATGACCACTGGGTCACGTCTTTTAACAACCACCCTCCAAGTCTACGGGTGGAGATGCTTCCATACTGATGAGATGTTTTTTGGGTGGAGAATCACTTTAACCACTTACTGTATCCTCACTGCTTGACAACATGACAGTGACATGAAAAACTGGTTTCTTTCGTCTGAACTGAACCAGCAAGAAGATATTTGACTCCAACTGCAATTACAGCTGCAGTCTATAACATCTGTGTGTGTGTGTGTGTGTGTGTGTGTGTGTGTGTGTGTGTGTGTGTGTGTGTGTGTGTGTGTGCCCAGGATGCGTACTCTAATTGACCGACTGACTTACTGACTGGCTGTTATTTGGCGGGTTAGGACCTGCTGTGCAGATCACTCAGGGCTGCCTAATCATGCATTGTGTGTGCCAGTGATGGCTGCGTGAAGGAATGCCGAACTGCAGCTCGTGGTCGGGGAATCACCGCCGGGCCTCGTGGATTCAAGCAGGGACAGGCCGCCCGGTCAGGGTCAGGACTACATGAGCCACACTTCCCCTTCACCTCGTCTCTGTCATCACTCGCATTGTTTTTCAGGCACACATCTGTTTACATGATGCTTCACTACATCGTCACTGTACTGAGATTTAAGTGGCGGGGCCAGGCACTGTCGCTTGGCAGGGTTACGAGTTCGATTCCGGCTGAGACCACCCATGCTGGAGAAATCCTGCAGCTTCTGTGTAGCCATGATGCCCTGCATTTGAATCCACAGACTGTATAAAAAACTTTTGAGATTTGAGAATTTTGTGCAACATTCAACGTTATTTATGTCAGAAAATAAACCTTCTGCAAAGCCTCCATTGTTAATGAGGCCACCTCAAGCACGCTCGCTGTGTGGCTTTACAGTATGACCTGACCTGTGTCTGATCAGGTCTCCTCCCTGTCTATGTAAGTCCTTGTGTTCCCCTTTGTCTTTGTCGGTCCGTCCCTTGTACGTGATGTGTGATGTTTGCCTGGATTTCCTGCATGTTGGACGTTTGCCTCCCTTCATACTTCTTGTCTCATGCATCCCCGCTTTCTGTAAGTGTTTCCTGTGATTTTGGCCTTTTGCTGTATTTTTTTCCCTGTACTTGGATTTTGCTGTATCTGTTAAAATCAGAGCCAGTCTGTTCTGTCCCAGTTGGTCCGGAGTGAGACGTCTCTAAATCCTTTTGAAAATCGCAGTGATCTCTCCTCTAGTGGCAACATCCAAATCCAAAGAATCATAATCAAAAGTATGTATGTATGTATGTATGTATGTATGTATGTATGTATGTATGTATGTAAGTATGCAATGTTCCCAAAATGTAACCTTAGGCTGAAAACTATCATTCAGTTGTTGAGTTTGTCTAGTGTGTAGACATGCACCAACTTCTCTCGACCAGAGTCATAATAAGTTACATATCAATTATCAGTATGTATGTTCAGCTGTAATAGAGGTCTGACAATTAGGTTTTTTTCTCTTTGTGTGTTTAGTCTCCACTTCCTCTGCTCTTCATATTTCTTCTTATTGTTACGTGTCAGTCACCTGTGAAACACTTTGAGTTACACTATCTGGAAACTCTGGTAAAACATGGATGAAGAGAGGAAAAGAGCCAGCTCCTACAGTCAAATGCATCCAGTTAAGCAGACACATTAACAGGCAGAACTCAACATTATGAACCCAGCAAAAATATTCCTAATGGAAAATAAGAAGAGTATGGTTTATAAGTTGAAACACAGAAAAATCATGTCATGCCCCAACAATCAGAAAGACTTTCAGTAAAACTCATCGAAAGACACTAAATGTGATATATCCTTCATGTGTGATACTGTTTGTCCACGTCCTCTAATAAAAGGTTAAAATGCCTCCTAAATACAATTGTGCATCAGCACAAAAGTGACCACAGATTTTTTTTTTCCATTTCTGCTTCATTATAATAGTGACAGCTGGATAGACGGGAGAGAGATGCCGTCCAGCGAAGGGCCCGGCCTGGAATCAAACCAGGCCGCTGCAGTACAGAATCAGCCTCTACACCTGGTTCATACTCTACCAGATGACCATTAAGCTTGCGTGAATTTGCTCTTAACATCACTGGAAATTAGGGTATGTCATCAATACTTTTTTGAGTTTAAATAAAGGTTGGATGATTGAATGCATCCCTGCGAATGAACTCCGCTGCCATTTGTTAACTTTTGTCCTGGAACAGCCAGAGGGCCGCGCCAGATCTAAAGTCCATTCCTCGTGCTTGTAGCGACCTCTGCTGGCAGCAGGCGGGAGTGACACATCCTGGTCCGTCATCACACAAGCGGAGTGGTTCATTTTTAGAATCACACAAGGATTCATCATTATTATTGAAGTAATTTCAGTGCTTGAGGACTTCATCACCTCTCATTTTGATTTCACAAGTTATTTTTGGACCCAAATCTCATGTTAACTTCCAGCGGTGAAGGAAACACTAAGATCTGTTCAGTAAAAGTAGCACTACCACAGTGTAAAAAATACTCAGGAACAAGTAAAACTCAAGTGTTAGCATCAACATCTACATAAGTACAAAAAGTAAAAGTACTCATTATGTAGTCATGCATTAATATGTAACATCACTAGTGCTGCAGCTGGTTGAGGTGGTGCTTATTTTCATTACTTTATTTACTGCTGCATATAATCCATTGAACATATACATCATGATTTATTAGTTGATTATATCTTGTATTAATAATCTGACTTTGCAAAGTACGGAGTAACTCAATATTCAAGTAAAATACCACAAAGTAGTATTTAGTCCTTGACCGAACTCTCAGCAGCTTTGTGCTGAACTGACCCTGGCGCCTGCATGAACCGTCACCTCTGACTGTATCAGACGTTTGGCGCCATGATTCATTCATCCATGTAGAATTCACAGAATGGTCCTGAGGGCAGCGGGTCCCCTCATCCAGCATCCTGCCAGTATTTTCATGTCCTGCAGGACTGGGTTTGTAACTATGCTGGCCGTAATGACAAAATAAACACATGAACCTGGATCAGTCCACAACGTAAGCACTGTTAATATAGACAGCTAGTGGTGGCGTGAGCACATGTCATTATAGGAATTTACATTCATGTGAATACTTTGATAGAAAGCAGAGGCGCCTCCACATGTGAGTTAACTCAGTGCTGCTACATCCCTCAAAATACAGGCTGGTGACAAATTAAAGGAGAAACCTGAATGAATTTGAGGAGAAACATAGTAAATGCAGATTCTGCATCCCAATGGCAAAAGGAAGAGGGGTAAGTGATCTAAGGGTTCATTGTCGGGGCGCCGCTGGCAGGAACTTCAGTCACAGACTGTTCAACTGGCTCGTGTTTCAACAGGAACAGTAACTAAAGTGACATCTGTATTAGATCAGTGAGAAACGCATCAGTGAACAGGGTCAGATGTGAGATATGTAAGGAAAAAAAACAGCTCTACTTCAGGTGACTAAGAATAAGGATTGACTGCTTATTGACCCCCTTATTTTTAGGATGATATGTATTGATAAATCAACTGATATAAAACGTTATCATGTGGTATGATAAAATGTCATTTTTTTCCATCAGCAATCCTCGGTTCCAGCTCCTCAACTGAAGATGTCTTACATCAACAACAATTTTTCACTTTTCTGGCAATTTGTAGGCAAAATAATGAATTAATGACCTAATCTGCAGATGAATTGATGATGAAAATAATCAGCAGAAGTGGGTGTCTTTTACTAAAATGTCAAGTATCTGTTTCTGAGCTATCCTGAGCTAAAAAAAAATAAATAAATAAACACAGACAAAAACTCTGAGGTCCATTGAAGTGTCCACTTCTGTTGTCCAGCTGACTTGAACGCCTCTACAGCGGCGCCTCCACCTGCGCTCCTCCTCGCTGCTCCTCTGCCGCAGACCTCATGTCCTCCTGCGACTCTCAAACATACATTTTGGGTGGAAGCCGCCATAATATCCTACTCCCCTGCAGTGACGTCATCTACTCCCACACAAAACTCCCTCCTGCCTTTTTTTTTTTTTTTTTTCCCAGTAATACAGCCTCCATCATTACTACTAATTTACACCTGTGCTCGCACCACTCTAAACAGTCCGGCTATCAGCGGCTATTTACGTCCTCAAAATCTTATTAAGGGACTAGACTGAGTGCAGCGGTGTGTGTGTGTGTGTGTGTGTGTGTGTGTGTGTGTGTGTGTGTGTGTGTGTGTGTGTGTGTGTAAGTTTAAAGGTAGGGGTGGAGGTGTGAGAGAGTCCCGGGTAAACGACGCACAAGACGCCATCAAAGTCGAACTGCAGCGCGGTTTCAGGTCGCCACTGGTGCCGCGGCGGTGTCCCGTCGCACCTGTCTGTCTGTCTGCCTCTCTTTATCTGTGGGTGTCTACCTGTCTTCCCCTTCTCTCCGTCTCTCTCTCCCGGTACCGTGTCAGGTCGAGCCGCCATTTCTGCTTTAGAGGACGTCAGTTATCAGTGAGCGACAACAACACACGGCGGGACCATGCTGACTTTGCTGACCTCCATGTATCTGGTGGTGCGGGCGGTTTCCTCGCAGGTGAGTTGAAAGCAGCGCCGCAGTTTGATGGCTGGAGCACCGCGGAGACGGCGCTGACCGTGCGTCCTTGAACGCAGCATTTAAGAAAAATTCTTTAGCTAACTTGACCGTTACGGGCCGGAAGGACTTCATTTCCCTCCCAGACAAAGTCAGTGAAAACATGTCTGCGTTATTAGCGGTGAATCATCATCGTTTATTCATCTGCGATGGTGAACAGATGGGAGACTTGACGAGGAAACAGCCCCTGTGTTTGTACCCGGGCCTTTTCCGTTAGACTTCAGGTGTAAACATGGCCGCCGGAAACCCTACACCACCTTCATGTAGGTGAAGGAACTCGGCAGGTCGCGTATTTTTCTGATCCCGTCATTATTAATTCAGTGAGAGTCGTCTTTACTTGGCAGTTTAGTTGTTCAGCGCCAAAGTGAAGCTAGTCAGTGTGACCAATACGACATCCGGCCAGTCTTCAAAATAAAAGCCAGATTCGATCTCTATTCAATCATCCAATTTAGTTTGGTTTGAGGTTCGCGTAATGAGTACAGTTAAGTAATTACCAACAAGAAAGAAACGTTTACTGCAAACTTTTAATGCAAAGGAAGCCTGTTTACAATGGGAAAATGTTAGAAGTGACCAAGTACTTATGGTGAGTAAAATACTAGGCCTAAGGTTTTGTCAAGATAATGAGAAAAAAAATCATATCTGAAAACTGACTTTGTATCTTGTAATTTATCTTGAAAGTATCACAGAATTTTGATTTGCAAGATTTTGACATATCTTAATTATGACTTAGATTTTTATGAATCTGATTAGTTGAGACAACATTGTGACTTACCATTAACATGTTATGCCATTCTTTTTTCTTTTCTTTCTTTTTTTTTTTTCATCTCCCGCTGCAGTGAAAATACACACACCAGCCACTTGTACACAACAGCTCAGCCAGAAATTCTGGCTTCACAAAGACAATGATGTTCAGGTTTCATTGACACTGTCAGAGGTGTTGATATAAGTGTATACTTGTGATTGAGGTTGTTGTTGTTTGTGGTAATGTTGAAATGAAAAGCATTATATTGAAGGTTGTCCCAATATTTTGTTCCCCCATTTACATATATGAGAAGAGCAGAATATTAGAAACGTCTTTCAACATAATGGACTCTAGTACAACACTACCACAAACTCTGACCTCAATAATTAATATTAAGTAGATTTATTAAACTTTATGACGCTGTCAGTTAAAACTGAAAAATGCTAAACGTCATGACAGAGCTGTTGTTTTGGATCACATTAAGTTGTACAAGTGTACCTAATGAAGCGGCCAGTGAGTGTAGGCTTCCATGTGATACACCTCTATAATATAATAACCATTTAGATAATAGAAAAACATAGCAAAAACTGATCTGCAGAGGATGAGGGCCTTTTTGTGGCATCTTCTGCCTCCTGTAGCCACTGGCTTGTTCTTACCAAATCTACACAGATAGTCTCACTATTTAAAACGTACATTCACTCTTTAAAATCAAGATAATGGACATCAGATGAGATCAAATAAGATGAAGCTTTATTTGTTGATTTCCTGGATGAAATCACTGCCCCAAAAATTGCTTAAGTAATAGAAAGGCGTGAATTTAAGCTTAACAGTACAAAAACATGAATAAAACAATCCAAAAGGGTAGTAGAAAGCCATACACATAGTGAGCAAAATAAAGTACCAATGTTAATGTTTAAAAACTGAAGCATGACCTTTTGCTGTTTCCCCAACAAGCATTTTCTACATCTTACGATAGTGACAATATTTGTGCTTTTATTTTGAAGGCTGCGTTAGGGAGGCTTCCGGTTCTGCTCTGTTTTGCTGCTGCCTTCATGCAGCAGTCCTGCAGATTATCAGCACCTCGGTCAGCTCCTGCCAGGCTGCCAGCAGCACAGAACTGCAGCCTGTTTTATCTCTGGGCAGCTTTACAGAAACTGAACCCAGCAAACAGCACACAGATCCAACATGGCTGCCGGTGTCCTGATAGGCTGAAGGACAATTAAAAACCTCCCCTCGCTGAAAGTGATACTCTCTCTGAAAGAACATCCATCTCCTCCTTTATTATTCTGAGCTCCTTCCTCTCAGCAAGCAGCTGGTTGACAAAAGTATGTGGACACCTGAACATTCCAGCCACATGAACTTGTCCATGGGTGTTAGCTGGCTTCTCCAGCCTCAGCTCCGCTGTTAAGGCTTTCAGCATGACATCTATACCTGGCTGCAGGGTGTTGGATGAGGTTGAGGTCAGTGCTCTCTGCAGACCAGTCAAGGTTCCACACCAAACTGGGAAAAGCATTTCTTCACTGGCCTGAGGTTGTGCATGAGGACATAGTCATGTTGACAGATCTGTCAGGACAGTAGAGGACAGAGCCTTCCCAAACAAACACTGCTGTCTGAAATATCATTGTATGCTGTAGCATGAAGGTTTCCCTTCACTGGAACAACAGACGCTCCAAACCAAGAAAGACAGCCCCAGACTAGAAGCACAGGTGTCCACACACTTTTGGCAACATAGGATATCACTGAACCATTTTCAAAGACTTCTATCAGCTATGGGGCAGTCAGTGTTGTGTACCTCTGACCTCTTTTGGCCACATACACACACAGTCATTAACTGCAGTTTCTACGATAAAATGACATTTTGAAGGACATTTTCTATGATAAGGGACTTCTTTTTTTCCATCTCACTATTGAAATGCAGCTGAAGTGCGATGCTGTTTCTACAGGACCAGTCAGACAAAACCTGACGCATCAAGTGTTTACTGCCAACCCTGACAGCAGCAACAGGACAATATTTAAAATTGATTATTTATCTTTATGTAAATTTGATTTTTCACTTAAAGGCACTAATTGGTCCCAGGTTTCCATCTTACCCAACAGTTCTGGTTGGTGAGTTATAACCAAGGAGTTTTAGTGTCTCGTTAATGTCTAGTTCAGTTTCCTATTTGTTTCAGATTGGTCAGATTTAAAGAAAAGTAACCAAAATTTCATATTGTCACACCATATTTGGCCTTTGACCTCCAGCCTGTATGTAATCTTTGTGATGTCTGAACTTTCTGCTCTATAAATGTCAACAGATCAGACAGCTCAGCTCTGCTCAGACTTACCTCCCGCAAGGTCGCAGATAACAGGCTGAACAGCAACCTAACGAGCTGGCGACTGAACCCAACAACTTCCTGTCGTCTGGGAGTGAACTTTACCTCCAGTGACCTTTGACCTTTGACCCTGATTTGAAAACGGTTACCCAGAATGACCCACAGACCTCACTGTGAAAAATAGGTTTCGATCCACATGAAGCTGCTGGCATTGTATGTGAGTGGTAACAGATTAAGTACAAGCAAAACAATCTGCATGGCTAGAAATAAATTAGGAATTCAGAAATTTTTCTTTTGGATATTTGAAGGTTTTAACTTTTATGAAATTTGAGCAGAGGTTGCGGGGGCCAGGATTGTAGAAACTCAGGTTTTGAGTCCAAATTCTGCGAATCCAGCTGAATCGGCACCAAAAATAAAGTCAGTGAAATTGGGCGATATTCAAATCAGCCATTAAAACAGCTGTAATGTGTGTGTAGCATTTTAATATAAACTGCTGAAGTCATTAAAGCCCCCCAATTCCCAGAATTGCGTGAAAGTGTGAAATATGTTGTCAGTTTTTATAACTAGGAATTTTAAGTTCAAGATCAATCAGTGAAAAGTTTTTTGAAGGTTCAATTTTGACATAAAATTCACATAACAACTCTGAGAGATGGCTGTTAACAACGTGAGAAAAGCACTTTTCATTTCACGGGACCTTTAAGTCACTTAAAGGATCATTGTGTGAAGCTGCTTAGCTGCCTACAGGCAGCAGAGGAATGTTGTCCGTGCACGGTGGAGCTCATCGGACGCCTATCCTCAGTAAATCAGTGAGGTTTGAGGTTGTAGTGGTTCATGATGCCAGACTCACTTTGCCTGATTGACAGTTCTCACGTTGATGAGCTAAAACATCTGGAAACTAAGTGAACAAGCAGTAGAAACTGTAGACTGTCTGAATGAACTGGAAGTGTTTCCTCAAGGTTTTTAAGGTGGAGTTGAGGGAATCCAGGGTCTGCTGAAGATCAGCAGTGGAAGAAGTGCTCAGATCTTTAAGTAAATGCAGTAAGCCAGCAATGAAGAAATACTCTGTCAGTCAAAACCCTGCATTCAAAATCATACTTGCATAAGTATTGCATAATACATAAGTATTAGCAGCAAAATGTACTTAAAGTATCTGAAGTTTAAGTACTCATCATGCAGAATGGCTCCATTCAACGTTACATTTATTGTTAGGATTTTGTTCCTCGTTCATTCCAGTCCAGGCAGCATCTGAACGTCGTCACAGTAGAGCAAATGTTAAAAACTGTATGAAGTGTTGGGTAGTTTCATCTGCAACGTTTCAAAAACTGGTCACATGTCTGATGTCTGAAATCTATAGCTGTCAGATAAATGCAGAGGAGTAGAAATATGAAGTATCCTAAAATGGAAGTACTCTCCTCCAGTTGTTGAAGATGCTGCAGAGACATCACTGGGTTCCAAGGCTCTTGATGGACCTCTAGAAGTTCTTGATGGGGCTCAAAATGATCCTTGAGAGGGAGAGGCAAGAACATTTTTGGAGGTTCTTGAGATCCTTTATGAATTCAAGGGTGAATATACTTCTGTGGTTAATGTAGAAGTATATTTGAGGTCCTGGAGCAGGTTGCAAGAGTTTTTGAGGAGGTGTCAGTGGTTGATGAAGGTTTCGGATGAGTATTGGGTTCCCTTTTGGGTTTTGGGTCCTTGAAATGTTTTGAATGTTTTTGAAAGAATTGAAGGGACCCTGAATGAGTCATAGTTGTTTGTGTTCTGAAAAAGCTTTTTTTTTTCTTTCTTTCTTTTTTTTTTAAAGGGTTCCAACAGCCTTTGATGGGTTTTCATTGGTTCTTGAAGGGGTTCTAAGGGCCTATGGGGGATTACTATTGGCTCTGTAGGAGGCTAACGTCAGGTGCTCTTAGATTTGTCACATGCAGCATTAAAGGGGTTCATGCAAGTTATTGAGAGGGTATTTTGAGGATCCTGTGGGATTTTTTGTGGTTCTTGAGTGTACCTAAGAGGCTCCAGTGTTTCCAGGGTTTAAAGGTCCTTGAGGAGTTTTGGTTTGTGAGGATGTTCCTGGGGTTGTTTATGTGTTTCAAGTGGGTTCCAGGAGTTCTTAGTGGGTTTCTCAAGGCTTTCCAAGAGTTCTTAATGGGGTTCCTTGAGTATATGTGGTCCTTGAGAAGATGGGAGCTTTGTGCTTTTGTTATAGAGGGGGTTCAAAAGATCCAAGGAATCATAACAGTTAATAACAGGTACTGTTAAAGGGGTGTGTGGAAGTTCTTCAGGGGGGGGTTGGAGAAAATTAGTCATTCTTGAGAGGCTCCAGGGATTGATGAGGGGGCTTCACAACACACACAAACATTGACCTCTTTCTGTTCTAGAAAGATATGGAGTCATTAAGTTGTTCACATCATGAGACATTGAATAAACACAGCCTGAGACGATCACAGTAGACAGCTGTGTCATTCCGCAGGACGGCAGTGAAGTTTCGCTATCGGCCACGAGGTGTCGCCAAAGTGCTTCTTCCGCAACCTCAAGTTAAAAAGAACCCTTTTCAGAAAATCCGCTATCGTGTATGAGTGGGCGTGGTGTGACCGGTGCGGTGCATCATGGGAGAATGTGTTCCTTTTGTCGACTCGATTGTGTTGAAAAGCCTGCGTTTGTGCCATAAAACGACTACAAGTCCCGGAGTGAGTGTGGGACGTGTCGTGTCTCCTGACTTTACAGTGCAGGATAGAGGTGACCCTTCCGTCTAGTCCGACTCTGAGCAGGGGGAAAGGCGCCGCAGACCCAAAGCATCTCCATCCGTTAGCAAAAAATGGTAAGATGCATCATTAACTACCTCTTATCTCATTCTAAAGGTGTAAATAATATCATATACGTCTTCTATCAAAGCGCTAAATTCCAATTTAACGTTGTGCTAAAGATACTTAATAGTTGACATTGGACAGAGGACGGCAGCGGCATCTTTTCATTTCACTTCACGCGAATTTAAATGCTTTAATGGAGGTTTGGGTTTTCTGTGTGCTGAATTCATGATAGAGAACCAAGGACAAGGCTGTCAAACGCACTTCGTGGCGTAGTTCCACCCGAAGATTAGAGACGGCGGCTGTAAAGATAACGGGAGCATCTGCAGCTGAGACTGCGTGTTTGTTTTCCTTGTTTTAACACTGTGTGCTGTCCACTGTACATTCATTCATCTGCCTCCATTTTGACATGAGCCCGTGGCGTGGGAGCAGCGTCAGCTTACATCATCAGCCTCTTCTTTCATTCAGTCGGATTAACCAATCACGACAGGGCGTCAACAGTTTGAATCTCTGCTCACAAACCTGAAAATTTAACGAGTTTTTGCTTGTCGGACAAGTTGCAACCAGTTAAAATATAATGTAAGGCTATTTCCGACTGTGCTGGAAATATGTTTGATTTCGGCTTAATTTACTCTGCATCATGTGACATACTTAAACTCACTGATTTGCCCTTTCGCACAGTGAAGAGCGTTGTGCGAACCAATCATAAAAGCTGAAGTATTCTTTTTTATCTGCTGCCTGATTGATGGTATGCATGCCGAATTAAAGAGGGACATCAGCTACCAAAGATAAAATGTCAAACTGAACTGTATCTCATTCTTGGCATTGTCAGTATGCGGGGTCATCCTACATTGTACAAATTCCTTAACAGGGTTTGGTTTGGTTTGGTTTGGTATGAATCCTCTTCGTTCAAAGGGTTCTTCAGGAGGAGGAGCCTCTAATAAAGGCCTGCTTTACAAGCTGCCTCCATCCATTCGTTAAAAATAGGCTGTATAAGTTTCCTTCCTCTATTGTTTATCTAGATCAGACACGTACAGTATGAACCAAATCTGTTTGTTTCCCTCCAGACTGAACCAATCCGTGTTGTGGTGACCGGCGCTGCTGGCCAGATTGCCTACTCCCTGCTGTACAGCATCGCCAAGGGAGATGTGTTCGGGAAGGACCAGGTAAGACTGAGCCTGAACCCCGATTACATAACACGCAGCCGCAGCAGCCCCCTTCCCCCTGAAGCTGATCACAGCTGGGTGATGCACTCTGTGAGGCTTGACTGTTATTCACTCATCGTGAATAATACATGTTTTAATGTGGGCCTGCCTTCATCTAATTGGAGTTCTCATCAGCGATGGAGTGGGCAAATGAAAAAGAAAGGGGTCATTGTAAGGCCTCAAACAGAAGGAAGATGTCTTTGTTATTTCGTCGCAGGTGTATTGTAATCCTGCGTTTAACCAAGGAACCCATTACTGGCCCAGCTAGAGATGTCATACCAATAATTATCAGATATAATGGATATAATGCGCAATGAATCAAAGAATGTCATCGAGTACTTGAGCAAAATGTTTCCACCATTCATGAGTTGTGGGAATACATTATAGTTTTGTTTTCTGAAAATTAGAGCAACGAAGCTGTAGTCCCCGACATTAAATTTAAAAAGATTGCAGCAGAAATCAGACAGCCGATAGTTGCATTTCATTTGTAAAAGTTGCCTTTAGATTATGTCATAGAAATTAATATGGATGTCAAAAAAAAAATCCCTGTAAATGAAACGTTTGACTGTGCCTGTGTGGTTGATTTTCAGGTGAAACCTTTGTTGTCCCTCTTGTTTTTCAGCCAATCATCTTGGTCCTGCTGGACATCCCCCCCATGCTGCCTGTGCTGGACGGAGTTGTCATGGAGCTGCAGGACTGCGCCCTCCCACTGCTGAGGGGTGAGCCAACAGTGTGTGTTACTCTGTGTGAACCAGGGTAGTTTGATTAATAAGAAAAGGCATTGTTCCTCTGAAGCGTTTGATGATGAAGGTTTGACCAGTTGTGGGGTTTTTGATGTCCAGACATAATGTTTTCGAATGGGTGGAAAGACAAATATTCAGTGTTTCCTTCACAGTTTTCTTATCAGGAGGGAAAATATGTGGTTATCATCATGGGACTCCACAGCACAACACATACCACTATCATTTCACATGCACCACACACCAGATGTGGCAGACAAGCTGAAGAAGTAGTCAAGGTTCAAGGTGCTGGATGTGACGATATCGCTGCTTTTCTGGAGAGCTGACGTGCAGTAATGCTTGGACAGGACAGCAGTGTGTCCAAGAGCTGAGGTCCATCAGCCAGTGATGACGGCTGTCAGTCAGTGTGCTTACGTAGAAACTGACAGGCATGTGTGTTCTGACGCATGTCACACACCCACCACCCTGTGTTCCCCTTAAAACCATATCAGGTGCTTGTAGTCACGGAAACCAGGGGTCCAACTGTCTCATAGTTAAACAAACATCATCATCTAAAAGGAAGCTGCATCAGTCACGACTACAGACCAACTGCAGCTGCTGTCGACCATAAATGTCTGAACTGCTCCTGTTTCATGTGGAGCACTTTCCTGCAGCACTGTGTGTGTGTGTGTGTGTGTGTGTGTGTGTGTGTGTGTGTGTGTGTGTGTGTGTGTGTGTGTGTGTGTGTGTGTGTGTGTGTGTGTGTGTGTGTGTGTGTGTGTGTGTGTGTGTGTGTGTGTGTGTGTGTGTGTGTGTGTGGTATTTGTCCTTCGTATCCTCCTCTGTCTGCTGCTGCTGTGAGGAGGAGGGTCTAAAATAAGACATCTGGTTGGCTGGTGGTAAAGACACCACAGGAGCCAATCAGAGCCGTGGTGGTACAACAATGAACGGAGGGGAAGTGAACCCTGACTGAAGGCCAGTCTGATAGCAGCACGGTGCAATAAGCAGACACCAAACGCACCTTATCGTCAGGATCAGTTGAGCCGGAGTTTATCTGAGAAACTCTGAAATAAAGTGACGTCAAAACTTCAGCTCTGAGGATGTGAAGCAACAGCAGAAACTGAGACAGTGGATGAATGTGTGCAGAGAAGGTCAGGGGTCACACATGTTGTTTAAATAATCAGTGCACTTTATCAGTACTAAAACATCACCTTATCGTTATCAGTATGTGCTGTAGCAGAGCAGCCTCTGTTACCTGCACAGAACAGCTAAGATATCCCTCAGTGCTATTGGTTGTTAACAAATGTCAATAAACAAGTTTTAGAGGAAAATGATTTGTAGGAGATCCAAGAAATTCTCCTTAAAGTTGTTGTTGTTCTGCATTCAAGTCGGTTATTTGTAGAAGTGCTGATGAAGATGATTGGCAGCTTCATCACTGACTCTGCTGCTTTTGTCGTCGTCTTTGTGGTTGGTCAACATTTTACGATACGATGGTCGTTAGGCCGCCTGCTCATTATGAGCTTTTAACATGTAGCCTGTCGAGGCCAGGGATCGAACCACCGACCTTCTGATGAGTGGACGTCCGTTGATCCTTCTGAGCCACAGTCTCCTCCAAACAACATGAGGAAGAAACAGTCTGCAGCCTTGAACACAGTTTACACTGACGATCTTAATTATGATGCACTGACCAACCATCCCTGATAAAGAAATGAAATACACTGACTCCATCTCCCTCTCCTCCACCCACAGAGGTGATCCCCACTGACAAGGTGGAGGTGGGCTTCAAGGACATCGACGTCGCCATCTTGGTGGGCTCCATGCCCAGGAAGGAGGGGATGGAGAGGAAGGACCTGCTGAAGGCCAACGTGGCCATCTTCAAGACTCAGGGAGCCGCCCTGGACAAGTACGCCAAGAAGACCGTGAAGGTGACGCCTCAGTTTATTCTATTTAATGTCATTTTATTTCTGCATTTATTGTCCCACAGGCTCATGACCCCCTCAGAGTGGATCTGTCAGTGAGGAACTGTTGTGCTGAAGGTTACCGGGAGTTTAACGCTGTACCGTCTTTGTTAGAAAGACGAAGCCAGTTGACTGCAGCTGTGGGGAAATGAAAGTGCTTATCCAGCGTCTGCTGAGTTTTTCTCTGACAGAGCTGAATGTTTCTCTGACAAAGCTGAATGTTTCTCCCTGATCCGGGAAAGAACAGCAGGTCTCCAAAGCTGCAGCTCAGAGTTCCTCTGTGTGTTTACCGTCATTTGTCGTACACACTGTAATGTGTAACAACTCCATAGCACCTAAATCAGCAGGAGGGGCCCCCGGTGACTCAAAGTCCTCCCTGAGGCCCAGAGTCAGTGTGACGAAAGAGGTCGAGTCTCTGCTGAGGTCAAAGGTCAAAGCTTCACCTGCAGAGAATCTGCTGTGTTGAACCCTTTCAGCTGCTTTCACACAGAAACTATCAGAAAAAACAGTTTTTGCTCAAAAAAAGAGGAAATTCTATCAAAACAACCCAAATTAGTCTGTTCAGACGGAAACATCTGGGCAGTAAAATACAACATTCTCCTGTAAAGTTTACTTGTAAAATAGTATAGATTTCTTGTGACTGTCTGACTTTCTGTGTCACTTCTCTCGCCTGCTGAAGCTGCTGAAACTCTCACTGGGAAAATGCGAGAGAAAAGCAGCAGCGTGTAGGATGTTTAGACTGAAGATAAACTGTGTTATGGCTCAGGTCTGAGCTCGGTTATAAAACAAACCGTTAGAACAGAGCAGCTTCTGATTGGTCTCTGGCTGTCTTTACTCCACACTGTGGAGGAAACAGGAACATTTCAGTCACGATGATCTCCGTCAGTGCCGTTCGATGTTAGAACTTAAATGTGCACTCTGAAATGTCTCCAGGTTTACTTGCAGTTCATATGTTTACTTTATATCTTGTATTTACTTAATGCTCAGTATGTCAGACACTGACAAGCAGATTTAGCTCATATTGAGATGGACTTGTTAAAATTAAACTCACGCTGTAGCTCAAAGACGTGTGCTGGTTGTACCTCAGCATTCAGGAAGCAGTGCATTGATCACATGTTGTCACCTGGCTTCTCACCTGTGTGACCGGCTGATAACGCAGAGACGCATCAGTCTGATGGAGACGTTTGATTTTCATGTCAGGTTTTGGTGGTTGGAAACCCGGCGAACACCAACTGTCTGATCGCCTCCAAGTCTGCTCCATCCATCCCCAAAGAGAACTTCTCCTGCCTGACCCGCCTGGACCACAACCGAGCCTGCTCTCAGGTACGCACTCATGAATGATGACTAAGGGACGGTCATACAGTGGCATCACATTTTATTTACTGATATCATTAATTGTGTATATCACAAAACAAAAGAGTTGCTTCTGAACATTTTTTGGAATATGCTGTCTGTGCCTTCCGACAGGTGGCAATGCGTTGTGGCGTGTCCACTGACAAAGTGAAGAACGTCATCATCTGGGGGAACCACTCCTCCACCCAGTACCCCGACGTCCACCACGCCAAGGTCAACGTTCACGGCAGCGAGGCAGCCGTCTACGACACCGTCAAGGACGAAGCCTGGCTGAGAGGAGACTTCATCTCTGTGAGCGCTCGCTGCTTCTTCCCTTTTTGGCACTGTTTGGGTCCTTTTTACCTTCATTAGACAGCAGCATAGTTCCTTTCAGGTTTGTAGTTTCTGTCCTCTTTTCAAACCTCCTCCTCTTCATCTTCCTCCTGCAGACGGTGCAGCAGCGCGGTGCAGCCATCATCAAGGCCAGGAAGCTGTCCAGCGCCATGTCTGCTGCCAAGGCCATCTGCGACCACATGAGGGACATCTGGTTCGGCACCAAGGAGGTCAGTGTGGACGCAGAGATGAACGGTGGAGACGGCTCTGAGTGTTTCAGTCTGACGGTGATGAAAGACAGAGTCGGTTGGAGGGAGAAGATAAAAAATCTGGAGGAGTTGTAGCATTTTGGATTTACTCTGTAGGCCTGAAAAGTCCTGAAAAGGGTTATATGAAGGTTTCAAAGACTGATTAACAAACAAGGCAGGTTTTAGTTCCTGCTAAAGACCAGTGTTTAAAATTCCCAGTTTCCCCTGAAGTAACTTCAACTAACCTGACTTTGCAGCTTGTTTTATTCTGTATGTTTGTTCTGACTTCACTAATGCTGCATCAGTTGGCCACATTTTTTGTAATCCAACAGATTAACTGCCTGTCTCATTCTCATTCAAATTTCCAAGCCAAACGTGTATTTTTTTGGTAGTGTAATTGTTGAGGTGGACCAACTTGTGAAACAGGATTTGGACCATGAGAGGACAGAATCAAGTGTAATTTTATGTCTTGAACAAAAATTCAGGGCAGAAATTACAGAAAAAATGTCCAAAAAAAAAAAAAAATCAAAAAAATTAATAAACAATTTAGTCAACAAAAAATGGAAACAAACCTTATGGCCATGTCCGATTTCTCATTTGTTTTTAAGTAGCTGTGATTTAGAGACAACACGGCACAGCATCTGATGTTTAATGCTGCAGGACTTGTTGTTGTTGTTGTTGACGACATGTTGTCATTTCCTGCCAACAGGGTGAGTTCATCTCCATGGGCGTGTATGCTGGCGGAAACTCCTACGGCATCCCAGAGGACCTCATCTACTCCTTCCCTGTGGAGATCAAGGTGAGTCTGTCCAATCAGCTGCCACTATCGGATCCAACTGTCACGCTGTAAAAAAAAACGATTCTTTTCACTGCAGATTTCAGTTCTTGACTCTGGCTTACTGCTGCTGAATTTTATCAGCATGTTTAGGTGGACTGGTACTGGTGTTTGTACCAGCGTTTGTCAACCTTTTTGAGTACTGGTCTATTAATGAGTAAACATGCCTGAAGGAGCTTTTCCCTGAGTGAAGCTGCTGCCATCTTCAACTGAACTTTTCACCTGTTCAGCCAAGTGGTTTATCCCACTGTAATACATCTGAAATAAGTACTGAACAGTTCAGTGATGAGATGTTTGTAGGGGATTGTCTGGAGTTTTTATATTTATCTCCCCACAGAAAAAGACAAAACACCTCACAATCAAAACTCAGCCTGTGCGTTTTCCCTCTGTTGTCCCCCACAGAACAAGACCTGGAAAGTGGTTGACGGACTCCCCATCAACGACTTCTCCCGCGCCAAGATGGACGCCACAGCCAACGAGCTGGTGGAGGAGCGAGACACCGCCGTGTCTCTGTCCCAGTGACTAGCATGCCCTGCTGGACAACAGCAGCAACAGCACTCAGATGCTCTGAAGGCTCGCTGCTCGCGGCTCTGAAGAAGAAACCTCCACTCTTAATAACCGTCCGCTGACGTCTGTGTGTCACCTCTGTGTGTGTGTGCGTGTGTCAGTGTGCGAGTGCGTGTCAACAGGCCACTTCTTCAGGCTTTCAAAAAACCTGTTTAACGACCACAACCTGGCCTCTGTCTGCAAGACGCCGAGAGAATGTCTCTGTTGGTAGATGATAACACACACTAGCTGTCCAGAAACTGTAATGGAACAAGTTATCACCAATAAAACAACAAGGAAACTGACCGACCAAAGCCAGCCGTCTGAAGTTCTTCTATTGGATGTCATAATGCACAATGAAACGCACTCTTAAACTTGTTTTGTGTTCCAGGTTTGAACGTGAAAGCCACTGAGTGGTTTATAGCATGCAGGGTTTTACTGCACTGTGCTGTCATACCTTACCTGACAATGCATACAATACATGCAGTCTTAGTCCAGTTTTGGCTTACACTAGAGAATACAGTATTGTGTCCAAAAGAAGCATTAAACTGTTTCGGAAAGAAGTTTGCTGAACTGAAACTGCTTTACATAAAAGATGATACAAAATATGAGAAACAGGAGCAAAATAAACTGACAAAAAGAGAATTTCAAAAGAATATAAGACAACATATTTTAGAAAACGATAAGAAAATAAAAATGCCAAATAAAAGCAGTGGCAAACATGTTTTAAGCCTTAAAAAAGGGAGAGCTTATGGTTTTCTGGATGTTCCGTGTGTTGATCTGATCCTGGAGCAGTTTAGTGGAAAGTTTGAAATGTGAAATCATAAAGGTGCACAGCATCAAGTTTCTATCATAATTTCAACATTAAAAACACACTAAGCCTATGATGAGAAATTGCATTTATTTGAGCATTTTTGTAAATGTAGTTCAGGAATTGGATGAGTCACATCAGAAAAGTGATGGGAGTGATATTTATCAGGCCATACTGTATCTCCATCTACATACACATGAAGTGTGCTCTAATGTTTTTGCAGTGAATCATTTCAACCACATAGTGGCAGCATCGATCCAAACTGAACATGAATGGAAACCTGACAAGATTTGTGTGAGATCTTTCAATTATTCATCCATCATTTGTTTATTCACAATCTCTTATTCACAATCTCAGGGGCTTCGGTCCGTTTTCAGCTTTATTTTTTCTCTTTTTTAATGTGGGAAAATTACAGGAACAGGTTACTTTAACATCTACAGTATCATGACCGAATATAGTCAGTGCTGGTCATTGAGGGCCCTGGGGCCTGAGATCTCCAGGGACACAGTTGTGTGGTTTTGGTGATGTAATTAAGTTTTGTGTCTATTAAAAGTTTAATTCAGTCATGGCCTACAGAGTAGTAGCATGATCCAAATTATGGTAATCACAGTTTTGGGGGGAAATAAATACAAATTACATTTTATTATTAGTATTATTATTAGTAGTAGTAGTATTAGTATTATTATAAATTAAGTTGGAAAACTAACAGATCGAGTCAAAATTGAAAACAAATGATATTACTAAACTGTGTTGAAAGCTAAATACATGTAAATTAAATTGAAATTAAAAACTTTGTTTGAACCACAAAGAGTTAAACTAGAGAAGTATTTACGTTGTAGTAAAAAATATACCTTCTTGAGTGGGCGGGACGCGTTGGTAGCTCCATCTGATTGACGGACAACTTCGACCAATTACTGTTCGTCTTTGATCTCGTTCACGAAACGTCATTTGTAGGCGGCGGTGGGCTCGCGCTGCAGGCAGCAATGAAGCTAGGCTGTACTGTTGGCAACAGAAGCTAACAGCAGGAAGATGAAATTACAGCGGTCTTAAACAGTTTCACTTGACTTTATGTGGATCTGCCGGCTCCTCCGGGTCTGAGCGGTAGTTTGTCTCCTTTAGAAGTTATCCGTGTTGTTCTCGGCCGTATTTTTGAGGCTCCCCTGATACTTTGACGGTGCGTTCAGGTGGGTAACAGCTTCGTCTGACAGACCTGTGGCGTTATGTGCACGAAAAGTTTGTCTAAACAGGGTTTTCTGTTCTGGGAAATGTAAATGAAAATTCAAAACACTGAAACATGTCTGAACTGCTGGCGTGAACCTGCTACTGCCCTCTGTGTGTGTGTGTGTGTGTGTGTGTGTGTGTGCGTGTGCGTGCGCGCGCGCGCGTGCGTGCGTGTGTTCGTTCGTTCTTGCAGAGACATGTCACCAACTGGTGACAGTACAATTTACTGGTAAATTACCACACCTATTAATACGAAACTCCACAAAACTTAGAGATTAGTATTGATATTGATATCTAGATTTACACACATACTAATAAATAAATATAACTTTTCTTCCCCTCTAAACAGTTTTAGTGAGATTAAAGTTTGTTGTATACAGAAACACCTTTCAACAAGCCTTTTTATAGTGCTTTCTGTAAGGCATAAAAAGGCCTTCAGTAGAGATGATAAATAAAACCAAGGAAAGGTTATGTAAAACACACATGATGACAATAAACACTTTGACATAGATTAAATTGGTAAAATCAAAATAAAAACAATATGAAGGAAGATATGAAAATTTTTTTGAGCAAACAGTCTACAGCTGTGATCATTGAATGAATTAAAACTCAGGAAAGTCAAATGTGTCCGTCCTTTTCCTGCTCAAGGCTTCATTTTCATTTTCAAAGACTCAGAATTAGTATCGGCTTGACTTTTATACATGAGGTGCAAAGGTCATCATAACAAGCTCAATGAGGAAGTTATTTTACAATCACCTGACATTAATCATCTAAACACGTATTAGTTGCAGCAGTTTCAACTGCCTATAAAGTGCAATGATGAAATGGAAGAACATTATGTACAATTTACAAAACGTTTAGGTTAAACTCCTGTTGCCTGCATGTAAAAATACGCAAAACAAATCTCCAATCAGAAATATAGAAGAAATAGACTCTCCCTGTCCCACTGTGTGTAGATGTACTCATCACAAAAGTACACACTGTAAAGGTAGAGCAAGAGAGGAAAAGTACTCAAAATATCCATTAATGTTTGACAGCGCTTCATACATTCATTTAGATAACCCTCACACAAATATATGCAAATGAAAATGCAATTTCATAGTCAAAACAATAGCTACACAACTTAACAACTACAGTGAAGCTGAATGGTTTTATTATTCAGCTGGAACGACAGACTTTGTCGTGTTTTTGCTCAATGAAATCGATCAATTGTCAGAACTCCTGTCAACTAATTGACTGACCAACTTATTGTTTCAGCACGAGTTGTTTTCTTAATTGTGTCTCAGGATGTAAAAACACAAACTAACTCATTTTAAAAGCACTCAGGAGTGTGTGACAAGTGGGCGGAACAGTCACAGTACCACACACACACACACCCTGGCTGCGTGGGATTGGTGTGTGTGGCTGTGGGCAGGCCTCGCGTTGAGTTCAGGGTCGCAGCTGCAGATCTGTGAGCTTCCTCTGAGCTGAGGATGAGGAGGACGCCTGTTGTTCTCTGACAGCCGCTGACTTTGGGTGTTTTCTTGGGACCATTTTTTAACGGACACATGAACCTGCCCGCTGCTGCTTCCTGTCCACAGATCTTATTATTCATTTGACTCACTTCTGGTTTTTAAGCAGACTCTGGTAAAATGTCTCTAACTGTAGCTGGTAAGTTCATATCCAGTTTATTCTGCCAGATTTTGGTATTTTATTGTGTGTGATTAGACTTTTGTCCCAGATGTTAATCAGTAATTTTCTGGTCTGCACTGCCTGTTTTTCTCAGCCTGTCTTGGTGTTTAACATAAACTGTAACTGAGAGCACAAAAAATTCATTATAAAATATGTGGACAATCAAAAGCTGAAGAAAGTTGTCCTCAGTTAGCTCCACATACTGATGTGTCACTTTCATGTCAGCAGTTGATTTTTCGCGAGCAGCTTTAATTCCTTTAAAATCTGCCTACATAATTTGTTGGACAGCCAGACATTTGACTCAAAGTTTGCAGCATCTGAACTATTACCTGAAAATAAGTCAATTTATTCATGTTGTTCAAGTTCAGCTCGGATATTTTTAGACTCAGCTGCTACCAATAATTGCAGTTTTGTTTATTATGTTAAACTTTGACCCCTGTGTGTTTTTTTCTGTTCAATAATGAGTCATCATTGTGAAGAGCTGTGACTCTTAAAATACTGTGAGTTTAGGTGGAAGTTAACTGGAGATCTCAGTGCACACGGTTGTCTCCGAGCAAACTAAACGCGCCTCAGGTTTTGTTCTTTCACTGAAATGAAGATGAAAATGTCTGTCTTGTGTCTGTGTTTGCAGACCTGACCAGAGGAGCGATGACAGAGTTCCAGGAGAAGCTCCGTCAGCAGCACGAGGAGTCGATGCACCGCGAGCTGGAGACGCTGATCAATACAGCCAACAAGACCGATGCAGAGGTGAGAGGATCTACGCCCTCAAAACGTCCCCAAAGTGTCCTCAAAAAGTCTCAGTTCGCACCTGAAACACCCCACAGACTCCGTCACTCCCAGTCTTAATGCTCCAACTGTGTTAGGCAGATTTAAGATCTCGAGAACTTTACATGTTTCTGTAGAAGATGTCAGTTGTTAAATCTTGAGCTCCTTTGAAAATGTACGCCAAAAGTCTTCCACACCTGCTGGCCACCCAGTCAATAGGTGTGAAAGCATCTAACAGCCGTCACCTGAACACTGTAATCAGACTCAGAAGGTATTTGAGGCTGATTCGGCCTCCTTTACCTCGTTGTTTCCATCAGTAGCTTCTCAGATATTAGTCAGAAATCAGCCTTTGCTAGCCCTGTGTTTCATTTGCTCATGTTAAACCGGAATAAATTCAGTTTGAGGCAGCATGTAAACATTTTCAAAGAGTCTTCGCGAGGGATGTGTCAACGTACAGATTGTGGTTATGGTGGCACACAAGGTAATGAGGAGTCATGGGTTAATGTGTCTGTTACATTTATAGAACAAATATTTGTAAAGTGTTGCATGCAGAGAGTCCACTGGGTCATCTTATCACACAGCACACACCAGCAGTCTGCTGGGAGAGTTCTGCCTGCAGGTGGAACAGGAGGTGAACAACCCTGAGATCACACACACACACACACACACACACACACACACACACACACACACACACACACACACACACACACGTACTGTTGCAGTGAATGGGAATATATTGCAGACAGAGTCGACCTGCAGAAAGTAGAGCTGAAAAAAGGATTTTTAACTTACTTAAAGCTTCAGCTTCAGTTTCTCCCCCTAAAGCGAAACACTAATGATGTTTTGACCCCTCTAGAATTCATTCATTCAGTATTTTACTTTGTAAAGAAAAACATAATACAGTGGTAAATCTGTTGATACACTCTATTAACAGATTCTATTAAAAGATCCAAAAGCTATTAAAAACACATCATAAATAAATACTATATGGATTAATCCGCCGCTTAAAATAGTCCCGACAAATGCTTTATTTCCTCTGCGTGTTTGATCAAAATTAATTAAAAGCATTTTTAAAGATTTATGTCATCAGTAGGAGCCAATGAGCTTGGACCTAAGAGCAACAGACAGGAAGTCAGGACGTATTAAGAATCAGATTGACACGTTTTGTCTGTTCATGGTATTTATTGACAGAGAGAAAAAGAGCAGAATCAGACATGTCCTCCGAGATGTGGACAGGTGCTTTTATTGTAGTAGCATCCTTTGTTATTGAGCAGTTTGACCCCTGTGTGTCTGCTGATAAACATTTATTTCAAATATGCTGATATGAAACAATGATTCAAACATTTGCCACAGAAGATTACGGTGCACAGCTGAAGTTTGGTGTGATTGTCAGCAGAAGGTGATGTTTGGTTTCTTCTCTTTCAGATCGCTAGAAAGGATTTCGATGGCTTCAAGAAGCTCTTCCACAGATTCCTGCAGGTCAAAGGTCCTGCAGTCGACTGGGCAAAGATCAACCGGCCCCCCGAAGACTCGGTAAGCGCCAGATATCACTGTTTGCCAGAGGCCGTGGTTTCATGTTGCAACTCTCTGTGCTGTAATCCAAAGTCAGCGTTCATACTGACGCTCAGCGTAAACTTACCATCTAGAACATCAGGCTGCAGCAGTGCCGTTCACCAGCCTGCTGATCAGACCTAAACAAACAATTAGCTCCAAGCAGAAACACCAGATTCTGTCGTTGCATCCAGTGCTGAGTCGACTCAGGCATCCTGTCGGTACAGTGGGTTGTCAGGTTTGAACTGACCCTGAGAGTCCACTGGCGTGTCCTCCATGCGGCTGCAAACCCCACCAAGCCTCTTTCAGAAGCAAAGCATGTCACCTGCCTGGTGACCTGCCCAGATTTTGCTGATATGCTTATTTTTTTTTCCTTGATATGCATGCGCACACCACAGTTTGGCTTCATAGTCTGGTGGAATTTAGGGGTTACTCTGATCTCAACACACATGTAAATAAGACAGCTTTGCCAGATGTTGTGTTTTTTTCCTTTGGATGGAGCTAAACGAGTATTTTTCCCAGGTTTCCAGTCTTTAGTTGTTCAACATGAAGGCGTTAACCTTGATTTACAGTTGACACGAGGGGTTAAATATTCACGTCTGGTTTTGGATTTATCAGCTTTGTCAGAAATACTAAACAAATATGTCGTACGCGATCAGATTGTAATGTGCTGTCGTGATACTCCCCACAGTAACTGTTTACATTCTGTCATTCAGTTTGTTATACAGAGACAGAGGCCTGCACACTTTCATAGAACTGCTGTTACATCAGGATTATGTATTACAACGTTATTTCAACCAGTCTCATGATCATTCGTTCATTCATTCATTGTGTGGTGTCGTGGTGAACAGAAGCTCTGCAGTGTGACGGCTTTGCTACATGTGACACTGAAAAGGAGACGACTACTGAGAGGTGTTCTTCATCTTCCTCAGTGTGCTCTCCACCATCAGCCTCCACCAGTGTAGGTCACCTGCTGGGGTAGTTGAGTGTGGGTCACCTGCTGCGGTAGTGAGTGTAGGTCACCTGCTGGGGTAGTGAGTGTAGGTCACCTGTTGGGGTAGTGAGTGTGGGTCACCTGCTGGGGTAGTGAGTGTGGGTCACCTGCTGCGGTAGTGAGTGTAGGTCACCTGCTGGGGTAGTGAGTGTGGGTCACCTGTTGTGGCTTATGCGCGTATAGCATGAGTGAAACTTGAACAGCTTGTTTGACTAAAATAGAAATGTATGTCTCCATCAGACATGTGTTAGAGGGATGACTGGAAAACATGGCTGAAACTGTGTAAACATGGTGTCATGTTCAGTGTTGAGTTAAGACCATCCTTCCCACCGTGGTTCATAAAACAAAGCGAATGGAAGAAAGAGCCCAGCTGTTGCGGGGAGTACAATAAAAGCGTGATGCACCATCTCGTGGTGTGGTGGTTGTGCTATCAGTAAGTGAAATCTGAAGATGAATTATGAATCGAAATGTACGCTGCAGATAGACCGTTAACTGGATCATTCTGTCCTGGATGCACAACGATGAAAAGGATGTCCATCTTGTCATCTGACTGCTCTGACCAGCAGACACTGTTCTTTCAAGCGATCCAACTACTACAGAATAGAGTTGAGCTTCATGCTTCAGATACAAGCTAACGAAACCAGATCTAAGGACAGAACATTCAGGCTAAAGCCAACAATTTATCAGCACGATGACATTTCACACACATGCACACACGCACGCTGTAGTGTTCCCAAAATACCCGAGCACTGTGAAGGTTAGGACTAAGAATAGTTTGACCGCCGCAGCATTTGAAAGTCTGGTTTTAGGGCGATGAGGTCGACGCTGACATTCATCTGCTGTGTGTCTCTGACGCTGCCACTTGGCTCCTTATTCTATGAACTCAGATATTGTCTGCAAAATGAGTTTTAAATCCCTTTCAGGCTCCAGTCTGAAATGAACTAAAAGTGCTTCTTTTTCCGCCCTATGAAGAACATGTCAATAAATACTTCACACATGTATCACCTCTTATTCCCGTTTTCCTTAAACCCTGTTTTTTAAACAATTTTTAAGCCATATTGGCCTTCATATGAGGGAAGAGACATGAAGGACAACATGCAACCAAGGAGAGTGGTTACATGGCGAGCATCGTATCATCAGGAAGCTCACTAAATGAGCCAATTTTAATTGATCAAAGAGGCGATCGTCAGGTTAGATCAGTAGAAAACTGTTGTCACCCTCACAGTGCAGAGTTAAAGAGGCAGAGTTATGAGATGAGGGACCCAATTTAATATCTTATCAGTTGATTAATTCTTTGTGCTTGTGCACTGTGAGACATTATAAAATAAATTAACCAAATGATGAAATTTGATGAGAAAGCGTGTGAGAGGATGCTTTTTTTAGCCTTTAGTTAACCAGGCTAGTCGTTAAGATCTGTTTCAGGTTCCTAAAGCCGTCACTTTAACAGACACATGAAGTCTGCAGCGTTTCACGCCTGAAAAGCCTTAACTTTCATAAAGTTTTGTAGAAGTAGTTTAGATTTGATTTAAGAGCTTCATGGCTAAAGTCCTTACTCCACCAACCCGGCCTCAAGTCCTCCTCCTGTTTGTGATTTGGGTGAAGCGTTTCTTAAACTGTAGAATTACTGCTAACACTTTGCTGCTTCACATTTTAAACTACCACACCAGCTGATTCACAGCACTGCTGTAGCGCTGATTACATAATAACTCACAGCATCCATAAATACATGTGTCCTTTCTGTGTGTCACGCTGCTGCCATGTGTTGCCGACGAGGTTTTAAAGGCCAGAGGTCGTCTGTCCAGAAAACTGCTCTTACGGACCAGGTGACCTGTGTTTCCACGTTTTATTTTATTTTTTCCTCTGTCGTCAGATCTGCTTTCAGCTGTTTGTTTCTGAAGCTTGGAGCTCATCATCGTTCAGTGACAGCTGATTGGTTTAAAGGAACAGTCCCAAAATGTGCTTTCACCTTCATACTGACGATGGCTTTACTAGATCAAGAAAAGCTTCCATTTAGTTCTCCATGCTGTTGTTGTTTGATGCAAGAACTTTGCTGTATTGTTGGTTTGGTTTGAAACTGTCAGCCAGAAGCAAGAAGCTCATATTCATGTTGTTGAGATGAGTTCAGATCTTAAGATCTGCTGCGCTGATCATTTTAATCATCATTTAATCATCATCAGTCTTTCTAAGCTGTGATAGAGTGCAGCGTGTCTCTGCATGCAGAAGTTCATGAAGTTCATTTAATCTATTCAACGTAGTGTTACCTGTTAACACACTCACGATACTCTATGTTGTGATCATTATTTAATCTCTGACTCAGTCAAAATCTGATGTACTGTCCTTTTAAATGTGTCTCAGGTGCAGCCCTATGAACGGATCAAAGCAAAGGGTCTTCCTGCCGACATCAGCGCCAGCCTCAACAAGCTCGCTGTGGTCAAACTGAACGGCGGTCTGGGAACCAGCATGGGCTGTAAGGGCCCCAAGAGTCTGATCAGCGTCCGCAACGAGAACACCTTCCTGGACCTGACCGTCCAGCAGATCGAGGTATGAAACACCACAACAAGCAGCTCTGAGCCTCCGACCATCGGCTTGAACTGAACTCGGTTGTCCTCGTTTTCAGCATCTGAACAAGTCCTTTAACACCAACGTGCCGCTCGTTCTCATGAACTCCTTCAACACTGACGACGACACAAAGAAGATCCTGCAGAAATACAAGCACCACCGCGTCAACATCCACACCTTCAACCAGAGCAGGTACGGCGCACACTAACTAAAATGAAACCAGCTCACACAGGACGGTTAATTTAACATTTGAGTGTCATAAAATTCTTAAACATGAAAAGTAAAACCAGATGTTGGGGCCGAGCCTCCTCTGGAGCTCCCTCTGCTGCTCCACCCTCTGCCCCACCTCATGCTGCTGCTGGGTTTTATTACATTGATCAGTAGTATATTTCTTCTTCTTCTTTGGTTCTGCGTGCAGTTCAGCTCTCACATGCTGCCCTCCTCACAGCTCCATGCATATCAGCACACAGCAGGCCACAGACGTATGAAGACACACAAGGAACCACTGTTAGTCGTCCCTTTTTGTCCCATTTGATAAAAGAGCTTCCTTTTGCAAACACACTAATGTATGTTTCCTGTTTTGTCGTCATGGTACAACATAAAGCTGACTTTCCTGAAATGTCTGAATGGGTCTGGTGCAGCATCTGTCCTGACAGAGCAGATGTTCTCCTCTCAGGTATCCAAGGATCAACAAGGAGTCGCTGCTGCCCATTGCCAAAAACATGGGCATGAACAGCGAGAATGCCGAGGCCTGGTACCCGCCGGGTCACGGAGACATCTACAGCAGCTTCGCCAACAGCGGGCTGCTGGACAAACTCATCGCTGAGGGGAAGGAGTACATCTTTGTGTCCAACATCGACAACCTGGGCGCCACCGTCGACCTCTTCATCCTCCACCACCTGATGAGCCAGCCGGCGGACAAACGCTGCGAGTTCATCATGGAGGTCACAGACAAGACCAGAGCTGACGTCAAGGTCAGAGCGGGTCACTGCAGCACGCAGTTACTTGGGTTTTCATTTAATTGGCGGTCTTTCAGTGCTTCCTGTTTCCTCCCTGCAGGGTGGTACCCTCATCCAGTACGAGGATCATCTGAGGCTGCTGGAGATCGCGCAGGTCCCGAAGGCCCACGTGGACGAGTTCAAGTCCGTCACCAAGTTCAAAATCTTTAACACCAACAACCTGTGGATCTCTCTGCCCGCCATCAAGAGGCTGCACGAGGGGAACGCCATGGACCTGGAGATCATCGTCAACCCAAAGGTGACACACACACACACACACACACACACACACACACACACACACACACACACACACACACACACACACACACACACACACACACACACACACTGCAAATGAAACAACATTTTCTCAATGTTTTCTGCAGCCAAGAAACCTTTAGGCTGTTTACACATGATGTTCTACATTATTTTACAGGTCTGTCATTTCCTTAACAGAACTGATCTGCTAATTGTTTGAGAGTGGAGTAGAGTAGCAGGTCTGTCTGCTGTCTGGCCTCAGTCAAGCCTCCTGTCAGCAAGAAAAAAACGTGTTTTCTCATTGTAGATTTTTGTCTAGGAAATCATCAGGAAAAGACTAGAAATGCACCTGTAAAAGATGAGCTAGGTGGCGGGAAACTACCTTGTATGCCAGGGTGGAGGTGTGTTTTTGAGGTTGGTCAGAGATTGGTTGTGTGTTTAAAGGTCACGCTGGTGTAGAATAATTCTGTAGAGAGCATCATCTGTATAAATGGGATGGACAAAAGGTTAAAGACACGTGTCAGGATCATGAGATACGCTTGAAGCAACACGTCCCACCAACATTCATGAAGAACTGCTGTATTACATTGACTTACTGTTGGCTAATTAATATTGTGTGTGCGTTGGCAGCAGGTCTGGTTGACAGTGCACGGTCATTTGTTGAAAGCTGCTTTTGAACTTTAATGTTTGAAGCCTCTGATCTTTATTTAATTAATTCAGCTGCCACGTTGTTCAGCCTAAACACTTTGAGAGCTGCAGAAGCAGCAGCTGAATCCCATCATGAACCATCAGCTTTCTGTTTTACGAGCGAATCGGCCAAAGCTGCGGTTTCCTACTGTAACCAATTTCCCCGAATGTCTCTGCAGACATTGGACGGCGGTTTGAACGTCATTCAGCTGGAGACGGCCGTGGGCGCCGCCATCAAGAGCTTCAACAACGCCATGGGTGTGAACGTCCCCCGCAGCCGCTTCCTGCCAGTGAAGACGTCGTCCGACCTGCTGCTGGTGATGTCCAACCTGTACAGCATGGACGCCGGCTCGCTCACCATGAGCAAGAAGAGAGAGTTTCCCACCACGCCGCACGTCAAGCTGGGCAGCTCCTTCACCAAGGTCAGCCACAACATTTAAACAGTTTGTGTGTAAATGTTTTCTGTCATCTACCTCGATATCTGGAGGGAGAATCGCACTCAGGTGTTGAAATCAAAGCTGCTCTCAGCCTCCGTGCTTAATTAATCATTTTTCATACCTGGTTTGGTTGAAGGAGTCCCAGCATGATAAAATCATCCTCCTCGAGCACCAGAGAAAATCCAGCAGTATTTTCTGAATGCAAAATGAGCAGAAATCAACGAGAGGAATGCAGGCGTTTTCATGAATCCTTGACATCTGCAGCTTCCTGTTGTTTGCTGTGCAGGTTCAGGAGTTTCTCTCCAGATTCGAGAGCATCCCGGACATGTTGGAGCTCGACCACCTCACCGTGTCCGGAGACGTCACCTTCGGAAAGAACGTCTCCCTGAAGGTAAACGCTTCAGAGCAGGTTGAGTTTTCTCATTCCTCACAGACGAGTCTTCATGCTGAGTCATTGTGAAAACAGCAGCCTGGTGCTCACTGGAGCAGGCTTTTGCTGCTGTAATCATGATGATGTGATGGAGGTCAAACTGTTCTTGTTCTGTTTCGAGACTTCAACCTTTCTCTTACTTTCACCAGGGAACTGTCATCATTATAGCCAATCACGGAGACCGGATCGATATTCCTGCCGGAGCGATGCTAGAGAACAAGATCGTCTCAGGAAACCTGCGGATCCTCGACCACTGAGGCCTTCTGGGAAAAAAAACAAAAAACAGAAGCCATTTGCACATCGAAGAGACTCAGAGAGAAAAGGTTTTTCTTCTCGTCACTGATGAACAGTCAGTGTGTTTTTGGTCATTTCTGATGTAAAGCCAGCCTGAACGGGTCAAAGGCCATCCTCCTCCTCCTCCCTGTCTCACTGTGCATACGTTCAGCTCATGGTGAAGCTTCTCAGGAAGAAACTTTCTGTCACTGAACCGACTGTGGTCTTCTTTTCCTGCTGTCAATTAAAGAAGTGCAATATGGGTGAACCGAGTGTCGTGTGTCATGTGAATTCATTATAAATCACATCTTTCCAAATATTAAACTGTATTTTACTTCAGTGAAAGTACTAATACCTCACAGTACAAATACTCCATTACAAGTCCTGAGTTTAGCAAGCTTTTAATTTCCTTTAGTTTGTAATTATTTCAATGTAATTGGCAGCACCTAGTGGTTGCTGTTTGTACTACACCGAGTGCAGGAACCTGAGGACAGGTGTATGGAAGACGTCTGCGACTCCCTGCGTTTTTTTCATCTAAATCCTTTTAGATTTTCATTTCTAAATAAAGATGTTGTTACTTTGGGGAATGTTTGTTGGGGGTTTTCTGATTTGTCTGACAGCCAAAGCAGCTCATTGTCTAAACCTGCGATTGTCAATCCACCATTCACTTAAACCTGAGACCACCAGAACGACCGCAGACCAGAGAATAACCAAAAGACGTGTTGATCATGTCTAACATCTGCAGTACAGTTTGTAATGTTCAGTTCAAAAGTTGCAAAAGTGCAGTACTTGAGTAAATGTACCAAGTCCACCACTTTTGGCTGATCTGACACCACAGCTTCTTTTTTCTTCTCACAAACCAAAACCGACCTGCTAAATGAAGTTAATGAAACATCAGGCTTGTTCAACATAATGAGAAAACAGACCTAGCATCAGGATCAATTATGACCAATCACAGTTCGATCTCAAAATATTCTCACAACCTTGAAGCTAAAAAAAAATCTGCAGCGGCAAAAAAAACAGACCGGAGAACAAGTCGCTCCATCATCCTGTTTTATTCACATCAGGTTTGAAGGATTCAAGACATTTTGGATTCTCAGACATGCAGCCCGACTGTCTGAACCCACAGAGGGTCCACGCACACACACACACACACACACACACACCCTCTCTCTCTCTCACTCACACACACACACACACACACACACACAGTGGTATGGTAGGCACACTGTAGTGGAGAGCTCAGATGTGTCGTCACTGACGGTCGATCGAAAGTAGGCACTTCTGAAGCAACAGTGATGATAGTTGATGCTTTTTGTTGAGTCTCTTACAGGAAACGGACGCTCACGTTTCACCTCAGGTCACGCTCACCCAAACAGCGTTTCATACTGAGCTGTGATTCGGTCAATTTATCTCTCGATCATGATCTGAATGTTTTCCCATAACAGGGCATTATCCAAAACAGACATTTTCTGTAGAATCAACCTGATCCGGTTTCTCTCCTCAGTTAATCTTTTGGAAACTAAACACTTTCTGTAGTGTTGACGTAGGCTTCGGAGACTGAGGTGATTTCTGCGGTGCTGAAGGTGACGTGACAGCTGGACAGGAGCGTGTGTTTCATTGGTCGGCTGAAATTCACTCAGGAACGGAAAATCTATTCTAGGCTGAAGTCGGGTTGGAAGCTTACAGCTCGTACAGGTGAGCGATGGCATTCATCCACGCCCAGTCACACCTGAGAACAGGTCTGATCAGAAGGAGCACAGTGCTAGTTTGAGCAGGTCTGAGTGTTTGCACCTGAAAGCACCACAAGAACGTGATCAGGTCTGATTGGGCCACGTCTTGTGATGTCATCACCTGAGACCAATTCTGACTTTAGGCGCCAACTGAGCTTCCGGTCACAGCTTTTCACTGAGGTGTGAACGTTTTGTGCGCGAAGGTTTCACTGCTCGAGTTCACAGAGGCGTCTGGATGTATTCTGGATAGACGGAACAAGAGGACGATCTAATCCAATAAAAAAAAAATAAAGGAGAGATTTTCTGTTCCGTTGGTGTCGTTTCAGCCTCGGAGGAAACAAAAAGCTCATGCAGGTTAAATAAAACTACAGCAGGAAGGAGAGGGTCGACAGTAGTTTGAGTTAACAGCTGATTTCCATGCTTTACGTTCTGCAGTCAAAGTCTCATCGATTAGCTACACGTAGAAAAACGTCTGTCGTCTCTGGATCGTCACGCACACTGAGCCTGAATGTCACAAAACCGAACGACAGTTGGATTGTTTAAAAGTAAAAAAGTGCAACTGAAGAGTTTATTTCCCAAATTTGAAACTGTTTTACTTTGGCAACGACAGGATGTGATGCTTTCACAGTCTGGATTTGTTGTATTTGACATTTTCAGGAAATCAACTCTTCACTGACACGTTTTTAAATCGGCTTCATCAGAGTTTGGGAAAGGTTTGAAAACACCATGAAGGAACCCCTTTTGATTCTATTAAACAAGTACTACTTCCAGAGTGAATCATCCTCAGCTGCGAAGTTTAGCAAAAGTCAGTGAAACCAGCGACAGAAAAGTTTGGTTTCAGTGTGCGTCGATGATAAAAATCTCTTCAGCTCCCACATCCCGGCCCGCTGGAGAAAAAGTCCCCACAGTATTGTTTTCAAGACGACAGAAAAATAAATACCCGCCATTTCTGATCATTATCTACACCCTTCGTTCCCACTAAAACTGTCTCTAATAATTTACGAGTATTTCTGTTGAATTGCACACAGTGAGACGAGGTGGCAGCAGTTTTTAAGGAGGCTCTGTGTGTTCCTTGATAAAGTCTTTTAAGGTGGAGCTGTTCAGGAAGCTCCAGCATGTTGCTGCTCTTCTTCGCCCAGTTTTGTATTTTTGGTCCCTCGGGCCTCCTCCAGCCTCAGCAGGCCGCCGTCGGCCCCTGAGGTCGGCCCCCTGTCGCCGGGTCGGTCGGTCGGTCGGTCCAGGACGTCCCGTCGTCGTCCTCCATCACCTCTTCTGCTCCCAGATCTCGGCCATGTTCAGGTCGAGCCGCTCGAGGCTCTTCAGCACCTGAACGTTCTCTGTGTAGAAAGCAACGTCCACCACCACCAGCCTGCAGACAGCAACGCCAGTCACAACAGGTCCAGTTTGTGTGTGTTTGTGTGTGTGTGTGTGTGTGTGTGTGTGTGTGTGTGTGCGCGCGCGCGCGCGTGTCCACTTACCCGTGCTGGGGTCCTCCATCATTAACGACCCCGAGTCGAGCCAGCTGCCTCTTCAAGTGCATCTTAAAACTGGCATTAATCCTCAGAAACAACATCTGTAAGGACAAACATCTGTGTGAGGCTGCAGGCGTGTTTGGAGGCGTCTTCACAGACACTCAGATAAACACCAACATGTGACTGTAAACATATTTAACTTGAATCTCACCTGTGTCTGCTCTTCAGGTAAAAGCTCATAAATGGCTTCGTGCATCTTCGCCATCTGCTTACAGACGTTTCTGAAGCAGGCCGACGGCATCGGAGCCTTCACTTCATACTGAGGAAACAAAGCGACATCCTTCAGATCACATGAGCAACACAGTGAACGCAGACCACCACAGACATCTGTCCGTCACAAGCAGCCCGCTGAGCTGTTGGTTGAGCCGTTGGTCGGCTCAGCTTCACACCTGTCAGACTGTGCTGAGGGTTCAGATCAACCTCCCAACAACATGGGCTGTCAGGTCATTAGCTGCGTGCTAAACAGTCTTTCCTGCACAACGTGTGATCTCACCTTTGATAAAACCTTCTCAAACAGACTGTCCATGATGGCCACCAGCTTCGCAGATATCTCTGCTATGTGATCATTGTAGTCCTGCAAGAACAACGCAGAGTCTCAGCAATGTTTAGCAAACTGACCTGAAACTAGAACAAGAAACCTTTAGAAAGTCTGTATGAACAAATGTTTTTCTGCGATCAGAGCAGGCGTCGTGTACCTTCGTGATGTGGTCGAAGTGTCGGAGGACGCTGAACTGTTTGGGCTGCAGTTTGGTCTCGAAATGGGCTCTGATGATGGGAATGTAGTGAACCACCAGCTGCAGGCAGCGGGATGCTAATGCTACACAAACACACACACACACACACACACACACACACACACACACACACACACACAGATGAAGTCTTAATGCGAGGCAGTAACAAAATTAGCATCTTCGTCTTCAGATGGACTGAAGCCTTAAAGGCTCCTCACAGGTGGAGAAAACCCTCCCCGTTGTTAACCTGATAAATCAGGCTGGTGTGTGCGGCTGGGCGTACCGAGGTTTTTGGTGGTGATGGTCTTAAGGCCGACAACCTGCAGAGCTCCGGCTCCCAGAACCAGCTGGCAGCTCCGAGAGTTGAAGTGCTGCAGGAACAGGACAGAAGAGGAAAGGTGTTACATTTACTTCACAGTGACACCAAAATGACCTGATGGAGGACTACGGACTGACTGGCCATCAACAATCCTGATTCAACAGCTCATTTTGTTCATAAGGACCAGGGCTGTTCATAAGCTGACTGACAGCGAGACTGGCACTGATGGGACTAACGGGGGCTAACAGGGACGTGGTCTGAGTGTCTGAGGTGGTTCTGACCTTGAGGAGGTCTGACAGGCGCGTCAGCATGTCAGTGGCGATGGACGGGATGTCGTTGACACACTGACAGTATTCCAGAAAGATCCGGATCAGCAGCAGAACCGTCCTGAAGAGACAGAGGCCAGATGATTTCATGTCAGCTCGTGTTCAAAATGATCATCTGAAATTAGCCTCTCACATTAATAGTAACTGTGCGAATACTTTACATGGACACATACCCGACGACGGCGTATTTCTGCCCGTTGATGAGCAGAAACTCAGTGGGCTTCCTGTCCTCCGCACCTGCATGATGAGGCTAAACATGTTAGGGACTATGTTTCATAATGAAATGATAAGCAGTCAGTTCCAGATTCTGGGTTTTTGGGTACCTGGGATTTTGCGCTCTGGTAGTGTTATTCTGCCGTCAGCGATGGAGTTCACCAGATCCTGAAACTCAGCAGGAACCTCCGCCTGCTTCCAGCGCTCATTATCCAGGAGGAGGCTGCAGGGACACAAGCCAACAAACATCATGACACACAAACACACCGACACCACAGCATCAAGCCTGTGACCTCATGTTTCCACAGACAGGTGCAAACACTGCTGCACTACATATCTGAGCTGCTGCTCACCCGAGCTTGGTTTTTCGTTCTTCGTGAAAGCGGTGGACGAAGCGGTTGGCCTGGCTCTGCAGCGCCCCCCTCAGGGAGACGCTTCGCCTGCCGCACAGCTCCTCGGTGTCCCTGACGAAACCCTCCACCGCCTGAGAGAGACACACAAACTCGGCAGAGCTCAGACGCTCCAGAGAGCCGTCCTGTTGGAGACACAGACGATCCCAGAGGTCACATCAAACTCTCACAGACAGACAGTTTTAAAGGTTAAATAAACTTCCGCTACATGCTATAATTAATGAATAAACTATAAAACATTATATCCCTGATACTGACGTGAGCACAGGGGTGGTCTCGTACCTTCGCTCTGGCCGTGAGGACTTTGACGCAGCGGTCGTGGCTGATGTCAGAGGCAGAGTACAGCAGCTCCTGGACGTTGTTGTTAACACGGTTCAGCTCCAGGTCAGTGGGCATCATGTTCTCACTGGACCTGAGGACAAACACAGTTCAAAGTTCTATAGCGGTGCAGCATCTCATCAACACAAATGTATGTAAAGAGTCACATATTTATTCTACTTTTTTTATTGCTGATTGTCACCGTAAATTGTTTTTCCTGTGTAAAGCACTTGGAATCATCTCTGTGTTTTTATATAGCAAAAAAAAAACTTTAATGACTAACATGAAGCTGACGGAGGTCTCGGTGGTCCCACAGGCAGAGTCACTGCTGGCAGCCTCTGGCCTGCTCTGCTGCATCCTGGAGGCCGTCGCAGAGCTCTGATCCGGGACCGCCGCCTGCTGCCGCAGCTGCTGGGCCTCGTTCAGAGCGTCGCTGATGAACAGACCCTCGTGGGTGAGGTAGGCCAGCTCAGCCTCCCCCTGCAGGAGTGATGGGCCGTGGGAAGCCTCCTGGCCTGATGCCTCTGAACTGACCTCCTCCAGGAGCCGGTTCTTCTGGTTCGAGGCAAGAACCTCCAGGACCACATTTTTGATCACGTTCAGGGTGGCCTGACAAACAGACGGACAGACAGCGGGAAAATGAAAGATGTGATTTTTCGTGTTTAATCACCTCTTTAAGAGCATAAGCATGAGACATCTGTACGTGAGCCTTGTGACTCACCTTGATCCTCTGCAGGAAGAGAAGAAAACTCTCAAAGACGTTTTTCAGCAGCTCAAACCACTGAGGGAACGTCATCACACGCATCTGGTCAGCTAGCCTTCACGCACACACAGAGAAACACACAGACACACACATTTAACATAAGACTGTTTGTATATTAACTACAAATCTTGGTATTTGAAGACAAATGAGACGGGAAACAGAGCAAGTCTTCAGCATCATCACTATCCCAGAAGACACAAAACCACGACTAACTCCTGATACAAGGTAAATTTACTTATCAGCTTGTAACAGTGTAATGCTAATATTAAACTATAAAATCAAAACATATCAAAATCAAAACACTGCTCATCAGTTTGTGGCCCTGTAGAAGCAGTGTGACCCTCAGTGTGACGGCACAGCACAACAGTCCCCAGATCAGCTTGATTACATGAAACGTTTCTACTCACTTAGTGACGACTTCAGTGTCAATTTCTTCTATGTGCAAAACACTTTCTGCTACACACTGCAAACACAGACATGTCAGATTATCACACCACATCATGACTAAATGCTTCATGTGTTTTTTCCTTTCTTATTGTTTGTGTTCACAGTCAGTGGCGGAGCTGTACCTGAGTGACGATGGCCTTGGCAGCCACAATCATCTCATCGCTGTAAATGTCCAGAAAGTCCAGCTTCCTCTGCCGCAGCAGGCCGAAGACTAGAGACTCCAGACGCTCCTAAAACACACATGCGCATATATATATATATATATATATATATATATATATATATATATGTATATATATATATATATATATATATATATATATATATATATATATATAAAATAAACAGTGCAGCATTGACATGTGTGCTTGTCAAACATGTGATTGAGTTTGATGTAAATTTAAAGATTTCTTTCACAAGCTTCAATCAAACAAGTAAATCTTCACAAGAAGCAAATCCATAATTAAGATGATCCTGAAATAATTCAACCATTGACTCATTGAATAATAAGACCATTATTTATCCTTTTGATAATATTGACTGTGCTTTAAAATGTGCGACTATTTAAATTAAAAAAGGCTCAAAAACAGGTGTGATTCATGACAGAAGCCCCAGTCTTCATGGTGATCACTGAACATTATTTAAATATTCACTTTTAAAGGAAAATTATGTACCACAATATCATACTTTAATCACAATATGATTCAGGTGAGAACTACAGTGATTAAAAAAACTGCCTGAACTTAAAGATTGTTCTTCAGAATCACTCAAACACGTTTATTCACAGTCACGCTGTTTCTTGCTGATTGATCAAACTTCAGACTCCAGAAACGGAGATGTTGTTTCAACGAGCTGCCAATGAACCAAATCATTCTAAAGTTGCTAACTCCACCCGTCTGGCACTCCAAACACATTAAAACAAACACTCAATTTATCTCCAGGCAACATTCGATCGATCAATGATCCACACTGAGATGATGTCAGCTGCAGGCATGATTTCATGGATTTGATGTGATTTTTGTGTGTGTGTGTGTGTGTGTGTCTGTGTGTGTGTGTGTGTGTCTGTGTGTGTGTACGTCCCACCTTCTGTGAGGCAGCGTTTGGTTTGTGGACCTGTGACGGGCACAGCAGCCGTTAAATACAGTTCACATCAGTGCGGTGAAGTGTTTATGGAGGAATCTTGGACTAAATCTACGTTTTTCGCCACAACTCAACCTTCTGGCCTGACAGCAACAAATGAACATCAGGCTGTTTGTTCATCCTCATTCAAACCACAGCATCTCTCACCAAGTAGAAAAAAAACAAAATATGCTGAAAGTGAATCTACAGCTTACCTTCAAATTCTCATTTTTAGAACAAAGAAGTGGCTAATTTATAAATACTAAATCCAATCTCATGGGAGTTAATTCTTGAAATGTATTATAACTGTAATTGTAATAATAAGGTATCTATAAATATACATTTTAAGGGACGAAATGATTCATTTGCATTTGGTGTTTCTTTCCTACAACCTTTCCTACAAAATGACTCCCCTCACTTGATTTCTTTCACCTGTGGCTGATTCAGGTGTGTTTAGTTGTATCTTTACATTGAGGACAAACTCCAGATGTGTAATTCCCATCTGGAATCAGGGGGTAAATGCATATAAAGGCAACAAACACGGGATGTGATGGAGGAGTTCGTTCAGACCTTCTCCAGGACCTGTGGCTCGTCCTTCAGGCTGCGGTTCAGGTCGCTGCGGGCGTACATGCTGAAATCCTCCACCATCATCTTATCGATCAGCTTCTCCAGCTCGCACAGCTGGGAGCCCAGGTGTCTGAGGGAGGGACAGACAGACAGACAGACAGACAGACAGACAGACAGACAGACAGACAGACAGACAGACAGACAGACAGACAGACAGACAGACAGACAGGCAGGCAGGCAGACAGACAGGCAGACAGACAGGCAGACAGGCGGTCAGTAGTGCTGATAGTACTGACAGTATCACCGCCACTTCCTGTACTGCGGCTTGACGCTCACCTGTCTCATTTTTTTATTGTTATTCCTTTAACTATCCGAGAGAACGGCACCATCAGCAATCAATGAACTAGAGGACGATCTCCGCTCACTCTACCCCTCCCTTCTCTGCATCATTAAGAATTATTATATTTTTATAATCTGTACAAATGTACATAAACATAGTTGTTTTTCTATTCTGTACCCTGTATACTTTTTATTTTGACCTCTTTATGCCACTGTGCTTGCTATTTGTAATACTGCTAGCTATAACAACTAAATTTCCCCAGCGTGGCATCAATAAAGTCTCATCTTATCTTAGAACAAGCCTCATCCAAGTGGCTCACCCACGGCTGTGAAAACTGAATGAAAAAAAAATCCAAAATGTGAGTTGTGTTGTGTGGGCGGCTTTATAAAGCAGACTGCTGATGGAGAAAGTCAGTGGAGCAGCTGGTGTGTGTGAGATAACCGACTGGGAAGTACTAACAAATGTCAGAGCAGAGCATGTGAAGAATGATGGGGTGAATTTAGAAACAGGGCCATCATTCAGCTACACCCTTTGTGAAGCAGAGAGCAATGACATGTTTGTTTTTACACTGTAAAATGTCACACTCAATATGTATTTTGGTCATTAATTATTAGAAAACCAGCACTGGTTGGCTTTTATACTTTTTACGTACATCCAACTTATATTATATTATCCAGCTTTGTTGAATGAGCAGTAACACCATCCTCTTTATTCTGCAACAAGCAAAACTTCAAAAGTATTTTTGTGATCAGGTGAAGACGTTTTCACACCAAATCATGCGAGTTTGCTCTAAGCTGCCTCAACTGATGCAAAGGGGTGTCCTTGCTTGTTGAAAATGTGTCAACCGGAAGCTGAGAGACAGCATCCACACACTGCACATCTGGTGCAACAGCTGTTTGTACAGAATAAACTCAAATTGTCCAGCAGTCAAATTTGTGCAAATAAAGCAGAATGGAAACGGACTTCTTGTCTCATACACCTCCGCTTCTGCTCACCTGAAGCTGTGGATTCCCTGCAGCTCCTGCTGCAGCACCTCCTTGGTGGTGGAGATGAGCTCCAGTGCGCCGACAAACTCGGAGGTGGAGAGCAGCAGCTGCACGGTGGGCTGCGTCTGATGCACCGCCGCCATCAGCTTCAGCTTGTTGTGCAGCTTCACGCAGTTGTTGCGGGTCAGGGCGGTGCGGAGGGCCTGTAGAGGCCCCTGGCACATGACCCGGTCTATGGCGGAGGTCCGGCCCCGCAGGACGGCCACGGCCCGCTGCGTCTCCTGTAGCCGGTCCTGCAGCTCATGCTGCGAGGACATGGCATGAAAGAAAGCCTCAGAGCGCAGAGAGATCTGCCGGGCGATGCTCACCTCCACCACATCCAGGTAGTGACTCAGCTGTAGGCGGAGACACACGACGACTGATTAATGCACAGACACACACACACACACACACACACACACACACACACACACACACACACACACACACACACACACACACACACACACACACACACACACACACACACACACACACACACACACACACACACACACACACACACACACACACACACACATTCCAACGATCCAAAATCAAAGCGTTGCTAGCAGGGGGAGTCGTTCCTGCACGTGTGATGTGTGTGTTCTGCAGGGCGGATGAGTGACTTCACCTTCTCCTGCAGCAGTTTGGAGGAGGCCACGTCTCTGCTGCTCTTCCCCCCCGCACTGTTGAAGTGTGACCAGGGCAGGACGGTGTTGAAGGTGGCCGGGTCCTCCAGGGCAAAGTCAGGCTTCATGAAGATCTGTACAAACAGAACCATGTGAGACACCCCTGAACATGAGGCAATATTACTGATAATATCACATCAAGTGAATGTATTAGACATACGAATGTGAAAGTGAAATGATGCAATTGTAAATGGGAGGTTTGAGGGGAAATCAAGGTTTAAAAAGTTAATAAGAAGAAAGTTACTGAGCAGAATAGAAGAATAAAGCAGAGTAGACGTGTTACCTTAGGGACTTGTTCCAGCTCAGCTCTGGATTTGTCTGGAGGAGACGAGACGCTTAGGTCAGTAACTTATTATTATTCAATGAGTCAGTTGTGTTTAATGTCAGCTCAAGGTCTGCATTTAATAACCAAAATATTAATCTGTTGGCCAATCAGGTTTTACTGCTCAGGTCACATGTTTGAGGTCTGTCCAGCTGCAGGAGAGCATCTGGATCAGTGGTGGGAGGTTTGTGTATGTACTGTGTTTATATGTACTGTGTGTGTGAGCTCAATGTGTTTTCATTGGTCGTTTTATGGACTGCAGAGGAGGCCATCAGGGAGCATCCTGCAGCAGCTGGTTAATAATTCATACCGTGGTTGGTGGTGATACTGGAGACGGCGTCCACATCGTCTTTGTTGGGACAGATCGTCTTGCAGCGTTCGTGGATTCTTTCCCTCTAAAAATAAAAACACACAAAGACAAAAAGATTCAGGACTTTTGGTTAAAACTCAACATCTACAGCCACACTGACTCCCCCCGAGGGTGTGAAGTAAAATGTAAAGTTTGGCCTGAGGGCGGCGCTCAATGACAAAACCATGAAAGTTTCCAAAGGCCACGGTTTCTGTTTCCAACAGAGAACAATAAAGCAGCACGACAGGAACAAGGAAGCATCAGAGGAATGTTTGACAGTTGCTTCTTATTGTTTTAGTGTCTGTAGGAAGTCGTTCAGGAAGCTGAAGGAGGAGATACAGAAAACACTACAATGACATGTAGAAAAAAAAGAATATATGTCAGTTCAGGTACAAAGTCTAAGAAACAACTCAGCCTGGAAGTGAAAACATACTCAGCTAACTGTGGATTTTTATAACTCATTTCAAAATCTTTATAACATTTTACAGCTAAGTAGAAGTGAACTGAATAGAGGTAATAAAACGCCGCTGTGTGAGCACATTTCTGATTAACCATGCCGAAGGAACTTCAGACACTATCAATAGGAAGACTGCGAAAAAATAAACCAGGAAACACACACTTGTGATTCAGTTTGTAAAGACTCTTATCTGAATGTGTCTGAAGTGGAGCTGCAGCTCAAACAAACCCGACATCACACGAGAAACGAAACTCAAGATATTACTTAGTCTTACTTTGTGAGATATACATTTTCTAGAAACGAAAATGCTTGCAAGCATTTTAATACAGATTCATTTATTCCTCTTGATAATATATGTCCCAAATTCCATAAACACTACGGCTCATTTCATTTCCAGAGTTTGACATTTTCAATGACTTTTATCAAGCAACAAAACAGGCAACAGCCGACAGATTCAGGAGGAAACACAGATGCTTCATGTGTTACTGTGGGCACCTCAGTACAAAGTTTCCCATACAGTTTAACAACAGCCACAACAGAATCACACATCATGGAAATAAATAGCTGAACTAAGTGGCATACAAGCAGAAACACCACCAGCATGACAGATGCTAGCAGAGAGCAGTCTGATCGGGCAGGAAGGTCAAGTTTCAGGAACATTTTTCACAGTTATTAAGTTAACACCAGCAACAATAAAACCATGTTAAATAAATTCATGCCAAATAAATTAATGTTAGTCCGCAGAACTTGTTTGAGAATCAACTCAAGTTTTCTTCAGGATCAAATTCATCCAGTTACAGCTGTCTGTACATCCTTGGACACATTGTAAACATGAACTTGTAACAGTTGATCCGGCACACTTTTGATCCTGATTTGCCAAAATGTGAACAGATATAGGTTGACTGAAGCAGCGCTCAGGTAAAATAGCAAATCACTCAAAACATGGCAACATTATAATCCCAGATTAATGTCCCGAGGCATTATGGGAACTGTAGCCTTTATGGACAGATGGGTCCAACTCTTTCATTGTACACATGGGCATGTGATTATTCTATTAAGACAGACGTGACAAAATGTGAACTTATCTTAAGGAGAGCTATGAACCATTAGGAACAGTGTTTTATTCAGTGCAAAATTACAACAGATGGCTCATAAGATAGAGACAAATCAAATCACTTCTCTACACATCAGTCTGCAGCCCAGACTGAAGTATCAGTTATAGCTCACATTAACAACAAAGTAGTAAAAAAGGACAAAGACAAAGGGGAACGATAGGCTGCAAATGTTCCCAATCAGGAACCCCAAGTTTACAAGGTTCACTGGTCTAAGTCCACTTTTCATTTCTGCAAATTCACAGCACAGAACTAAAAAAGAGAGGCAGGAAACTGGTAGTGTGTTTCCAGCCACCTGTTTTCATATGCATAAGATGACAATATGTGGCTGGAAACACCCAAACCACGCCAGTTAACTTCCGGTGATGCTAAATATGAACATGACAGACTTCAAACAAGTGACATGTTCAGCACCTTCAAAGACGCACCCTCCTTCAATCAGCATCATCAACAGCGAGTCTGCTGAGGGCTGAGCTGCAGTGACGCTGAGTGAATCCATCCTGTCTCTGAATAATTCAGTGTGGGAGTTACCTGAGCCATCTCCTGGAGGTAGGGTCCGAAGTGTTCCCTGGTGATGCTGGGGAGGAAGAAGGACGGCATCACCTCTGTCTCCGCGAAGTCCAGCCCCCATGTTTTGGTGAAAAAGTCGGACTCCCGTTTGGCGAGCCGCGGGTCGTTTAGCGCGGCGGGGAGGTTGACCTTTGAGCTATACACCGTCCATCTGTCGTGCTCCGCCACCACGGACGGGCCGTCACACAGGCTCCGTCCCTCGCCTGCAGGACCACAGTAAAAGCAGCGTCAGGGACTGCACGACTTTCGCAATATTTAACTTATAATGTCTGTAATAATCAAGCATAAAGTGCTGAATAATTTGTCCATAAACAGAAAATAAATTACTGTAAGTCACTTTAAGTTACTCAAGAAGCAGCATATCCTCATCCCAGCTTCTCCATTTTTTAAACTTTTGCTCATATTCTTTGTTTCATATCATTAAAGTTCAACATCTTTGTGCTTTGGACTGTTTGTGGGACATAAAAAGATTTAAGAAGCCACCTCGGGCTCTGGGAAACTGTCATGAGACATTTTCCACTAGTTTCTGACATTCTGACTCGGGCTGATTGAGCTCCTCAATGGTGTGCACAAATGCACACAGACATTAAAGACAGCAGCTGTTCCCACCAGTGGGTTCCTTGGGACAGACGTCAGGCAGGGACCGGATGGACCGGCAGCGAGGGGGGGAGGGATCCCGCTCCTTGTGATAGATCCCATCTCGGCCTCCACGAGGCACTGGGGAGGAGCTGTGGCTGGAGGCCATGGCATTGGGACTCGCCTCCCAGGAGGCTAGCTGGAGACAGACAAACAGAACAAATTAAAAGAATAGACTAGTCGCTAGCTGTCACTCAAAGAGTCCATGCCCATAACTTTAGGCCATAATATAATTTGGACGAGTGAGTTATATAAAAATTCACCCCCGCACAGTTGTCATGAACAGGGAAATAAACCGTTTTATGTACCAGGCTGTAAGCATGTTTATTTCTGCTGTTAATCTGTACATTTTAATATGGGGGTCTATGGGGATTGAGTCGCTCTCGGATCCAGCCTCAAGCGGTCATTTGAGGAACTGCAGCATTTGGCACTTGGGTGTTGGTTTCACTTTTCAGGCCTGGAGGTTGTTGCTTGGCTTACAGCTGAAAGCCACACACAAGTAGGAATTAGAAGGTATTAAGAGACAAACTAACATGCTGGTTTTAGTGTTTGATGACAAAAACAAAAATACAGAATAACATCAGCCTTATCTTGTAAAGCTGCACTGTAAAATTTTTGAACCCCTTGTAAGCTGAAGCACAATCTGCAGCGCAGCTAAATATCTGATCACTCTGACTGAAAGACCGTTTGTGCAAACCGACAAAGTTCTGCCACATACAGGAAGTGACACCTGCTCAGAGCGAGCCCGAAGCAGTTCAAACCAGAACTGAAAACTGGATTATTGCTCATGTTGTCATTCTGTGCAGCGGGTTGAAGGGGATGCCACAGACTGATTCAACGTTGAACCACAGGGCCACATCTTCACCACCTGCACAGCCCGTCAGTTCATCAGCAACAAACATCAGACTAGTGTCGACTCTGAAGCCGTTTTTACACTTTTTGCTCGTCAACAAAATGAGCAACTGACTTTGACATTTTTCACACTGAAAGAAAATTAGCTTAAGTTGCATCCCTGCTTCATATGGCATTTTGTGACACTGTACTGATCCAATAAAAATCGATCTCCTTCAAAATTATGACATGCATTTTCCACTTCTGACATATTACATATAAAATGATTGAGATAATTTAAGACAGTCGTTACTTACAGCTCTATATAGTCCTCAGACACAGAGGAATATCATTAGCTCACAGGAGTCCTGCTTCTGTCCACCTGATGTCCAGTTAGTCCAACAGTCGCTCTCCTTTTATCTCTATGTTCTGTCTTTTGTCCTGAGGGACATAACTGGCTCTTCAGCTGCTAAATGCTGCATGTTCACCAGCTAGTGTCTGACTGTGTCTGTCTGCAGGTAGTGAATAGTGGGTTCATCAGAGTTTGATTGATGATAAGAGCTGCTGCCTCCTCCTCCTGCTGCTGCTGCTGAGAACAGAGGCTGAACCAAACTCTAATTATGCTGTGAAACCAAGACTCTGAAAGACACTAAAAGACTGAGGGGACATGCAGAGGTAAGCGATGATTCTCCCTGGGTTTGGCAACAACTTTCATATTACAGAGTCATTTGAGTCATTGTTAATGTAAGCGATTAATGCAGCTTTTTTTTCATTTTGTGAAATAAATCAAATATGCTATACAAAAAACCAAAGAGCAGCATTTTGGCATCAGTATGGAGACTCAGTAGAGCTGAAACAATACACTGATTAACAGATGAGTCCACAGGAAATCCATCTGTGACTATTTTGATTAGTGATTAATGGAAATATTTGTGAATTTTCAAGGAAAATTGGATTTGCTGCAGGTTTTACCTTAATGTATTTGTTATTGTGATCATTTCTGAGATCTTTTAGATGCCCATTCATTCAGAAGATAATCACTGGCTGCAGCCAGAAAACTCAGGTACAATAACAGCACTATTGGTGATTGTCCTCTATCAAGAGTGCAGAGCTACATCCATCTTATCTGTCCTCTCCACAGACATTGATCGCACAGAAAAGGGCTTGTGAAATGAGTGTGGTAGAGCCTGACCGAGCAGCACAGGATGCGAGGCAGAAATGAGTTGTTGTGCTGTCAGTCAGTTCTAATCGGACTGCTCAGACTGTGGAGGCTTAAGACCCTCTGCTGTTAATCTCATCACACTGATGAGGATTAGAGGAAAGGTCTGCAGCCTCACTGTTACTACCATCGCTGGTTTTAGCTTCCTTCTGTCTACACGTGAAAAATATCACTGTCTGATCTTCAATAACAGAAAAAACATTTCAAAGTGTAAAACTTCAGACGCAGCCGGTCTGGCAGCTTCTTTCCACCACCTACCTGTCTGTGAGGTAAAAATAGAAACAATTGGCCGATTTATTTTTTGGAAGAGGTGCGCTGCTTTGGAGAATTGGGTGCAGCACATTAAAATGAGACTGGGACAGATTGAAGTCATCATTATCAGCTTCACTTTATGACTGTCTGTACATCTCTTGAAATGCAATGTGGATCCGTGTTGTATCCAACAGGAAGATAAAGAAAGGACAGTATTTAGTAGATATTTCCTGTATTTCCACAATCATTTGTTTTCTACATTATTTGAAGAGAAAGATGCTTTTCTAAAACACTGATTTGGAATAAAATGAGCCTGCTGATTCGATTTGCTGAGCAAATTGCTGTGCAGAGAAGTTGAGTCTCTTCAAAAACTGACAAGCAACCTTTCAGACCAACAATTTGCTCCTTTTGTTTGTATTGTTTGACCAGACGGTAATGATTTTAACATTATGGAAAACAATACATATTGATTACAGAAAACAAGACATCAACGGTTGCAAAAGTAAGTTAATGATTTAGCTGCTCTGTTCTCCTTCAGAAATGGAAAATAACAAGACAAGCAAGTATTATATTAACTGACTTTTCATCTCAAGTGTGGGTCAAGTTGCAAAAACGCTGGATCATAACTTTTCACATAATGCATCCCGAGAGTGTATCTTCATTATGACCTCCCTGCCTGCAAAACACCAGTATCTGTCAAACACCAAATCTTCAGTTTGTAAACAGCCTCTCTGGTAGAGATTTGTAGTCTCTCAGAGCAGATGTATGGTCAAACTACACTTATGCGAATATACACTCCCTCTCCCATTCACTTCAGCTAAAGCTGCATGACTAACAAACACAAGCACGTGTTTCCTGGGTCAGGGTGATGTCCAGCCTGGTCTGAAAATAGAGAAGTTAGTCTGACTTGTTTTATAACCTTGTTTTGTTCAATATTACACTACAAGACTGCAAAAACGCCACCTCTCTCTCACACACTGTTTCATTATGCGAATGCATTTTTAAGCCAAATCAGAACCACGACATCACTTCGTTTTACAGGGAAATCCTCTTGATTGTAAGCCTAATGTGACTGTAACTCAAGCCTGATGACACCGCTATGACATAATCTGAGTCATTTTCTCACACTGGATAAAGCTCGTCCAGAAGTACAAGATTGTACAACTGTTTTCACAGGCTCAGTGCTACTACTCATAACAGTTTTATGTAAAAAATTAAAAATTGTATGTAAAAAAACAGTAAAATTGATGGAGATTCCCTTTAATATAAAACAAATAATGGTCCGTTAAATTACATTAATCACTATGCTAGTGCGACCAAGTTAGTAACCAAGTTTAGGGAAGGCTAGAAGTCTGTTTCATATGAAATCAACTCCATTACCCGATCAAATTAAATGTCACTTCTCCCATGCAAATGTCACCTTAATCCTTATTTGGAAACATTGAAGGTTATATGTAAGACTTAAAACAGGTTTTGTATTGTATACGTGAAATCAATGCACTGCCAAGACCGGCAACTGTGACAGAAGCTAGCCGGCTAGCTTTAGCTTAGCTCCAGTGCGTTTATTGCTGTAATTGTTAGCGTTACACCCACTAAGCTGACAGTGAAACCAAAACTAAAGGGTAACAAGGGACACACAATATCCCTTTACTTTCGATGCCAGGGCTAATAAGAGTCTGAATATCCGCGGCCTCTGCCGAATGCTAATGCTGAAGCTAATGTTGTCAGCGAGTCCAGCGGAGGTTACACGTAGACTGGCTAATGCTAGCATGTTAGCCACTCTGGCGAGCTAACACTCTGACAGGCGAAATGAAATAAAGACAAAATGGCAAGTTCAGTGACTGCAGAGCTTCTGCCGCCTCCGTACCTGTCGTGTGAAGCACAGCAGCCGGTGTTTCTCCTCTTGACCATCACAGGAACACCGGAGGAACCGGGAGCAAAACAACAGGACACACAGCAGCAGATACCATCAGTACACTGACCATCATGCACCGTGGGAGGAGGGGCAGCGGCGGTTTCTTCTTCGCGTGTCAGAAAGCTCGCTGCTGCAACCTGCTGACCAGTTGTCGCCTCTGGAAAACCACTGAGCCCTACTCACTCACAATCTTACTGTCTTATCTGTGAGTCAAAGTCTTTACTTACACTTGTACCTGTAATTTATATGAAAAAAAAACAAAAAAAAACGAACAGGTACAATCTATATGAATAATAATTTAAGACAAATAAATAGTATCAGTGGCTAATAACTGTATTGTAAATTTGGAGCTAATTGCAGCTACTTCATACACTGCCGGAAGCTATAATAACTTACCCAGTGGTGGAAAGTAGCTAAGTACATTTACTTAAGTACTATACTTTTGATGTACTTATTTTTCTTGGGTGTTTGTATTTTATGCGATTTTACACTTCTACTCCACTACATTTCAGTGGCAAATATTGCACTTTTTACTCTGTTGCATTTATTTGACAGCTTTAGTTACTAGTTACTTTGCAGATTCAGGTTATTAATATAAAATATAAGCAACAAATAAACTGTGATGTGTTAACTTACTAAGCTCCATCTTTAGCAGCTGCAACATTAAAATTATCCTTACACATTCATGCTGAAATGGGCCATTCTGCATAATGAGCACTTTTACTTTTGGTACTTTAAGTATATTATCCTTATTACTATTATTATTTTTATTATTATTATACTTCTTAATGTTCAAAAGACCTTTTTGAAGATCTTAGTACTTCTTCCACCATTAAATATGTCAGAATTTATCTGTTATATATTTTATATTAATAATCTGAATCTATACAGTAAGTAGTAACTTGCTGTCAAATAAATGTAGTGGTATGAAAGTGCAATGTTTCTCTCTGAAATGTGGTGGGGTAGAAGTATCATGTAGCATGAAATGGAAATACCCAAGAAAATCCCATGGAGAGCACAAGTTTTTAAAATGTTTAAGTACTTTACAGAAGTTACATTGCCTTATGGAGGAGCTGAAGATCTTCAGCTGGATATTAAAAGCAGGTTTTCTGCCTCTTGCAGCTGAGGTAATCAGATTCAATAACAGTCATGAAGGAAACAGATTCTGTGAGCTGAGATCGGAGAGAAGTGGAGAGCGATTCTTTGTCATTCAGTAAAATCCTGAAATACTGAAAACATTTCAATGTTGTTTAATTTTCATTTGTTTGAGTTAAATTTTTCTCAATATGTTTGAAAAGAAGGCAAGAATAGAATAGTTTTATAGAAATATAAAAAATAATAGAACATTTCACTAGTCTTTACTTTGCTTTTTCTAGTAGGTGAGTTAGTGAGTTATGTCAACAGGTATTCTTTACAATATCAATTATTGTGTCTCATCATAGAAGAATAAAAACTTCATCATCATGTAAGAATCTTGGCTGTACACAGTATTATCTGTGTGCGTGAGTCTGGGTCACACAAACATGAGCAGTGTTTTTTCTCGTTTGCAGTTGGTACAAAAAAGTCAGGAGCAGCATGGCTGCAGAGCTGTGAGGACAACACACATGAATGACAAACTGGAGACGAAACAATGGTGAACACCTCGAGTCTCAAACACACGTGGGTCAGTAAACAGGTCAACATCTGCTCTGATGCTTTCAGTCCTTCATCCCCGTCCTGCAGCTTCCAGCTGATGCATCTGTGGCCACCCATGCTGAGAGCAGCTGAGGTTTTACTGGTTTGACTGAGGAACGGTTCACGTTACCGCGATGTCAGCCAGTCTGAGTCAAAATCAATGCAATTATGGTGCTGGTGTGTTTAGAAACTCTCCAGAAGTAGAGGTTAAGTTCATCCTCCTGGGTGCAGGACCTATCATCTGTGAAATTAAAAGGAAACTGCGTGGTGAATTTTGGTATTTGTTGGAGAGTGGGAGAGTTGGCCTCATGGTGGCGTTAGAGGAAAGGTCACTAATACCATCAGAAATCCTCTTCTTGGTACGTCATGCTCATCTGGTCAGGGGCTGCTGAGATATCCTGTTCTATACTAAAGTGTTGATAGTCGTATATTAGTGTTAAGCATTAATCATTGTATAGTTTCCTTATGTAAACATATTTTCACATTTCAAGCTCCAGAGCAGTGACTACATCTTAATTTTGGGGTGAAGCATACCTTTAAGAGCACTTTGGCAGAACATGCATCATCTAACGGGACAGTTTCTATTCAGTGTTTGTTCCCCATGTAACTCCTGAGCAACACTGGTCTCCTGTCATTCATGCTTGTACATCTTTATTTCTTTTAAAAAAACTACATTCAATCAGGATGTGTGTGTTTCAAGTCACAGACAGCAGCGTAAGAAGTTTCCCAAGAAATATATTTTTGTTTTGATACAAAGTTTGTATTAAGACCAGAAAATACAGTTATTCTGTGTTCAAAGAGGCAACATTAACAGAGGAAGGTCAACTGAATATTTCTTTTACATTTTCCTGCTAAAAGATTCTGTTTCCCACAAAAAAGCCGAAAAAACAAAAACCAATCCACAGAGACAGTGAAACACTCGACTGAAACCAAACTGATGATCAAGTCTTGGTGTTAATGGCTCTTTAAGGCAGAGTGAGACAGTAATCAGTTGTTGGGAACATCTGAGAAACATTACAGCTGTTAAATTCTGCAGTGATTACTGAAGAGGTAAAGGAATAAATGACAAGTTTAAGGCAACTCAACCATCATGCAGCTGTGTCCGCTTCAGAGGAGGACAACGCTGCCTGAATCACTTCTGATACTCAAAAAATGGCAGGAATCAACCCAATAAATGGATCTATATTGGTCGAAATTAAGTTAAATTAAGTTATAGAAAATTAAGTTATGAAATTCCCAAAACTCAAAGCGTGTTGTTCTGTCCACCGTTCTGTTGGTGAAAGCTTGATATAAGCAGTCTGAGTGGTTTCTAGTCCAGCGGGCTTTGGAAGATGAGTCTGATGTAGCCAGACTCTCCACTCAGCGGCTGGATGCAGAACGGGCAGGCGGCGTGGAAGGTGTGCGTGCCGTGCGGCAGCGGGATCTGACTCCAGTACGCCGTCGTCTTCTCCGAGCAGACGTGACCGCAGGGGGTGAAGGCGTGGGTGGGGGGCTCCGCGTCCACGTAGAAGGCCGCCTCGCAGCCCAGCCACAGTGGCACATAGGGGCCCCGCGCCCTGCACATGGGGCACTCTCTCTCCTGACACTCCGCCTCCACCTCGGGGTTGCGGCGCCCCCCCCAGCCGTGGTAGCCGTGCACATGGCCGCAGTGCAGGTAGGCCCAGGGCTGCTTCTCATCCAGGACGTCTTTGCGGCGAAGGCTGGGGAACGCCAGCGTGTTGAAGCCCACGGGACACTGCGGCCGCCCGGCGTTCAGCTCCTGCCGCAGAGCCTCCAGGTGTTTGACGGTGGGTGTGTGCGCCAGGCCCTCGGCCGTCCGCCACAGCAGGGTGGCACCGCACAGGTCGATGAGCGAGCCGTCCACCAACTCGTTACATTCAGAGTCCACCTGACGGAGGGGCGAGCAGAAGATTACGCGTCATTCACACAACATAATGAGACGCCGCCTGTTTTAAGACATTTTTTACAGAGAGACCATCTAGACAGCTAAAGCCATGACATCACTTCCTGTCTTGCTGCTCCTGTCTTGGTACCAGTAGATTCAATGATTCATTTGTTTCAATTCAATAAAACTACAGCTCCGTGAGGGGCAGGGGGTCACACACCATCTTGCCCCTCTGCTGAGATGACCTAGTTTCCCGCAGTGTGAAGACGTTGCCGCAGACTGAGATCTCCCTCCACAGTCCAGGTTTAGAGTCCTGGCTGAAGCCCTGGTGTGGGTGCATCACCAGAACGCCGTTGGTGGTCAGTCCGTCCATCTGACCGTCCCGCATCCTCCACTTGGCTGCCTTCTCCTGCCAAGAGGTCAACAACTCACATTTAGCCTTCTCTTATTGAAACAGCTCGTCTCTAATCTCTGCACATCACAAGGTCATGAATCAGTGCATCATCCACCTCTAACAGCAGCAGTTAGCGCCGCTTACCCCAAGGAAGATGTTCTTGGAGGAGTCGAAGCCTGCGGCGTAGATCCGTGCAGAGTAAGGTGGGTTTCTTTGGCAGATGATACGGCAGGCGAAGCGGGAGATGGTGCTCTGAACAGTCTGGCCATCAGCATGGCTCTGACCACCCGGCACTGTGTCTGTCACCACAAAGTCAATGGGATTTTCTGTAGAACGGCCAATCTGCATTAATACAGAAACATTCATGTTACCAAATCTGGTATAAAAGAGTGTGTGCATGCTGCAGACTGACAGATTATGACTGTCTAATGTAATAACTACATGAGGAAATGGAAAAACATGCATAAAAAGATTTAAAAACAGGATTTTTATCACAGCAATTTGTTTGCAGCTTTGTTGATTCTCATTTCTGCTTCTTATTCCTCAGTTGTGGTTTCCCATTTTTCTTTTTTGGCCACTCTGAATGGATTCACTGTAAGACGGCCTTCTGTGGGCTGAGGAAGGTCTACAAAGCATCAAACCACACAGTGCAACACGACAAAAGTCTAAAAGCGAGAAAAGAATATTTCAACTAACTGAAAAGTGCTGGAGTTTAACTCAGGAAGTCAAACTGAATCTGAAGCTGTTGACTGAAGAAACTACATCTGATTTTCAACTAGCTGTGTAATCCATGTGTAGCCATCCAGACCAAAACCAAACCTGACGAGCTGAACTCCACCTGTCTGTTTGTACGTGTGCAGTTAGTGGATGCTACAGACCTGGAACATGTCTGTATTGCTGTCATGGGTGTACTCCACCACCACCGTCTGCGCCCGGGACAGTGTGTATGAAATGCTGTGCTGCTCCTTGTTGCTTATAGCCTTTTGAGACACAGAAGAGATGCACGGTTACAATACGGTTAAAGTTTAAGAAAAAACAAGTGTTCAACATTTTGTCAAAAAAAATGATGCAGCAAGTTTGCAACAGAAAGAGCGAGCAACATAAATCTATTTATCACACGTGGAATAATTTCCGTGGAATAAGGTGTTTCAATGCCTCATTCAAAAGGAACAGTCAGGAGTGACGTCCACTTGGCGTGTTGAGCTCTCACCTTGGCAGCCTGAGGTGTGCAGGATGAGTGGACAGTGCTGGGTTTCACACCGTTGGCCTTGTTTCTGCGACACAGAGCAAAGCGACTTTTCCGCCTCCCCTTGTCACCATTGGGCAGAGAGCCGTTACACCTGAACGGACGAGAGGGAGGATCACTTGAGTGATGACACATTGTGACCGTCTAGGGTCCCAGACAGGTTTATTTCAGTTCTGGGTCCAATAATAAAAAGGCAAACAAAAGGTCTGAAACCCCAGCAGCCAACATCCCTAGACCACAGGCCCTCTGTTGTGTCCACAGTGAATGGCCTCCAGTCAGAGTCAGCTGCATTCTTTGCTGTGGTGGAGTTTCTCAACACATTAACTGGGTTTAGGCCGAGTTATTCTGCTCCCTGACAATAAACACTATCTACCAGAGGTGGCACAAAGGCATTGTTTTACAAGTCACAAGTAAGTCTCAAGTCTTAGCTATGAAATCCTAACTCAAGACCAACAGGTCTTAAGTCAAGTCCAAGCCTTAAACCTAGTGTTTTGCATCCAAAACACGTAATTATGTGCCTTTCACCTGATGTAACACCATTCAGGCTTTTTAACAGTTAGCACAGCACAGCACAGCACAGCACAGCACAGCACAGCACAGCACAGCACAGCAGAGATAATAAATGTCTTTAAAATTGGTACTTAGGACTTTATGATAAACTTTTCAACCTTTAAAGGCAAATGATGATCAGTGTCTTAGTGTGTTATTCCAGTTACACAGTGACAATAACTCATAAATCAGATGTGGTTCGATGCTGTTATCCATTCTTTGCTCAGTCTTTAAATCTACATGTGAAAATCTGAGGTACCATCTGTTGTCTGCACTAACAAACACACCTTGTGCAATGTGATTGGCTGCTGGTGATTTCATTCAGAGTACCATATAACAATAAAACATTCTGGCTCTGTAAACTGTCTCTCCCAATATTTTCACATCTAACCCTGTGAATGAAGGGTTTATTTTAACCAAAACAGAGGTGAAAGGTTTTTGTGAGTTTTATGTTGTCACTGTTTGAATGAAGTGTGTTTTCCAATGATAAAATCAATGTTTCTGTAAATGGAGTTTGGTGGCTTTGACAAGAGCGATATGTCAGCTGTTTCGGGTGAAAAAAAAAGAGAGTTTTCTCTTTAACACATGGTCTATTTCTGTAGGGCTAATTTCCATAACATCGTCAGACAGTCAGGCTAGCTACCTGTCTACCTGATGCAGGTAAGAAGACAAACAAGCATGTTTCCCAAATGTTTCCTTCTTTCTTTCACTGGAGACAGGAAGCTTTGCTTTGCTCCACATTCAAAAGCAGGATGCTGTGCTAATGCAGTTTACAGCTTATCCACCCGAGCCATTAGGACGCCTCTTAAACGAAACTTAATTGAACGACATTCATTCAAAACATCATGTAATGCAGAATATTGTTCTGGTGCTGAGCTGTAGTGAAAAATAAACTTCAGAAAGATAAATGTTGTTGGACCTTTAATTTAAAGTCAGTTTAGCTGGAGGTTATCTTTGGAGCCAGACTGCTGCCAGCTACAGGTCAAGTAAACATTAAAGTTCAGTTAAAAGTGGAGCCATTCTTTCACTGGATAATGCAAACTTCCTGCATTTCAGATAACGTGACATCCACCTCTTTTCTTCTACAAACTCAGACCACCCCAACTCCACTGTGGCTCTACTGCACGACATATTACATGACCTCTGTTTTCACAAACTCTATGGCTCTTTAAAATTAAACCTTATGACCAGCGTAATTGTCGGTTACTGGGTCCGCCAGACTGTTTAATTCCACATGCGGACATATAATGCGAAAGCAAACAAAAGGTCTGAAACCACAGCAGCCACAGCTTCCCTGACGTCTCTCGACCTCCATGAACCACAGGCTCTCTCTTGTCTCCACAGTGAATGGTCTTCAGTCAGGAGGTCAGCTGCATTCTTTACTGTGTGGAGTTTCTCAACACATTTAATGGCACTGAGGCCAAATTTGCTGCTCCTGAACAAAAAACAATGGACTGAATTTCATATTGCAAATTAAAATGAAGGCACATTGAGCTCAGATGAAGGTATTCGATTCATCTTATTTATCTGGACGGTGCACAAATTCACATCTACACCAAAGAGAGCTACACACAAAGACTCCATGCAGTGACACCCCAACTGCACCAACATATGAATGAGGAAGCCAGTGTTTTTTATAGCACTGCTGCTGTTATTGCAAAACAACCATTTTTCCTATATTTTTACCCAGACTACCAACTTAAAGATTTGACTGGCCTTCCTCCATATGTCACAAAACTATCACTTCTAATCCTTATGTAACCAATGAAATCCAAACAGATTGGTCTGGCTCTGTAAATCAGCCTGGAGTGACTTGAACCTTGCGTAAGGTGGATTCTCTGCAGCAGTTGTCCCTTTGTTACTTCATGTAGTGTCAATGTTGTCTTATCATGGTGCCGTGACGCATTCATGAGCAGAGGTTGTGGTTAAAAACTGTCTCTACTGGTCTACTGATGGACTCAACATCTGTGATTTCGACTTTCAAAAAACATCACATCGTTCATTATCCGTGTTCGGTTCCTGCATGGCGTCTGGATTTTGCATTGGGACAACGTAACTCAAGAACACATGCGCTTTGGCTCGCTCCTCACCAGCTGATTCTCAATTACAAGATGTCATAGTGTCCCTGAAAGCACCACCAAGATGAGTTTCAACGCAGCCCCATCTCACCACGGAATGACCACGCTGTGAAATCAAGGCCTCTGATGAACAAACAAAACAGACTAAGTTGACACTGTGGTGGGTTACCACCATAAAGCGAATTTCAAGTTTCTGCAAGTTTATTTTCATCCCGTTCTGAAATGGTCTCTTTCAAATTGCTGCCTGAAAAGTAGGAACCGGATCTAAAAACAGATTCTTCAGAGAATGAACTGGTCAGCAGTTCATGCACGAGTAGTTAAAGGGCTAAAACAAGCAAAACTTTTAAAGCTTCATCTTGATGTTTCAGGAGATTTGACCACAGCTGTAAAAGCTCCTTAGTGAGCGTCTCACCCCAACACAATGAGCTCTCCATATTTGACTGGTCCTTTGGTGGAAGCAGGGGAGGTGGAGATGTTTTCTTGACCAAGCGAAAACATCTGTGCAGCCTTCGGGGGAAGGAAGGGCGAGGACTGCAGACTGTCACCTTCAGAGCGTCTCCATCAGCGGAGCTAAACCTGCAGACACAACCAGAAGAAGTCATTTTTAAACGTTTCTTAAGATCAGCAAACATGCAATTGAAGAAAGCGTCGCTTCCATTCATTTAAAATTTAAAAGCCTTCTTCAGACTTTCATACAAACCCACACAAAGGCTTCAACACAACAGCATTCATTACTACAATACACCCACACTGCCTTTGTACGGGGAGCTGGGAGCAACAGTGGCAGACAATGTATGTATTCACTCCAGTACACTGAGCGGGGTTGTTAGGTGTAAAGCAGGGCCATTTGCATCCATGACAGGGTGACTCACTTAGCAGCACACTGGAACTGATGTTAATTTTTCTTTGTACCTTGAAAAAACAAGCTGGACATTCATTCAGAGGTCTCATGTCAAAGGCCGAAGAAGACACATCATCATCAGAAACCTGCAAGTTACACTACCGGTAGGTATGACAAACTCTGCACTGATGTGGTTGACTTTAGTTTAGGGTTTCTTCCAGCAGTTGGACACAGTCAACTGAGAAAAATCACTATCATAAATACTGGTATTGCTAAGTCCTTTCTCATTAGAGGTTAATTATATTCTCGTACCCGAGGTAGAAATCCCATTTTAATAGCAGGCTCCCTGTTTGGGTACCCTGCCTTCAAAACATGTAAATTCTGGCATCAAATACCCATTTGGAGTTTTAAGCACTGCAGGTAGGAATGAGACAGAGCCCAAAGCGACACCTTCATAACGTCTGTTTAGTCCAACCAACAGTCCAAACCTCAACATCATCACAAATACATTCATATGATTCAAAGGAAAAGCAGCAAATCTTCACCACGGCTGAATTGAGTCTTGATGCCACACGAGTATTTCACTGAAATCCAAAGCCACATGCGTCAATTATGTACAAATTGATCGTGAAGATGATAATCACTACCCTGTGCTGAGAAACATCCCTGCTAAACGCATCAGTGCTGACAGAATGAAAGAATGTTTGATAGTGAGTGACAGCTATCAGTCAGACAGTATCTGCCCCTTCAGGAAACACTTCGCACACAAACCTGCATCAGTGAGATTGAGTAATTATGCTGGAAGATCAAACCTTCATGACCTTCAGCAGTGGAAATCCTGCAGATCTTGTGTCATGATGCTGACATGAAGGAAGGATGTAAAACCACCAGGCTGATCAAACATTTTACACTTTCATGTAGATTCAGCAGACAAGTCATAGAGACTCTGGGTTTAATTCTGACACTGAATCAATGAAAATTAGACTATTAACAGAAAAATTCTCACCATTTCAGCACTGTGGACGGAGCCAGCAGTCAGTGAACCAACAACTGTTGGGCGAGTGTGTATTTCCAGAGCGATGAGCCTTCAGGCCAGCAGGTGTTCGGTTCAGGGAAACTGGTTTTCAGTCCAATGGGACATTTTTCAGACCATTTTGGTTTTAGACTAATTAGCTGACGGAACAATAGCACGGCACTGTTGCAATTCTGCTGCACAGCTCATCCTGCACAACTCACTTAGAGAAAATATAGGTCAATTTTGTCATTTTTCAGGCTTTGCACATGACTGGGAAATTCATTAGAGTTTCAGGTTTTTCAGGATGTATGAGAAAGCTGCTAGAACAATGGGGAATGCTGCAGGGCTTCCTGCGGTGTAGTACAGTATAGATATCACCTCAGCAAAAAAACAGAGGAAACTTTTCGACCACTGGTAGCACTGTGGAGCATTTTTGTGGCTCCCTCTTTTGTTTTGTCGTCTTAATATGGACGATACACATTCCTGCTACTGGTTTCACAGGCAGCGGTAACACATTACGAAAAGCAGCAATGCACCAACAAAGACAGCGATGAAGAAGACAGAAGAAGTAAATATGATGTGAACAAGGAAGGAAGACAGATGCAAATGTTTTATCACTAAGGAAACAGACTTGTTTTGTTGTTATCATTAACGGTGAATGTAAACAGAAACTGAAGACTGTGAGGATTTGCTGCTTTTCTTAATGTCATTTGACAGTAAACTGCATACATTTGGGTTTTGGGCTCTTGGTTGGAATGATGATCAGCATTTTTCACTGTTTTCTGACATTTCATAGATCAAACTTTTAGCGTTAACTGAGAAAATATTACGCAGATTAACTGATGATGAACCATTCATTGCAGCCTTAGTTTACTTGGGAAAGGTGAGGCAAACGGCTCAGTCAGACCCAGTTTAGCGTCAGACACACCTTAGCCAACACTGGATCCAGTTAAGTCAGTTTAGAACGAGGTGCTGATCAGTTCGGGGCATCAGTGACTGATCTGAGAAATATTTTTAGCTGTGGCTGTAATCCAACACAATGAAGACTGATGGTTAGCAGTTAACTGGGGGATCCGTTGTGTTCAGCGGCTGAAGGACATTTATAGATATATGCACCATGAAAAGGGAGCCTAAGCCTTCCGTCCTGACCAGAGTTTATTTCAGGGGCCATGAATACAGCCAGTGAACTGCAGGGGGACAGAGACCCATTCACTGCCTGTAACTGGACGCCACATAAGGAGGACGACTTCTAAACTGACTTCACTCCTCCACAACAAATGCCCTTTTGTGGTTCTCTTTCCTCTCGTGACAGAGACGTAACGTCCCCTCGAGTCTGACATCGAGGTGAATCACACGTCGCACTGTTTGGGCCGCGGCTCAAAGCTGATTTTATCCCTCACTTGTGACTCAGATCTCACGGTTTCCAATAAGCCTGAGCAACACAAAGCCACATGGGGTCGAGCCTCTTTAGGCAACCTTTTGACTACAGTCTGTCAACATCACCATGGCAACAAGTAAATCAATCAATGGAGAATAAAGCAGAGAGAAATGTCATCAGTCTGACCTCGACTTCATGTCATCCAACCGTCCTCCTCTGATATCTATTGTGCACTAATGTGATTCTGTCCTACCAAGAGCAGATTTCAGAACATGAGCCTGTTTTAGGACTCTGTGACAGCTAACCGCAGAGCGGAGGTGAATTTAAACTTTATCCAGAGAGGCAACAAACAGGTCGACAGCAGGTCTCACGAACGTCACCTGGTGTTTCTTCACTTGTTTCATTCACAACACGATTCCTGACAGCGTCGAGGCTTTTATGCTCTTATTCCAGCAGCGTGTGTCGGGCGCACTGACGGCTGTTTCGATAAATGGAAAGCAACAGAGCCAATCAGAGCCTTGTTAGTCAGATGAAGAATGGGCACGTCACAGAACACATTTAACCAGATTACCAAAACTGGGTTACTCACCACGCTTTGAATTAAATCACAAAAGATGTAAAGCAGCACTGGCAGATTTGACCAAAGATCAATATCATAATAAAATCATTATGATGAATTTACATAAGTTTTTCATATTCTGAGTATTTGTTGTTCAGTATTAGGTCATAGGACCTCCTTAAATAACTCAGCAAAGTTCTTAATAGAGCTGAGTAATAGTTTGATTTTATCAGTCAGTGTGATTTTGGTATTGTGCACATTTTGGATTTGCCCCTTATTGATATTTTACATGTTACATTTTTTACACTTTCCTACTTTGTACTGCAGTTGCTGCACAGCAGTTTCCATCTGTATAAATTAAGTTCTTTCTTACGTCGTGATTCATTTTTCTGAGTACATGATAGTTTAAAGTTTATTCAATATGAAGCGTTTTCTGTGAAAAGCAGCTCCTCTGCTCCTAATGCTTTAATGTTATATTTCAAACGAGTGTATTTATTTTCAGACGTTAACACGGTTGGAGGGTTGGTGTGGCCTACATCTGCTATGAAAAGCTGTAGGAAACCATGTATTAATAATGTGACACTGAATTTAACCATATCAGCCAGCCAACGGCCTAAGATGACAGACAGCTTGAAATGTGACCATCTCTTCTGTTCAGCCTCTGCAGCAGGTCTGCTTTAATCCGCCCAGACTAAACTTTCTCCAGGTTTTAGGTCAACATTTGCGTGTGGAGAGGGACTGACATGTCTATAAGCTTTTAATATGAGCGGACAGTTGGACAAAAAGGGCCAACTTTCAAGTTTTAAATGGGGAACAAAAGCAGCGTCTGCAGGGACAGATGCTCTGGTAGGATGGTGCATGCTAATCAGTTTGTGTGGCCGGAACAAAAGAGGCCAGCTGGGCTACACAGAGCCGGACAGACTGGCAACCACAACCACTGCTGGAGCCCCCTGCTTAAGATAAGATACAGCATGTATATATGTGATGATCAAAGTATATGTATGTGGAGTAATACTCATAATTACCCTGTCACAAAAAGCTAAATTCTTTGCCACACACAATCTGAAGGAAAGTATAAAGTATATGAGTATTTTCAGACAATACAAGACATACACTGATCAAAGGTCAAGTGAACTTGCAGTAGTATATCAAGTTACTCTATGTTGGGTAAATAACTTAAAAATCAGAATTCAGCATTACACACACTTGAAGGAAATGTAGAAACATTGTGGGGTACAGAAGTACTGTACAGTCACCTAATGAGACAAAGAAAAACTTCAAACGATAATCTTATAGCATTATAATTACATTATACGTCTGTGTAGGAATATTAAAGTGATGCTTATTGGTGTTACCATAATAAATGACCAAATACAGTAATATCAGAAACAAAACAAAAAGAAAAAAAAGAAAGAAAAGAAAAAAATCACTTTTAAGTCTGGCATTAAACTCCATAACATTCATGTAGGAACATTATGGGACATTTATGATTTTTAATTATGGATGTTTTATTATTAGTTAGCTAGTTCACGTTATTTGAGTTCTGGTCAGTGACAGTTAAGAACTCAGAGTAGTAGCATCGTTAGCTAACCAGCTTGTTATTTTGTATTAAAGTGGACTGTGGGGCAGACGTTATGAAGTTGGTAGCGTTAATAAGAATTAAGAGAAACTCGTTTTACCACAGCAAACTTACCAAAGTTACCGGTCCCTCTAAAACATTTTCACGTTCCGAATGTCTCGGTTCCGGTTACCGACGCAGCTGACGCCTTCTGAGCGGAGAAAATGTATTCACTTACGGTCCGGTTCAGGCAGTTAAACTACTTTTTATCGGCGGATGACTCGTTAAACTGGACAAACAGTCAATGAGGTTTCGCTTCGTCTCCGCACGAATATAAACTGAACCCAATCCTGAAGCAGTCCAAGTTAAACAGTACCTACTTCCGGTACACATTTCAAAATAAAATGAGCAAATTTAGAATTTCCATTACGATGGTGATCGACGCGTAGAGTTTGGTTATGTAGGTAAAAAATACTAATATTAAATAGCTAAAGATATTAACAGAATTTTAATTTTCTTCGAGACAATTTCAAATGTCATGATTTAACAAAATCATGATTTAGTTTCTTAATTTGCAAATACAACTGTGCTACACTTGAACAATAAACAGGTGCTTTATTGTGAAAGTTCAAAAGCAGAACTTCCACCTTTAGCTCCAACAGGTCTCAGTCTCTCTCTCTCTCTCTCTCTCTCTCTCTCTCTCTCTCTCTCTCTCTCTCTCTCTCTCTGTCTGTCTGTCTGTATGTCTTTCTACCTGTCTGTATGTATGTCCGTCTGTCTCACACGCGCACACTGTTTTGGATGAAGCTTTTCAGAGGTCGCGTTTCTTCAAGTCATCAGTCAATATGTATTAAAGTCATAATGACAAAACTGTTACTGCTGTAATTCACAGAGACAAAATTGTTTAATATGAAATTAGGTAACAGTGAAGTCAATCTTATGGTTTATGGACAAAGAGGCGACTTGCTATTGTAATGCCCTCAGGCTGTTTTGTTTTTATTATTACCAAAATCTTTTTCACATCACTTTAGTTTGACATTGCTTGGAAATAGTGCCACAAGTGTGATTTCACCAGTAAGTCCATGTTTGGTCTTATAAGTCCATGTGTGCTGGGTAAGCTGTGTGCCCACTATGCATGAAATTAGACAAATAAGTCCAGAAAGAAACACTGCTATGATGCATTAATTTGCAGAAATGCTGTGACATAATTATGGGCTTACTCATGTAAACCAAACTTTGTACATGAATATGAAATGAACATGAATTTTGACTGTTCTTGTGTCTTGAGGAACCATCATTGCAGTGAGGTCATGGTCAGAGATGTAGGTGCTGACATCTGTGAGGATTTCAGGGCATGTTCTGTTGTAATAGATGTGATCAAAGGGAGTTCCAGAGTCTGGACTTGCTTCTTGTTGCCTCTTTGGGACCTTTTCAGGTATAACACTGACCTTGTAGGGACCAGCAGTCCTCATGGGGACCAAAGTCTGATCCTAATGAGGCCAAATGTCATTTCTGAGGTCCTGGTTAATGAAGGTTATGGGGTAAGCTGCCAACTGAGGTTAGGGTTTGGAAATGAATGCAAGTCAATGCCATGTCTACTGGCCAGCTGTGTCCGATCCAGGACAAAATCATGACTTTCATGAGTTTCCATCTCCCAGTTGAGAAAAACATAAATTTGAAATTGGTTTCATCAAATCAATAATACACCTTTTCTCACTCATACATTTCTCGAATCATCCCCGACATTTGCAAAACAGTAAGTGCATTTCTCAAAACAATTCGTACAAATAGCAAAACGCCATGGATTACCTGCAAAAGGCAGTTACTCTCTCAAAATCCTTAGTTCATCTCTCAAAAGTAAATTTCTGTCATTGTGTCAATGAGTACGGATAAGACAGTCAAATTGCTTAGTCATGTTGTCAGTATAACAGTGTACTCTGGAGGGATGTTCTGATGTAAACTATGGCTAAAGTTTGATGACAATTATTGTAAATTGTGAGTTACACCTTAGTGTATGTGGGAGATTGATTGGAAGAGACTGGACAAGATTCACATTTACGCCTTTACTGTTTGCACTGTAATTTGTTGACAGATCATGTCATTGCGATACAGAGAGGAAAAGACAGCACTGCATAGCACAAAGAAAAAAACTAAAAAACAAAAGTAGAAATGTGAACATAGGGCAATCTCCTGTACATGCAGTGCTGTAGGAATTACAGTGCAGTCTTCCTATACCTCCTGACGTTCCACAAATTTCCCTTCATTAGAGAAAGTCAAGAATCACCTGGGAGCAATTTACCAATTCAGAAGTCTAATGGAAATGTATAGAAATATGCTTGACAAATTATGACAACTTGTTCAACCATTTTACATGTAAAGACTTATATGATGAACTAATGCCTAAATGATGTGGGGGGTGAGACTATTCAACAGAGACCATTATAATACATTTTGATCAACATGACATAAGCATTTGATAATGTAGGAAACAGCAGAGAATTGTACATAATCATTTGCATGGATGTACCAAAGCATTCAGAACTTCAAAGAAATGAGAAACTGCTTTTTTGATGTGCAGAAGTGACACAAAGATGTGAAGACTGAACAAGCAGTTTGGAGAATTTCAATTTAGATCTGAGAAATGTACCAAAGCGACTGAAAAACAAAAAACTGTAATTAATTAGCTATGCAAGGTGAAAAAAAATTAACATCAGATCAGATTAATGTTTTCATGTGGCCTTAAACATCCTCTGTACATTTTGCAGTACTGTTGACCACGTGTTGGCAGTGCTCCCAAAAGGAAGAAGGCCGCAGCCTCGAACTACACCACACACACTGCAGTCCAGGACACACACACTTCTGCACAGGACACACACACTTCTCTACAGGATACACACCCTGAGATCTTTTCCTTAACTGACCCGTGTACCTTTGGAGCCTAAGGCTCATCCTTTTGAGGGTGTGTCATGAAGTGCGGAACTTGACATACACGTGCCCAAAAACAGAAGGAAGGAAGCGCGAGGTCGCAGTCCGCGCGCCCGCCTTTTCATTCATTCAAACAGCAGTGACCATCCAAACATCTGCTCCGGCTCTCAGGTAAGCTCCGGCTCTCTTTTATCATTTCACCTAAATTTTGATGTTTTCCTTATGGAGTTCTGAATGGTTAATCACATAAAGTCTTACGGCACGTTGGCTTTACTCTGAGACTCTGTGACGTGAAGGCGCCACGAACGGACGAAGGCGCGTTAATGAAACGATTGAGGTGAATTGAAAGTTATTTACCGTTTTACTGTAATACACACGCGAACAGACGGCGAGGCTGCTATAGGATAAAAAACAGATTTCATTTGATATCGTCGCCATTCGGCCGCATGTTGAGATGAACGTGAAACTACTGTTTCGCTTTGATGGAGATTATTTATGTTCGCACGCGCCACTGGTCAGACGATTCACTGACTGATATCACACAAAGCGGATCTCATATATTTTTACAAAGTGTGTGTTCAGTTCACATCTGTAGGCAGGAAATACAACGTTTCCTAGTACATGAACTGATGAGCTGTGTTGCCAGATCGGACTGACAATCCGCAGCTCAACCAACCAGAGCTGAAAACAAGTTTCAGAGAAGCAAAACAGTGTGTGTGTGTGTGTGTGTGTGTGTGTGTGTGTGTGTGTGTGTGTGTGTGTGTGTGTGTGTGTGTGTGTGTGTGTGTGTGTGTGTGTGTGTGTGTGTGTGTGTGTGTGTGTGTGTGTGTGCTTAGATATAAATCTGTCCTGTCGGGTTCTATTCTTCATTATAACCAAAATAACTATAATGAAAAGTGTGTAAAAAGTGTATTGAAATAGGACCACAGTCGAAAAAACACTACACCAAAATGTACTTAAGGTATCAAACGTACTTGTTATGCAGAATGGCTCCTTTCAAAGAGTTATATTTTATGGAATATTAGATTATTCTGCCTTTGTCACTAATGAGAACGAGTAACAGCATTTTAATGTTGTAGTTGGTCGATGTGGAGCCAAATTGAGATACTTTGTACTGGATAGATTAGTACAGTAACATACTGCATCATAAACAGTGTCAGATAAATGTAATGGAGTAAAAATGGAAGTACTCAAATACAGCACAAGTACCTCAGAATTCTACTGACGTACTGAGTCATCGCAACCTGACACAGTTTTACTCGCCTGATTTAAAAAGGAGCCGGAGAGCTGCCCAGTCTGGCAACATAGCTGATATGGCGCCATGTGGAGACTACTGTACATGATGATGATGATGCAAGCAGATGAGTCACAACCTGCCCATTTTACTGTGATGACATGACCGTATAAGTGCCGTGTGCAGATGAACTGAATATCACCTGAGAGCAGAGACTCAAACCTGCGTCACTGGTACAGCTTCATATGCATAAGGAGGAATTTAGTTTTAATCGTATAATAATAACAAAGGATTAGTGACAAAGTAACTTTATAGAGAAGAAAAATTAAAAACTTTCAATTCAAATTTCTTAATTCAGTCTCTGTTACAGTTTTTCTCAGTCGCTTTGGTACATTTCTCAAATCATCCCCGACATTTGCAAAACAGTAAGTGCATTTCTCAAAACAATTCGTACAAATAGCAAAACGCCATGAATTTCCTGCAAAAGGCAGTTACTCGCTCACAATCCTTAGTTCATCTCTCAAAAGTAAATATCTGTGTCAATGAACATGTCAGTGCCATCAGAATGACGAGTCATTGTTTCAGTGTTTACGGATAAGACAGTCAAATTGCTTAGTCATGTTGTCAGTATAACAATGTACTCTGGAGGGATGTTCTGATGTAAACTATGGCTAAAGTTTGATGACAATTATTGTAAATTGTGACTTACACCTTAGTGTATGTGGGAGATTGATTGGAAGACACTGGACAAGATTCACATTTATCAGCAAAACGTCATTAAATGTAATGCAGAGTGTAAATTTTACATATAAAACATACAATCAGTTTATACAATACAAGGATTAAAGAATATTTAAGAATAATTAAAATCAAATAATTGAAATGCTACTTATATATCAGTACTTTAAAGTTAAGTTAAGCTTAAAAGTGAAAGACTACACTTCTGTACTCTTACTGAAGGGACTTGTAGAAGTATGACTACATTGTGGACATGCTGCTTCAGCTTACGTAAAGAACCTGAATGTTTTCTTTCACTGCTCACGTGAAGGCTGTAAAAAGTTTGTTTTGTTGAAGATGCACATTGTGCTTTTATTGAGGTCAAATTCTTCATTTGAGCAGAAGCTTTTCATCGCGTGGCTCGAACCACCACGGCTGCTGCCGAGTGCCAGTGACTGATGTGATTCTACTACGACCTGAACGGAACCTGTTCTGTAAACGCGTTGCTTGAGTCGTCCATTTAGAGGCTTCTCTTGACTTTCCAGCAGAAACGACAGGATGCAGAGCGAGAAGAAACAGAGTCCCCCTGCCGACCGGTGAGTGTGACGTTTTCTGCTGAGCGCTGTTTGTATAAAGCGGTGCTTAAAGTCACTTCAGGTCATGAAAGCATTTGTCTCCACAGCGGTCAGGCTGTAGCTGTCATCATCTTTGTGCTCGGTCTGGGAACTCTGCTGCCCTGGAACTTCTTCATGACGGCCTCTCAGGTCTGACTCCCACACTTCTTCTTCTTCTTCTTCTTCTTCTTCTTCTTCTTCTTCTTCTTCTTCTTCGATTGTGTCCCTCTACCTTCACTAAGAGTTCTTACGTCAGCCGTTAAATGATTCTTCTTCTTTTTCCTCTTTGTTAAAGTATTTCAACGAGCGCCTCACGGTCACCAACATCACCTCTAACGTCACATCAGGAGCTGCCGCTAAAGACTACAACTATGACAGCTGGATGGCCTTGCTTTCCCAGCTGCCCCTGCTGATGTTCACCCTGCTCAACTCCTTCCTGTATCAGTGGTGAGTTAATGTCAAACTGCAGCTTTATTTACACGACGATGACGCCGTCGGATGCTGTGATGAGGATGTTTGTTCTCTGCAGGGTGAAGGATCGTTTCCGTGTGGCCTTCAGCCTGGTTGCCATCTTCCTCCTCTTCTCCCTCACGGCTGCTCTGGTCCAGGTCACCATGCAGCCGGACACCTTCTTCTCTGTCACCATGGCAACCATCTGGTTCATCAACAGTGAGTTTACACACATTGACATGTGATCCCTCTGACGTTCGCCTTCAAGCTGAAGGTCTTTACGTCCACATCGTCATCATGAACTGCGTCAGAGCTGAGGCCATTTTTTTTCCATTGACGGTGATGAAATGCAATTAGACAAATGAAGACAAACTTAAATAGTCCTTTAAGTGATCACTGATTGTGTTTGCTGGAGGTTTGAAGGTCAACCACGCAACTTTAGCCAATGTGGATAGTCTGTATTAAATGTAATAAATATATTAAATGTCGAACATAGACAGTGATGCACAACAGAGAATGAAAAATAAGAAAGAGAGATGAGAAGAAGAAAAAAGAGATAAGAAAATATTGAATTGAAAAGTGTTTGATTGAAAAAAATACCAAGAATCAGCAGCAGGAGCTGAGTATAGTTGGAATTGATAAGTAGAATCAGAGCTGATCACATGCAGATGAAACCATACAGGTGAGCAGCAGCGGAGTTGAAAGTGAGGAAAGACTGAGTGCTGCTGCTGCTATTCAAACACTACTGTACAAATGACAATGATAAGCACAATTTAAAATGTGTGTGTACGCCTGTGTGTGTGCATGCAAATTTTAGGGTGAAGTCTTGAATTAAGGTTAGTGTTAGGGTCAGGCAAGTCGTGGTTATGCCAGGATAAGGCTCCAGGAAATGACTGTAAGTCTATGTAATGTCCCCAGAAATGATGAAAACCTAATGCGTGTGTGCGTGTGTGTGTGTGTGTGTGCGTGTGTGCAGCCTTCAGTGCGGTGCTGCAGGGCAGTCTGTTCGGGGTGGTCGGTCTTTTTCCTCCTCGTTACAGCACTCTGTTCATGAGCGGTCAGGGTCTGGCTGGGATCTTCGCTGCGCTCGCGATGCTCCTCTCCATCTTCAGTAAGTGACAGCCTGAACTCACCCTGCTGGAACTGTACAGACAACACCAACAACAACAACAACAACAACAACAACAGTGTTTGAACTACACTTTTACTGACAGCAAACTTCATGTAGACATCTGACTCAGTTCTAAACATGTGCTTGTTAGTGTTATTGAGACCAGCGGTCCCCCAACCTTTTTTCACCGATTTCACTTTAAGCAATATTTTGATGGACCGGCATAGAAACAAATAAAAACAAAATATTAAAAGTACAACTAATATACCATTACGCTGAATGTTTTTGTGGTAATCAGTGGGAGCCCTTTGCTTGTTTCTCTTCAACGAGAAGGCTTCATTGCCTGTCGCCACATTTTACGCAGAGCAGGTTTGGTGCGTGAGAATCACCTGAAGCGATAAACCCGTATTTTAAGCAGGACTGCTGAAATTGTCTCTTAAATGCAGCTTTCTCTTTCTTGGAAGTTGTAGGCTCTTCTTCTTCTGTCTCATCATTTGGCCTTTTCCCCTTTCCGAAGAAGCTCTCCAAAGACGTTTGTTTTTTACTCATTTTTGCTAGATGGTGGGCTTATGAGACAAGCGGTTTGACGTGTGCAGAGGCACAGGCAGATGCACCTGATTTTCAAAATAAAACAGGAAACAGCCGGTGACCGACATAAAGAATAATTATTTTTTCCTCTGTGAGTTTCAGAGCTCTTGAGCAAAGTGAAGAGCTGGTACAATAACTCAGCAATTATTTATGCTGGTAGAAAACACAAATTCAGCTTTTAAAGGCTGCAACTAATCACAATTTTCACCTTTGATTTTCACGATTGAGTAATTTACATTTCCTCTCACTTATTGGCCGACTTTAATACCAATTCCAATAAACCATTACAAGCTCAGGTCTGTTAATAACAGTGGCCTGGCTGATGTGTCACTGAAGATGAATCAGCTGAAGAGTCTCTTGCTCTGCAGGTAACGCTGATAAAAGCTCGGCTGCGTTGGGATACTTCATCACTCCGTGTGTGGCCACGCTGGGGACTCTGCTGTGTTACCTGCTGCTGCCACACCTGGTGAGGGCGCTGTTACACACACTGACAATAAAATATTCATCCGCACCCCTGAGCTAAATCCAGATCAAAATTCAGGTCAAATAAGGGAAGCAGGAATCAAATTTGAAAAATAAAGCGCTCAGTGTCACATCTGAAATAACCAGCAGCTATTGGCATCAGTTATTTCTAGGCTAATTTAGTTTAACATCTTTTTAATAAGAAAATAATTTTTGATAAGAGAAATAATCTTTGAAGGCTTCGCATTATGATCTTCTGACAGTGTTGACTCTCCTCTGCAGGAATTTGCTCGTTTCTACCTGAACAGAAGTCAGTCTGATAAAGTGGAGACTTCACAGGAGCTCCTCAGCACCACAGGTCAGTTCTTCAGTCAAAGGGTCACATCAGCTCCTCATAAAGCCAGCTCTAAGGTCTGAGTATGTACCAGTGACTTCGCTGCAGCTGGTTCCAGGTCAGTTCGTCACTTATACATGTGTGTTTCTTTCCTTTTAAAGACAAAAAAGTGCTCAACAACAACGATAAAGAGCTCGAGGTCAAGGTGACGTTCATCGGCGGAGCAGAGCAGAATCAGGAGCGTTCCTCCGTCCTGGCCGTCTTCAAAAAGGTGAACAAGATGCTGTTCCTCACTTATAATTACAATGACTGCACGTGAGCTCATCCTCTGCAGCGCGCCACCCCACATGTTGAAAGTGTGAGTGTGTCAGTGATCCTGAAGCTTCCTGTGTGTCCCGCAGATCTGGCTGATGGCGGCGTGTATAACGTGTGTGTTTGCCGTCACCCTGTCGGTGTTTCCTGTGATAACAGTGCGAGTGCAGACCGTCTACCAGGACAACGCGGCCTGGAGTGAGACATCACGTTGTTTAGAATTAGTCAATAATTAGGAAAATATGGATGACCGTATTTGAACATCCCTCCGCTGTTAAGCCCTGCTCTTTGTCTCTTACAGAAAAGGTGTTCACCTGCGTTTGCTGCTTCATCGTTTTCAACGCCATGGACTTGGTCGGCCGCGGCGCCCCGTCTCTCGTGCAGTGGGTGAGTCTGCTGCCTGCTGGGGGGATTTACTTTGCCGCTTCAGTTTTGAGTCATCAGATTAATAATTGCTGATGTTTCCGCAGCCTTCGAAGGAGAGCGTCCTGTTCCCTGTCGCCGTGTTGTCTCGTATCATCTTCATCCCTCTGCTCATGCTGTGTAATGTCGAGAACCCCAGACTCACCGTCCTCTTCAGTCACGACTGCGCCTTCGTCGTCATCATGGCCCTGTTCTCCTTCTCCAACGGGTACCTGGCCAGCCTCTGCATGGCCTACGCTCCACAGTGAGTCCGCGTCTTTTCTGAGGGATGGAGATGATGAAATACGTCCAGAGCTAATGAAGGAATCCTGTCAGCCTCAGCTTAGATCAGTTCTGACGTAGCCCGCTAACGTGAAGCATTAGCATGAGCCTCGCACAGCTTATTCAGTACAGCTTAGATGTGATTTCAATAGGTGCGATGTGCTCATTGGCTGTTGGAGAAACAATCAACCAGTCAGTTTTGACATCAACATCAACATCATCATCATCATAGCTACCACACCACATTTATGAAAGAGTGACAGAAGTGTAGATGAGATCGAAACGCCTTCTTGAACCTCTAGCACACCTTTTCCTTTAAAAGCTTTAAGATTTAAAGTTTTATTAGAGTTTTTCGAGGCTTGATGATTGTTTCTGGAGTTTGGTGGTTTCCTTCTGACGAGGACCAAACGTTCTGTGCTGCTGACTCAGCAGCTTCAGATTTTTTTCGAGGGTCTCAGATGTTGTCTCAAGCTTCATAGTGTCGATATTCATGTCAGGGTTTGCGCGTGTGGACGTGTTGTAACTGTCTCTCTCTGTCAGGCTGGTGCGGTGTAAGGATTGTGAGACAGCAGGGTCTCTGATGACCTTCTTCCTCGTTCTGGGTCTGGCACTGGGAGCATCATTGTCCTTCCTGCTGGGAAAACTGGTTTAGACAACTGGGACGAGTAAGCCACGTGAGACTTCATAGAGCCTCGTGAGGGACTTTGGTCAGTGTGAAACCAGGCGAAGCAGCTCACCTGATGAAACTTCAGTTTCATCCATCAAGGAAAAAGAATGAATATGTTATTATTAAAAAAAAAAAGGTAAAAAATGTAACCACACATAAATCTGTGGGGAGGCCAGATGAAGTATTTTTTACATTTTTATTCTGAAGACGGCCATTTTGAAAGTCCTCTCCTTCCAAGGTTTCTCCGATAATATCTTCTCCTCGCAGCTTCTTCTGCCATGTCTTTCTTCCACGTGACCTCTGAGGACTTTGAGTTGAGTACTGTGCTGCATATATCAGGAAATGAAAAAAGTGGTTGATTTTCTGCTCATTGCCTCGTTTAAAGATACAGTGGTTACATCACAGCGACACCGCACTCCTATTGGCTACAACGAAATCTGTGTCAACCACTGAGGGGTGTGACAGACATAAAGGGACGATGCACACGGAAGAATTTCATATTTTACTTTGTTACTGTATTTAAAAATTCACAGTGCTTGTTGATCACTGAACTTGCTTGTTTGTTTTTTCAAGTGTAATTTATCTTTTTAATGTAATTTTTTGAAACTGTATTATTCTCCTGTTCTTCAAAGATCCTCAATCAATTTTTAAAAAATGACTGTCGACATCTTTTGTTTTCTTATTGCTTATTTATGTGGGTTTTTTACCTTGAAACGGGGTTTTTTATAAGATTTTATGTAAACAATGAAGTAATTTTCTGCTTTCACAATAAAATGCATAGAGTTGGCGATGTCGTGTGTTTTATTACATGTCACAAACTGGTTTATTGCCAAGTAAGTTTTCACGTACAAGGAAGTTGTCTTGGTATTTTGATGCGTAACAACAAACAGGAAGAAAAAGAATAAACATTCTGCAATAGGTTATTTTACACTATGTAGTTAGTGGTGTTTTCTGCTGTCAGCCCTGCTCAGCATGTACAAACACATTAACAGCACACATGAAGCCTCCTGTGATGCTGCTGCTGCCCGTGTTTCCTCTTCCTCCTCCTCCTCCTCCTCCACCCTGGCCCTTTTCCTTTGACCTCACGTCCTCCTGCTTCCTCCCATTCTTTTTCTCTCCTCATGGAAAATGAAAAGGAAAGTTGTGACAAGACAGTGAGGACTGCTCACTGTTCTGCAAACCACACGAGACATGAAAAAGCAGAACCACAGATAGAGCAGTGCTGCGCCGAGCCTCTGCTGCAGACCTGAGAGGTGAGTTTCTTTGGCCTTGACTGCTGGACGTGAAGTTGTTGTCCACCTCTGTACTGTTCATACAGTAATGTGTGAGGCTTATTACTGCAGCTCTCACTGCTTTAAAGGACACGTCTGCTGATATTCGGTATTCATGTTCCTGTCGTAAATCCCTCGTGCAGACTCAAACAGTGAGTGTGTACAGTACTCTGTCTCTTATGATCTGACTGTGAAAAGGGCACATTTAACTGCGGTTTATTGTATACAAGAACTGTGCAAATTAAAACAGAAGCGAAGGACATAGCTGTGAGTTGAGCTGCAGCAGCACATCACAGTAAACCGGTCGATTCTCGTCCTGTGGCTGTGTGAACTCTGCACTCTTATCATCAGGCGTGCAGGTAAATCCACAGTTTGCTTTTGCACACCAAGTAGTGTCAAGTCAGCCATCAGTAAAAGCCTGAGGAATTGGTCTTCAGGGATGAATAAAACGTGTTGATGTTAAAATACTTTCGCTATGCTGGAGGGAATGTTCACAAACCCGAGGAGGGTTTACTGTGTGCTGTTTTGCCTGCAGTTACAGCCTCACAATAAGTTCACTTGTTATTGACCTGAGAGAGAAAGGCATGCAGGGGCAGCTGATTATCAGAGCAGTGTGTGTGTGTGTGTGTGTGTGTGTGTGTGTGTGTAGTGAACCAGGTTGAAGCTTTTACGTCAGCATTGACTCACTCAGTCGACAGGAGACGTGGGAAGCAGACAAACTGGACCTGCCGCTCATTTCTCTGCTGTTTGTTTTCTTCAAATCAACATGGCTGAAACACACAGAGTGACGGCGCAGGGCCGGAAGGTGAGTTTACACACCTGAGCGACAGGTAGCAGATCAAACATAATGAACCAGCACAGAGAAACCGGATCAGAGTGAAACTGATCCCAGACCCGCCTTTCCGATGCTTTCTGTTCGGATTGAAAATGAGTTTTCTTAGTTTTGAAAGAATGTCAAACTGCGCTCCAGCGAGCGTAAAGACGACCGTAATGAAACAACATCCGGTCAGAATTAACAAAGTAAAAGCGGCATTCATCGACGCGTCAGCGGAAGCTTTATTTTACATTAAAATTAGCTCCTCTTTCAGTTGCAGCATTAAAGTGATGAAGTACAAGAACATGCATTATTCTGAATGGGGTTTTCTGCATAATGAGTATGATTACAATTACACTTAAATTTGATTGTTTTTTGACCAAACAAATAAATTCAAATATAGGGATTTGGTTGTTCAGCAGAAACACACCCTGGCGCCGTGAACAGCTTTGACAAAACATTTAGAGTTCAATGTGGGTACATACAAGTTACAGAAAATACATTTGTGAATGTGAGTAAAAAGATTAAGATTATTACATCTGTTTGCCGTAACTGAACAAAGACTTTTAGGGTGGTGGAGTTGTACTGAAAGAAGCGGGACTCGTGACCTCAGTGTTTCTAAAAGTCTGACAAACTGTGTCTTTTTAGCTTCATGTTGTGCGTTTTAAAACGTTTATAGGTACGTAGTCTGAACTGTACCAGTCCGATGGTTGTTTTTCAACTGACAGCTCGCTGCATCACACCTCAAAGCCTGATTCCTCTCAGCTGCTTTTATTTCTGAGGTAAACCTGAACTCATTCTACTTCCGGTCTGTGAGACGCAGTACTTGCTGATCATACGGCACGTGACGCCACAGTAATAAACGTGTGCTTTCGCTTCATTAAGTCGATAGTTGCCTGTAACAGCCAATAAAACACAGAATTTTACTTTTATTCCAAACTTTCTGAAAGGCACAAATCGGCTTTATGTCATTCTTTGTCACAAAGACCCTTATTCTGTTATTCTAAGTGCATTTCCTGAAGTATTGTACTTAAGCACAATTTTGAGGTACTTGTACTTCATTTGAATATTCTGAGTGTTATCTTTTCATGCCAGACATTAGACTCCAGTTTAATGTTTTTGTCAGTGACATGTATTTGTTGGTGATATAAGCAGAATAATACAGTATATTATAATAATTTAACACTTGCATAATGAGTACTTTTACTTTTGATACTGTAAGTATTTTGCAGTTAACACTTCTGTACTTTGACAACATTCTAGTCACCTTTCAAATACTCTTCGTTGTAGTGGAGTATTTTTGAGTATCTGAGCAGAATACTTCCTCCACCATTGACGGGCGGTTAAGAATTGTGATGTTGGTCCAAAGTGAGACATCTGCACAACAACTGCAGGTCAGATTTTTATGATAGCTCCTGATCCTCAGAGGACGAATCCTATCGATTTCAATGACCCCCTGATGTTTCGTCCACAACCAAAACCGTCCACTTGTGTACAAACACATATAAAAATGTAATGGTCAGGTCCATTGGCTTCACTGAGGATATTCATGCTCCCCGGAGTCTTTTTCAGCAGAGCAGATCCAGTGAAGTTCAACTAATTTCTGTGTTTTTTCTTTCAGAAATGGGTTTTTCCACAGAAAAGTGCGACTGATGAAAATAAACCGAGTGTTCGCTCTGCTGACAGAGACACTGAGAGAAATCTGGTAACATCCACAGAAATGACAAGAAAAGACAAGCAGACAGACACCTTTAGTAAAGTATTCTGATTCATAGTCTTAAGTTCATGAGAATAAAGTCACAGAAGGCCTATTATGAGAAATGTATTGTTATGTTATGAGAACAAAGATGATGATGCTTTCATAAATGTGGTGTGGGAGCAAATGACGTTGTAATTTTATGAGATAAGTCACAAAATTTCAAGGATACTTTGGTAATTTTATGAGAAAAGTCAGGGATATTTTGCACCTGTCTTTGTCTTCATGTGAATCTGTCTGCGTGTGCAGGCAGTTCCTTTCAGAGGTCACATCACAGGTGGGATGCGGCCGGGGAAGAAGATTGTAGTGGTTGGTGTGGTGGACCCCCGTCCTGACAGGTAAACACACCTTCAGGTGACTCCCACTGTCCTTTATCAATCCATTATCCTTCCCTCAGGATCAGTACTCAACTTCTCCTTTGTCTGATCCTCCTTCCTTCCAGTGCATTCTTTTTATTGCATCTCACTTCAGGCCAAATTTGAGGTACTTGTACTTCACTTGAGTCTTTTCATGTTCATATAATACTTACATTATGCTTTTTTAAGAAGGTATTTTTGTCACCTTCAATTATACTTGAGTGTATTCAAATAGTCCTTGAGTACCACTGAATAATACTAAGTACTAGTGTACTTGAAGTGTAAATAGTATGCTAAGTTGGTACAACTTTTTACAAATTTTAAGTGTACTGAAGTACACCAGTGAAAATCATCATTCAAAACACACTGCAGTACAACTGTGTTATATCACCAATGTGTTTGAAATATACTTAAATATACTTCAAATGAAGTGAAATTAAAGTACACTTTCATTAAGCATGCTAACAGTGTATTACAATGGACTTGAAAATAAATACAGTTTTCACCTTAACTACACCTTATTACTATTAAAGGTATTTCTAACTCAGTACACTTTTTAAAAGTACATTTAAGCCCAATTTATAATAAACTTATAATAAAGTAGACTTTTCATAAGTACTTTGAAATACCACTTTAAGTATCGAATTAGTATATTCATTTTTAAAACATTTAATTAAAACTTCATGACATCTATTTAGAAGTACACTTTTTAAAAGTACATGTCAAACATACTTTGAATTAAAAGCAAAAAGTAAAAGTGTACTCAATGATTTTTTTTTTAAAAATGGCTTCTTTTTATATTTTCAGTACCCTGAAGTATACAACGTTTTGACCTGGGTACACTCTGGCACTGTGACTTTTACTTAAGTAAATGCTGTGACTTCCACTTCTGTGAGCCACCGTGTGCTCTCTGCTGTTTATGGTCAGTTGCAGGATAATCTGAATCCTTCACAGAAAGTCAGAGACGTGTCAGATTTATGGCCGCTGTTTGTCCCTCCGTTAGGTTCTACGTTGCCCTGACGTGCGGTCGTGGAACATCCAGAGAGCCTCCGCCAGATGTGGCTCTGGAGCTTTGTGTTCGGTTCAGGGACCGACAAGTCCTGCGCAGAGCCTGTGAGTCTGGATCCTGGGGAGAGGCTGACAGCAGCATCCCTTTCTTCCCCTTCATCAGAGACCAGCCGTTCAAGGTACCCACATCTGTCCACCGCCTGTGAATGTGTGCAGCAGCCTCCAGCCTCAGTGAGAGATGGCAGCTGCAGCTGTTTGTACTGCCAACATTTAGAGAGTAAAACCAAACGTCAGGCTTCGATGAGTGCTGGCTGCTTCATGCTGTCACACAGGCTTGTTTATTGTACATCTGATCTTGAAACACTTGTACACTCCTGAAGTTGCTCCTCGAGGAGCATGCAGCAGTGTTACTGTCACTGTCAGCCACGCTTGTTGTTGCTATGTGTAACCATATGACATCATTATGTGAACAAGTGGGACTGTTGTCATTATCATGATATACATTTTTTATCATATCATCATGAATGATATGATATGACACACCCCTACTCAGTACTATGAGCCCCAGGTGACAAAGTACCATACTTAAAATACTTTTTGAAGAATGTACTAAGTACACTTTGCACTATTTTTGTGTGAACTCAAGTAGTCCTTGAGTAAACTTGAAGTGTAAATAGTATGGTAACTTGCTACAACTTTTCTAAGTGAACTGAAGTACACCAGTGGAAATAAGGATTCATGAGCATTCAAAACCCACTGCAGCACAATTGTTTTATATCACCAATGTGTTGAAAATATACTTCAAATGAAGCGAAATTAATGAAGCATACTAATAGTGTATTATGAAGGATTTGTATTGGTATTTGAAATATAGCAAACTGCAACTGCTCTTCAGCGAGGAATCAAACATGTCGTCCAAACAAATGTAATAAACGTCCCTCTCAGCCCAAATTCAGGCTGCTGCTTCCAGATGATATGACATGGAGCAGTCAAACCATGAGGCCAAGCTCGCTGTTAAGCTGGTCGGTCTGGAGTTTGCAGTCAAAATGTTGCTTTGTACTGGAGAGACTATTAACAGCCCTCATAATGTCACTTGACAGGCTTCAGATTTGACCCCCAGCTGTTTCGACTCATCATGCTAATGTGTAAATACCTGATGTCTGTGTCAGGATTCACCTTAAAACCTTCGACATGAAACTGACCAAACGTCCACTTGTGTCTCATCTCTCCTCCCAGCTTGAGATCTACTGTGAACATAGTCGCTTTCGTGTGTTTGTGGACGGGCAGCAGCTGTTTGACTTCTTCCACAGAGTGACGTCGCTCGGCAACATCGACACATTGTGGGTCAAAGGCAGCATCGCCATCACTAAACTGGCTTGAAGGAGAAGTGATGTCACAAACTGCCAGGACTCACCTCGTCTGAATGCGGTGTGTGTTCACTGCGGACATTTGGTATTTGTATCGGTATTTGTTTGTGGGTTGGATAATGTATGAAGCACACAGTTTAAGACGGGACATTGAAGAGCTTAGTTTTCCTTTTATGCTACATGTGTATGAAGCTGAGCGATAATCAGACCCACTCAGAACTACATGCAGACACGGCTGTCTGCTAATGATTGAATGAGTAAATCTGCATTGATTAGTCAATGCATCACTCGTATTCACTGTAAGCAAAAGCCTTATATTCAAAATGTTAACTTCACTCTATGTTTGGGATGTTGGTGGATGTCGTGAATTTTTTACTTTTATTTTATTATGAACTTTTTATATTCTTGAATTTTAGGCACTGAGTAACTTTTAGTGATCAGCAGGCTACAACATGCTGGCACTTGTACCATTTTGCTTCATCCATTTGGAGATTGTTCCCAGAATGTCTTACAAAACAGTCATTGTCATGTAAATATGATCATAGTACTGTATACAGTTTGTACAATTGTACTGCAGTGTGTTTTCCTGGTATTTTGGGGGGTTTTAGGGACCTGTGGGACTGACCAAAAGAACAGAGAATGAAAACAAAACAAAACATATGAAGTAATTAAGATTCATTATGCAGAAAAGATGTTGTTTTGGTCCAGATTTTCTGAGGGGTGGGGGATGCAGTAGGGGGTCTCGGTCTCCCTTTCCCAGTGTTTCTTAAATCCTGCCTCTGGTTGTAGAAAGTTTCCTGAGAAACTGTCATTCGAGACTGGACAGAAAAAAAGACCCATTGGTGGGATTTTTTGTATATTTTGTTGCATATTTTTTGTTGAATTGTATTTTTTGATTATGAGAAAACAAAGAATGAAGGACTTCTAGATGTTTCTGATGTTCTACTGAGCCGGAGTCAGATTCCCTGTATTTGCACATATTCTTGGCAATTAAAGTTGATTCTGATTCTGATTTTTTGGATATTTTAATGATACTTTCAAGGTATTTCATAATAAATCCGGGATATTTTACAAAGGATGTCTATGTATTATACTGCTATTTTTTAATGTATTTTTATTTATTTATTTATTTTTTCAAATATGTTCCCAATATCTTTTACGGTGTTTTCCTGGTTCGTTTCGTGTATTTAAATTCCACTATTTTGTTATGTTCCTCTGCCTCACTTCTCCCGGAGCCGGGCCGCATTGCTAGCTGGGTAGTCTGTACTGAAGTACAGAATCGATAAAGCGCTTAAATATCAGCGTGCTGGGAATCAGTCCTACAATATTCCTAATCAAGTAAACCAAGTGTTACCCAATAGTTTCAGTGTCTTTGCTCAGGTGTATAACGTTAGTTTTAACAGCTGTACCTGTTAAACGCGGAAAGTTTTGGAAGAACTGAACAAGCCGAGAGCCAACCTGCCACAGCGGTGCATGCTGGGTGATATTGAGGCAGGGTAGCAGCAGCCGCCGGCTGACTCAACCTTCAGTTTCTGCTTCAGTTTCAGCCGTCCTGCGCTGTTCAGCTGGCTTCGTCTGACAACGTATGGACAGTTCTGTCTTTAACTGAGTCATGGAAATCAGTGGACAACATCTCACGGTCAGCTCAAGTGTTTCTTTTGGTTACGAAGACACCTGCTGTCAAACCTAGCTGAATGATGAGGATAAGCTAAAGCTAAAGCTAACTAGACGTTCAGGGAAGATGCTTGTTGTTGTCGTTAGTGTTAGCTAGCTGCGTAGTTAGCTAAGGTAGTTGACTTCTCACTTGTATCTGATGGTGTTGATTTACGAACCTTTATATGTCTGATATGACTCTTTAATGTTTTTGTTTAAAAATATAACCAACTCGACAAAGTGACAGCAAACGAATTAACTGGTAACATGGCTCATAGCAACATGGTTAGTTTAGCTTGGCTTTTGGTTTTCTACACAGGCTAACCAAGCTAAGCTACATTAGCTACAGTTACACCCCCTCTCAACGAAGTATGTCGGCCTTGTAGTTTAATTAGATGCCTCCTGGTAACTGGTAACTGTTAGCTTCATATCAGATTAATCCCAGTCTAGTCATTTTCTGTACTATATAACGACTCCAATCAACTGTCAGCTTTCTACTGAGCTAACGATGACACTAGCCAGTCTGTTAGCCTGCTAAGCTAGACGTTACCGATTTAGCTACGTTAGCCTGCAAGCTGCACTTTAAGACCAACGTCAGGCGTGAGGAAAAATGTATGAAACTTGGCTAAGTTGCCCAAACAGGTAGATCTTGATCGCATAGTTCCTGAAATAGACAGCTGTCCAAAGGGGCCAACCTTGTCATGAAGGTGACAGCTCGTCTTAATAGATAACACATTATGTTAGCTAATAAATTAACTCTCTTTGAATTTGTTATCGGTCAAAGTGCTGGTCCTAAACACCTGCTTATTCGGACTCAGTCTGTTGGGATGACTCAACTCGGTCTGCGAAGAGGTTCATTGAGTTCTGCAGACAGACAAATTAAATGCTTTAAAGGGGACTGGGGGTACAGATGCCTGTGTAACATTAGTTTTCTTGGGAACAAATGTTGAACATGTGCCTTCATTGTTAGCTTGTCTTTCTGAACTTGCATGCCTGTAGTCCATGTCAGCACACTGGTAATATACCTGCTCTCAGGTATTTTGTGAGATAAGGCCAACAAAGCAAATACACGTTTGAAACGCCACCCACTGCTCCGGTTGGTGGTTAAGAATGCAAACAGAGTCTCCTCTTTCAGGTAAAGTCCAGGTGGGAAGAAACTCCAGCTTGTGGTTCTCATGTAAACTTACTTTAGTATCAGAAAGTTTTGGGTAACACTTAGTTTTACAGGATTGTAAATTCAGAATAACTTACTAGCATTAATTACTGATAAAATTGGGTTAATTTGATGCATTTCCAATCCTCAAGTACAGCTGCCACCAGTGATTATTCTAATTGTAAAATAATCTCTTGATTATTTCAAACAATTGATTTAACATGTCAATTACAAAATGTTATAAAAAATATAAAAAAAACAAAATCTGTTCAGTTTACAGTGACTATAAAAGACAGGAAAGCAGCAAATCCTCACATTTAGGAAGCTGGAACCAGGGAGGGCTGTGGAAAGCATGCACTCCAACTTGTACTAAGATTAAAGTTTCCAACAATAAAAGGCAGAAGATGAAATATTCACTTTGGTTTAACTAGAGCTTTTGCTTCAACTTCTAACATCTAATTAAGCTAACAGGAAAACTGGCTTCCTTTCTCTGTTTTTTTCCTTTAATTAGCACCAAATTGTCTAGATTTTGCAAGGAAACTTTCTGCATCAGAATTGTCTTTTTGGGCCAAGTATGTGGGCACTTCTAAAGAATTTGACTCCAGTTTAAACATTAAGACATTTGATGGACACATGGAATCAAGTGTTAACTAACTCTTGTTTGATGATTACATTGCAAAATTGAGCTTCTTTTTCTTGAGTTTGAAACACTTTGGTGCATTTAACACACCTTACCATGGTTTTGGAAGATATGCTCTTAATCCTCAAATACTCTTTCTATTTTTTGTCTCGCTGATAAAACACTGCAGGTAAAAATTATATACCAGAGGGAACAGATGTACTGATAGGTTTAAAAAGTCCTTGAGGATATGTGGATTGTTTCTGTGATTCTAGTTTAATCATAAGTTCATACGTGTTGCGTATGTAAAATGATGCCAACACCTACAATGATTAGGCTTTTGGAGGACATTCAGGAACTTTGCCCAAGGAAATGTTGATAACGTCTCTGTTTCACTTTTGGAAAGGAGGTTTTGTCAACAAAATGCAAGTATGTTAACTAAACATTAGAGGGGAAATAGTAGATGTAAAACCAAGGTTAATTTCTACGTGTTGACAAGGCAGAGTTGATTCATAGAGGCACTGTTTGTCTGCCACATCTTGCCCTCAGGTTATTTACTGGGTCTGTGTAAACATCACATGAATTGAAGAGATTATAAGACAGAAGATGCAGACTGGTCTGAGTCATCAGGATTTTTGTTCTCACTAACCCTTTTTGTTACAGCTATGTTTCTTTTTATATATCACAGCACTTGTTTCTCATTACTACTCTATTACTGTCAATTTGACTCCAATCTGTCCTCTTTAAGTGCTTGAGTAATTCAATTTATGCTTTGCTCAATCCACACATCAAGCTAATTGGTCCTGGAGCACCACTGATAGCTGTCCTTATTTACTTCTTGTGTTTATGAGGACAGAATGTGTCTTATACACATGTATATTTATTAATATATCTGTTGTGACAGATTATTTGTGTCTGATGACGTCTGTTCTCACTGTCTCAGGTGTAGCCAGGAGGGTTTGTTGATTGCCAGAGAATCATGGAGCCAGATGTCATCCGCATATACTCCTCCTCTCCGCCACCGATGGAGGACGGTACAGAGGAAGAGGACAACGAGTTTGGAGACTTTGGCACCTTCTCAGGCGTCCCAAACAGCATCAGCTTCACAGAATTTGACACCCCAACCACTTTCAACCAGACCCAAGCTCTGAACGCCACCTCCCCACCTGAGCTCATTAACAACAGAGGAGTGATGGGATTCAGCCACAGCTCCTCCAATGGCACACACAGCACCAGTAATGAGCTGTCCAAGGCTAATGGCGTTGTGCCAGCGAGCCACCTGGGCAGCAGTCCCTCAGAAAGAACTGAGATGAAAAAGGTCCTCCCCAGCTCCATAGATATCTCAGTCAGTGACACAGTTGACAGCGAACCTGCTGATTGCAACGGTGGAGGCACAGAGGTGCTAACAAATGGGTTTGCAACCTTCGATGTTCAGGGAAGCCCTTCCTCACAGAATTCTGTCCACTCTCTTTTAAAAGGAACGTCCACTGAGGACACAGGCAGCGTCCCTGTTGGAAGCCCAGAGGACGATTTTGCAGACTTTGCTGCTTTTTCCAGTGCTGAAGGACACCTCAGCCAGACGGCAAATGAGGACTTGGACAACCCCACAGAGGGTAGCTGGCTGGGAGAGCCTCCCTGCCCCCATGAGCACTGGAATGTAGTGCAGGGAACGACCTCAGAGGACAATGTCAGGGACACAAACAGAACTGGCCCCAACACATCCAGTTCTGATTCCATATCTGTTCCTGCTGAGGCCCCGGACGGCTCGTGCAACACGGACCGGGGCTCTCACACAGATGCAGATTCTCCACAAAGGGACGTAGCCTTTGCCCAGGAGCACTTCGCCTCAGAGGCAGTTTGCACTAACAAACCCCTCACTCTAAACGGGGTGGATGTAGCTGACAGGGAAGATTCCAAAGATGCTGCGGGCTGCAGTGAACACGACCTCTCACCTGATGCAGCTGGCGATGGTGAGATGGGACAGTCAGACGGGAAGGGCTCCGGTAACGACACTGAGACAGAAACGGAGACAGAAACATCGTTCGGCCGGCCACTGTCAACAGACGCTCTTGAGGAGTACGGCGACATGAGCACCACAGGCTCAGTGCCCTCTCCACCACTCCAAGGGGAAACTGCCACACCCGCCGACCACAGTCAGTTGGCAGAGGACGATGAGGACGAGGACTTTGGGGACTTTGGAGACGCCGGCTCATTCAGTGGGCAGGGCTTTGCTGATTTTGACCAGCTGGATGCCCATCAGGAGCAGAGCAGGTCACACAGCTCAGCACAGGAAGCTACAAACACCAAGGACGATGACGATTTTGGTGACTTTAACTCCCCCAAATTTCACACCAGTGAAAACGAGGGGGAGGATGGAGGCAAGTTTGCAGACTTCCCCGTCAGTGACAGTTTTGGGAATTTCAGCTCAGCTGCTGAAGGCCCAGACAGTGCGGCGGAATCAGGGTGGAGCGCCTTTGGGGAGTTGGAGCAGGAGCAGCAGGTGGAGGGGGAGTCCTGGGCAGCATTTAGCACAGAACAGAGCATCGCTCCTCCTGCAGAGAGCAGAGAGGAGCAGGAGCAGGAGGAGGAAGAGGAGTGGCATGAAAGTGAACCTCCTGCTGTCAGTGAGGAAGCCAGCAGGACAGACAGACAGTCGGTAAGCACCGTGGGAGATAAACTGGTCAGACTGGGAAACATCATGGGTGCAGAGTCATCCATCCATGAACCCGTATGATCATCTCAGGTGGATTTTATTTATGTAGAGCTTTGTAGTGTAGAAACAGTTTGGAGACAGATGTTCAAGGAAATGAGGAGTTAATAAATAGCAAAAAATGAGGCCCAAGTTGAGCAGAATTAACAAATCAGTTAATCTAAATACCAAAAAAAAAAGGTTTTTATCACTTAATGATAGTGATATCTGCAGTTTCTCCTAACTTATAGGTGTCATATACACTGATACATAGAAATATCTCTCCTGAAATAAAGACCTCAATTTATTCAAAGTGAGGTAATTTTGCTAAATAATAACTTGTTTTCTCTCAGCCATAAAAGCTCACACTTGACAATTAGATAACACGCTTTTTACAGTCCAGATTTGACAGTAATACATGTAGAACCACAAGAACCAAAAGAGGAAGCTGTTTTCAAAAGATCACATTTAAATCAGTTTCTAGTTGTGTTTATTCCTCTTCAACTAAGTCACAGCCGTTATACCAACTTCCACTGTTTGTATTAAACATTAACTGACCCATTAATGAGAGAGGGGTCATCATTTTGATGTGCTGAAGTGGAACAGAGGCTTAACTTTGCCAACAGGACACACACATCAGAGGGTGTCCTGAAATGACCCAGTGTGTGTGATGCCAAGTGGCGTGTGTGGACCGTGGAGGAGGACGTCTGCTGTCTGTGCAAATGGATAGGTGTGCAGGAACAGTGACACACACACACTGATGTTGATTCAGAGTGTAGAAACACTCCTTCAGGCTCTGATGATGTGGCTTGCTCGCACATTTAAACTAAAGTACATTCCTGTCAGATTAACACGCAGACTTGTCGTGAGTCCAACTCTGCTGCTTAGCGCAGGTTTCATTCACAGCTGTATCAGTAACGAAGGGACCTCGTGTTTCATCGTGCAGTGTTGGCAAATGGCCAGCATAACAAGTGTGTTTCCTCTCTCTCCACACTAAACTGGTATTTTCAAAACAGTCTGAGGAGTGAATGCACTTATAGTGTAACACCACATTTGGTTTGGAAGGAGTAAAGACACAGCTGCTCTGGCTCGTATGGGTTGGAAGGTATCTTCTCCTGCAGCCTTGACCTAACACCTAACAGCACAGCTGGGTGTGGTGAGGAGTAATGCTGCAGGATATATTGTTTCAACATCAACATCGCAATGTGTGCATGTGCAATAGTCACAATGCAGGACGTATGATGTCAAGTAGTAGGAATCTGTATGACTTTTGTTAATATTATAAATAAAGATTGCTGTGAGTTTGAGGCCTAATGGGAGGAAAAAAATCCTGGATTAGTTCTTCAGCTTCACCTTCAGTTTATTCATGAGCCTGATAGAGAAAATGAACAGAAGATTCCCGAGTACAGCTGCCGGTGTGAAAGGCTCTGTGATGATAACTTGCTAAACAAATCAGCACTTTGTTTCTCTAGGTTGCATTAACACGCTCTGACTTCAGTCAGCCATGTGGAAGATTTGTTTAGGAGGATGCGAGTAATCAGCTGCTGTGCTCTCTGCAGGCGTCGCTGTCGAGCCGTCTGGAGAAGCTGTTTCAGAGCAGCTTCCCTCAAACAGCCGTTTCCTCGGTGGAGGACGAGGTGGCGTCCCTGAAGATCCTGCTGGGACCTCCAGAGGACAAACCACAGCCAGGAGCCGAAGAGGAGGAGATGAGGTCGCCATGCAACAGGTGAGCCTTTGCCTCCTCAGTGGGCCACAGATTTAACCATGAAACATGGAAACTGTATCAGAAAGTCTTCTAAAGCAACACGTGTTGAGCAGCTTGTTTGATTTCTGAAAGATGTAAGTTTTGCATATTTATTAGCAGCTACCAATTGTTCTGCTGTTCCCTGTTCAGTCTCAGCGACGTGAAATCTGAGTCACGGCTTTCTTTAATGGAAACTCACATTTAATGCTTCTCATGAGTAAATTAATAAGAAACTTAAACTGTCTGCAAGCCTCAACTCTGACTCCTTGTGTGTGTTGCCGAGATGGATTTTTTCTTTTTCGTGACTGTACTCTAGTGACGAGTAAAGTCATTATTGGAGTACATAAAATATTGTTTCAATCAGTAAACTAATGATGCATTCCCTCAGTCACACCTGATTTTGTTACCAACTGTATGAATCTTTGAGTCTGCTGCATCTTATTGGTCGGTGCAGGTCTGCGCTTGGTGGTGTGTGGACGCAGCTTCAGGACATCCACGAAGCATTCGGCCTCAGATACCAGTGGGGGGGCTCCCACTGCAACAAAGCACTACTCTGCTGCCTGGGCATCGACACCCGAAACATTGTAAGTATCCACTGGACCCTAATGCTCCAAACAGCTCGCTGCCTCAGCTGGATAAGAAGTGGAAATGACAGAAACGTAGAAGCATCCTAATACGCTCTTTAAAATGAGCAGAAGTCATTTAGATTATAGTTGATTTGAATCAGAATCTGAAAAGGCCAAAACTTCACAACATTATGATGACCTTTTTCAATTCCAGATTCAATATTCCTTTATTAGTCCTGCAAGGGGAAATTCCAGTTACAGTAGCACCAATAAAGCGGATGGAGTAAAAGCAATAGGTATATACAAAAGAGTGGAATAAAAATAAACATCGTCTTAAGAAATTAGAAATAGTATTTGCATTGCACAGATTATTGCACAGGTTATTGCACTGATAATTCACAGGTTACTTGGAGCAGTTTCTGTTGTACAGTCTGACAGCTGCAGGAAGGAATGACCTGCGATGCCGCTCCTTCACACACTTTGGATGTAGCATCCTGTCACTGATGGAGCTCCTCAGTGCAGTGAGTGTGTGTTGGAGGGGGTGGGAGTCATTGACTGTCATGGAGGACAGCTTGGCTGTCATCCTCCTCTCCCCCACCTCCTCCACCTGTTCCAGAGGGCATCCCAGGACAGAGCTGGCCTTCCTGATGAGTTTGTCCAGCCTCTTCCTGTCAGCTGCTGTGATGCTGCTCCCCCAGCAGATTACACCGTAGAAAATGGCAGAGGCCACAACAGAGTCAAAGAAGGTCTTCAGGAGTGCCCCACACACCCCGAAAGACCTCAGCCTCCTGAGCAGATAGAGTCTGCTCTGTCCTTTCTTACAAAGTGCAGTGGTGTTATGAGCCCAGTCCAGTTTGTTGTTCAGATGAACACCCAGGTACTTATAAGATGTCACCATCTCAGTGTCCCTTCCCTGGATGTTCACTGGGACTGTGACATCTTATAAGTACCTTTGAATATGGAAATATGCAAATCACCTTCTGATCTGTGAAAAGTGTATTTTTAGAAGAGATTTAATGACACATCAAGTAATCTGTGACCTTTATTAACTTCTGCTGGCAGCTGTAAAAGACATCCAGTTCCACTTTCCTCTTCCCAAACAAGCTTGTGTGGCAGACAAATTCTTTTGATAGCAGAAGCAGGATTGGTATATGAAGGTTTTCTAACCTGCTGCTTTAATGCCTGCAGTTGTTCACAGGACAGAAGAAGCAGCCGGTCATCGTGCCTATGTATGCTGCCGGCCTGGTGAGTCATCCGCCTCCTTCACCTCCGTTCAGCTCATCATATGCTTTCTGTTGCTCATGCACGGTAGAACCACCATCCACAAACAGAGTAGCTTCTCAGCAACGCTAAAACGTCTTTAATATCATTTGTTTCATTCATGACAAGAATCATTAGCTTCAGCCCTTATTGAATGAAAGGCCAATAGTAATGTTTTAATTCATTAATTTAGAACAGTAATCTTAATCACATTATGCAGCAGGATTATCAGAATCAGAATGCCTTTATTAGTCCTCTACTTGTTCTGATTTTTCATTGAAGCTATGTGACGTTAACACCGAGTGACGTATTCAAACCCAGACCCGTGTGTTTTGGGGTTGTATCTGTCCATCAAATGGAAATATTGTAGATGTTTTATAGACATTTCCCCAAAGCGCCTCTTTATGTGTTTGGTATCTTCGTAACTTCCTGCAGGTCATCAGCAGTGTCTGTTTCTCTGTCGGTCTGCTGTTTGTAGGGGATGCTGGAACCAACCAAAGAGCCCGTGAAGCCCGTCTCTGCAGCAGAGATGATCGCTTCTATAGCCCAGGCGCCTCCAGTGGCTCCAGAGAAAAGCTCCTGTCCCTCAGACACAGTCCAGGTGGGACCTCAGGGCGTCTGAAACACTTCAAGTGTTTTTAACAGCCACCAGAGGCACATTGTCTCTAATGTTTAAATATAAGGCTTGGGGACTTTTTTCAGTGGTGGATTAATCCACATTTGGTGCTGTAGTGATACACACACATACAACAGGTACATTCAGTGTTCACACTCACTGATCAGTTTTAAATCCAACCAGCAGGGGGAGACATAATAACACCCCCTTGTATGTGTGTGTAGTATGAAGTGATCCTCACTTTGGCCTCACTGACTGTTTGACCTCCTCTCGCTCCTCCAGCCGGAGGCGCTCCCACCCGTCCAGTTCGACTGGAGCAGCAGTGGCCTTACCAACCCTCTGGACGGTAGGTGACCTGCGCCACCTCCGCCCCGAACCCTCCCCGCCCACTCCTCCTCGCTCTTCTCACCCTTTTCTAACCCTCGTAGTGATTCCTGAGAGTCGCTGTCTGCAGACGCTTCAGTCCAAAATTCGGCAGCCACTTGTGCTGATTCAGGGCCAATCAGATGATGGAAGCGTGTCTGCAGCGTGTGACCGCTGGTTTGAAAACCTTGTTCTTTAAAGGAAAAATCCACACTAACATTGCAACGCTGTCGGCGATTAACTTTGCCAATAATAGGTTCTGTGATGTGGACTGAAGGAAGTGAAGAAACATGATGAGTCTCAGGACCCTTCACCTACACGGATGTGGGAAAAAATAATTGGTCGTTTTAAAATCAATGTTTTTGCATTTTAGAAAGGTAATTTGAAGAAGCCCTCATAGCCTCTGAGAACTCGTATATTGGTCGATATTGTGACTTGATGACACTGAATCAGGATTCTAAACAGTCCGATCAAGTCAAAACTGGTCAATTAGCCACATTCGGCGACTTGAAAGGTTTTGATAATAGCGCCACAGACGTATTTTCATAGCCGCAGTGAGAGGATGTGATGGTGGATCTTTCCTTTAAACCTGTTCATGATCTAAACAACATGGCCGCTCTGCATGAAGACTTGTGGTCAAACTGTCGAAACCAAACCAGTCTAACAGTTGTCATGTAGCTGATTCTACTCTCTGATCACTGACACCGCTGCATGTTTCTGGTTTCTTCTCTCTCTCTCTGTCTGTCTGTTGGTGTTTGTTAACCTCGGCCGCCCCCCCGGCTGTGCAGCGAGCGGAGGCTCGTCTCTGTTAAACCTGGATTTCTTTGGTCCTGTGGAGGATTCAGGCTCCTCCAGCTCACCGTCCATCCCAGGTCAGCAGCTGCTCACGGCCTCCTCCTCCTCCTCCTCCTCCTCCTCCTCCTCCTCTTCTGCCATTTTCTTCCTCCTCACCTCCTCTACCGCTCCTCGTCTTTAAATTAGCCTCCCAGCCCTGCTTCCCCCCTAACATGCGTCTGTGGGAGACTACAGGACCAGTCAGACAGTTGATGACTGTGATAGTGAGCATGCCTGCTGGCTGCAGTCTGGGTCACATCAAACGTGCTCGAGCCAAAACCGCCTGAAAGCTTCACTTACTGTTTGAGTGGTTTGATGTGCAGCGGACACAGGTACTGTGTTCAACATCCGGTCAACACAAAAGGCACAAATATCCTTTTAATGTGGGAAGAAAAGTGTCAATGTGCGTCACCTGAGGCCCCTTTTAATGTGGAATTTTTTAACTGTCAACATTTAAAAAAAAAAAAAAAACTGTGTGTGAGAGATTTGATATTCATTGGAAAAATAAGATAAAAATGAAGACAATGCTTAACATGAGATGGAAAATAAAAACCATCTGATTTAAGTAAAGACTAAAGTGAAGAGAAAAAAAGAAAATATTTATAATGGACAAAGTTCAATCATCTAAAGGTCAAAGGTCGTTTGATCCTGGCTGCGTTCGATCTGGCTAACAGCCGCTCTTCGCAGAGCGAACCTCGTTTGTGTTTGTTAACTCTCATTTTTGTTTTCGGTTCAGGCGTAGACCCCGAGCTGTATGAGCTGACAACGGCCAAGCTGGACCCTGGCAGCTCCGGCAGCCGGGTGGCCGATGCCTTCGCCCGCCTGATGTCCACCATGGATAAGACCAGCACCTCCACCAGGTCAGAGGTCAAACAGACAGCAGATGAGTGTCGAGGGTTATGTGATGTCTCGTTTTCTGTCTGAATACGAGAAAAGTGTAGAAGAAGATCCAGCCATCTGTTTTCTGTTCAAACTCTGTGAAGCCATGTTTGTATCATCTCTCAGATGTTGGTGCTTCCTCCGTTGCCATCAAAACATTTTGTATTGGCGGACTTTTCGTGTTTCTTTGGTAAACAGGTTTGTGGTCAGACCTGTAACACCTGGTGTCTCTTCCTGTTTGACAGGAAGCCGAGGAAAGAGGAGAATCTGAGCGAGGAGGCGGCCAAAGTCATCGCAGGTCTGCCCGATCTTTCCTTCATGCAGGCCAAAGTTCTGATGTTTCCCGCCACGCTGACGCCACTCGGCTCGCAGGCCACACCAGACTGAGGCCACGCCCCCTATACTGACATCACCTGACCCGCCCACCCTGTCTGTTTGGCCCCGCCCACCAACTCGGTCCATTTTATAAACTTGTCTTTATTTTCTTTTTTTCTGTCGCTGCAGTTTAGTTCCTCCCTCGCTTTCATAATTCTTTCTTCTTTTAATTTTACGCTTTTGTTTTTCAGCTCTGATTTTAAAAAATAAAGCAAAGCATTTATCATGATGGGAAACAGCTCGGAGGAGGGGGAGCGCTCGGCGGACCACCTGCACATTTAACACAATAGATAATTAATTTATAGAGACGATAATTTATAGAGGAAGGTTTAGAAGTGTGTGCTGTTCATATCTAGAAGAATCATCATGTATATAATCAGGGATTAAATGTTTATTTTCCTTTTTTTTTTTTTTTTTTTTAAATTCCGACAAATTTTGGAGGATGATTTTACGTCTCTGTTGTGGGAGTGTGTTCGTGTCTGTCTGTGAAGGAAACACTGGCTGAAGCTCTTTGAATCAAACTGAAGTGGAATATGTATGACAAGTTTAAATTAATACATTTATACACATATATAAAATCTATATATATATATATATTTATCGACTTGAAACCACACTGCCTGCAAAATCCAGCTGAATGTTTTGTCCCCTCGTCGTGTTTGAAGGCCTTAGTTTTTACCTGCAGTCTGTGTAGATTTTAACCCGATTTTCTTTAACCATCCTGTCATTTTCTTTTTGTAATTTAATGCAGCTTTTTAACATGAGTCATGTCCAGCCTCCCACTGTTGCTGCAGTCCATCCACCGTCTCCAGAGCGCAGGATGACTGATCTTATTTTTTTTTTAAACTCTTTGCTTTGGGAAACTTCCACCAACCAAATGCTGGTGAATCTGGTGAGCTGATGTGTTCTCAGCTGTCATTTGGAGGGTTTATTTTTACTCCATGTTGAAACACTTCACAGATATTCCAGCTGTTGTGGCCGCTGGATGAGAACCGGTTTCCATCCTTGTCTGTGTTTCCTCTCTCACTGGTCATTTTTGCTGTTTTGGGGGTAAAAATGGGACTTTTTGGTTAAAACCACTGAAACTTGGAAGTTTCTCGGCAGTGAAGGTCGACTCGCATCAGAAGGGAATTAAGGGACCAATTTCTGCTTCCATGTGTTGGGTCATGCACACTGTTCCGAATATGAAGTGCTTTTTGTTGTTGCCGCTCTTATTTGCTCATGTTTTGCAATGTTTTTTTTTTGGTTTTGCTCATACTACTGTCAGCCCCGTCTCCCAGGAGGATTTTGCACATTGTAAAGATGAAATGGATGTAATCATAGTTCACTGTGGCTTTAGACTGTGTACAGTTAAACTATGGACTGTAAAATGTACGGGAAAATTCCTATGGAAAAAAACTGAATCACTTGAAGAGCCTGTCAAAAGGTTATCGTGCATGCCCAGGTTCTTTTGAGACTATAAGTGTGTAAATTTTACTTTTAGTGTACACAAGAAATTAAAATAGTTATCTTCTCTGCTCGTTTCTGTTTCTTTTGGACAGACACAACGTTTCTGTTGAAATTAAACGTGAGATCTTTGCAATCTGGTGTTTTGAAGTAATTCATCAAACTGAAGTTCCCTCGGACTCGAGAGGATAAATCGAGGAGATTTCTCCAAACTGTCCGGAATGAATCACGTGAAACTCGTCCTTGTTCTGTGCCACAATTTAAAATGTTAAATTATTCTTAATTAAGTTGACCAATTTTAGATGAATTACAACTGAATTTAAAGGATGCATTAAAAATAAAATAATAAAATGTTTAGTAATATTTCCTTATTTTGTCTTTTGCTGATCACTTTCATGTCACATTTGTATTAATTGAACTATGAACATTAATGACAGAATAAGGAAATGGCGTATACATTTAGTTTTGCAGTGCGTCGTTCAAATGCAAATTTTAAAGTCTGACTAGTAACGGGGAAATCATTTTACTGGCATCTTGGTTTTAGATTTGTTCTTTTTTTAAATATTTTGACCACTTAGGTGGAAACCAGGCTTGGAATTACTCTGATTACTCGCTCCAGGCTCTGCACAGACTGAGTGATCTTTTTAAATACTTATTTTGGGGTGAACTGTTCTTTTACTGTTGCTTTTTCCTGGGGAGCTGACGACTAACAGCAGCAGAGAAACGGCTCATCTGAAAATCAACATCAAGAGATAATTAAGAATAATTAACTAGATCTGGGCTGCAAAGTCTTATCACAGCTTCTGTAAGGAATGAAGAGAAAAATGAGAAATATATGACCAAAAGGACAAAGATGAACTAATTTTCATTTATTGTAGAAAATAATATTACCAAAGTGGACCCCCCCAACCCATAAGAACAAAACAAAACAAAAAAAAAATAGAAATCCTCTGAAGAAAATGTCATATTGCATAGCACAAGGCACAGATTCAAGGTCAAGCACGAAGCTGAAATTCATGTAAAGACTAAAACATAAATTCATCCTTCTGTTAAAGAACCTCCAGGAGCCACACAGGTGCTACACACCACAAAAAAAATAAAAACAAAAACAAAAACAATAACATTTGGTTTGATGAGTTTTTGTCCAAACAGTTTTCAGTCATTCGATCTTTCGTTCTCTGGATGGAAAAAGAAGAAAACAAACAAAACAGCAAAGACGAATGAATGAACAGCAGGGAGCCCGTTTTAAAAATCACTGACTGGATTAAAAACAATGATCTGGGTCTAGTTGGACCAACCTGAGTTTATGTGCTCAAACTTATGTTACACGAACAACAGTATGTAATGTTCGTATGTTATCACTATATCTGCAAAGACGTCACTGCGTCCCTCTGCTGAGCTACACACTGATCCACAGCAGAGTCTGTGCTCACACTGGAAGAGTGACAAAACAAGGACCCCCTGATTTTTAAGTGTCTCTCAGTTGTAAATGAATTGTAAAAGGTAGTGAGACAGCACCAGAAAGATCTTAGAAAACAAAGAAACAAAAAGTATTCAATATTAATTACGTTTTTCTGTCACTTGGTGAAGAACTGGTGGTGTCAGTTTGATTGTGTGATTTTCTGTGAGTATAAAACAGTCAAGTATGAAGACTAAAACTGTTAAAACTGTGTCCTATAAAGATACAGATAGAAATACTTCTGAAAAATCAAACATATAAAGACACATTACACATACTGTATATCATTAGTATGTAACCAGGACAGAGGGACTCAGTTTTTACTGGTGTCTCAACCAGCTGTTACATCTTGTGTCCAGCAGGTGGAGACACAGATGAATATTTAAAGAATGCAGATCTGGATTCAATTCTAATATTTATGTATCAGGATATGATTGATCCAGTCTGATCAATCTGATCTATGTACGACTCTAAAACCCTTAATAAACTTCAAATCCTGATGGCAAAGAACAAAGAAACAAGAAAATAACAGATTTTGGAGTTCAGATTGAGATTTGAAGTAAAAAAACAAAACAAAACAAAACAAAAAAAACGGCTCACTGTTTATCCATTTATAGAGTTCACACACACACACACACACACACACACACACACACACACACACACACACACACACACACACACCTTACAGCTGTGGCATAGGTTGAATTGATGGTGTTTGCATTGCTGAAATCCTAAAATATATTACATAGTATTAAAAAAAACTCCAATCATTTATCAAATGACGGTAAATTAGATTTCCACCACGAATGACCTCTGAGTTTGACATTTTTAACCAATTACTTGGTGGGTTTTTCATTTAAAGTCAACTTAGAAGTCAGTTTTGGTGGATTTATCCTTAAAAAGAATACATTTTACATTCTGTACAAAACAAAATATTAGTGTCCAGAGTTACAATAAATATACACTACAGCTGAGAGATAATAAATAATTCATAGAGCCATGTGCTCTATGTTGTTTCTCATAAAAGGGAAAGCCTGCATTTCAAAGTTGGTATCATCACCACTGTTGGGTAAAAAGAACACATTCGTACCTCTATTACTGCAGTTTAACTTCTGTTTCCTTAAACTGAGCTGATCATACAAACATGTACAGTTTAATGTGTTTTATGTTTTATTCATCTCCAGATGTAAGGTTTTTACTCCAGGTTTAAGTTAAACAATTAAACTTTTATTGTAGTTGGAAATAATTTCACTGGTTGAGTCAAACAGAGATAAAGGTGAGTGCCAACAAACAAACAAACAAAATTAGACTGAAGCTCATTTAAAAACTCCAGCTGAAGATGATGATACAATTTCAAGGAAACATTGAATGTAAGTGTTTTTCCAAAATGTTTAACTATTCCTTTAGCAATAATAACAAGAGAATAAAAGAGAATTTGTCCATATTAAATAATGTAGGGTGGCTTGTTAAGATGCGCTAGCATAAAAAGAGAAAGGAAACAAACCTAAAGCTAGCAGCTAGTAAAGACAGTCTGTGTTTAAATGGAGCTACACAGCTTCAGTTCATTTTTAATAACATGAATATTCCAGTTCATGATATTTTAGGAACGTGTTGTTTTTTCTCCCACAATACAAGCTGACACTGATGCTAGCTAATGCCTAGTTGGTGAATCATGTGACTAACAGGTCTGTCTTTGCTAGTTAGCTTTGCTAATGCTCATAAGCTAGCAAAAGTGTGTCTTTGTTATCTGAACCTGAGATTCTATCACAAAGTTGATATCTGCTTCATTATTCCTCTAAAATGAGTTTGGAAACTTTGGTAGCTTGGCTACTAGCTAACAATATGTCAGTTAAGTGCAAGAAAAATTCATTATTTTACACTTATTGCACCAGCAGTAAAAACTGTGGTTACTTGTTTTCTACAAGTTCTTTCTAGCTAGTTATCTACGCTAACCCTCTTTCCTATTTGGTTTACAGTTATCTAATTTGCTCTCTCTAACTTTGTTCAATCGTTATCATCGTTTGACTCAACCAATGAGATTTTGGTCCTCTTGTGCTACTGAAGCTACAGCAGCTTTGACAAACTGTACTACAGGAAGTGTGACTGATAGTTAGCAACAAACTAGCTAAAGATGTCTGCTGTGATTTTTGTGACCCTGATTTCTCAACAGACAAAAACTACCAAATTAAGTTCGAAACAAAAAATTTAAAGTCTGATGATTTTATATATTTTCTTCAGATCAAATATCATGAAATTAACAAAACAATGAGCTTTGATGACACTAAGAATACAGAAGCACAGCAGACTTTTTCATTACAAATCTACAAGAAATAGATTAACAGTTACTTTCTTAAAAGCCTTTCACACTCAAAAATAAATTCATTTTGCAGGCTAGATTTTAAAGATATTACGTGATGAATTTTACATTATTAAACTGCATTCTGGAATAAAACCTCCTTCAGTGTTCATATTGCTACGTGACGAGCAACACCAAGACGTGAGCGTGTGATGGAGGTTTGAAAAGGCACTGGTTTGCTTTGTTTGTCATAAATGCTGCTGAGATTTCTTTCCTCATTTGTGAAAACATGCACAGACAGTAGAAAAGTCTCTGGAGACTTTGTTTCTTACAATTGTTGGACAGCGGTAGAAAACAGGACAGTACTTCACATTGGTGTTATTGAACCTGGAGTTCACCTGAGTCAACTGGAAGACAAAGACAAAGATCTCTGTGAGGAGATTATTCTCATGGTGGATCCTCAGTGTGTAGCACAGTATGACTTCTTCCAGTACTTTAACTCAGAGAATAAAGATGCTGGTATATTTTTTAACGATCAGTATATCTTTCATCAAACGTGACCTCCCACATTAAAGGTGTCACTCCAGCACTTAAAATGGCAGAATTTTGCAGTGAACCAGTTCTATGGAAGTCAATCCACACTAATTTTTCTGCGTCAAGTTCTTGCACCGTTGACCTTGACCTTCTTCTTGACAGAAGAAAGAAGAAATGGAAAATGAAAAAGCTTTTGTAACTGACTAGTGTTAGCGTATTGGCTAAAATGTTGTCAGTGCTGGATAAAATAATACCATCAGCATGGACAGCATTATTGCATTTATTCCATTTACTGGTGCACAGTGCATATTAATAAACACTGCTGGAGGTGTGTCACCTCTAAACCTTTAGCCCTGTCTCCTCTTGCACTACGGTGCCATCTACCAGTTTTATTGGATAAAAGGCGCAGATTTCTGATGAAATACAGCTTACGTAATTAAACTGTCTCAGAATCAGTGTCCTCACAATTTAGTGATGTTCAAACTCTACACACAGCAACATGAATCCTCCAGAATAAGGCCACTGTGAAGTACACTTGTAACTTTAAAACTGTACAAAATGAACAAAAAGTTCTAAAAAGTCTCCTCGCGTCTCTGAGGCGACTCTGCTCGTCCTCTCAGCTGCCCACCAACACCTCCATGATGTGGTCCAGCTCAGCCAGGTCCATTTTAAAAGGCTGGTTCTGACTGCCGGCCCCAGCAGAACTGTACCCAGACATAGACCGGACAAGGTCGTCAGCCATCACAACAGGGGCTATCTTGGATGGTGGCGCTCCCGATGGGGGCGGACAGGGCCCAAGGTCATACATAGAGGTGTCAATGTCTGTGAAGAGGACATCGTCCAGGGCAAAGTCAGTCAGGAAAGAGCCCACAGAGGATGGTGAAGGAGGAAGAGGAGGCGGAGGGGGTTTCTCCAACCTGCTCTCCACCTCCTGAAAGCCCCGTCCCTCCTCCTTCATGACAACATCAAATAAAACCCGAGAGGGAGGAGGTGATGGTGGGCTGGAAGTGGAGGAGGAAGATGAAGTGGAAGGACAGAGCTCCTCGATCTCCTCCAGGGCTGAGGAGAAGCTGTCTTTGGGCGATGGCGGCGGCGGCCTCAGGGAGTGGTGCAGGTGGTGTTGTGAGGAGGAGGAGGGCGGCAGGGTGAAGAACATGGGCAGGTCCTCTTCCAGCAGCGAGGCGGGAGTCAGGCAGGAGTCCAGTGCTGTCAGTCCTGACAGTGACGATGAGAGGATGCTGAAGGAAGAGGGAGGAGGCGGAGGCTGTCTGTAGCTTTCATCCTCATGGGCTGCAGCAGCAGCAGCGACGGGCGGTGCAGTAGAGAAGAAGAAAGCGCCGACGCCTCCTTCCTGTCTGAAGTCGTCATGGATGCGGCGGATGATGTTGTTGATGAGGACTCGACGCTGCAGGCCGAGGTCGGCGCCCATCCGTGGACCGTACAGCTTCATGAGGGACATGTTGAGGACCGTCTGGCGCTGCAGGGTGAAGGATGCCTGCGACGCGCATCCGACTGCTGGAGGAGGACCATCTTCCTCCAAACCATCCTCACCCTCATCCAGTTTCCGCTTCACCCCGTTACCCAACATAAATCTGTAGTGTACAAAGAGAAACAGTTCAGAGAAGGCGACATGAAAAAGAAAAGCATCAACACTTAAAAGCTTCAAAAAACTAAAAAAAGCAAGTGAGAAGATAATTAGAAAATTTAAGGGTTTAAAAGGTTAAAACTAAATCTGCTGAGGAAGACAGTGAGGTGCGACTGAAAGCTCTGGAAAAGCTTAGCAGGTGGACATTGAGCTGTGATTAATTCAATAAGATACAAATCAAACATCTTCAAGACATTCTGAGCTCGTTAACTGTGAACTCTGTACAAAAACAACAATGTGTTGGGACATGAAACCACCTGAAAATCAGTTTAAACCTTTTATAAAATATACTTTCAATGTTACCAGCAAGATCAGCAAAGATGCCCTTTTAAAAACCCAATGCAAGGAAGGAGATGTTGTACAGAACAACAAAGATCCAAAGTCAAATCAGTTTTATTAACTGCACATAGACCGATTTCACAAATCACAGTTTCGCCTCAAGAGGAGAACAGAAAACATCTTTGGTTCTTCAAGCTCAGATTCAGATCAGGAAAAACCCCAAAAAACCCTTTAATGAGGAAGGAACTGAAGGAAGATCTGACGAGTCATTGAGAGCAGCACTCTGAATAAACACAGTAGAAGAAATAGAAAGTTGGAGGTCACCTCGACATCACAGGCAGTCATGTGACAAGAGAGTCACATGACTGCTGAAAGTCCCTGATCGGCAGGGGAAATCTGACAGGAGAACAGCTGCCATACAGGTGACTGAGCAACATGCTGCCGTTCGCATCTTCTGATCAGCAAACTGAGTTCAGCTGAAGAACATAAAGAGCGATGCTGAAAAGAGCCGAGTGTCACGTGACTGATGACACGTAAAGCTGGCGTGATGGAGGAGCCGCAGGTTGGCTGGAAGCTGAGAGACTTCCTCTCAAACTGGGATGAGAGATGTGTGTGTGTGTGTGTGTGTGTCTGTGTCAGCTGACTTGCTACCATGTGAGCCGTAGTCAGCTGACTGGGTGGGAGTCCGACACCTTCTGACTCCCCAAACAACACAGGAAACAGGCGACTTCCGTCCTGATGACCAAACACTGAACAAAACACACACACACACACACACACACACACACACACACACACACACACACACACACACACACACACACACACACACACACACACACACCCTTGTGGGGACACTCACTGACACGATTCATTCCTGAGCCCCTCACCCGAACCTTAATCTAAACCTAATTCTAACCCAAGCCTTAAAACCAAGTCTGAACTCCAAAACGCATTCTGATCTTCACTTCAGTACAATTCTGATGTACTTGTACTATACACTAGTTACATTTTATGCTACTTCATTCTTCTACTCTGCAACATTTTTTAGGATAATATTGTACTTTGTACTTCACACCATTTTTCTGACAGCTTTTGTTACTTTTCGGATTAAGATTTTGCATGAACATGATTGTAACATGATTGTTTTCTGAAATATAATGTTACAATTAAACTAGCTAAAGGTATCTGATCGGTACATGGAATCAGCACCAACTCGGACAACTATATCAAGCTCCTGCTGAAATGTTAATGCATCAATAAAATTGATCCTAAACCACGTTATGCATGATGAATATGTTCACTTTTGACATCTTTTGTATTCCAATGCTTCTGTTCTTTTGCAAAACTTGAAGATATTCAGTTTTCAGTTATATAAAAACAGAAAAAAAGCTACAACTAATGCAGTTGAGTAGAAGTATGAAATATTCAAAATTGTTCTTCAGTGCTTGAGTAAATGTTCTTTTTTAGTTTCCACCACTGGTTTAGCAGTATATTTGTGATGGTGTGTGTGTGTGTGTGTGTGTACGCGTGTAGGAGTGCTGAGGAGGGCAGCTGTTGGGTTGGAGGTCTGTGGTGATGCTAGTGGCTGGGATCTGAACCTGTGACCTCTCGATTACTCAGCCCACAGGAGGCTGACAGAGACTGAATAAAGCAGCAAACACACACACACATGCACATGCACACACGTGCACACACCATCTTATACATGATTATTCATCAGCTCCGTCAGCTCTCCCTCCTCCTCACCTCTTTAAACCCTCCAGGGGCCCCTCAGAGGGGCCATCTGCTGCGACAGCCAGAGAGGACGAGGTGAAGAGGTGACTGGGCGAGAGACACAGAACAGACAGAGAGAGAGAGAGAGAACAGACAGAGAGAGAGAGAGAGAGAACAGAGAGAGAGAGAGAGAGAGAAAGAGAGAGAACAGACAGAGAGAGAGGGAGAGAACAGACAGAGAGAGAGAAAGAGAGAGAGAAAGAGAGAGAACAGACAGAGAGAGAGGGAGAGAACAGACAGAGAGAGAGAGAGAGAGAACAGACAGAGAGAGAGAGAGAGAACAGACAGAGAGAGACACAGAACAGACAGAGAGAGAGAGAGAGAACAGACAGACAGAGAGAGAGAACAGACAGAGAGAGAGAGAGAGAGAAAGAGAGAGAACAGACAGAGAGAGAGGGAGAGAACAGACAGAGAGAGAGAGAGAGAGAGAGAACAGACAGAGAGAGAGAGAGAGAACAGAGAGACAGACAGATCTTTGATGACACTTAAATTCTGACTGATTCTAAAAATGTAACTGATCCTGAATCCTTGTGGCAACAATTGAATATATATAATATATTCAAATATAATATACCCATGACCAGGTGTCCTGATGACCAGGTGTCCTGATGACCAGGTGTCCTGATGACCGGGTCCAGTCCAGTTTAGGATGAAATAGAAAAAAGAAAAGCTGCAAATCTTCAATCAATCAAATATTTGGTAGTTTTGCTTGAAAAAATAACTTGATGACGATGATTTTCTGATGATTGACTAACATTCACACTGATCACATTTAGAGGCGTTGGTGAAATTCTGCAGTTAAATGAAACTCACGCAAATAAAGTGACACACCTGCAAGTCGCCCTGCAAATAACCCGTGGGCAGAGTCACTCACAACAACAGGTATTAATCACAGCAGAGAGCACAGACTGGTCCAGTCTAAGTCCTGAACACAGACTGAAGACTCACTCAAGCCATGTGAGTGTGTGACATGTTCTTAGGCCTTTGAGCCTAAATGGCACAAAAACTAACTTTCCTCAGTTCGGATCAAAGGCGAGACTCTATCAGCGCGTGTGGGATCAAACCTGTGGCCTCTCAGTGGCAGGACAGCGTCTGTGTTACGATCACACTGTGTGGAGCTGCTTCACTGAGCAGCGGCTGCCTCCTTCACAGGAATTTTCTTGCTCAGCAGGCTTCAGCGTTTAGTCATCCTGACGACAGCCAGCAGCACACTGCCGGCCACCATCTTTCTGTCTTTTTACGACTTGGCCTTTGCAGGAGCTGCATCCTGTGGACGCTGTGGCTGCTGCTGAGCGTGTTTTCATTCACTCTAGTATCACGGTTCTGATCAGGCTCTTTGGTAAACGTGAACATGGAAAGATGAAATCCAGACCAAAGCTTTGAACCCGATTGTCCTCAATAAATGATAGCGCATCATGAGAACAGGCTCCTGATCAGTGTCTGCTTTCTGTACAGGTGGAACATGTGGCAGGAAGCCTGCAACAGCTAACGCTTCCCACGCTGGAGGAGAAACGAATTCATGAGCTGAACTGAGTTGGCTGTTTATCCACGTTATTCCAGTCTTTCACAGAGCTTTATGAAGACTCAATAAAAGCAGACGTAATGATCTGCAACTGCTTTGATGATCGAAGAATCGTTTTGGTTACTTTTTAAGCAGAAATGGAGCTGAGTGTTGGTCAGACATGAAGAGCTTTCGTGCAGCTGTGGGAAATGATAACGGAAACAATTCATCAAGAAAATAATACAAAATGAAAATAATGGTTGGTTGCAGCCCGACAGGCCTGAGGTTTTGGTGTGGTTGAGGACTGCTGTAATTTAACTACATCCATGTCAACTGGCTCCAGCAGCTTCACAATCGTACAAAATACTGAGGCCTCACTGCAGGAAACACTGACTCACACCTACGATTTATGACTATTTTCTGCTTGTTTCGTTGTCTGACAACAGGAACAGAAAGTGCATCAATGAGAACAACTGAAAAGTGAGTTTGGCTCAGTGAAAACAAAGTGACTCAGAGAGCAGGCGGGACGAGACCGAGCAGACTGTCCGACCCACGAGTGAAGACGTGCTGATTCATGAGATTTACGCCCAGATGTGGCCGTGAATATCAAACTCACTGTGTCTGTCACAGCCAGCGTCACAAACTGTCACGAATTCATGAGCTGAACTGAAATGAACATTCCACTCATAAGGAGGATTCACACCTTTACCGTGAACAAAGCACAGAATAAATTACTTTTTTCAAATTTGGGAGCAGGAGTTGAAAGTTTTTGTGCTTGTTTTTGCTGTTTTTTCCTCTAAGATTTGACGTTCCTGGAAAGAGAACAGGATTCAGTCTTCGGCCAGTTTCAAAGAGTGTTTGTCGAGCTAACAATCAGTTGCTCAGCCTGACATGCAGGAACACGCTGCTGCTGGCTGACCTGTTTAAGGTGAAGCTCCTATTTACAGCGCTCACAGAAAAAGAGATATTTCCTTAATTTAATCTATAATCTATAGGTTTCCTTTAGCACACGATACTTTTTCTGGTTCTTCTCATATCAACTACAGACCAAAAGAAAAACTAAGCTTATTTTTTCTTCGCACGAGCTGAAATTTTACCCAAAATTATATTTCTGTGTGCTATTAGTTCCAACTCTGCATCTCTATAAAAGCGTGAGACGCCGGTGCTGCTGCTGGTGACTGTGATCTGTGTTTAAAGGGAAACTGAGACTCCAGGAAGTGAAGGTGGACTTTACTCAGAGAAGAAACCCTGTGTGTTTGCTGCAGCAGCTGCCGCCTCCTCAGCACACTGCAGGATATTCCCCGCTGTGTGTGTGTGTGTGTGTGTGTGTGTGTGTGTGTGTGTGTGCGTGTGCGTGTGTGTGAGTCATCATGTACAGTGCGTCCAGCAGCAGTCACTTTAGCTTAAAGATGAAACGCAAACAAAACATTTGCATCTCTTTGCTCTCATTTCAAACAGAAACTGAGACACGAGCGTCTTTATGTTTCAGTTTCTTGGCAGAGCCGCCTGCACGAGTCACCGATGAGTCAGTCCGTCTGTTTTTGCCACTAAACCTTTCTGTCTGATGTTACAGAAAATAGAGAATAGCACCTGTGGGGAAACGTTTGTCACGTTTTTCTGTTTGAGGCTTACAGAAAGCGGTGGGTGGGTGGGTGGGTGAAGCTCTGTGAATATACATATAGAAAGAAGATGCAACATGTCAGTTAATTTATTTGCTGACGGGCAAAAAATGAAGTATGAGACCTCCTGTCCCATGCAGCAATTACACTTGAATTAGCTGCGAAACAACGTCTGAAATGAAGAATGAAGAAATCGATGAACTATCAGTTAACGCATCGTCTTTCCACTGCAGCACGCAGCAGGAACACAGCTGCACTTCATCTCCCACCGTGTCCTCAACATCTTACTCTTGACTCCCAGCCACAGGCCGCTCTTCTATCAGAGCTGAGAGCAACTGGCATCATGCAGAGTGTGTGAGTCCAATGTCGAAGCCTTACATAATACACACAAAGTGCTGATTGTACTGAGAGCAGAGTGAACGTCTGTCAGTCTGCTCTAACGCTCAGCGACTCCTCCTGCTCCACATTTTAAACTGCTGCTCGACCACATTCTTCCCTTTAAACCTCGACTCCGCAGCAGGAAACATACAGCGCGCTGACCTTTGACCCCCAGCTGCCAACCTCTGTCACCACAACTAGTGTAAACACAGCTCGAGAGCACTTGGTTCTACACGCTGCCTTCATGTCACCACTGCTAATCTGTTCTTTTTAATACACAACTGTCTCCGTGCACCTTTTCTACTTCTGACACATTTCTCCTCTTCTTGTGGCCCCATTTTAAGACTTTTTAATAAACATTACAGCTTTACAAACTGGTGTGTTCGACTGAAACTGATGCCTGTAAACTAAACCAATGGATTTTACATGTGAAATTATTGAAATTCTAACCCTTCTTTATTATAAATGTAATAACTCTGCATTTGTTTTTTTTAACTGCAGGTCAGACAAGATAACTCAATTCAAGACATCACTTTGAAGTTTGGTAACTTACTCCAGCCATCTCTCTTTACTGCCGGCCAATTATGAATCACACAGGTTGATAATTAAAAGGGTCAATAATAGATTAATAAATAACAGAGCCTTCATATTATGTAATATGTATTTTTTAGCTATATACTGATATATCGTATTGGCGTCTAGCTTGGCAGAGTTACCAGTTAATAATGGAGAAATGAACACATAAATATGAATTAGTCATCTGTGAAGTAACTGATCATAACACAGGCTTGGTCACACCACACACATTTAACAGTTAGTGTTGTGTGTCAGTGTGCACGTGCATTTAACAGCCTCAGTCTGGCTTTAATCCACACAGAATAATATTACTTGCACCTCTGCTTTATTCTACAAAGAGCCATGACAGGTATGATTCATAGGCTCACAGAAATATCAGTAAGTCCAATGAGATGAGTATGAAGCACTATAAATGTTGAGTACTACATGCTGAGCCCCCCTCTGCAAACATTAAAGGGAATTTAAAGTTACACCAAACAAGTGAGGAAAAGTCACTGCTGACCACCAAACCCTCACTACAACCATCTAAGACAGCATTACTGTGATTTAAAAGCCACTTTTCGCCATTTCTCTGCCCGGGTTTTGCTCTTTTGACGGTCACTTCGCTCTATGTGTAAATCACTGCGAGCCCAGTGTAAAGCTGTCAGAGCAGCAGCTGGTTTCCAGACCCTCCGGGACCTCCGTGCCACCGGCTGCTCCTGGCCACCTGCGCGGCCAACAGGCACCCGCCCCCGGCCACAGCCTCCACACAGGAGCGGAGAGAAAAGCGGTTGATCTTATCACACTTTCTTTTAAAAAAAATGTCACTTTTTCTAATCATAACCTGGCTCCTGACTGGTTAAAGGCATAACGTTACGCTGAGGAAGGAAACTATCAGGAGCAGCTTTCTTCTTTCTGTCCGCAAGTTCCGACACAAACCGCCCGGACTGTTCGGGCTCCCCGCGGACAGACGGCTGCCCGCTGCGGCTACACCAGCGCAAGTTTCTGTACGGTGAAGGTGTCGCTGCTGGTCCGTCACTCACCACATGTAGCTAGTCCCGTCCAGGGTCTCCTCTGCTGCATGGGTGTCGTCGGTGAGGCCAGGAGCGGAGCGGCGAGCGGTCAGGAAGACGGAGAAGAAAGAGAAGAAGACGAAGAAGAAGATGGATGAGAGAGGAGTCGTTAGTCCGTTTGTTTGTTGTTTGTTTCTACTCCGCCATCGTCCCCACGGCTGCCTCGATCTCAACAGTCACCGAGCCCCACACACAATGGCGAAGTGGAGCGGAGGAGGAGGAGGAGATGTGTCACCCAGGAGTGCGAGTCAAGACAGCGCAGACTGCTACGGACACGACTTCTGGCAAGAAATTTCAGAATAAAAGCTTGTTTCAGTGACTGCTGAGTACGAAACCTCAAGGAGCCAGGCCGGGGGGTGCCAAATAATTTGTGTTTTTCTGCTGAGGTACTCGCTGACTTACCTGTTGTTCTGCGTCACTGTAGCCACTGATGAGTTTCACTTGGGGGCAAACACACGCAGAAGTTCACCTTGTCACATAGTCCATATAAATAATTTTAAATAGATAGGAATTTTGTGAAATGTACAAAACATGCACACAATATATCACTATAATGCTAATATATTCAATATCTAACAGTCAAGAGAAGGAATTTTAGGAAGAAGTCATTTTTGAGAAGAGGAAGCTTTTAGTTTGAAGGCACAGTGGCAGTAACCAACATCCTTATCTCAATGTGATGAGCTTGATGCTGCTCCTGCTGTGGCTCACAGCACTGACAGAATAATGGTGCTCTGTGGGACCTTTCTGGAGAAACACAACACTTCCACACAGGAGCTGTGGTGTCAGTGAGTGGTTTAAAAGAGGATGAAAATGATGTGACTCACGTGTTATGGCCTTCAGAGTGACCTGATTCCATCTGAACACCCACTGGAGATTAAGGCGCAACAACCACAGTCATCAGTATGAACATCTTTCCTTTAGTGGGAGAGCCAGGAGGAGGCACAAACATGCAGTTACAAATAAAAGCAAAGGCTAAAGTGACACAATGACATTGTGAAGATAACATAACTATTATCTGAATCTGCCACAGATTACTCAATTTTCCTGAGAAAACCTCCTGATGATTCTTTGGGGTTAATAGTCTCCTAGCTGTTAACTGCAGCGCCTTTAAAACACTCACTCTGCAGAAAGTGTTTTCCATCTGTCTCAAGTTATGAAACCGTGTTTTCACTTCAGCTGAGAGCCAAGAAGCAGAAGAAGAAGAAGCATTGAGCTGAGGTGGTTTGATTCATTCAGACAGTTGGGACAGAACAGAAAGAGCTGTGGCTGGGTTGGATGTTGCCAGCGGACACTCAGCTCCAAGAAACTTCACTATCTCTGGAAAACTGTCGTCAAGATTTGATACAAACTTCTCAGATGTTACAAAAATAGAATGTAAATCAGGTGGGTTTCCGAGACGAAGGAGCTCAAGCTGAATGGAAACAGCTCTCCATGAATAATTGTCGCTGCAGCTTCTGCTGATCATAGTTTCTGTTTGGAAATTGTTGTCCGGAGCTCAGACAAAAACAAAAATATAATCCAAAGAATGTGTTCGTGCTGCAGGCCTTCATGCTCACGTCTGAGCTGCCGCTGATGTCTTTTTGTTTTGATGACAGTCCCTGTTTGTTCTGGGATGTAACCTCAATGTGGACGAGGAAAAATGATGCAAGTTCACATGCTGATTTTGTTTTTGCTTATAAACACAACGTCACAGCATTCAGCTGGTTGTTCGTGGTCGTGTTTTCTTGCCAAACTGTCAAAATTATGACAAGCGGCTGAAGTCAGAGGTCAGATTTACAGTCAGTGGTGGAAGAAGTACTCAAATGTTTCACTTTAGTTAAAGTAATAACACCACAGTGTAAAAACACTCTGTCAAAAGTAAAAGTCCTGCATTAGTAATGTTACTCAAGCAAACAAATTAAAAGTATTAGCATCAAAATACACTTAAAGCACCAAAAGTGAAAGCAATCATGATAGAGAATTAATATGTTCAACACTTTACTGCCTCTACTTGTCACATGGACATTGCCATAACTCTATGCGTTACATTAATTCTCAGCTTGGATTTTCTTGATTCCATTTGCACATTTGTAACGTTTGATTTTTCGTAGTGTATCACTGCCAGCTTTACTGCTCTTGTTATTCTGAAAAAACAGACTGTGTATATATATTTCCATCCATCCATTTTCTATATCGCCTATCCCTTTCAGGGTCGCGGGGGGGCTGGAGCCTATCCCAGCTGCCAACGGGCGAGAGGCGGGGTACACCCTGGACCGGTCACCAGTCGATTGCAGGGCAACATATATACACAAACAACCATTCACGCTCACACTCACACCTAGGGGCAATTTAGAGTCAGCAATTAACCTAATGAGCATGTTTTTGGTCTGTGGGAGGAAGCCGGAGTACCCGGACAGAACCACACATGCATGGGAAGAACACGCAAACTTCACACAGAAAGGCCCGACATCACCAAAACAAATTCCTTGTATGTGTAAAATCATACTTGGCAATAAAGCTTTTTCTGATTCCAGATTAATGCCGCAGCTGTTAAAGGTTCAGCTGATGTTAAGTGCTTTATATACTGCTGGGTAGTTTGTGAATTTACCCCAAGGAGTCAACAGACTTATCTTACCTTATAACTAATGTAATGTTTATTGATTTATTAGTTGGTATTATGAATCTTAATCAGAAAAGTAACTAAACTGTGGTGGAAGTGCAACATTTCCAACTGGACTGTGGTGGAGAAGAAGCAGAAAGTTGCAGAAAATGGAAATACTAAAGTACAAGTAGCTCAAAATTATGCAGCAGTAAGTGAGGCTGAAGAAAACTTCTGCTTTGCCTTCAAAGGTTCAGCAGAGCGTCTGTTCTTCCATCAGTGTTGGCTGCTGCCTCTCTATCAGCAGCTCGGCCCCTCTCATAGTAAATATCCCTCAGATGAACCGTCGCTGCTGGCCTGCTGATCACTGCAGGTATGATCCAGAGTTCAGACAAAGAGCTGGTGGTCCAGTTCAGCAGTGCAGAGCTGCTGCACAGTTTTCTGCCTGAGCATCAGCCTGTTTATCCCTCCAACTGTTTTCTTGCTTCTCCTGTGAACAACCACAACTATGTGAAGCATTTGAGTTATTCAGCATTGGACATCCCAGTGATATCCAAGCAGAGAGCAAGTCCTCGCTGTCAGCTGCAAATTAAAACAGAGGGAGGGACAGAGTTTGATCGAAGTCCACCATTACTCTGGCAAGCTTTCTGTGCACTTAAAACAGCTTTCACCTGAAGTCCTGAAATTAGCTTTATAGCACTGGCTCATGGCTGGTTTATATTAAAATCCATCTGGATGAGATCTTATTTATTTGTTAGCTCCCTCAGCCATTTAAATTTTCACCTACGGCAAATTTACAGACATAAAAACTCTTTTTATTGGATTAGTTGAGGATATCAAGACATTTCAAGACAAGTTATTGGGAATTAAATCAAGTTTTTGCTCTTTTTTCTCCCTTTTTTGTAAATTTAAATTCAAGCCTGACTGCTGCTCAAATATGTGAATTAGAGGTGCAGCACAATTAATGTTCAAGTCCAAATGTACGACACTCTGTGTTGCCTGAAAAACTATCTGTACAGTGTGTTGACTTTCTGTTTGACTTCTGACTTCAAACGTATGGTCGCCCGCCTGCAGCTCATCCTGACGTCACGGCTGATTCAGTGACTGAGGAAAGTTAAACTGGTCAAACAAGTTCAACCAAACAGGCCGTTGTTTCTACACGGCACTGAGCTTCGTCTTCATCTTCCAGTAAAACTCAACACAGAATGCACCTCGGTCCTCGCTGGAAAGATGTGATCATCCTGGTGCTGCGTTCCCCAGCAGCTGTTCAGTGATGTGCCGCTCAGGCCTGAGTGAGGCAGAGCGTGACATAATTGGAGACAGATGGCCAGAGTAAAAAACAGCACCAGCAGCTGATCCCCTTTACATGAACATGTGAGTAAAGATATGGAAATCCCATATGTGACTGCTCGGCTCTGAGCTCCATACCATCAAACAAACATGGAGCGCTGATGGCCGCCTGGCTGACGGTGAGCAGGTAAAGGTGTGTTTCACAGACGTCTGCAGATTTATTCCAAATAGGTTTTCTGATTAGTGAGAAGTGCAAAAATCTGCACCAATAACCACGTGGAGGGCATAAATCCAACACAGACAGACAGACAGACAGACAGACAGACAGACAGACAGACAGACAGACAGACAGACAGACAGACAGACAGACAGACAGACAGACAGACAGAGGCAACTTACAACAAATTACTTTTCATCAGTGAAGCTTTGAGACCACAAGAGAAAGAAAGAAAGAAAGAAAGAAAGAAAGAAAGAAAGAAAGAAAGAAAGAAAGAAAGAAAGAAAGAAAGAAAGAAAGAAAGAAAGAAAGAAAAGACAGGAAGAAAAGAAAAAAGAAAAGACAAGAAAGAAAGAAAAGACAGGAAGAAAAAAGAAAAGAAAAAAAAGAGAGAGAGTAATAGGAAAAGAAGTAAAGAAAGAGAAGGAAAGTAAGAAGAAAAGAAACAAAGGCAGAAAGAAAAGATGGAGAACGAAGGAAGGGAAAGATATGACATACTTTGTTGTGTCTGAAACAACATTCTGGTTCTAATCATGGCTGTGATGTGGAACATAAGAAACATTGTTATTTGTATCTTTGGTACCTGACTGTGACGTTTCTTTGACATGTCGACATCGTAATCAGTGTCTGTCATACTGGTTCTAATAGTTCAGGCATCATCAGTGTCCTGGTCGTGTTTTATGACGGGGGTGTCCACATACGTTTGTCCAAACAGTGTGTGTTGATCTTAAGCCAGACGTAGATTAAGAACATTGTTTTCTGTGGGCTGTTAGGGGAAAAGTACAGTTTTATGAGTAAGTACAGTAGATTTGATGAGGTCCTGAATGTGAAAATAGAGGCCCGGCTTCATTAGACCTGATCCTGCCCTCCTCTATTTACTCATTAAACAGTTTGTGTGTTTGACTCAGCCTCCGAGGCTCCACATAACACACTGGTGGCTTCTTCACCACAACATAAACCATGTCAGGCATCATGCACCACTTAATGTTTACACTGTTGCCATGGACATCAAAACCTTGTCTCTCCAGGAACTAAACCGCCAAGAAAAGGGAATTAACTCGTGGACAGAACTGGTCCCAAACAGCCGTCTCCTCTCTGCAGAGACAGAGGTCGAACCAGGAAGTAACAGTCTGTGGTTTGAGAGCGTGGGCGCCCATCCATCAGCGTAGTTCTCCTCTCACTTTGAGTCGCCCGGCTCGACCCTGGAGCTGCTTCAAACGCGCTGAAGTTCAACCACTGCTGTTGGATGATTTGGTCACTGTGAAAAAGCATAGCTCACTCTCTAAGATGGAAGATATGAGGCAGCTATTACGAAGGTAATTCACATTTCAATTGCTACAAGTTTGTGTTGTTGCTCCCTTTTCTTTTGGCTGCTCTCAACACTTGTGGCTGGTTTCCCAGATGAGGATTAAGGTTAGTCTCAGACAACAGGCTCCTACGCACCGCATGTCACAGTGTGTAAGAGAGGGCTAATAAGGTTTGGTTGTAATGTGTGTCAGCCTGTAATATCAGTTTTGAGGATTGTCAGATCATGTGAAGAACGTCTGGTGAATCGTAGCGCTTCAGTGTTAAGTGAAAAAAAAAAAAAAGCAAGCAGACAGCATCATTAATTTATGTCGGCCATCTGCGCTGATCTCATGCTTTGAAAATGCAGAAGCATCACAAACAAACCTGGCTGCATTCTGTGTCAATACTTGTTATATCCTGTGTTATAGTGGCAGTCATCTGGTCCTACATTTTGACACATGCTGTCTCTGAACCTCTAAACTGACTCAATGAGAATAAATACAGATTTCAGATTAGCTGCAGGTGGAAACAGCTTCTCTGCAGCTGATCGATGTGAATACTGATGGTGTTGGTTGGTTGGTTGGTTGGTTTCAAGCCTGTTATTTAAGTAAAAGAACAGAAGTATCAGCAGTAAAAGTACACTAGTATTGTCAGGCTCATGCAGTAAAAGTACTGGTTGTGCAGTAAAATGTCTCCTGTGAACTGATTTCTGACTCTGTGTGACATTATTAGATTGTTAATACTGAAGCATCAATGTTAAAGCAGCTTGGAGCTTCTCCAGCTGGAGCTACTTTCAACTACTTCATATACAGTTAGCTAGTTTAGCCCAGCGGTGCCCAACCTAGGGCTCAGGCTCCTCCAAAGGGTCACTGATAAATCTGAGGGGTCGTCAGATGACTGATGGGAGAGCATCTTTGATTTACTTGTAAAACATTGGATAATTAATCTCTCGGTTTGATCTTTAACATTTCACTGTATTTTGCAAAATTGTATGTTTTTTACAGTAAAATCTCAGTCTGAAAATAACTATAGCTGCATAATACCACAGCCATAAGACTGGTGACAAAGAAAGAAAAACCCCAGACTGCTTCCTTTCAGTTGCTGATCTGATTTGAAGGTATTGAAAAAAATGTGACACTGAACCCTCTGAGCATGAGTCAGCAGCCACACCTGCACAGTATGAACACAGCAGTCATGACGGGGTTAACCCACCCACACACACACACACACGCACACACACACACACACACACACATAAAACAGCAACATTGAGCCAGGAAGTGCCTGTCACTGTTTATGAGCCGAGTAAATGCTGCAGAGGATAAAACAGAGAGGTCACATCAGGTTTGTGTTGGAGCTGAGAGACACCAGAAAACAACTGCTGTCAGTCAGGCTGCAACATGTAGGTCCATCTGTGGACGCAGGACACGCCTACTACACGGTACACCCACTTCCTCCAGCCGCATTGGACGGTTAAGGTCGAGGGGGTGTCGTTTACTCTGCGTGTGTGCACATAGAGCCTCCTTCAGCATGATGTGTGGCACAAATAGACTGAGGTCATTTGAGGACACATCCAGAGGTCTTTCAGGGGCAGCTGGGCTTGAAAAAAGGAGGATGATTTAATCAATTAAGTTCACTTTATGTTCTTCATCAAATTAGTTTCATTTTTCTGGCTAAAAAAGATCCACAGACTGTAAAAACCAGAGCAACCTCATGAGCTGCGGAGGTAGGGAGCATTTTGACTTGAGTGGCGAAGGACTTCTTTTAAACATCAAACATGTGAAAATGCTTATTTCTACATCTAATGTTCGATCTCTACGTCACAGACTCAACGTCAGATCTGGACAAACCCACCAACACTGTCTTCTTCCAGCAAGACTCAGAGTCCACAGTCAGGCTAGCTGCTTCGTGAGGCTGCACTTAGGTGCTTTGAGCTAAATGCTAACAGCAGCATGAAAAATGTCAGCATGAAGCTAAATGCTCACGATGATGCTATTGGCTATATAGATGCTATTGCTACCGTTGCTAGTCTGCAGTAGTTCCAATCTGAGTGTGTCTCAGTGCAGCTGCTGTAAAACATGGACGCCTGCAGCAAACTGATGGTCGTCTGTCAAGACTCTGAGCTTCACAAACGTATTAGCACACTTTAAAGAAGATGGGAGGAGTAGGCTAGTGTGTGTGTGCATGCAGACTGCAGGTGGGTATGAAGGGAGGAAGAGTAGTTAACAAGGGGGGAGAACATACCCTGAAACGATGATCTTTTTTTTGTGATGCTCCTTTAATAGAGTCGGTCGAGTTACTTCATGATGTTGATTTTACTGTTTTTGTTTTGCTCTGCTTTGTTTTTGTTTGGTCATTTAAAAACATCTCTTAAGGTTAAAATTGAATTCATATATTGGTAACAAATCAGAAGCATTAGACCTGTCGGCAACGCAGAGGAACGTAACTCAAGTACTGTACTTAAATACAAATCTGAGGTTTTTGTATTGTATTTGAGTATTTCCATTATACATCTCATTGCCGTAGATTAAACCAGCCAACAGTATATTCAAATGAGCTCAACCTTACATGTGTACAGCAGGAAAATGCAACATACACATTAATGCAGCAGTAATATTAAATCACGAACATCAGATATAATAGAAAAACACTGACAGGGACCATTTTACTGCACTATGAGGAATTTTACTTTACGTACTTTATGTACATTTTAATGATGATACTGACACACTTTTACTTGATATTTTGAATGCAGGACTTTTACTTGTGATGCAGTATTTTGTGGTACAAGTACAGTGTTGCCAGATTTAGTTTGGAGTGTGTGCTGCCGCTTTTAATGAGGCCTGCAGTGTGTGTGTGTGTGTGTGTTGATGTGTGTGCGACAGCTGTGTGACACTGCAGTCTGTCTCTTTACAGCGAGCCATCAGACAGATCAGCTGGTGAGCAGCAGACTGACTGTGAGACTGAACTTCACACATGGACTCATAATAACCTCCCTCCTCCTCCTCCTCCTCCTCCTCCTCCTCCTCCTCCTCCTGCAGCAGCAGCAGCAGCAGCAGTGGGGTGAAAGGCTTCAGCCTCTGCAGCTGTCACACATGCCCCCCCCCCATCACCCAGCAACCAGCTAGAAACGAAGCCGGCAAACAGACCCACCTCCCCCCATTCCACCACTGCTCCCTCCCAGCCCCTCAGAAGCTCCCACCACAACATCTCTCTCTCTCTCTCTCTCTCTCTCCTCTGTCAGCTGCAGGCCTGCTCGCTCGCTCGCTCACTGTGTGCTTTGTTGTGCAGCTGAAAGCAAACTGGGGGTTCAGCCTGGGAGGAGGGGGGCAGGGAGGGGCAACACAGGCCTGACCTCATACTCGCTGCCTTTTTTCTATTTTTTACGATGCTCGCTTAATATAATCAGTGTGCTGGTAAATGAGGGAGGAGGGGATCACACAGAAACCTATTTAGGAACACAGACTCCACCACTTTTTAACAGTTTTTAACCAAGCCTGCAGATCAGTGATGGAACAAGTACTCAGATCCGTTACTTCAGTAAAAGTACTAATACTAAAGCCCCCTTCATTTGTACAATGAAGATGTTCACCTCTTTTAAACAGCCCCCTTGTCTCCTTTCATTAGATACGTAGAAACTCTGCTTGACTTAAGCTCCGTCTTACAACAGGAAACTAAGCCTCTTCGCTTTTTCTACAGAACTTAAAGCACAAACACACCAGAAAACTTTCATACTTTGACTTGATGTGTCTATAGACTATATGAACACATCTTATGCGCAGCTTTTTTTCTTCCTCTTTATGTCTACTTTAAACATGTACAGACTAATTGGATATCATTATTCTGGATTATTGTTAAGTTTATATGTATTGCATGAGTGTATGTGTGTATGTACAGTACATATACTGACCTTGGAAGGGCTGTGGGATGGGGGGGTTAGAATAGGTGATGTCATCTGCAACTCTGTACCTACTGCTCCTAATTAAAAAAAAACTCTAAATAAAGATTATTTAAAAAATTAAAGAAGTAAAAGTACTACACAGTCAAAATACTCCAGTACAAGTCCTGCATTCAAAACCTTACTTCAGTAAAAGTATCTGTTATCAGCAAAATGTACAAGTATGAAAAGTAAAAGAACTGATTCTGTAGTAAAATGGTTCCCGTCTCACATCCATCTTCAAGGCGACTGATTGTGATTGTGGTTTCAGTTTCTGAAGAGTTCAGACTTTGATGTTCACTTCTTTCTTCACTCTGAGGAGATCACCAGCTCCATATTTCACTTTGATCTACGCGCTGTAAGCATGTACACATGCTCAGGGTCTGTGGAGGGGATGGAGGAGCAGAACATCTCCCGTCCGGATGGGTTTTAAGGACTTAAAGGACCTCAGTTTAATTGAAACCATTGGCTGATTTTCTGCATTGCTTCTTTGTCTGCATGAAGCCAACGCTGCCCTCTGTTGGTGGGGAGCTGTGACTTCATGTTACAGCATCAGGAGAGCTCAGTGTTGTACTGCTTCGTTGGGAAGTAACGAAGTACTGAATGATAATAAAAACTGACAGTAGACACTCTGCACCATGAGTATTTACTTTCCATACTTTAAGTATATTGTGTCGTTAATATTTCTGTACTTTTCCATTCGTGAAACTGTATATAGGACTTTGACTTGGAGTATTTGTACGCTGGTACTGCTAGTTCTACTTATGTAAATGATTTGAAAACATGGACTTTGTGTTACTGTGTGAGGAACATGATGTGATGAATTTAGAGTACTGAGATGTGTTCAAAGCCCTTACAGGACAGGTTCATATCTGAAGGATTTGATCTAATTTCATGGACTTTTTCTAAACTTTCTTTACCGTTTCCTTTACAAGTTGTTCTAAATGTACATTCAAATGTACTCATTAGACAGGACGCAACATAGTCCAAGCCAAAATAGACCAAAGAGACACGTCCAAGAGAAACTGTTAAATTCCAAGAACGATTTCATGGTCTATGCATCTGTCTAATTGTTGAAGGACTACAGACATGTGACATACATACAGTTAACTGTATGTATACTAAGATTTTTTACAGTAGAATGTCACCTTCACAACACAAAAGACAAAATAAACTGCAGCTCAACTTTAACATAGAATTCATACAACAAGCCTTCAACTCCATTTGTAACATTACGCTCCATAAATAAATCTGAGGTGGAGATCCTTCATGGAGCTTGAAGTATATTTGAAGTCAAATGTGTATTTATTACTTGTTTGTGAGTTTGTTTTTTTGACTGACTGAACTACTGCTCAGGTGGGTCTGAAAAGCAGAATGAGACATCGTATGGTTTCATTATTTGAACCCATAAATACAAACTGAACTGCACAGTACTGTGTATTATGCTCTACTGCTGTATTACTATATGTAATATTGTGACATTATGGTGGGTTTTTCCTTTGACAGCATGAAGTAATGGTGGTATATTAATGTTGGAGACCTGCTGAAAATACAAGCTGCTGTATCAAACAGGAGCCTTAACTGCAGCCTGAGAAATCTAGGCCAAAGATCATCATTCCTCTCAGCTTACGGGTCACTGAAGAAATGGCTCAAACGAAGGTGGAACTGAGGCCGGACAACAAGTGTGAACAAAGGGCGCAGAGGAAAAAAAAACACACACACCATCAGGACCAGCAGTTATCAAAGATCTCCTTCACTGTTTTAATAGTAGACATTGTGCCACAAAAATGTCATGTCCGCAGCCACAAATCACGTGCCGAGATTACTAATTCCAGCTATTAATCATGTCATTCGCTTCACTTGCTTCTCTACACAATTTGCAAATCACTTCTTACATTTATGTATAAATATATACAGTTTATAGATTATTCTCGAGCTGGGATGGTGATTTCATTTCTCCTGTTGTGGTTGTGCTGTAGGTTGAGAATAGTTAGCAGAGAAACACACATGGCTGACGTCACGTCTCCCAATGTAGCACATGCTTATTGTATCATGAACACCAGCAGAGCGCACACAGAGCCGAATATAGATATATACAGGAATGTTAACTGCTATCATACAAAGTGGATTCTTTGCGAAGTCACGATTGTGGGCACACGAGTGGAAATATGCCAACAACACGAGAGCACCGAAGGCATAAATGTCACGTAAATCTCCTGCCACAAAGGCACTGGCACATTGTTTTTAGGGGCGACTCTGTGAGGTTGGAGTGGGCGACGTTACCGGAGCGTTTGAGCCACTCGCTTCATGACTGCAGCAGGTCACATGAGGGAGCATGTGATCAGTTCTAACATGCACGCTGCTGGTTTAAGCATGTGCTTCATTTGAAGTGCTCACTAATTCATAGATTGGAGGAGATTCGGGCCACAGCAAAATAAAGACAACTTTGTGGGTTTATTTCAGCTTTAGAAAAAGTGACTCAGTTCACAAACTCAAAGGAAGACTGGGGCAAACTATAAGAAAACAAAAAAAGAAGAAAAGCTTTACGCATGTGTTCTCTGTCACTGGTTAACTTCACACACTGTTAAAAATTGTATACATTTTGTTTTTCCAGTATGAGTGTGTTTTGGTAAAGTATGAAAAAAAGAACCGCCCAGTGTGTGCTGTGGGGATGGATGGGCTTACCGTCCTATTGCTGACTTTGAAATGGTGTGGTGGGAATCTGGTGTTGTAGCTGCACACACAATTACAAACCGGTCCACTCAAAGTCTTCCTGTCTTTCTTTCCCTCTCTCTCTGCCTTTCTTTCCCTGTGGAGCATGGTAACATTGAGACTGGTCGTGGGCTCGGGGGTGGATTCAGGTCGTGGCTGTTTCGGGTCTCAGCAGCAGCCTCCGGACGAGGTGTTGACTGGCTTGCTCTGGATCTTGACATTGGACTTCTCCGAGGCGCCGGCCGTGGCCCCGGGGCCCATCCTCTTCTTGATCTCGGCCGCCATGGTCATGAAGGCTTGCTCCACATTGGTGGCACTCTTGGCGCTGGTCTCCAAGAAGGGGATCCCCAAGTTGTCGGCAAATTCCTGGTGAACAAAAAGAGAGAAGAAGGGAAATAAATTCAATACATAAATTAAATCCTGTGACAACTGGTTATTTCTATCTGCTGAGGAAGACTGTGATAAGACTGAAAGCTCCACAACTGCTGCCAAATACCCTTGAGACTGTTTTGTCAATTGTTGTTTCCAAGGTGAAGATTTTGCTTTCAGTCTAACTTGAGAGATAAATCTTTTGTCCCAAGAAAATCTCCAGTGTCCTTAAAAAAGTCAAACTACTGTTTCCAAGCAAGAACTTTCACACTAAAGAGATAAACAAAACAAAAAAAGTTTCCAACAGGTCAACAGATGCAAGGTACAATTTCAACCCTTTAACATACAGTTATGTTACAGTCATATTTGATGTGGACTACGGCATTTTCACTTGACCATTGACTAAAAATCATGCACGAGTGTTGACATGGAAGCAGCTTATTTTCTCACTGAGCATACAAATGGACAGAGGAGAGGTGGATTATTCTGCAGTTTCTGTGGAAATTATATTACTTTTTACCCTCCAAAATAAAAACCAAATAAAAATCTACTTTAACCAACTAGAATTCAAGCTGACAGAGTACAGCCACCTTTCAAGTAATGGGTGGAAGTCACATCTTCAAAAGAATCCCAGTAGAGTTAATTAATATCAAAACACATTACAGAGTTATAAAACATCAAGGTTGTTGCTTCCTGTAAGCACAGCAGGCAGATGGAGATTTGCACATCTGCTTAGCACTTGCTGTGTTTTGTATTTCTTGTAATTTACAGATAATGTTCATTAAAATGGCTCAGGAGGTCATGGTTGAGGTGCCACCGCGACCTCATGTTGTGCCTGATAAACCCCCTGTCATTAGAAATGGGCCCATATGGCTAAACATGTGACACAATCCTTTAACAGGTCAATACTTGTGAATATGACTATACTGTACAACCCCTCCTTCAAATCCCCAGCATGACACAATTCACAGTCATCAACTTTTTAACTATCCTCCACAGTCGGCTCGGTTGTCTGACCAGCAGCCGGATGCTCAGCCGACAGTTTGTGTTTTCCACACTGAGATCTCACAGCAGAAACCAAACTGGTTAGATGTTCAAGGCTATGACACTAAGACCACTGGCAAAATGCTCAGTCAGCTAATGCTTATTTCATTATGCAATCAGCTGCAGACATTAGGACAAGTTGTCAAACAGCTGCAGGACTGGCAGATACAACAGTGAGATTAGTAAATCAAATGTTCTTGTAACAGAGCGCTTGTGTCCCACAGCTGTGTTTTGCCATGATGTACTCTTACCTTAGCTGTGGTGTAATCCACAACCTTCTTCGTTGTGAGGTCGCACTTGTTGCCTACTAACAGCTTGTTGACGTTCTCGCTGGCGTAGCGGTCGATCTCCTGTAGCCATTGTTTGACGTTATTGAAGGACTCCTGAGGATAGGAAGAAGTATGACAACAGACATTACCGACAGACAATGTTCTGAGTGACATCCAGTTTGCAATGATACATAATCCCTATTAAACATTTTGGTTTATGCTGTTTTAACTCACAAATTAGTGATATCAGTCTCAAAAATCCAGAATGGTTGCAGCTGTAATGTTTATATTGGACAATGTGGACAATAACACCAATGTTATTGTCTGCAGTGCCTCTGTTTGTGTGTTTGCTGAAGTAGATCTCCACCCTGTCTGCAATACACTTATTTTAAATTAAAAAACATTTCAGCTAAGTAAATGTCCACAGCTAATCAATACAACTAATCTTTCTAAAATTCTGACAAAATAAAAAAACTGATTATTCACTTCAGCACAGAAAAATAAAAAATGTGCTTTGTCTCTGTACGCAGATATTTTTCTTTTACGGGCCTTGTCAGCGCTGCCGTCAGCTGATGCTGATTATCTGAAAATGCCAGATATCAGCCCAATCATTCAATTTACAACTAATTTCTATTCTACACTGTTCATACTGACAAACTACAATTTTTATGATGCTTTTAAACTTCAAAAATGCTACTTTTTGTCCCCCACAAGGGCGTTCTGATAGTGACAACTGGCCACGTCCATCAGGAATATGAACAAACTTCACTACTGACTGAATTCTGTTCTTGATTTTTGACATTCAGTCCACTGGCTGGTGTCTTATTTCAATTCTTTTTATGGCCTTTTCTACTTGTCTGGTCCCTCTCCTCGGCTTATCTGTATAGAGCTTTTTACTCTTATTCATGATATAGTTCTTCTGTGCTGCTGTAATTGTATAAAAATAAAGTGTTATCTATTAAACATATGAAATCATCATTAGCATTACTGTGTGACCGGGTGATGAATGCATGTGATTGTGAAATCATGAGAAAGCCAACATCAGCACAAACGTTGCACTGACCTGATCCGTCACATCATAAACGACTATAATGCCATGAGCTCCTCTGTAGTAACTGGACGTGATGGTGCGGAACCGTTCCTGACCGGCCGTGTCCCACTGACAAGACAAAGCAGAGCTCGTCAGTTCAAAATGACGCACGCATAATCCAAAGTTTATCACTACTTATCTATTTACAGCCTATCACACTACGTTCTTCTTACAATCTGAAGCTTTATGGTCTTTCCGTCCAGCTCGATGGTCCTGATCTTGAAGTCCACACCGATGGTACTAATGTAGCTCTCTGTGTATGTGTCATCCTGGTGTAAAGCAAACACACAAACATGCACACAGGTGGGTCTGGGTGGCAGATATGATACCTGCAGGGTTATTAACCATCACAGTGCTGACAGGGAAAAACATCAAAGTCTGTTATGTAACATTGGCTGCAAAACAGACACTTACTGCAAACCGTAGAAGGAGACAAGACTTGCCAACACCAGAATCACCGATCAGGAGCAGTTTGAATAAATAGTCACTGTGAAGACAGAAGAGGGAAAAAAGCATTAACACAAAACCATCATCACAACACCTGCAAGACCTGAAATCACATAATACTAGACTCACGTTTCTGAGTGCTTCTTACTGAGCCGACATGGGATTCTTATTTCTGGGTAGATCGTGTGTTAATGTTCAGCAAAGTAAATTACATATTAAAAAAAATGCTGTTTTTGGTTTTGAAATTAAGGTATTACAGTGGCACCGATTATGAATAAAATCCTATTCCCAGTCCCAGCTAATTATGATTGTTATGATCTGTCACTGAAGAAAATGGAGAAAACCACCCATCATATTTTCCCGGACCTCTGAGACGATGTCATCAAATGTCTTTTTTTCTGAGCAAAAGTACAAAATCCAAACATTTATATATTATAAGAATATGAGAGTTGGAAACAGAGGATGTTTGTTTATTGCTTGATGAATGATTAACCACCTATGAGAATTGCTGACAATTAATTGTCTGCCAATTGACTAATCATTTCAGAATTAAAAACTATAATTAAATAAAGAATAAACTCATCATTAAACTTTTAGTAATTAATACTCCACTTATTACTTAGAAGCCTGTAACCAACAGCTGTGCAATGCAACAACATACAGCTAAGTAGTAATGTAAATATAAAAATGTAGTCAGTTAATCAAAGATAAATTATCAACAATTATAACAACATGATTAATTATTTAGGAAATGCATCAAACAAAAACATTCTGTTTCTCAAATGTGAGGATTTATAGGTTTTCTTGGGGTTTTGAACTATTGATCTATTGTTGTAAAATACACAACTAATGCCTTAATTAGAAAAATCAATAGATTGATCTATAATAGAAATGTCAGTCAGTTTCAGTCCTGTAATGAAGTGACACAGAGACTGACATTACCTAACTAAGTCCACATCGGGAGCAAATTTAGTAACTTCCTGTTTGCGGTGGATAAATTACACTGACATTACAATTGTACTTAGCCAAGATTAGTTAAGACATCTTAATTAGCTTCGTGTTTACTGATAGGAGTGTGTCCTGAGCTATGAAACTTACTGTGTATAGATCTGAGCAACTATCTGACAAAAAAAATCCTCAACAGTGTCAAGTAACGCTACGTAGATATTCGGTTAGCCTACTAGCTACTAACGCTACTTCAATTTAAGTTACCATAAGTAAGCTAACAAACATTTTAGACGAAATACGAACAATAAGCCCATTTAATGGGTGTTATATTGACCAGAAAATGTTGACAAACACGAGTTTTGCGATAAACATCAACGCTGTCATTTGATAGTGCGTACACCCCACCACAGCCCTCAGCTGGCTAACTTAGCACAGAAGACAAAGCAGCTGACGTTCATTTTGTACACAGTCTACCGGTCCGCCGAGCTAGCTAACGTTAGCTTAGCTTCCCCGGCTAAGCTGACAGCTCAACCGGACCTGTCATTAAACGACATGAAAATTTCCACTTACTATTCGGGATTCATCGTTGACTACGGGTTATAAACTGTTGTTACTGTGAATGCAGCTGGATTTCGTCGCAGATTAACCTTAAAACCGGCCTTGTAGTGAAGAAAAGACACCGTTTTTCAACCAAGAACTGGCTAAACTGGTTGTCGCAGCCAGAACAGCATAATCGAATCAAATATGGCTGTCAGCAAACCTACCCGGAAATACCACAGGATATGAATCATGGGGACTGTAGTCTTCAAGCAATGGGCGTTTACGGAGCACGGAAAGATTTCTTTTCTAAAAGATGGTATTAATAATTCACAGGGGTGGAGGAAGTATTCAGATCAGTAACTTTACTTGACACACTGTAAAAATACTTTGTTATAAGTAAAAGTCCTCCACTGAAAATGTAAGTAAAGGTACAGTATAGGTTAATTCTGATAATGTAGTCCACTGTAAGAATCAAAAGTAAAAGCACTCAGTGCAGCAAAATGTCCCCTGTGACTGTTCTAGTATTATATATGATTATAATGTACTTTCATTCATCCATTGATTCTTTGGTTTGAATAGTCAGAAATGTGGTCATTGACCCAGAGCCAACAGTGGCACCTTCACAATGTTTGTGAAGTCCTGTCCAACCAAGAGGAAAATATTCACTTTAGATGTTATTCCAAACTTTTAAAATTTGGTAGTGTTCATTATACATATAAAGTTACACTTGTGTGGAACTACTGATTACAAGTCATATCTAATGAGGACTGTGATCCGTTTTCTCTGGCAGAGATCTTCAGTTTAGCCGAGTTTAGCTGTTCCTAATCTTCAGTTCAGATGTTTGTGCTGAAACTGATTATGACCCAAAAAGCTGCATTTTTTTTACCACTTTGTGGCAAGAAAGTCACCCACAAACAGTTGCCCTTTTACACATCCAGCAGACACAGAGCAACATCGTCATCCCATTGGAGATGTATTTGTATTCACCTGATCAAAGTCCAATATTTACCCCCCATCAACTCTGTGCTGGCCTGAGATAAATATCTGACTAATTAGCTGCTAAATGCTCCACTTCCACCAGCTAGTATCTAACCGTGTCTGTCTGCTGATTGCTACTGAGGAGGTAGTGTAGACTCGGTGTATTGATTAACAGCTGCCTGCTGCCTGAACCAGACAAGAAACATGTCACAAAACCAAAACTAGGATCTAAAAGAGGCTAAAAAGAAGTTCTAATAATTCACTGTGGGTTCATCTTTATAAGCCAACCAATATTTTACATAAACACATTTTCAGCTTTGATATTAGTTCTAAATAAATACTTCAATTTCACACCAAACAACTCACAAGTTGTATAATTAATACATAAGACATGTAGGTTGCAAAATTATATTGTATTAATGTGTCAAAATCAAACATTTTTTGTTTGTACACTGATCAGACAAGAAAGTACTGAATGCATAGATCTGCGACCTCAACACAAATTCATCGGATTCTTGTTTGTGTAGAAATTCATTTCACGACGTTTTGAAACTCTAATAGACTTATCAAAGATATACGATCTTATATTGAGTGAAACATGCAAACCCAGGACCCTATAACTTTGGGATCACATGCAGTGGGAGTATTCTACTTATTCCATAATTTTATACACATTTCAACTCACGCAGGGGTTGCAGATGATAGATAATCAGCATGGAGAAACCTGTGTGATATAATAACAAAAGGCAATAAAAAATCAAGCAATATCACAATGAAAAAAAAATGCACACAAATACATACTTTTACATGACACTGACTGATTTCATGTAAAATCAAGTAACTGTTCTAAGTATTGTGATTGACAGGAGTGATGATCAGAGGTGCAGAGTTTTTACCACCATCATTAGGACAAGGACCAAAGTACAGGTAGAGTTTCTCAGTGAAGGAGCAGTCCATAAAGGAGTAGATAAGAGCTGCAGCATCTACATCATAAAAGGAGACCAGACCCTCCTCATAATCCACAAACACCCCCACCTTCCGAGGCTTCCGTTTTAGACGGAAATAGACACCAGGGCCAGTTAAAGCTTTGTAACGATTTCTGTTCCTCAAACATATAGTCCAGTAACCTTCTTCAGGCCTGAGTGGGATGTTCTCTTTCCTGTTGATCGACTCTCTGGCGACTCCCAAAGTCCATTTAGTCTTCTCTTGAACTTGAACCTCGTAGTAAAATCTGCCTGAAGAGAAACTCTGCTTTCCTAAAACACAAATGGCATTAGAAAATCTCTCTGGATTGTCTGGAAGAGTCTTCCTAACATCACCATGATTCACTTGTTTCCCATCATCAGACAGGATGAGATTGGGATGTGCTGTATCAGGATCAAGAGTCACATCCACTGCATACTGCTGGACCCTCTTCAGCTCTGCTTCAATCAGCTTCTTCATCTCTTCACTGAGTGTCTCCTCCAGCTGAGCCACAGCTCTCACCACAGTCCTCTCATATGATGCTGGAGGGATGCTGACCTCTGTCCAGTCTTTGGTGGTTGGGACATCCTTCAGAGGCGAGAAGCTTTGGAGAAAGTGGAGGTGGTCTTCAGAGCGTGAGAGCTGCTCCACCTCAGTGCTTCTCTTCATCAGCTCAGAGATTTCTTGTTCCAGCTCTTTGATGAAAACTTCAGTCAGTTGTTCTGTTGTTTTCTGCTTCTCTTCAATGATTTTGATGAGCTCATCCAGGCCTCTCTCTACAGACTCCTTCAGAGAAGTGAAGACCTGAACACCTTCTGCTATCTCTCTGTCTGCATTTTCCTTGCTGAGCCTCACTGACTGTTTGATCTCCTCAATCTTCAGTCGTCTCTTCTGGATCATCTGCTGAATTTCAGCCTCAGTCTTCCTCAGCTCGGCCTTCTTTCCATCATATTCTTCTCTCAGAGGAACAACATCATGTGTCTTGTGGTCTAAAACAGTGCAGAGCACGCAGACACACGTCTGGTCGGTCTTACAGAACAGCTCCAGAGGTTTATCGTGCTTCATGCACATCCTGCCTTCCAGGTTCTCCACAGGGTCGATCAGCTGATGTCTCTTCAGGCCTGACACTGTCAGATGAGGCTCCAGGTGAGTCTCACAGTAGGAGACCAGACAGACCAGGCAGGACTTCAGGGCCTTCAGTTTGGTTCCAGTGCAGACGTCACAGGGAACTTCTCCTGGTTTGGATACTTGTTGCTCTGAACTGCTGCTGCTGACTTCCTGCTGAGCCAACTGTCTGAACTGAGCAACCATCTCAGAGATGAAAGTGTTGACGTACAGCTCAGGTTTTGTCTTGAATATCTTTTTACACATTGGGCACAGGTACTGGTCACTGATGTTCCAGTGTTCAGTGATGCAGTTTTTGCAGAAGTTGTGTCCACATGGTGTGGTGACTGGATCAGTGAACACATCCAGACAGATGGAGCACAGAAACTGATCTTCAGATTGTGGACAACTGGCTGCAGCCATATCTACACAATGGAAACAAAAGTGAAAGTGTGAAAAAAAAAAGGAATTTGAGGACTAGACATTTGAGTCCATTCACAAAACCAGGTGACACCTGCAAAAGGTCCCTTTTGATTGGAGGAAATGACACTCACTTAACAACTGCAGCGGTAGTGACAAATGGAGAGATGCAGTGACTGCTGGCTTTGGAAAACAAGAACTCCAAAAACATGAAAAACTTACAGCTATTGAGGTATGATGAATGCAAATAGTTATCGTCACTGATTTTTCCACGAGAACAATGCATCAAGAGAAGTGTTCATAAATACAAACTCTGGTGCATCTGAATGACCTGTCCTATGGTATAATATGGTATTTCTTGTGTGACAAAACCATCAGCTGAATCATTTACCTCAAAAGTTCCTTTCTCGGTACAGATGACTCTGGTGTTTATGCTGGCTATAGAAAAAAGGGAAGGGTGTGCATATCCAAGGCTCCTGTCAGCTGCTCGAAAGAGGGCATACCAACATCAAAAATGAGGGTCTACAACATTGAGGAGCTCCCGTCTTATTTCTTTCTCCCCTTTGCCGCCGGCCTCCAGAAGGGATTTGCCTTCGCGGACGACTTCCAGAAGGGCTCTGCTGTCATCGCCGGCCTTCAGGGAAGCTTCACCTTTACTGCTGGCCTCCTGAGAAGTTCCGCCTTTGCCGGCCCCCTGTCCGTCCTCCTGAGAGGTTCTGTCTCTGCTGGCAGTGGCTCTGTGTTTCCCTTTGTCTTGGTCGTGTCATCCCTTATGTGTGGTTTTCCAGTTCCCTTTGAGACTCTCGGTAGCAGTTTCTAGTCTAGTCCCTGGTTTGTTTTTTGATCTGTGTCGTGTTTCCCTGTAGCTTTCTTGTTTTTGGATTTTTGAACTTTTTGAACTCTGTTGGATTTAGTTTGCCTTATTTTGTAAAAGAAATTATTCAAACAACCTCCGCTCTGCCTTTTTTGTTAGTCTGCATAAGTGGACTCACTTCCTTGTTATTTGCTCGGCCACACATTGTAACAGTCTCATGCATCAGATTAAAGGACAAATAAAGAATATGCACACATAAATGCAGAAAGTGTGGTAGCCTTATCTTTTTACTCTTCAACAGTAAACATTATCAGGTGTACTCACCAGTGTTTGTCAAAGACATCGCTGTGTTGTGGAGAACAGCCTGGTGAACTCTTGAATTTTCTTTTAGACCAGAGAGACTCATCTTGACTTCCGCTACACAGTCACCCTGAGAAACTTTCAGTTTCACTAAAGGATCATTAGTTGAACCTGGCCTCTCTTTGCTGTGGTCTTTATAACAGTAAGGAAGTGTTCATGGGTAGATTTTCTTGTCAGGCTGAATACTAATCTTGCCCCCTTTGGAGGGTCAGGGTGGGACAGGATGTGATTGATGTGGCTTGTTGTGTGTTGTACACACCTGGAGAGGAAGGGTCTACCTGAGGGCCTAATTTTGGGGAAAACAAGAATCTTTGCCTTTCCTTTTCATGGTTGCTGCTTCTCTTACTGCAGCTCTGTTGCTGATGTTTTGTTGCCTCCCTCAGGTCTGGACATGATTTTGATTACATATTTTTGACCAAAGATTAATTTCATTTTTTTGTGGACCAAACATCAAAGATGTGTAACGGTGTCGCTCTGTCATCCTATAGGCTCTGTTCATTAGCCTCAGACAGTGTACATCCCCATATCAGGTGTCACTTGATCATTTTTGGAAAGTTGAAACATCACATGAGCTACCTGTTTGGTGTTACCAAAATGAAGCAACAAAGATTTTGTTGGCAATACAACAATTACAGCACCAATCAGGTACAATGCTGCCAAAATTATTGCTTTATCTTCACTATTACTCACTTGCTATTACTTCATACTTAAGGTTTTCTTGAATATATCGTGTCTTGTCATTATTTTGCAGCTTTTGGCATTCTTTGTAACATTTGTATTGTATTGCACAATGTACAGTATATTGGTTACAGCTGGTTAGTAAACACAGATAAAAATAGGATGTTAACTGAAACTGTGAATTCAGCATAAAAGCCTTGTATTATAAAAAGACAACAAACCCAAAGAAACAACTATTACAGCTTCAAAGTCGGAACAAAAAGAATTTTCAAATGACCAAAGAGAAATCAGTGTCATGAGCCAAAGTGTTGGACAGACAATTCCCAGCAGACACTGACACTAGATTAAAACTTGATTAAGACTCAAATCCAAGTGAAGACTCTCTTAACTATTGTTAAAGTCAAAGTTTATTTACAGATCTTTTTGTTTTTTTGTCAAATTGACCATGAAGTAATCAAATTCATGACTTGAATCAGACCAAAGCCTAAAAATCAATCACTCTGTTTGATTGACAGGAGTGATGATCAGAGGTGCAGAGTTTTTACCACCATCATTCCGACCAGGGTTGAAGTATGGGAAGAGTTTCTCTGTGAAGGAGCAGCTGGTGAAGCAGTAGATAAGAGCTGGAGCATCAACATCATAAAAGGAGACCACACCCTCCTCATAATCCACAAACACGCCCACCTTCTTTGGTTTTGACTTCAAAAAGAGACAGACTGGACGGTCATTAAGAGCTTTGTACTTCATTCTTTTTCTCAACCATATAGTCCAGTAACCGTCCTCAGGACTCAGTGGGATGTCTTCCTTCCTGTTGATCGACTCTCTGGCGACTCCAAAGTCCCATTCAGTCTTTCCTGTGACCTCAACCTCGTAGTAAAATCTGCCTGAAGAGAAACTCTGCTTTCCTAAAACACAAGGATTTAGAGAAAATCTCTCTGGATTGTCTGGAAGAGTCTTCCTAACATCACCAGGATTCACTTGTTTCCCATCATCAGACAGGATGAGATTGGGATGTGCTGTATCAGGATCAAGAGTCACATCCACTGCATACTGCTGGACCCTCTTCAGCTCTGCTTCAATCAGCTTCTTCATCTCTTCACTGAGTGTCTCCTCCAGCTGAGCCACAGCTCTCACCACAGTCCCCTCATATGATGCTGGAGGGACGCTGACCTCTGTCCAGTCATTGGTGGTTGAAGCAGATTGCAGGGATGGGAAGCGCTGTAGGAGCTGGAGGTGGTCTTCAGAGCGTGAGAGCTGCTCCACCTCAGTGCTTTTCTTCATCAGCTCAGAGATTTCTTGTTCCAGCTCATCGATGAAAACTTCAGTCAGTTGTTCTGTTGTTTTCTGCTTCTCTTCAATGGTTTTGATGAGCTCATCCAGGCCTCTCTCTACAGACTCCATCAGAGAAGTGAAGACCTGAAAACCTTCTGCTATCTCTCTGTCTGCATTTTCCTTGCTGAGCCTCACTGACTGTTTGATCTCCTCAATCTTCAGTCGTCTCTTCTGGATCATCTGCTGAATTTCAGCCTCTGTCTTCCTCAGCTCTGCCTTCTTTCCATCATATTCTTCTCTCAGAGGAACAACATCATGTGCCTTGTGGTCTAAAACAGTGCAGAGCATGCAGACACACGTCTGGTCGGTCTTACAGAACAGCTCCAGAGGTTTATCGTGCTTCATGCACATCCTGCCTTCCAGGTTCTCCACAGGGTCGATCAGCTGATGTCTCTTCAGGCCTGACACTGTCAGATGAGGCTCCAGGTGAGTCTCACAGTAGGAGACCAGACAGACCAGGCAGGACTTCAGGGCCTTCAGTTTGGTTCCAGTGCAGACGTCACAGGAAACTTCTCCTGGTTTGGACACTCGTTGCTCTGAGCTGCTGCTGCTCACCTCGTGCTGAGCTTCCTCTCTGAACTGAGCAACCATCTCAGAGATGAAAGTGTTGACATGCAGCTCAGGTTTGGTGGTAAATAACTTTTTACACATTGGACACTTCCACTGGACATTCACATTCCAATATGTAGTGATGCAGCTTTTACAGAAGTTGTGTCCACATGGTGTGGTGACTGGATCAATGAAAACATCCAGACAGATGGAGCACAGAAACTGATTTTCAGACAGCAGACAGTTGGCTGCAGCCATATCTACACAATGGAAACAAAAGTGAAAGCATGGAAAGAATTCAAAAATAACTCTTGGACAAAGGAAGTCTTTTTCTGACACAGCTGGAACTCTCGATAATTGTTAAGCCTCGAACTTTAATTAACTTTGCTGGAGAAGATAAAGAAGCACCAGTAGAAAACAACCAGCCACCAGGAAAAAGAGCTCGCTCAAATGGAATATTGAAGACGAAAATAAAGACTGAGCCAGGCGAACTACTATAATAAGTGAGACTAAGTTCCTGTTTTGAAATTGATCAGAAACACTCAAATATTGAGACGCTTGAGGGAGTCTCAATTTATTGAAAAAAATTATAGCAAATTATTTGGTGTCTCATAGTCAACCAAATCGAAGGAGACATAAAAAATATACACACATAAATATAGATAGTCTGGCAGCCATTTTTTACTTTTCAACAGTAAGCATTATCAGGTGTACTCACCAGTGTTTGTCAGAGACACCGCTGTGTTGTTTAGAACAGCCTGGTGAACTCTTGATTTTTCTTTTCGAGAGAAACAGAGAGACTCGTCTCGACTTCAGCTGCACAGTCACTCTGAGGAACTTTCAGTTTCACCAAAGGATTTTAAGGTGAACCTTGCCTCTCTTTACTGTGACGTTTACAAAATGTTGACAGGTGGATTTTCCTGTCAGGCTGCATACTGATTCCACCTCTTTTGGAGAGTCCCCTTTAAACACCAGTGGCTCTAATCCAAACGTTAATAGCAGCAGATAGGATGTGATCGGTGTAGCTCGCTGTGGGTTGTACATATAGCTGGAACAGGATCAGTGAATACATCCGGACAGAAGGAGCACAAAAGCTAATCTTCAGATAGCAAACAGACAGCTGGCAGTAAACATATTTACACACTCAGAACAAAAGTGAAAGTATTGACAAAAAAGAAAAAAATTAATGCTTGAAAGCTTTAGTAACTGTCCTGTATGATTTAAAAAAAACAAAGTTAGGATTTTTCATATTGTCTTATTGAACCTATCAGGAATGGCTGTTTGACAAGAGAAAATGTAATAATTAATTTAATGGGAGTATCTATCATGCCTTTAAAATAGAGAATACTCTACATGCTGGAACGTTGTAGAGTAGGTGGTCTCTACTTGCCTTTCAGTGGTTAAATAGTTAATAGCTTCCTCTGTGTTTTTATTAGTAGTAGTAGTAGTTTAATCTTTGGAACTATTTCACCATGAATGCATCGCAACTTTTTTGCACCACAAATGTCAACCTTGTGGTTGTACTGGAGGAAAAGTCAGGGATTCACCAAAGTGAGTAGGAGTCATCCACTGACGACCACGAATGTCTGTACACATTTTCATGACATTCCATGTAATACTGTCAGGATAATACAGTCAGAACAAAAGTGGTGGACAGACAGACCGATTGACCCATGACCCTGCGGCCATGCTCTTAGCATGGCTAAAAATCTGAAGTATCAGGAAAGAAGCGCATCACTCAGAATCTGCTAGAGTAAAAAATGCCTTACCTTATGGAAGCCCAAAAATAATACAAGTCATACATGTTAATAGTTTTGACAGCACGCACGTCTGTATGAAACAAAAACCACAAATAGTGCAATCACATACAGTATGAAAGTTTTTTTTTTTTTCCAGGGCGCACATGCAAGTGCAGCTGAATTTAGGCCAATAAACAAATCAAACAGCACAAACATACAGTAAAGAGGATTCTATCTAAATTTCCAATGAAATAAAACATCTCTCCAAATAAAAGCCTTTAGCTATAACTTTCAATGAACCTTGTCCATATAGCCACACTAATACACTGCTGTTGTAGCAGGTGAAAGTTGAGCATGTGGTGGTTTGATCATGGTTTGGTTATTGTGTGCTGTGGAGACGTGTGGGGCTTTGTTTCCTGTGCTTCCCGTTGTGGCAGAGGCTGGGCGTGGTTCTCCCGGTGGCTGAGAGCTGGCTCCTACTCAGCTGCGATTCGTCACAATCAGCAGAGTATAGAGACTGGTGACTGCTGAGGACTCATGGCCAGATTGTTTCTGCTGCTTAGTGGCATTGTTGACCAGTTACTAGTGTTTGTTATGGGCTGGGTCACCACCCAGTCTCTTGCCTCCACCCCTCAACCTCCACCACCTTGCTCCACCTGTGCTTCCACCACCTCATGCCCTATCTATCTATCTATCTATCTATCTATCTATCTATCTATCTATCTATCTATCTATCTATCTATCTATCTATCTATCTATCTATCTATCTATCTATCTATCTATCTATCTATCTATCTATCTATCTATGAGCTGCTCTCTGCCTCATAACCTCGTACCTCATCTGCTGTTCCAGGACTTCCCAGCTCCGAGTTTCCTCAATGCACATTAAATAAATTCCTATTTTTCACTCACCCCCTGTCTGACTGTCTGCTGTTGAGTCCCATTCCTACCTGAAACATAACAGAGCAGTGATCATTTCATCAGAGATAAAACAATGATTATTTTATTAGCTTTCAAAAACAAATTAAAATCTTCTCTGCAGTTACTGACCGATAGATACTGATTTCACTTAGAAAAAAAAAAAAAAAGTTATTAGTAACTATATTCCAGTTGAAAGGACGTGGTCAAATGTAACAAAGTACATTTACTTAAGAACTGCGCTACGTGCAAATTTGAGGTACTTGTACTTTGCTTGAGTCTCTTCTTTCATACCACTCATCTACAGCTGAGAGGGAAATGCTGTACTTTTTACTTGATTGCTTTTCTCACTAGTTACTTAACAAATGAAGTTTTACACAAAAAAACATATTAAAAGTTTATAAAATATGATATTTGTTATAAATGACCCAAGATACTGTACAAGTACAAATGAAAAAACAGCTGATTAATCAGTCAATTGGCATAAAATTAACTGACGGCTATTTTGATGATCGTTTAAATCATTTTCTTGCAAAAACATTTCATGATTTGAATCAGTGTTTACAAACCAAACAATAAATCTATTGATGGAGAAAATGATCAGCAGATTAATCCAGAGTAAAAACAATCATTAGTTGCAGTCCTTCACAAAATAGTTCAAAATGAGCTCAACCTCAACCAACTCCAACAGTAAAATCCTGTTTTTACATGAATGCATGAGTCAGAATAATCTAATGACATCATATATAACAGTAGAACAGTCACAGGGGACATTTTACTGCTCTGAGTACTTTTACTTTGAATATTTGACGTATATTTCCTTGATTATACTTTCACTAAATAAAGGATCTGAAGACTTTCTCCATCACTGACTAAGACCTTTGTTGGATACAAACTGTCTCACGGCGGCTTGCTGAGATATATCAAACGAGCGAAGCCATCACTGACGCCATACATCTGTACTTTTCTTTCCATCATAAGTCAAAATGTCTGTTGGCACATAAACGATAATAACAAATCTTTCCACAGACTTACAATCACTCATTCAAACGTGCCAACAAGAATCTTCCTCTTCGGCTTGGAGAGGGGAAGTCAACAACACGGACGCCTCATTTCTAAGTACAGTCATGAGACGTTTGAGTGAATTTGTTGAGTATGAAATCATCAAACCCATGACTTGATTTTGAGTCCAAGTATTGTGACAATAGTCCACACCCATGTTCATTATCTTGTGTAATACTGAATCTTTCTGGAGAGAATAAAGTGAGGAGTCTATTTAGTGTGACTGACACGAGATAATTAGAGGGGTGGAGTTTTTACCATCATCATTAAGCCCGGGATTGAAGTATGGGAAGAGCTTCTCTGTGAAGGAGCAGCCAGTAAAGGAGTAGATAAGAGCTGCAGCTTCTACGTCATAAAAGGAGACCAGACCCTCCTCATAATCCACAAACACCCCCACCTTCTGAGGCTGAGACTTCAGAAAGAGACCGACAACAAGATCATTAAGAGCTCTGTACTCATTTCCATTTCTCAGCCATATAGTCCAGTAACCATTCTTAGGACCCAGTGCGATTTTTCCCTTCCTGCTGATCGACTCTCTGGCGACTCCAAAGTCCCATTCAGTCTTTCCTTTAACCTGAACCTCAAAGTAAAATCTGCCTGAAGAGAAACTCTGCTTTCCTAAAACAGAAACACAGGAAGAAAATCTCTCTGGATTGTCTGGAAGAGTCTTCCTAACATCACTATGATTCACCTCTTTCCCATCATCAGACAGGATGAGTTTTGGATGTGCTGTATCAGGATCAAGACTCACATCCACTGCATACTGCTGGACCCTCTTCAGCTCTGCTTCAATCAGCTTCTTCATCTCTTCACTGAGTGTCTCCTCCAGCTGAGCCACAGCTCTCACCACAGTCCCCTCATATGATGCTGGAGGGACGCTGACCTCTGTCCAGTCTTTGGTGGTTGGGACATCCTTCAGAGGCGAGAAGCTTTGGAGAAAGTGGAGGTGGTCTTCAGAGCGTGAGAGCTGCTCCACCTCAGTGCTTTTCTTCATCAGCTCAGAGATTTCTTGTTCCAGCTCTTTGATGAAATCTTCAGTCTGTTGTTCTGTTGTTTTCTGCTTCTCTTCAATGGTTTTGATGAGCTCATCCAGGCCTCTCTCTACAGACTCCTTCAGAGAAGTGAAGACCTGAACACCTTCTGCTATCTCTCTGTCTGCATTTTCCTTGCTGAGCCTCACTGACTGTTTGATCTCCTCAATCTTCAGTCGTCTCTTCTGGATCATCTGCTGAATTTCAGCCTCAGTCTTCCTCAGCTCGGCCTTCTTTCCATCATATTCTTCTCTCAGAGGAACAACATCATGTGCCTTGTGGTCTAAAACAGTGCAGAGCATGCAGACACACGTCTGGTCGATCTTACAGAACAGCTCCAGAGGTTTATCGTGCTTCATGCACATCCTGCCTTCCAGGTTCTCCACAGGGTCGATCAGCTGATGTCTCTTCAGGCCTGACACTGTCAGATGAGGCTCCAGGTGAGTCTCACAGTAGGAGACCAGACAGACCAGGCAGGACTTCAGGGCCTTCAGTTTGGTTCCAGTGCAGACGTCACAGGGAACTTCTCCTGGTTTGGACACTTGTTGCTCTGAGCTGCTGCTGCTGACTTCCTGCTGAGCCAACTGTCTGAACTGAGCAACCATCTCAGAGAACAAAGTGTTGACGTACAGCTCAGGTTTTGTCTTGAATACCTTTTTACACATTGGGCACAGGTACTGGTCACTGATGTTCCAGTGTTCAGTGATGCAGTGTTTGCAGAAGTTGTGTCCACATGGTGTGGTGACTGGATCAGTGAACACATCCAGACAGATGGAGCACAGAAACTGATCTTCAGACATCAGACTGTTGGCAGCAGACATGTCTACACACTGACAACAAAAGTGAGAGTGTGAAACGACATTTTAAGAGCAGAATTCTTGCTTGAAGTGATCATCAGCTGCTAAGTTCAGTATCAAATAGTTTAATGGACCTACTTGATCGGGCAGAAAAATTAAAAGTGCTTTTTATCCTTTTGTACAGAGTAATTGTCATTAATAAAAACAGTAATAGAGATGTTAATAGTTTATGCACTGTAGAACGCAGCAATGCTCAGAGATAAGCCGGCAGCAAACTGAAGTAGTGGCTGGTTTAGGTCGACCACACCCCAGACAATTCAATCTTACAGAAAGTCATAGAAAATCAAAAGACCTTTGATAACCTTTCTGTTATGATTGTGTGTGTTGCTCTCAGGACAATATTTACCTAAACTGCTAAGTCTACACACAGCATAGATAATCATTGTACAATTAATTTCCAGGTTTTTCATAATTCCCAGCCTGTTACTCCATTTATTCCCAGAGATCATTGTACCTGGGACGATTTCAGAAGTCTGTTGCCTTATTTGTGGGCTGTTAAATATACTGAAGAATGTTCAATACACTTTTTTTTAGCAAAACACATTTTTGATTGCTAGTATAAAATAAAGAGCTGAAGCTGGCTTGTTGTTAAAGCAGTAGTTATCATCAGCTGTACTCACCGGTGTTCGGAGACTCTGTCGCGTGAACTTTGTCGTTTCGTTAGACAGAAGCACCTGTCTGCTGTCGCTCTGACAAACATTCAGTTTTATTTCAGAACGTGTCGTTGAACCTCCTCTGGTGTTGCTCCGCCTGTTCTGTTGGTGAGGTTGTCTGTCTGCTTCTGCTTTAACAGAATTATAATACAATATAATGCATTATTTTGACACAGGATAAGCCTAACAGGAGCAAAGCACTGAGGCTGACTTGTTATTTCCTTGTGTTTTTTTCTTTCTTATTTTTTTCTCTTGCAGTCCATAGAACAAATTTACAACAAGAGATCGATCAGAGGTCGTCCTCCGCAAGAATTATCACCTGTCAAGGTTTAGCTCAGCTTTGATACAGTCTGGTCAGTTTTATTTTGCTACGACAACTACCACTTTTCACATTTTAATGTCTTTGGTCATGAATGAAACTTAAGGCAAAAACACAGAAATAGGAAGTGAGCTATTTCTCAACTCATGTGTTCATGACCATTGAAGACACAATGTGTGATTTAAAGGTATAAAAAAGGGGAGCCGAACTCTCAGTTTCCACACTACAGGATCTAAAATTGATATACTGTATTTTAATACAAGCTAACAATTAAATATGTTATTAATTTGCTAAAAGAATCCAAACCCCCATCAACACACTGGATTTTTCCAGAGCTGCTGAACTTGCATGTCTACAGATCCATCCCCTTGACAACTGAACAAACTCCATGTGCTGACGAGGACAGAGAGAGAGAGTCATGGGGAAAAAAGCTAGAAAGTGAAAATTGACTTTGAATCGTCAAACTAGCATTTTTATTCAATTATTAGTTTTCATGCTTAAGTTATTACTTATTTGCTTACCACTGACTTATTCCTTGAATTCACATCAGTTAGACCACTTCATATTTGCTAGGATTCAATCCCCTCCATGCTCTCACTTAATGTTCTTCTGTGGGTTGCTTCCCCCGTAAGATCTCTTCCAAACTGATGACCACATGTGATCAGCCCTTCAGTAGGGGACAGTTTGGGGCTGTTCAGATCAGCTGACTCTTGGATTGAGGCCTCAGACTTTGGTGCAGGTTTGAAGTTCATTAAATAGATTTATTTTGAATATGTTACTACAATTCCTTACTATCAGGCTGCCTAAATTTTTTTTGCTAAATACTCTCGAGCTGAGAATTTAAAATCCTCCTCCTTGCAAAGCCCTAAATGGTCAGGCACCATCTTATCTTAAAGAGCTTATACTACCTTATTACCTGACTAGACCACTGTGTTCCCAAAATACAGACTAACTTATGTTTCCTAAAGTCTCCAAAAGCAGAATGGGAGCCGGAGCCTTTAGCTATCAAGCTCCTCTCCTGTGGGACCATCTTCCAGTCTTTGTGTGGGAGGCAGACACCGTCTCTACATTTAAGAGTAAAGCTTGTCTTTTTGATGAAGCTTATAGTCCAGGACCAGCCCTTACTTATGCTGCTATAGGATTAGACTGTCGGGGGACCTCCGATGGTACACCGAGCTCCCGCACTCTTTCATGTTCTACCAAGGCGTGTTACTAACTTTGCTTCTTCTCCGGAGTCTTTGTGCTTTGTCATCTCGCAGGTTCTCCATGGATAGTGTTTAAACCTGGATCGTGGATTACAGCTACGTCTCCTACCATGGCCCTGCCTGACATCCACTGCAACTGTTACTGCTATTAGTCGTACTTCCAGTGCTGTATTACGTCTGTTATTAACATGTACATATATCACATACATAAATGTATCATATACAGTATGTATATACTATGCTATATATATTTACTACATATAGCTAACAGTCTATTATTAGAGCTGACACTGTGACTGCGATTGCATTTCTGGCTCTTTATCCAACTCAGCTGCTCCCAACCGCAGACAGTTAACAAGCCATTTTTTCCACCATTTTTTGGTCAATGTCTTGCATTTTTCACCCTTATGAACAACAACCTTTGGTACTCGATAAAAGCTACTCGTGGTTTGTTGGTTTGATCGATCTGAGCAACCATAAACAACACAAACACTGGCATTTTCAGGGTGTGTTATATAGTGCTTCCTATGCAGAAAATAATTTCTGGCCCTCCATCTGCAGTTTCGTGCCACAACAAAAGAGTGATGTGACATCATGTGCAAACAACCTATTGAACTGAAGAGAAAACTAAACAAGAATAACCAGTAAGATGAACAGTCAACATAATGACCAAATACTTAATAAACAACATAAATAAATAAAAAAGGAGTAGGATATCATCGGTAGAATGATTACATTGTGATTTTTGTTGACAAAAACAAAACGAATGTAAACATGGAAAAAAAAGTTGTAAACTTTCGTTATTTATTATTTCATGTTTTTGTTTTTGTTTTTCTCTCAGGCGAATATGATTTCAATGTTTGTGTGATGCTGAAGTCCAGCACCAAAAAAGAGCCGAAGGAGGGTGGATATTGAACTCTCATTCATGACTGGCCAGAAACACGACTAACTTCTGAATGTGTAAACAGTAAACTGCTTTCCAACATTCACCAGAAAAAAAATGATGTGGTAATGATGTGTGTACAGCTTGTAGCACTGCCCCCAAGTGGTCAAACAATCAACTGTTGCAAGTTTAAAATTCGAAACCTGGTTTTCATTTCATTTCAACCATCAGAAATATTCATATGAATTCCGAACTCCTGGATGATTACTTGCATGTAGTGCAAAAAATGTTATTTACTCGGCGTGAGATTTGTTGAGATCACGCTTTTATTCTGAAGGAATCACACCTGAAGTGTTAGGTGTGTTGCTTCCGGTGGGTTGGTGAGCTTGACATTAGCTAGTGTGCGGGCAGGAGGAGGCTTCTGCTGGAACAAAAATGGACAGTCAAGGGAGAAAAGTTGTTGTTTGTGACAATGGAACCGGGGTAAGTTTGAGAACAGTTGACACAGTTAGATCTCACTCCGTGTCGCTTTTGGTACTCCGGCGTTGCAGACTGATAAGAAAATGGAGAGAACTGCAAACAGGAAGTAACAGAGAGCTAACAGGCTAACGCGTTAGCTCGTCTGGGTGGGTTGTGTAAGGAATGTGTCTGTCAGCTGGATTCACCTCATTCATCGGCTTCAGGGCTACACTTACATTCACTGGGAGATTTTTTGCTTAGCTTATGTTTATGTTTAGTGATATCACACTCATTTAGCCAAGAAGGACACATAATCTCGTTGAATCGGGTAGCTACATCAGTTTGGTTAGTAACTTTGACAGCGTGACTTAACGGTGTGCACTGACAGTATGTTAGCTAATGTTACTGCACAGTTAAACACAATAACAACCGTCCCTCCAAGGAAAGAACACTGCACACCATTAAAGCAAGATTTCTGAATAGTTTATGGGTTTAAGTCATAATCATAAACTAAACTGATGGCCGAATATGTGAGATAAGCGTTCACTGAAGCTAATTTACATCCCCAGGCAACATTAGCTAGCACCTTATCCGCAGCTTTATTAAATATTTACATCTTTAAGCAAAACCACCACACACCAGTTGGAAGGACGAGTTAGAGCTAAAGAGATTAAGCTGTTTTCGGCAGAGCAGCATGACCACTTTCTGATTTTCCTTTATTTTTTCAGTAAGTTAGGTTAGCTCATTGGCTGGCTCACACAGCAACCTGCAGCCGTCACTTCTCTCTTTCCCGTGCTCAGCCACACACATGCAGTCCAGCTACAAGCGTGTCTTTAAATAGTCGCATATGCTTATGTTAGTTTTTAGAAATGAAGTCCGAATTTAACCAACTCGCCCTGTACAGCTGAAGTGAACCAATGCGCATGCGTGAGACTCTGGTCGCGGAAATGGAGCGAATTCTTCCATGTAAGGAAACTTGTCAGATCTGCTGCAGCTTTCACCAGTCTGAATGGACGTTTACACTGCCTACACGTTTTATTAATCATAAACTAGAGGAAGTCTGTTTTTCCCTGGTTAAACACTAGGAGAGAATTACTCAGGGACTTCTGTTTTAGTGTTTTCAGGAACAAATTGGCTAAGGTACCTACTGTCATCTCATTGTAACTGCTGAGGTTAGAGATGTACCTATTTAATTTGTTGGATTGGTAACATCCTTAAAACTGACCATATTAAGACGATGACACATTGGCCAGACACAACTAATCCGCATTAAAGTGGACAGAAATGACAGTTTCTTATCTGCTCAACTCATTTTATATGGTTGCTTTCTTGATTCGTAAAGTTACTGCAGATACCTCTTCACTTCCTGCAAGTGCTTCAAAACAAATGTAAAAAAAAATAAATAAATGAATAAATAAAAAAGTCATATAGAAACATGGATTAAATACATTTATCTAAGCTTGCTGAAGCACAAGGTTCAGAAAACTAGGACTTCAACATGACATTGAACAGTTAACTTTTAACAACCGGAGAAAAAATATTTGGAGGTGAAAAGTCTACGTTGAAAAGTTGCATCCCTGTTCATCGTTGGTAAAGCTTCTGTTATTTTACATTGAATATTTGGCTCGAAATGACATGATCGTACCGTCTAATTGGTTTACTGAATTCTTTTGTACAAATTATCTCAAGCAAATTGTAATTTAAAAAGAAGTTATTACAGTTGCTGTTTTACGTGTGTGATGAATTTTCTCTAATCAAACACATAACAGTCAAACACAGTTTATTGCATTAAACACCAAATTGATTGTGCATGAAAGTTCAGATAATATCTGATGTTTATACCCGAGTCCTGATAATAATTAATTTGCTGTCTCTTCATCTAATCATGTTTTGACACAGTTCTTACACAAACATGTTGTGCTTCACAGTTAGCTTACTCTTACTCAGTGTGACATCTTATATCTGCCTTGAAATCTAGAGGAATTTGCACCTGACTTGCACAACATTCGACTCAGTGAACATGCATTGTGCTTTACCATGTTATTTGAAATATTCTAAACACGTGCGCTCCTTTCTTCCTTCAATCCCATCCTAGTTTGTCAAGTGCGGCTATGCAGGCTCCAACTTCCCCGAACACATTTTCCCAGCGCTGGTTGGTCGGCCAATCATTCGCTCCACAGCTAAAGTTGGTAACATTGAAATCAAGGTAATTTCTGTTTCTTCTTTTTTTTTTTTTTTTTTTGGACATATCACAATGGCTGGTAGAAAGAAGTTAGGCCTTTAATTACAGCATGCAAGTAATCATGCATAATAAAGCATAGATTCATCCTCTGGCCCAAAGTATTTCTTTCAGCCTGCTGAACTGTTGACCTTTGCAGGACCTGATGGTGGGGGATGAGGCCAGCGAGCTGCGCTCCATGTTGGAGGTGAACTACCCCATGGAAAATGGCATTGTCAGGAACTGGGATGACATGAAGCACCTATGGGACTACACCTTTGGCCCTGAGAAACTCAACATCAATTCGCGCAACTGCAAGATCCTCCTGACCGAGCCACCCATGAACCCCACCAAGAACAGGGAAAAGATTATAGAGGTGGGTCGTGGCAGAATCAAATGTGGCATTGCAGATGTTTGGATTTCGCCACAGAGACTGGGGTAGTGTGACGTGACTGAGTGATTACAGTGATCCTAATTGATTAGAAAACTGTGCAGGCATAACATGTTATAGAAACAGTAAAACGTCCTGTGTAGTCGAAAATGATGTTTCCTGTGCTTTTCCTGCCAGGTGATGTTCGAAACATACCAGTTCACAGGAGTGTATATCGCCATCCAGGCCGTCCTCACTCTCTACGCTCAAGGTGTGTTTCTTTCGGTAACACTTGCTGCTAATCCAGAAAGAACTGAATTTTTGGGACAAAATCCATGTGGTTGTGCTTCTTTAGAAACAGCCACTGTCTGATTGCTAAACTGGGGTGTAGCTACATAGTTGCTATGGCATTGTCAGGTTATTACTGCTGTACAGTCTAACTAAAAGGAAACACGCAGGCTTTTGTTCGCAGTTGCTTGGGTGTAAGTGCTGCAAGCTGAGGTGTTGCTAGTTATTTGTTTGTTAATTTTTTTAGGCTGGTGTTGTGTGTTAGTTTGCACGAAGGTGTTGCTAAGTTGTGGATCAGGTGTTTCAGTGGTTGTAAGGTTTGTTGGAGTATTATTAGATGGTTGCTAGGGTGTTACCAATTTGTGCTACGATGGTTCTGAATAGTTGTTCATGTGTACTGACTGTTTTACTGTTTCCTATATAGTAGTGCCACCATCAGATTAAAAAATCTGAAACATTCATTCAGAAGAAGTTGGTTGGTCACAGATCTGAAGAAAGGCTTAGTGTAACAACAGTTAAAGTGCTGTGGAGCTGTGCCAGTAGGCGTTGCGATTAGCAGTAACTGGTTCAATTGAAAGTAAGGGCCTCTGGATGAGGCATCTTGATTACTAAAGGCAAAATTACCCTGGAATTCGCACTGTTGATGGTCCTTAGAGTATGACCCGTATCTGGAACTTGGAATAAATATTGTTGAATTTCCAGCACTGAAAGGCCTTCTTGTCTGACTACATGGCCATCCGCCTTTGCGTGGTCATCTGATCGCAGGCGTAGCCAAGAGTAATGTGCACTGATTTGATTAGCAGACAAGAGGCGGTACAAATTCAAACAAAGAGGATCAAACAAAAACAAAGCTAAGCTAACTGTTGGATGCAAAAAGTACCCACACTGAAATGATAGAAAGCTGGATGAAAATAAGCAAAGTTCGGCCTTGATAGTACCCTGGTGAGTTTTTGGCCACTAGTGGTGCTGTAGAGCAATGTTGATGAGCAGTTATTTGTAATTGGTGTCCTACCAGTACACACAGGCACACCACGAGCGCTAGCTGATACACATTTGTTTTAGGATTGCTGACTGGAGTGGTGGTCGACTCTGGTGACGGCGTCACTCACATCTGTCCAGTTTATGAGGGCTTCTCCCTGCCTCACCTGACCCGACGTCTTGACATCGCAGGGAGGGACATAACACGCTACCTCATCAAGGTACTGCTCCACACAATAAAGAACTGTCTTTGTTTCCTTCAATGTTGCTTTTCCTTCTGACATTTGGTGGGAATGTGGAGAATTCTTTGAGTGATGGGATTTTGGTACACTATGGGGCCAAAAGTAATGCACTTCCTGAAATAGATACAGGAAATGTTGAATTTGTATTAACAGTGCAATGCAGTAACTTTAAAGGGCAAACAGGAGTGGATTAAAGCAAGACTTTGTACTAAAATATGACCAAATGTGTTATCAAACAGAGGGAATTTTAGAAATAAAGGCCTGCCTCTAATATAAGCCTGTTTCAAAGACCTGGTATCTGCTCCAGTTGAGGTAGTTAAAGGCCATAGTCATGTTGGACATAGGGTAATAATAATATTAATTTTATTTTTTAATCACGTCCATGTTTCAGTCACCCTGTTTTTGTCATTGCTGGAATCCAAAAGTGTCTGTTTTGTCAGGTTTTGCTGAGAAACAAGACACTTCCAGCACAATGTGCAGCTGGTTATTTTACATTGGTGCTTATTTTGACAAAATATAAAACAAATGTATTACATAATAATGTCAACCACCAAATCCCGTCTGTCTGCCAGCTGCTGCTGCTCCGAGGTTACGCCTTCAACCATTCGGCAGACTTCGAGACGGTGAGGATGATGAAGGAGAAGCTTTGCTACGTCGGTTATAACATCGAACAGGAGCAGAAGCTGGCACTGGAGACAACAGTGCTGGTTGAGTCGTACACGGTCAGTCACAGTCATGTTAAAAAACTCTGCTTTATCTGTTTCTTCAATGATGATGAGAAGGCACTTACATTGTATAGTATTTAACATTATTGAGACATCAGTCCATTTCTGAAGGCAAGAATGTTGTGTGTCTCCTCAGCTCCCGGACGGCAGGGTGATCAAGGTGGGCGGTGAGAGGTTCGAAGCCCCCGAGGCTCTGTTCCAACCTCACCTCATCAATGTGGAGGGGGTGGGTGTGGCTGAGCTGCTCTTCAACACCATCCAGGCCGCAGATATTGACACCAGGTGAGCTGGAGGCGCCTGTTTGTCTTGTTAAGTTGATGGAAACTCTCCGGAAAATTTCCTGTTTTCTCCACGTTTCCTGTCAAGTATACATTCAAATTTCTCAAAAAGATATCACAGTTTTATACAAATTGAAAAAGAGCCAACATCCACAAATTCTGACGTCAAAGTGGAAGCCAAGCTGAAGAAATATTGAATTTATTATTGAGTTTGGAGTATTTAGGGGTGACGTGTACTATCTTAAAATTCCTAGAGGTTCCAACAGTCCAACAGTTGTTTGCATTGAACCTTGACACTGTTAGAAAGCCTCTAAAACAGAATGTAGATCAGCGTAGGACACTAAATCCCTCTGTAACAACACAGGATAACAATGATTAACGTGTACGCATGTCAAGATTAGGACGTCTCACAGTCAGCCGGGGTGGAGTGATCAAACATCGTTGTCTTTCTCTGATTAGGGCTGAGTTCTATAAGCACATCGTCCTGTCTGGAGGCTCCACTATGTATCCTGGCCTGCCGTCACGCCTGGAGCGTGAACTGAAGCAGCTGTACCTGGAGCGAGTGCTGAAGGGAGACGTTGAAAAGCTATCGGTGAGTGCAGGTGTCCACAAACCAAAACACCAAAAATCCATGAGGGCTTTAGGTAGTGGCCACTGATCACTTGTTACAATCATCAATCAATATAAGGCCTGTAGGCTCACACTGTTGTGTTAGCATTTATTGCAAATAACACCTTGAAATGTGCACGTCATCATGAGTTGAGCAGTGAGCATGTTTGCGCTGTTTCCAGGTACTGAGAACTGTGCACCAAACATTTCCATCATCGATTTTCAGTTTGTTTTAGCTGTAAACTTTCATTCGATTGGGTTAATCTTTGACAGAAATGCAGCGTAGGAGTGTGTATCACTGCTTCTTCTCCAGAGCTTTCTTGTGCAGTAATTGTATTTGCCACTAGGGGGTACCGAAAGCACAGTCAAGTTAATGCCTTCAACACCTCAGAAACATCTCTCTTTGTCACGGTCCGGTGATGACAAGGTGAAAATACACCCTCTCATTGTTCCTACATGTCTCCCTGAGAGGATGCACGCTCTGCTGCTCCTGCAGCCGCTCAGGGAAATCCTCCAACCTGTAATTAAAAGACAATCTTCCTCAGTCTATTTTAGGGACCTCACAGGGTGGCGGGGGTTTCAACACGTTATTATCTCTTACTTTCCTCCGTTAAGACTCGCTTATCCTCTTTCTGCCTCATCTCAATCGCAGAAATTCAAGATCAGGATAGAGGACCCCCCTCGACGTAAACACATGGTGTTCCTGGGCGGTGCCGTGCTGGCCGACATCATGAAGGACAAGGACAACTTCTGGATGACGCGGGAGGAGTACCAGGAGAAAGGGACGCGAGTGCTGGAGAAGCTCGGAGTCACCGTCAGATAAAACACAAACAAACAAGAACACTTCCCCCCACTGTCGCTCCATCCACCCCCATCAGCTGATATCCACACATCGCTTATCTTGATGTGTCTGGATGGTCACACTGTGTCTGTTATTCACGCTCATTTTTAAAAGCGAAGAGGGACGGATGGAAGGAGTGAGGAGGGCAAAGAGGGATGAAGAATGTGGAGTTTTGGGGTAAGAAGTATTATGGCCGGGGCAGGAAATCACCAAATCAGTTCTTGAATAGTTGACACAGAAAATACTGAGAATTATGTTTTGAAATGCACGATTTTGAAATACCATAAAGTGCTGCAAAGTACTGCAGCTCAGTTTAAAGGGATAGTACCACATATTGGGAAATATGCTTTTTTGCTTTTTTGGTGAGAGTTAGAAGCTGGAGCCAGGAGACAGTTAGCTTAGCATAAAGACTGGAGGCAGGGAAACAGCCTGCTAATCAGTGAGCTTTAGAGGTGCTGGTAGCTGGATTGTGTTCCCTGTGAACAGAGCCAGGCTAGCTGGTCTTTGTGATAAGCTAACTGGCTGCTGGCTGTAGCTTTAAATATACTGTGCAGACGTGAGTGGTGTCAATCGTATCTTCTACCTCTCAGCAAGAAAGCAAAGATAATCATATTTCCCAAAATGATGAACTATTCCTTTAAAGATGAAATCAGTATCAACGGCATGGAAAAGGCAAACTGCTCTGCGGTTTACTTTTGAGAAAGTGAAAGATATTCTAGTATTTTATTTACAGCAGCTGATCTGTGGGTATTTTGGGTCATCTCCCTTTTCACACGAGGCCAGAATGAGCTCCTGGCTGTTTTCAAGTTGAAGACGACGATGATGATTTTATTATTAGTGATGCATTCGAGTTCCTTTCCAAAACGAGAGCTCCGCCTGGTGAAAAATGTGTCACCTAATCTGTCAAAACAGATGCTGTCATTAAAAATAATGCTCACAGTGTGGAGCATTACAGAGAGAAGATTATGTGAACAAATAGATCATTACATACTGACCATCTAACATCCTCCCCTCACACTTCCTGTTTAACGCTTTGGACTGACGCTCTGTGCTGTCGGTGCAGGAGGGCAGGCAGCGCCTCGTTTGTCTAGCTTTGTGTCTTCTCTTTGTTGGGACATTTGCTTGCTGTGTGTGACACGAATACATTGGAAAAATCTGAGAGAAACTCTGCCCCCTTCCCGAGTCACAGCGTGGAAGGTCTGATTTGTGATGATGAGCAGAGTTTTAATTTGGAAACAGGCCAGTTGGAGCTTTTAATGGGTTTGATTTGGGTGTCGCTGTATCCAGTTTACCACCAACAAATCAACAAGCTCAGATCACACAGGATTTATGAGAGAACTGTTTCCATTCCTTAACGATTACAAAGCATCAAGTCATTCCTTAGACTTGGTCCAGGGCTGTCATACTACATATGAACGTCCTGCATCACCACCTGGAACATTTCAGCCACTGAGCAGCTCTTAAAATTTGCTTCACTAAGAATGAATCAAAAGAATTAATTCACTAGATGGAAGGAAGTCTTCTTATTGACCTCTAAGTGATGAAAAATGACGATCGGCCGGTTGTAAAGCAGCAAAAAAACATGATTATGTGACTCAGAAAGGTCTCTTCCACGACAGTCTACCAACATTGCTGTAATTTATCTTATAGCCACCAGTGGCAGCACTGAGCAGACATCCACTTTCAACATGGCATCATTTTCACACGTTTTTCTCATTAAAATACGAAAACATTTGTGACACGTGCACAAACAAAACCCTGTAGGACTCAGTCATTTGTAGAGCTGCAAAGATTAGTTGTTTAATCGATTCGTTAATGACACCATGTTGTGTTTCAGGAAATTCTGATGGCTATTTTTCACAATTTTATTGACCAAGTGATGATTTGATTTATAGAGAAAGTAACTGGCAGGATTTATCAATAATAAGAATTATTGTACAAGTTGCAGCCCTACAAATGTTCCAGCTGTCCCCTCTCTGAGTGGAAAAAAAGTGGTTTGTATTGACTAATGGAAGAGAAATTCATGTCACTTGACACTCGCTTAATTTTATCCCACCTCCTAGATTCATTAAGAAGAAAACCATTTAAAGAGGTTAAAGCTCAGTGACTGAAATGTGTGGGCGATACAGGACTGTGATGCCTAATACGACTCCTGGATCATGACGAGTCACTTCTGAATAATGCACTCAATAATCAGCTTCTTCTTTTTTAATGCTTATGTTTCTTTTATGTTCCTAAACATTCACGTGCTTTTGTTTCAGAGACCAGGTGTTGCCTCCACTCTGAGGGACTGTTATTATTCTGATTGTTCAGCTGTTTGTTGACCTGTACCATTCCCCCTGTTCAGTGAGGGTCACTGAGAAGCTTTCCGCCTTTAACAGCTGATCTGGGTGCAGCGATCATAATTACACCAAACTGATTGGCTGGTCCTGGGTCAGATGTTAGAGATGAAAATGAAACCTATCCTGTTTTAAGAGGAAATAATTCCATGTCCTGGCCCAGGAGGAGAAAAGGAGGTGTGGATAGCAGAGTCGGACAGACAGAACCATAAATCATCTCATTGGTTGAGACAGAGTGGACAGGTGGTATTTTTCCTCACTGTGACTTCACACGAATGATTCAGTGAGACAAGAAGTGACGTTATGGCCGTTGGATCAGGAGCCGTGAGCCTCAGCCTCGCATTCTTCAGAGGAGACTCCAGATTGTTGTTGCAATCGGGGTCTAAGTGTGTAACTGATGAACAAACGCTTTGTTCAACCAGTGAGATCATTCCTGGATGTTTGTGCCTTCAAAAGGTTAAATCTGCACACTGCTGGTGACTAAAGAGTGTGGTCAGTCCAGAGCATTCCACTGATCTTGAACCTTCCTCATGACCACACTCCCCCCTCCTCCTCCTCCTCTCCTTCTCGGGCCTGGCTGTACTGAAGATGAATTTGTGGGTTTCAGGTTACAGGAGAAGGTGTTTTGTGTGGGTCACTGAGTTATTATTTGTAATATTAATAAGAATCTGGTGTCAGGAAGTGGAGACCACGTAAAAAGCTGGTATTTGTGGTTTTCCGTCTCAGTTCTTATGTGTATATTTGAGGCACTTGGCTCACATATATAAATATAAATGTATAATTTCCTCTTGACAGCACAGTCATCAAGTGCCAAGTACACTTATTCTTGCTGGATATTATTTTTGGTCATCCTTTTTATGTTTTGTTTATAGCATAACTGCCAACCGCTGATTTAAATAAAGCAAAGTGATTTATAGACGCCTGGTGTTGCTGTGTCTTCATGTCTGTTGTCCTAAATAGCATTGACACCGTCCTCTGCTGAGGACAGCGACAGGGGATTAAAAGGGAGGAAGATTTAGAAAGAAGCGTCTGTTTTCATGTGGTTTTAAGGGACAGAATCAACAGGATGGACAGGATATGTCTCGTGGGTCTCTGGGGGCGGTGGAGAATGAAACCTGTTGCTTTAAGAGGGTCGCTGTTGCGCCGCTGATCTTCAGACGCCGGCTGCTTTTGATGTGGACAGTTTCTGAGGTGCTGACTGAGGAATTCGCGCACACTGTGGTCGCAGTGGTAACGAGATTCACCTTAAAGCCATCACATCGCCTCCATGTGTTCAGGAGGAGGATTTTGCTTTCTGAGTGGATAATTTTGAAAGAATTTTAAAGAATCTCATGAACAGACCAAAAACATTACTGATTGTATTTACTAACAAGTATCAGGCATCAGGCGCTGACAGGTGTGTGTATCACAGGTTGATAGATCTTCTTCCTCTCACTGAACACTTCAGTGAGCCACACTGTTGCAGTGGTGGACGTGTTCCTTCATTAACATGAACACACACACTCTAAATATGGATTAACCCGCCGCTGAAAATAGTCCCAACAAATGCGCTATTTCCTCCTGTTTGTTTGATAGAAAACACAACGAGCAGCTTGTTTAGATTACTGAACCTTTTCAAACGTCACTTTATGAGGCGTTTCTAAAGATTTACTTCGTCAGTAGGAACCAATGAGCTTGAAGCTGAGAGCCACAGACAGGAAGTCAGACGGTACTGACAGACGGACCAACACAGTATTGGTTTGGGTCTTTTCATGGTATCTGTTGAAACAGCAGACTTATCCTTTAAACACACTTCAAATATTTTGATCTGATGATATGTATTGATTTTACAATCAGCACATATGGTCAACTTATCAAATACGAAGCATCGTTAAACGTTCACTGTTTAAATTAGCTCCACCTCAGCTGGGACATTAAAATTCTGTTTGTGTGTGAATGTGTCAGTAATGGGCTGCACGGTAGCGCAGCAGGTAGTACGCGTGCCTCACAGCAAGAGGGTCGCCGGTTCGATTCCCGGGTCGGGCCTTTCTGTGTGAAGTTTGCATGTTCTTCTCGTGCATGCGTGGGTTCTCTCCGGGCACTCCGGCTTCCTCCCACAGACCAAAAACATGCTCATTAGGTTAATTGGTGACTGTAAAATTGCCCCTAGGTGTGAGTGTGAGTGTGAATGGTTGTTGTAGTGTGTATATATGTTGCCCTGCGATTGGCTGGCGACCGGCCCAGGGTGTACCCCGCCTCCAGAAAGGGATAAGCGACATAGAAAATGGATGGATGTCATGGATGGTCAGTAATAATGTTCCAGTAGCATGATGATATAAAGGACTACTCTGTCTCTGAGTGTGTATTTTTACTTTTGATACTTAAAGTACATTTTGCAGACAATACTTGGGTGAAATATCGAATGCAGGACTTTTACTTGGAACAGTTTTTGCAGAGTCGTAATGCTACTTCTACCTGAGTAAAAGATAAGACTATCTCAGCTGTTGAGTTGCATTGTGGGTAATGAAGGTTAATTATTGACAAAATAATCTCATCAAAATCTCAGCACCTATATTAGAGGAGGAAGATCATGTGATATGACTGAAAGCTTCAAAGCAGCCACTGATTGGACCATGTGGGGCATCATAAGAGTAATATCAGTCTAACCTCACTCCCAGAAAGAAGCGTATTTCCCAAAATCTAGTCCTTTAAAAATATAAGCGTGGTGTCAGAGTCTTATTTTTGAAGTAGGAGTAGTATTTATACTTTTACTTAAGTAAAGAGTACTTCCCTCACCGCTGCCAGGCAGTACCAGACACAGGTTGTAATCTATTGACTAACACACACATCCAGTGGCCAAACTGTGGCCACATGACTCAGCGTGTTCCTGATTTAACTCAACAGAAGAAAAAAGATTCTGCTCTTCAGTGTTGTTGATGAAGATGCACTCAAGAAAAGAACAAAAACACCAAAAACAAGGCCTGAAAATCACTCCTGTAACGATTCAGACACCCGGTGTGTGTGTGTGTGTGTGTGTGTGTGTGTGTGTGTGTGTGTGTGTGTGTGTGTGTGTGTGTGTGTGTGTGTGTGTGTCTGTGTGTGTGTTTGTCGGGCCTCCCCAGCAGAGCAGAGTGTGAGGAATCCAGCGGGTCGGGACGCTCGTCTGGGCCTGATTTACCGAGGCCCCAGTGAGTCTGCCTGCCTCGCTTTGTTTACTCGGATGAAATCTGAAACAAATGTGACTGCGATAGACCACCAACCCCGCCAACACACACCCCCTCCCATCCCATCCTGCTTTGAAACATCACCACTGTGTGTGTGTGTGTGTGTGTTGGTGGGTGGGTGGGTGTTTTCTGCAGCTCTAAACTGACACAAGCACTGATCTGATCTGAGCTGACACTTTCAGATGTCCCCACAGCTTCTGCACAGATTGGCTTGAAACTTCTAATCTAATCAGTTCGATCCAAGAACTGATTCTTCTTCTGCTGTTTTCTGATCAATCACTAATAGTTTTTTTTTTTTTAGCTCAAACATAATATCATCAAACACCATTTAGTTTAACCTCTAATGATGCTTCGTATTTTCTCGATTGATCATATCGTTCTTCTGGACTGGTGAGCAGCAGTCAGCTACGGTCACTGACAAATGGTGAAGATAAGAAGACTTCTTAGTTTTCATTATAGATTTTTATTAGTGCTGAATTAAATGAATTTAGTGCTGAACAGGTAACACTTTTGCCTTTAGACGTGGTCGAATGACATGTTTGAGTTTGAAGCACAGGATGGATGGGAAAGATGTCTATGACCAGATGCTGACAGATGTGTGGATCTGAAAGTTCAGAGGATAAATCCTAGTATTTGCCTTAAATGTCAGCTTTACAAGCACGATATCACACACCAGGACATTTGCTGACCACATTCAGGCTCCCAAACCAGTTTTAGCTTGTGCGACCTTTCCTCTCGGGCCACCTGAAGGACAAACTAGATGCTGTCAGGTTGGATTCACAACAGTTACAATGGCTTCCAATGGAGTCGCAGCACAAACATGCTTTACAGTGTATCAAAACATCCATTATATGCAGTATAATCCACCTCTCTGCTGTTCATCAAGCTCTGGTAGGCCCAGAGACCGCTACCTGCCCAGCTCGTAACAGCTGCTACCTGCTGAAGAAGATGAAACCTGGAGACCAAACCAGAGCTAAAAGGAGACTGAATGATGTTGGATGCTTAATCAGATGAATACAAGCACGGCTCTAACCCAGTAAGAAAGGATGTGTGAGCAGAGAGCTGTGTAGAGATTTGATAAACTGGATTTTTTCCCCCCGTGGTCAAAAGCTCTCGAAGCAACTTTGCAGTCTTGTGCTCTTACAGCCTACATTAGTTGTTCTGTGGGTTTGTCCTTCATAAATGTGACTGCAGTCTCTCTCTATTGTTATACGAGCACATTAACATCCTGTTTCGTCTCCTGCGGCATTTCCAGCACTCAGTAAACTGAGCACACTGAACACTGAAGTGGCCCCCGGAGCCTCCAGGCTCACGGGGGCCCAGTCTGCAGCCAGGAGCTCACAGTGAAACATTTGTGTTGTTACTTGAACATAAAACCACTTTATTCAATTTATTTCAGTGAATGAGTCGTTGACTATGTGGAGTTACCAGTTGAGTTGTTTATAAGTTTGTGTTCTTACAGGAAGTGTAGAATTTAAATTTTAACCTCATAATTTTAACCTCATTTAACCTCATCATATCTTTCTATGAATTGTTTTGTATAACGCAAACCACTCTGTTATAGTGCCCCTAAATCCCCAAATTTGTTAACTCAAAATTTTTGATTTTTGACTTGAATCCCTAAATCCTAAATCCCCAAAGGGATATTCTTTTATAGTCCCAAAGTCTGTTATTTAGCACTTTTACAACACCAGTCTGCCTTTATCCTTTCACACACACATCCATATGATGGTAGCTGGGCCACCTGCTCATTACAAGCTTTTAACCTTTCACACAGACTCACACACCAATGGCATCAGGAGCAATTTAGGGTCCAGTATCTTGCCCAAGGATACTTCGACATGTAGACTGCCGAGGCCAGGGATCAAAAATTGCAAAAATTAGCTGTTTTCTATACGATTTAAGGCTTCTGAATCCTAAAACGTGTTACAGCGTCACCAAAACCCATAAACTGATACATCCAGACCTGACAGGCCAAATCCTGATGGACCTGCTGACATACTGATCCTGTAAACAGTCTTAATGACTTGTAATATTTCCCAGAATGCCTTTCAGCAGCTCTCAGAGGTAGGGTTATTGGATGCTGGTTGGTTATTATAATTGAACACTGAATGGATTTAGGAATACAGAGATCAATGAAATTATTGTATGATTGTCTCAGGAACACACACACACACACACACACACACACACACACACACACACACACACACACACACACACACAGAGTGTACACAGTGTAAATGTTACTATCCAGGCTGTTTCTTTAGTTTCCAGATGATGTATTTGTATTTATACATGTCTCATTGTCTCTTTTTCTTTTAGAAGAGATTTACATCCATCATATTAGAAACAATAAAAAAATAGAACTGAAAATGTACATCATACACTTGATACATATACATATATATATATTCTGTTTTTTACATAGGTAAAAATGTGAATTATATAAAAAAGACAAACCAATGAATCGATGTTTGCTATTTTTACACAGTTATTATTTTCTGAACTCTACGTCAGGACAAAAATGAGGCTTCAGGCACTTTCCTTTAATAGCTGAAGTGAACGCAGGCCGAAGACGCTGCGTCCAACAGACAAACTGCTTTTGGTTCACTTTCCTCGCCACAGATCGAAAAGTAAACGTGGGAATCTTCTCTACAACGAATGGCGGCAGTATCATGAAGCTTGACTGACAGGAGACACAACAGGACAGACAGACAGACAGACAGACAGACAGACAGACAGACAGACAGCTTTACAACAGAGGCCTTCACTCCTGATTGCTGCTCTACTGAGTCTCTTTTCAAAATAAAGGTGCTAAAAGTAGGATTTACTGTAAAGACCATACTAGTGGTTTTGTCTGTTGTTGACCATTTAGTACACATTGCCTGTATGTTTTACATCCCTGCCAACCATCTTCCACATCCAATGTTTTCATACCTTTCAGGCAGCCATTGGTTTGAAACTGAAACTTCCATGAAAAAATTAAATTTCTATGAAAATAAAATTGAGACCTGAAACTTACTTCCAGTAGATAATCCCAGTTAACACGTGTCTGTCGCAGGTGTGGGATTATTTTGAAGTCTTCCACTAATGCGTTTAAAGGAACATACATGTGTTTTCACATATTATCCGAATTTACTAAATAACATACACTTTACATAACAATCAACTGTTGTTTTCTTTCTGAATGTACATTTTCTATTATTTCTCACCTGTTTCTATTTCTTCTTGACGTATACAACAAGACTAAACTCTGTGAGGCTGGACCATGCTTTGAGCTATGTGCTAGCATTGATCGTTCATCACGTTCACAATCAGTTTAGACTGTTAGCATGCTAACATTTCCTTATTCATCTTACCGCTCCTGTAAAACTAGCCTTGAATGCCATCCGAACATACCCAAAGTAAACTGACAGCTGTTGAACCACTGACTACATGCATTGTTTTGGTCTCTTTTGTTTTAGCACTCTGAACTTTTACTCCAGCAGTCAGAATCACCCTAAGTGCTATTGGCATTGAGTCATAGAGGTCTGAACACACTGGAGAAGAAGGTTTGTATTTTGAATATTTTATTCAAATAGATGTCTGCAGATGACTATGTCTGGGCCTTATTAGCTGGAAAAACAGAAGCAGAACGGGACTGTGGCATTGAGCCTTACCCGAAACCAAGTTTTCCTGTGTCTCCAAAAAAGGCCATTAGCAATATTTGTCTCAATAAAAATCTAGGCTATCTATCTTATATTTAAGATTTACTACGTTTATCATTTCAAACGATGTGTAATATCTCTATTTGCACTGAATTCCTTGATTTGCAAATTATCCACTGAGGCAACATCTCCTCATTTTCAGAACTTCATTAGTCATATGAATACATGCCAGTCATCTGCACAACTGGTTGAAATTGGCTCGTTCTCGAGAGTGCAGCGGCCATTTTGAGACCAACATGTCGCCTCCACGTACGTCCTTATTGGAGTTATAATGGAGAAAGCGTGGAAGATTAGCACGTCTGCTGGCTACTTTGAAATGATGAAACAGCTTCTGTGGATTATTCTAGTATTTTGGACTAAATCTTTTACTGAATTGGATTGGTCAGTGAACCAGACAATTTTGGTTTGAGTTTTATCCAATGTTGGATTATCTGAGACTTAATTTTGAGTTGCCTCAATTTAGTAAGTTTTTGTCTGTTGTTGGCTGTACATGCTGTTGTGACTGTATCTTGAAAATGGTTTGCATCAATGAATAGAACTGACGCTGATGGGAACATCATTAGTTTTGCACATATTTAGCCACAAAACAAAATAGGGAACAAATTAATATTTGGACCTGATGATGTTGCGTTGGATGTGTGAAGCAAATGTGTGAAGGATTATAAAACTTCAGGGTTTTTCATACTGAATGGAAAAGTCTGAAAAAAAAAAAGCATCCAAAAATGTATTTAAAAATCTCATCTAAACTTTGAAGTTGGATGAAAAAGAGAAGCTTTTTTGTTAAAGTAAGAAACCAAAATCTCATTTCCTCGCAATATCCATTCATTATCACTCATCATCACTCGAGTGCACCACAAATTTTTAAAAAATGGTCCCTGCACGGACCTGCAGCACAACAATATGATGTTAAAAAAAATATTATAAATAATGAATTACTGTATCAGTGAGCCAAAGTAAGTTTCAAGTCTCTGCTGGTTGATTTTCATGACTTAAAAACTGAGACCAACAGCTGCCTCGAAGGATGAAAATCAGACTGATGGTATCGTTTGGACAATGCTCAGCAGCTTTAAGACATGAACTGTACTTACATGAGTTGGCCTCGGAAATACTGTGGGAGCTGCTTCATCACAGCAAACGGTCCCACTGTGTGTTTAGTGTGTAATCTCCACACAGAAGAATTACAGGATGCCAAAACATTAACGTGATCATGAAATTACTTCTGCGATCAAAGGAAAATGTGGTCCTCAGTCAAGACGCACGAGAAAACAAAGAAAAAGAAAACAAAAAAGCACCAAAAATGACAAAAAGGATGACAAATAATTAAGCATCACTCTTCCTGAAGTTTGTTCTGTGTTGTAATGAAGACTGAGGTTTTTCGCTTCCTGTGACAAATTCATTGAGTCTGTATACGCTGCAGCTTATTCACAACCACTCAGTGTTCGGACCTCGCTCTGATGGGAAAGACTCATGTTTCTGTGAAATGAGCACAAAATCTTACAGCGGTGGTTGAAGATAATGTAACGTTAAGACTGAATTTAGTTACACTAGAATTGAAGGAGCCAAATATCTTCCTGGTTTTGCTCCAAAAGATGTGATATTGATGGAGAGAGCCATCCATCCTGATTTATTGGTATTCAGAGGATATTTGTTGCTTTATTGGTCACTTTAGGTCTCTAACATTGGGTTCAGATGAAACAATATCAGCCTGATATCCAGATGTTCCAGATGTGGGCCATCTGGAACAAAAATGGGCATCAGGTGCGACAGGTGATGGTTTTAACCTGTGTAGTGAATTGCACTCATCCCAATGCACTGACAGAAAGAAGAGCACGCTGTGTTGGTTTATATTCTTGTTCCTGAGCTCCTTCCTGATGACACTGAAAAAAGAGAGAATTCAAACCCTGGCTTGTTTCTCACCTCCGCACAGCTGGCCAATCACAGCATGGCGTGGGTGTGAATGTCGCATCTCTTTTGGAAAGTGACAGAAATTGTGGACAAATTGGAAAGAGGTCAGAAAGTAGTGGGGGGAGGGAGATTCAAGAGCCACTCAACCATAATTATGAGATTTAAAACCCCTCTCCTGAAAACTGTAGATTGTTGCGATTATAACAGTTGTGACGGATCATTATTATTATTATTATTTGATTCTTCATTTTTTTCTCAAACTTTATCTACACTTCCAGACTTTGTACTCACTTCATAAAATGTTGTGGGATCAACTCATTTCCTCCAGGCTCAGGCAATCTTAAATAAATCATCTGAAGAACATCAGTTTCTCAAGAAGAAACAAGCTTATAAAGTTAACAATTTGTTGAACAAATTGTTAATTACTTAAGTATGTGTGTGTGCATGTACGTGTGTCTTTGAGTTAAACTGTAGGATTAACTATTCTGACACTTTTCAGTTACTTTTCTTGCCTTCATGATATTTACACCAATAACCTTGTCAGACAATCTCAGATACATTCATGAGCACACACACAGATAACAAACCTCCCACAACCCCCCCCCGACACACACACACACACACACACACACACACACACACACACACACACACACACACACACACACACACACACACACACACACACAATTATCTTGACCAGTGTTCTGTCATAGCTTTACTCTTACTGCGGTTTTGTTCTTATCATCAAACAAATGTCCAGACCACAAACCAGTAAAGACAACCACTGTGACCAGTGGTGATGATTCAGTGAGGTACAACAACTGCTTGTTTGCTGCTGACTGATGTGGACAAAACTTCAATTATTCAGATTTAGATCCAACATGCTGACGCACACTTCTGCAAATGTTACCTTCATTGTGATCCTGGATTATTCAGGATTGTAATCTTCCTGTCTGTCAAACTGGTTTGTTCAGTTTGCTGGGAGGGAAGCAGAGCAGCTTTCATACCAGTTAAGTGCCTCTGCTGAGCATCAGGGAACCAGAGCTTCCAGCACAGTGCCAAACATTCACCTTAACAGTAAGTGTGTGTGGACACAATTCAAGTTATCTTACGATCAATCAAATTTGCTTTCTTGTTGTGAATTTAAGTATGGGGCTGGCGTCAGGACGAGGTTAGCCTAGCTCAGCATAAAGACTGGAAGCAGGGGAATCAGTTAGCCAGGCTCTGCCTTATGTTCAAAAATACACGTACCACCACTAAACAGATGTGAAAATGAGAGCATTGATGGAGAGTTACGTGGTAGTACCATCTCTTAGTTAACTGCAACCGAAGCATGTAACTCCCTTGAAAACCAGTGTCTGAGTGCAGATTAAACAAACTACATATACTGTATTAATCTGTAGCTTTAGAGTGTTAGCCACATTGGAAAGAAACAGGCTAGTTGTTTCCACCTGCTTCCAGTCTTTATGCTAAGCTAGGCTAACCTCGTCCTCACTCCAGCTCTTTACACAACACACAGACATGAGATTTATGTCCATCTTCTCATATAATTTTCACCCTTCAAAAAAAAATCTGTTATCTCACATTTGATTTTTTTTTAATGTATATCCTAAAATGACTTGTTAAGGATAAATGTTTTGCTGCTGCAGAGAGAGCTGCAGTTCCCTCTGCAGACATGACAGCATTCATACTGACTTCACACAACGCTGAGAGAAATGACATTTTCCAACCTTTCAACCACGAGTGTAAAAATATAGAGTACCTGTTTATATATACATATATACGTATAAATGTATAAATACGTATATATGTATATATAGATATAGAGATATATATATACGAATATTCTTTGTTCAGTCTTTGTGAGATTTGTAAGCCATTTGGCTAAGAACAAAAAACAACAGGGAACTTTTTTATCCAGACAAAGAGACAAAGTTATTATTCTCCACCTTCTGGAAATTGGAGACGAGACAAACAACAACAACAAAAAACAACATAAAAATCACAGCGGCCTCTGTTTCCCCACCTCTTCCCATGAGTCCTTGCTGTCTCTGTGAGACAGGCGGGGCCTGTGACGTCTCAGCCCACAGCTTTGTGTTTCCCGCCGCAGCAGTGGCAGGCTACGCCGCAGCGGTAACATGCCCTGAGGGGGGCGTAACAGCACATGCAGGGCGCCAGTAGTGACAGACCCACTAGCGCCGCCCAGCGCAGGCAGAAGCGCTCGTCGCTGGTGTCACAGGAGCATGGGTCTGAGTAATCCCCCTCTGGGTCCGACATGCAGTGATATAGCAGGCTGTCCGCGCACCACATGAAGCTGACTCGCCTGATGCAGGTCTGAATGGGGTCAGGTGCTTCCTGGCAGCGGCCCCGCCCGTTGTCCTCATGATTGAACATGTCCTGACAGTAAACGCATCGCGAACGCTCCCCGTCCTCCTTCCGCCTCTTGCCTTTGGGCTGCAAGGCTTGAGGCTGCACTGTCACCACCGCTCTGTGGCCTCTGCCCAGTTCCAGGCAACCAGGTTTGCCATCGCAGCCTCGCTGCACCTCACAGCTCAGCGGGTATGGGTAGGTGTAGTCATGTTTGGGCGGCTCGCTCTTGGCGAAGTGTACATAGGCTTCAAGGTTGTCGGGCTGGGTCAGTTTGGCGTGGCGGTAATCCTCGTAGCCGGTCAGCCAGGTTCGCTCGCGGGGGTTGATGCGAACAATCTCTTCCTCTTCCACCTGGAAGCTGACATGACGAGGGAACATGTGCACGGCCTGCAGATGAGATGGAAACTGTTTAAAGGTCAGCAGAAAACATGGACCACAGCTGCTTGGGGGTTCAGGACCCTTTATGGTTAATTGACGGGTTTCCAGTGGGTGTGAGTTCTACAAATAGATCTCAGCAAACCTACATTTAAAATATGTACAATCTGGATTTTGAAGTAATTCATGATATTTTTGTCACTATTCTGCCTTCATCTTAACTTTTCATGCAGATTTTTTGAAAAATGAACACATTTCAGCACCAATCCCTTTGCTTTTTGTAAATCAAAAGTTCCCTGTGGAGTGAAGGTTGACTTCTTGCAGCACTATGGAGCCTTTTTGTCTGGGTCCCCATTTTGTTTATCTCATGCATGCACATGAGGACACATGTATGGTGATGCGATAAACAGACCAGTCAATGGTTTCCCACTATTCTACTAAATCAACAGGTGGCAGTAATGCAGCAATAGAAGAAGAGGAAGAAAACTGCTACCAAGTAGAAAAGAATGTTTATAACGCTGGTTTTAAAATATTAAAAATCTCTTGCAAACCTCTGATGATGAAGGAAATGCACTCAGCACATTTGTTAGAACTCAAGATACACACACTGTGTTTGGGTGAGTAACACCGAACGTAAACATAACTTTTGTTTGTTTACCAGGAAACTTCACAGGGCTGCTTTAAGTCAAATGAGATCCAAATTGTTTAACCAAGAACCAAACCAAGAACAGGAGGTATTACAGGCCATTGAGGCAAACTGGTTCAGAGGTCTTGCCTCTTACTTACTTATTCTAGGAGTCGTTACTACAGCACCTTCTATGGACCAACTGGTATCATTGTTTGTGTCCACACGGAGAGCCAATCAGATTATCACTGTGCATTACGCTAATATAGTGTTAGCAAAATTACACTGTGATCATCACCTTTTACTTAAATTGATGATGATCTCATAACAGACTGACACCAAGTTGTTTGCAGGTTCTAATACTTGTCCTCCTCCTTCTTCTTCTACAGTTTTGACCATCTGTACCAACTAATCCAACGCAGGATCCAGTCAACACCTAAAATGTCCCCACAATTCTAGAGTCCATATATTGTTGAATTCCACTTTGGGCCTTTTTGAGTCTGATCACTCCCAGTAACTGTAGCTGCCACTTTGACTCTACTCACTTGGTCCAGGAAGTAGTGATCAGAGGGCCGATGCTGCTCGTAGAAATGTCCCAGGATGCAGTGGTGCCGACGGGTCTCGCAGAAGTTCGGCGGGGCCAGCGTGTGCATGGCTGGCTCTCTTTTTTGGGATGAGTTGGATGAGCTGTCAGTGGCCGTCTAGAGGCAGCGGACAGAGAGGAGGACAGTGTGAACAGTCCATAACAGCATTTTATGTCAAATGCTCAGGTATCCTGCACCTCTGGCCACACCCCAATCAGTGATATCACAGAGGGCATTTTGGCTTTGATAGCTGAATGAAAACACTCGCAAGCAAGTAGTTGTCGATATTAAAACTTCCATTTTTCTGAAAACTTAAAGCCGTTTCTCTGTTTAGACTTGAAAGTCAAACATCTTGAATTCCAGGACATCTGAAAAACTCAATCCCCTGAGCAAATGTGCGATCTGACTGAGAGCTCCAGAACAGCTACTGAATAGACGTTGTGATGAGACTGTTTTAACAGATGGCGAGCTGTTTAGATCCGGAATTCTTGAACAATTGCGAGGCTAACTGCCAACATCTGGCAGTGCAACAGTGTGACGTCACTGACCTTTTTCCCTAGACTGATTACTCTGTCTCCACCTCCACTGTGAGAATTAACCCACTGCATATAATTGTAAAATCATAACGAGCAAATCATGAATTAGAACTTCCTTCAGCTCACGTGAAGATCAGAAGGTCTCGGTTCCTCTCTGAAACCACCTGAGCCTCACTTCGGTGCGTTCTGACCCTCCACCAAACTTCTGTGTGTAATTAGACAAGAACGAGGGAAAAAATAAAAGACCTCCAGAACCAAAGCAGCGTGGCAGAAACGTCTCTGAAGTCTTTGTGTTTTTATTGGGTCTGTGCTAAATGAATCCCAGCCCGGCATCGCGGCCTGCGGCCCTGTGAGCGCTCGGCGCAGCGTTGGGTTGCGTCATCCTCGGGGCTGACACAAGCCGCAGCTTTCATGTGGATCACTCAGATCACACAAGAAGACTTTCTCAAACTCCAGAAAACTGGGGAACTGAAGAACCTGCCGAACTTCAGAGGAAAATGAATATACTGCTTTCCCACATTTCTGGGCTTGTTTTTGCTTTGCAGTTTGAAGGGCAAATGTCATTTTGCTGATATATTTTAGATATATTTTCCATCTCTATGAATCTACTTTTGACTGTTTTTCTCATTAAATTCTGCATGAACCAATTCTCCAGCTACACATTTTCCCACCAAAATGTAATGTTAGCATCTTTAAGGTCTAACAAACATGGTGAATACATTTCCCGCCACATGAAATGATGTACACCATCATTTCGGTGGGTCGGATCCTCACCTGCACATGAAAAAGTAGACAGGGTTTAAGCTTCCTTCTCAAGCTCTCTACTACTTTTTGTGTGAACACCCAGACACTATGCAACACTGTGAATGTCATTCTGTGGAGATTTGAGGAGAGACAGTCTGAAAGTGTGCTGTTATCCCCATCTGAATGATTTCTTGTGTCAGTCCTCTCTATGACAGCAGGTTTTTCCACTCTGTCTTTAAGTGCAGCCATTGAAAACAGGTGTAAACACTTCTGCCTTTAGATGTGTGAAGCTCTGCTGCTTTGACTTGTGTTGCTAGAACCATGTCCCATTTTCTGCCTCTGTTGTGTTGCAACAATGCATCTAGCCAGCGGTGACCCACCCTGTTGTGTTTAGTCATGCTAATGGTGTTGCTGTATTGATGGTGATGTAGGTCGATCCACTACTTTGGTTCAAACTGAAATATCTCAACAGATATTGGATGGATTAGATCAGTTAGGTTTAAGGTTGTCCTCAGATGTCCAACACATCTGAGGAAAATTAACATCCATTGTCTTAATTGGGCAAAAAAGTAACTACTCCCAATTTTTAACCCCTCGAGAGTCATGGTTGAAGACCTCAGCTTCAGTGCATTACAATACATAGCACATACATTTGGTGTTTCTTCATCTGTGTCACATTTTGTCACATTACTGTAATTCAGGGCTCAAAACCTCCATAGTTCCATGACTACATTATTTATGCTCCTGCTGTTCGCCTGCAAACACGTCTGAGCACATCGTCCAGATCTCCTCATTCGGAGACCTCCAGAGGAAGCACTGCATCTTGACAGGGAGGGTTTTATTTACTCCGACAGGATATTAATTTACATCCTCATTGTCCTACGAGTCTTCCCAGCCCCTCAAAGTTAAACTCTTCTTCCTCCTCCTTAGAGAGCCAGACTTCAGACTTGAAGACAGGATGGATGGGAATGATCTGCAGCCGGGGCAGTTCAGCCACGTTCCCCTCAGTCAGCCTGGCTTTCCTCTAAACGAGGCCAGCTATGTAAACAGGCAGCTCAGTGACGGATTACTGACAGGTCAGACTCTCTGCTCCAGCACTGGACATCCTGCGGAAACGATACACCCTTTTTCTTTGAAGCCGCTGGAAACATGGAAAAAAGAGCTGGACCTGGTCCCTTCATCAGACTGAGGATGGAGGTGGAGGGGACACGAGAGAATCTTTTAATGCACTATATGCATTATATTTATAGTTTAGGGTTGTTTGTGTTTTGTTGGACAAAGTATAGTGTAAAGAGGAGGAAAGATGGGTGGTCAATGTGGTATAGCTGTCAGTTCAAGATAGGCTGGAACACGCCTATCTGGGCTGCACATAAGCAAACATTTGGTGCCATTCAGAGATGCTTATGTGGCTTCTTCTACCTGTACGAACATGGAAGTGAGGTTTCTTCGTGTCTCAGGTTTTTAACACACAGACTAAGGACATTTTGGCTGGCCCTCACTCTCAGACAGACCTTCAAAGGACTGTTTTAGGGTTGAGATTTGGTTTTAAAGGTTAGGGTTAGGCTAGTAGTGGTTATGGTTAGGGTTAGGGAAAGTCTCCAGGAAATTAAGTTAAGTCTATATAATGTGTGCGTGTGTGTTTGTGTCGCTGACAAAACCGAACAGGACATGGAGGTGTGTCTGGTCACAGGATACCAAACCCCTCCTGTCTTTCATACTTCCTGTCTAACACCTCCACCCAAGAATGTGAATTCTGATGCACTGCATTAAAAAATGAAAGAATAACAGGTCATATGAAAGGGGGATGTTGAAGTTGTAGAAATCTGACTGTATTTTACACTCAGGAGACTTTAATAATATCCTCTACATGTAAACATTTTCCATATTAAAACTACAGGCAGAATAAATGACGCTGGAAATTTACTGCACCCAGATATTGACCGTATCCTCAGTGCCATTCATCAATGTTTAAACAGCCGGAGGAAGACTTTCTCACCGTGAAGACGTCGTCATCGCCGAGCTCCGCCTCATTCTGCAGCGTTGATGAGGATGTGGTTGACCCTGAAGAACACACAGAAGGATCAGTGCGACAGGAACTGAGATGACTTTTAGTCAAGTTTAGCACAAAGGCTGGAAGCAGGGGGAAACAGCCTAGCCTTCCTCAACTCCAAAAACTGACTGATTGACATGTTGTATCTTGTTAGCTAACAAGCTAACAAAAGGCAGCACATCCACGAGTCAGCTGGGTTTTGTTTAACCTTACAAAATGTGCAAAGACAGCAACTTTTTTTCTCTGATAATGAAGACGTGATATTTTCGAGAGCGTTTACCAGCAAACCCACTTCACTGTGTGATCAGTGTGTACCTTCTGTCAGGTCCTCCAGGGCCTTCCTCACCCCACGGTCGAAGGCTCTGGCATCGGCCGGACTCTGGAAGGTCAGACCACACTTCCTGTTGTCCACCTTCCAGTGGTGGAACGTCGGCGTGGCCTTCGTGTAGACCAGATCCTTCTTTAAGAAACACTCCAGAATCACCTTAAATAAATCACATCAGACAAACAAGATGAGACGACCTGTATAATTAACATTTAATTCAAAAAAAGGCGAACACAACTTGACATAGACGGCTCTATACAGATTTCCACATCAGTATCTCTGACAACCACCAGGGGCTTTTTTTTCTTCTTTGTCTTGAAACCAGTCATCATCATCACATATTCATGCGTCATCAAAATCACACTGGTTTCTTACACGATTTATATGTACACATATTTGGGTGAAATAAACAGAAGATATCTAAGAGACTTAACTGACGGATAGATGATTTCTGGGAAATGAAGTGCAGAAACAAGACAGCAATGAGCCACAGAGACGGGCTAATAAAAAACCTGTTTAGCCTTTATTGACATGAAATGCTGCTGCACCCACCTGCTTGTCTTTGAGGCGTTCTCCGTGGATGAGGAAGGTGTTGCGTCCCAGCAGTTCAGTTGGCAGCAGCCTGCACACACCCACTCTGCTCAGGCATCCGTCCTGCGCCAACCAGCCGCCACTCGAATCGTCTCTGGTCATCACCACCGCTTTGACGCGCACAATGTAGCTGTCACTGCAACGCACCACAGAGAAACAATTAGCATGTTTAGCTGTGGAGGAGCTAACGCACGGCTCCGAAACACACTTTTCCAGTATCCTGTTTTACTATTTCATTACCAAACAGTCTGAAACTCCACGTGAATTATGGTTTCATCAGCAGATTTTCTGGGATGAAGAGAAAAGATGTGAACAACAGCAGAGCATGATAATAATCACTGAGCAAAATGTTGATCTAGATGCCAAATGTTGTTCAGAAAGGTTCAAAAAATGCTCAAAACAACAACAACAATAGTCAAGAAGAGGCCAGAGAGTGAAGTCACGTAGAAGAAGAACAAACAATGATGCAACAAACTCAATCTCAATAAAACAAGATTCACTTTGAAATGTGAAACAGGTTTCGCCGCCATGACCTCCATGAGACTTCTTTGACTTTTTCTTTAAAGCCTTCAGCGTTTCATCAGTAGTTTATTTCACAAATACACATATCAAATAATTTTCCGATTAATGCATGAATATTACCTGATAGCTGAAGTGTACTGATTTAAATAATGCTACTTTTGCAATAACTGACAGGGAACATTTCTGTTGACCTGGACATGCAGTCTGGGATGAAAAAGGGCATCGTATGTAAAATCATATAGCGAATGTGGTTACTTGCACATCATTAAGTTATTCTGTGTTCAACCCCTGTAACCAAAAGACATTACTATATCTGCCTCCTGAACTCACCTGCACACAATCACCAATCAAGCTGCTCATTCTGTATATAAGCACCCAGATTACTACCAGTATTTGTCGTACCAACTGCCTTGCTGCGTGGGAACAACCAACTTGAAGTTCATGTTAAGTACCGAGTCAGTTTTTGCCTTCTCTACTTTCTGTATCCCTAATCAGTTGTGTTCTCCCTGTTGTGCTCAGGTTCCTAGCCCACACCTGCTCTGTCGGTCTGCTGTCACCGAAGAACTTGTATGAGTCAGTTTGCTCTCACCGAGGACTTGGACCTGCCTGCCTACACCCGCCAAGGGGCTGGATCCGTCTACCCTTCAGCTTTGTATAAGGACTTAGCTTTGCGGGTGAAACCATAAAACAGGTCACACCTCCCGTCATTGTTGTGAAAGAAAACACAGATAAAATATTTTTCACCCACTGCTGCACTGATATGCAACAAAAAGATTTAAGTTATCCAACAAGTGGGAGGAACACCTTTCCATCTGTGTGGTTGAACTTATCTAAATAAAATAGGTACTCAAACATTATAATCACATTAACAGCTTGTTAATATGTTGGGTTTTATATCTACGTCAGTGTAATAGTCAGTGGCGGAAGAAGTACTCAGATCTATTGCGTATGTAAATGTAGGATTTAGTGGCATCTAGTGGTGAGGTTGTAGACTGCAACCAACTGAACACCCCTCGCCTCACCCTTCCCTTTCCAAGAGTGTAGGAGTGCCTACAGCAACAGTGTCTGGAGCCAGTGTTAGGTTTGTCCTTTCTGGGCTACTGTAGAAACATGCCGATGCAACATGGTGGACTCTGTGGAAGAGGACGCGCTCCCTCTGTAGATTTCCATCTCTTATCCCTCTAAATCCCATGCACTTACAGTACAGAAAAGTTTATCGGCATTACCAACAAAATGCAATTCTAGTATCAGAAGCAGTTTTTTACTATGAAGTTAGGTTAGCTAGTGGGGCTAGTTAGGGGTCAGGCCCCTCGGAAGGGTCACCAGATCAATCTGAGGGGTCATCAGATGATTGATGGGAGAGGAAAGAAGAAGAAACAAAGTTCTGATAAACAAATTTGTTTTCGTTGTCTGGACTCTTGTAAAATATTGGATCGCTTTACCTCTTTGGGCCCCAAACAGTTATTCAAATGAAGCCATGCGAGAAGCTTTAGGGGGAAATGTCTCCTGGGAACAGCTGACAACTCGTAAAAATCTGAAAATCATGAAGGCCCTCTGCCCCAGCTAGACACTGTGTTTTTGTCACAAGAGGTCACAAACAAAACTTCGTCATAACTTTGTAGTGTACGTTGCTGCTCCGTGACTGGTTAATGTGCTCCTGAGGATGTAACTGAAGAAAGTCTCAGCTTTGTTTATGCATGAGGGATTGTTTAACAGTGACGAAGTATGCCCATGAGTAGATATGAATTTACGATAAACAGCAGTCCTTCGTCAGCACTGAGCAGCTGTGTAGAAAAGTGTGCATTTATGTTCAGTCTGATGTTCTAGAAACACTGGTTGACTTCACAGAATATTTTGTTTGTATACCCCCTGGTGTTTTTGGAGGATTCTGCAACTGTGTTTGCTTTTTCTTGGCTAGGCATCGAACCCACAGTTTGATCTTTATAGTGCATTGTACTTTATAAGCTTATCATATGTTTTTTATGTGAAATGTTGCAGAGTAGAATTGTAAAGTAGCATAAAATATAAATGTAAACAAGTAGCCTACCTCAAACTGCTCGAGGACAGTACTTGAGTAAATGTACTTAGTTACTAGTTAGTCCTGTGGTGACATAGACTTCTGTCCAGTTGCTGAATAATGCCAGTTTTGCGACATAAACATGGCATCATAAGTGAGAAACGCTGGACTTGACCGACCAGTGCGAGCGAGTTCATGTCAGTGCTGTTGTTCAATAAGAAGGTGCAGCACTGACACCACCAGCATCTGGTGGCTGGGTGGCCTCGTCCTTCGTCCCTCTCTGGAGCAAGTCAGCATACCTCTAGACCATAGCATCACTCACCTTTGATCACACGCATGCACGTGCGTGCACACACACACACATACACACACACACACACACACACACACACACACACACACACACACACACACACACACACACACACAGAAGGCCAAAACAAACCCTGTCCATCATCCGCTCTGAGCTACCAGCAGAGGCTGAATCTTCATGTTCAGAAAAATGTAGAGAGAAAAGAAAAAGAGAAATATAAGAAAAAAATGAAGGTTGGGATTAAAAATGAAAAAATAAAAACACTCTCATTCTCTGTCTTGCCTTTTGTGCTCCAACATCTCTCGTACATCCTGTTTCCACGGTCACAGTGTCACTGCGTTGACGACAGGTTGTCGAGCTGTGCTGCCACACGCCGCCGCCGCCACATCCTGACGGGCCGGAGAGAGGCGGGAGATGCTGCCTGCCTCGTCTCCAGCCTCTCTCTCTCTCTCTCTCACACACACACACACACACAAGCACCATCTGTTTGACAGGCAGGCTGAATCACACAGCAGAGAGAAGCAGCGTCTGTGTGTGTGTGTGTGTGTGTGTGTGTGTCTAGCATGAGTCATCACTGCATTTGCCGGCAGCGTGCAGTGACACACACACACACACACACACACACACACACACACACACACACACACACACACACACACACACAGGAGGGACTATATACTCGAGTTTGGTTCCAAAATGAGAGATCCTCCATTTGCAAACGGCGACACCTTCACTTACAAACTGACTGATGGTGTGAAATGAAACATTTACAGTCTTTCACAGACCTGCAGTCAGTTTCTTAAGACACGAGACGCATCGGTTGATGTGTCCCTCCAAAACATCAGATTAGCCGGAGGTCATCTTTGCAACTAGTGGCCATAAAATCACAGGCTAATTTCACTTTATTATGACTTGGGTCTTTGTTTTGTAATTTTGTCCATCATCTCTGTCCTGGCTGATTCCTAAAGGTGAAACTTTAAATTGAGAGAATTTACAGGGAATGTGGACGGATGTGAGAGTTTGAGGCAAAGATAAGATCATGTGAAAATATCTAAATCTGAATGAAACATATTACACTGACTCAATTAAATATATTATCTGTATGAGGGAGAAAATGGTGGTAAATAACAGAAAGAACTGAGTTCCTAGTAAGTTTTGAGATCGCCGAGCTGCTGAGCTGTCCGATAAGGACACACATAAAGTTTCCATCCAATTGTAGCACAAAAAAATAATTTTCAGAAAATCTGAGAAATTAAATTGTAATGAAATCTGAAAAAAGCTAATTCATGCATGTTTCCATGTAAATAACGGGAGTTGTTTCATTGAGATAAACAGTAGGTGGCGCCAATGCTGCACTCAGGTGCTGTTACAGCATTGGAGAAGAAGTTCCAGTCAAACCTCAAATGGTGGAAAAACGTTGAAAACATGATGGAAACAGGTGGATGGAAACTCTGTAGACAGTCCCATGGCCGTACGTTTCTAGCGAGCTAATAGCTCCAGCAAACATATGTACTGTGTTACTGTTTGTGGTGAATAAGCACAGACTACAAAAACAGTCCAGGGTTCACATTTGTGTGAAAAAGGTGAAGCTAGCATTTGCTTCACCTTCAGTCTAAATCTCCATAACGATTGTGGCGATGCTCTGAGCTTCAGCAGAGCGCGGCTCCAGACTTGACTGTTTGTCTGCACTTTGGACTGTTTGATTTTGTTGGTGGCATCTTACTGAAAGAAATGAGGCTCGCCAGTTGTGGAGATACTGTAGCTAAAAAAATAAGACGACCACCAAAGTCAGCAGGATTCATTCTCTGAGGACCATGAAAATCTGTATTAAATATAATGTAATCCATTTTGGAGCCATGACAGTAAAACTATATGTCCGACTGGAAGTCCCAAACAAATACTCCATTTACACCTTGATTTAAAATGCAACTGGTATCCAGTTTATATCTAGATATGATGTAACCTGATGACACTTGGTATTTGCATGTGTCTCCAGTGTCCACACTGACATTCAGTTGAGATTCAATCGCTCTGTTCAGCTTCTTCCTCTTTTTTTCCTTTCTACCCTCCTCTTGTTTGCATGTGTCAAAAAACAACAAAAAAACCCCCAAACAATCAAAAAAGATGGCAGCCCTCAGTGAAGCTGCGCTGTTGTGCGGACATTTGATTGCTTTCAAAATGGGGGAAGAAGCCATATTTCCCAAGACAAAAGCAGAGGAGAGCGCTGTTTGATGCAGCCGCTTTCACCCAAAACACATTGTAGAGCCACGTGTAAAGAGGGTCGAAAAGACATTCAATGCACGATGATGTAAAACAGATAAAAGCACCAAATCCTCATATTGGAGAATCTGGAGGAATCAGAGAGTCTGTGACGTTCTTGATTTATCAATTATCAAAGTTGTTTTTTCATTGTCCGTTGAACAGCTGATTGGTTTACTGTCCAATCCTCACAGCATATAATATAACCCACTTTAATATGTGTATGCAGCCATACATTTGTCTGAATGACATCCTATCCCAGGCAATGCAGCTTTGTGTGTGTGTGTGTGTGTGTGTGTGTGTGTGTGTGTGTGTGTGTGTGTGTGTGTGTGTGTGTGTTACATAATATCACAGGACACACACACACTTCCCCCAAAGGTCTTTCCAGGTTAGAAAATGTAGGTTGAATGTTAGTGGGAGGACAGCTCTTATCAAGTGTGTGTGTGTGTGTGTGTGTGTACCAGGTGTTTCAGTGCTGTCAGGCTCGTAAAGAGAAGGTCAAAGGTTTATAATGTACAACGCCCACCTCTAGCCGCACAGGTGTGGTGATGTCATGCATCCACAGTTCATCAGACTCAGACGTAAGCTGATCGTCTACTTAAAGGTCCAGTGTGTAGATTTAAAAGGATCTATTGGCTGAAATGGAACATATTCATTAATGTATAATCACCTCAAAATAAACATAAAAATCATTGTGTTGTTACCTCAGAATGAGTTCTTTATATCTGCACAGGGAAGAGGGTCCTCTTTCACCAAGTCCACCATGTTACATTGTCATGTTTCTACAGTAGCCCAGAAAGAACAAACAAAACACTGACTCTAGAGAGCGCCTTTCACGTTTTTTGCATTTTCAGCGGTCACCGTAGGTTTTCCCTCGAAAAGACTTGGAAAGGGAGGGTGAGCCGAGGGGTGTTCAGCTGGTTGCAATCTGCAGCATCACCACTAGATGCCACTAAATCCTTCACACTGGACCTTTAAGCCCAGTGACCATCACCTGATGTCTGCTAGTTATCTTGCTGCCGTCTTGTGTGAACAGAGCACAAACTAACTACTATTCAGACATGTTGGTTTTGCTATTGCTGTGCAAACCAAGGCCATTGTTTTCTCCCATGCCTCGGCTATATCATCAAGTAAATGTGACTGGACAGATAGCTGTAACTGTAACTGCAGACATTTGCAGCTGCCGCACACCACAAACCACAAGTCAAAGTAGTAACTGTCATTGATTCCCATTTGAAGTTATGAAACCGCACAAATGCAACTTTGTCTTGTAAAGTTGAGCCACTTTGACACATGAGGCTGGAATAAAATAACTGTCTATTTTTCCTCTATGCTGTGTTGCAGCAATCTGGCAAGCAAGGCCCACCCAGAAACAAAATGGTGGGTGGATTTTGAAATTGGACAATCTGACCTGGACAACCTGTTTGCTGAGGTCCATCAAACCAGTTATCGCTCTTTACGTCTCATCGAACTCACATTACAGTTATAGAAAGGATGACTGTGTGGAAGAATGCAAAATGTAGTACAAAAGCAAAATGCTTAAGGTCCTTTATTAACCAGATAGAGAGGAGATAAATGAATACTCTGACTTATTTTAAGGACATGCATATCACAGTCAGCCTTCTGTCTCTGATGGTTTACAGTAACTCCTTTGTACATTAGACACAAGCTTGTTTTTACATCAGCGCTGCAGCATAGATGATTCCTCACACTGAATGGGAAGTCTGAGCAGAGGAAGTAGCTGACTAACAGTCTCAGATCAGTAATGCACTACAAGAGCTGCGTGGGGAATTCAAAGAAATGGCCTGTCAGTTAAAGTCAGTTTTTCTGAGCTTAAGCCACCAACTCCATCCTCTGGCTAATTAGTAGAGACTGATCCGAGAGGAAATTCTTACCCAATTACAAAATCAAATGCATTTTCTTTCATTGTGTGCATATTGAATTATAGCTTATGTGGACTCTAGATCTAGACCTTTTCACTACTGTTGAACAGAAATCCACAGTTAAAGTTTTGTGGTTTTTGCAGGATCTGTATGAGTCCAAATAACAGCGATGATAATGCATTGACTATAAATTATGACAAAGAATCTTGTGTTTTTCTTAAAGCACAACATAAAAAAAACTGAATAACTGTGAGGGATGATCCATGGTAAACTCATAAGCAGTTATAAAAAAACAAAAACAAAAACAAAACTCAATGTTTTGTGTTGCAAATCAAATTTAACCCTTTAAACCTGAATCATGCCAACCCGAGACCCCAAAAAACGTCAGTCATATCTGAACACACAGAGGCCATTCACACATTCCGCTGAAAGCCAGAACTTAAACAGCGCTGCACATGTTCAGTTCAGATGAGAAGAAACGAAGCTGCAGTCGTGTGTTTCTGTTGTCTGATGTGGCTGAAGCAGGATCATTTAGAGAAAGCAGCTTTGAGCTCAGAGCTGCTTCAAACGAGCTGTGATAAGACCGACTTAATCACACCTGAGTCATACAGGCCAACACACAAGCAAGACAAAAGCTGCTGGCACACATGTTAAGCCATGGTGCCATCATACCTGCACACACGCGCACACACATCAATTTTACAGCTCTATTGTTTCCTCATTCTTTATTCATCGTTGCTAATTGTTTGCGTTTGATTTCCTGCAAAATCTCAGTTTCAGTAGTTGATTCAACGATTTTCCATTAGCATGCTAACTCACCAAGCTGGTGGCAAGTGAATTACCAGACAAGTCGACCAATCACGCTGCCACTTTGATGACAGAAATGAAGACAGTTTACTTCTGACTGTGGTGAATTGTTTGTCTACAGCAATTTCAAGTCTCTGCAAGCACAGTTTCATTGAAACAAAAAACTGAAACTGAAACCAACGGCTGCCTGGAAGCTTCAGCGGGGATGGCTATGTATTTGATATTAACCAAGTTGGCGAGACAGGTAGGCCTGACGGTTTTTTTTTGCGATCCACCAACCGTAAACAAGTCACAGATTCACGTACATCATCAGGTGAGACTTGTGATTGGTTCGCTCGCTCCATGTGAAAGCATCTTTTGTCAGACAGACGTCATCCTCGACGTGCCAGTCCCTGCAATGTTCCTGCTTTCATTCACAACAGCTGTGCTGGCATTTTTCCTGAAATTGGCGACTTGGTCTTGAGGTGGGAGGCTGGCGTGCAGATTTGCCTGAATATTGAGGCCTGCTCCCATTCACACATGATCCCATGCAGGAAATGTTCCTGAACATTCAAGGGACAAACTACATGTGTGAAAGGAGCTACAGGCTGTAAATTTTGAATTACAGTTAGTTTTTTTTCCACCATCCAACAACGAAAATCACAACAAAAATTTTAACATCGAGAGACGATATGCTGAGAGATTTATTTATTTCTACTTCAGTAGATCAGCCTGATGAAACAAATACCAAATTAAGTTGTTGTTGTAACTGTTTTTCTTTTCACTTGTTCTCCTGATCCAATCTTTGTCTCGTGTTCTCTCTTTATCTCACTCTTTAGTCTCAAAGTCAAACCTTTTTGTGATTAACATCGTAGGAAATGGCCAACCCTCCTTCTAATACTGATTCCATGTGTATACAAGTTGTAGCCAGCAGATGTTTGTGTTTGTGCAGTGAACAATGTCCAGAGCTGCACCATTGGAAATAAAACCCCAGAGCAGAGCAGGGACGTTTTGGGGAGCAGAAAGTTCCTCCATTCAAAATGCAGGAAAGGTTCCCGAGTCCCTAAAAAAAGTTTCCTTGGTTCCTGCAGTGGAAACAGGCTGCACAGTGTTGGAAATCCCTGCCCTCAAACAGCCCCATCCTCAGAGGACACAGTAATGAAACGACTGCCTAGAGCACTTTAACAACAGTGTGTGGATGCACTTAAACAAACAGCATGACACACACACACACACACACACACACACACACACACACACACACACACACACACACATCTGTGGGACCTGACCAGAGATGCAGATAATAGCCTCTGGTGGTCTGTTTGCTCCATCATCATGAAAGACAAACACACAGACACACAGTACATAACTACACATAATGCTCCCACAGGAACACACGTGTTGTCAATCTCACACACACACACACACACACACAGACACACACAGTCCATCCGGGCTCATGACATCATCAGCGTAGAAAATGTTGTTTCTTGGAGGTTTGGATCAGCAGAGAGCAGCAGCAGATGGTGTTTGGCTCGCTCTCTGCCAAACTTCTCAATAACTTCCCTCCCTCGCTCGCCCATCACAAAGACGGCCACTGTATTTTCACCAAGCCGGCCGAAACAGCAGCAGCAGCGACGCCCTCGCTGACCTTCAGCTGGCTCATGTTTTTATGTTTTAGAGTTTTTTTGGTCACCGGATGTGTGAAATGTGAGCGGCGTTGAAGTCGATCTGCAACCGCGCGGCACAACCGAGTCGACCTTAAAGGAAATCCATCTTCCATTAGTCGTGTCACGTTGGCAGTCGGACGCTGGCCATCGCCCACCGCAGTGACACCAAACTCAGCTTCAACGCGCGCCCGTCCAGGTGAAGGTGGAGTTCAGCTACCAGCTCGGCCATTGTAGAGGCTGGTAATAAAGTCACAAAACTCCCTTCACGAAAAGATCTATTTTTATCATGTCTTAGCAAAAATGTGTCGCCTTTTCATTCCATGTAACACAATTTCTCCTTTTCTTCCTACTCTTTGGATCATTCATTCTACATTTTTACAACCCATAGTTCTTGTAAACAAACACAAAAAATATCCCACAAAATATCCCGAGTGCATCACATGTTGGCCTAAGGTTTCCAACCCCAATGAACCTGGATTGTCCTCCTGCATCTGCAGGAAGACAAGAGACAACCAGGTTTTTGCTGCTGGCAGAGTTTCAAACAATTCAAAAACAGGGTTTTAGTGTTAAATCACACCTGACAGACGCTGTTCAGGACTGATTTTTCACATTTATATGGTGAAGGGCGTGCACCTCAGAGGTTGCCTGCTTCCACCTGCTGGGTCAAGCGAAGAGTCTTTCAGTTAAACATGTGATGCTTTAAATCCAGTTCTCAAGGATTAGCTAACATTAGCCAAACAGCTACAGCACAGATCGTTCAAAGAGCGTCCTGTCATCAGGCCTTTTTCAGTGTTTCCCAATTTAAACAAGAGTCCAAACTGAAGCAGTTGTTGATCACTTACAGGCCAGTTAAGAGGCAATGACGTTCTACAGTAAAACAGGATGGTCAATAAAATAGGTTTTCAAAAATTGTTATTCACCAGAGTTCCTTGAGCATACAGTCATAAATCAAATATGATGCTATGAAGCTAATGGGTCGAGCAGTGTGTGAGATTAGCTGTGGACAGACAGACAGCCGGACAGCCACACAGCCACACACACACACAGCCACACACACACACACGCACGCACAGACACACACACGAAACTTTAATATTTTCTTCTAATTCGCAGCTGAGAGAAGAGAAATGATGATATTGAATTATCATCCAGCCCTTTACATATTTTCAACATTGAAACCTGCTCTAACAACCATTTGTCTCCTCGTCTACGACCACCAGACCCGCCTCAGCTGGAGTCACTGGGCACCAGCAGCTCACATGGAGGTCAGCACTGATATAAAATCGATGTTGTCCTGTGTGGGTGGGGCCGGAGTACCAGGGACACTGCTGCCTGCTGACCTTTCCTCAATGTCATTTTCAACGCCCTCCCTCTGGCATTATCGACAGCTCTCTGCCGGCTGGTTCGGGGCATCGGTTTGCCCGATCAATAGAAAACACCCCCACAAAAACACCTCTGGAGAGGAGCTGGGGAGACTTTCGGTAACTCACAGTCCACTGAAAACCAAGAATCCTCCACCAAAAGCAACCAAACTGCTGAGCAGGTATGACATCACCTGCAGAACCGTGTGAGGCTACAGAGCTGCTGCTTCAAAGGACTTCACGCATCCCAAATATCAGTACATTCACGACATGCAGATACTCAGCGGTGGAATGTAACTAAGTACATTTACTCAAGCACACTACTTAGCAAATATGAAATATTGTGCTTTTTACACTACACGAATCTGACAGCTTTGGTGACTTTGCAAATCAAGACATACAAAACACTCTCAGCTTTTAAAATGGTGATGCATTTTAAAAAATCTCACTATGCAACAGTAATATCGCTAATCCTTTAAACATATATAAACACATATTATTAATGTTTGACCTCATCAGCTTCATTGATTTTTGCAATTTGCAAATCATGCTTATTTTCATGGATGCAGCAGCAACAGATGACGCTGCCGCAGGTCCTTAATCCCAACAGCTGTCAGACTTTAACTCCAGCATCATGTAATGTCGCACTGTGTCTATGTTTTTTCCCATTACAACATCACAAACCTACTGTTTTTGCACTACTGTTATTTATGCTGATATATGCTCACATTAATTACCTGTTGTGCAGTTTTTACTGTGTTCTCATTGTCCTCACTGAGACCAGACTTCTGTCCTCCAGAGAAAAGACTGCACATACATAATTTGAGGTGGCAGCAAATCAGCCCCAGACTCCCTTAACAAATCACAGAGTTTCGTGAGTTGTTCACTTTGGGGAAACTTTAGAAATTTTGGGAATTTTGGCTACAACAAATTGTTAATCATTTGTCTCCTCTTGTAAATTCAGCAAATGTAACACATGAAGTTATTCCTTTCTTTGTATAAAAAACATTGTGTCAGTTTGTCCTGCTGTGTTGCAGTTCCAGTGTTTAGGCTATTCTGCGGCTAGATTAATTGTATATCAATAATTTCCAACTATATTTCTTTAATTTTTCACACAGTTCTGTTGAATAACACACCTTTCACGGCACAGAATGGATGTCTGATCAATGATTAGAGGCGTGTCCTCTGTAACTTTGAACAACAGTGTGTACTTTATGTTTGAGCTGAAACCAAATATCTGTATCAGTGTTATATTGTGTACAGATGTCAGATTGTGTTAACACTGACCTAAGATCTGAGCACAATGTGAACCAGACTACCTCCACATGTGTTCAAGCAGATCCCATCACATTCTTATCATGACGCCTTTACACCTTGAATTAACGTGTTTTTCCTTATATGGTTATAACATGTCTGGGTACAGATCACATTCTAGTAGCAGGTGTAAATGGGATCTCAGTGTCCTCAGTTTCCAAACACTTACTGAGTGTTGTTAGAAGGAAATATTATGTAACACAGTGGTAAACATGTTACAGGCATCAAATTCAGAATGAGGATGTTTTACAGGTTACTTCAAGTGATCAATCATTTAACTAATTTTTCATGCAAAGATGCCTCAAACATTTCATTGGTTCAGCTACTTTTCCTCATCTTAAATGACAGGAAACAGAATTATTTTGTGGTCTGGGCTGTTCGTCGGACACAACAAGACATGTGAAGCTGTCACTCAGATCTCTGTTTGATTGTTATATTAGTGGTTGGAAAGAAGGACATGTTTATTTTAGAGCAGATGTTAGCAGATATAATAGTATCTGCAAACTGGTGGAAAAATAACAAGAATCTGCAGCATAGAAATGCCAAAGATATGTTTGAAGAAATTTAGTAATGCTGTTGTGATTACACAGGTTATCACATCATTAAATATGTTTTCAAAAAGACAAATAATGGATAAAAACCAATAAATGCAGGATAATTAATCCCATAATTATTGAAAAATGTCAAACAATACCAGTTCTAAAAAAACACACTTTTTTTTAATTCCTGATCTTTGACTGATTTTCAATTCCTTCATTTTAGAGAGAATATTACTATTACACAGGTCACCCAAAAAATCAAAATACTGGCATAGCTTGCAGAGGGGGTTAGTTGATCACGTACGCCTGAGAGGTAAAACCCAGGGCAAGAAGTGTCAAAATTAGTAAAGCTAAAAGTAAATCAAATTGAGAGTGAAGAGTAGGGGGAAGATTCGATGTGACCCCGTGGAAATGACGGCCTTGTCCTACAGAACAGCCTGCTACCTGCTTCCCTCTGCAGCCAGGTGCACTTTGGGTAAACATTTCACAAGTTGGGCCTATTATCTGGCTGCACGCAGTCATATGAGTCATGTATTTACCTGCAGGGGTGTGCACAGCATGAGGCAGTCAAAAGAAAAGGTAGCCGGCTTCATCAGGTTACCTGCTGCCTTCACTGTCCGCCCTGACAAAAGCCTGATCTGCTGAGGACTCTGTTGGTGCTTTTAAAGCTAACATGTTCTGCGAGGTTTATTCAAACTTTGCAACTTTACTACTTTGTTACAACCAAATAACAGAATCTAGATGCCCGGAAATGCTAAAGAAAGTGACTTGAAGCAGTGAGCTTGTTCAAACAATGAACGCATAACATATTCTTCTCAATAAAACATAGATCCATCATGACCATGACAGTGCACTTAAAGCCTCCGTTCAGCTGCTCACCCTTCCTCCCTGAATTCTGCGTCTCGACGCCATGAATTGTAGAAATGGAGACTTCCGTGTGGAGGTCAGCGCTGTTCGATGGCCTGACCAGCATCTACGGTCTAAGAGGTCATGAGATGGTTAAGACCACGCTAAGATCCGACAACAGCACTGATTAAGAAACCTAGTCTTCTCATTCGTAGGGATGGGTATCAAGAACCTGCACTAAAATGACACCAGTTCGTGACTGATCAGTGCAGAAATACTGATCCTGGACACACAGTGCGAGTATTTTCAAATTCCTAACCTTCCCATAATCATGACAAAGCTGCCGGTGTCAGGCAATCACATGTGAGGTTTCGTAACTAATTTCTGTGCTCATGGCTGAGACAGCAAAACACCTGCAGCCTCCGTCTCAACCTTGTCAGGTCAAAATAATACTTGTTACTGTTAAAAAAATAAGCCTGGAGTTATTACTGAGGACTCAGTTGGCTTAAGCACTTCTACATATGTTCCTAAATAATCCCATAGACAACATCAGTCCAGCAGCCTCATCAGTGAACATCAGAGGTCAGACAACCAAGTCAAACCAATCCTCCATCGCCAGACCAGCAAAAATGACACAGAAAAAAACAGCAGAATGTCAGAGGACTGTCATCAAGTTCACCGTGAAAGATTTACAGCCCCGCTACAGTGGAGTCGTGTTAACTTAGCTAGCCAACAGCGAGCGTAGCATAAATCACTATCTGCTAGGGAGCCTAAGTGTAGCTTCTGGTATGGAAGCAGCATGAAGGCATCTGTAGCAACTGCTTCCTTATATACAAGAAACTCTGCGAGCAATTTACATTTTTCAGCAGTATTGAAAAGTATCGGTATTGAGAAGCAGCATCAGCACCGATATCGAGGCCCATCCCTTCTCAGTCGTGTCAAAACTCACAAGCTGTTGTAAAATTGTTCTAAAATCCAATATGTTCAAACACATTTCTGGGAGAGTAATTTGTGACGTGAGCATTATAATTCTGTTGTTTGTCTCAAAAAAGATTGTTTTCACGAAAAATTTCTACAGTTATAAAATCCCTCTTCCCTAAAATTTCAAACTGTGCAGTAATTTCTAATTGGTGCAAATTTATGCATGTATTACTCAGTTCTTTATACTGTACATTATATCTATTTGAATAGATTTTATATTACTTTTTCTGTACTTGCTGTTTCCTTTGTCCATTTTGAAGGAAAATTCCTTGAATGTGAAAACCTGTTTGGCAGTGAACCTGATTCTGGTTCTCAACCTTCCTAGATCGTTTTTTTACCGTCTCACCTGAAGCTTTTTCTCATTTTGGATAATTTGTCTTCTGAGAAGGAATCATCGCCCAATTGGTTGAACTGATCACAACCTGTAGACACACTGATGATGAGTCACAACATACAGTGGCCCCATTAAGGGTCATGAGGCAGAAAGGTTGAGAACCAGCGTTCATACTGATGAAGGAACATGCTCCTGTAGCCCCTGTTTTTATGAATGAGAGACAACATGCAAACGATAGAGAAATGGTGATGTTGCGTGTCAGTCCCTGCAGAACCTGCTCTGTCAAGTCCTTCATGATGCAAACTGCAGCACATCAGCTGCTCTCTGTTATGACTGTACCACATCTGCAGGAGACTGCACACGCTTCTGCTTCCAGTGAAATCTCTCCGACCTTAACCAACCCATCCATGAGGAAGCGGAGGAGGTGGAGGAGGATGAGGAGGGCCCCTGCACCCCCTCATCACTTCAGCTCATAACAACACATCAGCACCCAATCCGTATCCATGTGATCAATGCACAAAGCTCAGCGGCGGCGCGCCAATACGCAGCCAGTCATAACTACAGAATAATAATGATGGGGGGGTATTGTAGGGTCGGGGGGTGTGGGGCTACTCACTCGTCTGGGCGCGTGTCCTCGCTCATTTTTTTCCGTTTCACCTCCGGTAATAATAAGCTCCCGCCGCGGCTGCACAGTGCGGTGTCTTCATGTTTCCTCGCCCTTCAGCGGCAGGAGCGGCGGCGGATCCGGTTCTCTCGCGCTCTCCGGTCGGTTCTTGAATCCCGATGTGCGTTATGAATTCTCGGATCTCCGTCTCTCTCCTCCTCCAACGCCTCCTCCTCCTTTTCCTCTTCTTCTGCTCCTTTCACTCCTCAATTACTGGAGCGCATCCGAAGAAGCGCATCCGACCTCCTCCTCTACCTCCTCCTCCTCCTACGCCTTTTCGTCCTCGTCTTCTTCTTCTTCCTCCTCTGCCGCCTCCTCTACCTCCTCCCCCGCCGGCCCGGGCTGGAATGCGGTGACCGAAAATGGTGCGCTGGTATCGGTGAGGATGGCCCCGGACGAGCCCCATCTCCTCCTTACTCCATGTTGGATTCAGTGAGCGCAGGCAGAGCGGAGCGGACTGAGGAAGAGGAGGAGGAGGAGGAGGAGGGCGGGTGACGTCAGACTCGAAGGACTGCAGAGTCACGTGCTATTACCATATAATAATATTAGTAATAATAAGAATAATAATGCTATATGTTAGTAATAACACTGGATAGGTTTATTGCAGTACTGGTACAAGCATCAATACTGCAAATGTGCTACCAGTAATAATTATTATACTATGATGATTACTCTCAAGTATCATGTAAATTAGCTGATAAACCAGCAGGAGCAAAGTTGTAGTATTAAATATCATCAACTGAAACACTAGCAGTAAAAAGCAATAGTACTGATACTAGCAGTCAGTCACAGTAGTGGTTTATGGTACTCCATTGGTAGTAATAACTTTAGTAGCAACAGCAGTTATAAAAGTAGTAGAAGGGCTAAAAAAATAATAATAATTGTGGTGGTAGTATTAATGGTAGTGGTGGCTGTGCACACAGCAGTAGTGATAATAAGTGGTAGTGGCTGAGGTAGAATTGGTAGTAATGGAAATACTATTATTCTAAAATTCAGACCAAATAACAATAGCAGTAGTAGTCACAGTCACAGTAGTGGTAGTAGTAGTAGTAGTTGTCATAGTTGTATGGAAAGCTGTTTGATTATATATAGATATTTATTTCATATCCTTGATATCAGACGTCACAGTGATTGTAATAGTAGCACTGCAGCAGTCGTGGTATTAATATCTCTTATAGTATGTCTTCAGTACTTTCAATCCCATTTTATTATACTTCATACTTGCTGAGTTGCTGGAGCGATATACTCCAGGACTTTATTTTGGCTAATAACACTTTTGCACTTCAGTAAAAACATGAAGATGGGACTTTAACTTGCAGTATATTTACATTGTAGTATTGCTACACTAATAGTATACCTAGCATAGTAGTACTAGTAGTAGTAGTGACAACAGTAGTTAAATCCTCCTTAAATAACAGCCCAGTTGTTCCTGTGGACATCAAACCTGTGAACTCATGAATACTTTGTGACAGCAACTTGAAATATTCAACGATACTCTGATATATTTTCTGTTACTTCACTCTCAGGTCTGATACTTCACTCTCTACTGCTTACAAACGCTTGCAAATTGTTCTTCAAAATAAGAGCCTTAGTTTTATGCTCCCCTGGACTCAACATGTCACTGCTCCCCTTCTGCCACTTTAATATATGGCTGTGATTTACTGACATCTAGTGGTCAAGTAGTGCCACCGCAGCTGTGTATTCACATCTGCTCCACAGATGTTCCATCTACAAAGCATAACAATAATCTCTAGTGTTTGGTGTTTATTTTGTAAAGAACTGGTAGATGTGACTCTGTGTTTTTATGTCTTAGACCTTATTTAAGTGTGATTCTGTGTTTTCTGTGTCTGGTCTCACTTTATTTGGATAGAAACAGCTGGTGCAGATACTCCACATCCTCTCCAGTGACTTGAATGTGTCAGTAATGAAGTGTACTGGGCTTCAGTTGATAGTCATTCCAGAGGCCAGAACAGTGTGTGGGGTTAAAAACAGAGTCGATGTGGAGGTCACATCAGCAGACTGTCAGTCAACAGATAAGAGACACTTTTTTAAGCTCTAGTTTCTGAAAAATGAAGTTCCATCTAAAAGTAATAAAAGTCATGGGCTAATTTTGAGTATTAAATACTTGAAAGCTGGTTTGGTTTGGTTTGGTGGAGTAAAATCTTTCCTTCCTCACAGAGAACACATTGGTCTATGTGGATCAGCACTGTCTGATAACAACTTTGGCCATGAGCCTCTGATGGACTCAATCATTACATGATCGATCAAATATGTAATTCACAGCTTTATTATCATGAGTTTTTTCTCATACATTTGCATTTTATATATGTGATCATTCTGCTTTTTCTCCTGACCTCTCCATAATCGGATGATATAAATAAATATTGTAAGAATACAAATCAGAACTAGAAATTTATTCTTGCAATAAAGTGTAAAAATCTCATCTGGTTACAGGTGAAATTATGTATAAATACCTGTAGAACAAAGCCTGTTGATCAAAAAATGTGATGAATTAACTGATCATGCAATAAATATACAGGTGAAATTGACTGTTCACTATCCACACATTTTTGGCTTCTGCACCTGTAAAACATTATCTTTGTCACTGATATTGAGAAGGACGTGAGAAGGCGTCATTTTACTGATTTCCTGCATTTACACAATTAGCTTTATTTTCTGTTTCCAGGGGACGTTGTTATCGACTTTTATTTTGAAGTTCTGTGCTCCAGGTGCATCATCTCAGAGGTGGGACATCTGAGTGTCTACTTCTGATTGGATAATTGACAAAGCTTCAGCCATCTTGTGTGTATATAAACATGCTCTTCACCGCTCTGTCTAACAGCCTTCTGAAGATAGAGCTCGAACTCGTTATAGTATTGCTTTTTCCACGTTTGCTCCTCTGTAAGATGAGCGTCTGGCTGGCTGAAACAGTGACCACAGACTCGTCCCAAACATCCTGATGCGGTGATGAAGACGAACACGAGCTGAGACAGGTTTGTGATCCGCTGTCCTTCCTCTGATTCAACAGTCTGTCCTTGTTTAATAGTTATTTAGTGCTGAAACTTGATGAAGCTTTGAGTCTTTCTATCTACTCGCAGTTACATCTTGTTATTCTTCAATTTGTTACAACAGTTTTCCAGAAATAAAACCATTTTTTACTGGCATGAAATATTAATGTAACTCTCCTTGTAGTTTAGTCTCAGCATCACTGTGGACTCTTTTTTTAACTTCATTGATTGCAGGATGATATTCATTGACTAAGCTCAAATTACCTTCATTCCATTATTACTTGTTGTCAGTGGTCAAACTGAACAAAGCTCTTTCTGAAGACGTTTGAGAATCATCCTCTGATTATTGGCTTCGTTCTGGTTCCAGCTTCTGGCACGTTGTTGTTTTTGGGGGACCTCAAGATTTTGAATCCACCTTTTTTTGCACGGTGGCGCAGCAGGTAGTGCGCGTGCCTCACAGCAAGAAGGTCGCCGGTTCGATTCCCGGGTCGGGCCTTTCTGTGTGAAGTTTGCATGTGTGTGTGAAGTTTGCATGTTCTTCCCGTGCATGCGTGGGTTCTCTCCGGGAACTCCGGCTTCCTCCCACAGACCAAAAACATGCTCATTAGGTTGATTGGTGACTCTAAATTGCCCCTAGGTGTGAGTGTGAATGGTTGTGTGTATGTTGCCCTGCAATCGGCTGGCGACCGGTCAAGGGTGTACCCCGCCTCTGGCCCATTGACAACTGAGATAGGCCCCCCCGCGACCCCGAATGGGATAAGCGGCATAGAAAATGGATGGATGGATGTTTGTAATGTGTAACACTGTTAGGTGTGTTGTCATGAACACTGCGGCCTGTAGGGGGCACTAACTGAAAATTAGACTTTCAGTCACATTAAAGCAGCAGATTTCCAGGTTTATTCCCCTTCTGTTGTCTCAGATGAAGCAGGTTTTTGTCTGAAGCTGCAGTTGAAAGGGTTTCCAGAGGAATAAATGACACAGGGATTAAAATAAGACACTTTAAACTCTTTAGGTGGTCCTTTAGGCCATCAGGGGAACACCTCCCATGTTTTTACAGCCAGCAACACAAAAGATTTTTGAAGTAATAGCTTGCAGCTTATTTATAAATCATGATTAAAAAATCATTAGTTCAAACTACAAACCCTTTATGAAAGATTACAAAAAACTCTCTTAAACATACAGTATGTAATTTCTGCATGTGCAACATATCTGAATGAATAAATAGGTCTAGTTTTTAGACATTTTAGTGTTGAAATGTTACATATCGTCCATTTAACTTCAGTGTAAATGAGCCAGATAGATGATTTTGGCTTTATTTGACCAGATTTTTTTTTTAGATTTTAACGGTCTTTAACCTATTAATCTTCCATCCTTTGATTTCCCTCACTGAGGTTGAACTTTCACTGTGATGTTTATGTTTTCCGCTCAGTTACCACAGATTATCAGAAGGCCGCAGGTGTGAAAAGCTCAAATGTTTCGTCTGGTGTTGATTTCTGGCTCAGGATCTGTCCCTCATCAAATCTGAGCAGTCAGCATCTTTAATCTGATCAATAATTCATGGCCGTGCTCTGGCTGGTATTAACACTGTACAAACACTAGATGGCGTAGGTGTCCAAGAGTTCAGCCATCAGTGTTCAGCGTGAGGGCGTTCATTCATTTTATCCTCACATTCAAACTTTGGCATTTAAAAACACATATTTCTTGTCTTTCTTTGGAGCAACCGTGGTTCACACTTTAAACTACTATAATAACACCATCCTAAAAGAAGTCAGCAGAGTCATAACACAATGAGCGGGAACAGGAATCATGGAGTTATTTTAAGTTTTCACACCCTGTTTGAAGTCAAGGTTTGGTATGTCAAAAACATTTTGGCTTCAGTTATTTCACCCTGCTGTCAAACATTAAAATGTTTCCATTCTGTACAGTAATGTCTTTACCTGCAAAACGAACAGTAAATAGAATGAAAGGAGTCGTTCTTAATATCTTAAAATTTACAGCAGACAGTTTATTTGCTGGGGCACATTAACCCACTGTGCTCTGGGCCCCTGTGCTGTGGGCCCCTGTTGACCCCTCTGTTCTCCCACTGTTTGCGTTTTGTAGTATTTAGCAATTAGTTTATCATTTAACTAAGTTATGGGTTGCATATATGTACATATACTGTAGACAGTAAGCGGTAGATATCAACATAAGGCAGTTTTGAGGAGTGTGAACATGTGCAGCAGCAGCAGCAGCATGTAAGTGTGACATTAACTGAACTAATAAAATCTCTAAAACTAGATTTTAACAGTAAATTTGGCCTCAGTGTGATGTAATGCTGCAGGAGTGACCTCGGGGCTGCTCTCAGTTCAGTTTATGTTGTGCTTTGGTGGCGCAGACAGTATTCACACACACATTTGCAGTTAATCAAATTACCACCAACTTCCCTGCCACATAGTAAACCTGGAGCCTTTGGGGCCCCTGAAGGTCTGGGTTCTTTGTTGGTGATCCAGCTCTTCTTCGACTTCACAGAATATTTTATACACAATTTTCAACTTTGAAGGAGTTTTATTCCATAGTTGTGTTGAAACTTTGTTGTATTTAAGGACTTGAGAAGCCTTAAAATACAAACTTCATATATCAACAGTAGAGTCATTTCTCTGCTACAATGATTTCATACATCATCTAAACTGTTTGTCTCTCCAGCAACAATGTGGGGAGGCTTTTGTCTCTCACCAGCATTTAGTTACACTCCCTCCATGCCGAGCACCTCGCGGTGGCGCGCCTTCCCACGTCTTGTGGAAGCTGCGGGGACGCGCAACGAGTCTCTGCTCCTTTAAGTGAGAGAAAAACTATTCTCCCCCCTTCCCTCCCAACCTCCCTCCCCCAACCTCCCCTCACACCCGGACGGCCTGCTCTGAGGGAGGAGGAAGCCGCTCCGCCGCGGCTGCGATGGGGATTTGAACGCACCTCCGCGCAGAAGACAGCGCCGCACGGCCCGGCTCAGAGCGCAGCGGGCGGGTCCGCGTCACTTTAACCCCCCGGTTTGGATGTGAACTGATCGAATTCGACCTGCGGACTGAGCTGCTGGTTGTGTGGTTGGTTGTTGCTTGAAACTGGAGGCCGGGAGCAAGAGAGCGTCTGCCCGGGCTGGTGCTGCTGTTGGCGGAGTGTCGCCGTCGTTCGGTTCCCGTGGAGAGCGGAGCGGAGCCTGCAAGGACCCGCCGCAGCAGCTGCTGCTGTGCGTGTGTTTGTGCGTTTCTCTCCGCGGCTGGACTCGGTCACACACGTTACACACGGGATTAGCTGATTAACGCTCCGGTACCGGGGAGTTGGATGTGTGTTTTGCCCCGCAGGAGTCACCTGGATTCCGTGCAGAGAGACGGGGCCGATGGCGCAACGGGTGCGTAAAAATCAACTTTTATTAGAGCGCAGAGACACGACGAGTGAGAGAAGACGGTTTGTTTTCAGCTTTGAGTTCAGCTGCACAAGTTTGATGTTCAGAGCAGGAATCAAGAGAATAAAGTGAGTCTGGATTTGTGAAAAAGCCACTTTTCTTCAAAGAGACGCAAAACTGAGAGGAAACCGGCTTTAAACTCTGCTGAATTTAAATTATCATTTAAACTAGAATTGTGTTTTATTAATATTAGCTTGTTTCTTATCTGATTAATATTTATCGTTTACATTTCAGGAACAAGTAACGAGGCAAACTTTCTCCCGTGCGTAAAAATAATTCATGAAACTTTTTCACTGGAGAAATTGAAACTTAATTTCAGTTTTCTTGCTGAAAAGCATTTTTTCCACCGATTTATATTCACGTGAACAGATTTAAAGAAAACATTTCCTCTTTGTTACAATTAAAAGTTTAGATTTAATGATTATTAACTGCAGCAGTGAAACACATAACGGAAATTTAATACAATTATTTCCACTCAAAAAAAAAAAAAAAAACTGAAGAGGGAAAAATAAATGTCAGCTGATCATTTTTAAATTATTTTATAGTCAACTAAATATTTTAAATGTCGACAATTAAACTTCATTTAGTTTATTTGTTCACTTTAGGCCTTTTTCCAGAGACTTTTCCGTTGTTTTAAGACAGAAAGTGATTTAGTTTAAAGTGAACAAAAACATTTTATTCCACCAACAAAACTCCACGTTTTAATGCCATTTGCAACCTTTTTATGAGCAGAGTTAAATGAAGTTTGAAGCCGTGTTTGGAGCTCAGCCTCACACTTTGTGCAGAGGCTGTAAACTCATCCGGGCGCAGAATTCATCGCACATTCAGCAGTTTGTTCCCGGTTTCAGTCGCTAAGTTTGAGGCCGTTTGTGCTTCAGCGGCGCAGAAGAAAAACGTTTCGTTTGGTTTTTTCACGGCTGATAAAATCTGTTCAGCCTGAACTGATGGAGCTCAACACACCAACAAACAGGTGGATAAAGGACGTTTAATACTCACGTTCAAACACTCGGTTTGAAAGCGTTTTGTTCACGCAGGCTGTTTGTCGAGGTCAAAGTTTAAACTGCGATTTATATTGGTTATTGATCGGCGATCTATCTATCTATCACTCAGAAAACAAATGAGCATCTTTAATGAGAGCTTCTAAACTTTAAAACTTTATTTAACGTTAATCCGTGACATGGTTGCTCACAGTGGAAACCTGCAGCTGCTTGCCTTCAATTAGGAAAAATAAAAGAAAAAGGAAACCAACAGCACAATCAGTGAGCAAAGAAAATAATAACACATTCCTGTTATTTAATTGATTTTTGGTCTTATTAATGTAGATACACACAGTCTGAAAGTTTCAAATTAACATCAGGACACATATAAACACACCAGCTTCTTCATAGGAATAAAATCAGGTTTTTGATTTTTGAAATATTTTTTTTTTTTCGCAATGGCTCTTTTTCTTGTTGCTTTGGACATTAAAGATTAATCACATTACAGCCTGTTTTAAATTAGTGTGAGCTTACTTGCATATTCAAAATTGGAGGAAAAAAAAGCATCTAAAGTCCACATAAACACCCACAAACAGGCTCTGTTGAAGGAAATAATAAAGCTCAGTTGCTAGAGTTGGAAAAACGAATTCTTTAGATGTGTTTTTCGTCATATTTTCATAGATTGAGATGAAAAGGTTTCAACTTATTTTGACTTCAGGCTATAGAACAGTTCCGGTTTTCCATCAGATGGATATCTGCACACAAACTTGAAGCCATAGTTTATGAAGTATTTGAGGAAATGAACAGAGGGGGTGGACAGTACGAATATTATTCAAAGTGAATAACAGGAACACGTCTGATATGAGGCTGATCAGATTTATGTTCAGTTGACGCTTTCACAGACGTCTTGTTTTGCCTTCAACTGCATCATGTTTTAAAGTGTTCATGTTATTTTGTCCACCCCTGTACAAAATGCAGTCAAAGAATTCTGCAGTTTAAACAGAATTTGCATTTTTAGGATTTTATTGAGTTGTGCTCTGAAATCATTTGTCACCTCACAGACTGGATGTTTTAAAGTGAATAAACATGACATCACACTATTGATTATGTTAGACAAAATGAACAGTGGGTGGACATAATAACAGGAACACCTGCACAATGCAACGGATACTTGATAAAGCTCAGTATTGTTTATCAAAGACGTGTTAATTCAGCGATGTTGTTACAACTTTATGTTATCTAGTGGGAAACTGCTCAAATGCAGCATCATTCAGGACACATCAGGATGTTTTTTTTTTCTTTCAAAAAGTCAACGTACTGTTTTATTTGCATTATTTATGTTTTATCTAGACATAATAATCTGCAATCAAAATCTTATCATACTTTAATAACACTTTTAGAAACAGACTGGGTGTTATTGTTTTTCCAAAACATTAGTTTTTGTCACATGAGAGAAAATAAACAGGGGTGTGTGGACATAATAACAGAAACACCTGTGGCCTGTAATCATTTTTTTCTTGACTCTTCTCTCTGCTCATTTTAGAGGTTTCATTCGATCAGATTTCATGATGTTATTTTGTGTGTTTGAGGTGTTTTTTTCTCTCGAATGTTATTGATGTTTATAGTTTTACATGCATGGAATAAACTGCCAGCTGTCTTCTTTAAAGAAGGGTCTTTTTGTTTTTAGGAACAAAATCAGATTATTTTATTTTTCTTAAATTAACCTTCATTTGTAATCTGTTGGTGCCACTTTGTCGTTTTATTGTCTTTATTGTGGTGGCGCTGCTTTTAAATTAAGCTTGAGTTAAAGTCTGTTAAACATCCTCATGCTGCTTTTAAACCCTGAACACAGTATGTTTGACTACATCTACTGTTCACGTTTGACCTCCGCTGAGGTCAGTCAACAGCTCCTACAGGACAGCTCAAGAGGTCAAAGGTCACACATCTCTTATCTTTGTGTTTCAGTATGAAGACCTGGCCCACTACGGGCTGGAGGGGATGGGTGGGATGTATGGAGACCCACACCACCATCACCACCACCACGCTGCTGCCGCCCGCTCTCTGCAGGCCGTGCACCTGGCTGCTGCCGCCGCCGGTCCGTACCCTCCGCACCAGTACACCCAGTCCACCCACACCAGCAGTAGCATGGCCGCCACAGCTGGGGACGCTGTCAAGAGGGACAAAGACGCCATTTATGGGTATGATGAGTTTATGACGCTGTAAAAAGAGACAAAACTGATGAGGGGAAAATAAAAACTCCTCAGAATGTTTTGTTTTTCTTCTGTAAAAAAAAGTTCCCGGGTGTCTACATGTTTGATTTATCTGTTGAGTTTCTCACTGTTTGGGAATGAGCTCAAGCCGTTCTCTTCCAGGCCGAGCTGAACCAGACCAACATTATCTGTGTGTTGAAGGGGATCCTGCTGCTTCTTCACAGATACAAAAAAAGTGCAAAACATTGGTAAAATATGTGTATTCAGCTCATTTACTTAAGTCAAAGTAAAAGTTACTTCAGCAAAAATACACACACTCTCTTTCTTTCTTCCAAGATTTATTATGGTCAGCCTCTGTGCTCGGTTCTCGCCATGAAGGTTCACAGAAAACTGCTTGAAAAACACGACTCAAAATCAGTAAAGAAAACATGAACAAACACCAGTTTTGGTCATTTTGTTGACTGTCAGAGCAGCAGGATTCTTTCTGCTCTGTCAGCAGCTACAGTTGCCCTAAGTGTTGCTTCTGGAATACAGCTGCACTGTAAAAACTTTGTCAAATCAACTCACTTTTAATCCCTTCATAATCGACTAATCAGATTATCCTCTCAATTAATTGTTTTGTCCATAAAATGTTGGAAAATATGAGACTTTTTCCAGATTGCTGTATCACATTTTAAAAGCAGGAACAAATGTTTGAAATTTTAGCTTAAAAATAACTGAGACATTAATTGATTACCAAAATAGTTGCAGATAGATTTTCTGTTTCGTTTGTTTTCTGTTTCCAAGAAACAGATTATGGCCAATAATCTGAGTTTAACTCTAGTTAAAATGTTTCCTGGTGAGTTGCCTGTCCATGCTGTGGGCGTCATCCTGTTAATTTCTGTTTATGCTCCCTTTGTGTTATATTGTACTCCAGACTGAATATTTGGAGTGCCTCAGGGTTCAATTCTGGGGTCTTTTCTGTTTTCTCCTTGGGCCTCACAACACTTTTTACAGTGCATCATGGCATCTCTTTTAAATTTTAATGCTAATGACAGTTAACTACACCTTTTTGGGTTAGGATTAAAATATTCTGACCACAGCATCACCACAGAACTGCCTGGCGGCTGTATGAAGCTGGATGTCAAATAACTTTTTCCAGTTAAAATTAAAACTGTCTATCTCTGAATGAACTCTTTATAATTCCACATTAAAATGGAAACAAACAATCTGAACATTCAAGAGACACTTGAATTTGTCACAACCTTAAGACACTTTAGTATTGTTTTTACATCAAAGATATCGAAGATTTATTAAGTCCTTAATTTGAAAAAGTAAACCTGTAGTATATTTTTTTATTTTTCCGTCTAGATTACTGCAATGTTCTGCCGTAAAGTTTCTGATCTTCAGGCAGAGTTCAGTCTGTTTACCAAAGGAGATCCACTTACTGGAGTTAGTGTCACCTTCTAAATATCGTAGTGTGCTTCAGCTTCTAATTTAGTCAAGTCTGCTTCTTTTGAACTAGTTTGCATCCTTGCATGTGTTTTTCTTTTTTTTAATTAATAATGCAGTCTCATTAAATAATAAATTCTTTTCTAAACTTTTGATCTTCATTAAAGTAGCGGACTTTGTTTCCATCTTTTGAAACAGTTTTATTCCACATTTTTATCAGGAGCCTACTTTGTGTTTTATTACAGGTTTATTTTTATTTTTTTTACTTATTTTCTCACTTCCCTCATGCAGATAGTCTGCATTTGCGCAGGTCTGTGTTTGAGATTTCTGCCTCCAAGTAAACTTTCTGCTGAAGAAATATTCCCTCTGAGAACTATTGACCTTGTGTTCTGAGCATTATCCAGAGTAAGTGAGGATGCTTGAAAGAGGTGATGCAGTTTAATTTTATAGCTGTAATCAAAGTTCCACTCACCTCCAAACTGGGCTAATGTCTATACCTCATGTAGTGTCCCTCTAATATAGTGAAATATTCAAATAAATTTTGTTTTGTGTTCAGTCAACAAAGTCCTTGTCCTTGACTGTTTCTTATGGATATTTAGGAAAGCTTGAGGCGGCAGGAAGCTTGTTAGATTTTTGCAATCTGAGCTGATCCCTCCTTCTCCTCCTCCTCCTCCTTCTCTCTCCCTCATTCTCTTGCAGACATCCTTTATTCCCTCTGCTCGCACTGATTTTTGAAAAATGTGAATTGGCAACGTGCACGCCGAGAGAGAGTGGTGTGGCTGGTGGAGACGTTTGCTCCTCGGACTCCTTCAACGAGGACATCGCTGTCTTCTCCAAACAGGTACAGAAACACACATTTCATCCACATGTCAGAGTTAATACAGAACAGATCTGCAGGATCATAAAGGACCAGGGCTGGATTAATCCTCTAGGGGGCCTCTGGGTAAAAAGGATGTTTGGGCCCCCACTGACCCCCCCCCCCCCCCCCCATTTAATTCCACTTTCTGTGCATTCTGTGATTATTAGCACTCAATGAAAGGAGTGCTCAAATTGTTCATTGTGAAATATAAAAGTGTAAAAATACTCCATTACAAGTTAAAGTCCTGCATTGAAAAACGCAGGCCTACTTAAAAAAGTATTATCAGTAAAATGTACTTAAAGTATGAAAAATAAAAGTTCTCTCTCCTGCAGAATATATCACTGGATGTCACCGTCATTGATCCAACAATGGGCTGTATTTTAATGTTGTAGCTGGTTGAGATACATTTGTAACCAGTTTAATCTACAACAATGCTTCATATTTTCTAAGAAGATCAAATGTTCCATGTAAACAATGTAATGTTTAATTAATTCAATTCAATTCAATTCAATTCAATTTTATTTGTATAGCGCCAAATCACAACAGAAGTTGTCTCAGGACACTTTCCATATAGAGCTGGTACAGACCAAGCTCTTTTATCTACAAAGAAACCAACAATTAATTAATGTTACCTAGTATTGAAGCGTTCTTGGATGAAGCTATGGCTAAGGCTTTTTCTAGCATTTTTGCATTTATTTTGATACTTGCTTGGAGAGAGGACCTGTGACACACAGCAAAAGTTCTCAGAAACAACTAAATCAAACCTAAGACACTGAGAGCATGTCCTCCTCTTTATTTCGTTATTTGACATAGACAAACAGATTGGTTATCCCTCGTGCTAAAAGCCCTCTTAGATAAACACACTGATTAGCCCTCATGCTAAAAGCCTTTTGAGGTATTAAAAATTAAGATGTACAGAAATAAAGGAACAGTAAAGCTGGGGCTGTCTTGCTTGTTCAGACATTTTAAGATACGAAACAAATGGACTAGCTCTCCATATGGAAATAAAAGAACAATGTTGTATGTCTTCAGCACTGATCATCACCTGCTCAGGATGTTGACTCTTTTCAACCAACTTGTGAAGCTAAGATTAGCTTAATTAGCTAACTAGCTACAGCTGACAAAATCTGCTTGCAATGATGGTCATTTTATCTGGCAAGTTAAGTATTGGCCGGACAGACACGAGAAGCTGCTTTTGTCAACAACAGCCCGCGACCCCAGGGGCTCCAGCCTTCAGTTAAATAATGATAATATTTTTTATCTGTGTTCAGATTCGATCAGAGAGGCCTTTATTTTCATCAAACCCAGAGCTGGATAATTTGGTGAGTTATTATTCTTATTATTCTGTTACTACATTGTAGTAATGTTGAATTGTATCATAAATTAAGAGTGTTTATTTTTTAGCTCACTTGTACATAATATTTTTGTAGATGATCCAGGCAATACAAGTGCTGCGCTTCCACCTCCTGGAGCTGGAGAAGGTCAGAAAAAACACAGATTTGTCTCAGTGACCTTTGACCATTTATTGATCACACTCTATGTCAACCAGCATCTGCTGTTTAATATAAAGTAATGAGATTAAAGCAAAGATGTCCACAGTGCTGCTAATCCACACCTAAACAAAAAACACTGTCATCCTTTTCATGTATATATAACTTTGTTCACAGTGACCATTAAGAGACCATTTTGTCAGTCATGAAACTATGCTGTTGTAAGTATTTTATTGTATTTTATTTTCAGGTTCATGAGCTTTGTGATAACTTCTGTCATCGATACATCAGCTGTCTGAAAGGGAAAATGCCGATCGATCTGGTTATAGATGACAGAGATGGAAACAAATCAGACAGCGAAGACTTCATCAGGTCAGGAAACAACATTGATCAGGTGAGCTCAATGTCACTTCCTTGAAACTGATACATGCTGATATATATTCTGCTTTGGATTATATTAGAGAGCACAGATAGTCAGAGCAGCAGTGGACTGCACTACAAACAGTATATCTTTTCCAAAGGAATTTGGAATTTCCCCTTGCGGGACAAATAAAGGTATATTGAATTGAATTGAAAAGGAATTACAGACTATGTTGCAACAGATGTTGTGTTATTATCAGATGCCAAAGATCAGTCAGAAATGACTTTACACAACCCTGATTCCAAAAAGCTCTGGGCTCCTGAGCCCATGTAGTGATATCCTTTATGCAATCACATATACATCGCTCCATCCTTGCTTGTGAACAACTGAGCTTTTCTAGGATGCCTCTTTCATACCCAATTGTGTTACTGTCACCTGTTACCAGTTAGCGAAATGTCTTATCAACTCAGCAGATTACTAATGTTTTTTTATCCAGATCAATTTAAATCATAGGTTTTTTAAGTATGTAAATCATTAAAATGTTGATGTTATTTTTTTTTTTTGGGCTTGCCCAATTGAAAACTAAAAATTCCTGCAGCTCAATGTACATGTACTTGGGTGACTTGAACTTACAGCTTATTACTAAGCAGCGTCTACTTGTGACTTGCCTATGTCTCTCAATTCAGTCTTAAGTCAACAAAAACAAAACACATGTAGACTGAATGGGCAAACTCCCATGACCCCCACCTTGGAACCCTGCAAATGTAAAGAGCTGGCCCACTGTTCAATGTCAAGAATGGAATCCATGTAGCTGATAGGTTGGAGCCTCTTTTCCAGAACCCTGGCATAAGCTTTCCCAGGGAGACTGAGCGGTGTGATACCACAACTGGAGCACACCCTCAGGTCCTCCTTTTTAAGAATGGCAACCACCATTCCAGTCTTTTCTTCTGTACTCATAGTGTCTGATCTACACATGACACCGAAAAGGTGTGTCAGCCAGTTGAGAACTGCAAGCACACCTGGTGCTTTACTGCTGAGGAGCTTCTGGACTACCTCATGCTCCACAGAGGATGTGCTGGTTGGGTTCAGGACTCCCTCGAAGTGCTCTTTCCACCGTGCAACAACATCCCCAGCCAGGGTCATTAGGTCTCTTCCCCCTCTTGAACAGAGCCTGAGCTAAGCCCTGAGTCACCTAATGGAAAGAGAACTTCTTAAAGGCCAACACAAGGTCCTTCTCCATAGCCTCCCCAAACTCCTCCCACACCTGAGTTTTTGCTCTGGTGGCCACCAAAGTTGCAGCACCTTTGGCCTCTGTTGCTTCAGGAGACCCCTGGGCCAACCAATTCCAAAAGGTCTATTTCGTCAGCTTAACGGCCTCCTTCATGGCTGGCCCACCAGCCTGTTCTCAGGTTACTGCCATGACAGGCATTGACAACCTTCTGACCATGAGCAGCTGCCTCCCCAATGCAGGCTTTGAATATGGCCCATTCAGACTTAATGTCCCCAACTTCCTCTGGGATGCATGAGAACTCCTTCCAGCAGTTTCCAGTTCGCCCTCAGTACACATTTGGGTTTACCAGGTCTGTCCACCAGTCAGGTCATCATTTGAGAGCTCTGCCATCACCTGGGTGTCCTGAGTTAATCATCTACCCTTTAAGTAACTCTGTCATTGCTCGTGTGAGTGCTGAAGTCCCCCAGCAGAACTACAGAGTCCCAAGATGGTATCCTTTCTAGAACTCCATCCAGAGACTCTAAGAAGGTCGGATACTCCAAACTTCTATTTGGTACATTCACACAAACAAAAGTCAGAGCCTTCCTCTCAGCAACTTGTAGTTGCATAGAGGCAGTTCTGACCTGATAAAGGCCCTGACATGCAGTTGAAAGCTCTTGAAAAAGCTGGTAAGAAGAGTTAACATTGTTTTGTTGAACTACATTGTTCCATTTCTGGCTGCAGTCAAAGTAGCTCTGCAGGGTTTATTAAACAGGCCTGAAATGTTGAAATCCGCATAAAGGGAAAATAGATTATGAGCAGATAGATTTGATCATCCAGCTGCAGGAGTCACATCTGCTGTTGGAAATAAGTCAGGTTAAAGCTGCTGTGAGTTCATTTGTCTGGCCACAGATCACACACACACACAGACACACACAAATACACAGATCATTTTCCTTCTCTTGGACTGGTGAAGACTTCTTTCTTTTCCCAGAGAAGAGGCAATAATAGAGGTGAAAAGTCTGGTTGTGTCTGTTTTCCGAGCCAGCAGAGCAGGTTTTAAATCAGTCTTGCAGCAAAGCTCTCAGCAGCCACTTGTCAGGCCTTTAACCCTTTAATCACCTCCAAGTGTGAACTCGAGCAGCTTAGTGTCGGATGACCAGCAGCTCGAAAGCTCTGGTTTCATTTTCATTGCCTTTTTTGTTTTGATGATACACTGATAATCCTCCTGGTTCTCCTTGTTTTTTAGCCTCCATCTTTGAGCATTACTGAGCATTCTTAGATGAGGTGTTTCTGTATTGATCACCTGTCAATCAAACTGTGGATGGGACAATGATGCCCTGTTATGTTTATTCAGGTTGACTTTCTGTAGGTGGCGCTGTTGAGTCTGAGCTCCAAAGAGATCATCTTAGATTCGAGTAGATTAGTGTTATATAATATATTTGCATCATTTACAACCTAGTCATTCTTTTGGGAATCCCCTGTCTCCAACGTCTCCAATGTTGAGATGAAGTTGAAATGTTTTCACATTACACATATAAGATTGTAATTAGTGACACACTACAAACTGTGCTGATTGCTCTGTTGTAATATTGGGAGTGCGAAACCCTGACATCTGCACTTGTCTCTCACTGAAGGAACATCCACCTTTTGGCCTTTTTGTCAATCTTATAAAGTATTATATAAACAAAAACTGAAAGACAGCAGGTTTGACCAGTTGGCCAACCAGCGTCTGTCTCCCATATGAGACTGAGTCTCTGACAAGAGCTGGATCAGCATCCATCAAATAGCTTATTCCTTTCATACTACTCTGAACCTGAATGGAGCTCTGTTTTATTACACTTGTTGTCTGATCTTTGTCTCACTGGCCGTCCACCTCTGTCTTTGTCCCTACAGATGTCGTGGAGCAGAGACCACGACGACGCAGCGTCAGTCCGATCGGCCGGGACGCCGGGACCTTCCAGTGGTGGACACACGTCTCACAGCGGTGACAATAGCAGCGAACAAGGTGAGATTACTTTCTGAAGCTTTTTCCATTTCCATTTTGTGCTACATTATACTTCTACTCCACTACATTTACCTGATAGTTTTAGTTACTAGTCACTTTACTCTAGTTACTCAGTTACTAACAATAAGGAGACGTTCAAAGTGTTCAATATTTCACAAAAAAGCAAATTTTACAGAAGAGTCGAAAAACTGAAAACAGGTTTGAGTATGGACTGCACGGTGGTGGTGCAGCAGGTAGTGTGCGTGCCTCACAGCAAGAAGGTCGCAGGTTCGATTCCCGGGTGTGAAGTTTGCATGTTCTTCCCGTGCATGCGTGGGTTCTCTCCGGGTTCTCCGGCTTCCTCCCACAGACCAAAAACATGCTCATTAGGTTGATTGGTGACTCTAAATTGCCCCTAGGTGTGAGTGTGAGCGTGAATGGTAATGTGTATGTGCCCTGCGATCGGCTGGCGACCGGTCCAGGGTGTACCCCGCCTCCTGCCCGTTGACAGCCGAGATAGGCTCCGGCTCCCCCGCGACCCCGAAAGGGATAAGCGGCACAGAAAATGGATGGATGGATGGTTTGAGTATCAGAACTTTGTTTTTTCTTCTTTCCCAAGAATCATCTGACGGCCCCTCAGATTTATCTGGTGACCCTTTGGAGGACCCCAAACCCTAGATTGGGCACCAATGAACTAAACTAGCTAACTGTATAGAAAGTAGCTGAAAGTAGCACCTCCAACAGTAAAATGCTGATTTAACATTGATGCTTCAGTATTAACAATCTATTAATATCAGATAGAATCAGAAATCAGTCACAGGACACATTTTACTGCACATGTTGCTGATAACGCGTCTGTACTGGGGGGGGGGGGGGTGTTATGGTTTTGACCTTTGCAACATGTTGGACTTGATGTGAGTTTGAAAATAACGGGAGACGGTGGAGAAAAAGGGGGAGTGAGAGAGTGATGAAGGCTGACAGACGACGGGAAGCTTCGAGTGGAGCTGGAAGAAAGAGCGCTTTATGTCACAGAACACACACCCCCAAACACACATGCAGAAATAGAAGTAACACCATGTGCAGTACACACACTTATCCTGAAACATGGATTAACAGAATTCATATACATTCATGTTTTCAACAGATATACATAAAAAATGTATACACATAAATACGTAGACATAATGAACACTCTCTTAACCCACATATACACAAGACCTTCACAATGTTTCCATCCACTTCAGATTGGTTCTTTAAACTCAGAAATGGAAGAAAAATGCTCAAATATTCCTTCCCTCTGAGAAAGTCATGCTGTTGTATTGATTAAGAGAATATGTAACTCAAGCTGATAGAAGCATCCCTGCAGCAGGACCCGATCCTCCTGCTTCTTATGTGATTTCCTGCAGCGCAGACACAGCATCATTTCTGTTACAGGCAACTCATCCAGTCCACCAGAATGATAGGAAAATATTCACTAAAACAGACAGCAGGTAAAAACACCAGAGGATAGAGAAGAGGCATGAATTCTAAATCAGTAAAGAAGCTACAGGTGCTGTGTTCGCTCTGCCCTCTTCAAATAACTCACATATATGAAGCTCCCAAACTCCTGAAAGATGTTCAAGAAGTTCAAGATCCAAATATTGAGAAAACAAATATAATCTTGAACGTATGTTTGAAGGAGATGATGTAACAAAGTTGTGGAAACTTCAGCTCCCAAAGAACAGCACAGTGTTTTTGTTTCAGTGGAGTTCAATGGACCCTCAACATTTAGCATCTGACTTCACTGATCTTGACATTTGCACATACATTTACATGGTGTTTAATGTGCTGCAGCTGAGCTGCTAATTACCTCTGCAGCCTGCAAACCCACATTAGCAGGGCGCTTTTCCCTGGTGAATGTTTGTTTGGTGGCTCAGGTGCAGGACACGACCTGTGTTCATGTTAACAGGGAAGCTAATGCACGTTGTTGTTCAGTCTGTAATTTTTGTGTTGTGCAGCAGGCTGCTGTCTTATTAGTCTGTTAGTCATTACTGCTTTATGCAAAGATGGCACATTTTTCCCTCAACAAATTCAGGATGAGTGTTCAGCAAGATGACGCAAACTAATCCTGCTTTATCTTCCGTTTAATGTCAGATGCTTTTAGTCAAGTTGTTTGTAATGGCGACTTTCAGTGGTTGCTTTTCATTTTCCATTGAGGTGCAATGCTCTCCATGAAGAATTAGAACAACTCTTTTCTCCACCCTGCATGCTATGTCTGATTTATTAAAGAAAGGGGAAAAAGCTGGCAGGGAACCTGTCAAACATTTGTGTTCAGGCGTTTGTAAGTCGATGATTCAGACCTGTTTGTAAGTAACTTAACTTCACATTTACAACAAGAAATGGTGAAAGTGCAGAGAGCAGAGTGAATACCTTCTTCCAGAGGAAAGTCCCAAAACAAAGAGGAAAAAAAGCTACCGCAAGTGCAGCAAGTGTAAAATGAAATACTTGCAGCGATAACCTTAAACATTTCTTTTTTTAGGAAGGTGTTAATCTGAACATAAAACCCAGTGTACTAACATGTATACAAGTTTTAATGAGCATACTGACGACATATCAATGGAAATACTAACATGCATCCTTCTTAGATAGAAGTCTGTGCTTCGAATCCTACAGAGTTCTTCTAATATGTACTAATGTTCAATACCATGTTCATATAGTGCAACAACATCACATTAAACTACAAATGAAATTGAGTTCACCTACTCACAGAGAAGAAACAGTATTCAAACTAATTAATGCAAAAATAAGGGGCACCGTAATGAAATCAAGAAATCTAAAATATGAATTTCTTTTGAACACAGGGCAGATGATTCACATGAGACATGTGCGCTGGAACAGAAAGAAAGCAATTTAATTTCAGTTGGAAATGACTAAATTCACTCATTAGTCTATCAAATGTGAATATTTGCCAGTTTCCTCATTTTAAATTCTAGTAAACTTAGTGTTTGGTGGGTTTTACAGGCCAAACAAAAATTTTCTTCATTAATAGAAAATGTTTGGCTGACTAATCAGTTATGGACATAATAATATAACACATAATGCCATAACAAAGGAAACAAATCTACCTGTGATATAATAAACACAGTAAATGCAGTTCTACTTGTGTGTGTCGCACACACACACACACACACACACACACACACACACACACACAGGTCCAGCAGCTCTGGCTTCATGCTGCTGGTCTCAGTCCAGCCGGTTCTGTTAGCATGGGACTGTTAGCGGGCCAACTGAAACAGGCCCTGTGGTTTCTCTATCTGCTGCCCACATTTACAGTTTTACACTGCTGTGGGGGGACTGCTGCCGGGTTCACCTGTGAGTCTGACCTTCAAAAAAAGGACCAGTCAGCACCCAGTTTGATGTATTAAGAGATTTGTTAATCAAACAAATACAATCTCAACATACATCAGCCTTAATAGTGCGATGGAGTTTGGCTCTCTTAGGATATTTGGCTTATTTCTCTCTCTGGAAAGCTAGCATGTTTCTCTGCATGATCTGTGAGTAATGAGTATTTACTACTGCGCTGCACAGTGACATCTAAGCAGAATTTGTACCACAAACTGCAGTTATTTTGTGAGCTTTCAACAACTTGAGGTTTTGACAGCATGCCTATGGGAGCTGTAGTTGTTAAATGCTAAAATAACCATTGTTTTTAACAACAATGGCTCCAAAAATTATGAGGTCGGCCTGTTGCTCGGTCCACTGCTTTGGTCCAGACTGAAACAACAACTTGACAGGTCTTGACTTAATTTTTCAATCAACACTTGCCCAACACTAGTTAGTGACCAAATACCTACAAAACTAATGTCATTCCCATAAGCCTCAGCTGGAGTTCTGTTTAGTGCAAAATGGCAAATGCTAGCATGCTAACTGGCTAAACTAAAGGGTGTTAGCATCCAAGTACAGCCTAGAGCCACTAGCTTGCCTGTAGGGTCTTAGTGTATTTTATGGTCAAATGGCAGTTTGTCAGCAGTTTTCTTGTATTATTTGAACCAATTTGGAAGTGAAAACCATGATTGTTAAAAATTATTGACCAGATTGTTCATTACAAGCGTCCATTAAATTGGACAGAAGCACAATTTACAGATATAGCATCTAAAAAGCAGTGGACAACTGCAGCCTACATTAAAGTACATTGAGTTTTGCTTTCACTTACAGTATGTGAGTTAATTAGGTGAAATTGTTTGATTCTCATGTTGCTTGTGGAGTCCCGTTTGCCTATGATACAAAGCTGGTTACCTGACCAAAGTGACATCCCATCTATGAATCTTCCTTTACGAGTCAAGCTGCAGCTCGGGACTGCGGGGCTAAAAACAAACTGCATCACACCTCCATTTGGAAACAAATCTGCTTTATCAGATGGTTTACTCTGACTGGATGCATCAGCAGCCAGACCACAAGCTGCTCCGGCTCACTCTCTGTTGGCTGGTAGAGATTTAAACATCACTTACACACAGCCAGCTCCCCAGTTGACCTCCACGATGGAGCCAAATGTGGTTAATAAGAGATTTCTTTGACGTTACTGAAAAACCTCAGTTCAGCAGGACTTCAAATGACATCTGCTAACTGTAGGCTAACGCAGGAGCCACAGCCAAACTCTGCAGCATATTTGGCCAGTGCTTGGTGTTAATTTGCTGTCCTGGAGAACATAAACAGAGGAACATGTCCTCAGCATAAAAGACCATAATCCTGTCACTTTGAATGGGCCCTCTCTGGTGAATGTGAAGTGAAGAGACACGCTTGTTTGCTTTCTTTCTGAAAGTGAGATGAGAGGATCAATATCAAACTCATATCTGTTTGTTCAGGGTGGAGTCGTGATGCAGTTATCCTAGCTTAGCATAAACACATGGGGAAACAGCTAGCTCACGCTGTAGCTTGTTTATCTTTTGGCATTTCTGTGTGTCTACAGATTACACAGTTTATCATTTTGGTGGAAGCAACCATTCCAATTATAGTAGTGGGTGTTGGATACAGCTAGAGAATGCATTTTTAAGTTGTTTAAGTCGTTAAGATGTTTTAATTGTAGAGCTGTTGGTAAGCATGTGTTCATTCGGAGGCAGTAGAGCTTTTTTCTGCTGCGTGCAGTCTTTATCCTAAGTCAGCCTAATCACCATCTGCTTCCAGCTCAGTACTCTGTGTAATGCAAAGGCACGACAGTGATCTCAATATTCCCATATTACTTGCAGGAAGAAAGTTAATTTTCCCAAAACACTGAACTACTCTTCAAACAACTCAACAGAAGAGTGAAGTACGAATCATCCAATCAGATGTCCTCAAAAGTTATTGCTGTGCAGGTAATGGCAGGGTGATAAGTTCAGCGTTTTCAGATCAATTCAACAGCTGGTGTCATGCTTTGTTCACGATTGAACAATGAAGCTCTCAGACTAGACTTTGATTTCACACCTCTGTTCAAAGTCATCTTCAGCCGCTGAGGTTTGTGGGTGACTGTTGTGGGACACTACGGCCAAAAGGGCCTGGGACGTCCAGAAACTTTTGGTCTGGTTCTGTCTTTTCTGGTTTGGTCCTCTTAGTTCCAATGAAGTAAAATCTTAGTACCACAGCATACAATGATTGTTTAGCTTTGTGTCAACAGTTTGTGTTTGTCCCTTTTCAACATCACAGTCCAACATTAAAAGCCATAAAGAAATGGGTTTCCCAGTAACGTGTGGAACAACCTGACGTTAACCCCATCCAGCACCTTTGGGATGATCTGACACACGGAGTGTGAGCCAGACCTGATCACCAGCATCATTGTTGGACTTCACTGATGCTATAGGCTGAACAGCAGCTGCCGGCAGCCAGGTTCAAACATCTGATGGACCTGAAAGCAGAAGAGTGGAGGATTTCAAATATGGCTGCATTGTTCCAATATTTAGAGCCATTCCAGCCTCCTGTATGTTTTTTAAGATCTCACAGCAGGATAAGTTCAGTTTCATCCTTCATCTGTCTCAGTGTTTTTATTCCAGGACTGACCTCAGCAGTGAGGTCACCTTTATTAGAGCGCTGGATTGGCTTTTATTTATCTGACCCCTCCCACCATCGCCAGCAGAGAGGGGAAATGGTCCGTAGTGGAAAATAAAGACTCACTCCTTCTCTCCCTCTCCAGTGAGCGTTCTTCCAACAGACCACGGATAATAAAATTTTGTACAAACAGTTCTTAAAAAGCGCAGCAATGGAGGAGGCCGGCAGCACGACTGGACTGCCTTGTGTGTTTTTTCTGTATCTCACATCTGTAGAGCAGAGAGAGATTCATTGTGTGTAACAACACAGAACACGAGGACTGCTGAATGAACACTCGATTCTTTGGCAGTGACATGTTTTATTGGGATGTTTAAGGTGCATTCACCAAACTTTGGTGGAATCACATGTGATTTCCAGAGTAGCAGAGTGTCTTGTGGTGAAATATTTGCTCAATTTCTTGATTTACAACAAAACAGCGCTCATAGATGAAGCTGCAGCTGCATTGTCCCACCATGAATGTGATGCAGCCAATCAGCAATCCCTGATGTTCATTCCCATTGGCTAAAGCTTAAGTGACCTCTTGAAATTGGAGGGGGTGTCGTTACTCATTATAATACTTCTAGATACTGCTGCCTCCTAAAGCCAATATGATTGTAATTACATTTCCATCCATCTGTTTTTTGTTTTGCACATTTGCACGTTTGGATTAAAAAATCTTAGCAGATATTTAATAAAAAAAAACAACGCAGAAATATTGCAAGGAAAAGGAAAGGAAAAGCTTAAAAACAGAAGATGTAGCAACAACAGATTTTTCAAACACACCTTGATGTAGCTGCTTCTTCTTCTACTCCCCATAGTTCAGCGCTCAGTGTTGTAGACTTAAAGAATAAAGTGGAGGTTAAAGAGGTCTCAAAGCCGCTGTTGCTCGATTGAATGCATAATATCGTCATGTTCTTTTGAATATATTGAAAGTACAGAAAGTTCTGAAATTTAAAATGTGCGCAGCATTTTAATGGAAACATGAGTTCTGTGGAGGAGGCATCAATGTAAACATCGTTGGCTGGTTGTGCTTATGGTGAATATCATACTACTTCTCATCACTTGTTCATCTGCTACTGTTGAGTCTCAGCTCGTCGTTTCTTCACACGAGGCTGAAGGTGTAGCATCTTTCACTTACTATACTTATGGCTGCGACCAAAAATGAAGCTCCTCCACATCTCCATTTTCTTCCTCCTTTTCATCACTCACATGCTGCCTCCTCCTCTCCTTCAGTTCACAGGTTGTTGTGAAGCCGAGTTGTCACAAACCATTAGCAGGTTGCGTCGGACCTCTCTTTCCTCAGCTCTCTAAGGAGAGAGAGGAGTCAAGGAGTGCGGGTGGAGGGGTGTAAATCAGCCTCCGGGAGCTTGCGGTTCAGCCTAATGAGGCTGAGAGCTTGTTTATGGAGTTACGCATCATTTTTATGATTATTTCCACCTTTTCAGGCTCTGCTGAACGGCAGAATCCTGCCTCTGTTCAGGTTTAGCGAGGCCTTCGTCCTCCGCTTACTCTGGGCAGGGCGGCAGGACCTGGAGCCTGAAGCTCCTTCTGCAGGCTGCCGGGGACTGTCGCCCTAACCTTGGCCCGGCGCTGTTAAAAACACTGAGGAGAAAATGAGCCTCATTAAACAGGCAGAGAAAGTGCAGTAAAAACACCGGGCCCGGCAGCTTTTAGTGGGTTTCAGTTGAAATGCTGCATTATATGCCATGATCCAAAACCTGCGGGGGGATGGTGGGGCACAGAGAGGGTTACAAAGCAGGGCAGGCCAGCGTGACTGCAGGGTCACTAGTTTGAATGCACTCATCAACTGGGAAAATCAGTGCAGGGAAAGTACATGAGTAAAGGCATGTGTTTTGTAGGTGCCTTTAATGGGCAGAAAAGTAGTGAGGCCTCATGTGCACTGTGTAAAATGTGCTAAGGTTAGCTGGCGGGCTGCGTTTGGCTAATGTGCTCTTGGTTGTGTTGAGTTCAGTGAGTCTTCCTTCTTTTTTGTGTGTGGAAGAATTCCAACAACTGAAAAATGTCTTTTAAGCTTTTTTAAACTTAAAGTTTGACATAATTTCTTTGTCTTTTTCTGGAGGAAATTTAGTGATTCTGTTTTTTGAATATGTGAAAGGGGTTCAACCTAAAACAAGCTGTTAAATTGGTCTTTAAAGGCTAGAGTTTAACCATGAGGTTTAGGTAACGTGACCAGACCTGGTTTCAAGCTGGGTGTCGTGAGTTCAGACAAACATCTGTAAAAGACCAAAATGTCCCAGTTTTCACCATAATTCAAATCATAATATTAAACTGTAGAGGTTACAGAGACGTTTATCATGTTCTGTTCCACTCATTAATTTCTAACCCAGAACATAAACAATGCTTCACGCATCTGAAGTCAACACTGATTTGTCTGTCTGTGATTCAGTCAATGAAATAATATCTTGTTGTCAATTCTGTCGCTAGCCAACGAGTCCTAGGTGGGCGTCATAGGCTATGGTGCTTTCAGCTCTTTCAGTATGCTAACAGTTAACTGTCATCCCGACACTGCTTCCTTCTTAATGTGGCAGCAACAAAAATCCTGCATCCATGGTGTTCAAAGGTGCACGCAGTAGCTGTGATAAGTGCTGAAATAATTGTCCCTCATCCTGATAAAAACGACAATGGTGCACACATAGGTGCATACATGAATATGTGGTACTCTTAAAGGTCCCAGTTTGGGTTTTTTTAAATATGGTCACTACAGATTTAGGTCTGCACATAACCTCCTTCAGAAATTGTTGAAGTTGGTCTGATATGTACCAACCAGCCTGACATGTTTGGTCTGTTTTGAAACGGTGGTTTCTGTCAGGACTATGAAATAAAGTTTCTTTCTTCTTCTCCATGTGCTGATCAGGTGACTGCCTGGATAATGGCATAGCATCTCCAAGCACAGGGGACGATGACGACTCGGACAGAGACAAACTGCACAATAAAAAAAGAGGCATCTTCCCCAAAGTGGCCACCAACATCCTGAGAGCCTGGCTTTTTCAGCACCTGACGGTAAGTGCATCAGCCTCACTCATTCACGTTCACTTCTTCTGGGATTTAGCTACTCAAACTGTTGAGACAGCACTGAGTGATGTGATCCAGGTTATCAGTGTGTGGGATGCTCAGTGCCATGCGAGCACTTGTGCATGTTGAGTCATATGGTACTTTCAAGTGTTGTTATGTACAGAAGTGATTTGGGCTGTTATGGTGGTCACAACTCTCTCCTAGTTGGAGCTGGAGTTTGTGGAAGTTTCTCAGAAGTCTTTGTTTTCTTGTGTCTCTCCAGAAACATAATTCTGTTGAACATTTTTGAAACGAGAGCAAATCAATGTCCATTTGTTTCACGTAATGCATTCTCAACTTTGATGCATTTGACTTCCTTTATTGGAAGAAACTTGTCTTGAAGCAAGTTGGCTAATAGTCAATGCTAATATATACTTACGCTGTATTATGTTGTGTGATGACCATGCTAGCCTTTAGAAATAATAATAATTACATAATATAGCAAGTTGCTAGCATGTTAGAATACACTGTCTAGAATGATAATAGCTACTAACTAGTAACTGTACTTACACCGTGTATGCTAACTCTGTTGCATGCTCTACATACTTTAGCATGTTAAGCTTTAGCACACATACACATTGGTTAGCTTGCAACACTTAGTTTAGGAGTAGATTTATGTGGGACATGAATGTAGATGATTATGTTAGCACTTAATCATAAACTAGGTTGAGTGGTGGTTGACCATGCTAACTTTCAGACAGCAAGCTTAATGCTAACGATCTAATAACCACATTGAGCCAATTCACTTAAGCTATGTGTTGGCTTCATGCTAACTCTTTACGACACTTTATACCACCACTTTACTATACTGTGTGATAGCATGCTAATGTTTAGACAATTAAGGTGTGTCACAGTTTAAATGCTTACATATTAGAATAGAATGTGTAGAATGGTCATCATTAGTAACTTATACTGAGTGTTATTTAAGAAAGTAAATTGCAATTAATTTTTTTTTGCAATTTTTTATTTAATTACAGTTCGGCACATTAGAGCGCAACTGAAATTGTACAAAATACGAAGATGTCAAGATGAACTTATTAATTTTATTGTATATGAATCATAAAAGAACCACAGCAGGTCGCTGTAGTTGAACAGGTCACAGGTTAGAGTGTGTCTCACTCCACACACCTCGTCTTGCTCATGAGCATTTTGGAGGACTGAACCTGTGACCTTCCACTTCTGTGCTGGTATTTCTGTCCACTTGTCCACCCTGCTGCCCCAATCCACTTTGAAGTTGTGTTGACCTCCTCCCAACCTGGGGACATTCTCAGTCTGGTTTAATGACCTTTGACCTATGCTGTGGTCCAGGTATTTCACCTGTGGGCTGTTTAGGGCTCTTCAGAGACGTCCTGATGGGAGGAAAGCAGAACTGTGAAGCAAACTCACTCTAGTGATGCAAAGAACTGTAATCACTGCACAGAAATAATTGAATGCACACTTTCAGTGTCCTCAGTTGTGTTCATAATGTCCCACAGTTATTCAGCGCTAAACACAAAAGAAAAACAACAAACTTTCATCTTGTGTGTGCCAGTGTTCAGTGTTCAACGATTCGTTGTGTTGTTGTATTTCAGTGATTTCAGTGGTTGCACAAGATTTCTAAATGTTAAATCCAGAAGTTACTGTTCACTTGTAAACTTAGTTGGTGATTTTGTTTCATTTGAATTTGTGATGTAATCCAGTTTGAACAGTTTTGACTTTCACAAAGTTCAAAACATTTTGCTCTTATTACCCATGTAACATAAAAATAATGCCTAGTGCCGCTTAACCTGTCAATCCCAGGTCCAAAAAAAGCATTTTATTATTTTATTATGAATGAAAGCTCGTTACATATCACTAATCTAACTCATGAGTGAAATCTGTGAGGTTTGTTTAACTGACACCAACTATGAGCAAATAGCCTTCATTACCAATTAATTACAAAGAAGAAACATTTATAAAGTGCAGCAACAAACATTTTCAACTTCTATGGCTCAGAGTTTAAGACTTAGAGAGCGTGAATAGTTTTTAATAGATTATCATTTGCACTAAAGAACACATAAGCAGCTATTTTGTGAACTCCTTACAATCTTGAGAAGCCATTAAGAAGAATGAAACACAACAAACCTCTGATAAAAGTATGTTTGTTTGTTTGTTTTTAATTTCTGTGAGAACACACACAGAGACCAGTTAAAACCATTAGGATGCTCTTTAGGATTATGGTGTAACCGTGAAAGCACAGGTTTGTCTGCTTGGCTGTGTCCAGAGGATTTGAACAAAGGTTATTCCCACCAAGATTCATATTAATATCTTTTGTTTTTATCAGCAAAAAGAATAAATCAATTTCCAATCATTCTAATAGTGAGAACGCAAAAACCTAAAGGGAAATATTATTTTTTATGAGTGTGAAGCTGAAATGAATAGTCCAGTAAAAGTGGGAGGAGACCAGCTTAGTGCTGAAAATCCCAGTCGTGACTGACTCATAGGTTTGGCTGAGACCGGCAGAACAACCACACACCCCAGCCCCCCACCCCCCTCCACCACCACCACCTTTTCCTCCCATCTCCCCCTGCCTGCCGCCAAACATGGAGAGGCTAAATCGGTCCCTGCTCGGCGGGGGTCGGGGCCGCTGCCAGGACTCTGAGCTGAACCTGGAGGACAGCGAGTTCTGCAGCAGATGGGAGGTGAGAAGAACGGTGGGAGGGGGAGGAAACACTGGTACCTGAGAGAGGGAGGGAGGGAGGGAGGGAGGGAGGAAACATGCTAACTGTTGGAGGTTAAGGTTGTGTGAAGGGCAGCAGTACATTTAATCCAGGAATCAAAACACAGAGCAGAGAAAATAATGAGACAGCATGGAGTCTCAAACAGTGAAGAGGCTCCTCACAGCAGAGGCTCAAACTGGACAACCAGCAGCTGCCATTTTCATTCATTCACTGACATCATATTATTTATATTTACTACTTTTTCAGTTCATTTATGCAACTGATATAAAATCTCTGAACTCCTGAAGGTGTGTCAGAGGGCACAAGTGAAAACACTCCTGCACACAGTTTCATTTTCCTGTTAATATATTTGTCAACAAAAGTTCCTTGAACAATTAAATTCTGAGTAAATGATCAATGAGACTGTCAATGACACTGCCATCCTCAAAAAGCAGAAATATCTTAAAAAAAAAAAAACCCTATAAAACTTTCAGAAAAGAAGAAAGTATTAATATAAAATCATGATAAATCTGAAAAAAGAATCAATGAGGACATAATACCACTATTCATAATAGATGCACATTAGTTACACAGTATTCGAGACTTTTACTTGATTTAGTTTCATCTATTTCAGGGCAAACTTGTTTTACGGGGGTCTTTAAAACACAGTTAAACACTACAACAACAACAACAACAACAACAACAAAACAAACAAAATAAAGAAAACATCTCAAGCTAAACTTTTCCAAACATCACCTGCACAAAATGTGAGTCTGCACGTACAACATCACACAAGTATTTTATGTCCACATTAAATAATGACACTGATTCTTCATGTTGGGTCTTAAGTTTGTGGTTTTGTCCATCATTTCTCAGTGATAATAATATAATCAGAATCTCAGAAGAGAGCTGACAGTTGATCAGACAGGTGAGAAATAAACCAGCCGTTTATAACAGATTAACTCAGAACAGGAAAACTGTATGTGCACAACTACAGTCAGTGCGGTAAATCAGCATTAAACTTATGACAAACAGTTTAGGTCCGAATTTTACTGTTTTGCATCTGTATAAAACAACACTCTGCAAAATTAATACTTACGTTTTTTTAAGGACATTTCTCCACAAAGTTTTTCTTTTTTTATTGTGTAGTAATGCAGTAATGCTACTTTTACCTAATAAAAGTTTTAAATATTTGTGTGCGGGCACGTGTGTGTGTGTGTGTGCACGTGTGTGTGTGTCCACGTGTACACTCATAGTAAAGCATAATAATTCTTTTGAACTGACAGCCTGTTTTTGTTAAGTGCTGCAGTCGGACTCTTTGGTCTGCCTTCAGCTTCTGTTGCAGCTTTTAATCCTGCTGGACCAGCTTACCCTGGTTACACAGAGAAGTCATGGAAAAGCTGTAGAAGCAACATGTGGAAAAAAGTCTGATTCAGAAAAATTTTACTCCTGCCGCATTTTTAATATTTGTGTCTCAGGCAGCAGAAACACTTTGAGTGCGTGTGTGTGTGTGCGCGCGCGTGTGTGTTGCAGGGTGTTCTGGCCTCTTAGCTGCCTCCCCTGAAGTCGTACACAAAATCCAGCAGCCTCCTCTGAGCCACAGCTCATAAAATCCGAGCCACAAGCCGACGTGCTGTTTACACCATGCACGCGCGCGCACACACACACACACACCCTGCTCTTTCATGCTTTTATTCACTATTTCATGTAAAAGTGCAAACATCAACTGGAAGGCATCATCATCCCTGTTAATGCAGTTAATGTTAATTAGTGTGTAATTTCCCTCCCTCTTGCTCGCAGATGTTATTTGCCTCCTTAAATGACTTTTTACAAACAGGTGGGGGAAGCTTTGTGTTCGCTAACATTTGTTTACAGTCACCCAACTCATTAAAGGGCTGCTTTGGCTTACAAATTACACATGTGACTCCATCAAAACAGCTGGAAAGACTTTGCACATCCAAGTGTTTCTCAGCACGACGACGACAGAGCAAAAAAAATGAAAGCCAAAAAAAACAACGTCCACCGTCAGCATGAAGAGACGACAGAAACGATTCCCGAACTTCAAAGCAAGCGCCACAATTACGGAGGAGGACTTCACCCCGCTTGCCTGTCGGCCGGCTGAGGAATGGGCCTCCTGAGCCGAGCAGGACAGATGAGTTAGCAGGAAGCCCCGGCGCTGACCTCGCCACCCCCTGCCCTCCAACCATCAGAGGTCAGAGGGCACCGGGACACCTCCATCCATCCATCAGCGGCTGTTTACAGCCATAGAACTGCAGATGTGGGTGATGGCGAGGCCACGGCAACCCGCAGGCACCAACACGTGTTCAGCCGCCTGCCATCACCCAGAGACGCACCCCTCCACCACCACCAACGCCACCACCTCACCAGAGCCATGACCGTACAGGAAGTCTCACTCTAATAACGCCATCAGACATCAAACGCCACCGATGTGAAATCCACCACCACTTCAGTCTGGTCCCAACGTCTCCTGCGAGTCTCTGTCCGTCATCATATTCATGTTCCCTCATTACGCTTAAATCAGTGGCGCCACAGACCAAACAAATGGAGATCATTAAACATGGTGGTGATTGTGTTTACGCACTCAGCCTCCAAACTTAAAGATGAAAAATTTTTATGGGAATGTTGTGATTTCTGCAATCTGCTGCAACAGTTTTAATAGTAATAAACATTTTATCGGCAACAACAAGAAGAACGACACAGAATGATAAAAAGCCCCAATGGCCGACACAGTGAGTGTTTTTTAAGTGCCAATATACTACCCTATACTGTGTATCCCATGTTTCTTCTGAGAATTTGCTGTGAGCATATTTAAAACTTAACAATGCACATCTGAAATGAAAATGCAGTTAAGCTCGTGAACGGTATGCTGGGATGTGAAGTAGGCCAGCAGTGGACTTAACAACATTTTAAAGAGAAGCTAATGGAGCTTTTTGCTGCTGCAGCTTTGATGCAAGCTTCATCTGCCCCCTAGTGGAAAAACCTATTATGGCACAGTCATAGCAGCATTTAAATTTGGGCGTCCAGGTACCTCACCTGGTTGAGAGCGTAACATGAGTCCTCACTGAAGACAAGGGTTCAATTCCAGCCTAGGATCCTTCACTGCATGTCATCGCCTCTCTCTCCAGCTAGCACTGTTAGAATAACAAAGACATACCGGAAAAATAATCTTAAGAAAAAGATAAAATTTTGACACAAAAGGACTTCATTTCACTGGAATCACCACGGTCAGTGAGCGTACTCATTTGGAAAGTTTTTTTACATTGACTTCAAATTTGTGCTGTTCAGCAACAGCAAACCATCAGACAGTCACGACCTTTCAGATAACAGACAGCCGAAGACAAAGCTGTTTGCTGTCTGGCAACATCCAATTTCAAAAACCTTTCTGGAGACAGACGCTTGTCTTTCAGACAGCTCGATGACCGCAGTCAATCTTGAAGAAACTGTGGCCAAGCTCGCTCATGTGCTAACTGGCAGTTAGCAAGCTAGCTAGCTTGGAGAACTATTGTGACTGAATCACGCAAGAATGTTCCTGTTGGATAGCATGTTAGCAGTTAGCCTTCCAGTCCTGCGAGTCGTCACTACATCACCAAGCTGCCAACACCACCTATTTCAAGAGGAAGCCTCAATGAATTTCGCTGCCTCTCTCTGATGTGACTTGAGCTTCAATCCTCAGGACCTCAGAATCTGTACTTTTCCTCTCAGCCCTCAAAAACTGGATCAAAGAAGGACTTTCTGAGGAATTTACAGTAGAGTCATACAGTGCTTGTTCTACCGCCAAAATAAAATACAGCTGATGTCAGATATTAAATACAGTCCATCCTGTGTGAATCAGAGGCAAACTTTTAAACTACAAATTTCTTTTTTTTTTTTATTTCTTTTTTTTGGAACAACCTCAACGACAAGTTTCTTAAATACAGAAACACACCAACAGATTTAGGAACACTGGTCAGAGTCAGTCAAACTGGGTCAGAGGGTGTTTTGATAACTTTCCATGAACTCTGTAAGTTTCTTAGACAAGAAGAAAAAGCATCAGGACTGTAGTTGGTCTAATCAGACCTGAAACTCTCTGGGTTTGGTTAAAAATAAAGGCCTGTATGATCAGACATTCATTTCCCTGCATTGTGAGGAGGGCTGTTCTGTGGCTCCCTCACCCTGCAGTGAAAACATCATCCATTACCTCAGTGACAGGCCCCCCAGAGACCCCCGGGCCCAGCTCTCTGTGGGGGTCGCCTTTATTGACCTCCCACCCCCCCACACACACTCATACACACATCCACAAAAAAATGTCCAGCATGTGGTCACATACATCACGGAGCAGCCTTTCTTCCCTGACAGCGTAAATGAGCGTCCGTCAGATAATGAAGCAAGGAGGCCATCAGACGGCAGATGGAGGGAAAGATCTGAGCCGAAAGACTCGAGAAACGTGCAAAAGATGCCGTTTAAAGACGCCTTCAATTTCACGCCTTCATACACACTAACATTCAGTTTTTTCAGAATATCTGCCACTTTTTCCTAGAAATGAATGAGTTTCTCTTGAATTTGAGCGATCAAAGTGAATTGTTTCATAACAGAGGTGGACAAAGTAGTCCTGACATGTTTGTTAAATGCTAACACACAAACACACACACACACACACACACACACACACACACACACACACACACACACACACACACACACACACAAAATGAGTAGCAATTACAGCCTCTTAACAAGTTTACTGGGACACTAAACAACAACACCTCTCCCACTTCACAGCATGAAACGCTGTGTGTTTCAGTGTGTAGTGTGTAACATGCATTTAGAGTCCTGCACCTGTGTGTATCAGCAGTCTCATTTGCATCCGTTAATGTGCCGATGCAGGGAGAGCTGCAGATTTTATTATTAAACAGTCATGAAATTCAGCCTCTCATTCACAACTTCCAAAAAAAAAATTAAAAAATTAACAACCCGAGCTGACGTTCACTGACATTCACACAAAATTTCCTTTCTTTCTTTCTTTCTTTCTTTCTTTCTTTCTTTCTTTCTTTCTTTCTTTCTTTGAGCAAGACAAGAACAACAGTGCATTACAGTGTGGATGCTCACCGGGTGGTGTATTAGCAAAACTGTACAACCCAGATTCCAAAAAAGTTGTGACGCTGTGTAAAACATAAATAAAACAGAATGAGATCATTTGCTCTTCCTTTTGACATAAACTCAATTGAAAACAGTACAAAGACAATGAATTTAATGTTCTACCTCATCAGCTTCATCGATTTTTGTAAATATCTTTTTATTCTGAATTTGATGCAGCAACATGTTTCAAACAAGTTGGGACAGGAGCAACAGCAGATGATGAATGCTCCGAAAACACCTGTTTGGAACATTCCACAGGTAAACAGGTTCATGGGTGACAGGTGATAGTACCATGAGGGGGATTTTTTGTAAATGGGAAAATTGAATGCTGAGGTAAATTCTGTTCTGTAACATCTCCTGAATATGAACTCAGATCAGCTCTTCCTTCACAGTGAAACAGACAGTAAGACTGATCCCAGACCAGCCTCTCAGCGCTGGCGGTCCTGAACCAGTTTGGTGTTCGTCCAGGCTGCGAGCTGCAAAGCAGTCTGAGCTGCCACTCCCTGCTAACAGGATTATAATTTTATAATGAGCAGGTGGCTCCAGATTAAAACCCAAGTGGAAACTCTGAAATTAGACTGGGAGGTGGACCAGCCTGAACCGCTCACCATGTGTTTTTACTCTCGCTTCATTTGGTGGAGGGAAGATTCTGCGTTTTCGTGCTGTATGTGACCGTGTGATGAGCCGTTGCAGGGAAATCCTATGTGACTTGGTGATGAGAGAGCAGGAGGATCTTCCTGAGCCTGCTGTGATCTTGGATTACAGAAAAAGTTTGAACTCATTTGTTCAGCAGTGTGTGTTTCTCAGGTTTAAACAATCTTCGGTTGATTTTTCAGGTCTTAGATAAACAGTCTGAAGCTTCTCGCATTCTCGCCGCTCTTCACTCGCTTTGTCTTGTCTTGTTTTTGGTGAAATCATCGGCAGGACAATTAAAGCTGCTCCCTGGAGGAGGCTGAAGGCTCTGAGGCTGAACATGTGATGAACCGACCTCATGATTATCGCTCTTTGTGGCAAATTAGATGCAGTTTAGGCCAATTACCTGCTATCAGATCACAGGGAAAACACAGCACTTTTGGCAGAGGGGTGGGCAGAGTGGAGAAAAGAAGACATCAAAGACTCTCCCTCCTCACCACTGAGCGATGTGGAGAGTCTTCTGGTGTCCACCCGAGGCTGTCTGATTGACTTGGGAGTTCTGAAATAGATGATAGTGTTTGGACTAAAACCAGGAGGTGATGAACGGGGGAGTAAACCCGCCTGATACATATGTATTCCTCGTCTTCACCGCTCCTCATCTTCATGCTCATTTCTTCTCCTGTCCTGTCCTTCACCTGCCGGCTCGGCTGAAGGTTAACAGCAGTGAAATCACTGGTGGAGAGTAACTAAGTACATTTAAGTACTTTAGTTGTATTTTACTTGAAAATCTCCATTTTCCGCTACTTGATGCTTCTACTTCTTCTACTTCTATTTCCTCCTCTTTCTTCTTCTTCTTTTTCTTGTTTTTCTTCTTCTTGTTCTTCCTCTTCTCCTCTTACTCCTTTATTATTATTATTATTATTAATGCTATATTAATTCTAATAAGAATAAGAATGATAAAAAAAATAAATAAAATAATAATAATAGTACATGTTTAGACCTATTTCAATGATTATAATAAAAAAAAGTGTTCTGAAAATGGGCCATGTCACATAATGAGTCCTTGTTACTGAGTATATTTTGATGACAGTAGTTTTGAAGTAGAATAAAGAGTATCTGAGTACTTCTTCCACTACTGAGTGAAACTATATTGACTCTTTGTTCCTGAAGGTTATTTTTGTTCACACTTGTACAAACTGTGCTTTCAGTTTGTCCACGCTGCCTGTCGTCACTTGTGAAGGAATCAGTATTTAAAGCCTTTTCTGAAGTAAAAGTAACAGGACAGAACATGAAAGTACTCGCAGGTAAAACCCCTGCATTCAGAATGTTCTGAAGGAGAAGCTTTAAGTTTGTTTTGATGTTTCGTTTTGTTGATTCAACAGTAAAACGTTGTGTTATGGCTCATAGTGATTGTGTTGATCTGAAATGTGGCAGTGCCTCAAGTTTTCATATGTTTGGATAATTTATTTTTCCTGTGAAACCAGAATCTGACACCAGCCACCCCTCCATCTGATAGATAAATACTTTGTGTCTCATGCCAGAACGTTTTTATTTTATCCTAAACCTTTCATATTTCCACCACGTTTGTGTCAGATTTTTTCAACCTGAACGCCAACTAATCACGACGTGCTGCGTTTTATGACATTTGATCATTTGCACAATTGACGCCCCAAATCAATATGTTGTAGCAGAGGAAGAAAAACTTCACAGCAAAAATGTCCAAGTTCAGTTCACTTTCACGTAAGACAAAGAAAAGCAGCAAATCTTCACAACTGAGGACCTGAAATCACAAAATATGGTTAAACACTCAAACAGTTAATATTCATCAAAAGCAGATTAGTTTTCTGAATAAAGAAGGAATAGTTTGAACATAAAAGCTTCATTCAGACTGAGGCATTAAAATCCATATACTTGTTATAGTTTTTCCCACTGTGGAGAATGTGACTATTTGTACATGACTTGTACTACAGTCCTCTTAAATCACTTGTACGTGCCGAGTGGTTCTTGCTTGAAGCCAAATATTTCCATCTGAAATGTTGGCGGAAACGTAGAAAGTCTCCCACAATGAAAATACATCTTGGAACAGACTGTGCTTCGCTTCTACTTCCTGTTCTTAAGCTATTTCTAATGATGTGGTCGCAGCAAACGTGTCCAGTCTTTTGGATGCTCTGCTCTCTGCAGAGTTGAATGAGTCTGAACTTAAGCAGCTACATGTTGGATCGGTGTGAAAATAGCGCTGCTTATCTGGGTCAGGGACAGGCAGCGACGTGCCGCGGAGGATCTGCAGCAGCTGGTTTCAGTCAGCACATGTAGAGACTCTCACTCACTGTCAGCTGTTGCACTGAAGCATTATTTATTGTTTGCAGTGCTGCGAACTTGGCAAAGCTTTACGTGAACTTTTCTCTCCTGTCCACTCCCTAAGTGTTTATTTAGAGCCGAGACCAGAGACAGCTCAATACCACTTTGCAATTTCTGACCCCGCAGTCGCATGCAGATGCCTTCACCTTCAGCGCCCTCTCAAGTTTTGATGAAATTCTTTATGAATGTTCAGGCTCAGCTTGTCTCATCAAATGCTTTTTATTCACCCAGCAGCCGTGAAACATCTCCATTTCACATTTCCTACAGCCCAACCCTTTACCTGAACCTATCCAAAGGACAGTGGATTTCGTCCTTCATGTCCTACAGTGTAGTCACACCATGAGGGAGCGGCTTTAAAGCCAGTGTGGCCACTTTTACAAATGCTTCACTATCAAAATAGTTGATGTTTCTGTTGATCTACTGATAGATGAATTAGTATGTATGTATGTATGTATTTGCTCTTTTAGTCGTCACAATGGCTGAAATACAAGAACACACACACCCCATGTTCAACATACTATCTATACATGTCAATAAATCTTATGTATTCACTCACAAACATGAAGACACACACACACACACACACACACACACACACACACACACACACACACACACACACACACACACACACACACTCCCCATATAGCATATAGTACAACCACACATATTCCAGGAATGAAGCTGTGCGGCCTGAGGCCTGTTCTGATCCTGCACTGTTAGAGAAACAAGCCTAAACGACCCCGAACACACACACACACACACACACACACACACACACACACACACACACACACACACACACACACACACAGTCCTAATTAACAGGGCTCTCTCTCCACTCAGCTTCCCTCTCTAATTGGCTCACCATTTCTTCCCATTAATTATGCTCCATTTCATACTCCCTTAATGAGTCTGGCCCCGCCTCCATTCTTTAATGCTAATTAGCAGCTTTGAGGCTCACAACAACAACAACAACAACAACTAGAAACAACCTTGTGATGTTTTCCAGTGTGTTAACATGTCTGTGTTTTGTCCCTGTGCAGCACCCGTACCCATCAGAGGAGCAGAAGAAGCAGCTGGCTCAGGACACCGGTCTCACCATCCTGCAGGTCAACAACTGGTGAGTGGGCGACGCTGGCGACGCCACACTCTTGTTATGTTTGGGAAGCCCGTCCCCTCGAGGCAACCTGAAGCTAATGATCTGAATGAATCCTGTGGGGTTGCCCCATCTCCAAATATCCCCAATTACAGTTACAGAGGGGAGGAGGTGGTTAATTGGAGAGTTAATTGGAGCTTGGAGGGTGGAGGTGGGGAGCTAGAGACCTGTAGGATGTTTCCTGGTGTGTTTCCTGTTTACTGATACAGAAATGGAAACATCAGCAAGATTCAGTGTCGAGGATTTAACAGTTAATACATAGTTAGCGCACTGTTAAACTCGCCTAAACTATAAAGCAACCTTTGGCCTTTAAAAGGCATTTTCAAACAGGTTTTGTTACCTGTTTTGACCTGAGGAACCGTTCTAGGAAACCAGGATGCTTTGTAGGAGCTTTACCTGCACGGCAAGCCCAGAACCTGGTTCTAGTGTTCCTTAATCATTTCGTTTGGTTAAGTTACAGGAAGACCCTGATTATAAAACATCGACTGTTGCTCAGAGATGCGATGCAAACACTAGTCTCCAGTGCCAAAGTTCATTATGCATCAGTATGTTTATGTCACCGTCAGAAAGATTTCAAACAGCACGTCAGCAGGAGCGCGTTTTTTTTCCATCCCATCACATCTTTGCCAAAATGACAGAACCATCAGAATGAAACGACCTGCTTGGGTTTATGTGAATATTTCAGACTGGAAACACCTTCAGTCCCATTAAAAGCAGGTTCGGAGGCCCGGCGATATACTGGAGCTGATGTCTGGAGCCTGTCAGCCTCTGAAACCTCTGAAGCCATTAGTCAGTCCCGCTCCCTCCGAATATTTGGCTGTTGCCAAGGTAACGCCTCTGGAGCAGCTCACAGTGTTTTCCCTGATTCTGCAGATTCAGAGTAAATGAGCGAGCAGAGGCGAAGGCTGTAAATGAAGCAGGAAGGAGGCGGTTTGATCCGACTGCTGCTCAACTGGCTTATACTGTCAGATCGTGTGTGTGTGCCTGTGTGTGCGCGTGTGTGTGTGCTTTCAGGTGGGCTTTAACCTGTGTGATGTGTTGAATCTGCACTTCTCTTCTTCTCGTTCCCATCATTTGTTTCCTTTCCTTGTTTCCTCTCCTGTCCTTGTTTCCTGTCCTTGCTTCCTTTTATTTCCTCTCCTCTCTGCTCCACTGTCCACCCTTTTTTTCTCTCCTCTCTTTGTTTCCTTGCATCTCATCACCTTGTTTCCTATCCTTCCCTTTGATTCCTTTCCTTGCCTACTCCCCTCTTCTGTTTCTTCTCCTTGCCCCTTTCCCTTGCTTCCTTTTTTTCTCCTCCTTGTTTCCTCCATTCTCCTCTAAACTCCTCTTTTGCCCTGCTCTCTTCCGTTGTTGTACACGTCTGCTTCCTCTCCTGCTTCCCTTGACTTTTCGCTCCCCTCATCTTTATTCCTCAATTATTCCCTTGCCCCCCCCTCCCATCATCTTCTTTTCTCCTGCTCTTGCCTACCCTCTGTTCACCTCCTTCACTCTTCCTTCTCCTCACCTTTCCTCATATCAGATTGATTTTTTTTTTTGGTTTTCCAGTGTCGCCACACAAAAGGCTGCATGAAGAGACAAAAACGTTTCCAGTCATTTAATTTCATCGTACTTTGTTGCTCAAACTGTCAAATTGTTTAAACTTTTATGTCAAGTGTTTTTTTTTTTCATGTCATACTTTGTGTTTGCTGATTTGTGAGAGGGAGGTGTGTGTGTGTTTGGTGGGGGCAGTTGGTGTAAATGGCATTTTCATGGCAAACAGCTGGACTGGTTTATTTAAACACACCCGTTGTGGAGGAGGAGGGGGAGGAGGGGGAGGAGGGGGAGGACTGACCTGAGATTGACACCCAGGAGGGCGGGACTTAGTGACTGTTTTACAAGCAGTGTGTGTGTGTGTGTGTGTGTGTGTGTGTGTGTGTGTGTGTGTGTGTGTGTGTGTGTGTGTGTGTGTGTGTGCGTGTGTGTGTGTGTGTGTGTGTGGCTGCTTTGTTTTAAACTCCACTCATGGCTCAGACTGTACAGAAAGAAGCATCCACCTCCCTCCCCTCCATCCTGAGGGAGGGCCTGGAGGCCACAGAGGGGGGGTAACCATGTAGGTACTTTAAAGTCAGGAAAATGTACTAAAAGTATTCAAAGTAAAAGTACTCAGTGCAGTAAAATATCCTCTGTGGCTGCTCTACTGTTATATATGATGTCATTAGATTATTATGACTCATGCATTCATGTAAAAGCAGGATTTTACTGCTGGTTGTGGTGGAGCTCATTTTGAGCTTTTTTGTATAGGACAGCAACTAATGAGTCTTTTCATTATGATGATGATGCACCACGGGATCAGAGCTGATTGAGAGTCCACTCAGGGTGGACAAATATCGACACACAGACCTGAGATCTGTGGTAGTACACTGAGATCCTACATGACTGATAACATTTGGACGAGGGTCAGGAACCAGATCCGAGTGGACCTCTACTGTTTGCTTCTAAGCTTGGCGTGCTTCATCGCAGGTGATGCAGACATGGGAGCAGTCTGAAGTTACAGGTTTTGTACAAATTTTGGTGAAATAAAATGCTGGTCTGAGCATGTTTCTAATGAACACATTTATGTCAAGAGAACGGGCAACATGACAGCTTTAATGGAAGTGCAGTAGCTCTGATAATGACAGAGAAGATGCGTTTATGTGTGTCTCCTCTCATCCATGTTGGTCCTCTGGTGTTTTTATTAACCATTAGTGAGGAGGGGCTAACATTACACAAGAGCCTCTGCTGTCTGGACTTGAACTTGTGGTTATTTATGCTCCTGAAAACTCTTTACACGACTCTCTTGAATCATGAACAGCTCAACCAACGAATCATTTTTAATTCTGTTTCCTTTGAAGGATTTCTAAAGGCAGTATTCAGTATTAACATGAGAAAATATGCATGTAATCAAAATCATATTGAGAAAGACAAGTGTTTTCTTTCTTCTTCTGTCTTGAATCATCTTGTGACACCTCAGACTCATCATGTGAACCGCTGTCCAGCTGTATCTTCTGTAGTGTTCGAGTCATGTGGCTCATTAAAGAGGCTCTTCCTCTGAGGGAACCAATAGCTCTGCTCTTTCCTCTTATCCATCACAATCTTTTCTTCTTATTTCAAAGCATGTTTTGTTTTTAGAAGACAGTTTTCTTTAGAAGAGCCTCTGAAACAGCGTGCAGAGGCTCATGTGGTGCTAAAGTTACCTTCTGAATCCAGAGGGTTTAACTTCTTTGAATGTTATCAGCTGTTCAGGGAGGAAGCTCGTCTGTATCAGAGCAGTGGCGAGTTTTAGGGTTGTTTCTGTGCAGCTTTCAGTCTGACAGCACATTTCAGCTTCCTGTTCGAGCTGAAGCGGCTCCTCTTTTACTCTCCTCTAAAAATTCTTCCTCTCCTCTGTATCTCACCCATCCTCCTCCTCCTCCTCCTCCCCTGCTGCCTTTTTTTTACTTCCTGAAAAGACTCCTATGGCTTTTGTTTTCCTGAAAAGGAAACAGGGTTGTCCCCCACTTTTTTTTTTTTTATACCCCCTCTCCCCCCTCTTTTTTGAACAAGTTGAAATGGAACCATCCCACCCGGGGGTGAGGAGGTGGGGTGAGGGTGGGGAGGTGGTTGTAGGGGACATAAATCAAGTGGGAAACCACAGAGCTTTCACTCCGGGGCGGGTCAGGAGGGGTCGACAGGCGGTTCAGAAAGCTTTAAGCTGAGGAAGACCAGAACGCTCCTCAGCAGAGGGGAGGCGGCAGGGGGAATATGAGGAGTTAAGGGAGGGGGGGTCACAAAAGGTGCCAGGTCATAGGTCACACATACCAGGATGATGGCTTTCAAGAGTGTACTTAGAAGGGGACGTGTATGAATGCACTGCTGCTGCTGCAGCCATCAGACGTCGGCCTCTGGTTTCAGTGCACTTAACACTTTTCTCCCACTGCATTAACCTGGTTAATAAGCTCTGCACTGACACCTGGATGACCTGTGGAAGAGTAGTGCAAAGACAATTAAAGGTGTAACTAAATTGCTGGTGGCTCTGTTACAACAATAGATTTTCATTGTTGACCAAGCTGCAGAAACTCCAGCAAAGTGAAACGGCTTCGTTTGATTTGGTAAATTTATTTCAACTGTAAACACACAAATCAGAACTTAAGTCCAATCAAACTACTGGAGCTGCTTAACTGAACCATCAGCTAACCTGAACTGACCCGTTTGACCTGCTGAGCAGAATTCATGAGCTAACTTGAGAACTAACTTGACAAACCAACTATATGAAACCAAAGGTTTGACTCGTAAACTAAATCTTTGGTTCAGGTTCAGTTTCAGCACCTGAACAGAACAGATTCTATGAAACATCGCAAAATCTTTTATTCAGTTTTCATCTGTCATGATTTTAAGCAGTTTTTTGCAGTGAAGCTCAGAAAATAAGAAAGGAGACGTTCCATATCAGACGAGCATGAGATGTCCTGGTGCACTGAGGTGTTTGATGTCCCACAGTGAATCTGAGCTTCGGCTCTGTGAGCAGAGAGGAAGTTTAGGTTTCTCTGCAGCTTTAGAGACAAAACACTGAAATCACACAGTGCTGGGCCACCTCATTTATAATCTGTCACTGTGTCTTTCCCATCTCCTCCCTCCTCCTGTTTCTCTGCATCCCTCCGTCTCTTCCTTTTCTCAGGTTCATCAACGCGAGGCGGCGGATCGTTCAGCCCATGATCGACCAGTCCAACAGAGCAGGTAGGTCTCATGCTCCAGTCCACATCTGCATCCAGCAGGAAAAAGCTTTATTCCGTAACCTTGAGAAAATATTTTTAATTTAATAAGTAAATATTCAATGAGTAATAAAATCTCGTTTTGTGACATGGTAAAGCATGATAATGTCATGCCACATTCCCAGAAGGTCTGACATTTGAGATGTTATAGTCTTGAGAGCGAGTCAAACCCAGAAGATAGACAAACAGAGACTGTGATTGTGAAGCTTCCTGCACTGAGAAAGTCCTGAGTCTCAGATGTCAGTAAGTAACAAGTCTGACTACAGCCGTTGCTCTTTCAAAAGATCAAGATTTAATAAATGAGAAAAGACACGTAATTTCTTCAAATAATTCAAAAGGATCCCTCTAAGCCTGAACTTAAACTTCACTGTAGGACTGATGAGTAGTTCAGTTTCTGCATAGCTCCGCTGCCTCGCTTGAATGACAAGCTTTGATTTAACGTTACTAATGCAGTTTGTTTTTCTTCAAATGTCACTTTTTAAATGGCATCTTTATTATCCATTATTTTTCCATTTATGGTCTCAAGGCTTTCAGGCAGTGGTGGGAGAAATATTCAGATTCTTGACTTGAATGAAATTATGTAAGTATAATCAGGAAAATGTACTTCAAGTATTCAAAATGAATGTACTCAGTGCAGTAAAATGTCCCCTGTGACTGTTTTACTGTTATAAATGATGTCATTAGATTATTCTGACTCATGCATTCATGTAAAAGCAGGATTTTACTGTTGAAGTTAGTTGAGGTGGAGCTCATTTTGAGCTATCAAATGATTCAAATCATTGAAAGGAGAAGCAGCAAATCTTCGCATTGGAGAAGCTGGAACCATCAAATGTTTTGACAGGAAAAATGACTGAAACCATTATCAAAATAGTAAACAATTAATTTTCTGTCAATAGACTGATTAATTGACTAATTCCTTAATCTGTACATGTAGTTTAATTTAGAACAAAACACCATATTTTAGAAGTTCTTCATGTGTTTTGTGTGTAAAAATCTTAAAATAAAGACTTGTAACTACAGCTGTGAGATTAATGTAGTGAAGTAAAAAGTGCAATATCTCCCTCTGAGTTTTGGTGAAGTCAAAGTAGAAAATGGCCTGAAAAGAAAAGACTCAAAGAACGACTCAGATGCATCTCTAGAAACGGTTGCTGATGTCCTCCAGTTTCTGTTAACAAGAAGTTTCCTGACGGAGCAACAGGACATGTGGTAGATTCCAGTGAGTGTATTTCACTAAAACCACCCTGCTGGGTTTTTGCCCATGGTGGACTGTAGTTTCACTTTGAATGAAAAGTGAATTCCCTACTTCTGTCTAGGTTTTGGTGACACCAGCGCTGGCTGAGAATCAGTCAGAGTAGCAGCTAGTTTTGGCCTGCGTTGGCAGTCGTGTTGTGAAAGTCAACATGAGTCCGTTAGTCACACCTGCCAAATAATGAGCCACTGCTCAGCCAAACCATTTTGGCTTCCTGGTTAGCAAAGAGGACATATGTCACCATGATAAAATTTGAAGCTTACATTTGTTTGCTATTTGCTTTTATAGCTCAAGAAGGAGTTTTTGTAGCCTGTGTGGATGAAATACGATGCAGTGCTGCAGATGTTTATTCCAGACCCATGTATGAAGTGTATTTTAGTGAAATGAAGATATCTTTGAGCCTGTCAAGTATTTACATGCACATGAGTGTCCCAGTTGTGAGTCTTATCCTGGTTTTGATCATATGGCATTTACACGGAACATAGACAAGCCTATTTATTCATTCATCATTGCATTCAGGACTAACAGTATCCGGAGTTGATCATCTGTGTGGGTGTGGATATGTTCACCGTTTGCCTTCCTGTTGGGTTTGGCTTCTTCATCTAAAGACGAGAGTAACAATAAATTTTACTCTCTTCATTACAGTGTCATGTTTTTCACTTTTCTGTCAGCATGTAGACACAAGTGCAAACATGGCAGACAGTTATCTGAAATCTGCATAAGGACTTTAGAGCCACAGCGCTCTGGAGTCCTCCAGCTGGAACATCCGGCTTTGTCAAACATGAGTAAAGGTTCATCCGAACTTCTGAACCAGGATTTGATGTTTTCATACGCAAAACCGGGATACTCCAAAACCAAATGGAATACTGACATGTATGTAAACACCCAATGAAAAACATGCTGAATTTGAGCAGTTAGAGACTCACTGGTGAACTTCCCCCCACTCGCTGTGTCTTTTTCTTTCTCGGCTCCTTGTTGTGTTAAAGCGAACAGAGAGGCTTAAACTCCGGGATTGAATGGCCTCTAAACCTCAGCAGGATTAGCTCCAGACAAAGACGCTAATCGCTTTGACTGACCACTCCATTGAACATTTTAACCTGGGATTAAAACAAATAGGAGCCGGGCTAAAGCAAGGCTAAAGTACTGCTAGCCTTTTGGCCTCTAAGCTTTGTTGGCATTAACCTCGGAGCTGACTTCCACACAAAAGCATCGATACACTTCTAAATGACAGCGATGGGAAACTGTTAAAGGCTTCAACCCTGGGAATGTCACTATGTAGAGTGAAACACTTCCTCTTAAGATGAAACCTTATCCAGCTAATGCCCCCATGAGGAAGAGCACATTTCATTTAAAGTCATGTCATCATTGATTTATGACCTCCTCCCTCCAAAGATTAGATGGAAGATGAAAACAAGGAAAATAAACTATATCATAAACAAGTGTAGAGAAAACAGGAGTGTGTTTGAACACAACATAGCTGGTGCTGTTAGAGTTTATATGGGAATATAATTAATATGAAACATGAACTGCACCATTGTTAAGTTACAGTATATGAACACAGTGGTAGAGAATACTTAAGATACTAAATCCAGAATTAAACTGTCTGTCCGTCCTGTCATTTCCTGCCCTGTCCAACCTTTCCTACATCCCAGCTGTCCTGTGGTGAACACTATGGTCTGTGGAGAGGTTCAGAAAGTCAGAGGTCACAGATCAGGTGTATCAGACAGCCTTAACATGCTGTAACAGCTTAGACCAAAGGTGCAGCACAGTCTTAATCTGCATAAACACACTTTGATGCTGAAGTCTAAAAACCTGCTATAGTGCCCCTAGAGGCTGAAATGCAAATTTCACCACACAATATCATATGAAGTCTTGGAAAAACTTTTAATTTTAAAAACATTAAATGCAAACTTTGTCCTAAAAGGTGGGACTAGACGTGGGGTCAGGGGTCGTCAGGTCATTGATATTCATCCTCTGGGGAGCAGGAATATCCACAGGGAAGTTCAAGTAAACTGTGGACCAAAGTGCCGGTCAGATGAACAGACTTAGAGACATCATCAGGTCTGAACACTAACGAGATGCGGATTTCTTCGTAAAGACGGCAGCTGTCATACTGTCCCCCACCTCACAGTGTGAATGTGAGAGTGATGTCATCACTATGGGACAGCAGGCAGCGAGATAATTAAAAAGGGTCATATCCCCCCGTGTCCGCAGTGAGCCAGGCAGGACCGTACGGCCCAGATGGTCAGCCAATGGGAGGCTTTGTTATGGATGGACAGACACACATGGGAATCAGACCACCTGGTAAACACACACACACAAACACACACACATGCACACAAATAATTCAGTGTAGAGGCATCGTTAATGTTATTTTCCCAATAAATAGGTACATTTTAATACATTTTTACTGAAAGAATATTTTAGGGAATCATTAAAGTACTGCATTAGCTGCATTAACCGTCCATGAGCCTGCAACGATCCTTACAGACCAGAGATCAAGAAATCGTATGGATGAAAATAAGAAACAACGTTCTGTGCAGTTTGTCCTGAGGGTGACGCCCAAGTAGAAATTATGTTGTCGTGTAAATCATTCTCAGAGCCTCTTTGTCAGCCTCAGCTCAGTCTAAACAGTCTGGAACTCACCTCAAAGTGCGCTCACAGACATATAAACATGCAGGTTAACAGCTGCTGGATTCACTTAACATCCAGTCATTGGCACAATTTGGCAAAACAACTCGCTAACATTAACATTTTAGTATTCTACATCAGGATTAATCTCAAAGTACAGCTAGCACTTTGTTTCAGAGATATCTTGTCATGAACTGAAGTGTTAAACAAAAGGAAACTTTGACCTGTTTCACCCACTGGATTCACCACCTGGGGACCATGACGTCAGACCAGTAGTTGTTTGTGTGCGATCACATGGTGTGACCCTCCCTACAGCCAAGTTTAGTTTAATCTACAGCAATGCATCACCTTCTGTAAGACCATCACATGTTTGTGTGACACTGTCCTGTGAGAACAACATATCTCTGAAGGGTCAACTTTTCATGAGCTCAGACAAACTGATGATGATTCAACTGTGTGTTTTTGTGTTCGTCCTGCAGGTCCTATGGGTGGTGTGGGGATGGGAATGGGTGTGGAGGGACAGTGGCACTACATGTAACACTACCACCACTCTGCAGCCAGAGGACCCGCCCAGTGTCCCAGGAAACCACTGTAAGTAACACAAGTCAGGTGTTTCAAGGGCCAGTTCACCCAAATTACACAAAAGTGAAGATTTTCGTGTAATCTGTTTATGTCAAAACTGATAACTCAGTCAATATTGAACACCTTTGCATGCAACATGCTTTCCATTGACAGTGATCTCTTTAATATTAATTGTAGATAAATGTACACACAACTATTTACAAATCATAGAAAAAAAATATTATTGTTATACAAGATCACGTCTCTCATTGAACATGTCTAGCACCATTCGCCAAGTTGAGTGAACTACAACTACAACAGCAGACAAAAGACAAAACATCTCTCTTCTTCTATCACCACCTCCTCTCCGCTCCTCCTCACTAATTAAATCCATTTCCATCTGATTTAAAGGTCAATTAATCCTCTGAGATCCTCTCCATATTCTGTCTAACGAACTGATCATTAGTGAGAGAAGCAGAACGCTCTCATCTCTTTATTTGATTACACGGAGTCCAATTACTTTGTAAGCAGTTTTCATTATTAGGCCGGGGGGGCAGTGAACGCAGCGTAGGGAGGAGAGATTAAGAGGATGTTAATGTGCAGAAAGGAAGTGTAGAGGAGTTAGAGATGAGGAGGAGGGGGGTGAGGAGGGGTTTCCTTAAAACGTGGTCAGTCAGACGGCAACACTCCGACCAAAGACAATTAAAGAGTCTTCAGGAGCGTTGGTCTTTCCTCCCTCTGCCATTACTGAGTTTATGGCTCGTGGGAAACAATACACCTGTCAGCTGGGATCTGATGCAATCATGCATGTAGACACACACACACACACACACACACACGAGGACATGACCACTCCATGGTCATTTGGCTTCCTTTTTTCCATTCGCTTCTTCTGGAAAATTATTCCAAACTGGACCCTAAATCATAAGCTGCTGTATCTTAAAAGCTATGTGTCACATTTCACTTTTATGCAGCCTCCTCTGTTTGAGTACCGCTCCACAGAGACATTGTTATGAGACAGAAATTCATTGTCCTCTTAGCGACTGCGCTAGCTGGCTTTTTAGCTAGTAAGTCAGCTAGCATGGAGAGATATTGGGACTGTGCTAGCATGTTCCTGGCTGGCTAGCATATGTTAGTGGTTAGCTCACCAGCTACAGTTGCTCACCAGCTAGCTCATACTTTGTGTTTGTGTGTGAGTATTTTATCTTTGAGGGAACAGAAAGGTGGAGCGTCAAAAACAGAGCAAATTCATGTAGCTCATTAGCAGCCACCCTGGTTTTATTTAACTCTCTTTTTAGAGCATAACCTTAAATAAACTGTGTGACCTTACTGTCCATGTAGGATCTGAACTAATTAACTTGCTAACTGACAGTTAGCGCAGAGAGCTGCCTCCCTCTTCATTTCTTTGTCAAATAAAATTGTGTACAATCCCAAGAACAAAATGACAGGCCAAAAACCTAACGAAGCACAGACAAGACAGAAGCTCTGACAGATACTGTGACTGCTAGTGCTAGTTTAGCTCGCCAGCTACAGTAGCTCACTAGCTAGCCCTGTAGTAGGCCTGGTCAGCCCATCACCAGACTTTCATATGGTGATGTAACTCAAGTGAGGAGATGCCATGTATTTCTACTGATAAACCAAATGAAAATATGAATCTAGTGCAGCAATGATTAATCAATTAATCGATTAGTTGTCAACTAGATTAATTGCCACCCTTCTGATTGATATAGCCAGTCAGTCAGTTTGAGTAGAACAGTAAAAATTCTCTGATTCCAGCTTTCTAGTCACTGACCAATATTTTACAACTGTTTTCCGACATTTTATAGACTGAACAACTATTTGATTGATTGAGACAATAATCAACAGATTAATCCACAGTGAAAATAACAGTTAGTTGCAGCCTTATCTGACAGACTCATGTCAGACAAATTTCTCCTCTGCAGTTCAGTTTGTCTCCTTTTCAAGTTAACTTCCTGTTGACATGTTACTTTCTGTTTTCTCTGCTGGACTCTATCAGCAGGTCAGCAGACCTCCTTGGCAGGCGTAGAGCAGGACCCTACGCCTCCTCACCCGTCCTTCCCTCAGCCCCGCACCCCTGGGCATCTACCTGGCCTGATAAGTAAACACCTGAAAGCTGCTGCGTCTCCATGGCCACAGGAGACGCTTTGTGACTTAAAATCTTCCAGCTGAAGCACAAAAGAGAGAACGTGGGGACAGATGGAGATCTTGGAAGGAATCATAAACAGCTGTGTGTCTGAACTGATGACACTTGGGAGGATTTTTCTGGAACAGGACACAAATGTCAATGTGGCGTCTCTGGATTTGATAATTCCCTGCGATGTCAGCATACCGGCATGTCCACCAACAGATTTAACCTTCTGTTACTCTCTGGACTTACAACTATGGAAGCCTCAAGTGGACATTTTGACACCAGTGGATCAACCCTCCCATCCTCCCCACCAGCTGAAGACATGAAGCTGATGTCTGTATTTCCCGAGGCGTTCTTTTGAAACAGGACCTGTCTACAAACCATTTTTCAAGACACAGAAGCTCTGAAAAATGGCCGGCAGATTTCACGTGACTGAGCGCGGTTTACTGTGGACTCTCAGAGGACGAGAGACAAGTCCTTACAAGTGCTCTGCTGCTGCCTTTTGCATAATGTACTGGTATAAAGGAAAGGACTTGTACTGTTTCACTTTCCACACTGTGTGTGTTTGTCTTTTTTCATAGACTTTCTTCCCTTGAGCTCCACAAACGTTTGAGTTCTGAAATAAAAAAGTGAAGCAAATTTGTTCCTCGATTTGTGAAAGTATTTTATTATTAACACCTGGTGGTTTTCTGCTGCTGTCAAACTCTACAGAAGCCGTTTGGTGTGTACAAACACTTGACATCAGAAGTGGGGACTCAGTTACTCAAGCGCTGTACTCGAGTACACTTTGCAGGTTTATGCACCTTTTAATTTTTGGAAAGTTTCCAGTTTTCCTCCACCAGATTTCAGGGGAAAATGTTTACATTTCATTACATTTACATGACTGTTGGAGTCAGTGGTTACTTGAAGATTAAGATTTTCTATTCAAAACATGAGATAAGCTCATAAAATATCCAGTATCATCTTTTGGTGGTACTATTTTACAGATCTTTTTTCTATTAATTTGCTCAAAATGTTGCCCAGCCTCACCCTAAAAAAGGATGTAGTATGATTCTCCAGTGGATAGTGAAAAGTACACGCGTGTATAAAGGTGCAGTACCAGCAGGAGGTGATAATAACAGAAGCGAAGGGCAGATGTTCGATTCCCGTGTGGAATCAACAGTCAGTGTTGATTGTTTTAACAAAGTAGTTAATTTAAGCCAAACCGTGATCCTAAAGCTAACCAAGTAGTTTTGGTGCCTGAACCGAACCAAACTGCGACTCAGCAGCTTTGCATATTTGTTACAGCTAACTGTTTCCACATCAAGATGAGGCAGAACACAACAGCGACGCGGCGAATCGGCGGGTCTGTTAGACACTGCAGCGAGATGTCGGCCTGCAGGAGAATACATGTTTGCATTTTGTCCCCTCTTGATAGAAATGGCTGCCTTTAACAACTCTTCTGTTTACCATCTAGCATCCTGACCAACTTCTAAAAACTCAAATAGTGGTTACAACCTAACTCCATATTTCACTCTGAATTAGTGTTAACATTTTATGTCCTAAGAACTGACAGTATTTACAAAATAAAGTATTGCCCATCTCTTTAATTCCCTCTGTCTTTGCTTCTTTTTGCTTCTTTCCTTCTGTCCCTTTTCCTTTGATCTGAAAACTGAAAGATCTTGAGCTGAACTCTTCTTCATAATACTGCAGTTTTTACTTCGCTTAATTTAGTGTATTTTGCTGCTGTTACTTGTTTTACTTATTACTTTTCTCTCAAATTGAGTATTTTTTCCACTGTGGTGTTGCCACACAAGAATTTAAACTATGAGATATATATATATATATATATATATATATATATAGAAACTAAAATTACAACTTTAATTTCATAACTTTCAAGAGGCACTCTGGTTTGAAGAGGAAAGAGACTCCTGGAAGAAAACAGCGCAGATGTGCCAACAGCAGCTGGCTCTCGCCCTGCTCTCCAGTTTGGTTTAAAATAATCACGTAACAGATCGTCATTTCACACAGTGTACATGCAGACCTGAGGGAAGTCTTCTAGTCGGATGTCCTGCAGAGCTGCACACTCTGATGCAACTCTTCCCCTGGAATTTGACGGAGGAGGGGGAAAAAAAGCTGATTTACGTAAATCTGCTCCAAACTCTTAAATGGAGAGATTAGTTCCCCCTCACGCTCCAGTTGGCCCCCTCAATGGATGTGTTCTCCCAATCCGCTGGGAGTTTCCTAGATACACCTCATTTCAAAGCTGGAGGCCACAAAAGAGATCATTTATCTTCCTCTTAAAATCAATTACTAATTTGGAGAAGGGATTTGAGGCGAGTGCAGATTTTCAGCCAGGTTTCTGACTCAAGGGGTTTCTGTTCAGCGGCTGCAGGACACAGAACTTGTTCAGATGAGTTTTATGATCCTGGTGACTTATTTTTGAAGCAGAAAACATGAGAGCTAAAGCAAACATGCGTCCTCAGTGCTGCTCTTCTCCCTCTGCTTCACTCTGAGCTGACTGACAGGCAGCCGCCTCAACTCCCATGTTAGACTGCCCTCTTTAGGGGATTGTGGAAACTGCCTTCATCTCTTGTTTTTAAAGCTAAATGTGTGATTAGACAGTCAGCCGATGGTGAGCGCTCATCAAAGAATCAATCGTGCTCACTTAAAAATGCAAAAAGATAAGAGTGAAAACATCACGTTGACGTGAGGAGAGGCTTGGGAGACTGAAGCTGCCGTGACAACAACAAGTGACAGCTAAATAAACAGGAAACTCGGATTTGAGAAAGATTTTTAAATGACTGTTTTGAGCTGTGCAGCGCTGCAATTTCCAACATCGCTCGGGCAGTGAATGCAATGTGTCCAGGCAGGTTATTTATTCTGATTATTAGTGTTACTGCTACTTATCAAACAAATACACACACAAATAAAACTCACCAACACACCACGTGTGTGATGAACATTTCCATAACTTTTAACCAATCAGCGTCTTTCTCTTGAGGTCAAGGGTCATCTCTTGCCTAGTGACAACTATAACGTACATTTGAAATGACTACAAATTTATTATATCGGTTGTTATTTACTCACTGCCATATTTACTTTATTGTAAGGTCTCTATTCACTTTATTACTTGATATATTTTTTTACTTTATTATTTATTTGTGAGGTGTCCAAACAGAGGAATTTTTAGCGAGCAGTTATTGAACTGCTGCAAGTGAAACAAGTGTGTGATTGGTTATTTAAAGCCTTGTTTAAAAGGAATTAAATGGGCTGAAGTGACTTTCCTCACCTTTGTGACACCTGAAAGCTACTCGTTGCTGCTCGCAGCTCTAATTTTTGCCAATTGAGCCAAAATCACCAAGGCTAAAACAAGCAGGCCAAAGTTTTAGCTTGTGACAATTCGGTAAAAATAACCTGCCTTCTTTCTTTTTTCAGACTCTTTTCTTTCTCTGTTGCACTCAAACCAGCAGCACTGTGGTTTTAAACTGGTTTTTACTTGTTGCTAAATTAATTTTCTACACTATATAACAGCCAAGAGTGATTTACAGAGTAATTTGGTTGTTTGAATCACGTACGTAGGCCAACCAATAAATACTCTCTGGTCCTCACCGGTACTTAAACATAGGAACAGTGGAAGAAAAAAAGACTTCGGGGAACAAGGAAGTAACAACCTTTAGGTAATTTTGTAAATACTTCCTGGGTGCCATCATGGTGCAGTACTGAGAAACAAAACTGTAAAGTTGCAAAACTGATGTAATAGTCAACTCTTTATATTACAAAATTCAGTAGAATTAAAAGATTTTAAATAATAATTAACAGGTTTCTCGCTTAGTTATGTTGGATACATTTACATCTATATTATTATTATTGTTATTATTATTATTATGATTATTATTATTATCATTAGTAGTAATAGTAGTAGTAGTAGTAGTATTGTTGTTGTTTTATTTTTTTCTCCCAGATTTCAGTTTTGTTCACAGTACTAAAGCATGTAGGGACCCAGTTTTTACAGAAATCCTTTGTATAAAATGTATGTCTCTTTTCCTCTAAATAAAGTCTATTATTTATTATTATTCATTAAATGCTCAGTTGTTTTCGTTGTACCTACTATTATGAAAGAGTAAGAACTGCTAAGACATCTGATTAATACAGTAAAATTAAAAATTACAGTCAAATTATATTGTAAAGCTGTATTGTCTCACCAAAATTTGACCTGGGAATAATTCACTTTAAGAAAGTTAATACCTTCCTCTGCTGCTAAGATGAGTTAAAGATCGAAAACTTGCTCATCTGTCACAGTTAAATTTCAATTAAACTCAAATTGCACTTTTGTTCCCAGTGTTTCCTTTCAGCTTGACTTTATCTTGGCTCAGCTGTGTTAGTGCTCACAGCAAAATCCAACAATACAAAGAGGAGAAATTAAAAATTCTGAACAGAAATCAGTTGGAAATTAAATCAGATGTGATGTGTACAAATCAGTTCACTGTACGATAGTATCATATATTGATTACATCCTACAAACAACATGACTACAAAAAATAATAAATACAAACCTAAACTGCAGTTCACAGCTGTTTTCATCTGTGGACTAGTTTTCACTCGTAATCTTGCATCTCTTCCAAGTAATTTTGCACCTCTTTTTAATAATTTAACATCTCTCTGTAGTCATTTTATGTCTCTCTGTAGTCATTTGGATCTGGTTTTGTCTCTTCATAGTTGTTTTCTTTCTCTATGTAGTCATTTCATTGATTGACAAATGTTAACGGTCAGTGCATTCAGAGACTTTCAGTACGTGTTCAGTAATCGATCCATGATACTAACAAGCCGATTACCTGACAGCTTCTGTCCCAGGCTGCCATCCAGTTTCCTGGGGAAACCCTGATATTTCACATGAAGTCAGTGATATGTGAAGGGGAATCCTTTGCATTTTTCAGCTGCATCAGTTTGCTCTCAGTGTCTGTATTCTGTCAGCAGGAAAGAATGCCACAGATCCGTACAGATGGTGATAAATTGGCCCTGAGGAGCAGTGGGCTCTTGTGCCCAGGGGATGACCCCCTCTGGTTGCAGGCAGCAAGCCTGCAGAGGTAACGAGGTTTATCTAAACAAACCTACCCCTGATTCGTACCCGAGTAACAAACGTTAGCCTGAGCAGACCCAAATTCCAAGGAGACATTAATCTGCCTCCTCCAGGTCTGGGCCTGTGACCTGCTGCTCCATCAATACTCAGTTTGAAAACAACATACGCCATGAGCTCACCCACCTCCTCCTGAAAGCCGCTCTATTTGCCGTCTAGATCTGTGGGATCCAGGAGAACTGAACACGAAGTTGGATAATTTATTGCCTTTAATTAAATGCTTGCTTCAGAAGGGATTAAATGTGTTTCCCCATGTGCTGGGCAAAAGGGGAAGGTATTCAGTGTCGGACAGAGGATCCAGAAGCTCGGGGAGGGGAGGATCATGGTTACCTGGAGAGAGGAAGTGCAGGAGGTAAGGTGGGGGAGATGATGAAGGAGGGGGTCAGTTTACTCTGACGGGACACGCCGATCTGTTGGGCAAGAAGTCAACCTTGTTTATGAAAGACAGGCTTCATCTGTTCACCTGAAAATACAGTTAATTTAAAACACAGGACCTGTCAGCTACGGGTTATTAGCAGTAGTATTAGGGGGTGAAGTAGTAGTAGTCGTAGGAGTATTGTTTTGTTCATTCCCTCTTGGAGCTAATTTCCAAATTAGCATAAAAAAAATATAACATGGTATAAAAACTAATAAGATAAAAAAAAACCATGAAAAACTAATAATATAAAACTATTTACATACACTATTTACTTACATAAAACATTGTAATATTAAAGATGCCTCAACAATAATGACATAAAAACTGTCTAAAACTAATAAAATACCTAAATATACATACATATATGTGTGTGTGTGTGTGTGTGTGTGTGTGTGTGTGTGTGTGTGTGTGTGTGTGTACATAATATAAAAATTTATGGCTGTTTAGGTAACTTTGAGTCCTATAAATTAAGTAAAATTCAATATTTAACAAAGACAGTGAGCTCTCACTGACTTTAACCTCACAGTGCCTAAACAACAGCGACAGTAAAAAAATTATACTTCAGTCATCATGAGCAGATACGGTAGGAAAACAAATAAGATGTTTTAGAAAAAAAGTTTCCTCATTATGTTGATCATAGAAACATAATCAGGCAGCAGATTCGATGTTGCATATAAATGTCATTTCCGAGAGACCCAATGAGGTCTGGACCTTTTTAACAAATCAATCTTTCGTTCTCAGCTGTCAGACCAACATGAACGAGAAGTCCTTAAAGTCCTCAGAAAAATGGAAACATTTACATTTGTATGATGATCATGAGACGCAATCAAAGGCTACAGATAGTTGCTAAATGGACCTTGAAGTGGGACCGTTTTGACTGATAAAAAATACAATAAAAAATGCAGAAATACTGAAACAAATACAACAAAATGAATACAAATACATAATAAAAAATAAAACATAAACAGACTTGAACCACAATGAGGGCTTTTGATCATATCTCGTGATCTTCCTCCGCAGTTTGCTTTGCTGTCATGGGATTGCAGATGTTCACATTTCTGTTTTTGGCCACGTTGGCCTGAAAGTTGAGATTGAAAGTTGATTCTCAGCCTCAGAAACTGCAGTTGACAAAACAGCCTCACCAAAATGTCCATTTAGCAGCTGTTCTGGACCTTCTAACCATGTCAGTCTTTCAGTCTCAACTTTACAAGTGCTCAGAAAATGGAAATTTAAACATTTACAGTTCGACAGCACAGCAAACGCCATCTGCAGAGGAAGAAAGTATGACAAAATAAAGAGAGGCAAATAAAATCACCTTTCATAATCAGAAAACACACAAATCTAGAGGCAAATACAACAAGAATGTGAAATATGAAAAATAGTTTTAATGTGTCTTATGACTTAAATGTGCCACGTTTTAAACAGTTTTCAGTGTGAGTGAGTGATCAGACAAGGGTAATCAAATGCAGATGGAAATTCTCTGTAAAAACACAGTTTGAAAGTTTCTTTCACCAGTGATTCCTCCCGTGTTTTCCCGGCTGAGGGTCTCAGGTCAGATTCATTTCTCGTGCTCAGAGGAAGAACTAATGACTCACAATAACATGTAATCTGTGGCTGTGGGGAGAGAGAGTATTAATCAGGTTAATGAGAGCCTGCAGCTCACTCATTTACCATCATATTCACTTCAATTAGCTCAGCTCGTTAGCGGGGGCGGGGCCTCAACAGACTATTTGTCTATAAACACGACATCAAGACGCCGAGATGAGGATGAGTGAGGCCTTCAGGGAATGAACCAACAACAAAACTGAATATTTAAGTTTCTAAACAACATCGAAGGTTGTTAAATATGATAATGAGTAGAAGTACCTCAGAATTATATTTAAAGGAAGGTTCATGAGTAAATGTACTTAAAGGTCCCATATTAAGCTCATTTTCAGGTTTATACTTTTATTTTGGGTGTTTACCAGAACATGTTTACATGCTGACACATTATTATTTCATGCTGTCCATTGCTGCAGCACCTCTATTCACCCTTTGCCTGGAACGCTCTGTTGCAGTGCCTATCTCTTTAAGGCCCTTCTCCTCAAAAGCCCAGTCTGGTGGGCGTGGTTGAGGGCGGTGACTGTGACATCACCAAAGTCCTGACAGCTCTTTTACAGGCACAGTAAATACAGATTGTGTGCGTTACTCAGCAGTATTTATACAGCACCCGAACCTGCTTTGTGATTCAAAATAATGGAAAATTCACTTTCTACAATGTGGGACCTTGAAAACATAAATGACTTTTTTCTTCAGAAATGTAACAGTTTGTTTGTGGTATTTTGCAAACATTTCAGTTTCATGGTCCAACACAATTTGATATTTAAAGGACAATTTATGAGAGAATCAAAGGCTTAAATTAATTAACTTGAGATTTTAAAAAAAAGGCTCGCTTTTTCGTGATGACCGGTTAATCTATCTTTTTATCCGATTTCTCAAAATAACGTGGCAGTTTATCATGAGAAGCAACTTCATAATATCCGTAACAGTGAAACACATACACTTACTGCTCTGTGGGTTTTTGGATTTTCAAAGCAAATCATATCAACTTTTTATGAAGTTTTGCCATTTGTTGGCTTCATACTGTAAGGGACAGGCTTACATATAGTGATCAACAGACATGTTGAAGGAGGCTGCAACCAGAAGAAACTGCCCATATTGGTGGGTGTTTGAATAGTATAATAAAGTTTGGATGTCGATAAGTAAAACTGAAGTAGAGTCTGATGTGCTGATCAATAACAGGTACTCCATCTGACATTTTCAGATTCAGTCAGTTGCTACAGTTGTTAAGACGGCATTGATGCATGTTGGCACTCCTGATATCTGATGAGCATTAAGTAAGAAGAGGAAACAAACTGACACATTAACCGGTTATCATGAGAAAACAAACTTTGTTCTCAAGATAACGAAATAAAGAACTTGTGATCTCGAGACACAAGTATGAAATGAACAGAGATGAGTTTTTATGGGAGAGGAACTTCAATACATTAATCTGAACCTTATTCTATCCATAACTCTAAAACTTAAGATCATATCAGATCACATGGAACTTTATTTATCCTGAGGGAAATTGTTGTGCAGCAGCTGTAGTACAAAGTGAGAAAGAGGGCAGATATCCTATTTCAATAAAGGTACAAGTATAGAAATATAAAAAAAGACAAGGTCATGTGTAAAGATAGGAAGTTCCTCATATCTCAGGTTGCTTTTTGATGAGTTTCATATAGATATGCATCTAATATCAAATCTGAAGTACAGCTATATTTGAATTATGTGTTTAATTGAAATGTTCAGTGATTATCCATCCATGCGGGGGGGGCTGGAGTCTATCCCAGCTGTCAACGGGCGGGAGGCGGGGTACACCCTGGACCGGTCGCCAGTCGATCGCAGGGCAACACACAAGACAGACATCCATTCACGCTCACACCTAAGGATAATTAAGAGTCACCAATCAACCTAATGAGCATGTTTTTGGTCTGTGGGAGGAAGCCGGAGTACCCGGAGAGAACCCACGCATGCACGGGAAGAACATGCAAACTTCACACAGAAAGGCCCGACCCGGGAATCGAACCAGCGACCTTCTTGCTGTGAGGCACGCGCACTACCTGCTGTCCCACCGTGCTGCCCCTGTTCAGTGATTATGTTGAATGATATTTTATGTAATGTCCCATTACTGCTCATTGTGTCCCAAAAGTTAGAAAGTTGTAATGATTGTAATCCATGCCTTCACCCTGAACAAGAGAGACTAATCTTATCAGAAATGAGGCCTAAGAGTAGAAGAACGCACACACATTGTTCATCAGTGACGCTGACAACCGGACACACTGAGGGTTTTATGTGTTTGTGTGTTTTGGAGGGTGAGCGTGACCTTGGCTGATGACTCCATGTTAGTGGTGTCTGTGCATGTGCTGGTGGGTGACGGAGATTGTGGGGGTTTGATGGTAGTGACTTCCTCTGTTTCTAGTAAACTGAATCCTTCCTCTCTGTGACCATCCATCATAGCAGCAGAGCGTGAAGAAACAGGAGCTTATATAAACACTGCGAGGACCTGAGTCAGCCATTCTGTACAGTTAGCTCCAGTGCTAACTGTTGCTAAAGCACAATGTCTCATTTTAACATTTCATTCGACACCTCTTCAATAAAAATCTCTTTCTTTTGATGAAGCTAGGCTAGCACTTTCCCCCTGCTCTCATTCTTTGTGCTACGCTAGGCTAAACATGCCCTGGACCTATCTCTGAGTTGGACGCACAGAACTTTAAGACATTAAGTAAGTAACTTAATTTGTAGCATTACAGCAGCATTACAGCATTATCACAGAGCATGAAAACAGCAAGTAAAATACAATTTATACTATTTAGAATTTCTAATGACGACTGAGGTTGTTAGCTGGTTTATTTTTGCGCTCTTTTCGGTGGCTGTTTCCCCCCGCTTCCAGCCTTTAAGTCACCTTTAAGTCATTTTGTCTTTGTCATTTTTCATTTGTTGGCAGATTCCTTCAGTTTGTGCTTGAGCTAAGTTAGGCTAAACACAACCTATTTTAAGATTTAGAGTTCCTAAAATGTTCCTTTAAAGGACACAAGGCACAGCTACTTGTAATTAATCTGTAAATGTAGACAAACTGTGTTAATTTAAACCAAGCTGAAAATTGCCCCTTCAGTAAACAGTAGTTCATCTGTCCTAAGAGTCCAAGAAGGTAATTTCCATTAAATTTTTACTTCCCCCTGTGGCCTCACATATTCTCCTCCCCCTCTGCATCCTTTAGATGAGTTTGTCTATAAAAAAAGTGCAGCTGGATGAGTATTGTAGAGTTTTCTGAGGACTGGAATGACATGCAACAGAAATTTCACTGAATTGGATTGAATGTCTTCATTCAGGTCAAAATGAAGTCAATTATGGTCGAGGCAGAATAATGTCAGGATTTCATTGCAGTGCAGTGATTGCATGCCGGTTCCCAACAGTCCAGTAAAGCTCGTCCATAAATCCAAACAGTCCTCGCTTTTGGAACGGCGGAGGGGGATTTCTCCAGACTCCGTGAGCAGCGTCCAGGGAACGACAGGAGAATAAGACCAGTGGAGAGCGCTCTGGCTTTTAGTCGACTGAGCCGACACAAGCCAAATAGTACTGTCATCCTGGGAAGAATGAAGGTTTTGGACAACTGCTTTCATTGCTCCGTTGCATGTTCAGACACTGGACTCTAAAATGCTGCGTGCTGACAGCTGGGCCTGCAGCACTTACAGTCTACAAATGAAAGCATTCCTGCAGGTGTTTTAGATTTGCAGAGAAAACAGACTAGCTTGATAAATGTTCAGATGCATTACCAAACACAATTAGCTCTTATGCTTTCAAGATCCATTGTGTTTGGCTCTGAAATCCTCTTCTATGTTTCATCAGAACCGCCCTGGTTCTCTGCGCCCACCGTGACCGAGCCAGTTCTTGTGAAATTAAATATCTCACCACAACAAGGTGATTCTCTGGCACAAACTGTGGCCTAAGGAACACTTATGGACTGGTTTGAGAGCTCATGAGCACCTCAGAACATGATGGCCTCAGGTCGTTGCCTCACATCTTTAACCAGTGTTAGCCAGCGGTGGCCAAAGTCCCACTACTGGCAGGCACGTATGGCAGCGTGGATTGGTCAGTCAGTCCATTGTACAGAAATTCATGGTCCCCAGAAGACAAATCTTGATGACTTGGATGATGCCTCTGACTTTTCTTCTGGCACCACCGTCAAGTGTGTGTGTGTGTGTGTGTGTGTGAGAGAGAGAGATGGCTCAACAACTAGCGGATGGATTGTCATGAAGTCTGGTTCAGACATTCATGTTCCCCTCAGGATGAACTTTAATAACTGTAATGATCCTCTGACTTTTCATCTAGCACCATCATCAGGTCACATTTTTTGTTTTTCCAGTTTTTCCAGTTTTTTATGATCAAATACCTGCAAAACATTCCCATCAGCCTCAACTGAATGCATGCTAGCATGCTAAACTAAGAGGGTGAACCTGCTGAACATCAGCATGTTAGCATTGTCACTGTGAGTATGTTAAAGCTATGATTAGTATTAAGCTCAAAGCACTGCTGTGCCTTGGCACTATTAAGACACTAGAAGAGGCTAACCAAATAAAAATGAAGCTTTTTGTAGGTTCCTTGGCTTATTGATTGATACATTGGCTTATTTTGGTGAACAGCTGAAGCTGCCCTCTGCCGTGACCTTACACCAAGCATGAACCCTGAACTCACCTGAAAGCTGCATGTTGAAGATGCTCTGCTTTTCCTCCTCAGCCCCTCTGGAAGTCTCGGCATGCCTCTGAGTCCTCTTGGGTTCCTGCTTTGTACTTCTCACAAAAACAAAAAGCTGGGACACCATCTGACATAGATTACAATGGGCCAGTCAGTGGCAATAAATGCAGCATTAAGTCCAGCCGAAACACATGCACGCTGCGCTCTGAAGCGGGCACTTTGTGGGCGACGTCTTGGACAGCTTTCAAATGGATGTGACGGAGCCACTTATCGTAGAGTTTATAGGCCAGTAATGAAACAGTAACTGGAGTCGTTTGCACGCATTATAGTGGGTGTTGAAGTGGAAATCTGAAGGGAGGCTTGTGGAACATTAGACTTGAAGTGCGGCGAGCTGTAAACTGTGTACTCTGGACTGCTCGCCGCTCTGGCAGCCCAGCTGAAGAGCACGTCGATGGGAATTCTTTTCAAGCTTGTGATGGAGGAAACGTTGCCCATCTCCGTCTGTTAACCGGCTGCGGCTCAAAGGGGAAACACTGGACGCATGACGTCAAGTCTGCCTCACTTGAGTTTGCTTCATGCGGACTGATTTCAAAGTCAGACCTCATCCAGTTTCACTTTTCTGTTTAATATGTGCTAAAAATACTTTCCCTCCCAACGCTTGTCTTCTTGTAAGTGAGCCACATCTGCACTGTTTTGTATTAGACATCCCACCCTGTCCACATCTTTGAACTCTGGTGTCTTTTTTAACACTCTATTTAGGGAAAAATATGTGTCTATAAATACCACAAAGCAGATATTTTTCCTTTGTTGTAAAATTCCAGTGGAGTCAAAGGAAGCACAGACACTATAGTCAAATACAAATGTTTGCTCTAAACTGTCTTGTTCTTGTCTTATTTTTAAATTGTCATCATCTTGTGTCAGTCTCGAACAAATGAGCTGAAACACTGATAGTTTCTGGACAAAGTATGCAAGTATAATCAGGAAAACATACTGACTTCTGCCTCATGCATTCATGTACTGTAAAAGCAGGATTTTACTTTTGGAGTTGGTTAAGGTGGAACTACAAAATGTTGCACCTGCAGAAAGATCCTGCAGAGGAAAATCAAAAGAGGATAAGCAAAAAGGACACTGCTGTAAAGGAGCTGTTCTGCAAGTGTTGGAAGCTGCAGGTGGAGCAACACTACACAAAAGAATGACTGAAACTTGACTTGAAACATCCACAGATGCCCCTTGAGAGCAGTAACAGGCCAATAAAAGAAAGAAAGCGTGTTTATGTGCACCTGAAAGATCTGCTGGATGTTATAAAAGTGCAACAATGAGGATCATTTTCCACTGCGGGGAAACACAAACCTGTGAACCCATTGTGTGAGTGTTCTGGTGATGGCATTGTTTAAAATGCCCACTAAGGTCTTGTCTTGGTGGTTTTGTCCATCATTTCTATAAGTATCACATTTTGAATAAACTTTTGCCAAAATACGTCACTTTCTTTTGCATGATTTAATTTTCCTGCACACCTGCCCACCGTGTGTGCATCAGACATTACGCTACCTCAGTTTGAAATCTTCTGAAACAGCAAATGAAGTATCACACATGTAGTCAGAAGCTGGAATTTGGGGAGCAAATGAATGAAAACTGCTGTTTTACTGATGGATTGATGTGCTGGTAAGTGGGACAGGGTCAGTGGTGAAAGAAGATAATTTACTTAATTACTTTGTGCAGTAGTAAAATGTCTCCTGTGGCTGATTTCTGATTTTATGTGACATTGTTGGTTTGTTAATACTGAAGCATCGATGTTAGAGTTGTTGATTTTTTGTGAAAAATTGGATGATTGGATCAATTATTGAAATGAAACCAAGTGAGAAGTTTGAGGGGAAATATGTCTTTTTTGGAACTGTTAACAGCTTATAAACATGATGAAGGGCCCCAACTAAACATTTGTTTTTTGTAAGAGGTCATAAGTCAAAAGGGTCTGGAACCAGTGCTTTAATCTTTAATAATGCATTATATTTATAGGTTTATCATATGGTGAAATCTTGATCTGCAAAGTAACTCGTGCCTGCAGCTGTCAGGTAAATGTAGTGGAGTATATAAAGTATCATCAAATGAAAACAGTAAAGTACAAGTACTTAATATTTGTACTTTGCACCACGGCCTCCACCAGTCGCTGCGCACTGACTCATAAACTGGGGTTTGATTTCAGATCAGAGTTGGTCCTGCAGTTTGCACCCCGGAGGCTCTCTGGCACTTCTAAGCAGACAGTGATAGATCGGTGAGATTAGAGAGCAGAATATCTGACGCTGCTCTCTGATCCGCCGGCCTGAAAGTGCTCAGACCTTTTCTAACTTTCTAACGAGCCTCCGCCAGCATCCCAGATCACATTTCAAAGACGGACAATGTCTACTGGGGAAAAAGAGCCATTTAGCTCGCTGCCACTGTAATGTGAAAAGCAGGTCGCTGCCTCTGTCCGTCCTGACAGCTCTGCCACGGATTCCTTCTTCAGTGCACCAAAGATTAGTGCTTCCTCAGAGCAGCAGGGTACTCTGTTCGGACGCGTAGGCCATGAAACATGGTGCGTATCTCTGTTTGGCTGTGAGCCAGGCACAGGGTCGGCATGGCGGCCCAACAGGATGGTGATGAATCGCTCAGATTTCACCTCAGTCCACAGCTGGCGAGCTGGAAACAGAGCTGCAGTCTTTTGGAAGAAATGGTGGACATGTTGGATTTCCCATTTTGCTCAGCTTATAAACGCGTTGTTAAAAACGACTGCTGTGGATGTTGTAAAATGTTGATTTTGTTTGAGTTGAACTCATTTACATTTTTTTCTCCACTTCATCATTGAAGAGCATAAAACTGTCAAGGCAGAGCCCCCTCATGTCTCTGGTGGCTGGACTGTGTTGGTTCAGGACTCTGGGTATATTGAGCTATATATATATCAGTCACAATGAAAACAAATCACTGAAAACAAAATAACAATATTGGAAACTAAATGATGAGCGATGGAATTCAGACTGATGTTACAACAATACTGTTGATCCAGCAGACCTGGACCTTCTAAACCAATCTGGAGCTCCACGATTCTTCATGTTCTGTCTTTCATTTGGCAAAAACTAAATTTTTTTAAGTTATTTGACGGTATTAGACCTTGCAGTAGAATCTGAAGTTCCTCCAGTCGGGCCATTTTTGATTGGCCAGTGGAGGGAAGTAACTAATTACATTTACTCAAGTACTGTACGTAAGTGCAATTATGAGGTACTTGTACTTTACTAAAATATATCCAGTCCATGCTACTTTATGCTTCTACATCACAATATTTAACTGTTATAGTCACTAGATTTCACCTGGAAAACATATCAACTTATTAGATATGACGCTTTGTTACAGATTAAAGGCCCCTCAGATGCTCACACGTGTGTTCAGATAATTTATAGATTACACCTGCTCAGGTTGGAGCTGTGTGCATTTATGAGAGGTAATCAAATATTTCTTAGAATGAAACAGAAACAGAAACTGCTGTAAGTCCCAGAGTCCACACAATAATAACTTGTGAGTAAAAATTATTATCTTGGGTGCATAAGATAAAAAATATCTTTCAGAAACTTGAAGCCTCAATAATTTAACACTCTGAAGGAGCCGTAAGTGAGTACTTTTACTTTTCTTACCTTAAGTACATTTTGATGGTGATATGTACTTTTACTCAAGTAGAACTTCAAAGGCAGGACTTGTAACAGAGTATTGTTACTTTTACTTAAGGAAACGATCTGAGTAATTCTTCCTGGAGAGAAACCGTGGATGCTGTTGGATAGAGCCAGGTGGAGGCTTATGGCAGATGACTGGTGTAAACACATGCACATGGTTTCAGCATTGCTCAAAAACCCAAAGCACAGACTTGATTACAGTCAACTGAATCCTTTTTTTCCTGTTATGAATTTGTGTTCCCCTTCCCCACCCACTGAACATCTATTACTCACTAACATCATCTATTGCAGTGCTGGACTCTGTAATATCATCTTAGAAACTGTCATTAAATGCAATGATGGACTTTGGTTGCTTCCACCATCATCTGTTATAATTCAGTGCTCTCAGTCACTTTGCGTGTTTTTTTTTTTTTGTTTTTTTGTTTTTCTAAAGAAGTGAACATGTTTTCAGCAGCTGCATCACTGTGGTCATGTTAGTGTGTATGTACTGTTTGCCCAGCAGGATACGGCACGTTAATCCTTCCTTTGGGAAACGGTGGAGGAGGAGGAGGGCTGCTGCTGACAGCTTCACAAACAACCCATGCTGCTGCCTCTGCTGCTGCTGCTTCTGCTGCTGTCATCTGCTTCAAGTTTGAAGAATATCAAACACATTAAATGCAACAGCGACATGACTATGGCAAAACATTTGGAAACTCTAGAAATGCTCATGGTGACAATCGCTATAATATCAAACTAAATAAATGAATAAAGAAAAATCATCACCCCTAAATGCAACTCTGTGTGCGCAGTATCCGCGCAGCTGTGTTGCTCTTGAACGCGCCGCCATCGAAAGGAATTCTGGGAACGGCAAGATGGCGGGACGTTTAAAAACTCCGCCGACTGGTCGAATGAACAACAAAATAAACTGTAAATAACAAAGTACAATTCACCCTTTATTGGCAAAAAAGACGGACCGTCAACAGGTCGAGAGGTAACCGCCGGTAACGATGAACCGAGGCGGAGGGAAGCTCGACCCTCCGCCTGGTCTGACAGGCTCCGCGCTCTATCAACAGACCGCCACATCCAAACCAAATCGGCTGAGAAGAAGTTTCAGACAGAGTCAGCAGACAAAAACAGCCTCGGAAGTCGACTCTCCACAGAGCCAACAGCCAGGTCAGCAACTGTAGTCATGTTAATTAAGTCTTATTTTATGTGTTTGAAGTTGTTTCTGGCCTTTCTCGTCAGCTGTAACCTGAGCAACAACCTGCTCAGCTGAGTGCAGATAACTACGTGCCAAACTGCACTCAGAATCCTCGCGATTCTAGAGTTTCTTGCATTTCCAAGATGTAGCGTTAAACTAAATAATATTTACACATATTATGTGTTTGCAAACTACAGTTTTAAATGTTCAGGTCGGCATACAAAAAGTTCAACACAGTTCAGTTTATGCGTGGAAAATCTAAGCTCTAATAGTTTTTTTCTGGTGTCATCAGCCAAAACAAGCCTCTGATGCCACTGGACACCCCTTTGAAAGATTTTTTTTTTTTTTTAATGGAATAAAATAGTTAATAGTCTAATGTGAGTGTACATTTTCCACATAGACAGAAATATATAAAACTTACAGACTTTTTAACATTAAGCTAACAAATAGCGACTTCCAGTTTGAGTCAGTCATTAGCAAAACTTCACATTTATATTTCATTCGCAAAATTATGTTCCATCAGAATGCGTCTAAGTACAGTTTAACAGTCAGCGTTCCCAATTTAGACCTTAGTCTCTGTCCTACTGGAGTGGACCTTGACCTCTGACCTCCATGTAGGGAGCATGCAAAGAGACAAAAGGTTCACAGAGTTAATTGAGGTCAAATATGCTGAGAAATAAACACTGTTTTTTGTACATCTCTTTGTGAATCTGTATTTGTGTTTCTTCTTGTCCAGATTTTAAGACCCCGACCAGAATCCTGAGATCTCGAACAGGTGGCGGTTTCAGTGAAGAGTCTCCACACAACGACTCCGACTTCCAGCAGGACATCATCTGGGACGCCACCTCTCCTTCACCCAACAAATTCGGTAATCTTCAGCCTGCCAGCTGGGACGTGTATTGCGAAAGACGTTCAGCTTGAAGTTCATTGTTTCAGTTACCGCTGACAAGTCATTGATTAGCTGATCATCAGAAAACTACACTTTTGATTACAGATTGATTCCTGTAGTCCTTTAGGAAACAAAAACGCCAAAGTCTCCAGCCATTTTTCTCTGCCGCTTTGTGAACTTAACATGTTTAGTTTTCCTGTTGGCTGAACAAAACAAACTGGTTTTGAGCTGTTTTCTGTTTTCTTCGTCAGGTAAAAGAGGAAAGAAACAGCGTGCTGGAGTTGTGGACATCTCTGAGATTGTTAGCAGGATCGCTCCAAAGGTCAGTACCAAGCCTGTTGGGATTAAACATCGCCCCCAAAAACTTAAAGTTCTTGAAGCTACTTTGATAAGAGTTATCATTGTGTCCACTGTTCATGAATGTGCTCCGAATCACAGCTCAGATCATCAGATGCAGAGCCAGTAAACAGTGTTTATTTATATTATTGTTGTGTTGTTACTGTTTTCCTGAAGCATGGCAGACCGGAAAACGCAGAGCCGACTTTGCAGCAGTGGATCGGAGACAGCGCCACCATTCCCTGCACGCCAGACGTTCAGGTGCCCAAACCCAAGAAGAAATCCCCAAGGTAGGTTCAGAAGAACCAACGAGCACAGGCCAAATCTGTTGTGCTGTGATGTTTATGACACGGATCCTGTCGTGTGGAGACATCGTGGCCGTGGACTGAGCTTTAGGCTTTTAGCTCACGAGACATCTGTGCATTCAGTTAAGGGCCAGTAAGATTCTGATCATTTCTGATGATTTCAAAGTCTGTTTCTTTAACTTAGTTGCTTATGAGCTTGTTTTTGGAGCATCCTGGTTATGTCTTGTACATGTAAACACCACATCCTGGTTTCAGACACCTGGATAAGCACCACGTGGGGGTTATGATCGACATCATATTGTATCTAAAGAAAAGTCAAGAAATAAAGAAAATTCTACACGAGTTGTATCTGTTAAAGAGTTGCAGCTTTAACAGCCTGTTTGTTAAAAAATGTATTTCCTGTTGTCTTTTTTACTTAATTCAAAATATGAAATTGAGGCTTTTCTTCTGCTAGATTTTGATTTATGGGTGTGATGTGTGCCCGGAAGCGAAATAAGGTTGATCACATAAAGAGTCGCTCTTCTTTCCTATCGTCATGTCCTTCAGGAAACGTGTGTCCATGTTGTGTTTCCACAATGTCTCGCTCGTCACAGTGAGCTGATTTTGTTTTGTCACAGGCAGAACGCAGTGGACGACTTGCTGAAACTGGCCAAACAGTTTGACTTCAACATGTTTCGTCAGGATGAAGAAGAAGTCGAAGACCTGCACCAGCAGAGTCTGGAGCTCCTGCCGGAGGACATCTTGGATTTAGAAAACGGAGAGAAAGACTTTTCGTCGTCGCTTCCTGGAAGCTTTCAGCCAGCTGTGAAGGCAGCAGCTGCGGCAGATGTTCAGGTCCACCTGGATCAACATATGGAAGACGATTTGGATTTTCTGTTTGATGGACCGACCCAACATGTGAGCGGAAATTTAAGTCAGCTGTCGTCACAAGTAAAACCTGCCTCTGGTGGATCTTCCAAAGAGGCTTCTGGGAAACTGTCTTCTTCCTCACATGGTTCCACTTCTGGTGTTTCCATGACAAACACTAAACAGACTTTGGCAAACGATGAGTTTGAGGATGATTGGGAAAACGATGACTTGCTAAATGACTCTTTGGTTTTGGAGATGACACAAAATCCTCAGATCTTCTCTGCTCCAAAGCACTGTTCAACCCAGAAACCGTCCAGTGAAATGAAATATCAAAGACCAGCAAATGTTCCCATCAGTGGAGGTGTTGGACTCAGCCAATCAGCAGCTTCCAAAATAGAAAAGGACAACGTGAGACAGAGAACAACGTTCAAACTGGAGTCAAATCCTAATTTCTCTGTCAGAAGAATCCAGACAGACACATGGACAAAGTCGAAGGTGGGTTTCAGCTCAGAAACCGCAAATAAAGACACTCAGCAGAGCAGGTCTTCAGCTGGTAAAGATGTCGTAATCAAAGCGGGATTTCAGCGTACCTGCCAAGCATCAAACATGGTGAAGTCAGATTCACAGAAACCACAGTTTCCTCACAGGACTTCCGTTGGAGGCTCGAGTGCCAAATACAACACGACTATTTCTGCTGCGTCAAACACATCAGCTACAGAAACAGCTGAGAGCTTTCCTCAAAGACCTGCGGTGGTTTCATCCCACCCCGAGGCCCCTGCTGACACCGACCTCCTGGACGAAGACCTGTACTCGTTCTTCTCGTCTGACCCGGTTTGGGACGACCCCGCTGACGACGACCTGCTGTGTGAAATGTGTGAAGACGTGGAGAACCAGATGCAGGGAGCGGGGAACGTTTCCACTAAACAGACTGTGGGTCACATTTCAAACCAGAGAGCAGCTCTGCAACCGGCCAGCAGAACCTGGGACAACAGCAACCAGCCAGCCAATCGGCAACCTTTTCCCCAAAAACAAACCTCAACCGTTCTTCCCTGTGCTTCAGGGAGAGCCGGCAGCTCATTGGCTGGTGGTTTTGTCTCTAACTTCACTGCAGGTGCACAGATGAACGCAGTGTCAGATTCTTTAAGATTCACACAAGCGAAAAACGCTTCAGGACCCACCAAGACTTCAGCATGTGTGCAGGGGAGCAGCAGGGTCCAGCCAGCAGCAGAGGGAAATACCCGCAAAGACCAGTTCACCTTCAAGAAGCCCAACAGTCCAGTTTCTACATGGAGCAGCAAAGGTAAGAGCACGTCCACACAGAAAAGCAGCTTCAGACACTCTGTGAAGTCACAGCACGTTCAGGCTTCATGCTCGTTCAGTTAAGAGCATCACTGCTCACGCACATAACAAACACGCCTGCTGTCCACTTCCTGCCATCCAGTGTGAAACAACCACATCACTGAGGCAGTGTGTGATGCTCTGATTGGATGAATTACAGTTTTCTCCTCTTACCTTTCGAGCTGTTTATGCTTCTTCAGTGCTTTGATGTGAGTTGCTGATTTCTGGAGATATTGACTGTAGAGACGTCTGCCTTCTCTTCAGTGCAGTGGAGCTAGACGTCACTCAGCTTCGGTTGCCCAAAATCCAAAACAAATATGTTCTTCATTTGCCCACAATGGGAAACTGCAGTAACAGAATATCTTACTACAAAACATCAATTTATTACTTCAAATAAGCAGCACGAATCTCAGCAAAATTATATCATCATACAGTGTATTCTTACTGATCAGTATAAATCTGTAAAGTTTGTTTATTCTCTTGGTCGTGATTTACACAAACAAACATGGGAAGTAATGTAGTAACAAACAGCAGCTTGAGTCACTTTATTAAAAGGACTCACTGTTACTATTATTACTATCCAAATGACATCATGGCAGCCAGTTTACACCCAGAAAGAGAAAAGAATGTTTTAATGTAACTAAGTATCCTGTATCATAAAAACATGGCTGGCCTTTGGAGCAAAACAAACTGTCTGAATATCAGTAGAAAACTCAGTGAGTTATGATGAGTTTAATTTTAATGGAGCGTGGCTTCCCCTGTACCAATATGGTGGCCGTTCCCTAAGAATTATGGGAATTGGTGTTAGATGTATGGACTCTTTACAGCCAGTGAAATGATTTTTAACCACATGATAGACGACAGCTACGAGGTAGCTCAGCATCGATTCACCTCACACTCAAACCAGCAGCTCTGTCTGCGTCTGTGTTTTCATTTTAAACAACGATAAGACAAAAACCATCTCGGTCCAGATCTTTTAGCACCGTTTCAGACCTTCACATGCACACACACACACACACACACACACACGCTGCATTGCTGCTGTGGTCATTTCGTTCATCGCACAGAGCAATGTGTTTTTTTCAGAGCACGTGTGACTCATGCCAACCCCTAATGAATTCTTATGTACATTAGTAAGATCTTGGAAAGTTTGCAGAAATCTTAGTTTTACCACAACAAAATGGCGTCACTGGATGAATGATCGTTAATGTTATCAGCCGCCACAGTTTTCTGCACGAACACAGTTCAATTGAAAAGTGCTCCACCCGAAAGCGACGCTTCTGCTCAGGCAAACGTCTTGTAGCCACAGCGAGCGGCTCAGATGAAGAGCTGCAGGCCGTCCTGCGCTGTGAGCGAACATCAAACCTGCAGCAGGCGATGAAGGTAAGCGGCTCTTTGTGCTGAGATGTTTCTGCTGCCGCACAGCTCTGATCACAGCTGCTCACCTGCAGTCTTACAGTTCTCCTCCCAGTGCTAATCATTGCAGTTACTATAATTACAAGTTCTCTATCAACCGTTTAATTAAGGGAACTGACTCTGCCCCTTTTCATAGAACTGATCTTCTATTTGTCCGTCTTTTTTTATAATTACATTTTTATCTGTTGAAGTGAATGATGCATTCTGTCCTGGTTTCAGTATTAAAAGTTGTTTTTTTTAGATGCCTTTGTGGAATAAGCGCCTTCAGATGTTCGAAGTCAAAGTGTTTGTTGATGAAATCGAAGCTGTTTCCACCTTCATCTGTATCTTCTGTGTTTCCTCTGCAGCTGTGAGCAAATGTTCAGCAGCAGAGATCGAGCTGAAGAAGCAGCAGGCGATGGAGAGACGACGACAGCGAATGCAGGCCGCCCAAAACCTCCGAGCTCCCACCTGACGGACTAACAGCCTCTTAACACAACAGACCTGTTGAACAGTGTCTCGCCTCACCTGGCCGAAGGCGGAGCCAGACAGAAACTGCTGCGCTGCTGTCAGAGTGCCACCTGTCCAGCACCGCTGTCAGCACGTAAATCTCTGAATCAGCTTGAACAGCATTTCCTGTACAATTTGTTCATGTAGCATTAAACTGTAGATGTTCTGTAATATAATGTTTATGTCGTGTTTCTATTGTCAGATTTCTTTTTGTGTTTTTAAATCAAATCATGTTTTTAGTTCGATAGTTGAGGAATGTGCTGATTTACCTTCTTTCTAAGCGTCTGATTATAAGGGCTGTGTAAGTCAAGTATGGAGCTGGAGTCAGGATGTGGTTAGCCTAGCTTAGCATAAAGACTGGAAGCAGAGGGAAACAGCTAGCCAGGCTCTGTCCACAGTTCAAACATGTACCCACCAACACCCATCAAGCTCTCTGATTAACACACTTTATTTGTTTCATCTGTACGCAAACCAAAATGCAAGAAAGACAGTTTGTGGTTTTACACAATTTCCTGACAAACAACTGTGTATCCATATGTCCAGCATTTCTGTGCCGCATCTCCACCAGTGTAGGCTGTCAGATACGCTCAGTGAGCGCTCGGTGTGGTTGCAGGAACAATGGCATCAAACCTGGCATCCTCACTGTGACGACCAAACTTCAGGAAGCAACAACACACCCACTGTTAACCAGAGAGCTTTAGAGGTGTTGGTAGGTACATGTTTGAACTATGGACAGAGCCAGGCTAGCTGTTTCCCTCTGCTTCCAGTCTTTATGCTAAGCTAGGCTAACCACGTCCCAACTCCAGGTCTGTACTCAACACACAGACGTGAGAGTGGTATCGATCTTCTCATCTCATGGAAAGAAAGCAAATAAGTGTGTTTATCAGAATGATAAACTATTCATTTTAATGTCCAATTATATTACAGCAACAGTTGTACATTTCTGATGCAAAAATGTTTTAAACAAACAGTCCATTGATGAAGGAAATAATTTGCTGATAATAATTTGCTGATAATTGTTTGCTGTCAGTTACTTTAGCGTTTAAGTCAAGTTACTGCTGGCTAGCAGTTTCCCCCTGCCTGCAGTCATTGTGCTAAGCTAGGCTAAACACGTAGTGGACAGTAGGGTTTTACAACATGACAAACTGTTCCTTGAAGATATTCTGGCTGTGTGTTGCTGATGAAAAGCCTGATTCTTTTTTTTGTTTGTTTTTTTGCATGCTTCTGTTAGCATGAGAGGAGGCAGACTTCACTTTCTTTTGATTGTGAACTCGAGGAGTCACTTTTCTAACCTGACTGTCGACTGCGTCTGCTCTTCTCTTGTTCATTCACTTTATTTTCTGTGAAGCACTTTAACTGATTTCAAAGTGTTTTACCAATAAAATGTTTACTGTCGATATCATCACTGGTTGTCTGTGATCTGTCTACAGAAACCTGAAAGCAGTTCTGTTCAGGTCCCACCAGCTGTCTTGGTTTTGATGATAAAACACAAACTGACTGTCACATGAAATCAGTTTATTGGCTTGTTGATTGTGTATGAAGAGCAGCAGACTGTGGACTCCTCATGATCAGGCAGACTCTTTACAGAAGGCATTTGTTTACATGTCATACTGTATTTATGTTGAGTTGTTGGTTATTGTAATCATTTATTCTCTCCTTACTTGACTTAGACTTGACATTTTAAAAAATCTAATCATTTAACATAACCAGAATCAAACCAGCTTTATCACTGAAGTCACCTGAAAATTAGGAGTGCTGTGTACAAAACGGACAAAATTCAGAATTTGTACTAATGTGAAAAATAGAAGTGCCACTTATGAAATATGTATAAACACTCTTATATACACACATGCACAAACATGTGAGTGTGTATTTGTGTATAGGCTGTATACATACACTGAACACTGTGCCATGTATTGAGCATCTTGAATAAAGTTCTATTTTATGAACGAGTGGCAGTTTAGCATCTCTTTACAGTGCGCTGCTTTCAGGTTCTGCTTGTCAACGCGTTTATTCAAGTTCTGACTTTCAAATAGAACTGAGCTTTGTTTAACAAGAGAAAATTTAGTTCATCATGTGCATTTTGTTTCCGATTAGATTTTTAGACACAACGTGTTCGACGCAGGGACATTTTTCCACGAAAGTGTTACCAAGTAGCAATGTTAACAAAAAGCACACAAAAAAACGTGTTGAAAAATACAGTTTTACTACCATTACAGCACAGGAATAAATTCACCCAGATTTAATCTGTGTTTAGATGATTCACTTAGGTAAAAGTAAAAATACTGTAAGTAAGTATTTCTTATGCAGCAGAATACTCCTGTCGTATTTTATGCAGAGTTTTGTTCATATTTAATGATTTGTTCTGATTTTATTGTTGCAGGTGAAGCGACTTGAAGTACTTTTGAGTAAAGATTTTCTAAACTCACCGTCAGCTTTTGATGTAAAATCTTAATCTTCACAATAACTAGTAGCCGTAGCTGTCAAATAAATGTAGTGGAGCAGAAGTATAAAGTAACATACAGCAAAACAGAAACACTGAAGTAACGTACAAGTACCTCAAATAGTACTTCAGTGTAATGCTGAAGTAAACTTGTGCTTTCTGCCACTGACTTTGGTAAAGTAAAATTAGGCTCACACCTGTGGAATATGTTTCTATCAATGAAAGAGGAGTGAAATAAATGCTCCTTCATGTCGACATCAGCCGGTGGGACTCACCTGTCCTTCGTGGTCAGGTGGTCCGTTCGGCCTGTCAGGTCTCTTCATTAACAGTCTGGCAGCTGTCTGATGGAGCAGATATCGTCCCGGCAGGTAAACCGAGCCTCGTTATCAGCAGACAGGTGTGTAACCGTAGTCCAGCGCGCTGCTGCAAATCACAGGCGCACAGATGTAATCTGCCTCAGTTTAATCACGCTGCCTTTGTCCCAAACATACTCCAGGATTCACTTTACTCCATTTGTAAAGGAAATTTCTCTGAAGTTTTTCTTTGCCAAGTTGAAGTAGTTTTTTAATTATAAAGTAGCTCATTTTGGCAATGAAAGTTCAGAATGTCAGTGTGTGTGAGTCTTATAACTCAGTTTGTGTTGGGAGAGAGGGAGATTATTTATCAGGCTGAGCATTCATTCTAGCTGATGTTGACGTTCTGCTTATTAGCAAAAGAAGCTCACTGGTTGAATTAAAGCTCAAGTTGAGCCAGCGAAGCGTCTGCTGTGAATAACAAAGTAAGTCCGACTGTCTGCAGTGTGTCGGGGGCTCCGGCAGCATTAAAATAATAACTGTTATGTGTTGTGAATGTTTAAATCTGCAGCATTCAGGCTGAAATCAGGATGTTTGTGTGCTTTTGATAAAGTGACAAGTAGCAGATGGTGTTCATTGATTCCCAACCAGGATGCTGTGTGACTGCAGAACAGCTCAGATCAATAAATATTCATCATATCGTTACTCTCCAGCTCGGTTTGAATATGCCTGAGATAGAATCAACTAATGAATCATTCAATTATTTATGCTCTAAAATAAATAAATTAACAAATAGCATGCAGACTGCAGGTTCATATTCCTGCAGAAAGAAGCTTATTTTTTGGATTTTTTACTACGTCTTCATAGATTTTATTTAAAATTTGTGGTTGAAAGAAATTTTTCAAAATGGTACAAATAATATGGAAATATTAAGAAAGAAATGAGTCAATTTTGTTTTTCTGCGTTTCCGTAGTAACAGTAGGTTCTAGTAACTTTAGTACACGTTGAAATGCATTTAAGCTGCCATTGATAATATCAAAAATTAAGTTTACACGTGTTACACATGTTAATACAATAATACTTCATCCAAAACTCAGAGTCACAGTGGAGACTGTTATACAGTCTAATTTTTGTATATTTGCACTAATTATTGTGGAACAAGTTAGTTATTCCAAATTAAACCATAAATCAATGATAAATGATCAAAAGTTAGTATTCAAACACACAACACAAAGTAAAAATCAGCTGTTCACGTAATCGATCATCAAATGTCGGCTTTTTTAATACGAGATCTGTGGTGGTCAGTGATGAACTATTCAGATCCTTTACTACACTAAAAGTACTAATACCACACTGTAAAAATACTCTGTTATAAGTAAAATTCCTGCATTGAATGTTACTTCAGTAAAAGTATGCAAATATAATCAGGAAAATGTACTTCAAGTATTCAAAGTAAAACTACTCAGTGCAGTAAAATTTCTCCTGTGACTGTTCTACTGTATATATGATGTCATTGAATTATTCTGATTCATGCATTCAATTCAAATACAGCCAAATGATTCAAATCATTCAAAGGAAAAGTAGCAAATTTTCACCTTTGAGAAGCTGAAACCACCAAATGTTTTTACAGGAAGAAAGACTTCTGTTAACAATGGTTGACTAATCCATTGATCGTTTCAGCTGTGATTGTGTAAAATCTTAAAGCTGTCAGATAAAGTAGTGCACTAAAAAAATATAAAAACTACAATATTTCTCTCTGAGGTGTAGTTGAGTAGAAGTACAACATGGCAAGAAAAAAAGAGATTCAAGGCAAGTACAAGTATTTGTACTTGAGTAAATGATCTTAGCTAAATTCCACCTCTGGAAGTCGTGTGAAGTCACATGACCTCATAACTGAACACGTGTCCCCAAATTTGAGAAATGTACATTAGGCTGTGTGAACCAATCAGGATGAGACTTTGTAGCCACCAATCATTAGTGTCTGTCAGCTGGTTGTGGAGGTCTTCTGCCCCCTGCTGGCCACAGGTTCATTAATGCAGCTTTAATACAGTCACTGTTTAAGCATTCTGCTCGAACACATACGGTTTCTCACACTGAAAGCCTCGCAGTGTCCCGTCCTCCCGTCTTCACCCTTCATTTTAGCACTTTAGCACATTCTGCTACGGAGGGAAAGCGCTCTGGCTTGTCTGTATTTCTTCAAACCAATCACAATCGTCCTGGGCAGCGCTCAGACAAGGATGTAGGGTCGGTGCCCTTGCTTGTGTGTGTTTTGGTGGAACGTTTGCATTAGCAACCAGGCTAAAATTAAGGTAACATTTTCAGCGTGTAGGTTGCTAGCTTCGAGGTTGTCGTTTCCCGTAGCGACGGCGATTTTGAAAACGTTAACACCTAGAAAGGGAAGAGGAAAGAAACAGGTGGCCGGCCCTCATCCTGTGAGTCAGACGACCGATATGAAATCCAAACATCCTCATTTGAATGGCAAAGATGGTTGATTTACATGAAGATCTAAACACACACGTGCACACACAGCTTGTGGTGGTGTCGGCCGACCTGCCGGGCAGCTGAGCCGTTTCATGGCCTCACCTGACGCCTACAGCAACATGGCTGAAAGTGTTTACTGCAGATCTTCTTACTTACCTGCAGGTGAAATGAAGTTACCTGAGAGTTCCACTGAACTCTGAGTGACCCCCCCTCCACCTCCACCTCACTCTGCTCCATGAATTATTCCCCGGCCAATCACAGAGGATAGTGACAGGTGAGAGGACGGCTTGGTGTACGTCCAGCTTTCACAGACGACATCCACACAGATAAAGAGTGGGACAGGTTTCACTTTAAAGACGTTTTCTGACGTCCTCGATAGGTTAACGTCACCCGGCAAACAAACAGGAACTACACAAACTAGCGCAGGGTCATTTAAGACGCCCTAAAACCCTGCTGATACCAGTTTGAAGGCAAACCAAGAGCTTTAAAAAGTAGAGCACGCACCAATCAGTTCAAAGACATGAAACTGCTCCATGTTTTTAACTGTATTCAGCAGGATTTCTCCTCGGTGTCCCACCAGTGTTTAAAGTATCTCAGCCTGAAACACAAGCCGCTCTTTGTTCCCTCATAACTTGACCAGAGAATGACGCTGACGTTTCTGTTTACTCCCAGGACGCTGTGTGAAAATCCATATTTCTAGGAATCGTGTAGTTTTAGCCATTACAGCACAGATCGTTTGGAGAGCCAGAGAGACGTTTTAGAGGTCGCCTCTGCGGGCTTTCATGTTGGCTTGTGTGAAAATAAATCTGGAGTCCAAATCACAAACAGATGAGCAGCTTCCACGAGAGGCGGCAGGCTCGGGGGTCTGAGGGCGCAGCTGAGGGACTATGAATGAGACTTTTAATTGGCAGCGACGGCAACAAATGGCCGCCTCCTCCTGCAGCTCAATTAGGAGCATTCAGACCTGGAACATCAGGTGATCTGATGCTTCAGTTCAGGGGATGATAAAGTGGAAGACAGATGAGTTGACAGAATGAACCAGTAACTGTTTTAATGCACTGCCACGTCAGCGAAGTGTTTTTGGAGGGAAACAGATTTAGAAACTAATTTCATCCCAATGCCTGAAAATGATTACTAAATGTTACTGTGGCATCGTATTAATGTCACATATCAGTTAGTAGGAATGAATTATGTTGTTCAGCTACTGAAAGCTTCCTCTGGACGTTCTCTAATGGAGTATTAATACACTAATCTGACAGTTTTTTGACAAATCACTCGCCACATTTCCAACCAGAAGTAACTCAAATTTTAACCAAATTTCCAGAAATGTGAATTAATGCTCATTTCCACCCATGACTGTTATGCAAATATTAGGATTGAGATTGCAGCAGTATGAGATTTTTACTGTGCAGCAAATGTCTCACAGTACTAAACAATTCTTCTTCTTCTTCTTATTATTATTGTTATTATTATCAGTTGCAATGGGCTGATGGGTTTTTTGACTGAGCAAATGACTTATGATAATTTTAGAAAATAAGTCCTGTCAGACACAAAATTTATATAAATTTGAAATACGTTTTTTATCAACACTAATATGGTTATTCAGTGTCATGGAGGCAACCGCCATCCGTTAATTCCTGATAATTGACACCTGGAAGGACATTATTCCGCTCATACTGTGCTCACCTGTCAGAAAAAAAACCCACTCATTTATATTTTCCTTTGTTTTGCTGGAAAAAATCAAAAGTTTCTCACAGGCCATAACTCAGTTTCCATCTGATGTATTAAGAGTCTTTTTCGGCTAACAAGAACAATGCATGTAACCATGGTAACTACAAACAAAGATGAAGACAGCTGTACCATCCGAACGCTTTGATGACTGTCACAAGTGACCAATAAGAGTAAGACTAAAACTTTACTGACAAAAATCAATACATTAACAAGCATCAAACATTTAAAATGTCATAAAACTAAATTTAAATCAGGTGCCAAAGTAAGATAACAATTTTACTACATTTGATACCATAATTAATAAAAATAATAACGAATTCTACAAGTGGTGGGAATGGGCTTCCATATTTGATTACTGTTTTTTCCCATAAAGAATTATTTAGGTTTATCAGAAAATGTGTCCTGGTTTCAGTTACTTCCAGGTTTCCAAAAACTCCTCAGAAAGCGGCTGACGTCACTCACACCTGTGTGTTCGACATGTGACCTTCTAGTGACACCTGCTGGCGGGAACGGTGCACTGCACCTTTAAATCCATCAGCAGTGTCATTCTGGGGCATTTGACTGGGTTTTAATGAGCTCACAGAAAGTTGTGTACTTATACTTCTTAAGTATTGAAGTTTTATTTCTTGTGTGCTTCCAAATTCTGTATTCTGACTTTCAATCCTCAAATATCACAACCCTGTAAGAGTCAGCACGTACATTACGTTCTGTTGCCTCAGTTACTTTAAAAGCTTTCATTTGTTTCTCAGTGTTTTCAAGCAGGGTTCATTAACCCTCTAATTATGGAACATGTAGAAATGAGACTTTGACGTCAGAGCATCCGTAACAACTTTCAAACAGTTTATTTCTCATTTTTCCATGTATGAAGTTTCAGTGACGCAGCAGAGATGAAAACAGGAGTAAAAGTCTAAACCAACAGAAGACATTTCAGCACCGACCTGAAAGTAAATGAGCAGGAAGCTTTGACACCAACTGTTCAAACAAAACATCATCAACCCAAAGAAGAAGAGGAGAAAACAACGAGTGAGCGACAGTTTCAAAACCTTTATGATTACAATTACTCTTTTTTTTTTAGTCATTTCCATATTTAAACCTTTTTATTGGCAACATTGACGTGCTTGAAATGTTTTATTTATCACCATTATTAACATGTAAACACAACACGGTCTCACTGAATTTCCTGAAATGAGCCAAAACTCTGAAATGCAAAGTAAATACACGACAGATTATGATAAGATTACATGTCCTCACCATGAAATGCATGATCTGATAAATAACACAAGCCTGACAGCATCGTTATATGTTCAAATATGAAAGTATTAGAGCTAAATAAACAATCTTGTTTACGGGTTAAAGTTCTATTGACAGGAGCTATAGTCTAACTATTAAACATGCACCAAAAACCGTCCAATTTAAATGTTATTTTATCGTATAACTGTAGAAAAATCCAAACATTCTAGCTCACAGAAAATGATGTATTTTCAGTGCAGTAAAACTATCACATACTCTTGCATGCACGGAATACATTATTTGCATTTGCAAGACATTTCACTCATTTCATTAAATTTTGAGACCAGTCTAGTAAACTGGAGCCTTGAAAAAAGATTTAAAGAGCTTTAATAAAACCTGATCTACATGCAAACAGCAACGGGCAGAGAAGAAGAGGAGATCAGTTCACACGTCATGCAAACACATCACAAGTCGTCTGTTTCAGGTATAAAAGTCTGTTGCAGCACGTCAGTAAATAAACCGTCCGGCCAGGCAGATTTCCTGCAGCGTGAAGCGAGAACAGCAGCGTTTAGCATTCTTAGCATTGTTTTTCCTCCTCCTCAGCTTTGCTTCTTCACTTAAGATAAAGATGTGACCGTCCAAAGCAGATGAGCTGCACATACAGATTCAGTTTCCTCCAGAACAGACTGATCAATCGAATCTCTGCTGATTCTGCCGTACGTCTACAGATGAAGCCGATTTGTCTTTCCAAACAGTTTCACTAAACCTTACAGGTGTAAAAACACGTACAGAACTATTAAAACCTAAAAATAGAAATGAGTCTTCCCAACCTGCAGAAGTCCTGCATGTTGGTCAACGTCAGTGGCTTTACAGTTTCTAATGCGTCATCAGGCAAACGCGCAAATACTTATGAGAAATATCTGAATATCTGCACATTTCCTCCTCATTTAATTTTCTCCAGATGTACAGAAAATAGAAAACTGCTGACAAGCAGACATCAAAAACTCTGATCTTATTCCACAAAGCTGCGAGTTTTATGTGCGTTTGTTTGGACGTGTGAGTCTGTTGGCTGCAGACTTTTTGCAGAAGATCTATGCAGAAAATCTCTAAACGTGTAGGCGAAGCAGTTTTCATAGAGGACTTCAACAGAAGGCGCTCGTCCCTGATGGCATGCTGCATTCATGTCATGTCGCGGTTATTCTAATTACCAGCTTGTAACTAATGCTCACGTCAGCATTTAAGTCGTTATTACAGCTTGAACTCTGATTCGGTGCTTAGAAACACAAAAGTGCCTGAAAAAGCTAACGAATATGGAGGCTCGTGTCAGCCAAAGTCTGTCGTTTAAAAACATGCAGTGTCCCTTTATTTCTGAGAAAATGTCGCCAAACATGACTGTGAAGTGAAGCTGTTCTTTAAGTTTAAATAACGCAATACTCCAGTAAGATAAATGCATTCAATAATACAGTTACATCCCTAAAACAAAGACACAGATTTAACCTGTAATTCAACTGCATGTCAATAAATTCTCGTTGGCACTTCATGCTGTTTGTGTTGTTCTGAAATCAAGTAACATCATTGCTAACTGCACTCGTCCACTAAAGTTTACTGTCTTTAACAGAGACTTTCTTTGATTCCCCCCCCCCAAAAAAAACCAATGACACCAAAATAAATATAAAAAACCCACATACCTTGAAAAACCAGTAAAACATACAGTACACACACACACACATACACACTCATACACATACACACACACAGTCCAGCTTTCCTCCACCAAACTGAAACCGTCGCTCTGCGATCAAAAGCCGTCTGTCAGCTTTTAAAGTGCAACGGCGAGTCACTGAGAGTTCCTGGTCAATGATACTTGGTAAAAGTTTGGCTTCAGAAGGCTCGAGGGGGGGAGGAAGAGGAGGAGGGGAGGAGGAGGAGGAGTGAGGAAGGGACTTTTCACAGAGAAAATGCTTCTGTTGAAAACAGACGAGAGCGTTTTGCTGGACGACGTCTTCAAGCAGATCTTCAGTAAATGGAGGGAAAAGGTTGTCAGACGTCCACCACCATCTTTTTGTGAATGTCTAATCCGCCAACGACCTGGAGGACGCAAAAGGAAGTGAGGTCACACATTTTTTCGTGTTTTTAACACTTAATGAAAGTCTTACTGAGGATGACTAACGAGGGAGAGAAGAGTTTACAACCGTTGCGAGGTGAACAGTAGAAATAATCTGTGTGTTTCCAGTGAGAGTGCTCAGGTCGGTGTGAGCGCGGCCTCATTTTGGTTTGCGCTAACGATGAATCAAGTAACTGTGTAACGTGAAAGGTGTCACACCCTCAGAGAATTAGCTTTTAGCCTCTTTTAGCTCATGGTGCTGTGCTGGTTCAGCTCTCTGAGGCCAAAACTCCAGCAGCACTTACTGTGAGACCTGCGGGTTTCTGTGAATGCCCTTGCTCTCACAATACAGTCGTTCTTTATAGGACAAGCGCTGCTGGAGCTCTGACCTCTTCTCACTATTTCCTGTGCTTGGGAAGGAGGTGAAGTTGTGGCAGAAATCTCAGCTCTGCGTTGTTCATCTGAAGCCCTGGTTCGCACAGGAGATGAAGAGGGAGGACGAGAGGCGATGAAGCTCAGTCATCAATACTTACAGCACAGAACTCTTCGAAGGATATCCTGCCATCCCCGTCTTTGTCTGCGTTGATGATGGTTTTGTCGACGATCTGTTGGAGTTGAGTGTCCTTCAGGTTGTTGCCCACCATCATCTTGAGGACCTGGAAGAGCTCCCCGTTGGATATGTAGCCATCTTTGTCCATGTCGTAGATCCTGAAGGCAACTGAGGTCAAAGAGGCGACATGGAGGATTGATGTCAGTGTTTATTTATGAGGTTTGTTTGGGTCAGAGCAGCTGACTGAGGATGTAACACATGCAGCATTTCAAAGAGTGACAAAAAGGTGCTGCTGTCTTAACATTACTGAAAAGTCCTGCTTCAGCTGCAGTGTTGATATTGAAATGTTTGCCCATAAGTGGTCCAAATTTTCTAACATGCAATGCACCTCAGTAAAACCTCAGGTCTGGCTGACACAAGTGGCTCTACTGCCCCCTTGTGGCTAGAAGATGTATTTGACAGTTGTCTCTTACTGCAATCTTCGCTTTGAAGAGGAAACAGATTTACATGGGATTCAGTTTTGCTACATACATAATTGAGTTTAATAATCACAAAGAGGCACCAGAGATGTGAAGAAACTGCTGGGTGTTGGACACTTACAGCGTAACTTCTGCTCTTTATCACCTTTGACGCTGAACTGGGACACTCCTTCGATGAACTCTGCCGAAGGACAGAAAACATCATAGATTCAAATGGCGGTTATGATAACAAACCTGTCGCCACATAATACATTTAATACGTCAGAGGCATAAATTAATTGATTATCAAGAGGAACTTTTCATGCGGGTGATGAGACATTTAGCGAGTAGATAAGTATAGGACATAAGTATATATACTGAGACTATTTACATCTGTCAACCAGCAGAGATTTAACATGTTAACACTTCAGTTTCGACCACTTCAAACTTTTCTGGGTGTATTAGAACGTCATCATTACAAGAAATTTGCATAAGTGTGGTAAAATATCTTGTTCTGTCAGGTATTTCATTTGCTTTCAACTTTATCTTTTCCTCTTTCTTCTGGCCATTTATCACCCAACGATGCACAGTGTTTCACATGTACGTTCATCACTCACTGTCAACACAAATCCCTGCACACTGACTCCCAACAAATGTACAATATTTAAATAAGAAAACAGATTATGATATTATATCTTTAGGACTGAAGTCAACAGTAAAACTTACAATCATTTCAGGATTTATTTACCTTTAAAGTCGACTTCCCCGTTTCCATCGGTGTCGAATATGTCGATAACTCGCTGCACGAGGGGATTCTGCTGGAGCTCTGGTAAGGACATAAACTCCTCCACACTCAGGGACCCGGAGTTATCTAGGTCGAGTTTCTTAAATCTCTTTCCTAACCTCTTAATCTCATCAGCATCAACTGAAATGAAACACACAGAGAGACATGAGTTACTTGCAGACAGAGAGGACAAACGGACAGAGTGTCTGTATAACAGGAGGAGACTGTTTGGACAAACGCTTCCTGACCAGTGAGTCTGGCGACACTTCAGCCTGTGAAGTTCAAGACACAGCAGTTAAACACCTGTCGTCCACCTGTGTCTTACTTCCTCCTGTGCTGCCTGTAAAGACTGTTTCCCTCCACAACACCTGTACCAAACTTACCTGCTTTCCTGTTCCTACTGGCCATAGTCGTTCAGAGCTACTGGTCTCTCACTGCACCAGTTAGACTGAACCTTGTGCCACCGGCCCTCCTGGTGCCATGCTCTAAGCCCCAACACCAGGTCATGTGACACCTCTTTCGACACTAATCACTCCGTTGATAACCATGAAACAGCGAAACACAGTGGAGGTGTACTGTGTTGGTAACCTGGTAGAGATACTTTAGCCTGTCCTTTTGAATAATCAGAAATGTGAAGAATTATGGGAAAAATATCACAAAGCTCAGCTGCAGGCTTTCAACAACATGTGGAGCAGTCACACTCTGACCAGCAGCCTCTCATTATATATTCAATGTTAATTCAGGACAACTCTGTGAATGAATAAAAGGATATCCAGCAAAACGCTTTACGTACAGCATGAGAGCAAACACAAGTTAAACACAAGTCCAAACTAAAAGAGACAATGTGGAGGATTTCAGTCCTGGTTGATTTGGCGACACCTGTGGTTACTGATGGTAACAGCAAGTAAGGATTCTAGGGGCAGCAAAACAAACTATTTTCATATTAATAAAGAAGTTAGGCATTAATTGGCCTTTCTCCATCTATCTGTGAGCAGCTGTGATCTGACTTCAGTGACAGGAGCCGGCCACCTGGTGGAGAAGTTAGAGGTGTGCAGCCCGTCACCAGCAGCACTTCATCTACCAGCTCCATGTGGCAGACTGTCACTGATCTGCTGTCAGAACACGACCGCTGCCGTGTTTTGTAGACATGAACGATCACTGACAAACACTGCATTTCCTGTGACTACCTTATAGTAAAATTTAACTTATCGCAAATTAAATGCTTTTAATGTGAAGCTGCAGTCATATGAAATGTTTGGTTTGCATTAGCATGAACTTAATACGGTCTCTTTTCTGGGAATGTCCACGGACACTCAGTATGTAATACTGCATATACATAAATACTTACTGAACTGAACATTCCTGCATCAATTTAGCCTGCAATGAAAGTCCTGGAATTGTTTGTTATCCTTGACATTTTGCAGATATGTGTGACATCTCTCTCTTTGTATCCAATTAACTAAACTTGTGGCAAAAGCAAAGCTGAGGCAGCTTAGTTTCAACAGTAAGCAGCACCTGTTCACGCACCTTACTCCTCCCATCTGTGAGGTATAATACCACCTCTGCTTCACATTAATCTGATAAAACCCTGGTATTTCCCAATAATAGTGTAAATCAGAGGGAGGAAACAAAGCCTAACCCACAGAACTGAAGTAAGAGGTGGAGCAACGCTGGAAGGAGGAGAGCTTCTACGTCACACCCCAGAAAAGAAACTGAATGTTGATCAGAGAAAGAGCCACACAGCAGTCGAGGCAAGTCTCTGTTTCTCTCTGAAAGAAAATTCAAAACAGATTTCATCAAGTCTTTCTCAACAACAGCAGAGTGTCTACAAAACACCGGTGAGTACAACTGATCATATTTACTGCTTCAACAACAAGGATTCACACAGAACCACTCTGTTAAATGTACGTGTAAGTATGAAAGGAAAAGTGACTGTTGGTCCAAAGGTCAACTATACAGTAGCTTACTTTAACTGGACTTTACAAACTTGGAACTGAATCTCTGGATTGGAGTTTGCAGTTAAGTTATTTCTGTGTACAGATTGCTTCCTACATTTCCTCTGGCTGTTTCACATTAAAGGCTTTCCACCAAAGAACTGGCAGGGGGCTTTTTGAAGCAGCTGGAAATAATGCTTTGTCATCATGTATGATGAGCTTTGTTAGCACCACTATTCTTCAATAAAAATTGGTGTAAAAAACATGAGCCTATTCCGGGCTATTCTGCCACCATAGCGAGTTTAAGCTTTTCTGGATGGCTGAAATGATGCCAGCTGCTCATGACTCTGCACAAGTATCACCATTCCTATAAACACAGTATATGATTCAAACTACCTAATATCAAACGTTATGCTTTACAGAACAGTAATCACACCTTTCTTTTTCAGCAAATAAAACTGAATTTTGAATAAAATGTTTTCTTTAACTCTACATGGGTAGATATGGCTGCTGCAAACTATCAACCACATGAAGATCAGTTTCTGTGCTCCATCTGTCTGGATGTGTTCACTGACCCAGTCACCACATCATGTGGACACAACTTCTGCAAAAACTGCATCACTGAACACTGGAACATCAGTGACCAGTACCTGTGCCCAATGTGTAAAAAGGTATTCAAGACAAAACCTGAGCTGTACACCAACACTTTCATCTCTGAGATGGTTGCTCAGTTCAGACAGTCGGCTCAGCAGAAAATCAGCAGCAGTTCAGAGCAACGAGTGTCCAAACCAGGAGAAGTTCCCTGTGACGTCTGCACTGGAACCAAACTGAAGGCCCTGAAGTCCTGCCTGGTCTGTCTGGTCTCCTACTGTGAGACTCACCTGGAGCCTCATCTGACAGTGTTAGGCCTGAAGAGACATCAGCTGATCGACCCTGTGGAGAACCTGGAAGGCAGGATGTGCATGAAGCACGATAAACCTCTGGAGCTGTTCTGTAAGACCGACCAGACGTGTGTCTGCATGCTCTGCACTGTTTTAGACCATAAGGCACATGATGTTGTTCCTCTGAGAGAAGAATATGATGAAAAGAAGGCCGAGCTGAGGAAGACTGAGGCTGAAATTCAGCAGATGATCCAGAAGAGACGACTGAAGATTGAGGAGGTCAAACAGTCAGTGAGGCTCAGCAAGAACAATGCAGACAGAGAGATAGCAGAAGGTATTCAGGTCTTCACTTCTCTGAAGGAGTCTGTAGAGAGAGGCCTGGATGAGCTCATTAAAACCATTGAAGAGAAGCAGAAAACAACAGAACAACTGACTGAAGTTTTCATCAAAGAGCTGGAACAAGAAATCTCTGAGCTGATGAAGAGAAGCACTGAGGTGGAGCAGCTCTCACGCTCTGAAGACCACCTCCACTTTCTCCAAAGCTTCTCGCCTCTGCAGGATGTCCCAACCACCAAAGACTGGACAGAGGTCAGCGTCCCTCCAGCATTATATGAGAGGACTGTGGTGAGAGCTGTGGCTCAGCTGGGGGAGACACTCAGTAAAGAGATGAAGAAGCTGATTGAAGCAGAGCTGAAGAGGGTCCAGCAGTATGCAGTGGATGTGACTCTTGATCCTGATACAGCACATCCTGATCTCATCCTGTCTGATGATGGGAAACAGGTGAATGATTCTGATGTTAGGAAGACTCTTCCAGACAATCCAGAGAGATTTTCTCTCAATCCTTGTGTTTTAGGAAAGCAGAGTTTCTCTTCAGGCAGATTTTACTTTGAGGTTCAGGTTAAAGGAAAGACTGAATGGGACTTTGGAGTCGCCAGAGAGACGATCAGCAGGAAGGGACAAATCACACTGGGTCCTAAGAATGGTTACTGGACTATATGGTTGAGAAATGGAAATGAGTACGAAGCTATTGATGACCCATCAGTCAGTCTCTCTCTGAAGTCTCAGCCTCAGAAGGTGGGGGTGTTTGTGGATTATGAGGAGAGTCTGGTCTCTTTTTATGATGTAGATGCTGCAGCTCTTATCTACTGCTTTACTGGCTGCTCCTTCACAGAGAAACTCTTCCCATACTTCTGTCCTGGGCTTAATGATTATGGTAAAAACTCTGCACCTCTGATCATCTCTGCTGTCAATCAAACTGAGTAGTCTAATGACTTATCTTATGTATTGATGTATTTTCATGGAAAGGAACAAATGTACACATTTAGAGGCAATACTATAGAGTATACATTTTATTTTCTGTTTTACAATTTATTAAGATTTTATATCATATGTATTCCATTAACTCATTTCTTTAACCCTACATCATGACCCGTTATGGGGAGAATCCATTTAAACCCACAGACATTTATTTTCTAAAGACACCAAATATATCAAGCTGAATTTTGAGCACATCTGACCCCCATCTAACCCTAACTCAAATGCGGCAAACTCACCATCCCTACTTTAAACAGCCACAGAAGGGCAAGAATAATAAATTGCCACCGTTTAGCAATCAGTTATTAGTTATTGCTCATTACAAACTAAATTACAAAATTTCCCAATTTTGGACACCAGTGATCGCCACCAATTTCCTCCAAGCATGACTTTTCCTGTTATTGTTGTACTGGAGCAAAGCTGAAAGTGCTGTTGTGAGTTTCTGTGTTTAGCAGCAGAACTGATCAGGAGCTATAGACGCGGAGCAGGCTTTTCTTTGCTCTAATCTGATCTGGTTAGGGTTAGGGCTCGTGAGCATCGTGCACATTCACAGAATATCTCTTCTCATCCTACTCAGGTGATTGTTTCCCGTCGAAAATAAATGTCAGACATATGTGTGCTGTAACTGAACATAATTCTCAAAAATGAAATGTATTTCAATCTGTACATTTATCCTAGAATGAATATTTCCAAGTCATTTTGGCCAATGCATGACCAACACAGTGACAAAATGAGGAAAATTAGGAAAAGAGAGGCTGATGATGGTCATGATGAAGCTGAGGTCAGCTGGATAAAATTAAGGCATGGAGGCAGGTATTTTATCTTCTGGATGTGAAATGTACTTTACTTCATGTATTCAATTATTAGACAGGTAGTACAGGTGAAACAGGAAAGTAGGAGGAGGAGAGGCAAGACCAACCACAGGACATAGGCCGTCCGGGTGGGTCTTGAAGCTGACCCTAAATATCTTCTGGTGGTCCAAAATAAAGCTCTTCAGTAGGCTGCTGCTGGAAATGTCCGTAAGGGAAACACTGGACAAAGTTGAGGAATAGAACAAAAGCCTACAGAATTTTCTATTTTTTCTGAAAAATGGTTTAATTACTTACTGGCTATAGTTACAGTGAACACAAACTCTTTAGGGACTCTTCTGTGACAGTGAACACACCACACAGCCTTTCAGTAACTATAATGCTTATCTACAGCAGGCTAAAGCAACTAAACTTCCTCTTATAACATGCAGTTTTCTGTGACTGCGCCAATATCCTGCCACCTGGAGAGACTCAGTGACTACAACAAACCCATTAGACTCATACACGGAGAATAATAATAATATTTAATTCTGAAACATCAGTTAAAGACTTGAAACCAACCATTTTAAATCTCAACTCATTTGACCACAAGCAGACAGACTAAAGTCATGTTAAAACTAGGAATAAAAACTAAGAATTAATGATCATCTGTCTGCAGCCTTCCTGCAGATAACAAGACTAACAATTATAATAACTTTAGTTTTCTATGTTGTCAGTTAACCTTAATTTTTCAAGGTAAAATTTCAATACAGATAACAAATGTTATTGTGTAGTAGCTCTGAAAGAGTCATCCAACAATGACTGGCTTGTAATAAAGGAAAAACAGTGTGTTCATTTTAATTGTGAACATTTTTTGGACCTGACAGCTTTCATCATGTCTGACCACTTCTACACTGCAGTAACAACAGGCTTCCATTAAAACCACTAACTGGTGTTATGACACAGAACAACCACAAGATGGATCACAATCCAAAGGAGTGAGGGGGCCAAAGCTACTTGACTGCTGCACCATCACTCCTGATACATGTGTGTCCTGTCATTTTACACACTTTTAACATAGTTTTTTTTTTTCTTGAAACAACAAAATCTACACTGGTAAAAGTCCAATTACCCACATTTTTGTAGTCCTCTTTTTGGATATACACTAAGTCGCCAGTTTATTAGATACACCTAACTAGAACTACTGCAGTCTAATATAAAAGTCCTGCAGTGAAGACAACGTGTAGGTTAAATAATAGAGAATAATACAGATTACTAATCACACCAACCACATCCTCCTGTGCATGTAAGATATGGGCTAAACAAAATGGGGACCCATTCATAAAGACATGGCTCAATAGAGTAAATGAAAATGTAAATTAGTGGTTCTTCTGTGACGATTGAGCGGGTAACTCCAGCAAAGCAGCTCTGATTTTAAAAGGGAAAGCAGCTGCCCTGAACTGCCGGTCTGGAAAGAAGAAAAGGGTGGAGAGTCGAGGAGTGGTGGCATCGACACTTCCATAAATATTCCTGAGCAGGCAAAGTCCATCAGTTGACAGGGAAAGACTGGATCCTGCCGTTCAGATCCTCAGAAAACCTCTCCAGACACACTGGTGAGGTTTGGTGAGCGCCAAGACAAATGAGAGCTGCTGGAGTGACTTTTTGCTGGGCTGTGGTGAGCAGAGAAACGTCGCCTTGATCACAAAACAGGGTCTGGTCTTGCTCACAGATTAGAAAACCAAAGATTTTGAGTCAACTTTCCAGGACACAAACTCAAAAAAGACTAAGATGTTTCTGGGACAAGGCCCCAGTCTTTGACAACTTTCTTAACAGCTTCATAGGACAGAGGCCCCCACCCACCCATGCGGCAAACACCTGATACCAGCAATGGTTGATGTCATTTTTGAGACCCAAGTTCACCTTCACCTACTATCACATTCATGTTACTCAAAAAGTAGGTCCAGACATTAGTTATTTTCTAATTGAGCTGCGAGCTTTCTTCTCTGGGGTTGGGGGTGTTGGAGCCGGGCGACCGACAAATTAAAACTGGGATATTGCGGTGACTAAAAATAAACAAGGTTTTCCCAGCACCCCTGACACTGACCTTTACAGAGCGATGAGGCATTTTTAGCCTCAGAGTGTTGGGAGTCACTCCCAGCAGAGGCCTCCAGAAAAAGGTGCAGTCTGTGGGTGATGTTCACATCCATCACATCCAAAACTCAGTGTGAATGTGTCTGATTTGTGACACATTATGACACATTTTTGATGATCACTATACAATAGTGCAGGTTATCAAACTTCTAATATTCAATATATGTATGTATGTATGTATGTAGGTGTGTGTGTGTGTGTGTGTGTGTGTGTGTGTGTGTGTGTGTGTGTGTGTGTGTGTGTGTGTGTATACACAAATGTGAAACAACAACAACCTCAGCTACTAAGTCAGTACCTGAACCCTGGACCTTCTAGCTGCGAGGCGACGGTGCTAACTACATATTTTAACGAACCCTAACAGCACACAAGGACATCAAACACTCAGGGGAAGCAGCAAATGTTTGTAGTTTAGGTCAAGGACAGTGTTTGATCTAATACCATGTGGTGAAGTGACATTTATTGATACTTACAGTGCGAGCACATGTCCAGAGCATAGCTGGCTTCATTTCCCTGAAAAAGAGACAAGACTGACAATGAAACAAGCGTTCCACATTGAGGAATCTGATTAAAAACACAAAGGAAAATCTTATGCAAACAGAGGCAACAAGCTGTAAACACAAGAGCATCAGTGAGGTCTGTTGTATCTCTTAGTTTGGATTGAGGAGTTGTTTTTTACCATATGGAGAGGTGTTAAAAGCCAGTCAATGCATTACATTCAATGCTAGGTGTTCTAGCAGTTCTCCACAGACTGGGAGAAATCTTACGCCCCTTACTTTAAAAAAAAAATCTGTAAAAACAACTCCAACACATAGGAAAGATGAACTCAACTATTCTGTGTTCTTGGCTAATTGTTGGTGTTATTCATTATGCATGAGCGACAGAATGATCTGGACTGAAAACGAGGCCAACGTGCCGCCTGGATCTGCCTTGTCTCATCTCTAGAGGACTCGCACACACTGAACCAGGCTGCTCCAACGAGGCTGCAGCCTTCCTCCTCAACTGTTAATGAGAGCTACAGTAACTCATGAACAGGCAATATGTGAGGTTCATACTGCCTTCCAACACACAACACCCACAAGTTCATCTGTGGGGTTTGACGAGGTAGCTGTTTAGCACTGCTGACTTCATGAATACTGGGCTGGCCACTGAGATTTGAGGCTTCTAAAGTGCGGTTTCTGATTATGTTTAAAAGGTTATTAACTATTTAATGTAGTGAAATATTCTCTCTCCACCAGATGTTTCTGCCACATCTCTATGTGCATTATCTAACTTGTTTCTCTGCTGTGAAATATAATTTTAATAAAAAAAGCAAACTTAGTACTGCAATAATTAACTAAATAAATAATGTTTATTTCATTATTATTTATTTTGCTGATTCATTTTTGGGTTAGAAAATATCAAAATCATTATTTCTAAAGATCAATGTGAGGTCAATAAATGTTTTGTTTGGTCCAATCACCAGTTTAAAATCCCCAAATATTGAGTTTACTATCACATATGACAGAGAATTGCAGACAATCCTCACAACCGATGTGGAAAGAAGCTGGAAATAAGAGAATGTTTGGTATTTTTGCTTGAACAAAATGAACAATCAATTAACAAAATAGACTATTTTCTGTTGACAGACTAATCAATCACTTTGGATCTCACACACATGCCATCTTCTGCAAAATTCGAGCAAAATACAGCATACTTTCAAAAAAGCCATTTTGTTTTCCTCCATCAGTTTCACTCCAGATTTCATCGTTCTGTTTGGGATTTTGATGGAGGCTGACTGGAGAGCTGATCTGGTTTCAAACATTCGTCCTCAACTAAACATGCAGAGGTCTGTTCTGGCTTGTTGTCCGACACTGAGCCAACACAAGCCTGATCACAGGCGTCACACAAGCCTACTACACTACACTGTGTCTCAGCTTTATCTTCAACTTAATTAATTATACTTGTTCTTCATACTCATTAATCAGGGTCCCACCCAGCTTCATTAAACTGGATTGTTTGTGTGCTGTACAACATTGAACTTATGAGTCTCACTGATGCTGCTTTCAAATAAGTTTTCAGCCCTGAAATCAATCACTGCATCTCGGACACAGTTCATGAACTTCTTGGAGTGTCGATATTAAAGCAGGATTATAACCACGGATCTCTGCAGCCTGGTGGTTCAGCATGAGAGCACTTTTCTTAAGACCACAGAGGGTTAACATGAAGTGGACTAAAGGTTTAGGACTTCCCAAACTTTTCCTGCCACGCACCCTTTCAAAAAACAAAACAAAAAAACATATGTACAGATGACTCCACACACTACAGTTCAGGGTGTGCTGCAGTTTTTTTCTGCCTCACTTACTTTACAGCCACTACACCCTCATCCTGTGCTCTCCGCCTCCGTCTGAGCATTCAGTGGATGGTTCGCTCCACAACCATCCATCACATACCAGCCACTATTTAAATTCATGCTCCAATAACAAGGTGAAAAGATGATTCAAATATGAGTCAGGCTGAATGCGCAGAGTCAGATATTCTGTTGGAAAAAATGAAAAAGCTACGTCCATTTGTGATCAAGCATGAACGCAGAGGAGCGCTGCCCAAATGTGAGAGTAGCCTCCGTCAGACTGACTTTTCATATTTGCTTAATGAATTATTGAAATTTTCTTAATCCACCATATGATTAGACACTCTTTCTGCAGTTTTCACTGGTGTATTCATCCAGACCACAGTACAAAATACCATCCAAAGGCCTTTAAAGATCATTAGTGTTTAAGGAGTTAGAAACTTATTCCTCTACGCTCTACTGTGATGACGACACCTCTGACACTGTGCAGCTGCTGAACAAAGTCAATTTAAATGCACTGAAACTAAATACATTGAGATTAAAACGCAACCATTCAGTCCTGGCTTCATGAAACGTGTGCCTGTATTTTTAGGCATTGTGGACGGAAACCCCACCTCAGCTCAGCTCAGTTTATCTGCCAGATGATTTGAATCTCTGACATAAATTTGAGTGACACTGCTTCACAGACACGTGACAGTAAAGCTGCTGGTGCTGCAGCAGCAGCAGTGTCTGAAAGGAGACTCAAACTGCTGACCACCAACACAACTGTCATATAAACTGCACAAAAATGCACGTAGTTCAGGGTCTTTGTCCCTCGTGGAGATGGAAAGATGACAGAATTCGCACCACACGGACCCTCGCGGCTGCGCTGACGTGGAAAGTGTTTGGCTTCACACTACTTTGACAGGAGGCTGGCTAAATCTCAAAATGCATGTGAAAATCGCACTAGCATTTTTATAAAGCTATCCACACTAAATCAATGGGAAAAAGCTCCCTCTGTTCTTCCTTCTCCTGTTTCAATCAGCAAACAATAAAACTGCTCATCACAGCCAACAAGTGCTCAGTAGAGGGACAGACAGTCTGATTCCTCTCAGCTAAGTAAACCTCTCTTTTCTCTACATACTCCAGTAACCAGTATCAATACTTGGTGGATTATCAAGCTGTCATAAAGCAGAATGAAATGACCTGAAATCATTATTGTTACAAGTTAAGGGCAACAGCTGTGTTGTGTTTTACTGACATTTAAAAAGAGGAATCACCGTGACAGATGGAGCAGACAGAGTCCAGAAAGCCATCTCTGTTTACCCAAAAGCTTAGTTTTCCTCATCCACACTAACACATGAGATCAGCATTTTCAAAAGGATCTACTCAAGAGACCATTTTTGAAAAGCTCAGTTTTTGAGTATGAAAAACACTGGCTTGGCATGTACAGTATGGAGGGCAGCAATGGAGAGAAAAAGATGTTTTCAAATACAGCTGGTTCAGTGTGGGCGTATTCTTACTCGCTGCAGTGCGAAGGTAATCATTGCCCACACAATTTTGGATTCATCAGTCCATTTTTATCTCTAAAGGGCAACATTCACCGGCAGCATATGGCCCGTGTCAAAACACCCGCATCCACATCCGGCATCTTGACTCATCAACATATACCTCTGTCCTATTTCCCAACACTGACACACTCCAACTCTCCAAAGTTATATCACATTTCCCACCTGGATTGGCACATCCCAGCTACTGTACAGAAGTCAGAGACTATGTTAAGTTTGGCCTTTTTGAGCAGTCTTCAGTTTGAATAGACAAGTACTGAATGTTAAGTGTACTGATCTGTGGTTCTTTCGGCCAAGGTGTGACACGGTTATCAGATGTTTATCACTGGAGAGGATGTTTATATTCTGTTAATGTAAGGTTATAAAGCACCCCAATATCATAAAATAAATAAAAATATGAGCTAAAGATTTTGGCATGAATTTGAAACTGCATGGAAAAAAATAAATAGTACAATTTTGCATAAAGGAGCGCTGCTTTGTCTGTTTTTGCCCTTTCTGATCAGAACTCAGCAGGCAGTTCTTCAGACAGCATGTCAAAGGCTTTACAAAATCTTAAAAAAATAGATAAATTAATGTTTTTATGCTTTTCTGAAAAACAAATCTTAGCTTATTTTCGTTATTGTCTGCTTATGATACCTAACGGCTGTTTATCAGCTTGCTTTTATTTTTAGATTGAACGTCACAATGGCATTACTTTAAAGCACATGAATTAACAAGAGGATGGTCTGAATGTCAGACAGCTAGAATCCCGAAAAATACTCAGTACTAAAATCGAGTCAATGGCAGGTGACAGCTCGATTTAAACACCAACAGCGACATTTGACAAAGAATCTGCCATTTCTCACAAGAGGCAATACAACACTTCCGGTCACGATTTTCAAAATAAAATAGTAAATTGCAGGCAAAAACTGCCAACCCTATGTGGTTGTCTACATGTTGGATGACCACTTTTTAAGACAGTAACATTTGATGAGGTCATGCAGATGTTATGGAAAGAATGGGTTCCTAAAAACATTGAATCAACCACGTGATAAATACTTTTTTATGCTAAAGACCTGTGAAGCATTAGTTGATTGCAGTCTCAGAGATTAAAATGAGGAAACAAAACCAAGTCAACCAAGTGTACATACATTTCTGCCACCTTGTTAAACGGATTCACAGATATACTTAGAATCGATTAGCTGATCGACAGAAAATCAGCAGCTATTTTTAGAACTGATAATTCAGTTAAATTCTTTTTCTGCGCACACTTCTCATATGTGAGAATTTGGTTTTTTTCATTTTGTATGACAATAAACTGAACCTATGTAGAATGTGAATTCTTTGACAAAACGCATCTTCTAGGCGCAACCTTGGATTTCACTATTTTCTGACATATTATGAACACTACTATAATCAATAATTGTTCAATGAATATCATCGGGTACAGCCGAAACTCTGTCACATATAATTTTCATTTCAGAGCAGACTAACATTTTGAATAAATCACCAAACAAAATGCCAAACTCTCTGGTTCTGGAATCAAAGAATGGGTTTCCTGCTTTTTGCTGTTTAATATTAACTTAATGTTGCCTTTAAACTTTAGGCTATTAATACAACCATACAAAACACATGAAATATTATTTAACTTTTGTTTATTGACTACATAATTCGTTGATTAATACTGATTAACAGATCATGGAAATAACCGTTAGCTGAAGTCCTAGTTCATTTATGAAGGCGGTGATGGGTTTCTTTTCAGCAGTAACAAATTTGAAGCTTTTATTTTGTTGGCAATATTACGACATTTCCGCCCTTACTTTGTTGCGCACTTGACGCATCTCCAGCTAGCAAGGCTGCTAGCAAAACCGCAATAGTATTTCTCAATTTCCTCACAAGCTAGCTTTGTGGCCATATCTACCAAGTCATACATAGACGTTATTTTAAACCTGAGTGTGTGACAATGTGTCAGTGGAAGAAGCTCAAATAACACAATAATCTTACGATACTGTCATAAACAAACTGCCACAAACGTTACGCTCTTTTTAATATCAACGCTGTTGCTAACGGTAGCTAGCAGCACCGAGCAGGTTAGCCTGGAACGCTAGCTAGTTACGAAGCTAACAGTACAGTCGAAGGAGAAAGCTGTTATTACAAAATGAGGTTTGACATTATAATTTAATAAATAAGGAACACAATTTTCTCACCATTTTGCCGTCAGAGGATCTCAAAGCTGCTGGAAATGCAATTCAAAGCTCCGTTAACGGTCAGACAGAGACGCTGTTTCAGCGAGGTTTATGACTTTTAAGGGCCAGAAATCGACCACCGGCTGTCTGACTTTACGGCTTCGAACAGCGGGGGAAAGATTCACTGCAGCAGCAGCAGTAGATCGAGCCGCAGAGGGGGGAGAGAGAGCAGTGAGAAGCCGGTGGTGTGAGAGACAGAGGCTGAGTTGGTGAGAAGAGTGAAGAGGGAAAGAGGAGGAGGAGGAGGAGGAGGAGGAGGAGGAGTAGAAGGTGCAAAGCAAAGCTCGCCTATTGAGGCGATGATTCACTCTATTTCATAATAAGTAACACTGAATCACAAAGAGCCTCAAATAGCCCTACCTGTGACCTGAGCCATGGATTATTTACTGAACAGCTTTACCAGGGACAGACCGAAGGGTCAGGGGCCCCGAAGCAAGAGCCACTGTTTGAAGGGCCTGTAGTGAAGATTTGTCTCAGTGTTGTCCCACTCAAGTTTTTTTTTTTAATCTGATCCTGAAATACTGAGTAAGCCGACATGTTAATACCAAGGCTGATCTGATTTGCTTGTTGTTGATTGTTGTTCGTTTTTCCTCCTCACACATTGGTTCCAAAATGTTCCTTATGCAAACTTTGTAGGGGAAAAGTCATCTTAACATTTGCTCAGAGTGATATCAGTGTTTAAACTCAATATTTCCCACCCTGGACAGTGTTATGTTAGACCGTAGACATCTCCGAGATGATGAAAATACATTTTTTGATGCAACCAGCTGCTGGATAAGTAGAAAATAAAATTTAAAGCTTGTGTAGGGAGCTCTGTGTGACCAGCTCAAAGAGGAAAATAAGAAGTGGTGAGGTCACAATTAGGCTCTGCATCCGACGCGATGGTCTCTTCAGCAGACCTTTTTGTTGCAGAGTAATTCATCACTGTGAACACACAATCTTTGGAGAAAAGCCGTACAGCACGTCCAGGTTTTCTCTCCATCTTCGGCTCTTCATAGATCACTAATAAAAACAAACATCAGTCATCATGTTTTCATTACAGCAGAATCGTGTTTTCTAACCTCTGTCTCTGCTAGTATAATGAGGGTGTGCTTAGTACATTTATGTCACAAAGCACCACATCACAGCAACAACGTGCTGAATTTTACAGCAGTGATGATAGTCTAATTATATAATGTGTAATAGTATATCACTCACAGGGGCTATTTTGATACACTGAATACTTTTACTTTTGATACTTAAGGTACATTTTGCTCCTTCTTGCATACTTTTACATTGCGAAACTTTTTAAATGCAGGACTTTCACTTATAATTATTTTTACGGTGTGGTATTGCTGTTTTACTTCAGTAAAGGATCAAAGGCTACCACTGCAAAATTTAAATACTGAAGTTTATCATAACTGCAATTGTTAGTGTACAATCACGTTGGTTCAGTGTACTGTTTTATGCACAAAGACACTTTATACTCCTTACTTCAATATGTAACAAAACAGCAGGGTTTAGGCATTGAGACATCTTAACAAAACAAACAAACAAATATTTGGCAAAATTAATCCAGCCATGCACATCAGGAGGAAACAGAGAGAAAGAGCTACAGCGGCACAAATGTAACAGAAAGTGAAGCAGCGGCAGCCTGTGAAAAGCACCATGTCTCAGACTAAAGACAAATCGTCCCCTTTTCAGCAGAAACACAGACGTGTTCGAATGCTTAAAGAAGTCTGGTGAGATTCTATATTTATCTTGCTGTCGACAAATTTCTTGAGCAAACCAAAACCAACAGTGAATGTATGTGCTAACAAGTACTGAGTGAGTATCGCAGCATGATAGATCTTCTTCCTCTGAGCCATCGACCTCCATTAAAAACACACCAATGAGCCACACTGTCACACTGGCTGACATGTTCCTTCATTACCGTGAACACACTGACGCGCGCGCACACACACACACACACACACACACACACACACACACACACACACACACACACACACACACACACACACACACACACACACACACACACACACACACACATCAGTTTTATGATGAGTTTTCAAAGATTCTTCTTCAGCAGGAACCAAAGGGATTGAAGCCACAGACAGAAGTCAGACAGTCTCGACAGACGCACTAACACACTGCTGGTTTTGGTCTTTTCATGGGATTTGTTGAGACGAACAGCAGCCTTACCTGTTAAAGGAAAAACCCGCCGTCATCCACTCACACTGCTAGATCTTTTATTATCTGTGAGGTCTGGTTCATTCCTACAGAAATATATTTTTAGAAAACCTCTTTTTCTAAACCTGCCTCTACATTTCCATCTGTTTTCCTCTTCTTGACACATTTCTACCTGTGTGGTTTTAAAAGGTCATTTTCAACACGGCAGCCCTCACACTTCGGTTCTGATGGATTGACACCAGAACCAAGTTTTGCTAATTTGGTTTACATTATTGAAATATTTTCTGCCACATTTTCTGCTGCTGGAAATATCAAATGTCACCTAATCTGAAACTGAACTGTTATCCACAGGAAGAAGACAAATAGATCAGTTCATTTAACCTTCCTGTGCTGCTACCTCCTCATTTAAACAGTGCTTAGGTGTTTTGGGTGGAATTTCCCCTTAATTAACGCAATACATAACAAATAAGAAAAGTCCAACTATTACAATGATGTTCACACTCTCATACATTATTTCTTCACACACACTCACACATTTTAACACATGAGTTAAAACACTTCTTCCATCTACAGCTGTCTTCCATCCTGGTCTTCAGCTAGCACCGTGCTAGCTGGTGCGCTGGGTCCCTCCCAATTAGTGTTGTGATAAATCAAATTAGGAGGGGTATTGCTCATTATGTGAAGGCTTCTTTTTAGTCCACCTTAAAGGAACAGTTGGAACATTTTGGGATATTTTCTTCCCCAGAGTGAGATGAGAAGATTGATATGAATTTCAAGTTTGTGCACCCAGTACAGAGATAGGTCCAATATTTAGCTTAGCCTAGCACAAAGAAAGTCAGTTGTAGATGCTGTTTATTGCACAGGTGCAGAAATAGGCGACATTATGGTTTTAGCAGCTGTTAGCGTTGAAGCTACTGCATTTGTGTTTTGCCAGGTTTGAGCTCTGACTGTACTGTCAACTAAAGCCTGCTGACTAGCTAGTTAGCTAACAAAATCAGCTGCTTTCATTTTATTGGAACAAGTTTTTTTTTTTCTCTTTTGATGGACCCAGGCTAGCGGAGGCCCCTCAACCCTCCTGAAAACTTAGCACTCTCTAGCACTCTAGCATTTCCTCATCTCTGAATTCCCACAGTTCTACAGGGAGCTTACTGGGAGCTACGCTAGGCTAAACACACCATGCACATATCTGCACTGAACGCACTGACATGAAATTCATATCAATCTTCAAGTCCCATGTGACTGTAGGATGACAAGCAAGCTAACTTCACAAAATGTCCAATTGTTCCTTGAACGTGACACGCTGCTGCTGCTTTAAAGCTACACTCTGCAACTGTTCACAGGGAGCTTCTCTTGATGTTCGATCACTGACTGAAATACACTCGCACAGTATCTGATGGATTGAAACCTCAGAGCAAAATACAGAAACGTGAGCGCTCCCTCAAAAGGAAACTGCACTTTAAAGCCTCCAGTCTTCTCCCTGCTCTGTCACTTTACTATCATTTGATATAAAACATCTAAAACCAGCCAAGGTGGCGAACATGAGCGCGCTGTGTGCAGTTAAGTGTAGGATTTCTCAATATTAGCTAATTCTTGTCAAACTATTCCCTTTTGCTGCCGTGTGAAGCTGTCAAAAAGCACCATTGCAGAGTGCAGCTTTAAAACAAAACCCCCTGAAAGACCAGCATAGCAAACAGCTACTTTCTCTCCCTGTCTTGATAAAACACACATTCCAGACCCTCGCTGACTTGACGCCCGCCTTTAAAAGAAGGCTGTCCTTTTATTGTGATGCTGATATTCAAAGGTAGTCCTGGTACAACGGATGTCCTCTGCTTGGTTTTTGGAGTGTGGATTGAGGAAGGACGAGCTGACTCAGTTGAACGCCTCCTTGTTGATCCACATGAGGGTCCGCGTCTCGTTGGGCTTGCATTCGTACTCGATGCTGCTGAATTTGTTGCCGAACTGGCAGTGCTCCCTCTTGTAGTAATTGTAGTATTTTGCCTGCCAGACCGTCTCAAACGTTCCTGCCTTGTTAAACTGGACAGAAAGAAAATCACCAACACTGCAGCAAAAATGGCGATTCTGATCTTTAATTTGATGCATCAAAAGGCAGATTTCTGCTTCTCAGTTACCAACAGCCACTTGATATTTCATCAAAGGTGACTGTGACACTGTCGTCTTACCTCCATACTGACTTGGACAGGTTGCCGGTCCCCGCTCTTGGTGTGCGGGACGCCCTCGGTGTCATACTGGCCGTGATAAACCACAGACTCCTCGTCCCTGGACTGCTGCTCCAGAGGGAAAATGATGCCTCCGATGTTCATGTTGCTGTGAGGGAGACAAACAGGAGGAAGCAGTGTGCTGCTTAATTTGTGTGTCTAAGCTTGGAAGGAGACCTGAAACTAGAGGAGGCAACTACAGAAGTAGAAATGCCTTTCTGGAGGACCTGAAGGGTGTTGAACCCTCTGGATCCACTGCAGGGACCCTCTTCTGGAGTGTGCAGTCAGCTGCTGATGAGTGGTAAATACCTGCAAACCGGAGTCTGGCTGCTCATTTAAAGGCTTTGGAGTAAAGTCATGTGACTTATTACTTCTGTTGATGAGTATCTGGTAAAGTAAGGTGTGTTCTCCAGAGGACAGAGGGCTTATCAGATGAACTTGCACCTGAATTAAACAGGTTTACAGAGAGTCATCACCCAGACTGGATCACCAACATGGGTAAAACTGGGGCCGCCACGAATCCCAGACCTCCCAGTGGCCCAAAAAGGCTGCAGATCCACAGCGTGGCACTTGATTTTTGCATCATTAAAGTACAATATCAACTAAATGGGTCCAACATTAATAACTTCACACTGCAACGTTTTGTAGAGAGGGCTCTGTATCAATACATCATATTATTTTACTTTATATTGTGCTCGTATCAAACATGTTCCTTCAGTTAGAGGTCAGATCCTTGTCCTCCTGCCAGGTGTATCCAGCATCATCACTTCCTCCTCAGAGGCCAAATCTAATGATGCATTTAGCTGATTTTAGTCAACTTCTCAAGGCAGAAATGTCCAGATTCACCATCAGTACAGGGGCCACCACTCCTATACGCTCTTCATTACATCATATGTGATGTTATTTCAAAGTCTTTATGACAGCACTTGGGAACCTTAGATGAAATGACAATATAATGTTTATTTGGTGGTTTAATACGCTTGTCAAGTTGCTCTATTTGGCTGTAGGCTGCATAAAACTATGTTATAAGTATGTGGACCATCATGAAAACTCTGCAGGTCCTACTTTTCCATATTGATGTTAATTTTATTTCTCTTTACAACTCATATTTCTTATTATATGAACTAACGCTGGCTTTAAGTTCAGCTTTTCCCTTCCTCATCCATCTATCCTTACAGACGGGTCGTGCCCACTGTCATTGAGGCCGTGTTTGATCATCTGGACCCCACCCTGCTCCACACTGACTGCACCTCAGCTAATCCTACAACAACACACCGACATCAGCTGTCTGTTTGTTCATCAGCGGACAGGCGACGCTTCCTGTCACCACCAGCGACGAACAACACATCACACACGAGCCGCACATGATTTATTCAGGCGGATACCGGATGCTGCAGGCCTGCAGGAGGAAGGCCAGCACAGTCAGCGACGTGCAAGGTTATTTCTGCTTTACTGAATGTGTATTAAAATCCCTTCACTCTGATAATGGAGAAGGATCTTCTCCTTACAGACGCGGCCTGTGACCTTTTTTATTTCAGGGAATGAACGAGGGGATGTGCATGCTCGGTGGCCTCCTGCTGCAGATAAACTGCAGTATATAATAAGAAGAATATTCTTTTAATTTCTTCTTACGTGGCCTCGACGTTTCCAGGCTTCAACACCACCTCGATCTTGTATTTGGAGCCTGTGAGCAGTTTGATGGTCCTGCTCTGGCCGAACCTGGTTCCGTCCACCTTGAAAAACACGGGTCCTTCATTGGGCTGGATCCGCAGGGAGATGGAGATGTTGATGATCGGAGGAACGTCGTCCATTATGCCGCTTTTTGTGCTTTACGGGGTCAATTTTAGGTCCCGTGTTGAGGGAGAAGACAGCGGATGATGCGGTGATGCTGAGGAGGGACCAGAGTCAAGCTGGGCATTCCGGGGCTTCCGCTTACGTCTTTCAAAATAAAAGCGGAATAGCAAGTTATTTCATTGTAGCGCTACAAAAATACCCAGTTATTTTCCTACGACCTATTTAAATGGCTTCTTCTGTCAAACCAGCAGTTCAAAACTCAAAGATATGTAGTTTACCCTTTTATATGACAAAGAAACACAACAAATATTCACATTTGAGAAGCCACGTCTGTTTGACTTCTTTGTATTGCGGTTTTGTTTTTTGTTTTTTTTGTTTTTTTTTTGGTTTGTTTTTACAATAGTTGGCAATTAACATTCTGACAACGGGTTAATCCTTTAATCTTATTGTACTAATCATTTCAGCTCTATATTAAATCATCAGAGTGGAGCTGCAATAATTAGTCAATTAATTTGTACAGTCCATGAAAAATTGATCAATCATCATCATTTTTCAAGCAGGTTATCAAAACAGAATTTGTTGTTTTTCCTCATCTTACACTGTCGTAAACTGAACATCTTTGGGTTTTAGCCAGCCGGAAACTCATCTGGGCAGTTTTCACCATTTTCTGATGTGCAACAAACAATCAGTCAGTAACTGAAAAATAAACTAAATGCCAGAATAACATGATAAAAAATATTTCTTGCAGCCATAGAAATTAATAATTACATTGCCACAGAAAGTGTCAATGTTAATGCACAAAATGTCATTGTTGGCCTCTTTTCAACAATGAAGCCAAAAGTTGTCTGGGTGGACACAATAAGAGGAACACTGACAATGTAATGCACTACATTACTCCATGACCACTAAATACAGCATCAAAAATACTTGGAGAGATATGTGTCTGACATGGTGTCAATAAAAACTGCATCACACGCTTCAACATGATGTGATTTATTGCATGTCAGCCATATTTACATCAAAGCAAAGAGACAGTCATAACTTTTCATTTCAGGTTGTTTGCAGACAACATCACGTCACTCTTTTGTTGTGGTGCGAACTGCAGATGGAGGGGCAGAAGTGGTTTTCTACAAAGGAAACACTATAACACACACTCAAAAGGTGTATGGTTTGCTCCGCGGTGCTGAAAGTTTGCTGCCTGGTTAATCCACAGGAAAATAAGAGATATGCACTGTTGAAAAAACAAAACGAAGCACCTTGGTACCGAGGTAGTGGACCCACCACTAACAAGAAACTTGTATGCCTCCATACTTTGTCTGCTTTCACTTGTTTTCTGGAGTAGAGCGACGTCTGAATGAGCAGGTAGTCGGTTATATCTGCTGCCTCAGCAGCAACAAATCTTTTAGCTCAGTTGAAAAATCGCTCTTCTTCATAATGTAAGGGTCACATCCAACATATGTTCTGATTTTCTCTTTATACCTTTCTCTCATAATTTAATCTAACCTAGCCCAGAAAGATCAGTCCTTCACATCATTCACTGCAGTTCGCACTTTCGGCCCTCCTGATTTAACATCACGTGACTGCAAACAACCTATAACAAAGAATTTCCCAATTGGGATCAACAAAGTAAAGTCTAATGTTAGCATTAAACTCGTTTCACTTCTGTTTCTCCGTGGTCCGTGGTTTTTTCTTAAAAAAGTTACAAAAATCAATTCTGTACAATTGTTTGTGTGTATTTGTATAAAACACAAAAGTATAAAAGGTGCTTTAAATAAAATCCTAAGTGTGGCAGCAAACGTTGCCGTCAGTCATCTGTCCAGCTCGGCCTGTAGGATCTCTCCCCAGGACTCAGCATCCAGCGGCGTCATCTTCCTGCCGCTCAGCTCCTCCGCTGATCTCACGTGGCTGTAACGTCCTCTCAGCCAGTCTCTCTTCAAACAGCTTCTATTGTAGTTCCTCACCAGAGTGACCTGCAGAGAGGAGGCAGAACACAGTCAGAGGACGGACATATGACAGAAGCTTAAATCTCATCTCGCTTTTTACATTACATGAATTCACAACAATGGGAGTCTGTCCATCTGATATCTGGTATTAGAATCCTATTAGAGCTCAGAGCTGAATGAAGCTTGGTTACTGAATTCCAGCAGCTAGCTGTCACTCAAAGTGGCCATTTGCATAAGTGAGTTATATATATAAATTCACCCCCGTAGACTCATCATGAAAAAGGAAATTAGTTACAGAGACCAAAACCATTTTTTGCATCAGGTAGTAAGCATCTTTATTTCTGCTGTCACAGTGGGCATTTTCATATGGGGGTCTATGGGGACTGACTGACTTTTGGAGACAAGTGGCCATTAGTGGAGCTGCAGTTTTTAGCACTTACACATCATTTTTCAGCCCAGGAGGTTGCTGCTTGGTCTCCTGTGATGTCACATGACCTCAACTACCTCCAACGTTAATAACGGACCACTTTGCTTTTTCTTTTTCTTGAAGGTTGACTCACCTTCCAGGACAGGCCGTTTTTCCTGTCGCTGTCGACCTCCCTCTCACAGACGGCTCTGACCAGCAAACACTGGCTCCTCCACAGCTGCTCGCTGTCTTCGATGATGTGATGCCACAGCTTGCAGGTCCGCGAGGCGCTGCACAGACTCTCTGCGTCCAGCTCACCAAAGATCTTCAAGCTCATTTCTGTCGGCAGCGTTTCAGCAAAGTTTTGAGGGGGGGTGTCGCAGGTGGATTTCAGGGAGGGTCGTCTTTCATAGAGGAAGAACACAGGCGAGGTGCTCGTGCGGTCATGCTGCATTATAGCTCAGGGTCCTACAGTGAGAAAACAGTGATTAAACATCTCAGAGCACAATCAAATTCCATTTGAAGCTTCATTTCAGCACCTTTAGTTCAGGACTGGCTTTCAATCTCATGGGCACTTTGAAGATACAAGGATGGAGGAAAATTTGACATTTCTTTCTACCATAGTAGCAAAATCACTGTCCTCTCCTCAGTGGAAACGTTTACTTATGAGTGAATTCTGGCCCTCTGCTCAGTAACAAAAGCTTACGGACAGTCTGAACAGCCGGACAGACCATAAGTAAAACTACAATGGCAGGACATACATTAATTTTGCAAATACCAATATTCCTGCTCTAAATCTGATCATGACGGTGACTAAACCCATTTCAATCTCCAGCTCAAATACATTTCCCAACTTTTACGGATTTAAGCATTCTTATGATCTATGTATTAATATAACATGGCTGTCAGGAAGAGGGATGGCCAAACCTCTGGCTACAAAAACAACGTTTTCCCACTTCAAGGCTGTTATAAATCACAGCAGCCAGTTTGAATTCATATGATCTGATTTACTGTTGGGTATGTGGATGAAACAAAACTTCAATTTCAGCATCGAAGCGTGAATCTTATTTTAACATCAGATTTTCTTGTTGCAGCTCCGAGTCACGTTCAGCTGCACGAGAGTCATCTCCGCCCCGGCTAGCAGCTAGCTAGCTAACACCGCCTGACACCTCCGGCCTTTCGCACTTCCAAGTCAAATACCTTTTTTTTAAAGAAGAACGCAGATAGTAAACGTCTGCCGCCATGTTTGAGGAAAGGGACGACACCGTGTCGTTAAAGTAAGAGCTTCTTACCGTCAGTATGGTCGCTTCGTCTCGTTCTGACAGCTCCACTGTTTAAATGTCTCAACGGTTGTTTATACACAGACATACGTCACCTTGTTTTTGGTGAAATGCGCATGTGCAGAAGAGTCATTCGCCAACAAGAAACAGCGACCTTTAAATTTCCATTTTCCTCGACGTGTTTCTGCGCTGAGGGATTTAAACATGCTGACAGATCCACACAGGAGAGAAGAATAGATTATTTCAAACAGGGATGTGTGAATTTTGTGATCAAGAAGAAACTGTGCAACATGTTATACGTGACAAAATATGATACTGAGAGAAGGAAGCTTACTGAGGTTTAAAGAAATAAAGTTGAGCTTTGCTTATGCTTCTGTGATCTTTTACAAGGAAGTTCAAGTTAATCTGTTTTTGTTTCAATATCTCAGGATAACGAACTTACTAGAGAAAATGAGTTTTTTTCTTTTCATTTCTTTTTCGGTTTTTTTTCTTTTACTTATCATTGCAACTAGTAAATGTAAAGTTAGATCATCGAGCCGCACTCCATTCCAGCAGGTGGCGGTAATTCACAGTAACGTTGTCTGCCAACAGCCTTCATAATAATAATAATAAGAAGAAGAAGAAGAACGAGGAGAAGGAGAAGAAGAAACAAGGAAAAAGAAATAAACAAGGAACAAGAAGAAGACAACTTAGAAAGCGTCTTTCTGTCCTGTCCTGAGAGACCATTCATTCTCCATTCACCACCACAGCAGGTGGGCTGAAGTGAAGCTTGGCTCGATGTAACCTTTGCTCAGCTTTCGTTTCTGTTTCACGTTACTTCCCTCAGAAAGAAATTGAATGAAACAAGTTAGAGAAGCTCTTTATTCCTGATACTATTCAACTATCCCAATAAGCTTAATACGCCCTGAACTGAATGTTAAAGGCTTGTGTTGTGATGCCTTCAGTGACCCGAGGTGAAGCTCCCTTCCAGTCCCGCCCGCTGACCACATGTCCCGGTTTGACCTCGTCCCGGTGGACGGCGGGGATCCCATCCAGCTTCCGCCAGGGGAGACGGTGCTGGGCAGGGGGCCTTTCCTGGGAGTGAGTGCTGCTTTGGCTTTAGCTTAGGCTAGTTACTTTAAAAGTACAATTACTCTTAATTATTTACAGGCTTTTTAACAGGTCAGTACATATTATTAGACATGATAAGATGTAGATATGCTGTGTGGGAGTTTTTAAAACTTTTTTTAACTTCACATTGTGACAGGAAAAAATCACAGGTACACAGGTACTACATCGGGCCGCTGTTGAACCCTCACCCCTAATAAATCTGTATAATGTAATTTGATTAAACTTTATTTAGAAATGTGTCTCCCATTCTTACAAAATGAACTAACATGATGGTGTTAGAAGTAGATTTGGACAAAGGACCCCCCATACAAGACAGGGCCACACCCTTAGGTAACATGTCCAGACGTCCCGAAAAGTTCTTTACTTTCCCAAATTACAAGCAGATCCCTATACAATATTTGCTTGATACAGACAAACAGACCAATATATGTGTATTGTGGGTTCCACATGCACACCCAGAACAGACCCTAAGAACGTCTCCCAGAGAATAAAACTAAAGAAACGTGAATACAGCTGAGTTGCAGGTCTTCCTCTGAACCACTGGAGGACTCTGTCATGCTGATGACATGCAGGCAGCTGGACTGCAGGAACAAGAAGTGTCTTTTCTGATGGAGGACACTGTTTGTGGTACTGATTTGTCCAGAGCCATCAATGACAGATTTCTCGTCAGTTACTGCTTTTCATTGCACATCTGAGTCTCTGACGTATCTCTGCTTCTAGAAATGAGCCTGATTTTATTTCCACTGGAACCACATGCAAAGAGTGTTATAAAATATGTACAAGGCTCATTGGATTCAATATTTATTATGTTTTTGTCTGTTTTTATCAAATATATAGAAACTAAAGAAAATAAGATAAAATATAATAATTATGCAAAGATGAGGTATAAATATAGCATTTACAGCATGAATGCTCTGAAGTTTGACCATTTAGACTTTTCTGTACAAACTTAAAGGAACTCTAGAGTCTAAAAAGCAGCTTTTGTGTTATATCTTCATTTTACGTCTTCACTTTCCATCACCAAACTATGATCCGTCCTCTGGAGACCATGAATGTCCACAACAAGCTTCATGAGAATCTGGTGTGTAGTTGTCAAGAGCTGAAGCTCTTCTCTTGTGTTGTTTTCCTTCATGTTGTTTCAGGTCAGTGATAAGAGAGTGTCCAGATGTCACGGGCTGCTGGAGAACCTGAACGGACAACTGCGTCTCAAACCAGTACGTGTTTTCAGTCCTAGTTTAAGATTTTCACACCAGCCATTTGCTACTTTTGACCTTTAATTTACTGGTGACCTTTTCCAAAGTTTAAGCATCAGTTTTGAAACTTTTCAGGGTCAGGGTTATATGAAATATCATGAATGCTGTCTGCCTGCCTCCCTGTCTGTGAGCTCCTTCGTGGCACATTGAGTCGTCCAAACTCAAGTCATTTCGTAGTACTTTCATAAAGTTACTGTGACCCTTAAAATCAGAAATCTGAGTCAGTTTACTGTGATTCTTGTGCATCTGGTTGTGTTAAGGACATTGTCTGCCTGGTACCTCATAAACACAACTCACCCATTTTTGTTTGTTGTTTCAACATTATTCCAGTCACCTCTTGTTACTCACAGAGGACGACAACATGCAGTGTCTTCCAGTCATCTGTTGCATTCAGCTAATTTCTATGACAAACAGCTTTTAGAGATTTTGTTTGAGACAGCAAATCCATAAGAGTGAATGAGGTGAATATTGTACTTTTACTCCACTACATTTGCCTGACAGCTTTAGTTACTGTTCAGATTACAGTTTTTCATCCCCTTTCTGTCCAATTGACTTTTTAGAGATACGTGGTTCTCACAGGACAGCCATGCTCCAAACCTATGATGATCTCACAGAATATGATGCATTGATGTAGATTAAACCAGCCAACAGCATATAAAGCAGTTCAAATGAGCTCGACCTTAAACATCTACTTACTAATGCTTACATACTTTTACTGAAATAAGGTTTTGAATGTCGGATGTTTACTTATAGTGGAGTGTTTTCACACTGTGTATTAATACTCTTACTTAAGTAAAGGATCTGAATACTTTTTTCACTGGCCATCACATCCAAAGCAGGATATGGTAAAATTAGTGGTTTGCTGTGTTGAAACAGATGGCTGCCTGAGGAAACGCTTTAGAAACTACATTAAATATTCAGATGAATTTAAAAAGCTGCTCAGTGTGATGCAAGAAAATCAAGAAATCCTACATATGTAAATCTCTCCATGTGCATGTTGACACTGTGTCAGAGAAGTGATGATTGTTCGTTTTACTCTCTATCAGGAGGAATTTTCCTGAGCAACAGGTGTCAGTGATTTCTGAAAGGTCGTCATTTAGTCGCTGGAATGAAATGCTGTTGTGACCTTTTCCAACAAATACATTAAACACACAGATCTTTATCAGCCTTCAGGGGAAGTGGAGTCGCTCCAGCAGCAGAAGTCGGATGGAGGTGTGTTAGAAAAGATTACATAGAGTTAAAGACATGCATCATACTGACCTTATTTATCATTTGTGTTGAATTGACTTGATGTCACTACACCTCAGAAAAGTAATTACCGCTAAACAGCCGCAGCACTGCGTCCATTTTGTGTTGTGAAGTGGAATCAATTGCATCAATGATCTGGTCTGTTGATCTCACACTGGAAAACAATGACAGATATTCTGCATGGAGCAGCTCGAGGCTCTGAAACGACATTGATATGTTAACCTTCATACCTGCATCGCAGGTCCAAACGCTGTCCGCTTTGTCGTTTCCATCGGCTCAGTTTGCTGACGGTTTCTTGCTGCTGGGCTTTGAGCATTAAAGAAAAGTCATTCCCAGATTTCAGCTGATTGTTTCAGGTGGAAAATGACTTAAATCACTCTGACCCATTTAACAGAGGTGGTCAGAGGGGAACCAACTAAAGACCTGCTGGAGTGATCCTGCAGGGTAATCATGTGTCACACAGTGAGACGAGGCCGTGTCAGGCAGTAGAGCACAGAACTATGATCTGATGAGTCTTTTCATTCTGTATTAAACAGATGATTATGTTCTCCATCGATCGATTGATTGTTTGGTTTGTAAACATGCTGAAAATAGTGAGATATGTGCTCACAATGAGCCCAAAGTGACACCATCACCATGTTTGTTTAGTCCAACCAGCAGTCCAAACCTCCACATTATTACAAATACATTCAAATCCTTCAAATGATTCAAAGGAAAAGCAGCAAATCTTCACATTTGAGAAGCTGGAAACATGAAATGTTTTTACAGGAAAAAAGATGATTAATCGACTTATCATTTCAGCTGTACTTGTATAAACTGCTGTTTAGTGTAATTTATATACAAACATATTTTATAAACTCTTCAGATGTTCTGTGTGTAAAAATCTTCATTTGTGAAGTAACTTGTAACTGAAGCTGTTAGATAGACGCTGTGAGGTAGAACTAAAGACTCAAGTAAACTACAAGTAACTTAAAATTGTACTTAATTGTGTCCTTAGCATGTCCCTCCACCACTGTTCCACCGCCCAGAGGTGAGACTGGTGTCGATTGTCTCATTTGCAGAAAGAACTTCAATTAGCTGATTCCCCAAAATGTGGAACTTTGAACTCTGAACTTTGTGGGGTTGCTGTCAGGGCTGTACTGGGGGAAAACAATCAGCCCTGGCATTTTTGGCCCAGACCGGCTCACAACATTATCGGTTGACCGGGTGGTGGTTAATGCTGGTGTGTCGCGCTGCATCAGGGCCGGCCTTAAAAACCTGCGGCCCGGGTCGGGTCAGGTTGTAATTTTCAAGCCCGTTAGGAACCATAGCCCAGCCCATCCTGGACGGCTAATTATGTGTGGGGGGAAAAACAAACTGTTGCACTGATCGGCCCCCACTAGACACCGGCCCACCAGGAAAGTGCCCGGTATGCCAGATGGCCAGTCCACCCCTGGTTGCTGTGATCAGCAGCTCGTCCAGCACTCTGAACAAACGCTCACAAAGACAGAACTGTCAGCTGATGTCCTCATGACTTTTTCAGGAGAGTATCAGAAATGCCTTTCAGATTAGTCTATAAAACAAATGCATGGAAGATTCTTTTGGTTTGATGTGTGTGAATGAACCCCTTGATGATTTTTTTTTTTTGCTTTTATATTTGAAGACCAGGTTGCCTCAAATTGAATTCACTATTTTGAACTGAATTGAGGGTTCAGCTGATCAATCTCTAGCAGAAACACACCGTCACATCACGTCCACGCCGTCATTTGACGATCGTCGTTCTTATTAGAAGAGCATTAATTTTTATTAGCCACTTCAAACACTGAGCTTTGAATCCTAAAACTTCATGACCGACTGACATGTTGTGGTTTCATCCTGTTTGTTGTTCTGATCTTTAGACCCACCTGAACCCCTGCTTTGTTCAGTCGTCCCTGACCGACGACCCTCGACCTCTGCAGAGAGATTCCTGGCACCCTCTTCGTCATGGAGACTTGTTCTCTCTGCTGCCGGGGCAGTTCATCTACGAGGTGGTGGCCGTGGGCGAAGAAGACCGCACTCCCAGGTACTTAGATGCCAGTAAAAGGCTCATTTCCATGTTAATTCTGTGCATCAAGACGTCAAGACATCAAGAAATGAATCTCATTTACTGAAGTTTCCTCCCCGACGTCTCCATGAATAATGCAATCCGGATGAAGGAGATGGTTCTCCGCTGTTTGATTAGAGTCCCATCTATTATCTTTGCAGAGCAGACTGTGTGGTATTGAATGGGATTTAGTTGAAGTGTTATCTGTAGACTCAATTAAAGCAATTTTAAATTTTTTTTTTTAGTCTCTGGGTTTCCATGAGTTAACCCTCATAGCATTGTTCTGACGCTCGCTCTCTGTTTGAAGTTTACATCAAACAGACGGGAAAGGGCACTCGAGCAAATGTTACCGCTGTTCAGACCGGCCGGAGCTCATGTAAAATTCATGCACAAAGTCTGCATCAAAGCAACAGCATGACGGTTTCACAAGTCTGGATTTCTGACATTGTCCTCGCAGTTGTCTCAAGAAAGAACTTCTCTGGTAGTTGGAGGAGTTTTCGGAGTTTTAACCTCGAGTGTTCGGGCTGAATCACGTTCTGTCAAATCTCACTTCCTGCAGAAACAGTCAGGTGTTTGAAGAAGAAGAACTTCCTGTTTCCCCAAAGCCAGACATGGACCCGCTTCCTCCTACTGGACAGGGCCGTGGACAGACTCCGCCTCTCCAGGAGCCGACACCGGCAGCTCCGTCAAACCAGGAGGAAGCCGACCATCCCGACAGAAGCTTAAACAAGGTCTGTTCTGACCTGTGAGTTAAACCATGTCGACCTCTCTCCAGGTGGACGCTGAGCTTGTGTCTGGTTTGAAATTTTGCTTTCACGCTCATCTTTCCCTTCAGTATCTCTGGTTGTGTTGGTCGTTTCTTTGCTGACTCTGCCGCGTTGTGTCCACCTCAGCCTCACTGAGGTGGACAAAGTGCACCAATTCACCGATCTCTGACCCTGAAACTACAAGAGGGAAGTAATGGAGGATGCTCCACTGTGTAACGCAGCGGTACACAGTTCATATCAGATCAACCGGCTCATCAGCTTTATGCGTGTGATCAGCAGCTTTCATCAAACAAGCCCTGATAAAGCCTCTGTCCCCTCCTAAAGACTGTTTTTTTTTCATATAGAGAAACTCTGCACAACCAGAAGAGGTGGAGGACGAGCGAAGTGACGTCGCTCCGTCTGCACCCAAGAGGAGAGTTTTACCTGCATGGATGATGGCGTCTGTCGCAGCTCCACACAGCTCTTCCTCCAGCCTGAAAGGTACCGTGGTCATGTTGTCTGTTTCTTACTGTGGATTCACTGCAGCAGAAACAGACTTTTTTCACGTGTCAGCCCACACACGACGCTTTCACCTGAACTGTTCAGATCTGTGATCTGTCTCTGTTTTACAAGACATTTATGGGATCCATGAGGAAGTTCCCTCCTTTTTTCATTCATCGTCTAAAAACGTCTTTGATAGATGGAGTTTCTATTTCTCTGAAGTCAGACTGATGATTGAGTTTTGAGGCCACACTGATATCAGTTTTTCTCTTTTTTTAGCATAAACACAGACTCCTGATATGAATCCTTTAGATGTGCTCTTGTTTTTAAACTATGACTCAGATTCATACTGAGTGGCACTTTTTACTGTACTAAAATCATCTTGTCAGCGCTCCCTGGTGGACAAACTGTGTAATGGAGACACTGTTTCTGAATGACCTCCAGTGCTGTTTGGCATTTCCTGTCTGTGTGATACAGATATATCTGCAACTGGCTGATTTCTGCAGCTTTATTGTGTTTGTGAGCGCAGTAGGTCGTGATCCATCTCATATGACTGTGACTCATATTTTAACTTTGCAAAATAAAAACTCTTTAGTCATTAAACTGGTTATTGGAATAAATTGGCATTTAGCCGTGAATGCTGTCTATCAGAAAAGCTAACTTCTGAAGTATCATAATTACAGCCAGTAACATAATTAGGAAGAAGAATTGAAGATTTGTGTTTGCTTGTCACAGTAACAAAGAATTTTTGCTGCTAACAGACTGTTGAGGGGTTGAATTAAGCGTACTGAGATTCCCGGTAAGTGTGTCTTTACTGATGGTGAACGTCATTGTTTCCACGGACAGACAGCCACAAGAGATGAGTCACTGTTTCGCAGGTCACACCGCTCACAGTGTTCATGTGGTCCATTGATTGAGGTAGTGTTGCTTTTGTCAACAAACTAAATATCGTGGTCAACAAACCTTTTTAACATGACAGAAACAAGACAAGACGCAACATAAATGCTGGTTATGTGACGATAACTATAAATATATAATGCGATACTGTTGACAAATAAAAACGAGACTAAATGTGGTTTACAAAATAAAAACTCTGCTGAAATGTCTCTTCATTTTCATTGACTGAAACGAGACGAGACGAAATGTTATAATGTTATTTCGTCTCGTCTCGTTTTGGAAAAAAAAAAACCCACGTTTTTTCGGTTTTTGCTTTTGTTTTCGTTCACGATATTTAGTCATAATTTTCGTTGACGAAAGCAACATTAGATTGAGGACTAAGGGCTAAACTTTGATGTGTTGGTCCCAGCTGCTCTTGAAGCCAGTTTGTGCCCGTTTGTTAAACGCTTGTGCTGTTTAGTCCTCCACACAGCTCTAATTCACAGCGTCTGCTGAAGGAGCGAGTCTGCTTTCAGGTGACGTTATGCAGAGCCTCCACCTGATGCCTCTCTGGGAACATTTGTTGACCTTAAATAGCAGCTGAACCCGACTGCCGCACAGTCTGAGGGCTGCAGGTTTTTCACTGGAAGAGCTGGGCAGCTTGACTGAATGAAGTGATGTTAACAAGAGGATGAATGGAAAACAGTGCACCGAGCCTGTCTCTGTGTATCAGGATGTTCTGTGTGTGTGTGTGTGTGTGTGTGTGTGTGCGTGCGTGCGTGCGTGCGTTTCCCCTGAGTGCTGCTGTTCTCTAATATTTACTCTGAGGGGAAGCAGACGGCTCCGCTGCTTCATCGCTGCTTCCATCACTTTGGGCATCCGCTCACTTCAGAGCTGCGTTTCGCGGAGACGCAGAGTGGACGGATGGAAAAGTTCCAGTTTCCCGAAGAGAAGCGCGAGATGATCTCGGTGTCGTCTGAACTCTCAGGACACGGAATCGTCTCGTGGATTCACAGTCTGACAAACGTCATGAGCGCGACATCACAGAAAATTGTGAAGTGCAGTAGAGCTGGATACGTGAGCAGTGGTGGATAGTAATCAAGTACCGTTCTTAGATACAAGTTTGAGATACTTTGAGGTGTTTTGTGATACTTCTACTCCACCACTTTCAGTAGTAATTGTACTTTTTTACTACATTACACTTATCTGACAGCTTTAGTTACAAGTTACTGTCAGATTAAGAAGTCCCACAAAGAGACATTTCTCCTCCTTCTTCTTCTTTCCAATTCATCACCTGACGACCCCTCAGATTAATCTGGTGACCCTTTGGAGGGGCCCGGCTCCCAGACTGGACTAAACTATCCAACTGTATATAAAGTAGATGAAACTGTCTCCACCTGGAGCAGCTCCAACAGTAAAATGCTGCTTTAACATTGATGCTTCAGTATTAATGATGTCACACATGATCAGACGTCAAAAGATTCACTTTATTTATCTGATGACTTTGATGTCATGAGTGTCACAAGTTCACCGTTTCCTGCTGAATTTTCTTCTTCTTATGAACATTTAGGCGCTTTTCTTCAGGAGCTCACCTCAGCAGGCTTCCCTCGCCTGCAGTGTCCTTCACATGTGTGTGGCTGTGAATAAAAGCTGATATATTTTTTAATACTCAGCCTCGGGCTGTCTGCTTTAGCCTGCTGTGCTCCATCGATCTGTGTTGTGTTGATTGTTCAGGAGATGGGTTTGGTGTTAACACTGGCAACTTTATGTATAATGTAAAATCCCCCTCTCACAATTTCTCTTAACCCCTTTTGAGAATCCTTACCAAATATGAGTTTGTGTGTCAGTAAAAGTATTAATGTGAACCATATTTTTATAATGTTAATATCAATATTTAGCATCAGTCCGACTCTTCTGAAAATGATCTTTCTCTCTGTTGTAGTTCAGTCAGCTGTGAAGAGAAGTAAAGGACCCGCGGCGGCGTCAACCAGCACAAAACCAGCAGCAGCCAAACAGGTCAAGACTTCCTCACCTGACGAGGCGGAGCTCTTCGAGGAGGAAATGCCGAAGAAGAGGAGAAGGAAGATGCACAATGAAGAAGCAGCAGCAGCCGAGTCTATAACAGTTGAGTACAAATGTTAGCGAGTAGTCAGAGGCTTATTTTTGGTTCAGTCTGCTTCAGGCTTTGCCTCCTTTCTGTCTCACCTGTAAATGAGCAGCGCTGTGAAATCCTTTTCAGTGAGTGTCTAAAAATGCTTTTTTCACAGAGTAATTCAACTGATTTTGTCAACTTCCAGGATGTTCCCTCGGAGCGGCCCACAGTTCGGCTACAGAATGAGCCCAACAGGTCCGAGGTGAGCGACGAGTCGGACAGCTTCGTCATGGAGGTGGACGAGGAAGGAGGACGAGGAGAGACATCTACAGCTGGCGTAAACACCGCGACGCGAGCGTGTGCAGTCAATCAACCTGAGAATGAGGACAGGAAGTTGAAAAATGGGCAGCAAAAGACCAAACGAGCAGAGTCTGTGGGGTCAGACAGTGGCTCTGCGTCCAGACCAGCTCCATCCAAACCTCGAGTCAGAGAGCCGTGTCCGTATGGGAAGGACTGCTACAGGTGCGTTTATCTCAGGCTGAGCGTAGAGGATGACTGGGAGTCCATTTGAAGTCCTGCAGGAGGGCTTTCACTTTGATGTGGCTCATTTTCCAACAAAGACGAGGTTCATGAAGGGCCCTTGAGCTGATGAACATGAAGCGAACCAAAAACCTGAATGAGGTCTAAAAGCTTCTGAAAGCAACTGCCTGATGCTCTGTGCTTCTGCCTCATTCCTTCTCAGATTTAAAAAGGCGAAACATTAATGTTGAAAGCTTTTCTAACACGACATAAATCACAGAGTGGGACCACGACCACAGTTTTTCAAATGTGATTTTTTAAAGCTTTGGCCAAAAGCAATAAAATTCCACTCACAGGAGTCGTGGATAGATACCAGTGTTAGTGCTTTTCTGTGTGTTTTGGTAAACTAATACCCACTGGAGACACAAAAATGTTTCATTTTTAGAAAATATTTTATTTTTTAGCCATCAAACAATTTAACTTTCCAGGCAAAAAAACACACAGTAAGTAAACCGCTTTAACAAAGTGAAAGGATAAAGCTTCCTCTGCCTGCAGGACGCAGCAGCAGCATGTTTTTATCTTTCCCTGCAGGACGTCGGCAGGTTAATGGGCGCAACCAGTTTGTCAGTCATCAGACAGCTTCTCCGTTTTGAGAATCTAAAGGGGAATTTGTGAGTTTGTGAATTCGGGCCAGTTTCGTGAGATGCTGCCTCTGAACTTGTGAGCATCTGCCCCAGTCTGGCCCCAGTCTGACCCCAGTCTGACCCCTATCTGGCCCCAGTCTGGCCCCAGTCTGACCCCAGTCTGGCCCCAGTCTGACCCCAGTCATTCAAATGCTCCTGACCAGAACACGGTCTGGTCCTTTAAATGAAATGTACATAATGATGGAGCGGCAGCAGGGAAACATCCTGCAGAAATGTTTTGTGTGCACAGTCTCTAACACATTTCTCCTCCGGCAGACATCTCATCACCTCCCTATTTGTTTTATCCAGGAAGAACCCGCTCCATTTCCAGGAGTGCAGTCACCCCGGAGACACCGACTACGAGGAGGAGGAGGAGGAGGAGACGGAGGAGGCAGACCGACCTGAGTGCCCCTATGGCACCGACTGCTACAGGTCAGTCATCACGGCACGCTCATTATTACCACCAGATGAAAGGGAGGGACTGAAAGGCATGATGGGAAACCTGATGACTAACATCTGATGAGCTGAGGATTGCAGAGGATTTGTTTTACCAGTCAGGAGCTCCATCACAGATACACACACATTACAGGTGGTTGAATAAGACTGCACGAAAGACTTGCATGAAAACAACAATTACTGGAGCAGCTTCTCCTGTCAGGTCCAATCAGGGACCTTTGTTGAGCCTCTTGCATCATTTCCTGTCACCCCTGAGTCCGAATGTGATATTAAACTTGTTTATTTATCTTGAGAGCAAACCGTGACTTTAACTTTGTTCCCCTCACAGGAAGAATCCTCTTCACAGGAAGGAATACAAACACACCAAGAAACCAGGTGGGCTGTTTTTGGCTGAATGTTGACTCTAATTAACGGTGAGATCAGTAAAATTCAGCATAGAGCATCAAACACAGACGCCTACATGAGTAGAAACAGGCAGCGATGTATCCAGACATCATCAAATCAAACAAAGCAGCGATATACAATAAGAGGTTAATACAATAACTCGACGGTGTGTTTTGAGACGGGATTTGAAGGTGGAGAACGTAAGCACGTGGTGGGCAGATGGTGTTGTTGTCTGAGTGTGTGTGTCGATATAAAGTAGCTCATTAGTCATTCAAAATGTTAATCAGTGAAATGGGTCTGATCTCAATGAGTATAACACATTTTAATATGAACTATATTTCTTCCTGTCAGATGACCAAACATGTTTTAAAATCCAGGAAAAGGTCATTAACTCAGCTCCATTATACAAATTTGATACAGCCTTTTTAAATGTCAGCTATTGAACAGATTATTTTTCATAGTTAAATGACAGGCTCATTATTCTTGTCATTTATTTCATTTTATTAAAGTAAAGGAATTTTATTTTCCAGTCATGTCGTCTATAAGAGCCAGACATTCTGGATTAATAATGCACCTCTATGTGGAAGCTGAATGGTGGAGCCTATTGATTTTTTTGTTAGAGGGTTATAAAATGTAATCTCTGGGCCCTTCAGGACGTCAACGCCCACTGTACATGAAATGACCTTGTGACTCACCACCGTGTGTGTGTGTGTGTGTTTGGGTGTGTGTGGAATGTTGTTCCTCTGAATTTCCATTTTGCTGCCTCAGTTGACATTTAGTTGACATTGAATTTATGCTGGCGGCACAGTGGCGCAGCAGGTAGTGCGCGTGCCTCACAGCAAGAAGGTCGCTGGTTCGATCCCCAGGTCGGGCGGGGCCTTTCTGTGTGAAGTTTGCATGTTCTTCCCGTGCATGCGTGGGTTCTCTCCGGGCACTCAGGCTTCCTCCCACAGACCAAAAACATGCTCATCAGATTAATGGTGACTCTAAATTGCCCTTAGGTGTCAGTGTGAGCGTGAATGGTTGTTTGTCTCTATATGTTGCCCTGCGATCGGCTGGCCACCAGCTCAGGGTGTACCCCGCCTCTCGCCCGTTGACAGCTGGGATAGGCTCCAGCCCCCCCGCAACCCCAAAAAGGGATAGTCGGGTATAGACAATGGATGGATGGATGGATGGATGATTTTATGCTGAGTCACTCATCACCGCCGTCTCCTGATTGAAGACACAGTGTCTCGCAATGACCTCTGTTTATACCGACCAGAGGACGACACACACACGGAGACATGATGGCACTGTTCGTTTCTTCCACACTGAACTGGACTCAAGTCGTCACACTGCAAGACTTTTAATATCCGAATCTAATTAGGGGGTAAAATCTTTAGTTCTAACTTTGCACAAAGTCTTTGAGGGTATCATGACCAGAAACATGCTGCTGGGAGACGCAGCAAACCTTATTTTAAAATGCAAACATCAAACTTTCTCTTTTATCTCTCTGTCTGCCTAAACAAACGAGTTCTTCAAAGATCTACTGAAGTTCGAGTCCTGCTGATCTTTGGCAGACGTACATGAAGCAGCTCTTTCACAGAACTCCTGTAGGTGAATTTATAACGTCTCCCTCTGTGACTCACCCTGCACAGCGTCAACCTGTCCGCACTGTTTATGCTTTCACAGCCTCTACTAGACGCACAGTCCCCAAGAAGACGCCCGCTGATGAGGAAGATGAAGACGAGGAGTTTGGGGACGACGACAGCTTCATTAATGATGACAGTGAGGACGCGGGCAATGACTCAGACTACGTCCCTCCTGACTCGGATGACAGCGGTAAGGAGGACATCAAAAGGCTGCAGAAAGAAGCAAAGGCCTTTCTGAAGAGGAGGAAGTAGACACGGATCATTTCTGTTGCTATTTGCTGGGTTCAAAGCTGCAGCCGGCGACCTTTTAATGTCACACACACACACACACACACACACACACACACACACACACACACACACACACACACACACACACACACACTAGCTGAATGACCCTAAATCACCTGGAGGAGCTGCGGCCCCAACAGGTTCATGTACAGGTGATTAAGGTCTTTACACTACACTTACACTTACACTTTAAGGTCTTTAGACTGGTTCTCTGAAGGGACAAATCAGGGGTGGCCTCTCAGGTGCAGCACCCATTTCTTAAATTTGATGCTCAAAGTTTTATTGAACGTTGCACTACAACACACACTGACTGGGAAGAACACAAACTGAATAAATTACGGGAAAACTAAAAGGAAATTCAGTTATTGTGAGGCTACAATTTAGACCTGAAATATACATACATATAGTTAAAATGGTAAATTTAAGGTCAGATGTGCCTGCCCTCCATCATTGTGAGTCATCTTTTTTATACGTATGATGTAAAAGCTACTGAACTGTTGGTGTCTACCAGCTTCCCGCTGATAGATTTATGTTTTCAGAGCTTCAGGAGCATGAAAAGCTAAAAATAGAGGCTTGATGAAAGTGTGGGGGTCTCGATCTTTACTGAACCATGAGCCTTTTCAGCACTTAGAACTGTGTAAGTATTCATCCAGAATGTAGCAGAACTGGAAACTGCCTCTCTTTTTTTTTTTTGCTTCGATTTTTTTTCAGATGAAGCTCCAAATGTTCCAGATTGATTTGATCTGTCTGTGTAAATATGTATAATATAGGTCTTTTAGAGTAATTATTAGTCTATTTTTTGGACTGTTTTTCTTACGGTGTTTAAATACATGCAATGAAAGCAAAGAGCTTCCTGTCTTCATTATATGAAACATGGCCTTACGAGGTTTTTAGAAACACTGGCTGTTAAAACACCCACCAAACTCTATACAATTTTCTGACTATTTTGCATGAAAAAAAAAAAGACTTTACCTTTATCTGTTCATGTATCAGCTTTCGAATGGTTTTTCTATAAATTTGATCTTTCTACATTATGGCCTTGCTTAAAAATGCTTAATTAAATTTAAATTTTACTTTTTTTTACTTGGATTTACTCGGCTAAAAGTCCTCGTGCTGACAGCTTTGTGAGGCTTTACTAAATGCTAACGTCAGCATGCTAACACTTGCTAATTAGCACTAAGTTCAAAGTAGAGCTGAGGCTGATGGGAATTTCATCAGTTTTAAAGGTATTTGGTCACGAACTGTGTTCACATTATGCACCGTCACATCCAGACTGAGAGACACATCATCCTTGATCATCGTTAAGGAGGGCGTCTTCCTTCTCACAAATTAAGTGGAATTAAAGAGATCATCTTTTTGCATAAAGAGAAAAACAAAACCAAAGCTTGAAGCAGCTACTTCCTTGTTATTGGACACCGACTGGTTGACACACCTCTGAATTTTGGACATTTCAGGAAGGACTTCAGTGTCACTTCCTGTGTCCAGTATGTGGCACCAGAGGACACCCACTAATTAGACATTACATTTCAGTGCATCAAGTGAAAACCACACCATGAAACTCTCATGAATGAGAGAGACTATGACTCCTAACAGGCATGCAGATGTCTTTAAGCCAGGACTTTCATCAAACATGTAAAACTGGGACAGATTTGACCATGAACACTCAAGTTACAACAACTTCCTGTTTCATGGCAAAACATGGAACTGTGATGCCACACCATGCACACTGTAAGCTTCACAGTTTTTCATCATTTAGGACTTAAAGATTGGATCGGCCCAATTTGAAGTCCAGCACCTGTAAATGTCAAAAACTGCACACAAGCTCAAGAGCTGCATCAGATATCAATTTCCACCACTGCTGACGCTTCAATAGGTGTCATTCATGTCAGGTGTCATGAGCTTTCAAGTATCCCAAGCTCCTCAAAACTGTGTTTCAACAGTAGAAAAATAATAATCTTTACAAAAACAACAGCTTCCCTGTGATGAATGGTTTGCTATTCAACAGTTTCTCAGCCTTGAGCTCGCAGCCCCACGTGGATCGCTCACACGTTAAGACACTTTCATTGAAAAACTACAAGCTGAATGTGTTTGGCCACACGTGTCTGCCAAGGCTGCACGGTCCTGCAAAAAATGTATTCTGCATCTGCAACAACATCAGTTTATTCAGGAGGGGATTCCTCATGTTACCCACAGACGACTACAGGCAGCAGTGAGTCTCCATGATCCTCCACCACTACAAGGTGCGACATGTCACTTGATCACGAAGGTGGCACTGCTCTGTAGAGTATATAGGCTACAATGTAGTATAGAGTACTTATAGTATAAAGTTTGGAGAATATTTTAGATTCAAGATGAAAATGAGGGACTAAGAGAAAAAGGTGTCGTTATTAATCCTTTCCTTCAGCACCACGGACAGCACCATGGATTCATCCATACACACTTAGACTGCTGATGCTTCAGAGTCATAGATTCAAAGTGACACAAACCTCAGTCAGATAAAGGATCAACGAGTCAGACAGGCTAGACATCCATCCATCCATTTTCTATACCGCTTATCCCTCTCGGGGTTGTGGGGGGGCTGGAGCCTATCCCAGCTGTCAACGGGCGAGAGGCAGGGTACACCCTGGACCAGTCGCCAGTCGATCGCAGGGCAACATATATACACAAACAACCATTCACACTAACACTCACACCTAGGGGCAATTTTAGAGTCACCAGTCCACCTAATGAGCATGTTTTTGGTCTGTGGGAGGAAGCCGGAGTACCCGGAGAGAACCCATGCATGCACGCACAGAAAGGCCCCGTCTGGGGATCGAACCGGCAACCCCTCTGTCCCTGCACTCTCTCTGCTGCTCGGGGATTTAGCACTCTAAGTCGGCTGTATTCTGATTCTAATGCCTCCTTACTTTACTTTTTATTTGTGAACCTTGTGTCGCAGCTAAACTCCTGGCAACGTGTTTATGAATTAAGAGCAGGCAGTATGAGACCTTTTTACGAAAGCTGCCACAGACGAGCTGATCTGAAGTCAGGCCGGTTGTATTTGGCACGTCTGACACTTTGTATTCATTGATGATGATAAACAGGCGGCCGACCTCATGAATTTTAACAGGAAACAGCTGCAAATAGCATCTCAGTTCACGACTCCAGAGCTGCTGTTTGAACGCGGGCTGTCAAAACAACACGAGCAGCGGATTCGGCCTCACAGCACCAGTCACCACATACATGTTTAACACGCCTGGTCCCGCAAAAAAGTATCAGCAACAAAAAGCGCTTAAAGCAAAGTTACAGTACTCATACTGCAGCAGAACAGCCAATATATATTGTCATCGTTATTATAGAGTTTTATCACTATAACATTACTATTAATGTTGTGTTATTACTTATTAACGTCACTGACTGGAAGCATCATTTTAGAAAGAATAACCACAGCTGTCAGATGACTGAAGTAAAAGTACAATATTTCCCTGTGAAATTGTGGAGTGACAGTTAAAAAGGAAGCACTCAAGTAAAGTATATCAAAGTTGTACTTAAGTTCACTATTTAAGCAGATGTAGTCAGTTTCTTTCCACCAGTGGTGGTTAATAATCAAGAACATCTGCATCCAAAATTGCTTCCTATTGGCTCCATTGTGCATTACAGGTTACAATGTTTCATTAGAGCATCTGAATATTTATTTTGGAAAATAATATGAATATCTTAAAATAAGAAAGATGAAAGCAGGCCGCCTCTAACAAATGAAATAATAATTTTATGCTGATTTTTTTTTGAAGGAATAAAGAACAGAAGGGTAGGAAAGAGTAAATCACTGAGTGTTTATTATGATTAACGTACTCATTATTAAACCAACTCAACCTCTCCTCGAGGAATAAATTCAGTCTGAATGTGGTTGAATTAAAACAGTCAGGTTTATTCCATTTCCTGTCCATTTTTCTTTCTGAATGAATGAAATCAGACTAATTCAAAGCTCACAGAAAGTGACACACAGACACGACTAATTAAAACGGCGATGTGTCCTGTTAACATGCTACAGTCGGTGATTTGAACAGGTCCGACACGCAGAAAAACAGCAAAACAAACCACCAGCCACATTCTGAAGAACCAGCTGGACGTCTGTCGATCAGTGGAAACACACCAAGACTTTGTGCTTCTGTACTGAACAGTTCAATCAGAGCTGAAGGTATGAGTTGTTTTTATGTTGGTGGGAAATGTGTCTTTGTGCTGAGAAACACGTCAATCTGATGCCACTTATCTCAACAACAGCAACTAAATAATTGAAGCAAATACCAGCAATGTAGGAATCGCGATTAAAATGTGACAAAAACATTAGAATTAAAATGTCAGGAAAATCTGTTTGTCCCTGCATGAGTCTCTGTGATTCCTCCAGTAGCTGTCGCTGCTTCACACCGTACGAAGAGTCACCTGCAGTTCATTAGACACCTGAAGGCAGCAGCACACAGTGTTGATAAAGAACCACACACCTGTACACACATCACACTTTGTCCTTTTTCTTCTCTTTTCAACCTGTCTGATGATTTCTATTCTTCACATATGTAAAACTGCCATACTCTTCATTTGTTGAGCTACTGTCCTCATGCTTCACTGTGATTGGCTCAGCTGTTTCAGAGCAACCAGACCAATGACTGAGTGTGTATTTATTAACCACCACTTCAGGCACTGCTGCACATACATGAAGCAAAGTTGTGAGTGTGCTTGTAGCCCCACATGTGGCTTCCCACTTCATACCTAATTGTGGAAATACATTTTTTTCACCTGTTATCCAGCGACTGTTTGCATCTCCAGGTCATGATCACACAGGTATTTACTGTCTGCTTGGGATGAGAATGAAACCAACATTTAAATACAGGTATTTCTGAAACTTGTGCCCTGAAACTACAAACATGGCCCCACTGCTTTCTTCTTCACTGTATGAGCTGCACGCTTTGTCCACTGTCCGAGCTTGTTGGAAATGCTGTCATCTCTTCAAATACAGGTGGAAAATCCCACTTTGTGATCCACACTGGTTTGGTGTTTCCATTGAAGTTGCAGCGCTGTTTGAACCGTCAGACGTTTGGCCTCCGAGCTCCCTCCCCATTCTCTGTCACTCGGAGGGAGGAGGTCCGTGCCTCCCCTTCATCCATTGGTTTGGCGACCACCAAAGTCACCAGCCTTAGTGGGAACTTGACAGCCTTCTTCAGGTCCTTGTTGTTGTTTGGGACACTCATAAAACAGAGGGTGTTGATGACCCCATTGCTCATGGCAATGCACTCGATGATGTAGAAGGCCACGAGGGAGTTCCTGTCCCTGGATATGAGGGTGGGGTAAAAGTCCCGCAGCAGGGCAAAGCCGTAGTACGGCGCCCAGCACAGAACGTAGGCGACCAGCACCAGAATCAGCACCACCACCGTCCTCCGACGCCTATGGAGCCTCTTCCGGATCTGCTCTGTCTGGAAACCTGGAACGTCCTTAAACCACAGCTCCCTGGAGATCTGGACGTAACAGACAGCCATGATGGTCACTGGGCCAATGAACTCCAGAGCGAAGATGAGGAGGAAGTAGGAGCGGTAGTAAACTTGCTGGTCCACAGGCCAGATCTGAGCACAGAAGGTCTTATAGGTGTGACCTTTCACGTGTGGGTATGTTGTCTCAGAGGCCATGTAGGCAGAGGGGAGGGAGATGAAGATGGGGACGATCCAAACGGTCAGGATGACGCAGTACGCCGTCTGGTGCTTCATACGAGGCCTCAGAGGGTACAGGATAGCCATGTACCTGCAGACAGAAAGAGAGCATCTCCTTGAATGTAGGTCACATCTTCTACCAAGATGTACCAATCACTTGGAAGGATGAAATTGCATCTGTAGGCTTTCCAGTGGGCAGTCCTTTATGAAGAGCAAAGGTTGGAGTGTTTCTAATCACTTTAATTTCATAATTGTGGAACCTGGAAGAACAAAGATTTTGCCATTTTTTTCTTTAAAAAAATGACTTGAACAAAATTGCTGCTGGTTAATTTTCACCAATTAATCAATGAGCTAATGTTTTCAGTAATAGTGATCATAAAAAGCTATAATCTGGAAAGATGCACAGTAGCTACGAGCAGTTACACCTGTCTTAAGTGGTCTCTTAAACACTGGTAAACGAGACATCAGAAGATTCTGCCTTGTTTCCCATGAAGCACTCTGCTGTCTCTGTAGTTTATGTCTGTGGACGATCTGTTGAAGGGGATGATAACGATGATGCTGCTTAAGATGATTTACGCCTGATTATAACTGCTGGCGCCTCCTTTTAGAAGTGAAGCAGAAAACCTGATATGAGCCTTGTTTGTGTGGTTTTTGTTAGGTTTAGTGTTAATTGGCTGCAGGAGTGCTGTATCCTTGATCCAGAGCTGAGAAGAACAGAATCAGACACGCTACCAGATGTCTGACTGTGAATACTTAACAGGGAAACAGGAACCATTTAAACATTCCCAGATATACAGAGATCATCCATCTTTCCTGTCTGCGGATGCTACATGATAGGCGGCGTCAGCCATGATAAATGGATCGGGCTGCTGGTCCCAGAATGGAGCTGCAGCCGATGATGAATTTGATTCAGAAGCTAAGGGGAAGACCAGAAGCAGCTTTTATTCAAATGTGAATCATCTCCGGTCAGATCATCCTCAGACTCCTGAGGTCTGTTCTGAGATCTGTCGAATGGGGGACGACCATTATGTTCCTGCACAATGTTACCTGACCCTTTGCAGTTCAGCCAAACAGAAGTCTGCCTGCTGCATGCCAATGGTAGCAAGTTAGCATGTTTGTGCAGTAAACATGTATGTATGTTGGCATACTGACTTGGGAATGTTGATCTATTATTCTGAGACTGACCTCATTGTTAGCCTTGTAGTCACAGAAATAGCCTAAATTAGCTGTCTTATTTTAGCGTTTGGCATTTTGGATTGATCTGCTGATTATTTTCTCCACGAATCGATTGTTTGGTTTGTAAACATGCTGAAAATAGTGAGAAATGTGGTCACAGTGACCCACAGCCCAAAGTGACACCTTCACAATGTTTGTTTAGTCCAACCAGCAGTCCAAAGCTCAACATTATTACAAATGCATTCAAATCTTTCGAGGGAAAAGCAGCAGATCTTCACATTTGAGAAGCTGGAGCTGGAACTGGTCGTGTTTTGTGCACAGTTTGCTGCACTGCGGCAGATGTAGAGGAGAAAAGTGTTTTCTGTCTTGCTGTTGCTTCTGATTATCACAAGAAACAAGAATAAGGTCCTCGGCTGTTCCTGCACACATACAAGCGGGGAGGGAAGAGTGCTGTGAATGGGGGTACAGAGAAATTGGGATTAAGAATCACTTGAAGGTAACAGAATCTCCACAACCACAGGACAGATATCATGAAATGTCCCTCCAGAAGGACCAATTTCTGTGACCATCCCCTATGTTTCATGTACAGCCAAAATGTCAACATATTCTTGACTGAACCCTTTTGATTTTAATGAACCTGTGAGTTTTCTTTCAGCACCATCATCTCAGCAGACACCATTGACAGTGAGATGCCGTTTTTGTTTACTTCTGACTGAAATCAAGGTTGCTGCTGTGGTCACTGTAACTGTATTATGCTGCATACAGGCATACTTTAACTAAGAGCGGGCAGTTAAATTACCAGAGCTAACAGCAGGTGCAGCAGGTCTTTTCCCCCTTTGAGCACAGGGGGCAGTAAAGAGCTCATTTCTGCTTGATGCAGCAGAGCAAAGCAAAGACTACTCTGAAAAATATACTTGAACAAGCCATACAAACCTTAATATATGTACTTTATGTAATACTAGAAGTCTCGTCATATAGTAAGTTTGATGAGACTCAAAATGAGGCCATAAAAATCACAGACAGGTCAAATTACAGTTGGAAAATATGCAAACGGTGTGTTCACAGCAGCTGTTTCAGTCTGGTGTTTCCACTGGAACAAGTGGAAAACAAAATCTCAGTGAAAATCTTATAAAACAGGAAAGCTCGGCGAAGCGTGTGGCCAACGAGTTTATTAAAGTTGTATTTGAAAGAGTCAACGCGTGTCTGACGCAGTACAAATACAGGACATAATCAAACATGCAGGTGGACCGTCACCTTGAGCAGATGTGGTTCATCAGTCCTGACTACGCCATGTCTACACCCTGTTTACGCCCTGTCTACAACCTGTCTACAACCCATGTAGACTAATGTAGACCGTCTAATTGTCACATTTCAGCAGCAGCTGAAATACCTCACCCTTCATTGGCTGCTGCTTCACCACACACTGACAGACAGGCAGAGGTCACAGGCCTCTGTTGAACCTGATCAATAAGCTTTCAAATCCAGACATGATTTACCTCGAAATGAAGGTAAACACGTAATCAGAGCGACGCAGGAGTGTGAACAGCACAGGACACGCAAGATTAACGCATCAGTTCAATAATGTGTGACGACAATAACGTCCTCAAAAGGAAGATTTCTTAAAGTCAGTCAGGCAACAAGTCGATTCTTCATTTAGGCTGGTTTATTCACACGTGTGGTTTTTCTGACAAATATCAGATATCATTTTTATCTTAAGGTATCTCACTGCCTAAAAGATTAAATATAAGAGGAGCAACCAAACATACAGCAATGCTTCAATCCCAGATTCAATCTTTACGATGATTCAGCAGTAAGAAAATCTGAACACTCCTATTGATCGGTGCGTCATGTGTCTGACTGGGCCGAACTGATGTTTTTAAGACTTTTAAAATTTACAGTGGAGGCTGAGTTTGAACAGTCTGGAAAATACTGGAGTGTTTTCAGGGATCATCAGAGCTAAAGAGGAGCATCCTGGCTGTCAAGGGGTTCAAGACTCTGACCTGTGCTCTGTTTCAGTGTTGCCAGGGACCTCTGTTGCATGCAATGTAGAGCAAAATGACACCAGCAGTCGTCTCAGCAGATGCCCCACAGCCACGAGCTGACAGCGCCCTCTAGCAGCCAGAGCAATAATGACTCTTCCGGCATCAGTGCCCCATCAGGAGACCTCTGGTCATTTCCTGTGTCTCTTCACCACGACCATGGTCATGGCTCATCTTAACCACATGGGTATTATTCTTACCATGACAATGCACCTTTATCCTGAACAAAGTAGTGATTTTGATGTTTTCTGATCACAAACAACTGAACCACAGCGCCGTCCCATCACATCATTTTTCAACAGTGATTTCTGCATCTTTACCTGCATTTTAACTTATTTATTCTACTTTATCCATCATCTACTTTAATGTTTTATTGTCATTTCTCTCTTTTTAAGTCCTGAGTATGGGAGCGTTGAACACTTTTATCATGTTTGTCTGCCTGTGTTGTAACTTGAACCTGTTGATAGTGGCATCAGAGCAGAAAACTGTTATTTATTTTTTGTTTTATTTGCTCCCAACTCTTCACTGTCTGTGAAGAGTGTGTTCAATGGAAAGTGCTGCAAAAAGTACTTTTAAAAATACGCAACATTTCTATTTAAATTCATCATGTTGCTGTTGTGCCGAAAGCCTTAACATTTAACATGATCAAACAAAAGGTGAAATGCGTATCTGTCGTCTGAATGTGTTTGTAGTTATACGATGTGTTTCAGAGTCTTGGCAGCTCATGCAGCATAAGCCTACAAGCCACAAGAATTTTCTACTATAAAATGAAGCTCTTACAAATGTTTATCAGATAGTAGAAAACATTAAATGTTGAGTAGGATTTTGCCTTTACAACTCACTATTCAGGCGTTCAGGAGAACTCTTATAATTTGTTGTTTTTTGTTGTTGGATCACATGTAACTCTTTAAAATAATACTTGAGATATATTGAAAACTAACTAAAAGCTTCATGCAAGCATCAAAAACCCGGACGAGTGAACCTGGACCGCTCTGTGTCTGATGGGTGTGCAGCTGGACTCACCTGTCCACAGCGATGGCCAGCAGTGCGTTGGTGGACACGTAGAGTGAGACGGTGCGCAGGTAGTTGGTGGAGGCGCAGAGCAGCAGGCCGTGATCCCACGACAGCTGCTTCACCACGTAGTAGTCCAGCAGGAAGGGACAGCACACCACCGCCACAAGCACGTCCGACACGGCGAGGTTGGCGATCAGCAGGTTGGTCAGGTTACGGAGCTGCTTGTAGCGGGCGAGGCTGGCGATGAACAGACAGTTTCCCACGCCACAGACCAACATGATGGCCACCAGGACCACTGCGATGACAATGGTGGCCACGAAGAAGGCCCGGCCCCGCGTGGTGTCCGGGATCTCGTCCAGAGGAATCTCATAGTCCACACCGTCACTGGCCAGGAAGTAGTCCGCCAGAGTCAAGCTGTCATTGGTCTGGTTGGCCATTTTGGATCAGGTCAACATGCTCAGATACAAGCGTCTGCAGGGGTGGCGTGGGAAACAAAAAGAAAGCAAGTTATCACTTCTAGCCCAAACAAAATAAATAACATTCTGACCACAAGATCCATTTATCAGCTGTTCTCACATGATCCGCAGACGGAGTTGTTCATTTTCAAAGTTCCTTTTGTTTCTGAGCACTTTGATGATTTATCCTTCAAAATAAACGTGTGTGCGTGTGCGTGTGTGTGTGTGTGTGTGTGTGTGTGTGTGTGTGTGTGTGTGTGCATGGTAATGAAGACACATGTCAGCCAGTGCAACAGTGTGGCTCTCTGAAGTCTTTTTAATGGAGCTCTATGACACAGATGAAGGAGATCGAGATACTTGCTGGTCGATACATTCACTGCTGGTTTGATTTGTTCAAAATAAGAAAAAAAAAAAAAAAAACAGTATCTCTTAGCATTTAACATCCTGTTGAAGGTGGCTGGACACAAACAGCCTGAACAGGTCACACCTGTATCTCAGGGCCCCTCACACACATATAGGCTCTAGATTTAGTGTTTGACAGACAGACGCTCGTTGGTTGCTCAGTGTAACTCCACAAATATTGGATCTGAGTTTTTCAGTGGATCATTTTCATAGTTTTGCTGACGTTGTTGCCTGGATACAGTGTTCATGCAGTCCACTTGTTAGATTCATGCTCAGGTTGGGGAATGTTGCATCTCAGCTCCGACATCGGAAAACCTCTTTTACTGCCAGACACAAGAGTTTTTTTTATCCTGTCAGCTGCTTCAGTCTGTTTTTATAAGTGATCAGTATTTTCAAATGAAAGGACAGCAGGAGTCAGTGGATGACACTCTGCAGCAGGAGGATTTAAAATAAATTCACTTTTTAACGTGGCAGGTCAATTAATCATCACTGGTCAGCTCACAGACACGTTCAGTTGTTTTTCAGTAACAGATTCATAGCTGCTGTCGGTCGTATCCGATTATGTCAAATTAGTTCTCCAAATGGACCCGTGTGGAAGTCTTCTCATGCAAGGAAAGTCAATACATGAAGATCATTTAGGCATGATTAATTGTTATTGATCATTTTGATGCTGTAATCATTTTGAAGCTTTTTCATTGATATAAATGTCTGTTAAATCATCGTCTATCGCTGAATGAGGTTACACAGTGGTGATAAAGCCTGTGACCCAGTGATGAAAGCCCTTGAATATTTGCAGTGTTGCTAACTCGGTGTTTGTGGCGACAGTTTGTGAAGCAGTGTTCTGTTATTTCTGGTCTCTACTAGTGTTGTGAATAAATGGTTGTTATGGCTGAACAATCAAAGGAAAGATCGGCGTCACGCGAGCAGCACTGTTTGGATCCAAACACACACCCGCAGTTTCTGTTAATCACCACAACTGCTGCCACAGAGCAGGAAACAGAGATCTTTGCAGATACTGTTATATTTCTGACTCATTACAATGTCATGGTTATCTTTCTTATATTTCTCATATTCATTTATTTTCATGGCATGAACAGGCTTCCATAGAGGCCCCAATCAGCTAACCTGTAAATTATACATATTACTATGTGTGCATGCATATATGTACATATATACATATACATGCATGATGGTTTCATAAGTATCACATTACCAGCTCCATATTGATTCCAGCTCTCTTTGCACTTTTACATGTGTCCTTGTTTACAGTTTACATTAACAGTTCGGCCTCAATACAAACATCTTGCATGTTGTCACCTTGTTGTTGTTTTTTTATATATCTATTTCAAATCAGCAATGATGGATTAATCGATTAATTGATCGAAATAACATTTATTTGCACCTGTTTCGTTTTAAATAATTTCAGTCATTTTAAAAGCAAAAACACCAAATATCACAATTCAAGTTTATGTCATTTTAAATCTAGATTGAAGTAGTTTCTGTCCAGCTGTTGTTAGATCTGAGGCAGAACTACAGTATCCAGCTGTGTAATTGAGACCTCAGTATTTCAGCTGCCAGACTAAATAATACTGAATACAATAGGGTTAGGATCTACCTCTGGATTAGAAACAATAGTCGACAGAGGAGACAGGCTGCTACTTCATTAAAAATAAGAAATAAAAAATTTAAAATAAAAAAAGCGGCTCATGAAGAAACACATGAGAGCAGTGAAGATCAGCGCAACAGCTGAAGTCTGAGAGCAGATATTTCTACAGGACGCACGTGCTGCATCACGCACAATTAAACATATGTTCACACAGTTTTTAAAAGATGTGTCATCACCTCAAACAACAAATAATATTTCAAAAAGCACAAAGTTTTCAGGCGAAGATCTACATTTAATGAGTGAAATCAAAGATCCGACGTTCAGGTTTCAATCCGCTTGTGATTTAACTATTAAACAGCTGCGCTCAAGAGCTTAAACGACATTAAGTCTGAACAGTAGAGACACTGAGGCGACGCTCAGAGAAGACAAGAAAAAGAACCTTTTATGATACAGACCTGAAGCTGCTTCACCGCGCGCACCGATCCTCAGAATGAGCCAAAGGACGCGAGGCGCGTTCGTGACATACGGCAACCCAACACACACACACACACACACACACACACACACACACACACACACACACACACACACACACACACACACACAGAGTCATGTTTCCATCATTTTTGAGGACATTACAGAGACATTCATTTCCTGGAGACTTACCCACCAGGTGACTGACCATAACCACGACATGCCTAACTCTAACCCCTACCCAAACCTTAATTTAAACCTAACCTTAACTTAAGCCTAATCTTATCCCAAATCTTCACCCCAGAATTTAATAATTTACATTATGGGGACCTGTGTTTTGTAAAGGTCATATTTGTGCGTTTGAGGGAAATCTCTTAACAGCTGTTGGACGATTGTGATGACGTGGTCAGACATTCATGTTCATGTTAGCTTGAATTCTATTAACTCTGATGGTCGTCTGACTTCCTCGAGTGCCATCATCCTCATTATTACCAACAGGCAAGTTAGCATATTAACATGCTAAACTATGCTTTCTACAAATAACAGGAATGAAGCCCATTTAGACAAATGTTGGTCAGACGGAAACAGATCAGGATGAAGAGATGCTCGTAGTTAACTGGCTTCAAGGGAATGTTTAAGTTTGGTCAGAGCTGGACAACCTTTCTCATCCTTCCTCCCGTCTTTATGCTAAGCTAACAGTCTTCCAGCTCCAGATCCACACTTTGTGCACAGATAGGAGTGATAACTATCTTCTCATCTAGCTCTCTGCAGGAAGATCAGGAAGTCTGCTTCCCAAACTGTTCCTTTATATATTAGTTCTGCTGCTTTTTGCTGTGAAACAGTGCGTAGTTTCATCACTTCAGACACTAGAAATGATTCAAATGGAAGAATCTGAGAAGGGAACATGAATCCTTGGTTGAACTCGCTCACCTGTGCCTATGTAGACACTGTGTGAGAAAACACTGATTTACTATAGAGGGACACAAGACAAACAGGTTTGGGACCACTGCTCTAAAAACACTTTAATCACCGCTGTTCGGTTTCATGGCTGGAATGAACACTCACACTCAGTCATCGTCTGGCTGATACGAGATGTTGACATCTGGGGACGCATCCATCATTTGTTCCTGTGATGGATTCGTCTGAACAAAAATACTCCTGACCACGACAATCACTTTCAGCAGAGCGATGGTGGTGCAGCTGAGTCAACCCAGACTGTGCTCGCTGATATAGTCAGACTTATTTGACACGTTATTCCAGAGATTTGCTTAATTTGTGATTAACGTGGTTTTGGCACAGTTCAGCACGGCCACTTCTTCAAATGCGATTACAAGTCTGCAGCCTTGTTAGCAGCTCTGAGCCAGCACAGCGGTGCTTTGAGCTAAATGCTAACATCAGCATGCTAACACGTTCACAGTGACGTAAACATGGTGATGTTTGGCGGGAATGTTTACCACTCCAGGGTGTATCAGTACACTGTGACATCACTGTTGGGTGTACACACTTCACTGATCCCGTGAACAAGATATTAACGTGATGTCACCTGTTTCCTTTCCATTTGTCCTCTCAGGTGTTTCTCACCTGTTTCCTGCCTCAGACAGAGTTGCAGCAACAATGACTGCTGTCCACTGACTCTTTCTGCCTTTGCGCTGCTCGCTGTACTTCGCTTTGCACACAGCGTTCTCTGGTTAAGCAACAGGAACAAAATATTTTGGTAAGGTAAGGGTACAAATCATATTCTTAGTAATGGTTAACAATCGTATGATTCAATGCATGCATTAATGCAGGATGTATCACGAGTTCCACATAACAGTTAACATAACTGTATTTTTGTTTATTATGTTAATTATGTACATGTGTTTGCATGTGACCACCAGATAAAAAACAGCTTCACCTCCATATTTTCCTGACTGTGCTCAGTCACAGTAAGAGCTGATAACCTGAACATGGAGGTCTTGACAGTACAGGCTGCTCTGATCCTCCTGTGAAAAACAACCTCTGCGGTGACAAGAACATTCAGCAATCACCACAAGTCTATACGATCACTTCATGCTAAATTAAACCCCTTCTCTCATTACTGTGAGGGCATCCGCCAATAAATAACCTCCTCTCCTCTCATGGCCCATAAAGCCATCTTGTGATCTGCCTGCTCGTTAACAGTCCACGTTGTGATGAAGTGTTGTTGTCTGGGCTCGTGCCGCTGCCTGCTGATCAATAACTCTCCTCTGGCCATACGCATATACCAGCTGAAAATGACACCGATGTTGCTGTCAGTCGACAAGGTGAAAAATGGTTCTCATAGCCAGCAGGACAAATGATGACCAACTGTTGAAACGACACAGATCAATGACGGCTGGAAGAAATAAGACTGAAGCGGATCTAAAATGCAGTTTGAAGTCTTGTTCTGTGTATACATTTAGTACAGCTTTTAACTGCAGGTTATTCTAATTGTAATACAATGTTCCAACTACATTCCTGAGTTTTAGTATTTAAGACGACATAAATTTATATATCGGATTAGAAAAAAGTGACAAAATGATGGGCATTAGATCTGAATATGTGACGTGTGATAAAAAGTTTTATAGATGGTCGTCAAATGTCAGAGCGAGACACAAGCAGATAAACGTCCCTAAAAAGCTTGTCTTAATTGGCTAGACTCAAGGACAGCCGTTTTAAATAAACCTAAAACTATATCACACACTATATCATAAACATTGAACATATCTACTAACAAGTATGCGTACCACAGCCTGATGGATCTTTTTCCTCTGAGCCATTGAGCTCCATTAAAAACACATCAGTGAGCCACCATCGCACTGGCTGACACGTTCCTTCATTACCGTGTCCCACATACACCTTACTGCTGCCACAAATTCTCACTATACCAAACCTGGATTAATCCACCACTGAAAATACTCCTCACCATTTCCTCCTGCTCGACAAAACCTACAGGGAGCAGCTGTTTGAGGAGATTACTGAAGCTTTTTAAACATTAAACTAAGCAACCAATGAGCAGAGCTGAGAGCCACAGACAGGAAGTCAACAAGTACTGAGACAGATATCACATAACATTTACAGTATTATCATTTTATATCAGTAATATCAAAAGTCAGTTTGATAGTCGGCCGGTGTAAAAACGGATGTTTGTTTCTGAAGATCAAAGAGGAAACGCGTATAAGGCAACAATTATGCAAAAGTGTTTTATTTTACAAAACAAGAAATAGGCCAGAGATTTTGTTTTGCTCGGCCTCATTAATGACAGCAAAGAATTTACCAAACAAACAAAAGAAATTCAAAAAAGCTCTGTGGGATTTAGAAAAATCAAAAGGATCTGAAAACACAATGGAAATCCAGGGATCGCCCCTCTCCCACTCTGAGTCTCTTTGTGTCCAGTGATCAAACTTGGGATCTACTTCTTGGCGTATGTGATCTTCATGGCGCAGGTCGCCGTGATTCTGAAGCCCTGCAGCGCGTCTTTAGCCACGCCCGCCTGCGTGTCGCTTTCGAACTCCACAAAGGCGATGTCGTGCTTCCCCGGGACGAGCCGCACTTCTTTGAAACCGGGAAACCTGCAGAGGAAAAACAAAAACTGTCAACACACTCGCTCTCTGTATGAAACAGCAACACAAAGTCCTGAGAGGGAACTCACTGGTTGAACAGCATGGAGAGCATCATCTCATTGGTCTCTTCAGGCAGGTTATTGAGGAACAGGATGTAGTTTGGTGGGTTGTCCGGCACCTGAGAGGAAAAACACAGAGGCTGATCAGTCATTTGTTTGTTTCTTCCTGATGGTCAAAGGCTAAAAGAGTCTGTGCAAGTTGGTGGGAAGAGTCTTTATTATGTGCTTTGTTTGCTTTCCACAAATAACCATGATTTGTTTTTTCAAGGCTTTTTGTGTTACTTTAACAACTGCTGAGATTAGAAACCACCGTGATCTCTGCACATGGTTTAGTTTCTGAGAGCTCTGTCAGAGCGTCAGATGTTGAGAAACTCACCGGTGTGTGTGCAAACGTTGGAGGTGTGGACACTCATTTTGTAACACTGGCTAGACACACTAATATTATTATATGTAAAGCCTCAATTTTCACCTCTGGACTACTGTCTACCAGTCAGATTCATGAAAGGTGAGAAAAAACTGGTCCAGCAATGTTAGAGCTATATTATGACAATATCAACCATTCCTCTGGTTTCTTACTGTCTGATAACAAACTTTGTACTCAAGAGTCTTACCTGTACTGCAGGCGAGTGCACAGGTGCTGCTGATCCCTGCAAAACAACAAACACAAGTGATGGCAGTGAACAATATGTAAGCCAAAAATCAAATTATATATTATCATTGCGTGGTAATACAGTTCAAATGTAGATAGAAACTAAAAAAGTATTGCATTTACCACACAGCATTAATGTAGCTGCATACTCTCCTCCAGACGTGAAGTCACCATTAATGCTGAGCCATATATATACAGGTTTTGGAGAAACATATGCTGCCAAGTGGACGATGTCTTTTTCAGGGAAGGCTGTGCTTGTTTCAGCAAGACGATGCCAAACCAGTCAGCATGTATAGTAAAAGAGTCCAGGTGCTAAACTGGCCTGTCTGCAGTCCTGATTTGTCACTCACTGAAAATGTTTGGCGCATTATGAAACGCAAAATACAACAAAGGAGACCCTGAACTGTTGAGCAGCTGAAATTGTACATCAGGCAGGCATGGGAAAACATTCCCCTTTCAAAAGGAGATCAGTTGGTCTCCTCAGCTCTCAAACGCTAGAGAGTGTTGCTAAAAGAAGAGGCGATGCAGCAGAGTGCTAAACATGAGCCTGTCCCAACCTTTTGGAAACATGTTGCTGGCATCAAATTCTAAATGAGGATCTAATTTTCAAGACCAGTTTCAACATTTGACATGTTGTCTTTGTCCCATTTTCAATTAAATACGGGGTTTCAGTGTTTTGCAAATCATCACATTCTGTTTCTATTTACATTTTACACAGCGTCCCAGCTTTTTTGGAAACAGGGTTGTAATTTTTCCCCATCAAAGTCCAGACCAGACCAGATCTGGGCAGTAACTCAGAGGAAATACTGGACCCTCAGTCACCGCTCAGCCCGTCTGTGCGGGGAAAACTGTCATCTGTAGCCTTTTAATCTGTGTGACTATAATGAAACTGTAAAAGTTTAATAAAGTCCTGAAATGATCGGAAACGAACGGCTGCCAGGAAGGTAGAAAGTAGTAAATGATTCAAAGATCTTGCTTTGAAAAATGATCAACAGTGTGCTCTGTATATGAAATTTGTAACGAATTCATTAAAATGTACAAAATGACTGTTGCGATCATTTAATAGATGGGCTCTTATAACAAAACATATGCACACCTGTCTTATAGCTAGACCACATGTGAGCTTCTGAGAGAGATAATGACTGACTGGTGGCTGCCTCTCTGATGTTTCACTGAACTTGATGTTGACTGGTGTGTCACTCACCACTGCTGGTTTCTTTGTTAGGCTGGATGGCGGCTCCTGAGCTTTCTTCTTCTTCTCCTTCTTTTTCTCCTTGTCGCCGTACGTGCCTTTCATCTTGGAAATGACCTCAGAGTCGGTCTTTGCGTACTGTATCCTCTGGAAAAGAACAACACATCAGTCACGTCAAGCCCAGCCTCATTCAGAGAGGAGAATGAAGAACAGAGTGAAGACACAGAATCACTAAACTCATCCTACCATGGGCTTGTTGTAGAAGGGAAAACCCTGGAGTTGCCTGAGTGCATTGGTGGCAGCAGTGAGCTCTTTGAAGATGACAAAGGCCTGTCCCCTCATCTTCATGGTCTTCATGGCCACAATTTCAACTATCTGACCGAACTGAGAGAAGAGCGCGTAGAGCGAACGCTTCAGCTCTGCAAGAGGAAGACGAGAAGAAGAGATCAATACAAACTCTCAGACGGCTGAGACATCACATCCAACTGCAACTACACAACTGATGAGATGACAACTTTTAGTGATGTGAGCCTGTTTGTCTAGAACAAAATCAAACCTCCTGACAATATTGTGCCAAACGAAAAACTTCAGCACAGCATGGCTGGTATCTGTGTTTATGTAAGAAATTTGCACAGAAATGTTTGAGGTCATTAGAAACAGGGTCCTCATTCAGTAGTTTGTCCGGAGACATGACAAGTTGATTTTTATACTAAGAGAATTGAGAGAGCAGCTGGTAGCTTAATCAGTAATGAAATAATAACTGTAACTTGCAGAAGTTATTAACAACCCAACAGCAGGATGATGGATTAGGATGGCAGCAGTAAAAGAGTTAAACATGCACAGAGCATTGGGGCTCACTGAATGAATTAATGAGAGTGAAGGTTCGCCAGACTTGAACCTGAACACAGATAAAAAATAAATAAATAAATAAACAAATTATAAATAAAGTCATTTCCAGGCAGTTTAATTGCTACATTAGTAAAGCGCTATTTGCTCAACATAGTTTGATCAAATGGTTTGGCATCGTGAATGTTTATGGCTTTATAAATTCACACTTCAAGCCACACAGGGCGACTTAATGTACACTTACCTTCTTTCTTGACTTTATCATTTATATTGTTGATGTAAATCGTGTGGTTTGGTCTGATATCCATGGTGGAGTCTGATGAAACAACAAGAGAGCGGCTTCACTTCCATGTGTCAAAAGGTTTTACTTTTTGGATTGAGAAATTTGTCCTTCTTTCTTCAAATAAATATACTATTTAAGAAACCTCTTGGATTAGCTGGAAAATACACCATCGCAAAGCTGAAAACAGGCTGTTGTTTAAGATACGTGGTTCTCACAGGACAGCCACACTACAAACATATGATGATCTTATAGAATATGATGCATTGCTGTAGATTAAATTAGCCAAAAGTTTATAAAGTAGTTCAAATAAGTTTAACCTTGAACATGTACAGCAGTGAAATGCAACATACACATTAATGTAGCAGTACTATTAATCACAACACATCACATATAGTAGTAAAACACTGACAGGGAACATTTTACTGCACTACGAGTATTTTAACTCTCGATACTTCTTGCTAATAATACGTACTTTTTGCCTAAATGAGATTTTCAACGCAGGGCTTTTAGTTGTACTGGAGTATTTTCAAAGTGTGGTATTAGTACCTAACTAAAGGACCTGAATATTTCCACTTCAAGCATGCGTTAGCTGAACGTTGGCTGCATTCATTCATAACGTTAGCCTAGCAAGAGCTAGCCATGTAGCTAATTATGCTTGTGTTTTTAAAATGGTGAAACACAGTGATGTCTAACATGAACATAATCCATAGTTAGCTATCAACTGCCCCATCGATTCGGACTAACAATAGACCAGCGAGTATCAGACAAAACTATAAGTATTTAACTCACCTCCTCACTACTCACACCACTCACGTAAAACAGGAAATACAGACTGCTGGCGCCGTTAACACCGGCTGCTATTTTAACTGCTTTATGATCTACCGCCACCAGCAGGTCAGGAGGAAAACTACAGGCTGCATGTTCATATTTATCTATCCTATCATATTATAATATCATTTCATATTTAAGAAGTATATGCATATATAAATAAATATATATAATACTATATTTCTTCTGAAAGGTAGTGAAGTAAAAGTATTAAGTAGTTTAACATGAAAATACTCCAGTGAAGTAGAAGTACTTCAACATTACTTTCATACTGTAGTTGTAGTCTGTAACCCACCACTACTACCTTCTGCAGAATTAAATTAGTTTCTTTATAATTTTTTTTGTGGAGTTTATGTAAAATAATATAAAATAAAATGAAATAAAATAAAAAAAATGTAATGACATACTTAAAGCAACTGTTTCTCTATCAAGAAACTAGTTTGGGTCAACTAACTCAATAAAATACAATGATATAAAGCTGGCAGGTGTGATCTTTGGACTGATCAGGGAAAGCATCTTCCTCCCTTATTGTTTCTTTGTATTTAAACATTCATTAATTCTGAAATTCGAGAACAACTTGATGGATAAAGGACTGTTTATCATTCACTTGTTTCATGATATTTTCAGAAAATATCATCATATCATTTATAAAGCAAAATGGTCAAATTGGAGTCATTTTTTAAATTCTTATCGTCACTTAGCCTAAATTGTTATAGCACTCAAGCGAGTTCTACAAAGCAGAACTTAAAACACTTGGTTGAAAAATGGAATTAGTAAATATTTGGCAAACATTTTCAAATCAATGTTTCTGTCAATCAGTTCATTGACCTGTTGTTAGAACTAGTCTGTACATTATTTGTATGGTGCACAGTTCTATTAAAATATATACATATACTTTGTTGACACATACAAATGTATTTTGTAAATATAAACACATATATTTATTCATAGTTTCCTCTTTTTATAACTCCTTTTCTTCTTTTCAGTAGTGTCTCAGTATCATGCGGTACAGCATCTCCTTTGTCTTCTCCAGGCTTCCGTATGGATGTAGTGTTTTTATCACCTGATACTTCCCTCTTGCTCGGCTTCTTTTTGTCATATGAAAGCTAGCTACCAGGCTAACGGCTACTTAACAGTGACCATGGATATAAGCCGGTTCACACCGGGACGGCGATGCATTGTCACCAGGCAGTAATTAACATCTGTCCACAGCGGCGACCACCTCCCCTGCTCATTATCTGTCTACTTTGTACATTTCGTGTGCAGTCAGTCGGTTATCTTTGCGACTTTTGCCCTCTTTATCCCGCAGTGGAGCACTGTTGGCCACTGGGTTTCATGCTAGTTTGTTAGCCTGTTAGCCAATTAGCTGTTGAAAAGCGGCGTCGCTCACTTTGAGGCTAAAAACTAACTGGACGGGACGGACAACAGCGGGATGTGCAATGGCATCGGTTCGGGTGGCTGTCCGGGTCAGGCCCATGAACAGGCGGTGAGTTAAAGACAATTACTTGGTTGTTTAACCCTGACTATCACGTTTCAGTCAGTAAAATGTCAAAATGTCGTTATTTTGTAAAGCTAACTGAGGTCAGAGGCTCATACAGATGTAGCCGCTGGCAGTCTGTTTAAATCACGTGAATGAAATGTAATTTTCTCAACTGGAAGCGTCTTTAATGTTATTTTAACAGCGAAATAGAGTGATTTAAAGTGAGATACAGTCTCTGGCCCAGGGGGGTACTGCAGTGAGGTGTGTGTGTGTGTGTGTGTGTGTGTGTGTGTGTGTGTGTGTGTGTGTGAGTGTGAGTGAATGCAGCTGGTTATGTGGCTTTCCTAACCGCAGGTGTTCATTCAGTGATTGATACAGAGGCTGACAACATGTTCTCACCTGTTTGTCCCTGACAGACAGAGCAGGTGTACAGACTAAAGCAGAGAAAGCAGACAAACTGCAGATGATCTCAGGTGTTGTTTTTAATGACAGACAGGAAACAGCCATCAGTTTTGAATAAAATTTGACACCACCGAATCAAAGGATTATTTTCATCCAGACCTTTTTAAAAAGTGACTTGATTTCTGGCTCGTATATGTCTTTTCTTTGTAAGTTTTTATTGCTGAACTGCTGCCCCATGCACCATTTTCCACAATCGTATATCAGTTATCATATATGTTGGATATTATGACTATTTGCGCTTCTGGTCTGATGCTAAACTGCATTTTGCTGTCGTCTGTGTCTGACAATGACAAAGTTTAATCTAATCTAATATGATTAACATGTAACAATATCAATTCATTATATGATCCAATTTTAAATGCATTTATTATGCCAATGTTTATTTTGTAACCTGTCACACACACAGCTGGGTATCGTTGGTAATCTCTCTTTCTTTCTGTTCATTGTTTATTAAATATTTTATTTAAGCAATATATTTTAGCTGCTTTCATCTTTTTTAACTTTGAATGTTTTCTTGTTTTCTTTGTCTTCTATGAGAGTAAATTCAAAATTCTGACTATTTGTCAATAAAATAAACAATATGAGTAAGTAAACTTGGACCTTGGGAAATTGTGATGAGCATTTTTCACTATTCTGTGACATTTTATAGATCAAACCATTAATTAATGTCAGTGAAAAAAAAAATATGTTTATAAGAATGAAAGTATTCGATACTTGCAGCTATAAGCTAATCTCCAAACAACGCTTAACATACTTTCTCAATAGTCTGGTTTGTTTGAGATAACCTCCATTTATTACAGGCTCATAATGAGAACACAGCGTTATGTAATGTGTTGTTCAGTTACTTATGTCCCATTCAGCACAGCTGATGCCAACTTATAAACCCTGCAGAAACCCGACTTTTAAACTGAAACCATCTACACAGCATCGAGTGTTCCTGTCCAGCTTTAAGTCAAACATAGAGGATGTTGCTCAGCCTGAGAACAAACAGGTGGAGACAGAAGATCATACACGACTAAGCAAACATGTTTCCCTGCTGGTACAGTTCGTGTTCAGTCATGTGGGTTTTATTGATGTCAGCCAGGTTTTTTTTTCAGCAATCACAAACTAAAGTTCAGCAGCAGAAACTGTTGGAAATATTTTTAAGATCCAGTTTGGATACCACATTTTCAAGAGCTGCAGTAATCATTAATGTTATGTGTGTGTGTGTGTGTGTGTGTGTGTGTGTGTGTGTGTGTGTGTGTGTGTGTGTGTGTGTGTGTGTGTAAATTACAAGACACCTGCTGTAGTGTAGAAGTTACAGTTTGACGCAGTTTTTCATCATTTCATATTTTAGTCGTTTTTGTGTGATATAAAATAAACAGCATAAAAATGGTATCAGTAGCCTGAAACTACTGTCTGACACTGCTTCACCACATTGAACAGCCTACAGGTAAAAAGATCAGATTAAGGTTGATTCACTATCTGTGACAAAGAGTTTCAGCGTCTCCTGGGTGATGATGGAAAAATATTCAGAACAACATTATTTATCAACTACAACTACAAAACATTGCAGAAGCAAAAACAGCATTGGTCACCACACCGCCCTCTTTTAAGCAGAATATATTCTTGACAGGTAGTTCAGATAGAAATGTTAAAAAGGTGTTTTAAAAACTGGCGGATAGTAAACACCCTCTTATAATCAGCTGCATGTTGCTCTGACTTTTTAAAGAAAGTTCATGGATACCAAGGTCTGTCTTGTGTTAATGTTGTGAGATAAGCAATGAAAAAACAAGAGCTTAATACATAAACATTATTGATCTTTTACAGGGAGAAGGACTTGACTGCAAAATGCATCATCCAGATGGAAGGGACCAAAACCTCCATCGCCAACGTGAAGGTACTGTTTTTTTTTCCAGAGGAAGAAAACTGTTCATACAGGCTCTAATTCAGGCTGAAAATGTCCTTTTCAATTTTGTGTTGTGATTTCCAAAGATGGCCGATGGCGTCGCAGGTGATTTGTTGAGGGATCGAATCAAAACCTTCACGTACGACTTCTCCTACGACTCCATGGACTGTAAGAGCTCCACGTATGTCTCTCAGGAAAAGGTAAATAAGAGTCACAGCGTTTCTGTCAAAGTTTGTTTTAAAAACCCGTTCGGAGACGAATCAGCTGACAGGGTTTCTAACGGTGATCACATGAATCTGGCTTGAATCAAACATTCAGGCACATTCACTTTATTGTCTTCCAACAGCAGTGGATCAACCAGTCAGCTGCCTCGACTTTCACCTGTCAAGTTGTTTACTTTGGCAGGTGTTTGCGCCTCTGCGACACCTCTCCAGAACACCCTGGTCTGCACAGACCTGCAGAGACGTTTACGCCTCAGATAAACAAGATTCCAGCAGTGTAAATAATAGTGATTTAAAAAAAACAGAGCTCAGATGTAGCACATAGCATTAAACTTTACACTTCCTGTTTACATTACTGTGAGCATGAGGGGGACTGTCGTGTCAAAACTCACAACATGTTTATTCTAAATGAAAATTAGAGCAACAAAGTTGACTCTCTGTACATTTTGACGCACTCACAATGCCCCTCCATCATGGTTCTTATATCCTCTGCTCCATCGACTCACATACATGCACACACTGTATATACGGATGTCTGTGTCGAGTGTGTGAACGTACAACACGCATAGGACAAGTGTCCTATCTTATTCTTACAATAACACTATACGGCATGCCAAGATAAGACGTATAATTACTGTCATAAAGGTCACGTAAGTTAAACTTCAGCTAAAGTTTCAAAGGCTTATTGTGATTAATAATTTTCCAATCCTGTTTTGCAAATTCCCTGCTCGTTCGGATTTGGGGTCAGAGGCTGTTGTCAGTTAAAACAGCTTGTTGCTGATGGACTCTGTGTGTTTACTCAGGACTCTTAACATGATTGGAGGTTGTCATGAGCTCTGACCTGTTGCATTACAGCACTCAGACTCTGAGTCATGTGAGGATCAAATCTGGTGTGAAATATTTTGCAGTGTCGTGCACCATGAGTCAGCAGAGGCAGATCTAAAAGCTCTTAATTTTTTTCATTTTATTTGCAGGTTTTCAAAGATTTGGGCTCAGACGTGCTGAAGGCGGCATTCGAGGGCTACAACGCCTGCGTCTTCGCCTATGGCCAGACCGGGTCGGGGAAGTCCTACACCATGATGGGAAATCCAGTGAGACAAAACTCACATTTAAAATCCACATTCCTGACCCTTATCCAGAACTTCAGAACAAGCGACACGTCTCACAGAGTCTGAATTATCGATCTGTCTGCTCAGTGACGTCATATCCGAAGGCTCCAGCAGAGTTCGACTGAGCTTGCCTCATTTTCAAATGATTAGTTCGGGCAGTTGGCTGCCACCAACGATTATTGTAATCTATTGATTATCTTGTTGATTAATCATTAAGTGTACAAAAATCTTAAAAACCAGTGATAAAATGGCGTTTACGTTTTCTCAGAGGCGATATTCAGTTTACTGTCATGTGTTGCCATTGACACAATTAATGGTGATATTCTGTATTTTGCTTATTGTCAACAAATCCCATGAAGAGACCAAAACCAATAAGACGTTATTCTGTCTCTCAATACTGTCTGGCTCTCAGCTTCAAGCCCATCGTTTCCTACTGAAGACATAAATCTTTAAACAACTCAGAAAATATAGTTTAATTTTTTAAAAGGGCTCAAAGAGCTGCTCATCAGTGGCGGATTAATCCACATGTCGTGCTGTAGTGAGTATTTGTGGCAGCAGGACGGCGTATGTGGGAGTGAGTCAAAATAAACTACAACTTTACACGACAGTGTGCGTTCATGGTAATGAAGGAACGTGTCAGCCAGTGCAACGGTGTGACTCAGTGATGTGTTTTTAATGAAGCTCTATGTGTGATACACACACAGTACAGGTTAGTAGATACATTCACTACAGGTTCTGGTCTTTTAATGAGATTTGTTGACAATAAGAAAATTCTTTTCTGTGAAAGTGAAATCTTAATGTTTTGAGTCTAAAAACATAATCTACCCATACAATACGCTCATATCTGTATTTTTAACTGAAGATTTAACCCCCACCTTTCCAAAACAAATGGATGACATGACCTCAGTCTCTCAATGGACAGGCAGCTTTAAAGTGTCAAAGCCTCTGGTTGCTGTAGCTGTGTGTCACTGAAGACTTTTTGTCTTGTTTTAGGGCGACGCGGGTCTGATCCCGAGGTTCTGTGAAGGTTTGTTCAGCCGAATCTCTGAGGCGACTCGATGGGATGAAGCTTCATTTCGTACAGAAGTCAGGTGAGACCTGATGTCAAGCTTCACTTAGAGAAACTCACATCACATGTTAGGAGGTTTCTCATTCTGGCCACTGCACCTTCACCCTCTCTGCTTTTTGGAGCCATGTTAAAGGCTGTCCCCGACAATTGAAGTGGAAGATAAGACCACCTGACAGATTGAGCAGACTCCAGGTGCTGGAGCATAAATAAGATTATGAATTAACAATTTAAATATTGCTGTTAACCACACTGCTGGGTTGATTTGAGGAGAATGTGATACAACTTTATTATTCCAGTTTATTAAGCTGTTTACTTACATCCCCAGTTTGACCAAATGCAGCATCCTGAGCTGAGCTGAGCTTCTTCTTGCTCTTCAGACGTGACAGAGAGGAACTTGTATCAGGAAGACATATATTCACGAGGAAATGTTTTTGTTTTTGAGGCTGCAAAAAGCACTTTTGACGAAAGGCAGATAGAAGTAATTGTGACAGGACAGTCTGAGATACAGAGCACTAAACTGGACTGGGGCCATGTTTTCCTCTGGTTTGTGTCTTCAGCTACCTGGAGATCTACAACGAGAGGGTGAGGGACCTGCTGAGAAGGAAATCCACTCAGACCTACAACTTGAGGGTCAGGGAGCACCCAAAAGATGGGCCGTATGTAGAAGGTGAGACTGCGACACAGAGCACGCTCCAGGGCCAAAACACAGCTGGAAAACCGTGTTTTTCTTCTTCTTCTTTTTTTTTTTTTTAAGGTTCAGTTCCTGCTGCTTTTGGTTAGCTAACTTACCACAGTCTGGTTCAGTTCAGGTCCAGTTTTACTGTGTTTTTCAGGGATGGAGAAGTTGTGTTTGCAGCAGGTGAAAGAGTTTTACGAAATGAAAATCAAGAGTTGACTTGGAGTATTGATTGTTGTTGTGTCGACTTCCTGTAACCTGCCCCCTCCATCCTGTGCTCAGATCTGTCCAAACACCTGGTGCAGAACTACAGCGACGTGGAGGAGCTGATGGAGGCTGGAAACATCAACCGCACCACCGCCAGCACCGGCATGAACGACGTCAGCAGCCGCTCGCACGCCATCTTCACCATCAACTTCACTCAGGTCAGAAACGATTCCCTGACTGCAGAGAGCGAATCATTTCTATTGGTTTGAAAGAGCCGTTGAAAACAAGAGCTTTACTAAATTTTGTTCGTCAGGACATGTGAGAATAATTAACTCTGGTCTCAGAACAGTATGTGGACAGAGTACAGAAGGTTAGGGTCAGTTGTAAGGACTGTGGTGCTGGTTGTTGGCAACATCAGCTTCTTGTTCAGGTTGATTTCATTTGTTTTAACTCAAAGTTTGTCGAAAACTTTTGCTGATTTTTAAGAATATTTTATATTGGTTTTTCCAAAAGTGATTTCTATGCAGATTTTATGTCACAAGCAGAAATAAACTTCTCGGTTGACAAGAATGGCTCAGAGAATACGTCCTCTAATACAAAGTGAAGAGGAAACAGTGCAGTGTGCAGGGTTTTTTAAATAAAATCATTCAGAAATTCACAAGATTTCTTCCTGACAGTAAAAAACGAGTCATAATTGCACTCTCGCTCTCTGTTAGGCTAAGTTCGATGCAGAGATGCCCAGTGAGACGGTCAGTAAGATCCACCTGGTCGATCTGGCGGGCAGCGAGCGAGCCGACGCCACCGGAGCGACAGGCGTCCGGCTCAAAGAAGGAGGAAACATCAACAAGTCACTGGTCACCCTGGGCAACGTCATCTCTTCTCTGGGTCAGAAACATGAGATAATATTTCTGTTATTAAACTCTGGTCCGTGTTATTTTTATATATATAGTTTGCTGTGTTTGTTGACTGAAGGATCTGTTTCCTGTTTCTGTCCAGCTGACATGTCACAGGACGGCGTGAACACCAACCTGAAGAAGAAGTCAGTGTTTGTTCCCTACAGAGACTCGGTGCTAACATGGCTGCTGAAAGACAGCCTGGGCGGCAACTCCAAGACCATCATGATCGCCAGTAAGACGCAACATTAAATTACATCCAGGCACATGCAATGTTCCAAAAGCAGAACGGTTTGATGTAATTCTGTTTAAAATCCTTTCTCATTGCAGCCATTTCCCCCGCTGACGTGAACTACGGTGAGACGCTCAGCACTCTGCGATACGCTAACCGAGCCAAGAACATCATCAACAAACCCACCATCAACGAGGACAGCAACGTCCGGCTGATCAGAGAACTGCGGGCTGAAATCGCCCGGCTGAAAGCTCTGCTGGTTCAGGGCAACCAGGTAAACAAAGTTTGATGAAACACACAGCAGCTACACTCTGGTGGAGTTACAGTTAAGAGTCCAGAGCAGGTCTCAGGATCTGCCTTCAAATTCAGGCATGCTGAGACAGAAGAAGAAGAAGAGAAACTACTTGGACTTAATTTTATTGAATCTTTTTGTGAGGTTCTGTATTGTGGTGCTCTGTTTGTAACATGCTACTAGCTTAACAATAGTTATTCTAATAATAGTAATGAAGTCACAGGACAGTGTTTCTGACCTTTGTGTTTTTGTTTTTGTGTCAGATTGCTCTCCTGGATTCGCCCACTGCTCTTAGTATGGAGGAGAAACTGCACCAGAATGAAGCCAGGGTGAGTCTCATGTTCTCGCAGTGCTTTTCACTGAATTTTAACCTGCATGGTGGGAAGGTTGATGTCAAATTTTTGCACCATAAAGTGTGATGACTGCAGCACCAGCTTCAAACCTGCTGCAGTGAACTAGACATTCATGTGAACTGTAAATGTAGCTTTGTTGATCTCTGCTCTGCTGAAGTGGTTTCTGTTCTTCTTCTGTTGATTTGTACGGATTTGCTTTTGCAGGTCCTGGAGCTGACTAAAGAGTGGACCAACAAATGGAACGAGACACAGAATATTCTCAAGGTTAGAGGGCGTGCTTGTTGTATCATCCATGTTTTTCATGCTCAACTTCTGTGGGCTGAGTTTGAAATCAGCTCTGGAGAAACGAGCAACCTCTGCTGGTGTTTTTTTGTCTTTGTGTACAAGTTTGACTGTTTTTTGTGAAGTTGTGGTCGAAGCTTTGTCGTCATATCGATGCCCACCCGTCTGCAGGAGGAGACTCTTGCTCTGAGAAAAGAGGGCATCGGTGTGGTGTTGGACTCTGAGCTGCCTCACCTCATCGGCATCGACGACGACCTCCTCAGCACGGGCATCATCCTGTACCATTTAAAGGTCAGAAATCACCTGAAACACTTCACCTGCTGGACAGAACCGAATCATCTTCCTTAAATCGTGATCCACCAGGCTGAAATATAACGTTAACGCCTGTTTATGTGGTGATATTTGATATTTGACTCTTCAGGCCTTCATCAGAGTTTGAACTGAAAGAAGGTGGCGTTCAAAATTTTTGATTTCTAAACTTCTTTGTTTTTCTCCTTCCGCCTCAGGAGGGACGGACATACGTTGGCAGGGAGGACGCGTCCACAGAGCAGGACATCAGTGAGTTTGTCATAGGAACCTGTTCTGTCAACAGAAAAACATCTACATTCGCAATTGACATGCAAACACAGCAAAGTTCTTCCTTCTCCCCAAAAGATGTTTGATCTGTGATGGAGAAAAAAATGATTGATGTGTTAATATTTAACATCTGTAATTTCTTTTGACATGAAATCACCTCTTGAACAGTACAACATTTTTTGTATTGTTTATAAATGTTTCTTTCCAAGAGCATGTATCTTTAGCTTCTATGTTAGCTCTTTTTTTATTTGGTTTGTCTTTCTATAAAGAACTTAATCAGCCCTATAAACCATTATTATTATTGTATTTGACTGTAGTACCCATGTCTCTCCTGTGTTTTTGTTTCCTCCTGCAGTCCTGCACGGTCTGGACCTGGAGAGTGAACACTGTATGTTCGAGAACCAAAACGGCAAAGTGACTCTGGTCCCGCTCGGCGGAGCTCAGTGTTCGGTCAACGGAGTTCAGGTGACAGAGCCGTCGCAGCTCAACCAAGGTGCGAAACCTCTGATATCTCATCAGTTAATGTCACTTCCTTTAAGCTGCACTTCATGAAAACGTGCTCAGTAAATCTTCAGGGGTGAAAGAGGAATCTGGCCTGTACAGTTTTCACTTGCGGTTGTGTGTTGTGTTGCGGTCCAGGTGCTGTTATTCTGCTCGGCAGGACCAACATGTTTCGGTTCAACCATCCGAAGGAGGCGGCAAAGCTGAGGGAGAAGCGAAAGGTGAGGCTGTCTCTCACTTTACGGACTGAACCTGCTCTCAGATGAGATAGTCTGGTTGATGTTGTGACCCTCTGACTTTAACTTTTTCCCCTCAGAGTGGTCTGCTCTCTACGTTCAGCCTCTCTATGACGGATCTGTCCAAATCCTGTGAAAACCTGTCCACTGTGATGCTCTATAACCCCGGGTGAGTGTATTAATTCACAAATAAGGAGCTGCATGTGATTATCAGCTCAGACCCTGCAGTGCATCTCCCCTCTGCATCAAAACCCCCTCAGGACTTCACATTCAAATTAATCTGCATTCATACAGCGCTGACAAAAACACAGTACCTCCAGCGGAGGCAGGACTTAAGCTTACGTCTGGTGATATTTTTTTATTTTTCTTTTTGTCAACACATAATGTGCAAATGTGCTATTTCTTCTGCTTTGGTTGAGCCTTTTCAAAAAGTGAAGTATTGACAGAGGGACAGACTCATTGTTGCTTTTGGTCTTTTCATGGGATTTGTTGACAAAAAGAAATGTGCAGCATAATGGAAGCCTCATATCTTAAGAATGGCGATGTTGGAGTTTATTGAAATTTACTGTGGACATTCACGATCCCCATCCTAATGATTTTGACCTCTGACCCTGATCTTTACTGCTACCAACAGGCCAAAACTTTGCTCACATTTAAACAAGATCTAGTGAACAGATTTCCATGATATTTACTGAGAACATTCACGCTCCTCGGAGGATCAACCATTTCCATTTTGCACACCACATGATTTTCCCTCTCATGCCAACCTGAGGACACACTGTCAGCTCTGCGAATGAGATATTTAACTGCTGGATTGTTATGAAACATGTCTCTAGAGATTAAAAGTCTCCAGAGGATGAACTCTGCTGATTATTGTGTCGCGCACTGACCTTTACTGCCACCATCAGGCCAACTCTTTGCTCTTGTTTGAGAGAAATTGAGCTTCTTGTTGTCAGTGTAATCTTGTTAATTGTAGCTAAACATGAATTAAATGGTTCATAGTACTACCTTTGTATAGAGCAGCGCTTTTTCACTCACTGTAAGCAGCAGTGGGTTTTATTGGACACGTATCAAGGCTGAGTCCTTACTGCGGCAGCCAGGGTTCGATTCCTGCATGTCATCCCCTCTCTAAAAAATAATAAAAAGCAGAAATGCCAAAAATAACCTTAACAAAGCTCATTAAACATATAGTTTCCTGTCGTCTGTACACACTTTATGGTTAAAGTCCGCTGGAATTAATGTATCAACCCTGTCTTGTTGACAGTCTCTTCACTGAAAAGGGCCCCGTCTTCCTCAGGTAGACTCAGCTGTCCACTTCCTGTCTAACTGTCCCGTTTTTGACACAGAAATATTTGTTGACTCATCCAGTCTCTCAGCCTGACCCCTCATTGTCTGTTTTTTATTATTTTGCATGTCACCTCGTTGCTTCCGTCTCCATTTTGACGTCTGACAGTAGAGATGTTTTGTTGCTTTTTCCACGTTGCCTGGCATTTCATTTGAAGCCACTGTGTTTGTCGACTGCTGCTTTCACTTATTGCACTTCACTAGTCGTGCCGTAGAATGCTGATGTGTGCTTGCTGTTTTTGACGAGATTAAAGGAGGCTGATTAAGTTTTTTGTATTTACAGATTGGAGTTTGAGAGACAGCAGCGAGAAGAGCTTGAGAAACTGGAGCTGAAAAGGTACACGTGTCAGTATTTTCTCAAAGTCTATTGAGAGACTTGACCATGCTCTCATACACAGGAGTAAAGTTCAGTTGAATATAATCACACTTGTGCCTTCTATTGAATCTGGTAATCAAATCTGAATCATTTTAATCTAATCAAGATGAATTTCTCAGGGTTTGAAGTAACTTAAGTTATCAACACCCTTACTAAAACTCAGATAATTACCTTTTGTCGGGTGGAAAGGCAGACATGAGATAACATGAACAGCTATATGAAGTGTAAATGTTACCAGATGCCACCCTTTAAAAATTATAGAAATACAATTCTGTCATCGTGAAGAAAACTTTTTAAGATTTGCTGATGCAACACTGTGTCTCTTGTTGCTGCTGCTGTAGGAGGCTGATCAAGGAGATGGAGGCAAAGCACCAGAGTGAGAAGGCAGAGCTCGAGCGCCTGCAGCAGGAGGTGGAGAGTCAGCGCAAGGAATCTGAAGAGGTGCAACAGCGGATCCTCCATCAGGAGGAGAGCCTGCGTCGCCGCAGCCAGGACATTGAGAGTCGCCTACGAGACTTCTTGGCTGAGAAGGAGCGCTTTGAGGAGGAGAGGCGCTCAGAGATCCAGGGGGTGAACCTCCAGCAGCAGGAGGGCGAAGCAGAGGGGGAGGAGCAGCGGCGGCAGCAGCAGGAGGCTGCAGAGCAAACTGAGATCTACCGTGAGCTGGAGAGGCTGAAGAGGGAGCGGGAGGAGCAGAAGGTTCGTCTGGAGACTGAGCGGCGGCGGCTGGAGGAGCAAGAGCGGGAGCAGCTGAGCCTGGTCGGGAGGCTGGAGGAACAGCTGAGAGAGAAACACGAGGCAGCCGTCACCCTGCTGACCCGGGAGGACACCCGCCGCCTGGAGGAGGAACGTCGAGCTCTGGCTGAGATCAGAGAAGCACTCCTTCGTGCCAAAGAGGCTGGAGAGAGGTCAGATGTGGAGGATGCCAGCGAGGAGGCGAGATCTGCCCAAACACAATACACCGACTTCAAGGAGGCTCAGGTGAAGGAACTTTGCCAGCTGGAGGAGGGGCTCCAGCAGCAGAGGGAGCGCCTGGAGAAAGAGATCGCTGCTGAGCGCAATACACTGCTGCTCCTCACCCGTGGCCTCAAAGAACGACAACAGCAGCTGAAAGAGGAGCAGGAGAAGGGAGCGCAGGAAGCCACAGCTATCAGCCAGGAGGAGCACCTGGTCAAACAGGCCGAGCACAGACTGCAGTTCAAGGAGCGGCAGCTGGCCAGCGTGGCTGATGGCCTCCTCCCTGCACTGGCCGAGGAGAAGCAGAGAGCCGTGGAGATGCTGGAGCGCAGCGGTGGAGGCAGCAACGGGAACTGCGACAGCCCCCCGGGGCTCGACAACACACTGTACCAGGTGGAGAAGGAGCTGGAGGACAAAGAGGAGAAACTGAACCTCCACTGGCAAAGTGCTCAGCAGCTCCAGCAGCTCCAGGAGACCTATGAGTTCACGGCCAATGTGGCGCGGCAGGAGGAGAAAGTGAGGATGAAGGAGAAGGAGATCCTGGAGTCAAAGGAGAAGCAGCAGAGGGAGGCGATGGAGCAGGCAGTGGCCCGGCTGGAGAGGAGGCACTCGGCCCTGCGGCGCAGCATCTCCCTGGAGCCCGACACCGAGGAGCAGAGACACAAGAGCTCAGTCATCAGGAACCTGAGGACAGGGGCCGACCTGAGCCAGCAGAGGTCAGAACTTCCAAAACAGACAGATGTACAACGCATATTTTAATATGGTTCATTTAAATTTAAAGACAGTGACATCTTGACAAGTTATCAGAGGCCATAACAATGTCTGAAAAACAATATTTTTTTTGGTGATAAAGAAGCATGTTTGTTGGTTGGGTTTGGTGTTTGGTCTTGATCAAATTAAAAATATCACCAGCCGAATGACACTTCAACAAAAACAGAAATTGTTCTGAGACGTCTTTTAAAATCAACAACATACCGTCTGTGCTCTCTAGAGTGGAGAGAGAAATCCAGAAGCTGAGACAGAGGATCAGTGAAGGAGAAGAAAACAACAAGACTCACTCCATCAGTAACGATGAGAAGACGAGTCACAACAGCCCCCCCGTCAGCCACATCCAGAGTCTGAACACACTGCTGCCGCTGTCAGACGACAGGTACACCTCCAAGAGCTCTCCAGTCTTAAAAACCTGGTTTTTACTCTGTTTGCGCTGCAGGTTGTGTCCCTGCTGGGATGGAGGGTTGATCTTTCCATCAACTGTCAATGTGTGTATGTTTTTGCTAACATTGGTTCGTCATTGTCTTTATTTGCCAGGATAAACGCGTACATTGAAGAGGAAGTCCAGCGAAGATTACGCAAGATGAATCTTCTCAACGGCAGCAGCAGCAACATGGACCTGTCTCTGTCCTGTGAATCGCTCAGGGTAAGAACTGACCCACAGAGTTTATTAAGGTGCTGTTGATTTGTTTTATTTTTTTCAACAACTCAACATCAAAAGCGAGCTCTGTATGTGGACGTTTTCTCTTTTAGCACATCCAAACTCCTGACAGAATATTGATCACCTGCTCTTTTCATAATGGATTAATAATTAAAAGTCAAAGTGCTACAGAACATTTTTTGGTTCCAGCTTCTCAAATGTGAGAATTTGCTGTTAATTGCTTTCTTAGACTGTTGGTCAGACACACAAAAGAAAAAAGACATCAAAAGACACGAGGAATAATTAACTGGCAGATTTAATCAGTTATGATAATAATCATTAGTTGCAGCCTGAATCTAAAATTCCACTAAGTGGGGGATTTTAATAGTTGAGGTTTTGCTAATAATCAGCTAATCAGTCAACGTCCTGAACATGTCTGTGATCATTTTGCCGTTATGGACACAAAAAAAGTTCTGTGAATTCTCAAGTAAAGTCGGTACTGACAGTTATTTAGTCAAGAGTGTGATCTGTTGAACAAAGAACTGCCTGGTTGTCTTCAGCTGAGGCAAATGAAGGATCTGGCTACATTTTGGACCAATTTACAACTCATTGCTTCTCTTACAGCACTTACTGTACTGTTGCTGGTAGGTTTTGAAATCTGAAGATCTTTGGCTTTATTTCCGCTCTAAAAGTCATATTTGGCTCATAAAAGTAAGAGTGAAAGACAAATCCAGCAGGTCCAGGGACAGGTTGCGAGTCAAAGCGTCTTTCTCTGTGTAGAACTGATATTCAGCTCTTTAACCCTGCAGGAGGAGGAAGAAGTTAGCGACTGTAGCTCTGTTAGATTAACAGATGAGGTAAGACCAGGATCCATCTGCTCTGTATGCCCCAATGAGACTTTCCCCGCTCTGTAATCTGCATGATTCTCCCAATACGGTTATGGATCGACTCAGTCACACTTCTATCAATCAGTTTGGTTTGTAGTTCTTTTGATTGGGTTCTTCTCCACCTGTTTTTTATTTATCCTGGTTGTTGTGTTGTTCCATTTATCCCTTTTTCTTCTCATCATGAAGTATGATTTAGAGTTTTGGATAATATATTTTTTAATCCTGCTTGTAATTTTGCAGACTGAGAACATTGAGTGTGTATTTAGTCTTCAGTGATGCTGAGAGTTGATGTTTAGTTTCATTGTTTTCAGGATGATGAAAAGCAGCAAAACATTAATCCAAGGAGGCTTAAATATGAGGTAAGAGCAGGATCTTATTTTGGTTTTGGGATTATTACAATTTTCTAATCAATCATTAAATATCAGTAATCCTGCTGTATTTTTCAGGGGTTCCATATGTTTGCATTTTATTAAAATGTACCTGTTATTACTCGTGCATGGTAAAAATTTCAGAACAAAAATCTTAATATATTTTCTTTGAACTTTGAATGAGTTTTAAAAATTCAGGAATGTACAGACTAACCTATTTAATTTTTGAATTCCAATCACTAACATCAGTCACTTGACTTCCATTTCGATAGTACGAGATGAAGATTGAAATGGCAAAACATTTTTAATTTGGGAATACTGAATGTTACAGAGGGGTTCTGTTCTTTATTTTTGTAAGAGCCAAGAACAAGGATCCTCACTTCACTTTTTTAGGATCTTAAAAGAACTGATTCCTGGAAAGTAGACTAGCACACAATGTGATATTTCAGCTCACAGTCCACTTCAAACCACGTTGAATTAAACATGGGTAAATTAGCATTTGCGGATGCCATTTCTTCGGTCAAACAATGTGCAAGATGGGTGGACGCAGCCAGAAAGTTAAAATATTGGAACACATACATCTAGTCATCATGAAGGGTATAATCATAAAATTATTTGCAAACGCTACTTTGCCCATGTTTGATTAGAATTTAAAGTTTAAGACATTGAGGGTTTTTTTGTACACTTGTCATCCTAATTTGCATGCGAAACCTCCTCACACTGTTAATTTTGAATCACTTATATCTCACCTGGTCACCTGGTGATGGAGGAACTGTAATTCTCAATGGGGTGGATTAAGGACTTCAGTATAATTCAAAGAGCCTTCACGTCCCTCTTGACGATGTTGTCATGGACTCCCCCTTGTGCACACAGAGAGCCAGTGGGTTGCGGTCTAGCCTCCTGTCTGCCCCAGAGCTTGAGGCAAACTCTCCTCCTCACATCTGGGAAAACATGATGAAAGAACCAGAGACGAGCCTCTTAAAGCTTCACGGAGGAGAAAAAGTAAAATCAACAGCTCAGCTCTTGATTGAAAAAGAGGAAGTGCCTTACAAAGGTGACAAAAACAAATGGTGGCAAGGAGTGGTGAATACTCCTCTAAGAGCAGTGGGCCAAACTGTTTGTGATGATCGTTGTGATGTTGGACAACACAAGTTTTGTGTCACCTCAGCAAACACCACGACCAACAGATATGATGAAAATGAAAATATCACTGATAGTAAAAGAAGTGATTCTGCGTCCAGTGTTCCTGATGATGATGATGATGATGCTGATAAAAAGGTTGAAGATGGAGCGAAGGACCTGCCGGTAAAGGAAAGCTCTTCTTATCCAACAGAAAGAGTTTCCAAGTTTCCAATTTTCCAACTTCCCAGTCTTCAGTCATCAAAGTTGCTGAACTATGTCAATGACTATATCAGTTGCAAGTTGAAGTTGAAGGAATCGGTTTGTGGTCAAATGAAACAAGAGACAGACACAGCAGCTGAGGAGGTAGAGGCCAACAGGAGCTACCATGTGGGGTATTTTACTGGAAAGCTGTCCGAAGTGTACAAAGGCGCTGGTAAAAGGCTACAGGACACACGGGACATCATTCGAAATGTACAAGTAGGTGAAATGAAGGTTGTACTCTCTCAATATGTGACCATGATATCCAAAGAGCTGCCACTGATTCATCGAATGCATCTTAAACCAGAGCCAGAGCCTTTCGTCTTTGCAGAAGACAAAGCAACTTCGGTTGATCTGTTGATGGATAGCACCCTCAGTCTTCCTCAGAATCGCAGCATGCCTGTGATCCCAGGTGTCGCAGGATGGCCTGAAGGCTCTGTGTTGTCTCTCAAAAACACATGTCCTGAAGTTTTTTATCAGAAGCTGGTCGAGCTGCCACCGGCCCTGTCTCAGCTACAGTCACTTTCATCACAGAAGATGCTAGAAAAGTTGGAATCTGTGGCCCCTCCAATGAAAGTCAACAAGCCTTTGAGTGTCTTCTGGCTCAGAACTGCCAGCCGTAAGCATCCGATCCCAAGGCCTGGGTGCTTGCTTTTGTCAGAAAAGGACATAACAGTGCTGTCAAGTGAAACCAATTCAGTCGACACCTTAGGTATTTTTCACCAGTTTAATCTTCTGGAAATCAAGAATGTCCAGATTAGCTTGGCAGGGCAACACATTCGCCTAATTGGCTGCACTGAAGACACTGTCTTGGTGGTTTTTACCCACAACAAAGAACTCACCCAGGCGTTCTGCAAGGCTCTACTGAAGGTTCTCTCTCCTGAAAAGTTCTCTGAAGGGACTGAGGATCATCCCTTACTCTCTGGTGACCTCATGGTCCTCTCTCTGGATTGGTCATCAAGAGTTCCTGACATCGTCCTGGACAACGGATTTCACATTACCTCCAGATTTAAGCGGGTCCTGGCAGACCTGCTCTACATCATCCATGGGAACATGGATGGTCCTGGCAAACCATCTCTGGCAAACATTTGTCCTCTGCTCTACACCAGCGTCAAGGTCATGAACTCTACCCGTGTGCATCAGAGCACCATTTTTCAGTTCCTCCTGACGGACACTCATGTAGTTCTTCTCCGTGAGGATGGCGTCTTTCACCCGGTGCCACGGGACTCCACTCTGGTTCCTGCCCTGCCCCAATTCCAGGGGCTTGAACTCCGCAAGCGCTCAGAGATCAGATGCCTGCTTGTGAGGAAGAATGACAACTGGCTGGTGGTAGAGATCACGTTTACAACTGACAAACCTCAAGCTCAAGAAAAGAAGGTGGAGTCCAGGCGGGGCTCTGCTGAAGCGACCTACGTCGGGCGCAGTCGGTGCGATTCCTGGAAATTATCTTTTAGTTGTACCTCAGATGCTGTGATCTTGATTAATCATCTGTGTACCTAAGTTATACACCTAAAGGCAGTTTAACATGACTATGTTGTTGTTACCGTAGACACCGTATTTATTTTAGGATGTGCTAACCAAGTTATTGCCATTTGATGTAATAAAGAGTTGAGACAAGTCTGAAAAGGTTATTCATCATCTTGCCAAAGTAAAGTTGATGCAAGTATTTTTTAAATATTTTTAAACATTTTAGAAACCCGTTATTGAAATTTAATTGTGTGATATGGTGATGGTCTTTTGAGATGCAGATATGTCTTAACTGTAATCTCTGTAGTTTAAGCGTAACCGGAATGAATGAATGAATCAATGAATGAAGATTTCTATGTATTTATAAAGCATCTTTTCTGGCATTAGTCACATTGATGATTCTGGCTTATTCTTGTCTGTTTTTGGCTTTTTTTTTATATGATTCAAAGGGAGAATGTTGATGTCACTTAATTGCACAGATGAATGTAAAATGTTGCATCTGCACTTTAAGAAAAATAATTGTGATCGGATGACGGGAGGATTTGTCATGATGTGAAATGATTACAGATGAAATGTTATTAGCATGTATTTGAAGGAATAATATTTAATGCCCCTTAAAATTGTGTACAGTGAGAACATGATAATTGTGAGGATAATAAAGATTGTAGAATCATTATTGTCTGACTTTTTTTTACAGTCACTGCAAATCATTATCGGTGACAAAATTGATTCACAGCAGTTCTTGTAATTGTTTTAGCCAACCCTTTGCTCTCCACCTCTGTCTTCTTCTTTTCTTTTCTCGTCTTTCCTCTCTCCCGACGACTTCCTCTGCAGCACCTGGTCTGTCGTCCTCTCAGGACGACCTCTGACGGCCTCCAGGAGCCCGTTAAAATTAGCATTCCTCGCTATGTCCTCCGCGGGCAGGGTAAGGACGAGCACTTCGAGTTCGAGGTGAAGGTGAGTTCACTCAGTGGCGTTCATCACCATCTTCATCGTCAGTTACTCACGTCCTGACCTGTTGATCATTTCTTAGGTGTGGTCTCTTTCATCATCCATCTCTCCGGAGCTGGTTCGGTTTTTCTTTATGTTTTGTTTTGAAATTTGAAGTTTTATGCATGTAAACTTACACTTGTGGTTGAAGAAGTAAAAGTAGCAGTACCACAGTGTATTTTAAAATGATATATGACTGGATGACTGATGCATTCGTTGTTTGCATCATTTTAATATTGCAGCTGGTAAAAGTTGACTTAATTTCAACTAGTTTGTGTGCTACCAGGTAGTTTCATCCGTAATATTACATCAGAAGGTATTTTTTCATTGTGTTAATAACCTGAATCATCAGAGTAACCAGTAAATTGTTGAACATGATGATTCAGTTGTTTGGATCTTTTCACCCGTCTCTTCATCGAACGGTCCTCTTTCCTCAGATCACCGTGATGGACGAGATGTGGACAGTGTTCAGACGTTACAGCCGCTTCCGGGAAATGCACAAGAGCCTTAAATTAAAATACCCAGAGGTGAGACAGTGTGATGCGCTTTGAACTTCTCACACAGTAAGCACATCATCAGGGAGAAGTCCTGACTGTGGGCTCTGTTTAATGTCCCTGACGTCTCTCTGTTTCAGCTGGCAGCTCTCGAGTTTCCTCCAAAGAAACTGTTTGGAAACAGAGATGAGCGGATGGTTGCTGAGCGCAGGAATCACTTGGAGGCAAGACATTTTAATCCAGTTTTATTCCCACGTTAAGAAAGAGGCAACGATAGACAAAGAGGTTGATTGTCTCCTCATCCTCTGTTCTGACCTACAGAAATGTGACTTTGTGCTGCGTTTGTTTTTTGCAGCGTTATCTGAGGAACTTGTTCCGCGTGATGCTGTCGTCCTCCAGCTCTCCTCTCAGAGCCGACGCAGACGGCGGTTTCCATCTCACCAAACACGCCATCTGTGAGTTCTCACCGTTCTTCAAGAAGGGCGTCTTCGAGTACAGCAGCCACGGCACTGGCTGATTTGACTGTGAAGCCTCTGAGCTGGTGATTTGTCCGCGGAAACCAAAACAAAAAAACTGCTCGGTGCCTTTTCTCCGGGCCTCGGCTCGGGAGAATCACCTCAGAGGTCAAAGAAGGAAAAATTTGCAGGTCAGTTTCCTCGCCAACCTCCCGTCATCCTGTCAGACCTGGATGCTGTCAGGTGCTGTTCAGCTCTGAGTCCACGTAGAAACTTTATCAGGAATGTTTAAGTAGAGAATTCAGCGCTCTGTTTAAAGAGTTTCATTTCTACATGATACATCCAGAGAAAAGTAGAACAAGTTTCCTTCGTCTGTGATGATACAACTTTTTACCATCTTCAGTCACTGAACTTTTGTTGAGTTTTTTCAGTCGATAATGGAAACAAACACTTTATTTAACACATTCTAGCAATAAAAAGCTTTATATTAAATATATTTACATGCAGCTGTAATATTTATAGCAATTCCCTCATGTAGAGACAGCTGTGCAAGTCTGAAAGTAGAACAAAACATTAACACAGGCGAGGTTGGGGGTTGAAGTCCCTGAACAGATCACTGATTTAAAACAGGCATTTATCCTGAAGAATGGACTCCTGCTGAAACAGTGAGTTCATTACTGGAAAAAAAAATAATGCCAAACATTCACTGTCCGCTTCTTAAATGTGAAGATCTGCTGTGTTTTTTCAATTAATATTGTAAGCAGAATATCTTCGGACTGACAAAACGAAGCTTTGGGAAATTCTGTCGGGCATTTTTCACTAATTTCTCATATTTTATAAACAAAATAATGGCAGCTGTAGTTCAATCACATGATGGACCCTGAATTTTCATTTCCTGTCAGTATGTAGATGCTGCAGTCACACGACAGGCGAAGCTCTCCTGCTGTGGTTCATCACGGTCTCACTGGCTGAATCACAGTTTTACAGGGCAGGTTCCTCAAATCGGTCTTAGAACAACATTCAGAACCGGTTTTGCTTTCTGTGATCGTTCCTCTGTTCATGCTGGACATTAAAAGATCTTAATGTGCTTTCAGTGGATGTGATTTAGAGGATAACATCCACAGTCCTCGTTATGTGAAGTAATGCAGTCAAAGGTTTATCTGCAGCTGATCAGATCATCCTGCAGCTCAAAGAGAAATGCTGCCATTGAAAAAACAGACTGTAGAAGACTGTAGAAGATATTCACTTGATGTCTGACTCAGACTGTTGAAGCCTCATTTCAGCTTCAGATACTCTTTAAAACACATTACTGCACAAAATGAGGACTGGGTTTTGTCCTCCGTCACTTCCTCTGAACGTTCTCAGTATGAACGATGAACCTGCCCTGAAAGTTAACCATCAGTGCTCCGTGTTGACTCAAAGCTGATAGACAAGTGTCCAGAAAAATAGAAACACAGCAGTGATTTTTGGCTTCTGCTCTTCTGAAACGCGCCATCATTAGTACCTGCAGATGGAGCAACTTTATCTTTAAGGCTGGACTGTAATTCAGCTGCATTGTATTTAAACGATTAATAATTTGTCCACCTTATTTAGTGTACATATGCAGCTGTGATATAATGCAATGCACTACAACAGAACTATAGTCTTAAAGACTGCAATTGAATTTCGACAGCACACGAGTTTGACAAAGGCTGTATTTAAGCTGTTGTACAGGACGGTATAATAACAAACAGGAGATTCTGTTTTTCTGGTTACGCAGACGAGTGTAAAGAGCTGGACCGAGCTGTCACAATATCCACAGATCAACAGCTTTTTATGCAATGCTGAACGAATCTGTGCTGTCTGAAAGGGACACTCAACTTTTCATAATTCCCACATACAGAAATTTTCTCATCATCACAACAAAAACTTTCACCTTTGATGTGACCTTAAAGGTCACTCTTTAGCCTTTATTAGGCTGCAAAGTTATCGAGTTTAAAAAGATGAAAAGCTTGGAATAAATGAGTGGACTAAGTTTGTCTCCTGTCAGCACCCCTCTGTGCTCTGATAATAAGAGTTTGCATTTTCGTTGTAGGCGTATTTGCTTTTAAACAAAGCGTGATCATTAAAGTGGCATTAGATGGGAGTTTAACAGGGATGATCTAGTACCTTCTCCACGTAAAACATTGTGTCCCTCCAGCAGCTCAGAGCTGATTTTATTTTTATTTTCCAGTGAGTCAGTCACACACAGTAAATCTGCATCAGGTCTTCCAGAGTCTCACTGTTGTGTTTGCAGCTGAAAAGGAAACAGGTTTGGATTTGTCAGCTGTAGTTTCATTTGAATTTGCCTGATTATGAACACATGAACCACTGACTGCTTTTTTTAATAAGCCATACTTTGTGTATATAGAATGTAAATATTAATGTGCATAGTTTTTCTATACGATATGCTTGTATGTAAACTATTGACATTGAATGTCAGTTAAAGGAATGTATTACAACATTCAGACTGTTGACTGTTGCTTTCCAGGCGAACAATAACTGTTAAAGGAATAGTTAGACGTGGTGAGAAATGTGGTTATTGTCAAATGAGAGGATCAACACGGTTCTCACGTCTGTACTGTTAATATGTAGCCACAGCCAGGAGATGATTAGCTTAGCTTAGCTTAGCTTAGCGTGAAGACTGGAAACAGAATCCACCTGCCAGCAGCTCGAAAGCTCGCTGAACATGATGCACCTCGTTTGTATCTGTACAAACCAAATGGAAAAATGACACTCTTTGTGTTCATCACAGTAACCGAGTCTCGGCTGGTTGCCTGGTAACCTCACAGCAATAACTTCAGGAAGTCACTGCTCGCAGCTGATATATACACACATTTCTCAAAATGTCAAACTATTGCTTTAAATTGTTGAACAAAGTGTGCTTTGTTATTTTGTCTGTTTTCAGACTGAACTGTGGCAGAATGACAGAAAACAGATTAAACTGCTCTGATGTAATAACTTGTACAGTATCTTGTTGATTCAAGTGCCGCTCACTGATGAGAACAATGGAATATCCTGATGTTTACGAGCATATTAGCATGCTAACGTTTGCTAATTAGTGCTAACTATAGGTTTCTTTGGCTTATCACCAACACTAACGCTGATTTTGATTAAAAACTTAAGTTTTGGACAAATTAAAATTCAGATCTAATCATGGCACGAGATGAGAAGAGGATCAGCAAAGTCACAGTTCATCATGAGGGCAACATGAATGTCTGAACCAAATTTCATGGCAGTCCATCCAATAGATGCTGAGATATTTCAGGCTGAACCAAAGTGTTGAACTGACCACCCGACCCTCGCTGCCATCCCCAGAGCCACACTGCTAGAGTGGATAAAAACTACATGATATAAAGCAAAAACATACTTTACTCATGCTTACTTTAATTCTTTTCATTAAAAGAACAAATCTAGCTCAAAGAACCTGAATGCAGCAGTGATATTAAATACTGTCAACTAAAACAACTGTTGAAATGAATGAGTGAATTAAAATGTTCACTGAGGAAAATTGAGATTTCTGAACTAACAAATGTCACATGAAAGCCTCGAGACAAAGATATCATGACAAAAATATGTTTATTAACAAAATGAGTGACCTTTGTGATTTGGTTTACCTGGTAAACACTAAGCAGCAGCAGCAGCAGCTGCAGCAGCAGCAGGATGATAAAGGACCATTCCCTTCAGAAAGTGCATTTATATTTGAGTAAAAACATGTTGGAAATGATCAAATGATAGAGAGAGAGGTAGAGAAGTGACGTAGTTTGGGTTGGAAAGTGTCCAAGCAGAACAGGTGAGTGTAACCCTGACACCCGAGGAGTTCAGTGTTTAGTAGCAGGTCCAGCAGAGTTCTGTCCTGGAGTCTGTCCATCCAGGATCTGCTCTGAGGGCCTGAAGGGAAAGTCGTACAGAGGGATGCCCAAAGTCTCCAGCTTGTCCTTACAGGTCTGCAGCAGGTCATCATACTCCTGCAGATCACACGTTTAACATGAGCTGACGGACACTTATGTCTGAATGGCTGCATTAATGCATGAAAACCTCTTTGGGTTAACTGACCTTACAGTCTCGAGCCAAATCGCACTGCAAGGCATCGATGGTGACCTGTTTAGACTCCAGTATTTCCTACGAGCAGGCAAAACACTTTACATATTTGTTCATGAGGCTCACATACAAATAGCTCTGCAGTTCATTTCACCTCATGATGATGATGATTTGTTAGAGATAATATGACATAAAGACAAAAGAAAGATGGGTGTGAATGTGACACAGATCATCAGATACAAACAGTCGGTTCCAGAAGACGTGATACACTGAAGCAGCGTTAGCGTAGGACACATTTATAAACTTATGAGGACCAGCCTGTTTTTTCAAATTCTGCATCATTGCATTTATGAATGGATGGAGAGAAGACGTAAGACAGATTTATAGGTTCTTGAGAATAAAACACATTTTGTCTCATCAGCATTCAGTACAAGTTTGAGGTTTTGTGGAGTTTTCTGAAGAACATTAACTGTAATCTAGACATGACTTGAGTTAGAGAAGAGCCATGTGCATAGAAGAGTGAATCATCTACATAAAAATGCATATTATAGGTCTGGGTTATTAATGTAAACTATAATAATGATGGACCAAGCACATAATCTCATGGTGTCCCTTTGGGTATTAAAAAAGAGTGTTTTTTGAGACAGCGCAGATCATCACAGATCGTCTGTGTTCTGTCCCATAAATATGCTAAAGCTGCACAAGCAAAGCAAAGATGCATGTTTCAACTTGTGCAAAAAGGGACGTAGGTGGAAACAAGACAGGGACAGAAAATTGTACCTCGAGTTTGTTTTCAGCGCAGCTGCCCACAGTTTGGTCGACGTTGGAGGCCGACAGCGCGGCGCAGAGCTGAGCCTCCTTCGTCTCCAGCGAGTCTGTCAGCGCTGCCAACTTCCTCTCCAGCAACAGCTCCTTCAGTCTGCTCTTCTGCTGGACATCCAGAATAGCCTCCGTCTGCTTCTTCAACAGCTCATCACGCTCCTGCTGAACCTGCCGGACAGCGGAGTGTGCCACACACATGAACACCTGCCAGGCTGAATGAAGGTAAAACTTACCAGATGAGAGTTTACCTTTTCAAACGCCTGAAGCAGCAGCTCATGCTCCACCGTCAGATCTCTCAGTTCCTTTTCAGTGACCTTCACTCGAGCTCTAGTCGCCTGTCAGTGGACATATCGATAAAAATTAGACTGACGTTTTTAGGTTGCAGTGACTGAATTAAATTAAGATAATGATGTACAATGTGTCATGTTGCTTCCTGTGCTGTGAACGCACCGCCATCTTGGCCTTGGCCTGGTTGTAGTGTTCCAGCTGTTTTCGGAGCTCGGGCAGCTTCTGTTGGGCGTCCTGCAGAGACTCGCTCAGACGTTTGTTCTCCCGCTGAGCCGCTGAAAGCTCATTTTCCGCTCGTGCCTGCTGCTTCGTCACCTCTGCGAGTTCTTCCTACCACAACAAATACACCATGAAACAAAAACCTGACGTTCATTTAGGTTTTATGAAAAGATTCACTACATGTGGAATTTTAGTTTACTAGTCATGATCAGTACAAAAAAGTTGTGACTTTTATTGTAGCTCCTGCAGCTTCTCTTTGAGAGTAACAGAACTATTTGCAGTGCTTATTTGAATGTAGGAAATGTGTGTGGCTTCACAGCAAAGTCGTTTCCTCCTGTGGATTTTAACATGGCCTGAATAGAATAACTCATAGAGTACAAACACTGTTGAGTGACCATCTCACATTTGTGTCATTGCAGTTCTGCAGGTTGCGTTTTCACTGTGAGCAGCCTGTGGCGAGTCAGTGACGTCTCTTACCTTCAGCATTTTCTGATGCGCCAACAGTTGACTTTGAATCGTGGAGTAGTGCTCCTCAGCACCTCTGAGGGCTTTGTCGTGCTCCTCCACTAAAGTCACAACACGACTCTTTATTCTGTCCTCAAGCTCGTTGATCTCAGCTCTCCGCTTTTTGCCCTCCACCTCAATCATCGACTGCGTTTTCTTGTGATATTTCACTTCAATTTCTATCAACAGATGGAAAATGTTTAGCAGAGTTTATGACAGTAGATTTTAAGCTTAATTCAGAAATGGAAGTTTATTCACCTCTGATTCTTCTTTCATAGTCATTTGCCAGTTCCATTAACTCTACCTGGTGTTTCTGTTGAGAATCAAAAGAATGACAGATCTGTGGCAGAAATCAAACAGGAAACCACTGTAAGACAAAAGAGTAAGAATGGCACCACACTCACCAGCTTGAGCATCTTGATGCAGTTTCCATTGTGGTCTTTCTTCTCTCTGAGGTCGGCCTGCAGGCCGAGCTTTTCTCTCTGAAGCCCAAGCTCTGACTCCGTGTGCTTGTCCTGGATCAGCGAGGTTGAGGCGACGCCGTCCATCTTCAGCCTGGAGGTCGTGTTGTGGTGTTCAGACAGGACGTGCTTCAGCTTCTGCTTGTACACCTGGACACCAACGGTCAAATGTGGTGTTTGGATGTGAAACTCAATCACCAATCAAATGTGATTTGGTGCAAATAGGACCTGGTGACATTCAGTATACTGATGGCATGATCGTGTCTTGTTTTTTGCTGCTGGTGGTGCGTGCAGCTTACAGTGATCTCCACTCGGTGGCGCTCCTCTGCCTCCTCTCTCTCCCTTTGTCTGTTCCTCAGCTCAGCCTTCGTCTCCTCCAGGCTCCTCTTGGAGATTTCCCAGAAGGCCTGGATCTTGTCCCTCTCCAGCTGGAAGTAGCTCCTCTCCTCCCGCTCTCTGTCCAGCTCCTCTCGGAGGCGAACTATGTGCTCCTCCAGCTGGAAGTTCAAAGACATTTGTGTCAGTTTGTTGGCGTCATCATGTGAGCTGCAGGTCAGATGACAGCTTGCTGATCTGCTCCTGTACAGGCCCACCTGTTTGTACGCATTTCTTTTTATTTTTCTTTAGTTGGAAAGTTACCAAGTTAAAAAAAATAATGATTTGCAGTGCATGTTTTTTGCTCCAGATGCTGATTGATTATCTCCATAACGAGTCTGATCTGAGTTTCATTTTTTGCTGCATAATATGGCTGCACAGTACGTAGTTAGGCTACACTAAACAAACAAATTAATTAGAATTTCAAATATGTTTGATGGCAGAATAACTCTGCAGTTTTATGGCAGGGAACTGTGGAGAAGAGTTGGAGAGCCTGTCTTCATCTGCTGCCTCAGCTGTTTGATTGTGTAATTAATCAGACCATTATAACCTGTCACTTTTTGTTGTAACTCTGCTGACACACTCGTGGCAACCCCAGCTCCTCCTTATGTGCTGCATTTTTTGTTATCGCACATAATGTTCATATGAACATGAGCATAATATTCATGCATGTTTACTTTGAGTGCTCCCTCAAACAGCACAAACTTTTTTTCTGATGCAGCATTTTCATGTCACTGGACGAGGTGGAGCAAATTGTAACTGCTTTATACATTATAGTTTTGTGTATCCTATAACAACAAACGATCCTCAATAAGACGATGAGTATAAATATCTCAAAGCTGTACTTGAGTAAACTATTTGAGTAAATGTACTTGTGCTTCGGACCAGTGTATTAAAAAGGCTACATTTTCTATATGAAAATAAGTTACAGCTAATAATAATAATAATAATAATAATAATAATAATTACAACTCATAGTGTTTCATTTCAAACACAAGAGAACAGAACAATACCAATAAAATGCGTCACAGTCTAAATACTCACTGGACCGGACTGTATTTAGATGAGAGGCTAACCTAACCTAGCTAACAACAATTAGCTCTGAGGCTAACGTTAGCTGTGTTGGCCAAGCAGTTCTGACCTGATCCTTGGACATCTCCTCCGTTGAAAGACCGTCCACCACCGCAGCTGACTTCCCCTTCCCGGCCTTTTTGCTTTTAGTCTTCGGTGGCTGCAAAAAACCCATCAACATTTACAACGCAAAACGACTTTCCGTTAGCTGAGCGAGCTAACAGCCTCCATACGAAGCTGGTATCTCGCTCATGCTATGCTACCACATGCTAACCGCAGTCCACAACACTACTGTGATACAACTGACTACTGATTAGAATAAAAGTTTACTCACCATCGTAAAATATAGCCGGTGTTGACAATAAACAGGGGTTAAAATCTGAAACTGTTAGCTAGCCGAGCCGCGGTTTCAGTCCTCTTCTACACGTAAACACGAGGCGCTGTCATGGCAACGTCGTCAGATGATCGTTTTTTTCTCTTCAAAAAATCTTTATTGAAAGACATTACGCTTAATTTACAGTACTGTACTAAAGACACCATTCATTCACACAGAGGCATTTAAGTTGATATGATGATACAAACAGTGAAAAGCAGAGTGATAATGAAAATACCCAAAATGACCATTTAAAGTAGATTTAATAAAATGGGACGACGGTTCATTAGACACTTAGCACAGACTAAAATGTTAATATGAATATCAACAGTCAGTGGATCAAAACAGACTCCAGGACCAAAAGAAGCCTTTACAGATACAGTTTTACGCAACAGTGTTTAAATCTTAGGATCAATTTGTCTGTAATATCTGCACCAGAAAGTTTCAACAAAGCCTCAGACAGGTTATATGTCTAAGCGTGAGAGGTAGCAGCACTGATGCTAACAGCTGACTGTCTGTGGTGGATTTTGGGCCAGGTGGTACACACACTCCTCGCTGCGGCGTCCTTTAGTTTCCAGCTTGTTGACAGTGCTGTACAGATCATTTGGTGGATTTGAGCTGCATGGTGCTCCATTGATGCTGGTAAAGTAGTATGGACTTTCAACATCAGATTCCCTCCTCGGCTGCTCCACGGCAGGTTCTATCTCCTCATAAATCACCTCAGTTGCAGTTTTGTCCGAGTTGGTGTTTGTCTCTTTTCTCTTTTTTGAGCAGAATCTCAGGGTTAAAATGACCAAAACCACCGATGCAGCACCCACGAGAACACCAACAGGAACTTTCCAAGAGTCTGAGGGCTGTTGTTTCTCTGTGTCTGTGGCCCCTGCTCCAGCTGGTTGCAGGCCATAGGCTGCCTCATCCCTTCTTGGTGTGACTGGTACATTTCCATCACTGGGATCCACCTTGTTGGGATCTGTTGTCACTTCCAGATATATTTTTTCTCCATTACAGAAATACATTGCAGAATCAGAGAGTTTAACATTGTTTATTACCAGTGCATTATTCGCCAGGGAACCATAATGTTTATCAGGGATTCTCTCGTGGCCATTTTTGATAGAGACAAGAATCACCTTTTTACCATTTATGAAGCGGCTCCATGTTACATCTTCCTCTCTGAGAGGACAGGGCAGTGTAGCCATTGTGTTCAGCAGGACAGTCTTTGTAGGAGTGTCTGTGAAGTAAAAAGGCAGCAGTAAGTTAAATATTCCTGGTAAACTTGTGTGCTGATCTTGATGATATGATCTTGATATGGCCTTTGCAGTTCTTTGGCTTATCTTGCTTCACAGCATAGACTGTGTTACACGACAGTCTGACTGCTAACGCTTTAGCAGACACTGGAGCTGAAGCTCTGACCCCTTTGCAAACTGCAAGCAGCCTCCTTTCCAGATGGTCCATTAGCTTGTGCAGTGATGGAACGTAACATTGACTCAAGCACTGCACTTGAATGCACACCTTAAGTACTTAAGTGACATACCACTCAATACTTCTACTATTTATCTGACAGATTTAGTTTTTAGTTACTTTACAGATTAAGATTTTTGTATATAAAACACATGAAAAATTATTATCAAATAGACTTGAGACTGATATTGATCTTCTCATCTGACTCTGGAGAAAAGAAGTAGAACGTGAATCTTTCTTCTTCCTTCTGGTTTGACGGCTGTGAAATCAGCTTCAGGGTCCCAACAGTCAGTTGAGTTTCTAAGGATTTTCATCATCTGTCTTCAATCAGGTTTCATCTTTGTACTTGACTTTATTGATGTTACAGCAGTGTAAGAAGCAGTCAAAAGAAAATAGAATAAATTACAGATAAACACATGCAATCAGACATTTCCATCTCCATGCAGTGTCTTATTCATTAAAGACAACTTGATCTAGTATCATTTTCTCTCAGTCAGGTTAGTTACTAAGAAAGGTGACCTATTAAAATGTTCATACTACATTAATGTAAATGACTTTGTCAAGTTTAGCCATTTCGTCTAGTCCTGAATGGATGGAGCCACATAGAAAATCAATGTTTTGACACAAAAGCCGCAGACAGCTGTTAATAATGTTAATAAGTCTCGACAAAACCTCTGTTCTACAAAGAACCAGATCAGACTTAATACAATTTTTTGTCACAACACAAGTTTAGTAGAATTAACCAACCAAAACATTTGCTGACATTTGAAGCCGTCCATTAGTTCTACAGTGGTCCATCTGATTCTGTTCTTCGGTCGTCTCTCATCAGGGAGTCCAGAATTGGCACTGTGGCCATGAAACCACTCCACATTGCTTTTAAGACCGCTTTTTAAATTTTCTTCTATTATAGGTGTTTGCTCACATTACCATGGAAATAATCAGCAGATTTCTCTCTCTTTGTTCTCACTAGATAAGTCAGTTAATTTCAATGTGTCCATTTTTTGAGCCTTGATACCAAAACGTATTTCAGCCAAAGCCCAAACCTTAGAAAGTGATGTCACTAAAAAGTCGACAAATTAGATATTCTTACCAGCAAAGCTCTGACAGAAACATGCAGCGAGGACAAAGTAGAGGTAAAGCAACATCTCTGCAGCCTGTTAACTTTGTTAAGAGACACTGGACTAAAATTCAGTTTTTATCCAAGAGGAACTCATGACTAACAACATTGTGGTCGGAAATGAAACTGGTGTTAGGGTGAGAATTCACATTGTGCCCGGGAGCTCAGCACGTGTGGATATTATAAGACTAGTCGCACCATTTCTTTTCCACTCCTTGCCTGAAACAGTGACTTTGTTGGCAGATTTACTGGAGGTCTGACCTTTAGATATTACCAGTTGGTGATGTGCTAATTTTTAACTTAAGTAAAAACTGTATCTGTGGTTGTCTTTCTCTTGAAAGTGGCAGAGGTGGTTTGATCTGGAGGGATATGAGTATTCATAGTTTAGAGAATATTTGAAATATGAAACTGATTTAACTCGTATCGTCTGCCTGATTTTAGTCTTCCTTTGGAACTGTTTCTTTGTGTTTTGCAGCTGTAAATCAGAGTCCACTGGTGTCACGGCTTTGTCAGACTGTCTTCTTTGACTTATTTCTAATGCTTCAGTGCAGTTACTTACATGTGCCAAGCTGCTAAATGAGTCAACTTTTATTTTTAAGTCAGCTCAGGAACATTTCCTGTTAGACGAAACAGAATGTTGTCACAATGACGTTTTCATAGCTCAGTTTTATTCCAGAGAAAAATATTACAACACACCAACACGCCTACGTTTAATCTGATAACAGAACGTAGTTGTTTAAATAAAATATTTTATTTACAATCTGCAGTACATCAGCTGTTTAGTGGCTCGGATTCTTCTATGTCTTGTTTGCGTCGGTCGGCTTGCTGATCTTCGACAAATCTCCAAACGACGCCGTGGCTGAGCCTCGCTTCGCCGGTTTGGCCTGAAAAAGGCAACAAAAGTATAAGAATGAACCAGTGCTCTGCTGTTGTTTTAGAACTGATGCGTTTAAAAGCATTGAAAAAAAAACAGAGAAACACCACCAAAAATTTCTGAATGTCTGAATGTTATTTCTGTCCTACCTGTGACTCATGAGGCTTCCAGCCAATCATGTAGAGGATCTCGAAGGTGGCGGGGATGGACCCGTCCTCGCTACCATACATCTCTGTTTTCAAACAAACACAGACACAATATAGCGAAGCACCACAGGACAGGATGATTTGGGGGCTGTGAATGTGTCAGATGAGTTTTACCTCTGTAGACAGAGCTGGGCTGCTCGCTTCTGCTTCCAGTCTCTGAGCTACAGTAAGCTAACCAATACAAACTGAGATGAATCATTAAAACTGACTTCACTTGACTGTGCACGGAGGGACCATCTTAACCATCTTACGCAATAAAGAGAATCGAAAGCGTTCACACTTTCATCACATTCTGATGCCTGCGTCTGCAGCGGCGCAGCTCGTTTCCCAGAAAGGGGAAGTTAAACAGTGTCCAAACACCAACAGAAAACTCTATTTTGGGCTTGTCTGATGTGTAAGGGTAGATAATGATGAGAAAAAGGCACAAGGTCAGGTTTAATAATGGAAGCATCATAAACAGTGGAAAAAATGAGCACGGAGAAGACAGAAGTGTCAGATATACAGTCTGCTCTGACTGAAGCAGCTGTAACACCTAAATTACTTATCATTTAATAATTCTGTATAATTAGAATTATTTGTATAGCACAAGTACCTGGAATTTGTATTGAAGTACAGTGCTTGAATCAATGTTACATTCCACCACTTGTATGGTGAAGCTGTAAGAAGTATACAATCTGATTTTCTGGCTTACTTAGAAATGTGGAAGTCACATTTTCTACCATTTTGAGCCACACTACTTTTACTCTTAGGCTGAAACCTGCTGAAAGTCCTCTGCTGTGGTTCAAACGTGAAAAAAATCATAAATGTCTGTAAAACTTGAGACTGTTCTCGTCTCAGGAACTCTTCTATATTAATATACAGTAAATATTTCTACGGCAATCTGGAAACTCCTGCTGGAGCCACAGATCTGCTGTGTCTTCGTCGTTTAACCCTCCTCTTACCTTTATAAACAGCTGCTGCTGCTAATATGGTGTCTCTGTGCAACAGTGACCTCCTGTTCCAGGCACAGTTACTCTCACCCATACCTGCAGAATATGGAAATGAATGTTAATGCAGAGTAAAAGTTAAAATTGACGCTACATTACCAGATTTTTTTACATTTCAAAGCAGTGCAATACAAACGTCAGCACTAACTAACAATGAAAATGACCACATGACCAGTTGAAACGTCAACAAAAGCACAAAATGTGTCAGACTTAACACTAAAGGTTCAGCATGTTAACAGCTTTAATTAACGCGTTGACATTTTATACCTTGTAAATCAGTCATGACTTCAATGATTCCTGGATAGTGAACCTGAATGTCATCAACGTCCTGAAACAGAGACAGACGGGTCAGACGTGTTCTACGTCTTATTTTCTTTCAGATGTTTGTGATTAACATGTAGATTTTTAATTATCACAGATTTTTTAACCTTTTTAACCTCTGCAGCATATTTTTTCATAGAGAGCATTCATCTGTCACTCAGGTGAGATATGTGTCTTCCTTCTACAGGTAAGTTACACAGGATGATGTGTCAGTATTATTGCACACATTGTGTCACTGTTCATCTTCCCTCATGGCGTCTCACTCGCTCTGACACTGTCTGTGTTGGTGTTTCTCACCACAGTCAGCAAGGTGAAGCCGGCCTGGCCCAGCAGGTTGCCCAGGTCTGTGACGGCAGTGTAGGGGGAGACGTGGGGGGAGAAGCCTCCCTCCCTCTCGGTTTCGGCGAGCTGGAGGGAACAGCGGAGCTCGTACAGGGTCTCCCCGCCCACCATCGCCCCGATGAACACCCCGTCTGGCTTCAGCACCTGGTGGATCTGAGTGGAGGTGGTGGACAATCAGCTTAATTCTCCATAAACTAGCCTTCAAGCAAAATAACTGACTTAATGTAAGAGTGACTGAGGGGATAATTAACAGTTTTATCAAACATTAAAGAAAGAAAGACATCCTTTATTAGTCACACTACATGCACACACACGCCAAGCTTGGTGAAATTCTTCTTCCGCTTTTAACGCATCCTGGCAAGTCCTTCCTCCGCAGCAGACCAGGAACGGTGGGCTGCCAGCCGACCGGCGCCCGGGGACCCAGTTTCTTCTTCGTCGCCATTGGTCAGGTGGTGATCTTCATGCATGTTTTTTAGAGGGTGGTTTCATTTTTTTTATGGAGGATACCCCCAGGTGAACATGGGGAGAACACACAAAGTCCACACAGAAAGGCCCCTTTCTTCGAGATAAGGGGCAGTGGGCACCGAAGGCATGGTGGAGGACACGCCCCCCAGCGCCCACAGCGCCCCAGGCGGGAATCGACCCGGGACCTTCTAGCTGTGAGGCGACAGCGTTGCCACTGTGCCGCCCAAAAAGTTACACACTTTGAGCAAGGAAGTAGAAAAAATGGACTTTATACCACAAGAGCCACAGCAGAGGAAGCGTCGACACAAAGCAAACAATCACAGAGAGAAAATCATTTGTATCCGTCACACAACATAAAGTTCACGCTCACCTGTTTGAGAGCTCCTGGCAGGTCATTGATCCAGTGCAGACTGAAAGAAGAGAGCAAAAGGTGAGATTAAATACACGGTGTAGACGTCACACCTTAAATACGTCAGCTAAAATGCTTTCCTGCAGAAAGGAGAACAGCTGTGGTTTCACCAAAACTGACAATGAAGTTCATGAAAAGGCTCAGTGAGGTCTTAACGTCATCTTTTGGTAGGAAGTGGTGCAACGGTCATAAACTTAACGACCACATTCTCCCTCAAATCCTATTGAGGATTTAGAATGATTAATCTATTGATCTCACCTCATGCTGCTCATCACCAGGTCGAAGGTGTTTTCTTTAAACGGCAGAAACTCCTCGTCAGCCAGAACACAGTGAGTCGGTATCTCACTGCGTCTGCTCTGTTTCTGAAGATCAGAGCCACGAAATGAACGTTTATCAGCATCATGTGGCAGCAGGAGTGAGTACAGCATCCATCGGTGTTTCCTGTGTCATCATCGCTAATAACTGACTGAAAGGATTCATTCATTTTCTGGGAGAACCTGCAGATTGAACGTGGTGTTTTTGTGATCTGTTTCAACACTCACCAAAGTTTTCTCTGAGATGTCTGTCAGGAACAAACGCTGCACTACATCCTGAAACACCAACAGGCAGAAAACACGAAGTTAGATTTGGCTAAGGGTCGGTAATTCAGGATTTAACTCAACTGAGAACAGCTGAAACCAGACGGACGACGCTCTGCACCTTGTTTAAATGCTCCGCAATGTGACTTTTCCCACCACCGATGTCCAGAGCCAGAGGAAACGTCCTGAGAAGAGAAGATGAGGGGCAACGTTTGAGGAGAAAAAGAAAGTGGGGGCAGCACACCTGTGTGATAAATACCAGGTGTGTCGTCACAAACTCACCTCGCGATGTCGTAGACTCGATCTGCCACTCGACCGCCAACCTGCAGTTCAACACAACAAACACTCATTTTATTCTCACATTTAAAGGAGGAACATGTGGTCAAAGAAGCTGCTGTGTGTTCAACTGAAAGAGGAGCAAACAAGACTGAGTTTCTTTTAAACCAATATCATTAGATTATTCTGACTCATGCATTCACGTAAACAGTAACAGTCCAAACTACAATACTATTACAAATGCATTCAAATGACTTAAAAGAAAAGCAGCAAATCTTCACATTTAAGAAGCTGGAGCCATCAATTGTCAGCGATTAACTTTCTGTCGATGAACTAATCGACTATTCGTTTCAGCTGTCCTTGTATTTATTTGTATAAACTGTTGGGGAGTTTTTACAACTTCTTTGTATCTTTTATGTGTCAACAATCTTCATTTGTTGGTAACTAAAGCTGTCAGATAGAAAAGAAGTAGTAGTGGAGTAGAAAAGAAGTCTTGATGTACAAGTACCTCAGCTGTGTACTGTAGTACATGTACTCAGGTGTCTGTCGCGCTCGTACCTCGTCCCTCAGGTAGTCGTACAGGTGTCCGTCCTGCAGTGATGCTGCCCAGTTCTTCTGCCTCTTCTTCATCTCCCTGTTGAACACGTTCATGGCGCTCCTGCCCGGCACTGACAGTCCTCTTCGGGTTTCAGACCTGGGCCCAGGCCGGGGTCTGCAGCAGGAGGATGGGATCCGGCTCCAGCTGCCGGAGGAGGCTGCAGGAGCGGACCCGGCTATCTGCAGCCTCTGCAGGACTCTGCGACACACTCCGCTGCTCATTGCGCTGCTGCCAGGTGAATTAAAGCAGGGACACTCACACTGGACACCTGGAAAGACTTCTTCCTGTCCTCCACAGCGGGTGACCTCTAGGAAGAGGAGGAGGGAAAACTTGGAACTGGATTCTGCTGGGCTCATTGGAAACAACGGAACTGGATCATAGTGTGGCAACTGCTATACCTACTACACAAAGCAACTAGAGACGTTCGTATCGTCAGTTCGCGTTTCACCTCGTTTGTCCCACTTCGCTTACTTTATCAAGAAAGGGGCGGGAAGACAGAAAGGTCACGGAAGAGTTGCATGCTGGGAAAACACGTGTAGTAGAAGACTGGAGAAATATCGGTAAAGTTTCAGGATTGTTGTTGTTTTATACGATGTTTTACTAATTTGTTATGCATGTTTCACAGGCGCGTGCTCAGCGGTGTGCAGTGTTAGCCACTGTCTGGTTTTCCCGCCGTTAACGTCTGTCGTTACTGCTCGGACATTTTGTTTACATGACAACGCGCTGCTGAGCATCCTGAAACTGAACAGCAGCCGAGTGTCAGACAGACTGGACTTTAAGTAGGACTGCTTCATTTTTCCAAACAGAAGCCTAAAAACTTGAAGTATAGTTTATGAAGCTATGAAACAGTGAAAAGCAGCAGCAGCAAATACAAAACTTTTTTACTTAAGCTCCTTGTTGAGTAACAACCATTAATTAACTATTACAATAATAACGTTAATCAACAAGCTACATTATCAGCATGTAGACTAATCAGGTAGTTATATATATAATCACGATGTGTTTTTGTCTAGTTGGTGTTTTTAATGTTAAAGTGAGATATGCTGGAAAGTCAAACATTTGTTGTTTGCTGCTAAATCCTCAGTTCATAAATCACTCTTCATTAACCTCGATTACACACAGTGATTTGATCTATTGTTAATCTAAAAGTTTAGATTAGTCTCTTAGAGGCTGAGAAAAGTTTAGGATCCAGTCATCGTAATAAAGACACATATACACACGATATGAGAAAGGCTTGGAGCTCGTTGTCCATGTTACCCAACAGTATGTCCTGTTTGTCTTTGTCAGGTGACACTTCAAGTTTGCCATCATGTCGTCCAAAAAGAGCCAGGACAGCGATGAGCGCTTCCTGCGGGTGCAGAGGGACCCCAGATTCTGGGAAATGCCCGAGAGAGAACGCAAAATCAAGATAGACAAGCGTTTCCAATCCATGTTTCACGATAAGCGCTTCAAGGAGAAGTACACGGTGGACAAGCGAGGCCGTCCCATCAACCAGACCTCCACCGAGGACCTGAAGCGCTTCTACCAAGTCTCTGACTCTGAGGATGAAGACGACGAGGAGGACGTAAAGACCAAGAGCGTGGCAGAGGGCAAGAAAAAGAAAAAAGTGAAGGAGAAGCTGGTGAAGGCTGACGGAGAGGTGAAGAAAGGAAAAGCGGTGCCGAGCAGAGACGGTAAAGCTAAAGCTGAACGAGGCGTCCGAGTGGTTGAAGAAGGCGAGTAGATGTTTCTGATTCTCACACGTTCAACGCCTGCCTGCAGCTCACCCAGTCCTGTTTGTCAGGTTACTCTCAGTTAAGTGTGTGACGAATCCAAGAATCTGATATGTTCTTATAACAACGTCCAATCTCCAGACAGAAAATTCATCCTAACTATTTTAATAATCTATGAAGTTGCTTTCAGAGGTGATAAGTGAGCATTTGATGGCAGCTTCACAAACCGATGTTTCATTTGTGAGTCTTACAGGCTTTTGTACGTTAGGATTTCTGTCATATTTTCTATTATTTTCCTCAGATGAGGAAGACGATGGGGAGCAGGAAAGTGCAGAGGAGGACGATGCTGACCTCGGGGACAGTGTTACAGCTGGCAGTGAGGAGGATGAAGATGATGAAGAAGACGATGATGATGATGATTCAGAAGAGGAGAGTGATGCGGTGAGCGGATCTGACGAGGAGGAGTCCGGTCTGGATTCAGAAGAGGACAGTGACAGTGAGCCGGATCTGGCCAGAGGAAAGGGAAACATAGAGACCAGCTCGGATGAAGACGACGATGACGACGTGGATGCCATCCTGAGGAAAGAGGAAGAAGAGATCGAACATGACTGGGGAGAGCTGTGCAAAGATGCTCCACGTGGCGAGGAGGTGAGGTGGCATCTGGTGATGGAGCACGATCTGTTCGCCTGACCAGGAAACTCTGTAACACGCTTTAACTGTGTTTGTGCTTCCTGCCTCAGGTTTCTACCCGACTGGCTGTCTGCAACATGGACTGGGACCGGATGAAAGCCAAAGACCTGCTGGCTGTGCTGAACTCCTTCACGCCCAAAGGAGGAGCTGTGCTGTCTGTTAAGGTAAAGCTGCTCCTAAAACGTATGGTAGCAACCCCAGGTGGCGTAAATGACTGTATCTGCATTCATTAACTCAGAGCAGCCAGAGATTGCATAAACTGTTGGTTAGTCCAATTACTAACAAAATGTCATATTTTATAAACTCTTCCGATGTTGTGTGCGAAAATCTTTATTTTTAAAGTGACACGTAACTAAAGCTGTTGGATAAATTCAGTGGAAATGGCATGAAAAGTAAAGTACGCGCATCTCAAACTTTGTCCTTAATTCTGACACATTTCACAGCTGAATGTTGTCTGTAAGTGAGATTAACAGCAGTGCATGCTGGGTATTGTCTAGATCTACCCATCAGAGTTTGGGAAGGAGAGGTTGAAAGTGGAGGAGACTCAGGGACCGCTGGAGCTGAGAGCTCTGCCCGACGACTCAGAGGACGACACTGAGGAGGAGAAGTAATGAACACACACACACACACACACACACACACACACACACACACACACACACACACACACACACACACACACACACACACACACACACACACACACGCTGATTTATGATTAGTCCCTGGAGTTTACCATAACCTTCACCTAACCCTGTGTGAACACCTGACATTTATTTTCACTGTTCAGTTCACACAAATCTCTGATGCATCAGTGTGTGTTCTTCCTGTGGATTTGATCAATGTGTGTGTGTGTGTGTGTGTGTGTGTGTCTCTCCTCTCAGGGTTTACAGAGAGAAGATGCGTGACTACCAGTTCAAGCGGCTGAAGTATTTCTACGCTGTAGCGGAGTGTGACTCGGTCGACACCGCTGCCAAAATCTACGAGGAGTGTGACGGCTACGAGTACGAGAGCAGCTGCTCCGTCCTGGACCTTCGGTCAGAGTTCAAACACGAGCGACACCACCGACTCTTTAACTGACACTAAACTAGAAGAGAAATGATTGAAATCTGACACGCACCCTTTTTTGAAACTGAAACCTCCACCGAACAGGTTTATTCCTGACGATGTCAAGTTTGACGAGGAGCCCAAAGACGTGGCGATGGACGTGAACCTCGCGGCTTACACGCCCAAGCTGTTCTCCTCCTCTGCCACAACAACATCAAAGGTACAACGGCTGATAGTTACTGTCAAAAACTGCTCTGTCTCAGTTTTAATCAGATGGCCTGTTGGTTATTGTATCTATATGTTTTTTTTGCCAGTTAGTAATGATTATTGTAAAATATAGAAATACTGTCTATATAAATATTTACCTGCAGAGAGATCCAGGCCTGATATTAATCAGTGGTGTAATGTAACTAATTACATTTACTCAGGGAATCCAGGAGTGAATGAAAGTTGAGATAAAATGTGACGACAACAGAATGATGACCAGAACTTCAAAGTTGAGACCCTTAATGTGGGACTGACACGTCTGAGCGTGTGTTTAACCAATCAGGTGCAGCTGACGTGGGATGAGACAGACCATGAGCGCGTGACTGCCTTGAACAGGAAATTCAACAAAAATGAGCTGCTGGACATGGACTTCAACGCATACCTGGCCTCCTCCAGCGAGGACGAGGACAGTGAAGGAGGAGGGATTGAGTTTGGAGAGGAAGAGGAGGATGGAGAGGAGGACAATGCAGCAGGAGGTGAGACAGTACTGAGGAGGTGTGATGTCCTTTCCAAAGAGCCAGACGTGGAGAAGAAACCCCAAAGGGAGGAAGAGAAGAAGAAGAAGAAGAAGAAAAGCGAGGAGCAGATCTCCAAGTACAGAGATCTGCTGAAAGGTATCCAGGACAAAGAGAAGAAGCTGCAGGAAGACAAAGACATGGAGATGGAGATCACCTGGGTGCCAGGTAAGACGAGAGCTTTTCAGGTCCAGGTGGTTTTATTTGAGCCAGATGTGCTTGGTGTGTAGATTTCTTCCACGCTGCTCAGCTTTAATTAAAACCTCCCATTTTACACCATTGTGTGTCTCCAGGGCTGAAGGAGACGACGGAGCAGCTGGTGAAGAAGAAGTTGGAGGGGAAGGATCAGCTGACGCCGTGGGAGGAGTTCCTGGAGAAGAAGAAAGACAAGAAGAAGCAGAAGAAATCTCAAAGAAAAGAGGTGAGTAGAGCAGCACAAACGTCCCTGCAGAGGTAACAACGGGTGCATTTGGACTCCGAACTGTGTTGATTTCAGATATTTCAGATTTCACGTTCTTTAAAACTCTGGCTGTGTGTTTCCATCAGTGTATTTTTATGCACATTCTGAAATATCACTTTAGAAAATGTTGATGGAAATGACAAAATTCAGAAAAAATTGAAATAAAGAAAGTTTTTACAGTTGCTTGAGGGTTTTTTTTGCCTTTTTCCATGGGCGCCACCTCCTGCTTATCTCAGTGAACCAACTCCTAATAATCATGTAACAGCAGTAGAATCTGAATCTGATCCCAGCGTCATGCTTTGCCTCTTACTGCTGCATTTCCTCTAAAATGTGGTATTTTACTTTACTTTATGCATTCCATGAACTCTGCTTTTAATATTATTTTGATATTTTCTGTTTTGTATCAGGGCGAGGATGAGGAAAAGCTCAGCGACGATGAGTTTCCCCCAGATGTTGATCTCAGTGACCCCTTCTTTGCAGAGGAGCTCGCTGCTACAGGTGATCAATACTGTCAATTAATCATTGAGTCACAGCAGGGCTTTGTGGGACATGATTGTGGTTTCATCATGTATTTTATTATCAAACTGCACTTTATTTAGATTATATAAACTCTCCTCTGTGTACAGTAGACTGATCGGTTGAGTTTAGAGTATTGTGTTGTGCATCAGTGTTGTCTGATGTGTCTGCAGACATGAAGAAGAAACAGAAGGGGAAGAAAAAGAAGAAGCAGGAGGAGGAGGGGCGGACAGCTGAGGAGGAGGAGGAGCAGGAGAAACAAAAGGTCAGAGTTGACTCCCAGCAGCTCCACATGGAGTCATCACATCTGTGAACCTGTGGATCAGAGCTCATACTAAACGTGTGTGTGTGTGTGCGTGCAGGCGGAGATAACTCTGCTGATGGAGGACGACGGTGACGACGCCAAACACAAACACTTCAACTACGACAAGATCGTGGAGCAGCAGAACTTGAGCAAAAAGAAGAGGAAGAAGCTGCTGAAGAAGGGCGAGGAGTCGCTGCAGGACGACGACTTCCAGGTCTGTTTAATGCTTGATGGATTTAAATGTGTCCACAGTTGCATCATGTTGTAACAAACCCTCTCCTGTCTGTCTGTGCGTCCAGATGGATGTCAAAGACCCTCGTTTCCAGGCCATGTTCACCTCCCACCTGTTCAACCTGGACCCGTCCCACCCCAGCTACAAGAAGACTAAAGCCACGCAGAGCATCCTGAATGAGAAGCAGCGCAGACGAGAGGAGGAGCATCAGCAGATGGAGGACACGCTGAACGCCGCTGGTAAACAGGAAGTGGCAGGAAAGAAACGGGAAAATGACTCTGACTCTCCGACAGTCGAGGCCGCCTCGAAGAAATTGATGGACCCCAGTTTGTCTCTGCTCGTCAAGTCGATTAAGAGCAAAACAGAGCAGTTTCAGGCTCGGAAGAAACAGAAGTTCATGTAGGTCTGACTCAGCTTTTCTACAAGAAAACAAAGACACTCCTGACAGACGGAGACTTAGGGTTCTCCCTAAAATCAGACTGCAGATGTTGACAGAAGCAGTCGACAAGGTCTCTCCTGATGTCTCGGGATCTGGACTGCTGTGTTCCTGTTTTATATGTTGGGCAGAGAAAATCCCAACAGATGAGGAATCAAACACCCTTTTAGTAAAAACTGAACCCTGCTGCCTCAGATCATGTTGAATTGTTTTATTTGTACACAGAAACTTAGTATCATAAAAAGATTCTTCACAGCTGGTCCGCAGTTATTTAGAGTTTCAGATAACAGTGACAGACTGAACCTCATGCAAGAGCACATTTCTTCTTATGTGGCGCTTACACATTTAATCAATAGAAATAGATCGGATTCTTCAGCAAATCTCAGATTGGGGCCATTCCTGCTTTCCCTCCCACATTCTAGGATTTATATCGTCCTCGTACTGTTGCTCCTGAACGCTGAAGTTTGTCCAGTCAGAGTTTGTTGAACCTGAGTCATACAAGGTGTACGATAGGAATAAGAGAAGGTTCTTGCATGAGGCTCATTATCTTTCATTTCCAAACAGAATTACTGTGTGGTCGTTAGATTTGACAGATCATGCTGGATTCATAACATCCTCAAACACTTCCAGGAAATCAAAATCAGAATTCATGATCAATACATTGATGACGGTCTGAAGCAAACTTTTCATCGAACAGCTCGGTATTCCTCCCTGCACAGAATACGTACATATCTCATTTTGTTCCCCTGTAGCTACACGCTAACAAAGCTCTGCTAACTTGGTGACTTCCTGTAGCTGCTTCACAATAAAAGCCCCTTGCTTTAATGTATCTGACGGCACGCTGAGGACGAAACTAAACCTCAAAGCTTTACGCACAGACACCGGAGCCATCAGTCTGACACCTGACACGACTAGTAGATGAAGGATAAATCAGGTCCTGGAAGAACTGCCAAAGTGGTTCAATCAGCAGCATGAATCAAAGGCACTCAAAGTATTTGAAATGTATTGACGCCTAAAGCACAGCAGCATTAGTTCAGTGGGAGATTAATGTAAAGATTGATTAAAACCCACGAGCTGTTATGTTGTAATAACGTTTAGCTAACTTCACAAGACCTCACTGACCAGCAGACCTGCACCACATGAATAAACCAGTGGTGATGTAGCCAACTCGCCGGCTATGCTGATTGGATGACCTCACGTGACGTAAACAGCAGCGTGGTGTGTTTGGGTTGGTTCGATTTTTGGCTATTTGAATTATGAGCACTTGAAGCGTGTTATTTTATGGTTTCGTTATCTTTTAGCTTCTGTTTGCACCTTCAACGTCAGGTTTTAATCACGAGAGAATCATCTGGAAAGTCAGGATAACAGTCTACAAGGAATTTCAAAATTTAGAGAAAACATCACAGTTTAGATCACGATCTGCGATTACTCAAAGTGTGATGTTATTTTTTTTTTTTTTGGTCCAGATTACCCAGCTCTGTACTGGCAATATATCTTATCTCAGGCAGATTACCCATCATGTCTGAAAGGGGCTTTTAGCCACAGTGATTGGTGGTCTGTTCTACGGTCCGGGGTATTCAAAGACAGCAGCAGCTCCCATCCCAGTCCCGATGCACATGGACACGACGCCGTACGCCCTGCAGTCAGGGAAACAGGAGGGGAAGAGTCAGACGCACGTTTTAATCAGCTCGTACGCGTTGGTAACGAATGATGAATGTTGGCGCAGCGGTTGAGACGAACCTCTTTCCTCTGCGTTTGAGCTCATTGAGCAGCGTCACCACCTGTCGAGCTCCGGTGCAGCCCAGAGGATGACCCAGAGCGATGGCGCCTCCGTTAGGATTCACCTTCTCCAACGGGATTCCCAGCTTCTCCACGCAGTACATCGCCTGAGCAGCAGCAAAGGGTCCGTCCAAGCGCATCACATAGAAAACAAAAAACAAGGTGGAGGCAGAAATCTCAGAGACTCTGAGTGGGAATACAGTTTTTTGCTGGTGATTTGGGTGAAGTGATGCTTAAAAAGAAGCACATGGAGAGAAAGAAAAAAGCTCCTGATCACACAGAGAAAGAGAAATCCTCAAACTGTACACCTGAACTCACCTGACTGGCGAAGGCCTCATTGATTTCAAACACGTCGATATCAGACACAGTCAGTCCTGGGGGGGAAACGGTAACAGGCCCTCTGTGGTTAAAATGCTGACGTGCTCAGGTTTGATCGTGTAACGCTGAGGCTCACCTGAAGGTGGCGCTGGGCGGAAAATCTATTTATCAAAAGCAAAAACTTCACTGCTCTGAAATCTTACCAGCCTGCTCCAGAGCTGCAGGGATGGCGAACGCTGGTCCAATACCCATAATGTCAGGAGGCACCCCCACCACTGCGCTGGCCCTCAGGACCCCCAGGACCGGCAGACCCAGAGCCTGGACCGCAGACCGGCGACCAATCAGCACGGCCGCCGCTCCGTCACTCACCTGGCTGGAGTTACCTGAGACAGAGCGTGCGTGTGTTTGATTGATAACCTCTGGGATGGGTCAGTTCACCGGTCACAGACGAAGGCTCACCTGCTGTGGTGCTGCCGTCGGGTTTGAAGGCCGGCTGGAGTTTACTGAGTCCTGCCAGAGTGGTTCCCGCTCTGATCCCTTCATCCTTAGTGACCGTCACCTGCTGCTCGTTACCGTCTTTGTCTACAAACTTGGTGCTGATGGGAACGATCTCCTGCTGGAAGACACCTGAGCTCTGCGCCCGGGCGGCTCTGTGGAGGCAGGTTGATTAAAAAAAATAAGGTTTCAAATCCATGTTATACTCCATTCATATAATACTCAAGTACTGTACTGAAGTACAAATATGACGTACTTATACTTCACTTTTCATACCACTTTCTACTTCTACTCCACCACATCTGAGAGGGAAACGCTGTACTTTTTACTGTATTTATCTGAAAACTTTAGGTACTAGTTACTTTACAGATTAAGAGGTTAGAAAATATGTTTGTTATAAATTTAGCGACCAAACAGTTAAATGAAGTACAGCTGAAACAATTAGTCAATTAATCAATTAGTCGGCTGAAGTTTGGTTTCAGTCAGTTTTCCTGTCAAAACATTTGATGGTTCCAACTTCTTAAATGTGGAGATTTGCTGCTTTTCCTTTGAATGATTTGAATGTATTTGGAATGATGTTGGGGTTTGGGCTTTTGGTTGGGCTAAACAAACACTGTGAAGGCGTCACTTTGGACTCTGGCTCAACATTTCTCACTATTTTCACAATGTTTCCAAACAATCAATCGATTCATGGAGAAAATAATCAGCAGATTAATCCAGAATGAGAAGAATCATTAGTTTCAGTCCTTGACGAGCTCCACCTCAACCAACTCCAACAGGAAAATCCTGCTTTTACATGAATGCATTAGTCAGAATATATAACAGTAGAACAGTCACAGGAGGCATTTTACTGCCTTTACTTTTAGTACAGTTTCCTGATTATAATTACATACTTTTACTGAAGTAACACTTAATGCAGGAATTTTACTTTTAACAGAGTATTTTGACAGAGTAATATTAATCCTTTTAGTTGAGTAAAGGATGTGAATACTTCCTGCACTCCTGCAGACAAACAGATCTTAAAAAGTTTGACTGACTTCTGCTGAGAACTGAGAGCGAAGGCGTCCTGTTTCTCTCTGGAGACTCCGAATCTCTCTGCGACGTTCTCTGATGTGATGCTGCAGAAACGAACACACAAATACATGTTAGAGCTGTAGGAATTTGGAGCGCTATAATAAAACTTCAAGGTTATGAAAAATTTCAGAATCCAATAATTTTCCATTAGATTTCAGGATAAAACAACTTTGAGATTTCCATCAGGTTTGGGGATAATCCATGTTGTGGTCGGGATTATTTAAACACATTTTAGGGCTGCAAAACGAAGTTTAGGATTATAACAAAGTCATTTTGGGATTACTATGACTCATTCTGGGATTATATGTAACAAGTTTAGGTTGAGAACAATTTGGGAATTACAGCATTTTGGCAGCATTTAAGAGTGATGTAACAAAGTGGAAGTAATTCTGAGGAAGCAGTATCTACATCTGGCATCGCAAAGTATATTTGTGGAACAATATGCCAGATTTTTGACATTTGGGGACACAAGAAGAAATGATGGGATGTTGACAAATAAGGTTTTGCTACTTTAAGTTTGGGATTAGAGCCTTCAGGTCAAATTCAGTGACCTTCAAACCTTCTCTGAGTTACAGAACATGAGAATCCTGCAGCATGTGGTCTCACCCCATCGGGATGATGCAGTCTCTGGCTTTGTCGTTGTCCATCAGCCTGGAGCTCAGATCTCCTGGATTATCTACACTACGCAGAGACATGCTCTCCACACTGACACACACACACACACACACACACACACACACACACACACACACACACACACACACACACACTCTCTGGTCAAGTGAAGAAACACGGGTTTAACTTTATTTGTTACAGTGGAAACGTCACAGAAACTCACCCACACGCGAGGCCCACGTCAATGGATCTGTTCCTGATGGCTCCTGCACAAACAGGATTAAAACAGGGTCAGTGGTGGTCTCACGCTTCGTTCAGGTTGTGAAAAGGGAAGTGAAGAATCCTGTCTCTACCTGCGATGTTAAGCACAGCCTGCAGTCCAGAGGAGCACTGTCTGTTCACAGTGTAGACCGGCACGGTGTCTGGAAACCCACTGAAATGAAGACAGAGCAGTGAGACGCTGGGACTGAATGATGGCGGATCACTGCGTGGAGGATCAGTCTCACCTGAGGAAATGAGCCACTCGGGCCACCAGAGCACCGGCACCCGGTTGCAGCACGTTACCTGCAGACAGCAGCAGGTGGCTCAGTACACAGAGCGTAAGATTAGTGAAAAAACATTTTATTTTATGAATGAAGAGTTCACAGTCACACATCTGAGCCTGTGAAATGTACCTCTATAGACTCAGGTCAGGTAAGAACTGTCTCATGTGTGGAGAAATAAAATAGTCCCATGTTTCCTGCCTTTTGATAACAGATAAAGTGAGTCAGCATTCCCGAACAGAATATATCTTAATATCTTTGAATAGTTTTGTTTTGCAAGTATCGTTATTTGCATCAAGAACTTGCTTCACAACCAGCAGTGGAAGAAGTACTCAGATATTATACCAAAATACTATTACTTACATTAGAAAAGTAAGTAAAAGTACATAAGCATTAGCATCAAAATATACTTTAAGCACCAGAAGTAAAAGTATTGACTAATTAGAAGGGCCAGTTTCAGTATATTATGTATTATTGTATCATAATTAATGATGCATTCATGTGTGCGTTGCTTTAATGTTGAAATTGTTGATTATATTTTGTCTGGGTCTGAATCTGCAAAGTAACTAAAGCTGTCAGCTGTAATGAGGAGATAATAAATACAATATCTCTGCAATGGAGTGTAAAGTACATGTACCCCAAAGCTGTACTTAAGTACAATACTCAAGTAAATGTGCTTAGTTAGTTTCCACCACTGAGCAGTCTTTCATGATGTGATTTCTACTTTTTACCTTGTCTGCTTTCTGTTAATATGGTCAAATGTAGTTTTTATTTCATTTCGAATGCGTCTTCAAGTCAGACACTGAGTGTAAACATCAGAGACAATGACAGAAATGAGCGCAGGACTCCATCGTCACAGTTTTTTCCCCGTTAAATGGTTTTTCATGGAGTTTTTCCTGACCAGAGTCAAGGCTCGACGGGCAGTGGCTGTAAGATGACGAACAGACTGTCACTTGTGATTCTGAGCTGTATAAATAAAGTTGATTTGACGAGGCTGAGGGTGAAGCCTGAACTTATTCAGTCATGACAAAGTACGAATGATTCGAGAGCCGATGTAAAGAATGAAAGTCTCGTCTCACCCACACAAACGTCTCCCAGCTTGTTGGGTGACAGTCCAACGTCTTTGAGCACGGCGGTCATCACTGCACTCAGCAGCTCATCGGGCGTCGTGTCCTGCAGGCAAACGAGGGTTTAAATGATATCACAGCGCCATGAAGCACCTGCGTCAGTCATCAACACTAAGGAGGAAGAAGTACTCGGCAAACATAACAATACAACAAAGTAAAAGTACTACATGTCTGAGCCCTGCATATGGTAAAAGTATAGTAGTATTGTCAGCTACATGCAGTGTGCTTGGTCGTCTTGCAGGTTACACAGTGGCTGAATCTGGATTGTGGATTGCAGCTGCATCTCCTGCCTTGGCCCTGCCTGACATCCACTGCAACTGCTACTACTGTTATTACATCCACTGTCACTGTTACTGTGATTGCATGTCTGTCTGTCTGTCTGTCTGTCTGTCTGTCTGTCTGTCTGTCTCACTCTCCCTCTCTTGCTCTTCCTCTCTCACCCAACCGGTTGAGGCAGATGGCCGCCCACCCAGAGTCTGGTTCTGCTCGAGGTTTCTGCCTGTTAAAAGGAAGTTTTTCCTCGCCACTGTCGCCAAGTGCTTGCTCATGGGGGAATTGTTGGTTCTCTGTAGATTAAAGAGCTTGGTCTGTACCAGCTCTATATGGAAAGTGTCCTGAGACAACTGGAAAGTGCACTGAGACAATCACTGTAGTGATTTGGCGCTATACAAATAAAATTGAATTGAATTGAATTAAAAGTACAGCGGTATTGTCAGCTTCATGCAGTGCAAGTACAAAATGGAAATACTCAAGTTAAATACAAGTTGTTTAAAATAAATACTTAACACCAAGTATATGAGTAAATGTAGTTGCACCGTTGCTACATCATGACAAGGCAAAAAGCTGGTGTAACCTTTTCCCTCATGACCCTTGAGCACAGCTGGCAGGTGTTCAAGTCAAACCCTTTACCTTAAACGCTCCTCTCTTAGCTTTCCCGAAAGCAGTCCTGCGTCCATGAACCACCACCACGTCCTCCGGACTGCGGACGGCTGCTGAGGCGCACTCCGACCTCCGTAAGTCCCGTCTGGACACTAAAGGACTGGAGGGGCGCAAGTGTCCCGAGATTATCTTTAATCTGTGCATTCCGTCGTCAAAAAAACAGACTTCAGTATGTGACGCTCCCACGTTCGAACTCTGCTCGCGACAGTACACTGCGTCACTTCCTTGTTTTTGTTATCGGGGCGGGAAGAGGGGAGGGACAAACTACATCGAATTGAAATATTTGTTTCCTCTTCATATTATTTTACTTTACTGGATTTATTTGACAGGTGAATGTCATTAAAAATCTATACGGAATATAAACATAATTTTTTTTTTAAAAGTACACAAAAAAAAGTAAAAGTACAAGGAGTGGTTCAGTGTTTTGAGTGGAAGAAGTACTCACATCTTGGACTTCAGAAAAACTGGCGATACAACAATGTAGAAATACACAGCTGCATGTAAAAGTCCTTCATTCAAAATTGTACTTCAAACTACAATGGTCTGATTCTACATAAGGAGCATTATAGTTCTGGTACTTTTAAGTATATTTTGATGCTAATACATTTCTACTTATTCCTACTTGTGGTATTGGAGTATTTTTAGACTGTAGTAATTCTACCTGTAGAATCACATCCGCTGAACTCATAGAGAACTTGGACAAATTGACCGAACCTTTTATTTCCAAATTTGTCACAACAACACATTCATAAGGCCACCGACTCACTGCACATTCTGGTTGGAATCAGATAACAGGAAACAAAGACATCCAAAAATATGTTTCTTCAATATAGAATCATATAAAACTGCTTTTTCCTCCATTTTCTAAGTGAGTAGATGAAGAAGTTTGTCAGGACACAATCACTGAAATATTCACATGACTGCAACATCAATGCAACAATGAATCAAGGATCTGGTACAAACATGATGTCGTGGTTTTCAAAATAAAAGCACAAGTTGCTGATAATGTATCTGTGCAAGTGATGACTGAGGAACACTGTTCTTTAAATACAACACAAAAAAGGTATACAGTTATGGTTCAAATCTTCTCAGATAGCCTGTTATACTGCAGGCTGGACAGGTAGACTTTCAGGTGGATTGTGGCTGAAATGCCCCTTTAAGTCACCACATTTCATCAAAGAAGCCCAAAAAGCAGTACAACAGTACAGAGCACCAGAGGGAGGTTACAGTATGTCTGAAAGACTGCAAAAAAAAACTGCAGTAACAGCCTGTGATCAGCTGTCCAACTACAAATATAAAACTTACCATTCAGCTTTAAATACCAAAACCACCAACGCTAAACACCTGCACAGGTTACAAAGTCAAAGTAGTGCCTCAGTAAGTCCTTCAGTTCTTCAGGAGCAGCAGGAATGTTTTCAATTCTTTCAAATGAAACCAAAGTCTGAATGTCATGAGAGCAGGAATTCAGCAGAATGACCGACATGTTGTCAAGTTTTAAACATTTAAATGTCTCTGCAGCCGTCTCACGATGAAACGCAACACATTATCTTTAAGGCAAGAAACTGAAAACCTGTGTTACAGTGACGGCAGCACCGGAAATGAACCGTGAAACTGTTTTTAATTGTGTTTATTTGTTGCACACTGAAACACACTTCTACGAGTGCGTTTTAATGTCAGAGTTCAGCTGGAATAAAATGAGCTATGAAACTGCCTCGTTCACTAGTTTTACACTTTGTGCTCAAACGATTGGTCGATTAATCAATGAAATCAATCGACAACAATTTGAATGTAGGTTTTGGACTGTTGGACTCTGGGGTCTAAATGAGTAGTGAAAAAAATAAGAGATTAACATACAATGAATCTGATAGTGAAAATCATAAAATTATTCAGAGACATTCCCATGGCTGTTTTCTATGTGCACAGATTTCAGGATTTGTTCGAACACGTTAACTCTCCCTTAAACATCTGTGAGTGTACGAGGAGATTACGGGCAAGGCTGTAAATCAATGATTAGGACTCCTTCATGGCAATATTGGATTATATGATTGGAATATTGGACATTTATATGTTATTAGCATCACTGTGATGAAGTACTTTGATTTATCAGGTATTTGATTGACTGCATTAGCCAAAAACAAATGGTCCTGTTTGAGTGTGTTATGCTTTAATTAATCATTAATCGTGATATAAAATTATAAGCCCCCCCCCCCAGTGGTTAATATAACTGCCATGTTTGCCTCACAGAGAAGTGCATGTGTATTTTGACAGGAATATAATTTCTGCTTTGACCAAGAGAAACTGAAACTCAACAACAGCTGCTCAAAACAACAGAGGTGTGAAGGAACATGAGGGTTCAGTCCTCTTCAGTCCTCTCGAAGGCTCAGCAGTAAATCCAGGAGTCCCTGCCTCCTCAAACAGCTTCCTGAGAACTCGTCCCCACACTTTGAAAGTAAAAGTCGACATGGCAGTGAAGCAGGAATCTCTGTGGCGTCCTTCGTTCTGCCCGGCTCAGGCGTAGAAGATGAGCTCGGGGATCTGGCCCCCCTGCACTCCGGTGCCATTGGTGCTGTCCGAGGAGCACTGGAACTGGAAGGTCACTTTCCCGCACTGCACCTCTGTCATGCCTTCCTGGCCGAAGTAGCTGAGCTCGTTGCCATCCAGCACCACGCTGGCGGTGTAGAAGGTGTCAGGCTCGATCTGCACTGGGTAGTCGAACCACACGGGGAAGGTGCTGCTGGAGCCGTCTGAGAAGTACTTGATGATCCTCTGCGCCATCGGCACGCCCTGGCGCTTCAGCTCGATCTTGGCGCTGTACTCGGCCGAACCGCAGCTGGAGCCGTACAGGCCGAAGCCGGCGATGAAGACGCGCCTGTCCACGGCAAACTGAATGCTGTCGCAGCGCCCTCTGTACCGCCACTGGTTGCTCCTGTAGGCGCAGGACTGGAAGCGGTGGCAGCGCTGCGGTGACAGGCCTTTACGAGGTTTGGTGCAGAACAACAGTTCAGGCTTGTTGGCGGCGGTGTACCACAGAAAGATGTCGTTGGTCTCGTTGAGCGTGAGTACACCGGACTGCGCTGCTCCGTTGGCGAAGTCCTCCAGTGCCATGGTGGGGATGCGGATCAGGTAGATGGCCTTCCCCAACACCAGGCGCTTGTTCTCAATAGTCGGCATCAGGTCTTGCCGTTGACACTCAGCCTCGGCCCAATTCAGCGCCGCCTCGAACACCACCATCTCTTTGGCGTTAAGCGTCTCCCGCCGCAGGATGCTTTCCAGCGTCTGGGTGTCGATGTCGCAGAAACCTTCGGAGCGCAGAGCGAGCTCAGCCTGAGCGTCGATCACCTCCCAGCAGCGCTGCGTCAGGTCGGGCTCCTCGAACAGGCAGCTCTGAGACAGCAGCACGCAGGCGTTCTTGGCACTCAGGCTGGTCTCTAGGAAGTTGACACAGGCCCGGGCCAGATGAGGCACGATGTATTTTTTGGCGGCGTAGAGGGTAGCGAGCACGGTGTCAGCACACAGGTCGATCTCATCACAGTAGATATACCTGGGAAGGTAAAGGGCGGGATCATTTGACAAAGATCCTTCACTGAAACAATTTTTCACATATTTTTTGCTCATTTTAGGGTGCTGTCAGCAAAGCTAAATGCTGACAGTCCATAAACACTGAATGAATCAGAGTCCAACATACTTCAACATGGCCAGGAACGAAGGAGGCTCCACGTCAGGGATCCGGATTTCATCCTGATCCTCGGCCAGTTCTCCATAAAACATAGCGTGGAACACCGAGCTGCCGACAGCCAGGACGTACTGCCAGAGCAGAGCAACACCATGAGACAACGGATACAAATGTGATGCCTGTGACCATGTAACATAATGCTGTGACCTCCATCTTATTTGTTTTTAAGTTAATCTTGATTTTACTCCAGTTTCCATGAACCACAAGACTCCACACACAGCTGCACCTTTCAAATGCACTTGAGTTACACTTCGCAGAAAACCAAACAATGTTTTCCTGCAGATCATTTTCAACTCTGATCCCAGATCTGCAGCACGTGGGGGGTTTTACCTTATGACCTGGAACTCGCTGTGTCCCGCCAGGCGGCCCAACCACAAAGTGAACGTCTGCCATCATCTCATTGTTGAACATGACTGAATTCCTTCAAGGACACAGAATTAGGAAACATTTTGTTGAAAACAAAACAAAGGAAAACAAAATAAACAAAAAATATGCACATTCAGTACATCAAATTCAAGGTCCTGAATGGAATGCAAAGCAACAGAACTGGCATGTTTTGGGGAACAAAACTCATGATGTCCTTGTCCTGCAGAATTCCTGCTGACATCTAATGTTTTAATTCAGCAATAAATCTTTTCACTATTTAACTTGTGTATCTGAAAAGCTCTGACATTGTTAAAAAGTCCTGAGACAAACTTGACTTTTTGGAATATATGCTATAAAATAAGACTGAATTGACTCATTGCTTTTATGTTGAAACAGGCCAAGAAAACAACGCTTCTTCATTCTTTGTAAAGGTGGAAATCAAGAATCACTTGAATCATGGGCGGCACGGTGGGGCAGCAGGTAGTGCGCGTGCCTCACAGCAAGAAGGTTATCGGTTTGATCCCTGGGCGGGGCCTTTCTGTGTGAAGTTTGCATGTTCTCAGTAACTCTGTAGTTTGTTCTTTTTTTTTTAATAACCAGTGATCACGTCACCATTACAGCTCTGTAATGTTACAGTGATGCTTCTGATGGTCTTCAGGTCACTCTTGATTTCAGGACTCCAGTCAAGTTTGTCGATGTGGAATCTATTTTAGATACTTTGTATAATATTGAGTAGATAAGTAGTATAGTACTACACTGCATCATATCATATCATATCATATCATATCATATCATATCATATCATATCATAGTGTATCTTTATGTAAAAAGTAACTCTTAAGTATAATTATCAAATAAATGCAGTGGAGTAAAAAAACAAAACAAATTGTGTTTGAGATGTAGTGGAGTACAAGAATAAAGTAGCATAGAATGGAAATACTCAATTAAAGTACAAGTATGTATATATATAACCATCACAGCTGAGGTGATGGTGAGTAATCTGGAAACTTCAAACACAGAAAAGTAGAGTCGCTACTCTCAGTAAAGCTTTGAATACTTAATATACGTACTGATGTTTACATTGCTCAACTGTTTTGGGTACAGTACAGGAGAAATTCAACAAGACAGACGACACGTCAGCATCCTGAACCAGTGTCTGTACAGGCCTGGAACAGGACGGCTGTCAGTGCTGCATCTTTATTAAAGCTGAGTCTGTCTAACTGGCTGAGAGGATGACCTCTCCTCATCAGCCTCGGAGGGTCAAACAGCTCATCACTATCTGGAGCCACGGGGGCTCAGACTGACCTCTCTCGGATGGTCGGGTACAGGCCCTGCCAGTTGCAGCAGCCCTGTGCAGTGGTGGTGTTGTTGTTGGTCAGGTTCTGCTGCTGGTACTGTTGGATGGAGGTGGTGCTGCTCGCTGAGGCGGAGGGGACCAGCTTCTTGGTGGGGAACAGCTCTGCAGCCATTATCTTCCAGTCAGACTGCAGGCCGGGTCATGGCAGATCCGGGGCCGGACTGAACTGCTGCTTCCGCTGCTCATGGAAGTCTCGCCAGTAGAGTCTGGAGAGCACTGCCGAGAAATAGATTTCGTATTCACACACGGAAAAGAGCAGCCAAACCTGATTTAAAATCTGTTAATTTACGATCTTATAGAGCCAACTTAACGTTAGCCGAGCTAACAGCTAGCCAAATACTGCCATTTACGCAAATCGATTCGCTCAACGTTACATCAGTTAAACCTTACAAGACTTAAATATCTTAGCAATGAGCTAATATGCAGCCAAAACACTGGAATGACACTGGAGAAATAAAAAGTTAACTGGTCAATGTCCAAATCCCGGAGGTATCTCTTCAGTCTTAACTTTAGCATATTTATGCTAGTTAGTTAGCTGACTAACTAAAAGGTCATTTTGCGAGTCAATTTCTCGGTCAGCGTGACAATATCTGGTGAATAAATCAGTTTCCACTTACTTTGCCGTTATGCAGACGTATTTTTGATCATATCTTGACACCACATTAGGCAATTTTGGAGTTGTTTTACAGACTGGCCGCTCAGCTTTGTTTACAGCATCTAGCTAGCTTCTTCTGCCAATGTTGACAGCAGGATTAACTCATTAATGGCGCACTGCTGCCACCTGGAGGCCAGAAATTATAATGACAATTGTTGCTGAAAATTTTTATAAATTTGATCTATTTTTTTAAATACAGTGCTGGAAAAATACTTACAAACACTTGACTTTTTCCATTTTATCAGCATAGATAAATTTCAATATTCAAAAGTTTAAGAAATATTAGTAATAGAAAGTAGTCGAAATATTCACAGTATTTCAGAAGCAAAAGGTTCCTATTCAGATAAATGGGATCTCTTTTACTCTGAACATATCAAATAAGGACAGATATTTGTCCATGTTGTGCAAGTATTATTGATCAAGACACAAACGTATGTGTTTGATGTTAAATGCATATTAAGGGTATGCTTTCTTTGAAGTCATGTCATTCGTGTTTCTTACTCAGCCTTGTGAAAACTCTAATAGAGCATCACATTTCATGAGCTCACCAGATGCCTTGCATGTAAAATGTACAACCAGCTGAATGTGTTCAACAGTGCTGAGTAAAAAGAGCAATATTTCCTGTTAATCAATATGATTCCATATTGATAAAGTTATATGACAATACTTTATCTCACAAACTTTAAATTTAGGTTTAAACTGCTTAAACTTGAATTTTTGGATATTTACTTTGTTGCATGTATTTTCCTCATGGCTGTTAGCAGCAAACAACATGTAAACACCTTTTCCCCTTTGAATTCTAACTGTATCATCTTTATTGATGAGATGCCCTCATAAGATCATTTAGGTGTTTTTTCCATTAATGCAAAATGTTTTATTGTTTGTTTTTTTTACCGTCCACGCTGTAAAAAGTGTCCATGTTGGTTTTTGAATGAACAAACTCATCAGCATCCTGATATACAGCATATTCCTTTATTGTTGTTACTGATAAATCTTCACTCTCCCATTTTGGAAAAAAAAAAAGAACAACAATGAAAAAGAAAACAACACCTGTTTGTACTTCATGTACAGCCAGATTAGCATCTACAGTATAATCTCTCTTTAATAGTTTCACTGTACACATTAAAGGACAACAATAATTTACAGGCAAACTGGACCTGACAACAGTTTTCATTCAGGTTTCAGTTTGAAGGTTCAGCTTTTGGCCACTGAAGACAACATAATATAAACCTGGAAACAGTTTGACTGACACAGTTCAGCTGCTTACATCACTACTGGCTAGTGTTACTGCTGATGTAGCGTAAGTGACGTCCAACAGTTGTCTATAATCTGCTTCATTGCTTTTAAAATCAAAGTGGAAAAGGAGATTAAAGTATTGGCAAAGACACAGCTTCTATTGCTCTGAAATAAAATAGACAGATGTGAATGGAGTCTGGTTTTATTCAGCTTTATTGACTCTTTCTTGTCAGATCATTCAATGAAACTGAGCAAAAACCATTTATTTAACTTTACTTTATTTAATTTGACCTTCACTCAGGCTGCCATTAACTGTAACTTACAGCAGTGTCGTACAGTAAATCATGTATCATGTTTCTGCAACGCTGGGATGAGCAGCAAGCACCAGACCCCATTCAAAATCATCACAAATCTGTTTCTGTCTCTTAAAGCACTGTTCTCATGTGATTTTGCTCGTTTCCTGCAGCTCTGTCATGTTTCTGTCACTCTTCATCGGTGTTTCCCAACCTTTGCTTTACCTTGTGAGCCTTTAAAGTGACTCTGTGCCTTCTCACCGGCTGCAGTTCAACCAAAGAGTCATATTTCCCTCTTTCTCAAACTCTTTCCTTTAAAGTAGTTTCTTGAGGCCTGAAGAGGTGAAACTCTCCACTGTTTCACAACAGAAACGCAAAGATTACACAAAAGTCAGAGGAAATAAATGTGGTGAATAAAGAACATTAGTGTTGGTTGAAAGCTTCAGTACGTCCACAGTAAGTCAGCTGAATTTGGAAAAAAATAAGCATTCTGTTTAATTCCTGCTTTGTCTCTGAGTACAGGTATAACTTGGTATCACGGTTCTGCAGAGGCAGGCAGGCAGGCAGGCAGGCAGGCACGCACGCACGCACGCACGCACGCACGCACCTCTGAAGTGTTGCCCCTGTGAGTCCATCAAGCTGATTGGTTGCTCCAACTTCTGGGAAGCAGGTTGGATTAAAGTCAAGATGAAATGGTACTTTTGGAAAACAGTGACGTTAGACTGATCAGAGGCTGCGAGGCAGTAAATCTTAATGTAAGAAGGTAAATTTCTTTATGGAAACAAGCTGGGGCACCTCTGCGGACGTATCAGCTGGCTTAGTGCGAACATTTGCTTATTCTAGAGAAGAACGATGTGACGGATGAAGCTGAACTGATTCTCTAGAAGTTTCCTTCGAGGATCTGAAGTAAACACTTTGCATACTGAACTTAAAAAAAAAGCTGAATGTGTGAACAAAGTGACAGAATTGAGGTTAAACTCTTCATCACATTGTTTGTTTCTGAGCTTCACCTCAGCTTGAGCTGAGGAACAACCAGACTCCAGTCATTTTCTGCATAATTTTACAGAACAGCTTAAACTGCAGCCACGAACTCACTGTGTTTACTTTTCACATAAATAATGCTTGATCTTTCGCTTCACCTAGAAGTCAGTAAACGATTTGTTGACTTTCACTTTGCGGTTACAATTTCCCTTAATTACACCAGCTTTATAAATAGATCTGCTTTAATACTTAAAAACTGTACACATCTCTTTACCCTTTTTACACCATAAAAGAAAAGCAACCCAGAGTCCCAGAAGTTTCCCACCATGGCAGGAGCACAGCTGCATTTAGAGATAGTTTGGTAAAAAGCGAAAACAAAGTGTTATGTAGTGCTGAGAGGTAAAGTCACATATACGTACTTCTTACAACACCAGCAGAACCCCAAAGGAATACACTTCACTTTTCAAGTAAAACAGAGAATACGTCTTTAAAAAAAATATCTACCTGTATCTTACAAGTCTGTCACCAAACACCAAGAGTCCTTTAAAAAACTAGTAATCGCTCCAAATAATAATTACACAAAATACAATATTTTCAGGCAGTCAGCATACAAAGCATGTACAAATCTAAGGGGAGCTTGTGTGCAGTTTGGGACTGAAACACGTGTTACTTAAAGTGTTATTTTTACAACAAAATGAGCTAATTAGCATTAGCAACAACGACTGTCGGGTTCAGGAGGAAGCATCTCGTCGTCTCGGTTGAATCTTTTGGCTTTAATTTGGCGCTTTTAAAGTAGTCATAAGTGATTCCTGTGATGAAAGTAAAACAGGAGAATGAGAAAAGCTTCACTGCAGGTTTTCTCTCGCTGCAGTTTGTCAGAACCTTTCAACGATAAACACACAATAAAAAGCAGCAGGTTTTCAAATCGAGCCTCGTTATCACAATGTTGATCAAAACTACTGAGTCAGAAGAGATTCCAGCCAAAACATTTTACACCCCGTGAGGAAGAAAACACATTTCAACCTGAAACTGGTCGGCCGAGAATTCAAACCTGAAATCATTTCACACGTTTCGAGGTGAGATTTGACTTTGGAGAGAAGCTCTTCATCTGATCTACAAATACCAACGTGTCACATGACAGCAGACGTGTTTACAGGTGGAGGCTCAGTACAGTATATTACAGTTAGCATGAACAAGTCACAGCACACTGAAGGGTTTCATTTCAAACTGAAGACAGGAAGAAGAAGCTCCTGTGCAGAGTTCACGTACGAGGCTGAAGACAGATAATAAGTGCGTTTGTGCGTTTCCGGTGCTCAGGTGTGAATGTGGAACACAAACGAACCCGTGCTGACGTTACACGAAGTGCCGCAGCAGCACGCCATCTCCAAACTTAAAGAACACCTCAGCCAGAGAGTTCGAGCATCCAGCTGCTTCCTGCAGCTCTGCTACACCCAGACTCACCTGAGACGTCTTAATGATCTTGAACGTCTCTCACGGTTGATGTGTTGATCACACTGCTGCTGCCAGAACTCACCGATGTGCTGCCACGACACACGTTCTGTTTCTGTGTTGGTACAGCTGTCGCACGGCTGCTCGATGCGCAAAAACAAAAGAACAATTCTCTGAATCAAAGACTGTTTCTGGAACTCAGCGTCCTCATACAAGATCAACAATTCAGTTTATAATGATTAATCGTTCTGAATCAGGACCTTCAGTATTTGGATCCTGAAAAATAAAGTGAGCAAAATTCAGTCGTCTGCAGCTGTTACTTCAACGTGTCAGATACATATTTCATAACACTGCAAATCTGCTGTTTTTTATCTTTATTGCCACGACGCTCTGAGCATCTCTGGCACAAACACTTCTTTCGGGAAGAGTTAAGCTCTATTTTACTGTCATTTAGACAAATATGATATCAGACCGGAATCAGCAGATACGGAATCAGAGCTGCAGAATGGAAACACAGTAAGAAACACACAGCCTCCCCCTCCAAAGAAGAAGAAGAAGAAGAAGAAGAAGAAGAAGAAGAAGAAGAAGAAGAAGAAGAAGAAGAAGAAGACATCAATCTAAAACCTTGGCATTTTGAAATGAAACTCTTCAGAAGTGATCCGACCTGCTGACAGAGTCTCTGTCACCACGACTGTCCACCCAGCACAAGTGTCCTTGAGCAAGGCACTGACTCCAGACCAGCTCAGGGTCATGACCTCTGACCTCTGACCTCTGACCTCCTGCGTGGACGTTAACAGGATAAAACTTCGTCCTCGTCTCCTAAATCAGACTGATTTAGTCGTCTTCAGGCTGCTGCCACAACTTTTCAGAGCAGGAAATAATAAAATCACTTCCAGTGACTTTCAAATCAAAACTCCTGAGCAGAGTCGCAGGTCCTCGCATGACTCCTCATCATGCTGGATTTGGTCTCTGTCTTCACTTGTTGGATTAACTCTGAACCTTGTTTTAAAAACCGGGTCGTTACTTTACTGATTTTGCTGCGAATACGTCTTCGGATCGACACTGAAAAGGATTTATGTTGTGAAGAAAAAAGGCACATTATCACGATCAATACTTCAAAGCAACCGGCTGCTCTCTGGAGTGTTTGGGGTTAGTGTTGGTGGACTTTCACTTGTTAAAGAACAAGAAAGAAAAAAAGGATTCCAGCTTTAGTTAATGTACCGAAAGGTCTGGATTTTATTTTTTGCCTCTTCCTGTTTCACTCCTCGTCTCATCTGGAGGTTTGTTTATTTCGGGACCCGGGCCAGCCTAAGTCCGAGGGGGGTGGGTGGGACGAATATGTGACAAATCTTAAAGGAGCAGTCCGGCTCTGTGTCACCTTCAGCTTTCCTCATCCAGACTCCGCGGTGGAGACGAGCTCCACCCTTCCCATCTTTGCTCGTCCTCTGAGCTCGACAGTCGGCTGCCGGCGCCGTCGGGTCATACGAAGACCTTGGCGAGCGCGTCGGCCCCGGCGCTGCCGATGTAGCACTTGGTGGGGTGGAACGCCACGTCGTGGATCGACTCCTCGAACTTCTTGCGGTGAGCTGTGAACTCCTGGATGCAGGTCTTGCTCTCCATATTCCACAGGCGGATCGAGCAGTCGTGACCTGGCAGGAAGACAGAGAAGAGCCAATGGGGATCAAGCTCTATCAGGTTTACATGTTTCACATACGCCTGAACATTTCTGCGTGAACCTGAACCTAAATACAAATTCCAGAAATAAAAACCGAACACTGAATACACAAATAATCTGAGATGAACGAGGCTCAAACCAGACTTCATCACTGCTTACAGTCGTGTAGTTAGACCCTTAATTAATACTGATAATTGATCTCGCTAAGAGAGTATTGCCATGTAGTGATTCACGACTGAAACACATTAAAAACAAATGAAACACTTCATCTTTTTATTTGTGAGCATCAACACTTACTTCCAGACATGAGGTACAGGCCGTTTGGATCCACAGCGAGACTCGTGACAGAGTCCAGGTGGGCGACCATCGAGTGGATCAGTTTACCTTCGATTCAGAACAGAATAAAAATAAATAAGTGTTTGATCCAGTTTTATTTTTCTGATGAAGAGAAAATATCACATCTGGAAAATCACAATAAATCAGTCCTCTGTCCACAGAAGAGTAAAAAACACGGTGTTGAAAGTTGATATGCAGTGGTGGAACGTGAGTCCATGCTGTAGCACAAATTTGAGGTACTTGTACTTCACTTGAATACTTCCATTCACTGCAGTTTCATATTTCTACTCCACTACATCTCAGAGGCAAATACTGTACATTTTACTCCACTACATTTGTCTGAAAGCTTTAGTTACAGTTACTTTTCAGACTGCAGCATTTCATGCCCTTCCTGTCCAGTGAAAACCTCGTATCTCCAGATGTGTTGAGTGTGGTAAACTGAAAGATGAAGTTTTCCTTTATCGGTTGAGGATAAATAAACTCTTTAAAATCCTCTTGGATCAGCTGGAAAATGCATCGTCACAAAGCTGAAAGCAGGCCGGTTCATCATTACTATGGAAACACGTGCTGCGTAGTAGTAGTTTTTTAAATGATGTCACAACATGAACTGTGGTTTTGGAAAAGATGTCTGACCTCGTGACCTGGAGTCACGAATTCTGACAGCATTAATATCACATTCAGACGAATCCTTTGCTGAATAACTGTTATCTTTATAATTTAGCAAAACCACAGACTTAAAGATCAACGTCCAGTTTGTAACTCAGTTTCTGTCATAAATTTAAAGTCTCCCGAAGCCCAAACTGAGATAACCCTGATGACGTCACTATGATGTCATCAGGGTTATTCTCTCAGACTTGACAAAAGTCCTGCAGAGCCACAGAAGACATCAAACTGTTTCCCAGGCTGAGAGGGATTATTCATGACAGAATCTGACATGTGGTTCAGGTCCTCTGCAGCGGCTGAGCGGTGCTGGTGTGTCACCTGTGTTATTATCAAAGAACTGGATGTGTCGGTCCTCCTGAGCTGTGATGGTGATTGGCAGCGTGGGATGACTCAGCACTTTGTTGATCTTGCAGGGAGCCTCTGTGTGGGGGCGGACGAGAGAAGGACGACATCAGCTTTTAATACCGACAACCTTGATTTCACCAGGACTGAAAGCACTGAGAGAGAAGGTTCCTCTCACAGGGACTAAAGGAAACACTTCAGGCTTCAACAAGCTGCAGAACATGTTAACGTTTAAAGATCTATGTCTTCAGTGGATACCGGTGAGGTCAGAGCCGCAGACAGGAAATCAGACAGTATTGAGAGAAGCACTAACATGTTGTTCGTTTGAAGCTTCTTATGGGATTTTCTGGACAACAAGAAAAATACAGAATTAATAAAAAATCAACCCTTATCCTTTAATATGGAGATAACAGATGATTGTAGAAAAAGAACATGATCTTCTGTGTGATCACGTCTTGAATTACAACCCATTCGAGAGCTTTGCACTTAACTAAACACAGAATGAAATTCACAACATCTGGACTTTAAATATGGACATTTGTATCAGTTGGTGCTCCTGTAAGTCCGTGGTCTAATTATCTGGCCCGTTTTCAGCCTCAGATGGAGCCTTAACAAGTACCAAACTTTCCTTCCCTGGTCACCTCTGTTTGGATCTGTGACTGGTCAGCTGGTTTACCTGGCGGCCCGGCAGACTCCAGCTGCAGGAGGAGCTGCTGCGTCTCCATGTTGAAGAGTCCGATGTGGCCGGTGGTGAAGGACGTCACCATGTAAGCCGGCTCGCTGCTCACCAGGTCCACTGAGGTCGGCACACCCAGCTCTGACAGACACAGACAACAGAGACCCGTCAGGTGGAAGCTGTCAACAGGTGAACCGTGGAAATGCAGCCATGACAGACACTGAGATGAGCCATGAGTGTGCTGCCATGTGAGGCCGCTTTACAGTACAGCTTTGCATGTTAACAGCTGGATGCAAACATGTTGAACTTCTGTATTTTAACATGTTAGTATACCTAATATGTGTGTTTAGCATTTGAACTTGTTAATGCACTTAATGCTACCCTGCTTGTATTTAGCACTGTGCACAGTTAGCATGTTAGCACACTACGCTAACAGAAATGTAATAGCAGCGCTAAGCCCAAGTTGACTTCAGTCAGGAGTAGATCTGAAGTGATCAGTCCATTAATCCATTAGTCAATTGACTGAAAATTAATGAATTATAAACTGCATATCTTTGGGTTTCAGACTGCTGGTTAGACAAAACAATCTGACTGAATATGTCAACCTGGACTAAACAAACAATCAATCGATTTATGGAGAAAATAATGAGCAGATTTATCCAGAATGAAAGAAACATTCATTGCAGTCCTTATGACTCACCCCCTCTCTCGTTGAAAACAGCGAGGGACGGCGAGGTGTCGGCGGCGTTCCACAGCCGTACCGTTCCATCACCCGAGCAGGAGAGGAGGCGATGGTGGGCCGAACTGTAGACCAGACCCCACACTGAGTCTGTGTGACCGCACAGCGCTCCCCTCAGGACAGTGGGCTCTGCCACAACCATGAAATACAGAGACAAGAGTGACCAAACATGGAGGCATCAAAAATATATTTTCTGCAACAGCTTTCATGCAACTACAGTATTGCGGGAATGTACCATATGAGTCGTAGGGGTCGATGTTGGGGTTAGGGGTGTTCCAGCTCTGAATGGTACCGTCCATCCCCCCACTGAAGCACTGCTCACCACTGGAGCTCATGGTGACGCAAAGCACAGCGCCACTGTGACGGGAGGCAGAGAGTTTCTACTTTACTAACATCAACCTCATGTAGGTTTATTATACACAGAAACCCAATTTCATTATAGTTATAAACCAAAATATCCAAACGTGTCTCTTTGCTCAGACTTATATCACATGAAAGTTCTTCAAAGCCTTAAAATGAGACTTTTAAGGGTTCACATTGAAATAATGTGAAAATTTTGTTCAGACTTCTAGGATTATCAGCAGATTTTGTATATATTCTGGTCCTCAGGTGAACCTGAGGTCTAAACATTGTTTTTCTATAAGTAAGATATCAGAATGTGTAATTGGGAGTATCACATTCATTTGCTTGTAGGATCAAAGATAAACTGTGTAAAGTCAAATTCGGGCATTACTGATCTATCTTCAAAAAGGTAAACAGGACATCACCTGTGAGCTCTGAATGTGTAGATGGGCTCCACATCTAAAGCGGCACATCTGGAAGATTAAAGAACAGTTTGTATTAGTAGCAAATTAAAGCAGGTGCAGATCAGAAAACTCTTCTGACTAAAAGATGATCAAACACATTATTAGAAAAATAGAAATAAAGGCCTGTCTCTAATGGCAGTTTCTGCAGCTGAGGTAAATTAATGAATATTAAAAGTGAGGTTTTAAACTCTTACTTCTTGGCAGGTGCCGTCTTCTGGAGGTTCCACAGTTTGAGGGTGTGATCCTCGGAGGCCGTGACCAGGACCGGCTCCACCGGGTGGAAGGCCAGACTCCGGACCGAGTCGAAGTGGCTCCGCAGGGTGAACTTTGGGTTCCAGGTCTTCCTCAGAGCATCTTTGTTATTGGTGATCTGAGGGAGGAAGGTGTCTCATTTACAATCCAAAGTGGTGATGCCGCTTTACTCTTATTTGAAGCAGAATTACACAACTCTGCGTACTGATGGACACCGAAAAGCTGAAATATATATAGAAAAAAAGAACAAACAGAGCTTTTCAATGTGATTTGTAAAGCAGGAGGCGTCGCCTGAAACGATCCAGCTGCAGTATTTTCTGCTTCAAATCCATCGTAAACCATCAGACTGCCAGTTTGTGTTACTCACGTCGTACGCCAGGCTGTCAGCCTCGTTGGCCACAGTCAGTCCAGCCAGTTCTCCCAGTCCAAGCTCGTTAGAAACCGCCTCGTCCACTCGGCCCAGGATGAACGACTTCCCTGATGATGGCAGGAACGTCATCGCCTCTACGGAGACAAAACAGGCATCTGGCTTTAGATAAACCTGTCTGTGTGATCCATGTTTAAGTGAAAATAAGTTGCAGGTTACCGTCTTCAGGCCGCCCCACTTCATGCTCATTGAGTCTGGGGACACTGGGGCGAGAGGGGGGCGTCATGGGGGGCTGCATGGAGGGAAGCTCCTCAGCATCCCGCAGGTTAGCCAGCATGTCCTGGAGCTTAGACCTGTTGGGTCCTGAAGGCGGAGGAGGAGGAGGATGAGGAGGAGAGAGTGACAGCAAGAGGAGAATAACGAGAAGACAGGAGACAAAAATCAGAGGAGGAAACAAAAACATGGAGTCAGGAGAGGGGGCAATGTAAAGACAGAGTTTAGGAGAGAGAGATGAAAAGTAGACATTAGCAAAAGGAAAGCAAAATAAGTGTTCATAAGAGTTCATATCATTAGAGAAAAAAAATAATGAAATCAGCTTGAAGGATGGAAATAAACCAGCACATGGATGCAGCAGCTCTGAAGAGGATCGAAGAGAAAAGATGAAGGCAAGTAAAACCCGACAAAGACAGTGACAGGAAACACAGAAATAAGAAGAATCTCTGCGTGAGAAACATGAAACAGCTGCTGTTTGATCTGCACAATTCATCAATGACGTGAAGAAACAAACAGGGATATTAGAGATGAACTGATATTATTACTGGGTATTATCATGATTCATCAAGACCAGAAACCTGCATGACTGCAACATTATGGGAACAACATAATCCATTTAAAGTCAATTACTGCTTTTACACAGAGCAGGATGACAGGTCTCTGTGGTGGAGATAAATGGATTTAAACTCAGTTGGTTCAGTAATGGATTAGAGGGAACCATCAGGCTTGTATTTGATAATGCCAAAATAGACAGAAAGTTTAAAGTCAGAGCATTCCTTTAGGACTTTTGGGAAGGTGCAAATATAGACAATAGAGAGAAGAGATAATGAAGACAATGAAAAAGAACAGAGGAAAATGTAAGTCAGAGCAAAGGAGATGAAACAAAAAAAGGCCACAGAGACACAGACGAGAGGAGACGTCCAACACTGATCAGCTTTAACGCGAAACCTCTGACAGACAGACAGAAACGAGACACTGAGACGCAGCAGAGGGACAGCAGGTTGGCAGATTTTCCGCTCAACAGGCAGGTGGATGATTAAAGTCGACGGACACGGCTGTAGGGTTGGTCAGGTAGAACATATACACTGAGGTCCTGAGGCTGTAGCATGTAGACACATCAATGCTACACACAAGAAGAAACAAGTAACAAAGTAATGTAGGCACTTATAGATATTAGCAATTAAAAGCTAAGATGCTAAAAAGCTAATTCAAAAACAGACTGGGCAGCTACAGACAACAGATAAGAAGATACAGACAAGAGGAGGACACGTCAGTCGCTGCTTGTTGTTGTCGGATTTATTTTTATTGTCCTCATTTCATTAGCTCTGCAGCGTTTGCGCCTACATGTAATAATGCAGCACGCGCTCCATTTTCAGGTCTACAAACAGGCACAGTAAAGGTATCGCCTACATGTAATTCATTTATATCTTAACTGTGTGAGACTGTAAGTCAGAGGGTGGAAATGAGCTCCACTTAATAACTGATTCATCAAACTACTCGTTGTTGTTTACAAATCTGGCATCACTGCAGGACCTCAGAAGGATGGACAGACGGAATATGTGTCTCTGCATTCGACCAAAGACGATCTGTCAGAGAGGGGACTGTTGGTATTGACTGTTGTGTAGTCTGTATTGTTCCTGTTTGTATTGATTTTGGTTTTGTTTGTATTGTTCTTGTTTGTATTGATTGTTGTATTGTTTGTACTGCTTTCCTGTATTGACTGTCGTATTGTTTGTCAGTCAAAAGACATGACGTTAACTGACTGCACAACCCTGCATGCAAGTAATTTGACTTATTTAAAAGTATTTTAAGGAACAAAATGTGACTAAATGTGAACTAACTGTCTGGCTTTCCAGAGACTGATGAACGTCCAAGTAAAATGCCAATTAAAATAGCAGTTACGCCCTTACAGACTGAAAGGAGAGAAAACACAAAAACAAAGAGGCAAAGGAACAAAAACAAAAGTGAGGAGAGAGGATGGACTACAGGCCTGGTACAGGACTTACTCTTTACCCCCTTCTTGCCCTTGCGTTCCTTCCTGTACTGTTCCTTGAGCTGGGCTATCAGTCCCTGGTCCACGTCCCAGGCCAGTTCACCCAGAGGAGACTGCTCTTCCTTCTCTACAGGCCAGCAGGAGGAGGGGGAGGAGGAGGAGGAAGGTGGGGTAGAAACCTGTTGTAAGTGTCTGGATGGACTACAGTACATATCCACCATTACTTTGACAAACCTACGGAGGCAGACAGGATGAGGAGGGAGGAGGTCGAGAGGGAACGTTCTTCTCTTTTTTAACAACCTGCTTCTGGTTCTTTTGAAGTCTGGGCCACAATTTCTTTCAGTTTTGGTGCAACAGCTGGTGTTGCAGAGACTCGGCTTCACAAATGAGCGCACAAGGCATCACACACACACAAACATCTAAACTGCTGACTGGATAATGTGAACACTGGTGTTGGCAATATAGACCGAGCTAATGCTGCATTAAATACAAAATTAACTGTGCTTACTCACTTTATTTCCGAAAGGGAGATGAAAAGAGCAATATCAATTTCATGCCTGTGTGGTAAGTACGAAGCCAGAGTCAGGATGTTGTTTGCCTAGCTTAGCATAAAGAGTGGAAACAGCTAGCCTAGCTTTCGATGTGCAGGGAGGTGTATTTTTGAACTTTGGACAAACCAGATTAGCCGTTTCTGGACCAGAGCGTTATTTCATTACATTTCAATTTTCCTTTCTTAAACCCTGTGCAGCTAAACAGATGCCAAAAGTACAAAAATAAGACCAAATACTGGATGAAAGAATGAAAATAACTACACTGAGTGTGTGTACTGTACACACTATAACAGATTATCCTACTCTAATAAATACCATGTGATGACTAATATGAACATGTGTACGGAGTTCTTCATGAAGAATTTTTGACTCTGCTGAGAACAAACAACAGCAACAATAAACAAGGGGAACATCAACACAACATGTCCAAATTCTATTCGTATGTCAAACAAGCAAACACGAAACATAAGAGAGGCACATGAAATCCATGTGACTTAACGGGTTAACGTAGAAACACAGATGAACACGAAACAGGGTGAGATACGGCAAACAAATACATGAGAATGAAACAGCTGCAATAAACTCTGTTGGTTCTCTGCAGGTCTGAAATGTTGATGCTGGGGAGCAACACATTGTCAAGAAGCCACAAAACACTTTAACGGTGAAGCAAACAACAATTCACAAAAATGATCATGAGTCTCATGAGGGAAGGTTTTTAAAGTCTGCAGCAGAGCCGTAAAATCCACAAAGGTTCCACAAATCAATTCCTTCACTTATGTTAAAGTCGTGAAACCACAACAAGGACACGTCACTGCAGAGCTGCAGCCGGTTCAGCAGCTTCAGGCCAACATTGCCACCTACAGGCAAAGAGAGGAGCAGCAGCTCTTATACCTAATGATACCACGATGCTTGCACCACCTACAGGCAAGACTTAAAGTGCAGAAATCATTTAGATAACTGGCGTTTATCTGGAAAATAGTTATTCGTTCTGGACAGGTCACTATTGATAAAGACAATTAAAAGTCAAGCTTTATTTTACTTGCCTGTAATTTTCTAATAATGTCATCATAGTTTTCTCTAAGCTGTCCTGGAAGAGATATAGAATTAGGTGATAATTACTGAGGAAACTTCTTCCACTAACAAAAAAACAAGAAGAAAATTTCTGATGTCGGCAGTTCGTTTCATCACTTTGGTCCAGACTATTTTAGCATGCTAAAATTAGCATTTAGCTCAAAGCGTAGAGCTGACGGAGCTGTTTGTATAGCTGTAGACTCTCAGCCCTGCTTTGTGTCCAGCTGCCCTGCAGTACACTGACTTAAAGACTTTGGTTCTACAAGCAAGTCGCTGTAATTACTTCACTAAAAATATATCCATCGAATACTGTCTCTGTTTACTTTTAATTAGAGGCAGATTACAGAGCTTTTTTCAGGAAGCTTCTTGGAAATTATTATTGATTGCATTATATTTTACCCATTAAACACTTCAGCTACCACCTGAATTGAGTCTCTGTTGCAGTATTTCCACTAGAGGTGACTGTATTTTATTTTTTATCATTTTGTTTTTGCTAACAAAATGATAGAAAACAGGCATAACTGCAGCTGTGCCGCTCACCGCCTGCAGGTGGCACTATTGTTAAACCTGCAGCAGCTGTTCCTTTCGTAGACATCTGCAAGTCTAAACTGCTGCTGCTGTTATTCTCCTCTGCTGTATGTGGTGTAAGTCGGCAGGTGTAGAAGTGGTAGAGAATCAAAAGTAAAAGCAATAACTGTCATGAAATTAAAAAGTGGAGAGGCAGATTTTGCTGCTTTCACCTCAGGACAGAAAACAAATGCCTTCACATTCTCTTGACAACTGAAGCGATGATAAAAATAAAGTGCAGATGGTCAAAGGGCACATGAGCAGATCCAAAGATGAGACATGCAATCGCTGAGGGGGCAGTCTGCGGGACAGAGCGCTGCCATGATAACTGCAGGCTGAGACAAAGAAAGGATCTCATCATGGCTCCCGGCAGCTCGGGGCGAATGATGTGTCAGGTTGTGGAGGTGGCGTGGGTTCAAGAAGAAAGACTTCAGAGTCAGAAATGAGAAATCTGTTTCATAACGCAGCAACGCACAACCAAACAGAGGCTATTTAACTGCCCTTTGTTATGTGTTCAGCTGGTTTTATTATCACCGACTGTGAAGGGAAACACCTGCAACGCCACGACTGTTTCACAGCTCCAAATGAAAAGATTTGGCTTTTGAAAACAGAAATCTATAAAAAGTGAAAGTGAATTTTTCCTCTTTTCAGGCTCCAACCCTTCAACAACAAGTGTGCACTGCATTGAGTCAGCACTCCTTTACAACTATCTGCACTGTTGAGTCACAAACTGCGTGGGGACGCTTTTTGTCATTGGCCGAATGACACTGATTGCGTTGCTAAGTAACTGCGGAAAAGGGAAGATTTCGTGTAAAGTGCGGGGGCGGCCAGGTCACCAGCTGGGAACTTTTAAAGGGATTTTTTATACAGACAGAGGAGATGTGTCGGTGTGCTGCCATTCATAGACCTACGTGGCTTCAATTCTTTGAAAATGTTCTGTCTCTACATCAAGCTGCTGGATCTGCTCCACAGACAGATGCAGATGTTCATGCAGATTTATACAAAATTCTATTCCAGCGTGATGTTGGCAGTTTTTCATGTTTTTGCCCTCTAACTATCAGCTGTATAAACTTGACATTACACTTCTTTGTTGATGGATTAAAGCTGGCTCTGGAATTGAAGACATGAGCGTGCATTAAACACAAAAAGTTAAATCTGCACACTCACATTCTTCCACAGTGATTCACATATGATCAAACCCCCCCTCATCAGAAAGCGTCCCCCGTCTCACCCCACTCTCCGCTGTCCTCCCCACTCCTGGACTCAGGTGATACATCCAGCTCGTCTGGACTCGCCAAGAAATCAAAGCCCTTCAGAGCCTCCTCTGTGTCGGGGTCGTCGCTCAGGTCAGACGTCGTGGAGGAGGGCGTAGACGACTGCTTCTTCCTCACCATCTGTTAAAGGTTACAAAAGTGAGGAAGACTGAGGAAGAATCTGGCTCCTGGGGTCGAGGACATCAGACAGGAAATGACTGTCTGGTCAGCTGACAGAGAGATTACAGGTTAACACGGTCTCTCTTTGGCAGAGTGTTTCAAGAATCTGAGCAGATAGTTTAATCTTTTCTTTAGGTGGAACAATGAGCCATAAATTCACTGAAGCTCATGAATACATCATATATATATATATAGCCTGCTTTTACATATGTGAGATTTGGAGCCAAAAGTTTCCTTCAGTTCCTGAACAGAAGTGGTTTGTCAAAGGATTCATGTCTGATTTTATCGTGGCAGCCTTTGAGAGACAAGCGCCTGCAGGAGCATCCTAATCCAGAGTGGGTTCATGTCTTACTGCAGCCAGGTCTAAGATGGTCTTGTCCCGGCCTTCGCTGTCCTCCTCCTCGTCCTCGTCGCTGAATTCCGCTGCAGCACTCTCGATGAACTTGAAGGCCTCCAACACGGTGGCTGAGTCAGACATGTCTGGTTTACTGGAGGGAGGGAGTAAAGAAAGGAGGTGAGCCTGGTGGTAAAAGCAGTGACTAAAGATGAACAATATAAACAATCCTGCTGCTATCCTCTCATCTCGTACCTGACCATGCCGCTGTCCTTTAGCGAGGACGGCTCGGTGCCGTTCACCATCGGTTCGGCTTTCTTCTCTGAAGTTTTCTCTCCTGAGTCTCCGGTCAGGCCAAGCAGTGCTCTCACTCTTTGAGACTTCACATCCAGGATGGTGTCTGTGTATCCAACCTCCTGCAGGTATCTGAGGGTGGAGGCGAGAACCAGGTCAGAGGAGGCTGAGGAGTCAGTATGAAGGAGAGGCAACCATCAAATCATCTCTCTCTGACTCCACAGTCACAGTTACACTGGTGGAATATAACCAGCGTTTACTATATTTAACATTTGAGGCACTTCAATTGAGTCTTTGAGGGAAAATTGTACTTTTTACTCCAATTTTGTGGTGAGAAAGAAAAAAGTGACGTTCAGAATGTTTGTTTCATCCAACCAACAAAACCTCAAAATGATTAAAAACAAATGATCAAATTATTAAAACAATCAAATTTGAGAAGCTGGAGCCATGAAATGTTTTTACATAAAAAATGACTTACATAACCATCAAAGTGTTTGATTAATTGACTCATCATTTCAGCTGGGCTTGTATAAATTGTTGGGTAGTACCCAAGTACCTCAAATTTATTCTTGAGTAAATGTACTTAGTTATACTCGACCACTGGTTAAGACTAGCGGTGGGAAATCTCCACACAGGAAGTGACAAAACTCCAATCCGGCTGATTCAGATATAAGGTGCCGCAGTAAACAGTATTACTGCAGTATTACTGCAGTTACGCTGAAGCACAATCTATTGACCATCTCTGACTTTACCAGAACGACACAAGCAGGCCTTGAACGTCCTCCTCATTCTGTTTTTCAGTCTCTTCCTGCAGCGCTGGTGCCTTGCTGTACCCACTGAGCTACACAACACCACAATTATATCAATGGAGCAGCATCCTTAAAGGGAAATGGCACCAAGTTTAAGGATCTAAACGGAGTGAATGTCCTCCCTGTGGTCTGTTCCAGTTCACTCAGAGTTCAACAAGACAGACAGCACGTAGAGCGAGAAAAACGGAGAAAATACAAAACATCTGCAATAAAACTGGCATGAAAATTCAGCTTTTCTCAACTGACAATACGTGAGGATTCTTATATTTGTTAGAAATGCTAGAATGTGCACTTAGTCAAAGCTGTTTAGTCTCACAGGACAAATTCAAGAATGATGCATGCTGCACCATCCCTGAGTGAAGACGATAAGTTTTTAAAATTTGCAGAGTGCCGTTTAACTCACAGTAGGGTTACGCCCCAGCCCAAAAAGTCTACTCATAAGAACAACTAGTTTCTGCACTGTACCTTCAGCCTGGGACACCACGGAAGCAGGACTTGGCTGACCTGAGAGCAGCGTTTTATGGAGAGGTTTTATCCTCAGTGGACGGAGGTTTAATCTGAATAACATCTAGTGTGTTTGTTCACAGAAAGAGAGAGAGACAGAGGGAGGAAGGTCGGCCTCCCCCCCGTCCCTCTGTACCAGCCTCTCCGATCGCAGGAGGCCTCGACAGCTCCACACAATCCTCCATTCACTGTCACCACACAGCCGCTGCTGTAGTGCGCACACACACAGGCGCGCACAGGCAGAAAACAAATACGTGAGCCGCTCACATTAAAAGAACACGCGAGCACATGTACAGTGTGTTCTCACACCTACACAAAACTACCAGTCTTGCAGAAATGAGAAAAAAACAGTTGTTGTTCAATCATGTCTTTTAAGAATACACTGAAAACACGCACACACACAATCTTGTACTTCTACACTTGGGAACACACTCATTGACATAATGCATTACCGAGCCCCTTACCCTAACCTTAACCATCACAAGTAAATGCATAACCCTAACCCAAACCTAACTCTAGGCTAACCCTTAAAACCAAGTCCGAACCTTCAAACAGCCCTTTAAAGATGTGAGGATCAGCCAAAATACACCTACACACACTAACGTTATCGGTGCTGACTGCGCTCAAATGCTCTCAGGTCATATTCCAAGGTGAAACAACACATCTGATATCCCATTAGCTGCCATCAGACAACAGCGAACGTTAGCATCCAACAACGTCCCCGCTAACGTTACCGCTTGATAAAGATACACGAAGGCGTAGATTAACTCTGAAAATGTCAACACACACCTTGGACACATTAATCCAGTAAAAACACTGGATGTAATCAAGCTGAATGTGATCTAGTGACAGGCCTCTGGCCAGCTGGTTTGTGTTGGACTTTATGTTTTTGAATAAATGCCTCATTAGAGATTTAAAAATCAATCAGGCAGCTGCTCAAGGTAAGACATCACTGCTGGACCTGATCAGAGTCACTGAGCAGACTGGTCTCAGGTGAGTTGGGGTTAGGAAGTGCCTGGTTATTACAGGCCGAGATACGGTGATCAATAGCAGTTTGTTTTCATTGAGCTTAAACTAATCTATGCGCAGTTTTAACACTCTGGATGCAGCTCGTGTCTTCAGGGGAAACAATGTGAGCTGAAAAACAACCTGCATCGATTCAGCCTTTTCTGTTTTGTCTAATGAGGGGACATCCTCTGATTTATCCAGGTTTGGTACTGCAGCTGTTGAAAAATGTGCGCGTATGGAACAAATGTCAGCACAGAAACAGGGCTGAACCAGCAGCGGTGATGCAAGAGAAGCACGAAAAATGTTGATTTTCTCCTTTTTTTATTTATGTGACCATTAATGGAAAGTTATATTTTGTGTCTCTGAAGTAGTGTTATAGGAAACACGTGTACAGTATCAAGAGTACACACCTCCAGTGCTGGAATGTAACATTTACATTTACTCAAGTACTGTGCCTGAGTACAATTTTGAGGGATTTGTACTTCCAAAAGTACTTCCTGCTTCCATTACACCACCTTTTACTACTACTCCACTTAGAGGGATATATTACACATTCTGTACTTTTATTACAGTACAGTACTTTTATTTTTGACACTTTTAAGTGCTTTTTGCTGATAATATTTTTGTTACTAAAATAATGTACTGGAGTATTTTCATAGTGTGGTATTTCTACTTTTACTAATGTACTTAATTAGTTTGGATCTCAGTCCTTCTTCCCTCACTGCCGGCTTCAACTGGTCACAGTGGATTAGTGTTTGATTCCCATTAAAAGTGTTAATCTGCATTAAGAAGATTGGACTCCTCTGCTTTCTGCTTTTGTTCTGAGACAAACACATGCACACACACATGCACACACACATGCACAGACACAGACAGTCCACTGTCCCATGGCACTGTGAAAGTTTTAATTAGTCTGTGTGTGTGTGTGTGTGTGTGTGTGTGTGTGTGTGTGTGTGGGTCAACTCACTGTCTGAGCAGCTGGCGTCCTTGTTTCCAGCTGAGCTGATGGCTGCTGTTTGGAGGACTGGGTGTCTCACTGTCATTCCCCTCATCTGAGAGAGAGAGAGAGAGAGAGAGAGAGAGAGACACACACAAAGATAGAGAGAGAGAAAGAAAGAGCAAGAAAGAAAGAAGGGGGGGATAATTGTCAACATGTTTCTCCTCATTCATTCATTAATTCCCAAAGTCAAGTTTCCCAGACGCTCATCTCTCAGCTACATCGTCCAGTTCCTCCAGTGGGATCCCGATGGTCCCCACAAGGGATATATAATCCCCCATGAGTGTGTTCCTGGTCTGCCAGTTGGACGAGTCCAGAATATATCCACGGGGGGGGGGGGAGTCCCACAGGCACCCTGATCAGATACCAATCAGATCCTGATCAGACACTGATCAGATGTGGATCAGATGCTGAACCACCTCAACGGACCTGTTTCAAACCTCAGATGATGTGAGGAGACGAGCAAAGCTGATCTAACTCGCTGCTTCTCGCCCACGTTCATTCTAATGTCACTTCATTCTTGACATAAGAAGACAGGGACAGTTTGAACATCTCCTCCCTCTGCTGATGAAGACCATGTGATACAGGTGACATGATTTTGGTGAACAGTGATGCACATGTACTTCTCTTTGCTGATATAAAGTAAATTCATTTTAATGGTCAAACTGATATTAAATCAACAAGCAGGAAGTGACAACTGAGCTGTGGCAGTTAATCAATCACAGGTTTGTCTTACCTGAGTCGTAACTTGGAGGTTTGATCTCTCCCTGGTTCAGTTCTGTCCCATATTTCAGCTTATGGTATTTGGCCCTGAGGGTGAACACACACACACAAAATGGTAAAGTTTGCATTCAAACATAATTTTTAACCTGAAACAGTAAAAATAAAATATGACTGAACGCTTCCATCTGCCTCTGCTGACGCAACGAGACAACGTTATTAAAAAAGCTCCGGTCAAAGCTCAAACGATGGAAAACGTGATGGAAGTCAGACATTTCCGGTGGTTTCCTCTATGAATTCCACCTCAGCCTGGCATAAAAACTATTTGCAGTATTTTAAGATTTTAGTTACTTTTCGGGGTTTCCACTCACCACAGGTGGAGGGAAACACACCCACTGTGAGTCAACATGCAGACTTTAAGCCTGCAGACGACAGATAATAAATAACAGTCAAGCCACCTTTATATTGCTGCATTAGTTCCTGACAATGGCTGACTTTCAGTTGACTAAATGTTTAAAGTCAATTTCACATAGAAATGAAGTGAAACCGATGAAAGGAATAAATCTCATAAAGGAGGGAAGGATTCAGACTAATGCATAAAAAAACACTCGTGTTGATCCTTTAAAGAGCTGCCAACACTGAACCTAACGTGTCCCACCATGTCCTGCATGATGATTCTGAAGCTTTAAATTGGCTCTTAAAGGCGTGATGTGATACAGTCGGGATGTGTTAGAGGCCCTGGCTGTTACACTGATACATATTGATACTCTAATGGCCGTTATAGTTTTCTCACAACCCCCTTCTTCCAAACGCTTCAGTAAACAGCATCCAGATCTGCCAATCAAACACTGAGACAACCAAAATGTGAAATCCGTCGCCAGATTATGTGATTTATTACTAATAATTCCATAATAGGATCAGCTGTTCTTTGAGGTGGCTGGATCAATTTCACCTTGACAGACTGATAAGTGTTTGGCAATCACAGTCGCTTTAATTCCAAACCGGCAGTGAATGCACCTCCTAACTAAGCCATGGAGCTCCATTAAAAACACTGTCGCACATGTTTTTGACTCACACACACACACACACACACACACACACACACACACACACACACACACACACACACACACACACACACACACACACACACACACACACACACACACCGTCCTGCTGCCACAAACACTCTCTAGACCAGTGGATCTCAACTGGTCTGGTTTCGGGACCCCTTAGTGACACGCCACAACACGAAAGACAGCACTCCGCTGCATAAAAATCCCCTTCAAAATAAAAGCACAGGATTTTTTTTTATTATTAACATTTTGTTTTTGCTCATGCAAAGGCCCAAGACCCAGTGAAAATGGGTCCACGACCCACTTTTGTGTCACGACCCACCAGTTGAGAATCACAGCTCTAGACCACCAAATGTGGATTAATCCAGTTCTTACAATAGTTCCCAAGAAACATCCTACTGTTTGTCTGATAAACGTTAAAATACATAATTGCGAGGAGTCTTTAAAGATTTACGTCTTCAGCAGGAACCAATGGGCTCGCAGCTGAGAGCACAGACAGGAAGTCAGACAGTATTGATTAGATTAGCATTAGATGGGCTAACGTGTTGTTGCTTTGGATCCTCGTGTGAGAGATGTTGTGACTCTGTTGTGACTTTTCAGCACATCGTGTGCAAATCTTCAGTTTCAGAGCTACAGTTTGTTGCTCAGGTTTGTTGATGCGACATGCAGTGGAGTGCATGTTGTTATGTTATATAACTTTATGAGTCAGGGTATGTGTGAGAGTGTGCGTTTGACTTTTAGATCTCAGGAGTAGATGTTTTTTCTGGTGCTCTGCTCTTCAACAGGGTGTTTGAAGGGGGTGTAAACTGTCCACATCACGAAATCTGAGTTATTACAAGGAACACAGAGAAGGTTATTTTCAGTTGAAAAGCATGTAGATGAAAGCCGCTACATCAGGTACCTGGAGCCACGACCTTCTTGTAAACTGTGATGTGAACAGTACCTGCAGAGAGGAAGATGGCTGAACACCTGCACAGATGTGTCAAAAACTGATGCCTCCAAGTGAACTCTGACAAGTGAATCTCTGTTCTTAACACAACGCTGTGAATCTCAGAGCCCCACAGAAGTTATGAGCCTGTAGGGAGCTGAGGAAAGATCAATGCCGGCAAGTGAGCCGTCATTTGGACTCTGATGTTCTATTCACGCTGCTATAGCACCGGTGCTCTGAGCGGCCAAAAAGGACTAGAGACAAAAAATTAAAGCAATAGAGCACTGTAGATTTTTTTTATTTGAAGTTTTTAATTTTTCACCATTAATGCATTTGCAGTGGAGCAATTTGCAATCAGCGACCATGAGGTACACAATGTAACTCTACGGACAGATCTCTCCTCTCAGTTAGTGTTTGTTGTGAAAAACAGGATGTTTTAAGCACGTTTAAAATGAATTATGATTGTTGTGGCACTATTTGAAGGTTAACTTGGGTGCAGTTGGGTTTCGGTGTATGCTTGCATGTTTGTGTACTCACCTCTCCTGTTTGAGAGCGTACTCCAGCATCTTGATCCGCCTCACCAGGTCTTTCTTCAGGTTCTCCTGCCCTCGTCTCTCCCCCTGCAGGAAGGCGATCTGAGCCTGGAAGAAAAGGCAGGAAATGCCGAATGATGATGGACGAAAAGCAGATTTGAGCTTTACAGTTTTATCACTGCGGCCATTCAGACTTGATCCCTGCAGTGTTTTCTATTAACTGAACCAAAGTACAGTTGATTGCATGAGGCCGAAGAAGAAAAAAGAAGAGAGAGCGACCAGACGACGTGGACGAGATTAACTGAAACCTCAGGGGGTGGATTGAGGTTTTAATCTACATTAAACACGATGATGATGAGAAACTACAACAGCATCACTGAATCAACAAAGCAGACAAACAGTCTGAATCCACCTGACAGCATCACTTCTCCTGTCAGCTGTCATTGCTGTAATTATCTGCTTCAATGAACGTCGGCACTCTTATTTTCTGTGATGATTCAACCCCCCCAACAGAGATCATTAAAGTTTAATCAGGTCTAATTCTGTTTTCATTTATCTCTAATTTGGTGCTGAGCTGCTCTGCAGTCCCACCGAGGTTTGAATGGTTAAACAGCAGCAGTGCTTTCTGTGCGAGGGGAATTGGTGTAAAGGACCATGAAGGCTAAAATAATCACAAAGACCAGCACGGCCCAGTCTTCAGTCCCTTGATCTGTAGCTGAAAATATCGACACACGACAATCTAAAGAGAAATGAAAATAGTGAGAAATGTGGTGACGATGAGCCAGAGCCCGAAGTGACATCTTCACAATGTTTGTTTAGTCCAACCAACAGTCCAAACCTCAACATTATTACAAATACATTCAAAGGATTCATTAGTCTTAACCTTCTACCACTGGTTATTACACACTGTCTGCCTACATCTGGTACATAAACTACCAGAACATCTTACCAGGGGTTCAGTATTTGTGTTTCTGTGCTAGCAACAAGCTAGCTCATATCTGTATTTGGGCCGCAGACAAGAAGTAAATCACAAACTAATATATCAACAACCAGAGAAGAATCAGACCAATACTTTTCAAGGGCGAATACCAATGTGAAAAATTCCAGTAACAACAATAATGTAACTTGTCAAGCAATAGATTTGCCATCACACCCGGGGCTGGATTCACAAAGATACATCAGATCTGTCTTTAAAAGGTAGAAACGTTCTATGCCAAGTATTCACAACATTTCCCTCCATGCTGCTGATGAGAGCAGGATCACAACTGCAGATAATTCAGAGGAAATCATCGCACACATGGAGACTTGTCTCTTCAGCAGTCCAGATTAGATCAAACAACAAATGCAACTGTGCAAACAATCCATTTCTCCGCAGGCGTCATCAGGTTTGTCCACCAAAAGGAAGCGGCCATGTGACGCAGCTGCTAATGATGATGAAAAGGAGGGTGAAACAATCTTTAAGCGGCTCCATCTTCAGTGAAAACCCTCAGAGGAAGAAGCTGCTCGACGTGACTCGCACAGCAGGACGAAGACAAAACAGGGAAGACAAAAGCAGAGAAACCTCCACAGAATCAAGGACTGAGTGGTTTTGAATCAAATCATCATCCCAAAAAGGGGTCAGCAAGCACTGGGGTCATGGTGCTGCTCAAGAGGCCAAGGGTCCCAAAGCCTCCTGGGAAATGTGACACAGACTGGAAGGCAACTTGGGACCGATTAACACATGTGCATCTGATCCGTCTTAACGTCTCCTCTCAGACCTGCGCCAGGGAGGACGAGAGGTGGCGACCCAGCGGCGTGGGAACAGACGTCATGTGACCGACCTGGAGTCAAGGTCAAATGATGTGAAAGGAGAAGACACAGCAGAGGTCATAAACCCTTAAATACTCCCTTCACTTATTTAAATGATATTGATCATCACAAGACACACATAAAGACGGTGATACGTTTTATAGTCCTGAAAGTCGTCTTACAATAAAATGAGTTTATCTACAAATAATTGTAATTATTTGTCCTTGACCATAAGTTTACTGTGTGTTTGAGAGCTGCTGGCTCTGTACGCAGGGACCCAGCTGTTACCCAGCTGTTACCCAGCTGTATCTATGACATCGCGCTGACATCACACCCCTCTGCACCCCTGAGATTCGACCCTCCTCCTCCTCTCACTGAGTCAGCTGTTGTGTTTAATACGAGCGTTCAAAACAAACACCTCCAGCTGGAAGGAGACGAACCTCTTATGACGTGACCCCTCAATCTAGACCTCTGCAGCTATTCAAGATGCAATTAATAACTTAAGTAGTGTTTTCTTTCTACTCACACTGAATCAATCATCTCTAAACAGTTTTCAGCTGCTTTGATTCTCTGAAAACAGACACACAAATCAAATCCAGAAGAGTGCTGCTCCCTAAAAGAGCCGATCCCAGTGCAACACGAGCTAACAGTATGCTAACAGTACAAGTGGCTGCGATTTGTGACCCCCCAGGGAAGCAAATAACAAATGTTACACGTATTAAACGTCTTTAAATGTGATTAATATGATCTAATCCTGAGAAATGTTCTGTTCTAACACTCTCCGCCTGCAGCCATGCTGGCAGCGCAGCTCTGGAGGAGGCAACATCGGCCGGTCCACCACTTCGATCGATCGACTTTTAGAACAAAGAAAATCACAACAATCGATAATTTTTTTATTGACTGATGAATTTCTTAATCTAGATCCAGTTGAAACTCTCCAGAATATTCCTGACACTGAAGACCAGTTTGTGAACAAGCGAATCTGTGACTCACTGATCTGATCTGAGCAGAACGAACGCTGCAGGCTGTGGCTCTGCTGTACGACCGATGCTTCCAGGCCATGCTACACACTGACTGACTGGACAGCATGTTTGCAAACTAACCCCCCTACACACACACACACACAACATGAGTGATACATGGCCAGACACACACACACACACACACACACACACAGAAACACACATGCACACACAGGAAGTAGGGCACTCAGCCCTTCATTCATGTCAGACATACTTGATAACTGGGTCGCTCTTCACTCGAGGCGACTGCATCTGCATTTCACTGAGATGATGACAGTAAACTGAGACAGTTTGGAAACAGTGACACGTTCTCCCAGGAGATCAACACTGAACTGAGGATGATGAGGATGATGAAGATGGCGATGAAGATGATGATTTCCTGTAACTGTAATGTCACTGAGATCAAACGCCTGTGGAACCTTTTGGGAAAGTAACAAACAAACACAAATACTGCATCTTATGGCTGCATTGCATTCTGGTCTTTTTCTTGCCCCCCCCCCAAGTCTCTGATGATTTGACTGTTTGGAAATCAATGATCTCTGATCACATCATCAATCGCGGCCTCTGATTAACTGTGCTGAAGAACAATCTGACATGTGAGATTTAAGAGCCAACTGCTGAACAACTTTTTTCTAATGCAAGAAAAGATCAAAATCATTATTGTGGCACATTTTAAAGGGTTTCTTATGGTTTTTGGTTTCAGCTAAAGGGCTAAAACATTCAAACACACACCAGTTAATGTTAGGTTAGGCTCATTTGCTGCTGAGCCAGAAGCAGAATCAGTGCTGTTACTACGGTTACCCACAGTTTGATAACGCTGTTCAGTGGTTCAATGGTGGACCTGAAGTGTGTGTGTGTGTGTGTGTGTGTGTGTGTGTGTGTGTGTGTGTGTGTGTGATATCGTTCAATGATAAAAACTGGCATCAACTAAATGATTATTTCCATTATTCAGACTGTAGAAAATGTCCATTATAGGTGCCCTTCCTGTTCCTCATTTAATCCGAGCAAAAGGTTAAAACTCAAAGACATTCAGTTCAGATTAGTAAAATACTCATAAATTAACTTTCTGTTGATCAGCTAATTAATAATTTCACTAATCCAAAGTGGTGGTATTAAATAAGTGCATTTACTCAAGAACTGTACTTAACAACAAATCTGAGATACCTGTACTTTACTTGAGTACTCCACCACATCTCAGAGGCAGATATTGTGCTTTTTATTCCACTACTTTTGTCTGACCGCTTCAGTTGCTAGTTACTTCTCTCAAAACCTCCAGGATGAAGTCGGGTTTTTCCGTCACATCACTTACTGTCTCATCTGTGATTGGTTTGAGCTCTGCGGTGTTTCGTCCATGAACACAAAACATACTTTTTCAATAAATTAAGTTTACTGAGTTCAGCTCACTGAACTCTTTTGCAGTGTAGATCCTGAACATGTTACAGACGTAAAGCCCAGCGGCGGCTACATCGTCTGCGTCATGTGATGCTCCGTCGTCTGTTGCCATGGCGTCCGAGGATGACGTGAACTCTGTGGGATGGGTGATGTTTAACGAGCTTTTGTGTAGGAAGGCATCTGCAGCACGTCGGGGGCGTCTTCTCTCATAATTATAGATTTTTACTGACACGTCTGAATGCCATGTTTTAACAGCAGCCGGTAAAATGCTTCACAGCGAGCAGAGCTGAGTGCAACAGCAGAGAAAACAAATCGATACCAGAGGTCACACTCTGACAACTTTGGACAATTACAAGACTTTCCACCGATTTTCCATTAAAGCTCTCTGATGACCTCAAACTGCTCCTCTTCTCTGGTTTAGTCATGTTGTTTTCCACTCCGCTTTCCACTCCAGTTCACTGCTGAAAATCATCGGATGCAGCGAATATGTTAAACAGGTTGGAAAGTACATTCTGCTGTAAACCAATTCCCCTGATGCTCTCTGCCTGGAGTACACGCGTCGAAATCCCAGGGTATGAAATCCCATCAGAGTGAGAGCTCTGGGATAAAACGACACATTATCTGTCAAATCAAATGACTGTTAAAACAACTGTAATAATTACTACAACAAGGAGCCAGAGAGACTTCTGCTTCAGCCCTCAAATAAAAACAGCAAACTCTCATGTTTCTGCTTCTCTGTTGCACAGATCAGCAGAAGAGACCAGACACGTGTCGGCCTCTTGTGTCTGCCTGGAGTCCAAACAGAACTGGAGCCCAGCCGACAGGTCTTAGATTGATGATAGATACTTTATTTATGCCTAAGGGGAAATTCACGTCGCAGCAGCAGTACGCAAACGAACGACTCAGCACAAAGAACGGTAGAAAAAAAAAAAAAAAACAGTGTCCTTTTGAGCGCGTGCATGTGGACGAGTGTGCAAACTGCAGTGAGGTGTGCAAAATGAGTGTAACTTTAAGGCAAACAGATGCGTTTCACTGTGAAATTGTAATCCAGTAAGAACCTCGGCAGCCTCTCAGTTCACTGATGCCAGAGCTGAAACAAACAGCTTGAAGCCACCGGCAGTAGTGACCTCCTGTGCCGCTCGGTGGAACGCCCTGAGGGGTAGGGATGCGCCGATCCACTTTTCTCACCTCAGATACTGATACCGATATCTAAGGTTTAGCAATCAGCCGATACCGATCCGATACCGATCCAGAAAAACAGCGCTGAATTACCTAACAAATGATATGTCTCATTGTGTGGAAAAGACTGGGATCATTCTGTTGTGCATCAGACTTGACTTAAACATTTATTTCATTTTATTTATTTAATAACTATGCACCAGTACAACAGTATTAAACCAATAACTTCTCTAGCTTGGTCAAATGTCATATGTACAAAAAATATATAGCAAGTGTAACTGGATCGGTCTCGGCATCACTAACAGTGCGCTGTGATAGAAATCCCTGGCTGACAACCAGCTGCATTGTATGTGCAACGCAGCCTAAACTACGCACTCTCATGCCGCATGTTGCAGGCGTTGTCCCTCAGAATCACGTGGACCTTACTCAACCTATGTCAAACATTTCCTTCAGGGTACCTGTGATCGCGTCGCTGGTGTGTGACCCGGGGAAGTTTGTAGCATTGAGCATTGCACTGTGTGGCATGGAAACTCTCATCCAGCCAGCGCACAGGAAATCCTCTCCGTGATTTTTGTTGCCTGCACACTATTAGGTTTACATTTTTCACCTCTTTCCTTCATCTCCTTCAAAGTTAGCTGCGTCATACCGCCTCCTTTTAGTTTATTCAGTTCAATGAACTCATCGTGCTCCCTGGCGTGAAATCTTTGTAGGTGCTCTTTTAAGTTGGTCGTGGTATAACTTGACGTTTTACCACCGCCCCTCGGAACATTTACTGCGCAGGTATTGCAAGTAGCCATCGAGTTTGTAGGCTGAGATAGTTTGGAAAAGTTCCAAACTATCGTTCGCTCTATTTTGAAAACAATCCGTTCCACATTATGTGCGCTTCAGCGCTGTGTGTTGCTTGCGCATGATGCCACTCACAGCGCCTATAGCACAGCGTTAGACTGAATAGATTGGCCCCTATGTATCGGGTCCATTGTCAGGGATACCCGATCTAGAATTTTCTTCAATATGGTATCAGTATCGGTCCCGATATTGAAGTGTGGGATGCTGTAACCTGGTGCAGCTAGAAGCAGCTTTCCCCTGTAGTCACGTGTACCCAGTCCATGCGTGCATCCATTCTCTCTGGTTCTGCTTTAGTTTCCACTGTTCTCTGGCTGCTTTGGGTCCTGATGGTAAACCTGAGTCCATGTGACTAAGCCCCTCTAGTGTTCTCGTGTGTGTAAAGTGGTATGTGTGGGCACCCTGTGTGAGATGATGTCGAGACGCTGCCCATTGCACCTGCTGGCAGCGGGCTGAAGAGGAGTCGTCAGACAAGCTAAATATTCAGGGAAGTGATCAGCTGTGGCACGGTGAGCAGCTCGCCACTGTGTCTCTACATCTGTGTGTATATGATCATCACTGGACTAAAGCGTGCTCAGTGTCCCCTCAGGGTGGGCGAGATGACTGTATAATATCTCAATATTGACCAAAATAATTATGTTTATGATTTTTGGCCATAATCAAGCATCTCTTCTTTAGCGCATCATCTATTTTATTTCACTAATTTCTCATCTCATTCATGTCTTTTCATGTTGCCATATTGCTTTAGGTGTCCTTCATATCTTTTCTTAGAGCCTTTTATCTCTTTTGTACAGCACTTTAAACTGTAAGGTCATATAAATTCGGTTCAGGTGGAGGTGTAGTCCGCAGTTCCTCTCGTGGTCACTAGATAGCAGCACCAACAAAACTCTTTCAATATTGAAGCAAACAGGAAAACTCACAACTTTTCTCTGGAAATCTCACTTCTTTCTCTTGCAGTGACTTGACTGTGAAAACAAGAAACCTAGAAGCTACTGAGGGGCTGATATACCGGTACTTGCCTTGATTGACGCGTCTCCTTCTGTCGCATGTAAAGTGAATAATTCACAGTTCAAACGTGCGTACAGCCATACTTAAAGTATATTTATTTACACATCAAAGATCCATTCGCAGACAGCGATCGTGCACTTATATCCGTAATAATTTGCATGAAAACGAACATTATTACGACGACGACGCTTAGACAGATGGCGGTCAAAAAACTGTTTGCCTCTACCAGCTGCCAACGCGCCTGAGTGTGATTAGTGCATCACTTATTTGACCAATCCCGTACTCCACATACCACCTACTGGGCAATAGGGGTAAATACCACTGATAAAACACACAGAACACAACGCGAAATATGGCTCTACCACATCTGTCAACCTTGTTATAAATATCATGTCGCTGTTGAACCGAGTTTTGAACTTCTGAACCGAGTTCAGAACAACAAATGATTGGAACAAAAGTTTTTGTTTCAGTGGCTCAAAACAAAATGTGATCTTTAAACTTCGCTCCAGTTTAAATCCAGGTAGAGCGGTTTGACGAGGCTCAGTTTCAGAAGAGGAACTATGATGCAGGGAGGTTTTACTCTTTACTCTAAATGAAGGACAAACTGGGTAACCCACTTGATAAAAATTCCCATCAGCCTTTTCTTCTTTTTTAGAACGAGCTGGTGCTCTACATCAGATCACGGATGGAGCAGACGGCTATGAGAGCGCTGAGAGTGAACCAGAACAGTAAAGTTGTGTCCGGACAGGAAAACAATGGGATGAAACTCACTATAAAGCTCCCAGGGGAGCCGAAGGGAGCGGCAGGTTCAGCTGATCATTCAGGTTCATATGTTGTTATTGACAGAAAAAGACAGAATATAGCAGCTTTGGGGAAAGTATGGCATGAAAACTGTATTCTTTAGTAGATTTTGTATTTTCTGGCTGTACTGTGCTCCTGAAACTCAAAGATTTGCCTTTTGTTGTTTCCCATTTTACAACACTGAGTGGATTTGAACTCAGCGGCTCTGCGCTTCATTGATAGAAAGTGAACATTTCATCCTGATTGTTTGCTCTCGGCTCGTCCTCACTGAGCTGCCGTCTGCTCGCAGAGACGGCATGTTGGACTGCAGAGTCTTACTTTGTCTTCTTTAAGATAACAGGGATTACAGGCCTCAGGAAGATTAAATTGTGTCAGCTCGGAGCTGCCCTCAATACAGGAAACACCACACAGACAGGAACTACGACTACAATACAGCTCTCACTTAACACTCAGCATCTGACTTTTACTTCTTTCAATCTCAGGCCAAAAACGTCTTTCTATGACTTAACAAGTGTTGATGGTGTAGGCTATTGAAAATCAATTGTATGTGAGGTCAGACCATCTTTTTTTTTTCTTTTTTTTTAAATTTAATTTGTTCAAGTAGGGGGCAGACAAATATAAGAATTGTTTTCTTCTTGCTGCTCCTTTCCAATCATGGAGGTGTTGAATTGAAAATATAAAGTGCATTTATGTACAAATTATGTTGTCCACTTTCATGAAAGGAATAAATAAATAAATAAATAAATAAATAAATAAATAAATAAATAAATAAATAAGTAAGTAATGACATGGGGGGGTTGTGAAACTGACAGCATGTATGAGCTCACAACAGCCTCATTACTAAGACATCTAAAAGAGCAAAGACTTGGTCAAAGGACTCTTGACTGGTGGGTTACTAGTCTTCAGATTTGGGGTGGAAATGCTTGCAGAGTGACAGATTACTGAAGCTGATTTCACTTTGAAATAAAATCAATATCCACAAATGTGCATTCCCACACACCACGGTCCTCCGAGGAGCTGCCGCGGTAGGTTTTGCTGCTGCAGTCCGAATCTTGACCTCTGAGAGACACTGTAAGAAACAAGCAACAGCTCCGCCGTGCAGGACGGGCAGCGTGGGAGGACACACAGCCGAGCAGCTCGCCACAAAGAACAACCCGACATAATGACTGAGAAAACGATTTCAGCGGTCTGTGTTTGAAATGAGTGGATTAGAAGTGTCTCTGCTGACAGCTGGGCTGATGTGGTGTGCGGTTAATGTACTGGTGTCTGGTTTTAGAGATTCAAATTACACGAAATGCACCAAAGCAGTCCGCTGTACAGTCAGTAAATGTACCTGTGATTTCAGCCAAAAGAAGCCAAAGAGAGGAAAGTGAACGGATGGTGTCACAGCCGAGTTTAGCTTCCTCTTGGCACAGTACGTACTCTGTGTTTGGTTCATTAATTTAACTTCCTGCAGGTTAAAGAGTCACTTCACTGACATCAGGGTTTAATTTGGAGAATAAGACTCAATCTTCAGTTGTTTCAGTTGAAGGGAAACGAGCGTTTTTCTCTGGTGCTGCAGCATGTTGTGATTTACATTACTGTTGCTTGAATTTTATCTTTTAAAAAGACCTTTCTTCTTGTTTTACATGTACTCTAGTGATTTCATTTATATTATTATTTTCTAAAGCATACCATATTTCTGAATGATTATCACTGGGGATGCGTGAAGATGTTAGTAGCAGCTTAATGGGACATAATTTAAACTCTTGAATTTATTGTTGAGCAGTTTTGTGAATAATAAGGTATAAAAAAATAAAGAAACGCAATGTTTTAATTACAATATTTTCATCTGAGAAGAACTTTGAGTCGTTTTAAGATCATTGCTCTATATTCCCTTCATCTTGATACACTTTTGTTCAAGTTAGATAATTATTGTATGTTATGGTGTTGAGAATACAAACTTATTGTAAGAGTCAGAGACCGAGAGCAGAGCATCGTTCAATACTCGGGGTTTCAGAGTCAGCAGCCGCAGAACAACCAACAACCAAATTCAAGAGGGAAGTAAATTCTTATTACCTACAAAAACCTTTTTCCATGGTTCAACAGCAGCATCATTACCTAACCAACCCCGGAACAAGGACAACAACAGTAAGGAAGCACAGACTCGCTGTGTGGTTTCTTTTGCATTAAAAAACCTTGCTTCCTGCAGCTGACAGTCACATTTCAACTGAAGATGCTTCCTACCAGCACTTGAAGGCATCACACCAGAACCCTCGCTTTGAACTGCTACCATGCAGAAGCAAGAGATCATGAAGTTCGTCTGAATTTTCTGAAGAGTGACAAAGCTGTTTGAAATGTGTTGCTTGTACTGTTTTCAGCTGAGTGCATGTCAAAAAGGATGAGCAAGTTATCACATTCTGTTTCTGTTTCACTCAGTGTCATAACTGTTTGGCACTAAATGGGCTAAAAGATACAAAAACCCTGATGATCTTTGTAGCTTTACTACTATTGTTTACATATGACACAAGAAGGTCAGACGGTTGCTTTGCCTTCTTCATAATAGTCATCTTAGCCTCTGTAACCCCATTTAACCACCTTCCTTATAAACGGCGCCCCACCCCAAACCCACATGATGTGCCTGGTGACTATGTATGACCCCTCGCTGAAGTCGCATTAGCATTGCGGTAAAATGACTGCAATATCTGGAGACACAAAGAAGATCCTGTGGGAGGGGGATTTCCCGCTGCTTAAATCTAGAGCAGTGAGGGGATTATTCTTCCAGGGAGCCGGAGAGGAGGAGATGAAGAGACGGGAGGATAAGCTGCTGAGCAAGAGGGGTGACGGAGGGGTTGGTGGTGTTGGTGGGGGGTTCGGTCTGATAAACTCAGCCTTCAGAGAGCTCTCTGGGGAAAGCTGTCACACAGATGGTATGATTTAACCAAAATGGGTTTAGGGAGCTGCCAAAGGACAATTTAGTTCAGCAATTTTATTGGGGGGGGCAGTAATTTTGCTTGTGTCAGGGTGAAATCATTCATTCATACGCGCTGACTCTAAACCAAACTCTAAATGTTACCTGGTAGAGTGTGGGTTACTGGCGGGAATTCTTAAAGGGTCAAATCTCCAGAGTCCATCTGACTCATCCAAAGTTGTCGCAGCGTTTCAAGTGTTGCCAGAGAAAGAAAAATTTAAAGCTGACATAAGATAACTGATGTTCAAAGTGAGCACTGATACGCATTGGACAAACAATCGAAGGTAGGAGTTATTGTGGGACTGTTGTATTAGACAGCATTCATTAGAGCTGGGTGTAGCTAACAAACTGGCGCTATGCGTAGGTTTGAGGTCATTTAGACTCAGTGTCTCCAGTACAAAGTTTGAGTTAGATCACAGCATCATCTCTGACTGGCCTTGGGGAACACGTCAAATTTGACTGTTGACAGCTTTATACTGGGTCATGCTGTGACCTTAATGTGAGTAACATAACCAGGTAATGTGTTTGGAGGACAGCAGAAATACCTGCAGTGTGACCTTTTTCTGGTCCTCATTAAATTTGTCTGAGTGCCTGAAAACACACTGAGTGGGTCAAAATAACTAACACTGCAATAACTTCACAGTTATGTGTGCATGTCCGGATGGATGATCGTCTGACTGATTATTTGGTTGATTGATTGATTGATTAATGGCAGCAGATTTGTTCATTCTCCATCTCTGTGGTTCAGCGAGTGAACACAGATCCTCCAGAGAGACTAGAGATGCAAAGCATCTGGATTGTTGGAGGGGCCCAGAAGGAGGAAGAAAACAAATCTTCCTCAATACAATCCGCCCTCAGCTCATTCCACTAACAAACTCACATTCCCCAAAACCTTCATGTCTTCTCTATTTCTCTTTTGCAAAGGAATCTTGGCACATCCGAGCTACCCACATCGCTGGCATCGCTACGACGCCGAACTCCATGGCACTGGTTTCACAATGGAGGCGAACAGACGAATAGAAGCAAGAGCGGCATAAATGAGACAGGGGATGACGGGAGGAAGCCTTCTGATATGATGCCCAGAGGAGCAGAGATCAAGGAAGCAACAGAGACGGAAAGAGAAAAGAAGGCGAAGGGGGAAGGGAAGGGAAGGTTTTAGGATGAAGAGGAACAGCGACGGCATGACAAAGCCCCTTACCCGCTCGCTTCGTCCCCTCAGGGAGTGTTGACGAACCACGTGCTCCTCCGAAGACGACAAGACTTTAATTAGAACAACAGAAAGCCTTCAAGAGCAGAGCTGAGGAAGAATGAGCAGAACAAAGAAAGCCCTCACCAACCTTCCAGTCAGTCTTGACTCAAAGTTCGCCACGAGCGATACAGGAAACACCACCATGCTGCAGGAATAATTTTATCATAACACGACCGTAACCACGACCATCGCAATCAGCTCATTGCCACATGTCAGGATTCCAGAAGGTGTGTTCTCCCAGCGTGATCGATGAAAATTCAACAGTTTCTTGGGATACTGGCAAGTATCTGTTGAAATATCACTCAGACGGACAAACCCACTGGCCAACTGATCAACGCTGTCACCTCTTACAGGAAAGAGGTTCATTAAAACAGGATGCGTACGTATCCAACAGTGTAAATGTCGTGGTACCGAACTGAGTTTCTCAAACCTTCATCTTCTGTCTCGTCACCGGGGACAGTAGCGTTCACCCTCCATCATCCACCAAGTGATGCTCGCTTCATTCACTCCTCTATTGTCTGCCAGCCTCCAAATGCTAATCAGATGCGTTAGCATTAACACTGAGGTGGCTAGCTCAGTAAATACTCAGCAAGCTAACAAGCATTACCATTATCTACACTCCAAATTAGTCGGTGTTATGAGTGGTGAAGTGATCACAAACAGATGTTTAATCAAAGGTTTTCTGAAATTACCAGAAAATTTTAGATTTAAGCTTCAAACTTGGAGTCTTCTCTCAATTAAAAAAGATGAGACTTGACTTGTTCTCTCAGATTTGACACTGGACTTATCATAACTTATCAAGACATTATTTTAGACTTGACCTTGTCTCAAATCGCTTTTGATTTAATGAAGACGTGCCTTGAATAACTTGAAACTTGACTTGAAGTGCTCTGACAGAGGAGTCTTGTTTTAAACTTAGCGTAGCACCACCTTAAAGCTGTTTATATCTCCACCAGAGAACGTCTGACCAAGGCTGACTCTGTGAGGCTGTTATTACTGAAGCCTTGATCTCCTCAGGGACTGGAGGAAATTGGCTGTTTTGGCCATATTGGAGGTCCAGCACTAACCCACAGTAAGAGGAAGTGAGTTATTAGCATCACTCTACTGGCAGCAGCAGAGGTAAATACAAGAATGTACCCTCATTTCAGCTCCCCAGAGAAAACACTGAGGCTGTGCTTATTGCTGTAGAGTGTTGCCCAAATCTTCCCACAGGGACCATTTGTGCCTTAGCTCATCTTGCTGCTGATTTGCTCTGTATGTATGAACATGTATGAGGAGGAAGGAGAAACCAAACTGTGCGTGAGAGGCAGCAGGTAAGATGCATACTTGACTCTCAGTTCCTGAAAAACAAACCAAAGTTTGTCAGGAATGAATCGAAGCCTTCGAGCCAGTTCAAGAAGTTTGAGTGCGCTGCAGCGCAATGAGATACTCCTCTCATTGCAACACATATCCAGTGCACGTTCTAATCATGGCCGTGTGTATAAGCTGTAAATCACGTCATTCTTTTGCTGCCTGCCGCCACACTGTTCATCCCAAAGCTACACTATGCAGCTGCTGCTGCCACTGCTGTCAGCGTTTCCAAAGCAAACATCAGCCAGATTAAGTCACTTCAGAGGGGGTAGGGGGTGAGTTTCAGTGTTTGCACCAGCTTCCTCCCTTCTGTTTCTGCTGGTGGCATTACTTTGGACTGATCATTCCACCTGTCAGATGCGGTTTTGGGGCTGATGCCGGAGTTTTCCCGTTAACGTTGTGGTGCTTCAGGATCGACCACGCTAAGTTTTTGGCGCTTGTCTTTACACATGCATGCTTATACTGCATATGCAAGCTTAGTGTGGATGTTAAAGCTTAGGTTCTTGTGTTATGTGTAATCATGTTACAATTATTATGATAGGCTTAATTAAATTTGTACAAAATCACCTCCTGGATGAAGCTTAGTTCCGGGGAGTATTGTTTATATCAATCGAGTCTAAACTGCTAAGCTCACGTTCTATGCTTCATGCTGCCGCCATACTTTGCTGATTATTTTTCTGATGAATCTTATAAAATGTCAGAAATGCATGTTAAATTTACGATCCAAAACCAAAACATCCACAGTTCAAAACAGAGAAAAGCAGCAAACTCAGCTGCCTCCTTTTCTCTTTGAGGCTTTCAGCACAAAACCAACAACTGTGCGGAATGACTGTTATTATCCAATATTATTACCATCATTATCTCTTCTGATAAGCACCATCATTAGTGGATCTAATTTCAACTTCAGTGTACGCACATTATCCAGCGTGAGGCAGGCTGGGACTCCTGCTCACTGGATTTAATGAAGTCAGTAGGCTTGACACTTGACAAAACTCCACTGTGTGTGTATGTGTGTGTGTGTGTGTGTGTGTGTGTGTGTGTGTGTGTGTGTGTGTGTGTGTGTGTGTGTGTGTGTGTGTGAGTGAGAGGGAGAGAGAGCCTGCCAATCCTCACTCACTGCTGAAAGTATGTGTATGTGTGTGTGTGTGTGTGTTTGTGTGTCAGTGTGTGGGTGTATTGTGTATTGCGTCAGATGTATGTGTGTGTACAAGCAGGAGAGCCCAGGAACTATTTGTTCTTACTGATGCAGTACTGCTTGTGAGTGTGTATGTGTGTGTGTGTGTGTGTGTGTGTGTGTGTAAGCCACCAACACTTAGTGGTAATTCTCAGCCTCCCACTTTTGCTTCTAACTCAGAGCTGTCAACACTGGGAGGTCAAAGGTCATCAAAGCCAAAAGATGATTACTATTTCCTCCCAGTGGAGAAACCACCGTACCTGAAGTGAAGTTACTGACGTTGATGTTTTGTTGTTGTGGACCTGAACTGGTGCCACTGTAGCTCAGTCACTTCAGTAAGTCGTAGGGATGTGTACCAAGAACCAGTCTTAAACTGATGTATATTCCAACTGGTACTGGGAGGAAAGCTTACAGCCTTATTGGCCCATCAGAGAATCCAGAGATTCCAGCAGGCGGATCTCCATAACGAGTGTTTCGTCTGCCTGATTTTGCAGATTTGGTCATGCAAGGAGGCTTTGTAGTTAAATGGTTTCTATTTTTGTCTGATTTGATTGTGTTTGTTGTTGATGTATGACTGGGAGTCTAAACGGGGTGTTTTATTTTGAAATTTTCCCCCATTCTCTCCAGTGTTCCTGTGTCTGACTTTCTGTCTGGCTCGATTCGCTCTGTGCAGGCTGACACGTTGTCCGTCAAAAATAGAGTTGGCGCGTATTCTCCATGGAGCGGAGAGCTGCTTCTGGGACACTACGGAAACAGAGACAGAACAAACCCGGTGGAATTGCACAAAGTGTGCAGAATGGCAGCGATCGGCTCCGTTTGGATGCGTTGTGGACGGTACGCACCTGGATTTCAGGGACAATAGTGAAAAAAGCAGAGCTGATCAGACGATCGCAGCATCGAAGCCTCCGAGAAGCAGGTTGTAGAAGTATTTTGGGTTCTTGAGCAACAAAGATTGTAAGAAGCAGCTCTCTGACTTTACAATGACAACACATCTGAGGACAAACCAGCAGAGGCTCCCAGAAATGACTGGAGCAACATGAGCTACACAACCTCCTCCGACTGCTCACTCACACGTGTGCTGTCACACAGTGTAGCAGTGAAAACATAAAGGCTGTCACAGCTCACTGTATCTCAGATTCATGCATTACACTGTGGGGTCATGTCCAAATAAATTCAAATGAATTGCATGTCGGTCCTATTTAATGGCAGGCATTTTCAGTTTTCCTGACACACTTTCTTCTCTTTTTTGTATTGCTCTCTGCTAGATCACATCTTCTTAAGCACTGCGGTTCTGTTTTAAGTTTAGTCGAAATGCTCTGAAGACTGCTTCCAGACCTGTGAATCACATCTCTGATTTATTCAGTGAATTAAATAGGTCAAGTGTTGTGCTCATTCGCAGCTCTTCCCCTGGTTGGATAAACAACTTGCCAATCATCGCTGTGCCGACAGGCTTAAGAATGCATCCATCATCTTCCCACATCCACGTCTACGTCCAAAATTGTGACAGAAAAATATCAAGTGTGGTTGATATTGAACGTGACAGATTGTTCTGTGTCGACTTACAAAAATAACTTCACATATTTCTTCAGTTGTTGGGGCAAACACTGCGTTAGCTGCTCGTAGCAAAGGCTGCTACTGCTTCTGTGTTAAGAACAAACCAGAAATAAGTCCAGACACTGATGAGTTTTCTTGACCTGATCCTTGTGGGCAGCCCTCAGGAGTTCTGCTCCCTTTTCTTCATCCACGTCCACTTTGACCTGCATTTCTAATGTGGTCCAACAGTGGATTTGCTCTGGTCAGAGGATGTCAAACTGGAATCAGGTCATCAGTCTGACTCAATCAGTCATCAGAGCATCACAGATTCTGGTCATGGCTGCTGTGCATCCACGATGCCCTGCAAGATAACTAACTCACACTCACAAGCTTCCAGACGACCCCGCTGGCAGCGCACACAGGAAATGATTCACAGCCACGGAGATGTAGCCTTACAAGCACGATTACCCACCGACAACCAGTGACAGCACAACACGCTTCAGGTTCTTCATCATCAAGACTAACAGCGCATCTTCACTCTTCAGCTTCTCAGAGGTTTTCAGTTCAATATGTCGAAATCTGATACGTGGCAATTCTCAACGCTGATTATAGGACCTCCTGGTGGGATAGCTGCGCATCCAAAAACCAAAAAAGCACTTCTTCATCTGCTTGTAGAAGAGGTTCTTCTTTCTGTTGGCATGAGATCAGGGTTCTCTCAGAGAAGCTGGAGGTGAAACAATGTTCTCTTATCTTTGTGATCACGGCAGAAGTAAAGAATTACGTTTACACGTCAAGTGTGTGATGACATTGAACTTGATGCTAACTCTCAATCCTGTTAGCAGATATTTTTTACTCTGCGGAAATCAGTATGGGCTCCAGGTATCCAGCTGGCTGGCTGGACTGTAACTCGTATTGTGAGCAGCAGTGCTGGCTAAATACAGTCCCAGTTCACGTCAAGCTGAGGGGAAAGTGCCTTCATGTCAGGGGAAATCTTGGCTGAAGGCCTGGTTAAACAAAGCCTGGTTACAGTGCTGAGGCGTGGCTCGGGGTGGCATTCCTCCCTGCAGCGGACGCCCGTCTGAAAAACAAGCAGGTGTGCATGCCATTCCTTATACGGCAGCTTTACAGACAGACAGACAGACAGACAGACAGACAGACAGACAGACAGACAGACAGACAAAAAGAAAAGAAAGAGAGTGTTAAGAAGAAGGAGGAGAGGAGGAACGAAGACGTCCGGCTGGGTGGCAGAAACCCGGGCCCTGTAGTTGTTGATGTTCTTGTTGTTGTACAAAGAGAAGGAGATAGTTGTTGCTGAACTGTTGTTGGACGGTTCAGTTGTTACATAAGACACTCTTACTGGGCTTACTTTCCTTCTCATGCATGTAACTTCAACTCCGTAGAAGCCTCCAGCTGCATTATTTAGATACAAAGTGCTGGGGTGGTGCTGCACGGTGAGGTTTGTGAGTAGAAAGAGTCAAATACCATTTTGAACATGAATGTGAATCCAGAACTGACTCTGCTCACCAAATGAAAACAAACCATCTCTGGCTGAGTCCAGACACCAGTTAGCTGAGAGCGCGCGATAGCAGGACTCACCACATGCCAATGTGGTAATGATATGATATCAACAGTCTATTAAAAAGGAGAGATGTCCTTTCGGGGGAAACTTCAAGTGTTGGCACATAAAGTGACAGCTCAATACACAACACCACCCTTTGATATAAAGAGCTTCTGTGGTTAAATGAGGCAACAATGTGTCGGCGGTGCAGAGATACTTTGGCTAAAGTGGATGAGACAGCCACTAAGTGGGACATGGGCTACTTGTAAGCCTAGACTACTGTTAACTCACCCAAAATAACATTTTTATTCCCTGAAGCATCGCCATCCAGTGATGGTGTTTTTAAGTGGTGGTATGTGTTCTCCATCCAGCACATGATGTGCACACCCTGAAGGTTTGTATCTCCTCCTGTACTGTACAGTACAATCCACTGACAGTAGGAGAGCGACATCATGATGTACAGCAGACTTTTCAGCTCTTCAGATCAACGATCAATAATGGTTGTGTCCCTGGTTGGAAAGTACAGATGAGTAGCTTTTATTATAATTTAATAACACTGACCTTGACTATTCAGAGCAGACTGAGCATAAAAATGAAGGGATCAACTCGACTGAATGTCGCCTGCATGACGCAGTCTGTGTTCAGTATCAAACATGTGAAGAGCTGCAGCGGCTGCTCAAACAAGGGATGCAGGAATGTGAACAACGTGTCAAACTGAACACACACACACACAGACACACACAGAGCAGCAGGGGTTTGAACACATCTGTGTCTGTGTGGGGAAATATCATTTAATTAGTGAAGGAAATGGGCTGCTGAAACAAGGCAGCAGAGAGATAAGAGCAGAATTACTCAACGCTCCAGCGGACATCACATCCTTCACCACGTGAACACCTTTACTCTGATGGTACACCGTGTACACGAGGCTGGAGGGTGTAGAAGTGCTATAATCTTTTCCATTTTTCATTTCAGAAAACCATCCTCCATCACATCTGTGATCTTATGTAATTAACAGTTTCATCCTTTTATTTTCATTCGCTCATCGGTGCAGAATGAGCGCGCTGTTCGCCTGAAGGAGTAACTCCCTCCGTTCTGTTCCTGTCCGACGCTCCCTGTGTGTTATCGCGGTTACATCAGCTGATGCTCTCATCCACGCTGACGTCCTGGCAGAGTCGGACTGGAGGAAGCTTCGGTTTCAAGATCGGCAGCATTAGAAGAAAATGATGAGTGAGGAGGTCAAAGGTCAGAGCCACAGCGAGTACACAGCATCACCAGGCACTCTGCCAAACTTTCTAAATACTCCAGAGCTCGATAAGCAACGGACCTGAGGCCTGTGCCTGTTTGTCTGATGCTTTATCTGTTTATTGAGCTCGTGGTCTGAACTGTTCAGGCAGCAGAAGGATGAAATCCTCCAACAGCAGCCGCTTTAGTCAAATAAGCAACAGCTAACCGGAGCCAAAAACTTTGCATCACCGGAGTCAGGCGTGCACCGATCTTGTGTGAAACTGATTAATGTGACTCATCTGTATGTGAAGTGGAAGTGCTCAGACATTGAAACCCCTCTGATGCTGCATTCACTGACCTGTGCGTCCATTACATGCTCCTGCGTCTCTCTGCCAAGCTGTTTCGCCTGACTCCATCTTTTAATTACAAACCCAAAGTGACACTAAACAGCGTAGCTCCTCCAGGACTGTTGAACTCCAGCTGTTAAAAATGTGTTGTTAATAAGATGTGACGTCAATCTGAGAGTACTCTAAACCGCTCCTCTGTGCAGCCATGTTTGTCCATACCAGGTTTAAAAATGACCCCCTGACAAGAAGCTCAGAACCTCAACTGGATGTTTTTTTAAATGTATGTTTTAAATGTTTTTTCTGTGTTTTGGAGTTTCGGTCACACAAAAACACAGTTTTAAGTCACTGAAAACTGAGCTTTTGGAAAACTGCCTGTAGTGCTGAAGTGAGGACGGAGAAAGAACATTTTTGGTCCATTGACGACAGAGTGTGTTCTGTTATCTCCTTTGTTTACATCAGGAGATTTTGTGTAATGGCAGATGTGGCCAAAGTAACACTTGTGTTAACATCGCTAACAGGAGTTTTTACATGTTTACACATAAACGTACGGCTCCTCTTCAACTTTTATTGAGGAACAGGTGTGTCAGAAGGCACTACAAGGGTCACTACTACATAATCCAACAGCTCCACAACACAGACGCCGCCGCGTTTGGTTGTGGCTTTGACAGCACTTCAACTGTGTTTTTACAAATGGACGGGATTTCTTTTGAGAGTGAAGACAAACCCTGTTTTCAACAACATTCGTGTGCATGCGGACAAGACCTTAGAAATACTGTGGTAGTGATCTTGAGTAACATTATCTGACCACAGATATCATGATCAACACTTCACTGCCTTCCATTCACTGAGGCACAAGCAAGAAGTGTTGGTGTAACATCAGCAGCAGCTTTACGAATCATTAGCTCCTGGAGAAGTGGAGCAGAACAGAAACCTGTTTTTCATGTGGATCGCCACGTCTGGCTGACATCTGATCCAACTAATCAGCTTCAATACTACTCCTACAGATATAAGCAGTGTAAGCAAATAAAGGCTGGTTACTAACAAAGGCCAGGCACTTTACTCACATGGTAAATAATGTCCACTGCATTAATTCTATCAGTACAATAACAGAAATATTTGTTTTCACTGAATACTGAATGCTACAGGGAACTCATTGTGTGGAAAGACAATTATGTGACGGGTGACTTTTTAAATGTAATTCATCAGGTGAGCGCAGTGGGATCGTGCCAGACACTGTATACCATAGTGTGTGTGTGTGTGTGTGTGTGTGTGTGTGTGTGTGTGTGTGTGTGTGTGTGTGTGTGTGTGTGTGTGTGTGTGTTGGCCGGTCGTCATCCTCTCCGCCGTGTATTTATAGCCGCGGCCGGAGAGGAAGGAAGCTGAGCGGCAAACATCCTCCTGAACCAGAGTGGTGAGTGTGCGACCCGCTCACGAAGCTCACGCATGACTTCCCCTCAATGTCACGTCCCAGCAGGAATCACACAGAAATGACTACACTGATACTCGATGCAATGAACTCTGGTCTATTGTTGCATAAACGCATCAGGGGGAAAAAAAACCCTCACGTGTTAAACTTTGAAGAACTCATTTTGTTTGTATTGAACCACTGAAACAATCAATCTTGATCATATCGTTACAAATCCACTCACTTCCAGTGAGAATATGATAAATAATCAAACTGTTGGATGGGTTGACTGATAAACTGACCGGTCATTATGGTCATTATTAGCTCAGCAGTTAAACTGCTCAGTAACAAGAAATATCAGAACAGAAATGAAAGATTTTTTTGGGTCATTTAGAAACAGTCATTTTTCAGCTGTAACAGGTGGTGCTCAGTTCATCTTCAGCAGAATTATTTAAATAACTAATAAAAAAATGTTTGTTTATGTTTAGCACTTGTGTAAAAAAAAGAAGGACATCTGCTGGAAGCAGATTTTTTAAACTTCCAGATTTAAAAAAAAAAAAACTGTAAAAGTTAGAAATGATGCCAACTGTCCTGATTTAAGCTGCACAAAAAAAGCAAAGAAAAAAATCAACGATCTCTGAGGAAGAACTGGACGATGCTGAAGATGACTATAACCTTCAGCTGAGATGTCAGACTCTACCTCCTCCCTCTCTTTAGGAAACTTCCTTCACACAAGACTTTTTCTTTGTTTTTCCATAATAAACTGAGTAATCTCTCCCATTTTGTGTGCCAGCTTCCTTCGTTTCCTCTTCCTTTTCCCTGCAGAGGATTACCTCAGAGGAAGCGACGCTCTCCGCTTCAGACGCTAACGACATGCAGTCCGTCTGCAGCGACGCATTCAAACAACACGGCAGCAGAACAAATGGATTTAGAGCTGAAATTGGTTTCTGGCCCCGGCTGACCAGCGGCTCTGTCACGCTTTGATCGGCTCCCAGCTCAATGGGAAGGAAAATTAAAAATCAAATGGCGCTGCAGACTGATGGCTTTACGCAGTCTCTGATCTGTGAGGCAAAACTCTCGTCTTCAGAACAAAAGCCCTCAAACAGCCGGACGACACAGATGACGCTGCTGTGTGATTGGCTTGGAGGGTGCAGTAAAGGTAGATGGTGCACATATGCCACACATCATTAACTCAGCCTCACAGGAAGTGCTTCCCTTTATGGATCCACTGTCATCACACCGCAGGTCGGCTGATGACTCTCACTTCCTGTATGTAATATAACAGACAGAGAGGTCAGACCATGCTGAGCTTGAATACACAGCCGGACTACAGCTGCTCATAAAAGATAAAGGTTCCCACACACTTTGTGATAACAGCCATCCTGCGTGGGTCCAGTGTAATCCTGCTCCCAGATTGTGTGATGAAGGTCCGGTGAGTCGCAGCACTGCGATGCAAACAGGGAAAAAAAAAACTGCACCACTGTCATGTGTTGTTTTTTTTTTGTTTTTTCAAGAAATGATTAACGACCAGCACAAGCAGCTCTCTGACCTTGAAATTCACTTTGCCCGTCTGCATTCTGACGGTCAGCACAGAGCGCAGTGCACAGGTGGGAGGAGAGGGACAAACAGGTGGGAGGTTCATGCAGATGAGGCAGAGCAAAGCCAGCTGTTGGCATTTTGGTGGAAAATGTGTTAAAGACTGATTTTTTAGATTAAACTGTTCTTGCTGAAATGCAGAGCAGCGTGGAAAAATAAACTGTTTTAATTAAACACATCAGATGTATTTAATGAATCAGCAAAAATGAATGTTCAGTGTGGTTAAAGCAGCATCAGATACACTGAGGTACCACATTTTAAAGTAGGATGTAAACATTTACAGCATGAAATCCAGCAGAATGAGTCAGCACAGGATCGAAACAATCATGCAAACAGCTTCACCTAATTATTATTATTGTTGTTGTACAAATTAACTGGTAAAAACACCTAAGTTTTAGCACCAATACCAAACAACTTTTTTCAACGCCGTACGTTGAGAAACATAAACATGTTTTTCTACAAACCCTTCTTTCATTTAACTGAACTGTAACTCGTTTCTGTTGATAAAGCACCGCAGCTTGATCCCTGCACTAACTAGGTTACAGATTTACTGCAATGAAATGGCTGTAATTAACGTTTTCACCATCCTCCCGACACTTAAACCTTTCAGCAGTGATTCAGTGTCTGTGATTTATCGGCTGATAATCCTCAACATGAACGCAGCAGATCCAGGACACACTGGTAGTTGTTAATAACTACTACACATCGTAAAAAAGGTTGGGTTACAAAGATCAATACTTTTTATTTACTGATCTATACGGTCAGTAACACTGAGTATTAAAAACTTAAGAACAGAGAGTTACCTTTAAAAGTTAGCTTTGTCAGCATGTCAACAGACAGGTTTTTTCTCCTGATTGTGTGTCATAATTTTGCCGGTTTCATACTTTATGTTGGCAGTTTTGCATCTTTAATGTACATTTAGAGTTTGGTCCTGTTCTTGAGACAACTTCTGTTATGATTTGGCTCAAAGTAAATAAAACTGAATTATCAAAAAGGTCCAAACAATTGCTGGTCCTGGTCACAAATCAGGTCTCTATGCCACTGCTTCAATAAGCTCCTGTAGCTGCTTCTTAGTGAAACAGTGTTATGTGACCATCATTACTTTTTACTGCAAAAGAGCTCAAAGATATTCAGATAATGTGTCAGCTCAACCGTTGACTGGAATGTTGACTATCATCAGTATCACATCGTTCAATAAACAATCCAGATCAGCATATTTATAGACTGACTGGGCTGGTTCTTCACAGCTGTTGGTTTGTCATCACTGCAGTAAAAACAACAATATTTTGTCAGATTACAGCTTCCACACCTGAACCAGACTCTGGTGCTACAGAGGCTCAGTAGACCGATTAGGGTTGGCTCCAAATATAAAGTTACAGCTGACACACCGACACACCAACGTTTCGTGACTCAACCAGATCACGCACTGCAAGGAAATGCAACGTCTATGCGTCCTTTATCGGACACCAACAACGGGCGCGCAGTCAGGTATGCGCGGGGACGAAACTTCCTGTTAGTGTCGGGGCTCTCTGTAGTCCTGACTGTTTTGTTTTGGTCAACATGTGATGATGAAAGCAAGATGAAGAGATCCCGATAAAATACCAAAATAATGTCAGGCAGTGGCTATTAGCCACACAAGGCTCCATGTCCGATAATGGATCTTACCTACAGGAATTTCTGCGCTGCACAGGTAATCGGACATCAACAATAAAACAACGCAGGTTTGCTGAGTTGTATTACACAAAAACAAGCCAACATTACACTGTCATACAACTGCTCGCAGTCGACACAGTACCAACGGGAAAGCCTGAGACCTCATCCACAGCTAACCTGGTTAGCAAGTAGCGCGGACACACCGTCAGTGAAGATAACATTGAGCGGAACAGCCATTGAAATATTACACAATTCTATGCCGTCATGTTTGACATTGGCACACAATCCTCATGAACAACAGTAACACATTTTCTGGATCCACAAGGACTCGTTCTTAAATTCGGCTTTATAATGATGAGCCAAGCAGCCTGTTTAACAAGAAACTTTACATTTCAGAAACAATGTGCGTCATCCCCTGTACACACCAACATGCACCACAGAGGACAGCGGCAAATGGCGAGAAGCATCCCCTAAAGTACAAATGTTACCAGAAAATGTGCCAATTGCTGGATTACACTAATGCCGAATCAAATAATGGATCTTTTATACTCAAACTATGTTATATCTACTACTCAATCAAGGACATTTACTTGTTGATAAGCCCTTAAACCATTACTTCCTACATTTTTAAATGCGGTTTAGCGCGACGTCCTCACCAGTCTGGACGAAGCTTAGCTAGCAAACAGAACAATGTCCGACGATAGAAACCTCTGTGATTACGGCCACTTACCTGCAGCTCGGCCCGCTCGACCTCCCACTGTGCCCTCTCCACCTCGAAGCGGGCCCACTCATGCTGGAGAAAGTGTAAAATCCCCGGGATGTTGTAATGAGCTCTGGCCGCCTCTCCGCCACCGAAGTCGCCAGTCTGCGGAGCTTTAATATTCCCACCGCCCGGCAAACCAGAGTTGTTGTTATTGAAGAAGACACCGGGGCCCGCCTGCTCGTCCATGGCGGGACCAGGGCGTTGTGGCTTCTGTTTCGTTCCGGGACACTCAGCCGCTCCAGTAAGATATCCTCAGCAGGGAAATATAGTCCATCCGCAGCCCTCTCTGCTGGGCAGCGCAACTCCTGTCTGAACCAGCTGTCAGGTGATGAGACAACCGTCGAGCTGCTGGACCAACGCAGACACATGACTTCCGCTCTGAAATTTCAAAATAAAACCAACGTTAACGTGCAAGTGCAGCAAAATACCGTAAGCGATGCAGTTAATAATAATCCATCCATTATCTATACCGCCTATCCCTTTCGGGGTTGCGGGGGGCTGGGGCCTATCCCAGCTACAATGGGCGAGAGGCGGGGTACACCGTGAGCCGGTCGCCAGCCGATTGCAGGGCCACATGCAAGGACAAACAACCATTCACACTCACACTCACACCTACGGACAATTTAGAGTCATCAATTAACCTAATGAGCATGTTTTTGGTCTGTGGGAGGAAGCCGGAGTACCCGGAGAGAACCCACGCATGCACGGGAAGAACATGCAAACTTCACACAGAAAGGCCCCGCCTGACCCGGGGATCGAACCGGCAACCTTCGTGCTGTGAGACACGCGCACTACCTGCTGCGCCACCGTGCAGCCCTTAATAATAATAATAATAATAATAATAATAATAATAATAATAATAATAATAATAATAATAATAATAATAATAATAATAATAATACCGAGGCAGAATTGTTTTAGGGAAATTCGTATAAAATATAATTCATGTAATTAATTGCGAAATCTCACTTTCACAAGCTTGCAATCACACTGATGCAAACTCCTGCACAAATTTGTAATTAAGTGGTTAGAATCTTGTTTTTTTTTTTTTTTAAATCAATTCAATACGAATGTGTTGCTCTTTCACACTGAATTAATCTTTAATATAAAATGTTTTTGTCTTTTTTCAGGTTTGTGCTTGGTTTCAGTTTCAAAAGTAATATATGTATAATATAATATAATATAATCCATCCATTATCTATACCGCCTATCCCTTTCGGGGTTGCGGGGGGCTGGAGCCTATCCCAGCTACAATGGGCGAGAGGCGGGGTACACCCTGAACCGGTCGCCAGCCTATTGCAGGGCCACATTCAAGGACAAACAAACATTCACACTCACATTCACACCTACGGACAATTTAGAGTCATCAATTAACCTAATGAGCATGTTTTTGGTCTGTGGGAGGAAGCCGGAGTACCCGGAGAGAACCCACGCATGCACGGGAAGAACATGCAAACTTCACACAGAAAGGCCCCGCCTGACCCGGGGATCGAACCGGCAACCTTCTTGCTGTGAGGCACGCGCACTACCTGCTGCGCCATATAATATAATATAATATAATATAATATAATATAATATAATATAATATAATATAATATAATTAGTGATGGTTTCAGCGAGTTGACTGACTAACAAATGATTCTAGTATTAGAGTTTGTATTTCATGATGGTCCACTTCAAACAATCACTGGGACATTTTCTCGACTGATTTTGATCGGCTCAGGAAACTTTTATTTTGAAGGCAGAATCATTTCATTACCGGTGTTTCTTTGGCTCACCTGTCATCGCTTCACACACCTGTGCGGTGACATCAACTCACCTCAGTCCCACCTACCGTAAATCTTCTCACATCATTTGGCTGATCGGGTGAACGACAACAAAATGATCCAATTAAAGTAGAGCACTCATTACGTCACCGTCCTACGACACTTGTCGTGTAAATCAGATTCAAAGTTCATGTAAAAAAAAAAAATGAATAAAATAAACGTACATTTTTCTCCTATTGTGAAAATAAAGCAATTAATTTTCATAGATAGGCTGAAATGGAATCAAAGTGGCATCAGGAACAAAATGACTGCTAAACGTGGAGTTTAAATGAATGAATTTATTGAAGTATATGGTGGAAAAATGAAGAAAATAATAATTGAGAAGCTTGTTTGGTTGAACTGATGAATCCTGATGAATGCTCATTTATTCTGTTAAACTGCTCCTGAAAACAGTGCAGTACAAACAGCAAAACATGACCAGTTCCAGCTCCAGCTTCTCAAATGAGAAGATTTGCTGCTTTTCCTTTGAATCATTTTAATTCATTTGTCATAATGTTGAGGTTTGGGCTGTTGGTTGGACTAAACAAACATTGTGAAGGTGTCACTTTGGGCTCAGACAATCAATTGATTCATGGAGAAAATAATCAGCAGTTTAATCCAGAATGGAAAGATTCATTAGCTGTAGTCCTTTACAAAATAGTTCAAAATGAGCTCCACCTCAACCAACCCCAGCAGTAAAATCCTGCTTTTACATGAATGCATTAGTCAGAATAATCTAATGAGATCATATATAACAGTGGAGCAGTCACAGGGGACATTTTACTGCACTTTTACTTTGAATACTTGCAGTACATTTTCCTGATTATACTGCAGTAATATTTTCAGTGCTTTTTCTTGTGGAAGAGCATTTTGACAGTGTAGCATTAGTACTCTGAATGCTCCTCCAGCGCTGGTTGATGGCAGTGGGGCCTCTGCTCGGGGCCCTTAATGCCTCAGCCCGGCCCTGCATCCGGCGGTGGGTCGGGCCGGACTCGGAGCTCCACGTTGCGGCTCTAACTTGATTAAATCCGCAGATGATTCACGCGGTGACTGCGACCATGTGCTAATCAGCTGATGCGCCGCAGCCGCCTCTATTTAACTGCTGCTCCGCTCAGACCTCGCGCTGGACGCGCTGCTCCTCCATCACACACCGGCTCACACACAACATGCCTCCGTTTGACAAAACCCAGCTGCAAGACAAACCGTTCAAACAGAGGAAGAGCTTCGGTAAACGTCTCGAACAGCAGAAACACGGAGGAAAACAAGCTCAGACATTTAACATATCTAATGTGTGCTTTTTTCCCTCTGCAGCAACGAGGAAACAAGAGGTGGTGGGGATAAAGTCCAAGTTCCCCAACAAGATCCCGGTAAGTGTGCGGCACAAATGACTCAGAATTAACCATCAAAGGGGATTTTTTTTGTTCTCACCTGTTTCACGGCTGCTCACAGGTGATCATCGAGCGGTACGAGAGGGAAAAGTATCTTCCTCCGCTGGATAAAACCAAGTTCCTGGTGCCGCATGAACTCACCATGACTCAGTTTGTCACCATCATCAGGTAAAGCTCATCTCACTGACTTTTCAGGTTGAATCAAAGATGAACTTACTCACTGATGCTTCAGAAAGCTGGAGGTTGAAAGACTGTTGGGACAGAAAAGTGTCTGTTTAGTGTTTCAGTGGGAACATGTTTTTTTGATGGGAGTGATGGGACAAAGTCCTCCAGCTAAAGATTATTGAAGATCAATTTGCTGTTTATTTCATGAATTGGTTTAGTGTTTGAAATGTTAGAAAACAGTGAAAATGTCCCTTTTTGCTCAACCAAACCCCAAAAATATTCAATATATTGTCTCATAAGTAGAACGTCTTCACAAATTAGAGCCTGGGACCAAGAACAGTTTGATGTTTGATTGAAAAATGGCTTTAACATTTAAATTTTTCTGCTGATCATCTTGTTTGTGTCAGCTCTACAACAGTATGTGATGAACTTTAAAGCTACATAAGAGGAAAAGTCTTTAAGTTAGTTTTTCTATTTTATCTTCAGCTTTGTAATAAGAGCATTTACACAGACACGCTTTATAGAGGAAAAAGACACTAAAGATCAGTCAGTGAGTTCTGGAAACGTTGATCTAAACGTCACTTCATTGATTCTCGCCGGTCATGATTACGCAGCAGAAACCGAGTCTGTTCCTGTTTCAGTCAAACTCTTCTGATCTGCCTTCAGTCAAACGGGCAGATCTCTCAACCTTGTGATGCATCGGTCTGCTTTGTGGAAAGAATCAGAAACGTCCGTTTCTTCTTCATGTGGCAATTTTTTGCAGAGCAGCTGACGAAAACGTGACAAGGTCATTTCAGATTTTCTCTCTCTCTCTCTTTTTTTTTTTTTTAAATGAGTTAAAGTCGAGTCACATCTGTGCTGCTCGGATAGCTTTTACAGTACATGAATATATTTTACTGGCTTTGGAAACATTCAGTCAATTAACTCTTGTATTAAAGATCAGATCCCTCCAAAATTAGTTCACTTAAAGGATCATTTTTCTCACCCCTGCATGCAGACAGGGTTTGTTTGATCCGTGAAGGCTGTGATATCCCCGTTTGGGACTTCAGCCTTGAGTGCAGGTGATGGGGGGAACTGGCATTTAGACGATGGAGCTCAGAGCAGTGAAAATAATACGTTTGTTCCTGGAAAGACTTTTTAAATCTTTCAGTGCTACGAGCGTCTTATTTGGTGTGCAGGCAGAAATTAATCTCCATGATGAAATGAATTTGGATGGATGTTTATCTAATCGCTGTCTTTCCGCCCGAAGTCTCGCTGGTCTTTTGGGTTTGAATCTTTTGTTTTGCTGCTTCTCTTCAGACCTGAGGTTCCTCATTTTCCTCTGGTCATGATTACACAGCAGAAAGTCAACAGCCGTTTAGTCTGTCCTGGTTCAGCAGTAAAGGAAGCGTCATTGCCTTAAGAGTCGGATGGCTGCTCTGGAATCAGTTATAGCTTGAGGTTCAGTTACAGCCCACATGGTGTAATACAGTTATACTGCAGTTACATCACACATGTTTGTTTCATGAAGCATCATGCAAGACTCCTCCACATCAACATGACACACTCACGGGCTCTAAGCTCCAAAATATCAGTGTTAGCAGCTTTTTCTACAAAAACACATTCAGTATGAAACCTGGAGCATGGAAGTGAATTATTGCCAGTGTGAATATTTTGGATCAATTAGAAGTAATATCAGTTCACTTATTACATTTTTTTCTTTCTTTTTTTTTTTCTTGAGGTGTTTTGTCCATCCTGTGTTTTAAAAGCTGCGATCAGTGATTCATTTTCTTCTGCGCAATGCATTGTGGGACAGTAGTGTTCGAGAGCAAACTAAGAGTCAGTCTCAGTCTGCATACTAACATTTCTGCTTATGTGAACACAATAAGTAGCAGATTTTTGAGTGGAATTTGGCCACAGCTGCGTCAGAAAACAATAGCGGAGCCACGTTAACGCTGAAGCAGCAGGTATGTGAGGCAGCTAACGGACGGCGTGCAGTCTGCAGGACGCCTCGTTAATGACCTCTTTGTCTTGTCTCTCAGGAACCGCATGGCTCTGCTGCCCACTCAGGCCTTCTACCTGCTCATCAACAGCAGCGGGCTGGCCAGCATGTCTCTCACCATGGCTCAGGTGTACAAAGACCACCAGGACGAGGACGGCTTCCTCTACATGACCTACACCTCGCAGGAGATGTTCGGACACTGACACAAGCTGCCGCCCCCTTCAGATTTTATTCAGTGCTAAAGGCCGCCGGCCTCTTTACCTGCTGTAAATAGAAAAATATTTGTATATATTGTAATATTTGTCTGACATGTTTTGTGTTGGATTTTAAAATATGTGGATCCAATAAATCTTAAGTCACAGTAGTAGTGATCTCAGGTGCAGTTTGGCGGTTCAGGAGGGTCACGTGTTCATGTCAAGGTTGGTTCTTCACATTTTCAACAAAAAGGGGAAGGTTTTTTTTTTTTTTTTTGGGTACCTGGTCAATGTCCGACACATGGGTGAATGCTCTTTCTTCTTGTCTGTTTTGTTCTTAATCTGCACTGAAAAACTTGTTGGAAGTGAGATCGATGCCTTCATATTCGATTTTTATAGAAGTTCAGCATTTAGTAGATTAGGTTTGATCTTTTAATGACTTGTTGAATTTTCGTCTGGACACTCAGCGGTCACGTAGAAAGTCATTTCACGCTTCCAGCGTCTCAAATGTGAAGCTTTGCTGCTTTTCTCTCGCTGCTTCCGCTTCCTCCTTCAGTCCATCACAGTGTCTGTCAGTAATAATGACTCGCTGTCATTGAGCTGAACAGAAACCAGCTTTCATCAGCTGCCGCCTTGTTTGTGAACCTTCTCAATGTTGCAGTAAAGTGATGCTGCTCTCTTGAAATGATGCAGACAACATGAGTATCACTTCATCCCTCGTCCTGACAGTTAATCTTACAGCTTTAGTTATTAGTTACTGTTCAAATGACTTTTTCAAACCCTTCCTGTCTGCTGAAAACCATGTATCTCCAGATGTGTTGATTTTTAATGTTTGTGGTCCAAAGTGAGAAAAATAAAAACCCATCTTGTAAATTTAACTGAACTGTTCTGCTCTATGTGAAGAAAACAGCAGATTAATACACCTGATCTTCATTTGGTGCTTTTGCTCTGTCAGGACATCAGATGGCAGCAGAGATCCATTGAAAAGAGCAGAGTCTCCTTCAGCTTACCTGGAGAGCGTTAACATGATTTCAGAGAAGCCGATTGACAACTAATAGCTGATCTATCAGGTTTTTCCAAACCACACCAGCTCTCAACAGAGGTGGAATGTAACTGCGTACATTCACTAAAATAATAAGCTCAACTTTAAACATCTACAGCAGTAAAATGCAACATACACATTAATGCAGCAGTAATATTAATCCACAAACATCAGACATGATGGAAAAACGCTGACAGGGATGTAAGTTAAGGATCTGACTCTACTTCTTATTTCAAACAAGCAATAAATCAGATCAAGCTCTCGTTACGTCCACGAGGAGGCGCTCTCTCTCCGCCATGAGACTCCACATTAAACTGATTCATCTTTGGTGAAAATGTCCTGCAGTGATTAAGTCGTTACTTTCTTCTTTGCTCAACTTCATTACAAACGTCATTAGAGGAGCTGACATGTTTTGTGGATCTCACTTGTTCCTCAGAGTTGCAGAGAAGTTTGGATGATAGTTAGCGCTCCATTAACCGTAATGGAGTTAACAAAACTGATTACGTCCACTGAGTTTCCACTAACTGCCTCACTGAGGAGGAACACAGAGTGAAGACAGAGACTCATCAGTGTCCCAGCCTCATGTGAAGGGCTGGTCTACCTGATTCAAACTGATCTGATATGAGTGAACGTCTACCAGGTTTCATCCTGAGGCGATCAGCTGATTGTTTCATGACAAGAAACTCACCACTCTGTTGAACTACAGTCGTTAAAGTGGTCAAAGTGTTTTCAGCTGTACCAACCCGATTGTAGCCATGCTAACAGCGGAGCTAACGCTAGGGACAGCATTGTTGATGCGCCACTTTGATCCAGACTGAAATGTCTCGACAGATCCTGGACAGACTGCCATGAAATCTGAATATTGTGTACATGCATGTATGCATGCATTCATAGTCTCCAGATGATGGATCCTAATGACTCCTCTGACTTTTCATGTAGCGCCACCTTGTGGTTGACATTTGGGATTCTTAGTGCAATATCTCGACAACTATTGGATGGATTGCGATGAAATGTGGTTCAGACGATCATGTTCCCATCATGTTCGGGATGGATCACAGTAACTCTGGTGATCCTCTGACTTTTCATGTAGCGCCATCATCAGGTCTGGTCAATACCTGCAGAACTGAAGACATCCCCCTCAGCCTCAGCTTAACAGATGTTAGCATACTAACACGCTAAGTTAAGATGGTGATCATGGCAAACATCATACCTGCTAATCATTAACCTGTTCACAGTGTCATTTTGAGCATGTTAGCATGCGGATGTTAGCATTTAGCTCAAAGCACTGCTGTGCAGCCTCACAGAGCTGTTAGCATGGCCGTCGACCGTGAGTTGTGTGTCTGTCTTAATGTCTCGACCTCTGGCTCGATGTGTACCTTAAAAAGCCACCAGTGCACAATGAAACAGACCTTTGACTGATATTTAGCTTGTGTTGTTATTTCACAATAGGATTAAAACAGGTTAAACGCATACAGCAGATGAATTGATGATTTAGGTTAGAGTGGGAGCTGTGTTTTGTTTGGAGACAAACTTTGTTTAATGGAGTCAGAGGTTCTGCTTAATGTCCTGCAGCAATCAGCCGGTGACCGCAGGCCTCTGGAAAGCCAATCGCTGCAGTTAATGAAGCCTGTTGTTGTGCAGCTGTAATGGTCCCGACTTCACACAGACTCATTATGCCTGTCTGCTTCTACTCTCATTTGGTCTCGTTTGGGAAATGGGTTTTGTCTTACTCATCAATTAACAGTACTGCGAGCCTTTGGAGTTTAAACTTGTGCATTAGAGATTTTTATTTTTTCACTTTAGTTTCCTGAAGTCAGCGGAGCCTCCAGACCATGAAACTATTTTCATCAATTACTTCCTAACCAGTCATACCCGCCATTTAGCCCTGCAGGAGGTCAGATGATGATCATGACACAGTTAATAAAGATTCGAAAAAGATGGAAAGAATAATATTATATCGGGAAATATGCTGACTTGGGTGAGAATAAGCTGGCACCATCATACCTGTACAGAGACCAAAACCAGGACCTGAGCTCACTGACCAAATCTGACATTCTGTGGTGAAAAGATGCTGCACAGATGAACAGGTTGAATGGAAACACTGCTGTTTGTCACCCAGAGCAATTTCCACCTGTCCTATTTTATTCTGTTGTATTCAGTGCTATTTTATGAGATGTGTGGAGGTCTTTATCAGATTTATTCACATTAGAGTCACGTCATCAACAGCCGATGGAGCTGTTCACGCAGCGTGTGAGGAGCATCTCAATGCTGCAGCTGTGTCCACACACACACACACACACACACACACACATACGTACTTAGACCACCTTTGGGGTCGAATGGAAAAACACGCCACTTTTGGGGACACCCACATTTTTGCTGTTCTGTCATGGTTTAGAGAGAAGATGCCATCATTTTCAGATGTGGAAGGATGCCCACAATACAAAAATCACTTGTTTTTTTTGATTAAAGCTTCTTTTTTCCAGTATGATTTTTTACCTTGAGATTGGGGACAAATGATATTTTAGCAACCTTTGGGGACTTGGGCTATACACAAACTCTGATAGAAGTCATCTTTGGGGTCGTTTCTTCCAAGGCAGAGATTCCACACCTTGAGATGTGTCTAGTCCCCCATTTAGGGGAGTCATTTGATTTGGAGGTTGGAGATTCTTGAAATTATGTCAATACTAACTGAATTAACACAAAACATGTGAGGACAGTTGAATATATTACAAGTAAATGTTCCAACCAATGAGAATGGGACCCACACACAGGTGCAGAACACAGGGAATAAAGTCTGAAGAGAATCACGTTTGTTGCAGCTTCACTGATCTTTTATTAACAAAAAGATCAATTATTACAAAAAAAAATGGAAACAGAAAGAGACACAGGGCTCTATTTTCGACTCCGCCACCGGCGCAGCGCAGGCTGCGCCATCGGCGCAGTAGTATTTTCGACCGGCGCAGGCAGGCGCACTTGGTATTTTGGTAAACCCAGGCGTTCAGAGGTGTTGCGGTGCAGTAGGGGGGAGGTGTCGCCATAATGAGCCGGCGGATTGGAATTTTTGACCATTTTGGTCTGCGCCGGCAGCGTAAAAGTGCGCTGAAAGCTCACCACCTCAGACCTGGTCAACTCTGTGCGCCAACAGCATAAGTGGAGTCATTCGCTCACCTCACAGTCAGGTTTCCACAGTGTCTGGCATTTCACTGCGATCAATAATTAGCAACAGCCGCAATTCAATGCAACTATCTGAGTCAGCACATACAGTCAGACCTAAATTTCTATGTTTTGATCGGTATCTCACCTGACCACATCGAAAGCGCGTTCGGCATGCGTAATGGTCACTCAACCTGACCGAATGTACACAGGTGAAACAGAGATGTCTGGTGATCTGTGACTCAAATTGCCTGGTGACAAACGTGTATGCCACTTTCCCCGGTTCTAGCATCCCTGCAGTCTTTCAGGGGGGCACCCCTCTGGATGGGTGGCTGCTAGGTGATAATGGCTATCCACTGAAAATGTGGTTGATGTCGCCATATATCACACCGTCAACAAGGCGGCAGCGTGGTTTTAACGGTGTTTTCAGCAGTGCTCGGTCAGTCATCGAATGCACACTGCGATCAATAATTAGCAACAGCCACGATTCAATGCAGCTATTTAAGTCAGCACATACAGTCAGACCTAAATGTAGATATTTTGATCAGTATCTCATCTGACCACATCGCACGCACGTTGGGCACACGTAATGTTCACTCGCCCTGACCGAATGTACACAGGTGAAACAGGGATGCGAACTAATCGATTAACGTCGCCGTGCCAACCAGAAACAGCCGTGGCGTCCTACAGAGCAGATATACTGCATCTATCTCAGAGCACTGAGAGACAGAGAGAGACAGACACACGGAAAAAAACGTAAATGATGATCATTGTCCGCTATTACCCACGTCATTTCATTCCAAATACAAATGTTATCATTGTAATGCTTAACGTTATCTACAAAGATGGAGTACATCATTGCTTTGAGGAGGATGAGGAGGAGGCCGAGGATTTACCATCCAAGGACCTCATATTTAGACACCAGAATCAGAAATCCTTTATTTATCCCAGAGGGGAAATTGTTTTTGTTGCAGTGCTCCTTACAAGAATAGAATTAGAATAAAATTAGAAAATAGTAAATCGTAACTTCTGTTGTGTGTTTTCGTGGGGACATTCATGTGTTTGGACGGCTTTAACACTAACACATAATAACCTATCCATACTACTGGGGACACTCCACACTCATACACATACTATATGATCCAAACTGGGGACACTCATGTGTTTGGACGGCTTTAACACTGATACATAATCCTATCCATACTACTGGGGACACTCCACACTCATACACATACTATATGATCCAAACTGGGGACACTCATGTGTTTGGACTGCTTTAACACTGATACATAATCCTATCCATACTACTGGGGACACTCCACACTCATACACATACTATATGATCCAAACTGGGGACACTCATGTAGGGCTGGGCGATATGGCTGAAAACTCTATCACGATATAAGTGTTTTATATTGGTCGATATCGATAATTATTGATATTTTTTATGACCTGTTTAAAATAAGGACCGGGAGAAAAATACATTCAGTTTAAACATTTTTATTTTAAATTGAACCTTCCTCTGATTATAATCCCCTCAGCTATCAAGGCAGAAAGGAAAGGAAATGTCAACACAACCATGGAAAACACTCAAATAATAAATGCAAAAAAAGAGTAAAAATGTAAACAGAGAAACCTGAGAACTTTTTTCCTGCAGGTTTAGTGCAGAAAGTTCACAAGCTGATTCACCTTCTGGTGAATAAAATGTTTTCAGATATGTGCAGTGTTTTGTAAACATAGCAGAAACTGAGGTAGACTTGACATCAGTAACATACAAACAAACAAACAAACATGATAGACAGCACAGTAACACTGACTGAACTATAAAACCAGCCTAGACATAAGAACAACTTCAGTCACTCTTCTTACTCTAAACATACATGAACTATTCAGTTATATTTTTATTATAAGAGCTGTTTGTAAGCTGGCTTCTCCTCAGTGCTCAGTGAAGCGTGTCTTTAGCTATATGATATGCCGCTGCCTCCGTTACGTCTTCGTGCCTTTTAGATGATTTGTCATCAGGCACTGAAGCAGATACCTCTGCATGGCGGTCAGCTGCTTGTGCGGTGGTGCTGCGGTTGTTGGACGTTTGTGCTCCAAAGAGTGAGCGCGGCTAAGGTGGTTAAACAAGTTTGTGGTATTACCGGTCTTAGTGGGGACGAAAGTCTTGCATAAGTTACAGACCACATTGGTCTGACTACGGTCCAACTTATAAAATCCAAAAAACTCCGTACTGGCGAGCTGACTTTCCCTGTTTTATCGACAGTTTCTTCGCTCACTGCAGCGCTCACTTTCTATTTCTCATCTCACTCCTTGCGGAGCAACAAACACGTGACAACGACACGGCGCAACCGAACTTGATAATGTTACATGATTTGCGTGTTAGCGTGTCTCTCTCACTGATTAGCGATTACTCCCTACGTTGCTCGGTTACCTGAGAGCGAGTGCCTTTGTTCATGCAACTAACCTTGCTTCAAAACTTCAGGTTTCTTCCGACGAAGAAAAAAAAAATTATCGAATGTTTTATCGAACGCATTTTATATTGATATTGATGGCGTGTCTATCGCGAGACATATCGCTATTGTTCTATCGGCCCAGCCCTACACTCATGTGTTTGGACTGCTTTAACACTAATACATTATAACCTATCCATACTACTGGGGACACTCCACACTCATACACATACTATATGATCCAAACTGGGGACACTCATGTGTTTGGACGGCTTTAACACTAATACATAATAACCTATCCATACTACTGGGGACACTCCACACTCATACACATACTATATGATCCAAACTGGGGACACTCATGTGTTTGGACGGCTTTAACACTAATACATAATAACCTATCCATACTACTGGGGACACTCCACACTCATACACATACTATATGATCCAAACTGGGGCCGTTTATCTGTTTGGACCATTAATATATGTAAGCAAGCCTATAATAACAAGTTAACACAGACTATCACTACCTGGCCAAGACAAACACACAGGACTAGCTTTGTATGTAGAGGAAGATACTACACACATGGTAAATAGTACTTTTGCAGTACTACAGGAGAGCGCAATGTAGGTTGGACTTGTACTCTCTTTTGTTTATTATGTGCAGAACATGATATTATTAGCAACACCTGTGCCCACCGTGCTTTGATGATATAAAGTCTGTATAGAATGGCTCATAGAATTAGTAGGTTCAGAGCACCGATTAACTTAGCCACATCAAATATAAGCTTGCTGTAGTTAAAATATTCTGGTGTTAAATGCCCAATGTGATCAGAATACCTTGCTGTCTCTGTAGTTAACATGTGGGATTTGATAACTGTTAGCCTGGCGAAAATATTCAGTCAGCTTGACCTTAACTGTTTGGTCTAACAATTTACTATGATTTTACAGTTATTAAACCAATGTTCTTGTGATTGAATAATGTAATCTATCAAGCAAATTCAGAAATCTAATCATCACAAACTTTTGTGGCAGTAGAGTGCTGATCTCCAGGCATCTTGGAATTCAGGATTTTCCAAAATCAGTCAAATCACAGTTCCGACTCGGAAACTTGGAGAAAAAGCGTCTTGAATCCATTGTGAATCCATCGTAAATCAGTTTTCTGACATCACATTACAATGGTAGCACTCTTGGAGGAGCATATCTTAAATAGTAAATCAACAACTAAAAAGAATTCAAGTATATTTGCCCGTATTTATTTCTAGTTATGCATACTTTCATATAAGTAAAACCTTTTCTGTATGTAAACTGATATGCCACTAGTATGATTAGGAGGCTTGTAAAGATTATTTCTTTTCTCTGTTGTACATTTCAGTTAATACTGAAATGTACAACAGAGAAAAGAAAGTTTATGAAATTTCCCCTCCGGGGGACTAATAAAGGCTTTCTGATTCTGAAGGGGGTAGGATGTATTTGTAGACTACACAAACATCAGCCAATTTGTATTCGGCTAGTCAGTGGAATATGTTTCCTGTTATAAAAGGACCAGATAAGATGTATAATGGTAACTGTTCCCCTTCACATAGTTTTCTCTCCCTTTTTTGTTTTAAGGAAGCTAAAGCAAAACAAGAGGGAAAAAAAATCTAAATTGAAAAACACCTTGGCACCCATAGAGGTATTCAACCCCAATTTTTTTCAATAGCTTTACTATAAAATACACAACATACACAATAAAATTTAAGTCATTCAGTTGAAACAACAGACAAATAGAATAAAGTCAGTATCCCTAGCTAATATTATGTGCTAACTTTGTTGTTTGTGGTGAAATTCTTAATGAATAAGAGTAGTCTACTGGCGAAAGACATTTAAAAACAGACATTATTTATACAGCTATACTATACATGATGTATAGGATTGCATTTTGCTTGCTGATAACCTTAAAAGCAATAGCTTTGTTATATTTAACAAGGAGTGGAGACACACTTTTATCAGAAAATGTATCATCAAATTGGGGACATGTGCATGATGTAGTACCATACACTTCCACCAGGGGCAGTGTGCAGAATTATACACAGATTGAGTGGGGGTTGGGGGGGGGGCACACACTCTCACACACGAAATCTAAAAAAAGTCAGTTTTGGGGACAGTGGCGATTTTAAGACAGAAATGCATGTTGGAGCTTGTAGAATACGATTATAATGAAATCTAAATGGGGACGGTAATTTTTGTCCCCATTTGCAAAGCCGTCCCCAATCAACTGGTGTGTATTCTGAAAAATGTCCCCAATCTTTGGTTAAGTCAACGCACACACACACACACACACACACACACACACACACACACACACACACACACACACACAGAGGGGGAGAGAGAGAGTCATGTATACATAATTTATGGGGACATTACATAGACTTACATTCAGTTCCTGGTGAGTTACCCTAATCATAACCAAAAGCCCTACTTGTCTAACCCTAACCGTAATCCAAGTCTTCACCCTAAAATGTAGTGATTTACATTATGGGGACCTGCGTTTTGTCCCCATAAGGAAGGCAAGTCCCCACAATGTGACTGTGTATACCGTATGTTCACTACATATTTAACCTGTCTACATCCCGTATACATTTACTACATTCCTGCACAACCTGTTTACATTAAACAGCCACAACGTTACAACCACTGACAAGTGAGTAACTTTGATCATCTTGATATAATGTAATGTTGTGCTGGGAAACATTGCTGTAGATGGCAACAGGCAACACCCACCCAAACACCGTTGCGGACCAAGTGCTCCCCCTCCTCGATGGCAGAGGCATCCTGCCACATTCAGGAATGACCCGAGGAACGCGACAAGAGCCCCACTCAGATCCCAATCTGATCGAGCATCCAGGGAATGTTCTGGAACAAGTCCGATTCACGGAGACCCCACCTCACAACCGGCAGGACTCAAAGGATCCGCCATGAGCGCCCTGGTTCCACAGGACACCCCGCTGGGGTGACCCCAGAGGTCCTGTGTTCATCAACAGTGCTTTGGAGAACTTCACTGCCATCAACTGCTTCACTATAATCATTGGACATGATTATGAAGAACTTGAATAATTGATTTTTCTTTACAAGCACTGATTTATTTAAGTAGTTTTGGACCATTGTTTCTGTCAGTGATGATAAAACCATACTCAATTCAATACTTAAATCCAATTAGTGCAGTTTTAGATATATATATATATTGACATAGTCATATAATTCATCTGTACGCTGGTGAAGGACTGCTTGCTGTCACCTTCCTACAAGAAACCTGTGAGTTTGAATCTGTCTAATTATCATAAAATTACATTCATATATTCCATATATTTACATATATCTATCAAAATATAGGTGATATATGATATATCTTTTATATCTTTCATGTATGTTTTAGATGTTGATGACAGACATACTGACACTCTTTAGATGTAATTTCTGTTTGTGGCTGTATCCTGATTTTTGTTGGTAAATGTGTTTATGTTTTGTATCTTAGCTTTTTCCATCAGTCTGATTTTCTGCTGATGCTTCATCCATCACAGTTCAGTCACACTAGACCAGACAGTAAAGTTCACGTTAGCATCAGTGGAGCCTCCGGAGGCCTGCGTTCAGTTTAACTGCAGAAGGAAAGTGACTTCGGCCTTATTGATATTCACCCAACATTTAAGCCACACTCGATGAGCCATTTATGGACATAAAATGTCCCATTTAACCTGCGGCTCATTAAAAGTTCATGTGCTCCCTTCGCTGCCCTGCAGGAATGAAGTTTAAATATTCATGACCTCAGCGACAGACACGCTCACCTCCACCAAACAAGACCCTGTCCTTGTTTGGCTCCTCGTCTGCTTTATTTTTCATTTCAATCTCAGCTTCCTCCGTCCGTCCGTCTGTCTGGGTCACAGCAGAGGTTAGAAAGTCATGTTTGGAACCAAAAAGTTGCAGAAGAAAGGTTAGTTTTTCCTTTTAAAATGAAAGAGACTCTGTCCCAGTCCATTCATCTGAGAGTGGACGTTCAGACTGAAAACAGGGCATCACACAGGGTCTGTTAGTGATGCATGAACATGAAATACGATTCAGGAAGTCCTGTCTGAGTAACACATCTGTCATTCTGGAGGTTTGACAAATGCCAGAACACTGAGCAGAGCTTCAGAACACTCTGAGACAGTTTTAAACATGTGAAGAGTTTCTAAAATCTGATCTGTTTTGTTATCAATGAAACAATTCAACAGTTTGTACAAGCACAGCTGAAATGATTAGTTGATCGACAGACAATAAATTCTATGTAAAATAGCAGAAAGTACCTCAAAATCTTATTTCAGTGCAGCTCTTCAGTAAATGTAATTACTTTTCACCACTGGTGACAGCTGGGAGGATGACTTCCTGCTGTGTGTGTCAGAGCTCAAAACCTCAATCTGCCTTCTGTTGAGACGACAGACTGCTGACACACACACACACACACACACACACACACACACACACACACACACACACACACACACACACACAGTATTTATCATATATTTCTCGATATTATTAGATAATAAAAAAACAGGTGACAGTATAAATGCCACATATTATTTGTCAAACAGAGTTTAATTTGTGGATGTTTTTTGACACCACAGAACAGTTGACGTATGTCGGGAACAAAATGTATCGTCACCTCCTCCCTCAGCTTCACTGCAGGCTAGGCTGCAGCTCCTCGCTGCCTCTGCAGGGGGCACTGTGGCTCCAGGCAGCTGTCCCAGCATCCTCTCTGTCTGTGAGACAGGAGAGGAGTTTCTGACATCACATTTCAACAGAGTCTCTCAGGAAGAAACACTGTTCACGCTGAGAGGAAGTCACCTCTAAAACTCAATCAACACGAACAGCCGTCGCTCATTTTCACATCTGAGCTTTTTTGCATCTGCTCGGCGTCTCAGGTGTTCAACTGCAGCTCTCATTCATTCAGCCCAGAAAGCGTTTAAAGCGTTCAAGCTGAGAGTCGCATTGAATTCAGAGCACGGGCCCTGAGTCACAGCCGTGTTCTGGTTCAGACTGTGATGTATTTACACTGGACAAAATCAATCAAGCACACTTACAATAGAATCTAGATGAATGTAAATTAATCCTGTCTCACACTTGCAGGTCAAAGTTCACCCGTAATTCATGGTGCTAGAGGAAAATTAAGAGATCAGCATTAAAGTGGCTCACATTTTGACACTGACTGTAGTGCAGGTTGTCAGATCCAGGCAGTGAACACAGCTTTTGGTCTCCGTCTCTGTACAGACACGATGTTACTAAACCTGAAAACCTCACTGTGACTTCAGACTTCAGGCAGCTGCAGACGTCAGTGCGCCGACAGTTTTCAGCATGAAACAGTTCCAGAGGGTAATTCCTGCTGAAAGTGCAGACTGTTTTTTTTTCCACAGTACATTTGTGTGCTGGTTAAACAAGATGTAACGTGTTAATTTGTGTGTTTTGGAGATGTTGGTCGGTGTGTATTTGAACTGCAGAGAGAGCCGGGCTAGCTGTTTCCCCCTGCTTCTAGTCTTTGTGCTAAGCTAGGCTAACAACATCCTGACTCCCAAAATGTTGAACTTTAAGAACAGCTGAATCATTAATGATCATATTTATTGTTCTTTTCCTCCTGCTGAAATCAAACCCTCAACCACTGAGATCATTTGAGTCAGTGCAGAAATACAATAACAAGTAAGTTCAGCATTCATTCAGCTTTTTAAATGTCATTAAATCTCTCATTTATCCTCTCGTGAAGGGAAACTCTCAGATGATGAAAGCCTTTGTCCTCTTTCCTCTCTCATTTCCTGTTGACATGGTTGAGAGCTGACCAGCGCCCAGTATGAGAGAAGCTGTGATGATGCAATCTGACCACTATGACTCTCTCCCCTCTCTCCCTCCCTCTCTCCCTCCCTCTCTCTCTCTCTCTGACTTGCTCGCTCATTCACTTTCTCTGTTTTTTCACACACCTCCGCTTCCTGTTTATACTGTTTTCAACAGCATCAATACAAGAGAGATACAGTGAAACGGGGAGGATTCGTGTTTTCCACTTCCTCTTTTATTGCTCATGTCAGCTTTGTTGTTTCACACACACACACACACACACACACACACACACACACACACACACACACACACACACACACACACACACACACACACACACACACACACACAGAGGAAGTGATGCCGTGCAGCCAGATGTATGTAGAAGTGTGTCTGCTGCTGCTGGTTGTAAATCAAATGTGGTTCCTGAGGAATGTGAGAGCATCCAAAAAGCTCCATCATTCAACATGTCTGCTGCAGAGAGGCGTCACCTCTTAACCAAGTACATGTGTCATCACATTTGTCAGCACTTGCTTCATCACAGCTGCCTGTGATGCACTACTCAAGGAAGGAAATTCCCCAACAAACACAAACCAGACTCGTTCCTCTTCAGCCACAGAGCCATTGCTTTGCTCGGACTTCATCAATACTGAGTAGACTGATATGAAACTTTTGCACATTCATGGACGTTTAGCTTTGATGATCCCCAGACTTTTCATGTAGCGCCATCATCAGGTCAACAATTTAATGTGTCAGTACTTTGATTTATGACCAAACACCTGCAGAACTACAGGCATTCCCATCAGCCTCAGCTGTCCTCTGTGTGTGGTGCGAATTAGCTAAAGTTAGCACGCTAAACTAACTTGGTGAACATGCTAAATATTATACCCGCTTAAAATCGGACAAAGGTGCCCTCTGGTGTCACGTGGTGAATTAATTTTCATCCTCGTAAAACATTTACAAATTTGATTTTTAAGATATTTTAAATCAGTTACATCCATATTTCGATAGATCAGTGGAACAGCATGACAACAAAATGGCAACCCGCTCGTAAACACCTTGCTCTGTGGTCCACAGTCATAGTTTGGTAGTAGTTTAACACTGAGACCATGCTGAGCCTGACATAGATGTAGACTCTCATGGTCTTCCCTGCTTAAATGTTTTGCTTTGTGGTCAATTTATCAAGATAATGCTAAACTGAAAATTCTCTCTCCCTGAGAAAGGTCTGTAGTTCCTCTGGTCCTGTAATCTATTACTTGTTAGTCAAATAGATTACAGTATCTCAGGGCAAAGCTGAGATTACAAACATGTTACGCCATTCAGCCGCTGTGACGGCGTGTTTATTTTTCAAAAAGCATCGTCCAGGCGAGGAGAAGAGTCTTCGTCTGAGAGACTTTGATGTCTTTATCTGAGACGTCACACTGAGCTTTGAAGTTTCCCTCGACTGCAGCCACGTTTGCTTTACAAATGAGAGAAGTGAACCTCTTCACCCTGCAGCCTCTTCCTCGTCTTCATGTTTGTCACATTTTCTACAGAAAGGAAACGTCGAGTTGCATCGTCCTAACAGCACAGACATCTTAGTGTCATACGATTTCTAATATTTTGTAAAGCTTATCTAACAGGGAATAATCAATATCTTCGTGTAACACAGATCAGTTCAACAGCAGCACTGCATCCTTTCAAAATGATCCCATGAAACATTGAAACCTTCATGAAGGAGGATTTACTGCTGGATCAGACTCATTTCATTTCAACGTAGCATTTCAAATATGGCTTGGACTTGGAACAAACTTGTATTTTCTAAGTACTAATTTAAAAGTGGGATGTTGTTTTCATAATATTTCACAGACTCACCTCTTTAAAAGTAGTTCAGCCACAAAACATCAGTCGTCCCGCCAGCTGAAAATGTGCTACATGACATTTTATTCTTTGTCCTGTAACTGGATGTAGAATATCAAAAACCTAGTCAGTAGCTAGTCAGTACTGCATTGTGATTTTACATGTTTTTTAGGAGTCTGTTACTTATAGACTCTTATAACCCTAACCCTAACCCATTATTTATTTATTTTAAGTCCAGCCCTCATTTGTCTGCTTGGATTAATCCTGGTCGTCGGACACATGCGTTTGGTTTACATGACTCAGATTATAAACTTATCAGAATTTATCCAAACACCAGTTCAGAACGCTTCCACTCCAGCTGGCCGTGTGTTCTGTTCCCGTCAGTGTCTCAGGAGTCTATAAACAGACTGTCCTTTGGGAAGTGCCAGAGGACATCTGGGATGAGGAGCAGCTCAAATCTGAGGCTGGTCAAGTGTCAGCAGACAGGTAGAGTTTAAACTGCAGCATGTGATGACTTCTTGTTCTCAGTCTCTGAGGAGAGACAGCGGATGGACGGCAGCTCCCACAGATGCAGCACGTTATCATCTCTGAGGAGAGAAACTCACCGACGGGCCCCTGAACGCATCGTTCCAGCAGTTTCTGCCTGTTCTCTGATGTTTGGTCCTGTGATGTAACCTGCAGAAGACTGTGGACATGAATCTGTCTGAGTGATGTCGGCACGCACACGCCTCCTCCGCCCTGCTGGACACCTCCTCTGTTTGTCCCCACAGTTTGATCTGTTGTTAGGTGGGACCTCAGACTTCAGTGTTTCCCTCAGTGTGATTTATGAGGAACGATGATTAACTGTGACAGTTTCACATCTGTATCTGTACTTTGTTTCAGACCCAATTCAACAAATCAGACCTTTATTATAAAGTTCTGTTTTTGTTTGAGACACTTCTGATGACTGACAACATCTTTGTTGTGTTGTGGGGCTGCATTGCGTTATATTGCTCGGGTGTTCCTGTTGTGATGTCCATGTCCTGAATATTACATGAATGTGTGATATTTGTGACTCTGCACATATTTCAGATTTTACCACAATATGTAATTTTCTTTTCCTCTTTAATGGAAAAAAGTCAAGTTAAAATGCACATTACAGTATTTGACAGGGAAAAATAAAAGTAAATAAAGTCAAAATATTTTTAAAAAGTTGTAAGGTGTAATATTTTTTTCCATAAAATCATAATATTCTGGACAAAACCGAATCTATAATAAAACAAGTTGTATTATTGAACAAAAGTTACACTTTTAAAGAAAAAGATATATTTTTTAAAAAGCCAGAAGTTTACAAGAAAAGTATTCTGTTTTGAAGTGTGCGTTGATAACAAGCTGGGTGGTCCCTCTCTGTAGACCAGAGGACGCGGCGTCCATGATTCCCAAAAAGAATTTCAAATTTTGACTCGTGAGACGAGAGGACAGTTGTCCACTTGGCCTCAGTTGATCTTAAATGAGCTCGGACCAGAGAAGGCCGCTGTGTTTCTGGATACACAGTTTCCTCTTTGCATGGTAGAGTTTCAGCTTCATTTGTGCCGATGAACTGTGCTCACAGACGGTGGTTTTTGAAGTGTTCCTGAGCCCGTGCAGTGATGGCCACCACAGAATCCTGTCTGTTTTCGATGCAGTGCCGTCTGAGACCTGAAGCTCACGGCCAGCCGTTACCGGTTTTCAGCCTTGTCCCTCGTGTACAGAGATTTCTTCAGATTCTCTGAAAGAAACATTATTCTTAAATTGTTCCACTATTTGCCGGCACGGTCTGTCACAGGTGGTGAACCCCTCCTCATCTTTACTTCAGACAGACTCTTCCTCTCTGGGAGGCTCTTTTCATACCCCATCATGAGTGAAATGGTCCACCAGCATCTTTCAGCATTTCAAAACTTTTCCAGTCTTTTGTTTCCCCTGTCCCAACTTTCTGAAACGTGTTGCTGCCATCAAACTTTCAAAATCAAATCAAATTTTCAAAAAATATGAAATTTCTCAGTTTCAACTTTTGAACTGTTGTCCTGTGTACTATATATTTGTTTTTCATGTATCATTTCACATTTAAAACATAAAAAACATCAAGATTTGATATGCTTTGATTTCAAAGCTACATGTGATTTACTGCCATTCTCCAACTCTTCATTCACATGTTTGAACACGTCTGTAACCGTCATCTAATTAGATAATTAACCTGAATACGTTTGTCAGGGGCAACAGTCACTGCAGAGCTCTGATCCATAAACACTTAGACCCAGAGAGAGAGAGAGATAATGGAAGAATGAAAAAAGAAAACAAAGGAGGTTTTGAGGACATTACAGTTGTCTGATTGTGAGATTACAAATAAAGTTTAATAAAATTCATGATTTTGGATTTCCTCCAGTTTTATATAGAAAGTCTATACTCAAGATACGTTCAACATCTACATTTCATGTTCAGGTGTTTCTGAGAGGACCGGTTTGTAAAACAAGTCAGATGAGGTTAAAATAGCTCAAAGTTATTCCTGGAGTCAAATCTCAAAACAAAATGATCCAACAGAAAACCCCTCGCCCACGGGGAGGCGACACGCAACATGCTGCCCCCTGTTAAATCTGGGTTGCCAGGCAACAGTTGAGAAGGGATGAAAGCATGGGTGTGTGAAGGTCACCTGAAGATGATGAGGAGGAGGAGCCAGGAGGCTGAGGAGAAAGAAGTGGAAGGACGTGAGGAACCAACATGTCAGCTGCAGAAACTTGCAATAACACTAAAATATTGACACAAATATGTTGAATATTACCAAAGTTTGGGAATTAGGGGCCAACAGTTTTGGCGGTTCCCATGAAAATCAGGGGTAAGAAAACGTTTGTTTCATCCAGCACAGCTCTATTTTGAGGTGTGATTGCCATTGTAGCCTGTAGGGGACGCTAGTGGGGACATTTGGCTTTGTTTTCATAGATTCTTAAGATCCAGATCCAGCTGTGAGCCTCAAAGCTCAGAAGAATCCTGTTCTGGTTGAGCTGCTGTGAGAAACCAGTTCAGCGTCACAGAAACACGTCAGGCCTTCGGAGCGAAACACACCTGGTTAGCTTCAGTGTCATCATCATGTCAGATGTGACAGAGTCGTTACATGACTCAGGAAGCGGGATTTCCCGAAAGGTTTCAGATTTCATAACGATAACGTAAATCACATTCACGCTAACTGTGAGCAGCAGTTTAAGTTAAAGGTGTTGAAGGAGCTCTGATCGAACTGATCGTTTGAGACATGAGCATCAACATTCCTGTAAGTCAAACTGTTCTGCTTTGACCTTTAGCTTCCAGCTGACATAACAAGCAGCGACTCATCAGATTTCATCAGGATGTTTTCTTTAACGACGCCTGCAGGCTGGCTGACAGACCACACCCACGGTGATCTCACACTTCACAGACAGAGCGGCACATTTCTGAGTGTCAGCATGTGCGGCAGACAGTTTGTGTCTTTGTGTTGAGCCGTTCGGAGCGAGTCACCGCGCTGAGTCACTGCTGGTTCAGCCACATTTCACTGTTGGCAAACAAAAGCAGAACCGGCTCAGGCTGATGTTGCAACGCTGAATTCTTCAGAAAGTGCTGTCAGCAGCTTCTGCGCAGGCATGTACAGCACGCATGCAAATAATGTTCAGCGACAGAGACGCTGTTAACTCTTCACCACCTCCTGAGGCAGAGGCTTCGCTGGTGGAGCGTACATTTACTCAAGTACCGTGCTGAAAGTTTCACCCATTTTCTACTGAAGGAAATAGTTCTGTTTTTTATATTGTGTCACTGTGGGCTCTGGCTCATTTTTCCAAATCAAACATCAATCGATTCATGGAGAAAATAATCAGCAGATTAATGCAGAATGAAAAGATTCGATAGTTGCAGTCCTTTACAAAAAAGTTCAAAATGTGCTCAACCTTGACCAACTCAACAGCAAAATCCTGCTTTTACATGAATGCATGAGTCAGAATAATCTAATGATATCATATATAACAACAGAACAGTCACAGGGGACATTTAACTGCAGGGTACTTTTATTTTGAATAATTTTAGTACCTTTTCCTGATTATACTTTCAATAAAGTAATATTTAATTCAGGATGAGTATTTTACTTTTACTGAAGTAAAGGACATGCATACATCCTCCACTGGCAGTAAGGCCCTGCTAGAAGCTGAAATATTCATTTTCACGTCATATGAATGTGGACAGACCACTGGGGTCATTAACACTATTGCCATTGTGAGATTGTGACATATTTTGAGTTGACATTTTGTGTCTGAACTATTCCCTCTCTTTTGAACATGAATGTGCTCAGTAAGGTTTCATGTCAACCTGCCGCCCAATGCTGCAGCTACTGGTATGAAAACATCAGGGTTCGTCATTAATGTACTCATGTACATGTAATGTAATGTCACAGCTAGAAGGTCCCCGGTTCGAATCTCGCTGTGGGCGCTGGTGCCTTGGTGCCTGCTGCTTGAGGAAAGATAAGGGGCCTTTCTGTGTGGAGTTTGCATGTTCTCCCCGTGTTCACCTGGGGTATCCTCCATAACAATACCCCCACTAAAAACATGCAAGAAGATCACCACCTGACCAATGGTGATGAAAAGGAACTGGTCCCCGGGCGCTGGTCGACCGGCAGCCCACCGCTCCTGGTCTGCCGTGGAGGAAGGACTGACCATGGATGGGTCAAATAGCGGGATGGAGTTTCACATATGCATGGCGTCTACAGTTTCCTCCTCAACTGCATGTTGTGTGTTGTGATGAATAAAGGAAATTCTTAAAAAAAATTACATTCCAGGACTGTTAGTTGCTGAGATATCTTGCATGAATAATATATATATATATATATATATATATATATATATATATATATATATATATATATATATATATATATATATATATATATATATATATATATATATATAAAACATTACCAGTACTAGCACTTCTATTCTCAGTGTAAATCTGTTACACATTTTGGGAACTATGTAAGTTAAATTTCACTCTCATGTCTGTTTACTTAATATGAAGCTAGAGGCAGCGGATGATTAGCTTAGCTTAGCTTAGCTTAACATTAAGACTGGAAACAGGGAAACAGTTAGCTTAGCTCTGTTCTGTGTTAAAATTAATTAATTCAAGGTCCAAGGTCTAAAACTCAAATTTGTTCTCACAGAGATATCTGTGCAGACACACACACACACACACACACACACACACACACACACACACACACACACACACACACACACACACACACACACACACACACACACACACACAGTACTCATTGTACAGCTTACTCTTTAAGAGAAGCTGAAATCAAATTCCAGGCACGTCGGCCTGCGTGGTGGATGAATGGCCGGCCTCGCTCGAGAGAGAAGCAGGAGAGGGATAATGGAGTGTGTGTGTGCGTGTGTGTGTGTGTGTGTGTGTGTGTGTGTGTGTGTGTGTGTGTGTGTGTGTGTGTGGACATGAGATAAAATAGTAAAAGTGTGCTAGCCTTTTCAAATGGGTGACAACTCAGGAGGAGGCATGTAGAGGCTGCATGACCTCTCTCTCACACACACGGACTGTTAGTACCAAGGACGTGTGTGTGTGTGTGTGTGTGTGTGTGTGTGTGTGTGTGTGTGTGTGTGTGTGTGTGTGTGTGTGTGTGTGTGTGTGTGTGTGTGTGTGCGTGTGCCTGTGTGTGTTGTTTTTCTTGTATCTCTGTGAGATCCAGTTTTCAGGGCTCATGTCTTTCTATACTAATACAGCAATGTTAACATTGTGCTCATCACAGTGAAGTGACATCAGTAGAAAGACCATCAGACGCGTTTTAGAGGGTAAGTACACATCGTCATTCCCACATTCGAAGCTTTGCTGCTACATCAAAGTAGCTGCATGCTACATGAGATGACTGTGGAGATACTGAGCACAGTAGGTGCTGTTTAAAGAAGTGAAGCTATTGTTCGCCTGTCCAGAGAAGCTTTGAATGTATAGCACAGTTATCTGTGCGCTGTGAAGGCTGGATAACATCACCAGTTATGAGCAAATCATCTTAAAACCAGAACTCTCTATCGCAGCTGCTATTCGGCAACAGTAACGGTACAAAAGACACTGAGAAGTGGCAGATAATCAATTATTACAGCTGTAAGTCCCAGATAAGGTGCTAAAAACCTGCTCAGTGAGATAATGACCTCAAAGTTTGGATCTTATTGTTCTGCATGCAGATACTTCAGACATCCAGCAGCAGAGTTTGTGCTCAACTGCTGGCAAGATGACAGGTAGTCAGACAGTTTACTACTCAGAGAAAGAAAGATTTAAAGAGGCGTCCTCAGATTT